>NC_083357.1:25792500-26992500 GCF_030254825.1 Meriones unguiculatus
GTTTGGCTATTAATCTCAGCATATGTTTTGATACCCTGCTGGGTAGAGTCTTTCAGAGGCCCTCTGTGATAAGCTCCTGTCCTGTTCCCTGTTTTCTCCCTCTTCTGATGTCCACCTTGTTTTGCCTTTCTGAATGAAGATTGAGCATTTTACCAGGGTCCTCGAGAAGGGGCTTTTTAAGGTCTAATATGTTGGGGTTCAATAATGACAATCAGGGAATACTCTAAACATCACAGAGAGTTCTTAATGTATTGTGTCTAGAGGACAATAAACCATCTTGCTCAGAATGCCAAAAGATGACACCTAGGAAACAGTGGCCTTAGCTAGAGACAGCCAATGTTGCAATAAGGCAAAATGAACTCACTGTCTTGGGTTCCTTCTTTTCTTATTTCGCAAACCCTGCACTACTGGCAGATATTTAATGAACAATGTAACCACCTTGTGATGCTGGGATGGTAAGGGTAAAAAGAGAAGTTATTTATGCATTTAATGACTAGCATTAAGTGAAGTAAACACTATTGCAAGTTTCTCCTTTTTCAAACTCTACTCAGAGACCATTCCTAAACTTTGGATCGCTCTTTTCCTTTATATTGACCCATCTTAGCAAAACTCTTCAGAAAGATTGCTCAGAATTCTTAGTACCTAGTGAGTGATCATGACATGACAATGAAAAGCTTTTCCGTCTCTCAACTCCAGTGCTGTGTTTTATATCTTTGTTGTCGACTCATCATTGCTATGGCTAGGAGTGTGTTAAGAGTGTGGCCATTTTCACTTGCACATTCTATAGCATGACTATGTAATTAACCACAGTGACTAAATTTAACATCCCGAAGTTATCTTCTCTAATTTGGATTTCTATAAGCTTTACTTTAGAACATGCAGAAACACCTTTTCTTTACTCCTCTGTCCCCACTCAAAGATTTCATCTTTATATAGTGTGTCAAAGATATCAACTAACATTTTTGAGTGTGCAATTTTTTTTAAATAAGGAAAAACACTTATTTTCAGCTACAAACAAAAGTTATAGCAATGCTGAACCTGGGACCATTAATTGCTCCTTGAAGATGTAACCATCTCAGCATCAGGTAGGGAAATGTACAAGTAACAAATCATTGTCACAGGAACATGAGCTTTTGTCATTGTCATGTTTGCTTTCACTAAGGCTATCACTCTACAGGGCTTCAGCTTCTGGCCCAGTGTTGCTTCATTTTCACCTGAAGAAGTTCATATTTGTCTCTTTTATATTTGTTTAGGGGTAACAGATTTTTTCAGGCTTTGTTGACCTGGAAAATCTTCATTTCTTCATCACATTTGAGGAATACCTTTTACCAGTTACAGGTTTGTTTGTTGAGGCTTTTCTTTTAGCATTTTGAGTGCATCAGCCTATTACCATCTGGGCTTTAAAGTTCTGGTGATAAATCCATTCAGTCACTTGTTTCTGTTGATTTAGTGACTGTTCTTCTAAGGCTAGTGAGATGGATCAGTGGGTAAAGGTACTGGTTGCCATGCCTAATGACCTGAGTTTGATCCTATGATCCACAGGGAAGGAAAGGACCAACTTCTGCAAGCTGTCCTCTGGCTTCCTTCATGACCACCTCCACTGTCCCCAAACAGATGTAAAGAATAAATGTAATTAAGATTGCCCCTTTTAGTTTCTGGTAATATGGTATAATGTGTTTCAGTGTGGGTCTCTTTGAATTCATATTACATGAATAAGATGGCTTTTTGGACTTTCACGTTCCTGTCTTTAATCAAATTTGGGGAGTTGTCATTATTTAATAAAACATTATCTCTGCTCTTTCCATTTTTCTTCCTCTAGAAGAATCTGTATTGGAATATTGTATGGTTTTCCACAGGTCACCAATTCTTTTCCAGTTGCTTTGTTCCTCAGTTTCCTTTGTCTTACTTCAAGTTCAATAAACCTTTCTTCTTTGTCTTCAAATCTACATTTGAGTATTTCTAGTGAACTTTTTATTTTAGTCATTAAGCTTTTTTATCTCCAGAATGTTTATGGCCCTTTATCTCTTTGTTCGGACTTTATATTTCATTTTTCATATACATTTTTTTTTCTGATTTTTCTCCACACAGCCTCCTTTAGTTCTCTTTAAATTATTGTTTTGGAGCATTTGCTTAGTAGATCCATCACTAGGTCTTTCTCAGTGACAATATCTGAAGATTAACTCTTTCTCTTGGATGGCTCATACTTTCCTGTGTCTTTCTATATTTTGATGTTTATTGATGATGATGATGAAACTGGGTATTTAAATCCAATCATATAATACTGCTGAAAAAGCATATCCCCCCATACTCATATTGTCTGAGTGTTTGACATTTGATTGTTTGGGTTGATACATGAAGGATCTGTGCTGAGGATCAGCCTGAGACAGGAACCTAAGGTCTTCTTAGGTCTTCTCTGCACCTATAACTTTCCCTGTGAATGATGCTTAGCATTCTCATCTCCTCTTTTCATGTGGTTTTCCAATGGCCTAGCTTTGAATGTCTCCCTGTCCAGAGGAGAAGAAGGAAAGTACAGAGGAGGGGATGCCGCCTTTTTAAACCTACTTGACGTTGCTTTAGCCAGAAATTGTCACAATTTGGGCAGGAGCAATAACAGTGGCCAAGACTTCCATCATGAGAACTTATCAGACATCAGAACCTAGGCCTTGACTTTTCGAGGCAAGTGTTCTTTCTCCTTATCCGACCTTCACAGTATGCACGCTACTGAAAACTGCACAAGGCTGCCTGACAGTGGGCCAGGAATTGAAGAATGCACAGCTGGTACTATGCCAGGAGGTGAACTTGAATGAACTCAACAGCAGCTTACAGCGAAGGCCTTACATTTTACAACCTGTGGGCATAATGTTATTGTGTAATTCAAATGCTCATTTCTGTACTTCCTCTCCCCCATATCTGTCTGCAGTTCTTGTTCTGAGAGTGTGTCTCAATGTTGTCTAAACACTGATCCACAATTGTTCCCTGATATGCCAATAAAGCAGCTTACAGCTAATCACTGAGCAGATGAGAGCATAAGGCTGGACTTTCTGCCAGCCAGAGGAGGAGTTAGAAGAGGAAGTAGGGGATTCATCCACAGAAGGGGTTCAAGAGACATCAGGAGAGAAGGAGCTGGAGCAGGAAAGCTACAAAGTGCAAGTATCCCTGAGGTGTATGCTGGGAGGAAATCAAATTAGCTTAGGGGGGTAAGAAGAGAGTTAATACTGCTCAGGACTGTGCTGTGACACTTGTTAAAATATTATAGTAGATTCTCAGTTATTTGGGTGATTGCCGGGTTAAGAGAGAAACTAAGAGGAAAAGCCAGTTTTATAAAAATAACCTTAACAACAACCCTGAAGTAGTCTGCAGAGTTCCCAAATATTTATGTTAAACTTATCTTTTGCTTATTTTTGAATTAAGCTGCTTAGTGTTTTATTCTCGTTTTAAGAGTTCTGCAATCTCAGAATCAGAGAGCTGGCTCAGCAGTTAAAAGCGGTATCCACACAAGCCTGATGATGAAAATTGGGACACTAAAACTCACGTGAAAAGATGCATGTGGTGGTCTCATAAGGTGATCTGAACTCATAACGAGAGACAGAAGAATGGCTTAGAAGTTCAAAAGCCAGACAGCTGATAGTACACCAGGTACCAGCCAGAACAACACGAGAGAGACCATGATACAACAAGGTCTAAGTTGACAGTATAACCCCCAAAGCTGTCCTCCAACCTACACACACACAGACACACATGCATGCACATATACGCACTCATACACACATACCCGTGTGCATGCTCACACGCATGCACATGGACCCATGCATGCTCACGCACACACGTACACTTATGTGTACAGGCACCCACATTCACACATACACAAACACATATGTACAGAATATTGACATGATTTAAGAAGAGTTCTCTCTACATCCCTGCCCGTGGCTTAGAACTTCTCTTAGCGTCTGTTCCTCTTACGCTTGTCCATGGACTTTTGCCAGATCAGAGTCTTAATTTCTTACCTCAGTTTTTTTTTCTTTAATGAGCCATGAAGTTTGTATTAAATCTACTAATTCTTTGCCTTTTACTTTGGTTCCCAGATTTTCTCTCCTATGTTTAACTTTCTCGAATTTTTAGAACTTTACATTTACATTTAAGTCGGTGACTCATATTTTTAGTTATCTTTGACATTAGATGAGAAGGTTACATCACTTTCCCTCCCATACAAGGAAGTCTAAAGTTTTAGTACCATTTTTGAAAAGCTGAATTCATTGAGTTGATTTTTAACCTTTGTAAAATAATGCCAGTAATAATAATAATGTAGAAATAATAACGGTTTGATCGTATCTTCCCACCTATCCATTCATTTCTAGACTGATTTATGTTCAGTTTTGTATGTTTCTCTGCCAAAACCACATTGGCCCAATTACTATACCTATACCGTATGCATTCATATGCATGGAGATATTCCTCACACGTCCAGTATTACAGTGAGGTGGAGAATTTCCTCACACTTCCAGTATTACCGTGTGGTGGTTTGAGTAGGAGCGGTCCTCAGAGACTCAGGTATTTGAGTGTTTGGCCCATAGGGAATGGAAGTATTAGGAGATATAGCCTTCTGAGATGAAGTGTGTCACTGTATGGGTGGGCTTTGAGGTTTCATAGTCTCAAGCTACACCCAGTGTGGCACTCAGTCTCCTTCTGCTCCTTGCAGATCAAGATGTAGAACTCTCAGCTCCTTCTTCTGCACCATGTCTGCCTGCGTGCCTCCATGTTTCCCACCATGACAACAATGGACTAGACCTCTGAAACTGTAAGCCAGCCCCAATTAAATGCTTTTCTGTATAAGTGTTGCTGTGGTCATGATGTTTCTTCACAGCAATAGAAACTCTAACTAAAACATGTAGTTTCTGTGCATTTCCAATGATTTACACTAAGTTTGATAAGATTTTATTAGGAAATAAATTAGATCAGAGCCCACTGTGGGAAGAACAGGTGGCTTCCCTATGTGGAAACTGCCAGGGCACATTGATCTTATATTTAAAATTATATTTAATTTTTTGTGACATGTGCTCATAAATATTGCATCTGTTTGTAAAGGGCGCACCTAAGTGTGTTATTTACTTTAAAACTATAGTAAATGAGATCATATTTTCAATTTTGGTTCCTGCATGTTCATTGTTAACACATAAAAATAAAATTAATTTTGTGCACATCCTGTATCCTGGAGTCATTATTCAGTTCTAGGAGACTTTGTTACAGTTGTTCAAGATTATGAGGTATTTTTTAAGTGGATAACCGTGTCATCTGCAAATATAATTTCCTTCTGACCTGAATGGCTTCTATTTCCTTAGCTTGTCTATTGTTGTGGCTAGAACTCTCAGTATTATGTCAAACTGAGTCAATGGGACCGAACATACTTGACTCTTCCCAGTCTTAAAAATGTTCTTTATCAAATCAAGGTGATTCTCACCTATTTCTGTTTCTCAGAGTTTTCAATGTGAATGAAAGTTGGATTGTGTCCAGTGTTTTTTAAAGAAGCATATAGCTTTTCTTCTTTAGTTTATTGATATGGTTTAATACTTATATTTATTTTAAATTATTGAACTTCATGTGTTTAGAATAAATGCCAGTGGGTCAAGGTAAGCAAGTATTTACACTGTATTACATTCAACATTATTAATATTTTATAGAGAATTTCAGTCAAAGTCATAAGTACAGAGGAGGTATCTCTTTCTTCATCCTCTATTTTCCTTTCTCATTCTTTTCCTTATTTTTTTTTATTCCTTTCTACTTTCTGATACTTTTTCCTCTTCCTTCTTCTGTGCTCTGAATAGTTTTGGAATCAGAGAAACACTGCAATTGAAAAGGTGAAATTGACAATTCTTCAAACTGTCACTTATGTGCATGTCCAAGAAGTCATCTATTCCTAGAGAGATTTTATGGAGATTTGTTGTTGTTGTTTATTGAGTTTGGAACTTTGTTTTTAATTGTTGTTTTTTTAGAAATGGAACTTTGCTATGCTGCTCAGGCTGTCCCAAACCCTTGAGCTCAAGGCATTCTGCTGTCTGAGCCTCTGGAGAAACATAGGCTGTGTTCAATATCAGTCTAGCCTGTAGAGCCTTTTACCTATTGCTTCAGTTTATTCATAGGTCGTGGGGACGGAAGGTTTTCCCTCCTATTTGGCTGTGTTTAGGTTGCATTACAGTACTCAAAGAATTGGTCAATTCCTTCTGGGTTGTTAGATATATGAGTGTAAAATCCTCATATTATTTCCTTGGGATTGCTATTTGTTTTGTGGTACTTGAGTTGTAACCCAGGACTTTATACATATGAAGGAAATGCTCTCACAGAGACGCAACCTAGTTCCTCACCTCATTTTTAATAAGTGCAGAATTTAAATTTGTGTTCTTTATTTTAATCTTTGCCATTGGTAGTTTGGTTTTGCTAAACTGGCTAATAGCTTATAAATGTAATAATTATTAAAAGAATCTGCCACTTTCATTTTTAATTTTATTGACTTCTTTTTTTAAATTATTCTTTATTCACTTTGTATCCCCCCATAAGCCCCTCCCTCATCCCCTCCTGATCCCACCCTTCCCTCCCCTTCTTCATGCATGCCCCTCCCCAAGGCCACTGATAGGGGAGGTCCTCCTCTCCTTCCTTCTGATCTTAGTCTATCAGATCTCATCAGGAGTGGCTGCATTGTCTTCTTCTGTGGCCTGGTAAGGCTGCTCCCCCCTCAGGAGGAGGTGATCAAAGAACAGGCCAATCAGATTATGTCAGAGGCAGTCCCTCTTCCCATTACTATGTAACCCACTTGGACACTAAACTGCCATGGGCTACATCTGTGCAGGGGTTCTAGGTTATCTCCATGCATGGTACTTGGTTGGAGTATGAGTCTCTGGGAAGTTCCCTGTGTTCAAATTTTCTGATTCTGTTGCTCTCCTTGTGGAGTTCCTGTCCTCTCCAGATCTTACTATTTGCCACTTCATACATAAGATTCTATGCACTCTGCCTGATAGTTGGCCATAAGGCTCAGCATCTGCTTTGATAGTCTGCAGGGCAGAGCCTTTCAGAGGCCCTCTGTGGCAGGTTCCTAGCTTGTTTCCTGTTTTCTTCTTTTTCTGATGTCCTTCTTCTTTGCCTTTTGGGATGGGGATTGAGCATTTTAGTCAGGGTCTTCTCTCTTGATTAGTTTCTTTAGATGTACAGATTTTAGTAGGTTTATCCTATATTACATGTCTATATGAGTGAGTATATACCGTGTGTGTCTTTCTGCTTCTGGGACAGCTCACTCAGGATGATCCTTTCCAGGTCCCATCCTTTACTTGCAAGTTTCATGATTTTCTTATTTTTCATTGCTGAGTAATATTCCATTGTGTAGATGTACCACAATTTCTGCATCCATTCTTCAGTTGAGGGGCATCTCGGCTGTTTCCAGCTTCTGGCTATTACAAATAAAGCTGCTACAAACATGGTTGAGCAAATGTCCTTATTGTGTACTTGAGCTTCTTTTGGATATATGCCTCGGAGTGGTATGGCTGGATCTTGAGGAAGCACTATTCCTAGTTTTCTGGGAAAGTGCCAAATTGATTTTCAGAGTGGTTGTACAAGTTTACATTCCCACCAGGAGTGGAGAAGGGTTCCCCTTTCTCCACAACCTCTCCAGCATGTGTTGTTACTTGAGTTTTTCATCTTGGCCATTCTGATGGGTATAAAGTGAAATCTCAGGGTCGTTTTGATTCTTATTTTTATTTTTTCCCTTACTATCAACTTGTTTTTGGTTTCCTTTCCTTTCCTTTTCTTTCTTTCTTTTTTGTTAACTTCTTAAAGTAGGAGGTTGGGTTAGTAAATTCAGCCTTCCTTCACTTCTAAATCTGGGATCTATTGGCATCAACCTGTCACTGCCCCTGGACTTGCATCCTACAATTTCTGATTTGTTGTTTTTGTGTTTATATAGTTTTATGTATTAAAAATTATGTATTTATATAGTTTTATGTATTATAGTTTTGTTTTTAATTCTAAGTCCTTGACCTATTGCTCATTTAGAAGTATGTTGATTAATTTTTTGTCTACAGCTCTTCTGTTAAGATATTAATTTCTCGTTAAATTTTACTATGTTCTAACAACATTTTCTTTGTAGTTCCATCTTTTAAATTTGATATACTCAATTGTTTGAATGTTTAATTGGAGCTTAAAATAGAGTGCCATTATTAAAGGGAATGTGTTGTACATCTGTTTGTCTGTTATATACAATTGGCTGCCTGCGTGTGTGTGTGTGTGTGTGTGTGTGTGCGTGTGTGTGTGTGTGTGTGTGCGTGTATGTGTGTGCATGCACTAAGGCTTTAACCTAGAGTCTTGTACCTGCAATGCAAGCACTCCATCTCACATCTTACATCATCCACACCCTTTTTACTTTTTGGGACAAGATCTCAAGCTCAAGCTGGCCTGAAACTTACTATACAACCCAGACAAACCTTGAACCTGCACTCTTCCTGCCTCATCCTTCTGAGTAGATTAGATGACAGGCCTGTGCCAAAAGCCTGGCTGATACAAATATATCCTTGTTAATTTTCTTCATAGGAGTTATATATGCTGCTAAATGGAGGCACTGAAATAGGCAAATTGTCCCTGAAACTGTTTTTTTTTTGTTGTTGTTGTTGTTTGCTTTTGTTTTGTTTTTCCTCTTTCATCTTCCTTCTCCAGCTCTGTCAGTTGTTGCTGAAATTTTAGTCTCCTCTTTGGTGTGCATGTATTTCATTCTTTTGACCATTAAATAATGTCCTTTGTTTCTAGTTATTCTCTTTGCTCTTAAATCTACTTTTCTCAGATAACAACATACTTGTTTCTGGACATGGTGATGAACACCTGTAACCCCAACACTTGGAAGGTGAAGACAGAGAGCCTGGGAGTTCAAGGTTATCTTCAGCTACATTTCAAGGGTGAGCTTAGCTTGGACAACCTAAGACCTTGTTTCAAAAAGCAGATGTGTATATGAGTGTGTGTGTGTGTGTAATTTGTTTATCTTAATGTGTACTAGTGTATGGCTTCCATATAGGTTTATATTATGTGAATGCCGGGTAACCATGCAGGTCAGAGGAGGGTGTTGGATTTGATGGAACCAGATGTGCAGACTGTTTTGAGCTGAGTACTTAGAATTGAAGCTGGATCCTTTGCAAGAACAAGAAGTGGTATTAACCACTGACTGTCTTTCACTCATATTTATATATAATTTTGAGACAGGTTAGCTCTATGTAGCTCTGGCTGTCTTAGAATCCACTGTGTAGACTTAACTCGGAGATCTGCTTCTGCCGCTAGTGCCTGCACCACCTTACCTAGCACATTTACAGTATTTTAACTGTTTCCTATAACACTTAACTATTTTTGACCTTATGCTTGTACAGAGGCAACATTTAAAACGCCATGAGAACTTCTCATTGTGTGCTTTACAGAACCTTAGGCATGTTGTCTCCTGAGGTTATACCATGACAAAAGGCACAGCGGTGATGAGAGTTGTTGCTGGCAGGATGTAATCCAGATCCACAGTATTCAGCCCTGCATCTGGACACAAGAGGAACAGTGAGAACCTTGCTCAGTATCAGTCTCTGGAATTGGAATGTGCTCCCTCAGTCATCATTTTCCTCTGGCCATCACAATCAGCCTTCTGCTCCTAGCAGATTGGAGAATGTAATCCTGGTACATGCTTTTCCAGCTCGATTATCCTTGCCTATATCCTTAAATTCACCACAGCATGCCATGCCAAATCACATGTAAAACTCTGTCTTTCTCTTTCTGTCTGTCTGTCTGTTTCTGTGTCTCTCTCTCACTCTGTGTGTGTCTGTGTGTATGTGTCTGTGTTTGTGTCTATGTGTCTGTCTGTCCCAGAATTAATTTTTTTTTTCAGAGACGGTAGGAAGCCAAGATGGTGTTAGATTTCCTCTTTGCAAAATAAAACCACTATAGTTTCAACAAGGATATATATATAAAGCAGCAGTACCGGTAACAAATGACATAGGATAATATTATAGGGGTAACTCATCTGATTGATGACTCACAGAAACATTGTCTAAAGATTGCTATACTAGCCAGCCTCAGGCAGAGAATGCAGTAGCACCTGAGGTCAGATCACTTAGGGTCAGTAGAATCACAGGCTAGTGCCAGAGTTCTTGGTCTTTCAAGATCCACAGCCATTGGCTCTCATATTTGTTGCTTCTACTCATCTCTCTCTTTTTTAAGTATTATTATTTTGACAAAAAGAAGATTTAGTTACTAATGAAATCAAATCCACTACTTTTTTCTCTTATGGTCTTTTCTTTTGGCCTCTATGCTAACAAAGCTTACTCTACTTGAGATAAATACTCATTTCTATTCTGTGTTTCTAGTGATTGATTTTATACATTTATTTATTGCTTTAATCCAGCTGGAATTAATTTTAGCATATGGTATGAGAGAGTATAATTTTTTCCAATGCTAATGCATTTTTGATAAGCAGAAAACAACATTTCTAGAGTAGAAAACTTAGCCTAGATATACTGTGCTGACTGTTGGAAGGCAGGAAAAGAGTAAAGAGGGTATTTTTCTCATCTGATTTTTTTTTTTTGAGCCTTGAGGCGATTTCCCTTATTTCTCACTGTCTGCTCTTTTCTGTATGGTAAGGTCACAGATATCATCCACTGTGTCCCAAGGGTAAGGTAATTGCTTAAGCCCATCATGGCCCCTGAACACGTTCTGCGGAGAGGATTTTCCATTACTGGTTACATGGCAGACACAGGGCTCCCCGGGAGAATATGAGCAGAGGAAATAGAACTTCAGAAAACATGAAATGAGCTGTGGGTTTTCCCATTTGGTGGAGATCGTCTCCGAAGAAGAAAGAGCCCCAGTATTTATAATGAGTAGACAGAAGCTCCCAGGTACCAATGCTCTCATCAAACATTCTGTGTTTAATTTAACACCATTGGTCAGCACTGGTGTTTCTGAGTTCTGGATAACAGACAGAGGAAGCTGGATTAGGCAGAGAAATTTATAGTCTTGTTCCAATTAATAAAAGGCCTTGACGGATTCTAGAAGCAAAACAGCCTCTTTATTGGTTGATTACTAACCTAGCTGAGAGCTGGAGGAAATCTGTACTTCTGGTGTCCTATTCCCACAAAGGTACCCACAAACACAGACTTATGTTCAAAATAAACCCTTTGCTCACCCTCAGCCATCCACTGTTCAGTGTGGACCAAGACTTCAGGGGAACTGCAGGATAGTAGGTAGCTGTCCTCACTAAGGTATACCGAGGACATCCTGTTACTGCCACGAAAGATCATGTGCTCTGGTGTCTAGGGAGTGAGAGGGTGGAGTAAGGATAGGCTGTACTCACAGAGCCCTGGAGCTACCACTTCTTTACCTTCCAAACCATATCTTCCAGAAACCTGAATGCAAGTGCAATCCAGGAACGACAGGAGTAGACAAAAGCATGCATTTTTAGGAATGGGAAATAAGTGTTCTCAGAGCATGTTTCCCTAACACACATATAACATGTCAGGAGGAAGAAAGAGGAGAGAAGGAGAGAGAGACATATAACAGCTATGCACACAGAGGCATATACACACACAAATGTATACACAGACACATACACTCATATACACAGATATAAACAGACATATACAAACAGAAACACATATACACATACACATAGATATATTCAAAGAGACACATACACATGGATATAACAGATGTACACACAGAGACATATACAGAACACATATCCACAAATATAAAAAAGGAGACATATTCACACACACATACTTTGCTTATTTTCTCTTTACAAAAACATGGAGAAGTCGTGGGCAGGGGAGTACTTTGTAACAAAGCCTGGAGTTATCTGAAAATTTCAACAGTCCAACTCACCAGCTTCCAGTACCATCACCACAACCAACCCTTGGCTCTCCTTTGTATTGGGGCAGTCACATGCACTTTTACAATACCAAGCTTGCCTCTCTTAAGAGTTGAAACTGTTCGTCAAGACTTTACTGAGCCCCGCCGCACTCACTACTGACATAGACCTTCAAGGACATCTCATCCACAGTAAACCCTCTGCATGCATTTTAAATTTCTGAATACTTAGGCAAAGGGAACTTCTGGCAAACCAAACTCCCAGAACTGCCAAAGAAGGGAAGATTAAGCGCTGTTCCCTTTAGAACTAGAAGAGACAGGGCATTTAGGAATGTTCAAAGATTAGTCTTTCTCTTTAAACTTTTTTATATATTGATTTTTATCTTAAAACCAGAATACAGTATCAAGCTAGAACCTTCACAGGCCAGCAGTCTGAACCATGAGAGCGTTAATGCACCATTCTTTAATGATCACCTAAGAAAAGAGAAAGTGACTCCCAAGAAGCCACAAATGAAATACACTTAAAAGAAACAAACACGGTGCGTGGGGAGATGGTGCAGTCAGTAAAGAGTGTGCTCTACAGGTGAGGTCTGGGGAATGGGATTGTAAGATTTGAGAAGGTCACTAGCCAGCTGGCAGCACTGACCAGGAGCTGCAGGGTCAGGAGAAACCCTATCTCAAAAGCTAAGGTAGCGAGGCCACTGAGGAAGGCACCTGACTGCCACCTCTGCCTTCCACACATGAACACACCCATGTACAGACATGAGCATGCACATACAGAGAACCCCCCATCCTTCACCTCAACAAGCACGTGCTCACACACACATGCACATGAACACATACACACACAAATAATAAGCGAACATTTTAAAAGAAAGAGATCTGAATAGTCACTCAGGGTGCACAAAAGTGAGTTTAGAAGTATTAGCTGCTGTCTAAGTTACTGAGATGTTTCTACATTGGTCCTGCATCTATGTGACCAAAGAAATGTGTTTCTTTCCTTAGCCTTATCCTCCTTTCCTTAGAGGAAAACTTCACTTTGATTTCATTTTTTTACCATCAGTGTATGATAATCCATCAAAGATGTTGAGCTTAAACAACCACTTTTTAAAACAAGAAAACAAAGACGAATACATCTAATGGAGGGAGAAGTAACTTGGAAAGTTGGGTGGGTGAGTGGATGGTTGGGACTACCATCTTCTTGATCTTCCTTTAGTGTGTCTGCTCAGCATGCTACCTGCACTAGCAGGCTCGCATATGGAGGAGAGCATCTTAGCACAAATTCTCATTTAGAAAGCTCACAGTCTCGAAAAGGTGAGAAAGGAGGGCTCAAGGTTGCAGTGACCAGCTCAGGAGCATTGGTGGGGAGGGAGGGCTCAAGGCAAAGAAACTTAATAGAGACTTTCACCACATAGTTAGCCAGCAGCCTAATGTGGGTGTGCTCTACAGTGATAAGCCAGTTAGGTAAGATGAGAGAAGGGCTACAGTCATTCATGGAGAAGCTGCGAAGAACAGTAAGTTTTGTTCATTATCATTTTCCTCAGATTCTTACCTCTAACCTCTAAATGCAAGAGAGGAAACAGGAAGTGCCACCGGCATAAGTCTCCAGGCACACAGATGCAAGTGCCTTGAGCTGTTTTTGCTTTGTTTTCTGTTTTTAAGTTTTTTATCCCTTAGTTCTTTAGAGTCCCAAATGAGATACTATTTTCTTTCAAAGGCACTTGTCATGAAAGCAATAATATACACTTTTGGCTTGTAAAAATCTTAGTTGCTGAATCTCTTGTCTACTTTAGAATGAGGTTCTTTTCCATCTAGAATCTGTAACATGTTGAGCAATTAAGTAGAAAAAAGAGAGCACTCGTCACAGAATCACAAGGTACATTGTGTCATATCACCAGTCTATAAAATGTAGAATCAGCAAGTGTCAGCCTTGAAATTGATTGGCAAAGTAAAAAAAAAAAAGAATTTTCTGTGGGAAGTTATCCAAAATGCCATAAAAATTAGCAATATTCAGGGTCTTTTTTTCTGATTTATGAGTTGTAGGTAGCATAGATGGAGTCATCAACCGAGGGGAAGACAGGAAGGTTAGTGAAAAACAGAATTGCAACAGTTTCCGCACACTAGATTGCAAAGCATAATGCTCATAGTCTGAAGGATTTTCAAGTGTCCCTGACATGTCCCCCATGGATGACCAGCTGGTGGATGATGACAATCAACAAATGGTGCAAGAGCCCCTTTCCTTAAAAACAAAACTTGCCATTTGTTCACTTCTGCTCTTTCTTCATTCTCTCTCAGATACATCAGTTACACAGTAAACATTATTTAGCTTTCCATCTTTACAAAGTTTACATCACAGGCAATGTGAGTCCCAACTGTTGAACAATACAAAACAAACAAACAAAAACAAAAAACAAAACCCTGATTTGCAAACTTTCACCTGTCACAAAAGCTTAATGCAATAAAAGCAGCAGCAGCTGCCAATGTTTGTGCTGGACCTCCTCTCATTGACAATAAAATTTTCAACCCAAAATGACTCAATTGTCACAATTCCCAGCTGACTTCTGTTACTTCGGGATGCCACCCTAAAGAGAAGGTGGCAACCCAGAGGGAAACGGGCAGGGCATAAGAATCTCTCCAATTTTCACTTCATGAAGTCCTACTTGCTCTTGAAAGAGACTGATGGAGCTGCTGGTAATGAGTATGAATGCGACACATTCTCAGTCCGCCCAATCTGAGAAGGGCAGAAGAGGATTTCTTTCAAATTGAATATTATTCTGTCCCTCATAGATAAACAGCGAGACTGTTTTGATATCTCTCAATGTCATTGGTAAGTGCCCCTTCATTTTTGTCTGTTGATTGCTTAGCGCAAATTTACATCATATAGCAATAACATTTTGAGTCATTTTTGGTTGAAAATTTTATTGTATTTTCTCATGTCATTAAATATAATTTTTAAAGATTTTTCAAATGCTACCTTATGTACTATAATTTAATAATTGTTCAATTCACTGACAGACTATTTAGAGTATTTAATTATATTAACGTTTTGTAATACATGATTATAGCTTTTGTCTATATCTCTCTTTCCATGGGAAAGATTTCTAGAAATGAGATTACTAAATCAAGTCAGAATTTATGACAGCTTCTTTGTATCTGTTTTTATTATTAATTCTTTTGTAACTATATATACATATATGTATGCACACACACACACATCTCATGGGTGAGGCTGACCCGCATCAAGTGGCCAGCAGTGGCTTCACCACTGTGGACAGTGTCTCTCCACCCACACGCTCAGCTCCCCAGGGAGGGGTCAGAGCACACAGACTCGCCCCATTTATGCAGTGTTGACGGCCAAGCCTTTGGCAGGTCTTAGGCCAGCTTCCTCGCTTTAGGAGACGTTTGCCTACACATCTAGACGCTATTCACAGAGTGAAGTCTTCAACCTCAAGCTCTAGCTAATAAGCTCATTATCGCCAATAATGCCAGCTAGTTGAAAATGACATTTTGGCCTATTTAAAGTTTGTATACAACAGCAGTATATTTAACTTCTTTGTAAGTCATCTTGAAATCATTTCTACTGAACATATTTTTGGGATGTATCCCTGTTAAGGGTTGTTCTCTCATATTTTCGACTGCTTTCCCAAAACGAACACTTGTGTGAGTGTTTCGTGACCTATTTTTCTTCAAGTACTGGTGGATATCTGAGATTTCTAGAATTATGAGAAAATCTTGTGAAGCGTGCTCACATTATTTCCTGGGCAACATGAGCCAAGAAAATTTGAAGCCTTCTGTTTCTGGACCATCCTACTTGGCCCCGTGGATTAGAATTCCTATTTCTCTACAACCTCACCAACATCTGATTTCAATGATAAACAGGAAAATTTTCGTGATACTTAGTAAGCATAATCTGCAACATCATGCCAAGGTATTTGGGAAAGCAAACTGAGTGTCAACACCAGGGAGATGCCAGGCAGGGCTAACAGGACCCAGACTATCAGCGTGAGCCACAGCTGCCCCTGAGTGCTTGGATATGTTTCCACAGTTCTTTCATGTTGAGCTTTTCAATTAGTGTAGAGACCTCGAAAGAAATGTAGAAGGCCATCGTGAAAAGAATGCAAAACAAGCAAAAAAACACTGCCTAAAAAGTAAGGATTTACAACAACCAAGCTACGATATAATATGGTTTAGAATAATTTTAAATTCCAAAATAATGGTTTATTGCTCAATTGTGGACATGCTGTGTGCTTTTATTTATCTTTTATGAAATTATTGTGGATGGCTCCTGCAGTAACATAATACATAACTATTTTACCACTTAGAATAATAGAAAATTTGCTCCTGAAAATCACTTTTGGATAAAGTATTTGATCAATAGGAATAAATTATTAATATGAAACAAGAAGGGGCATAATTTTCTCCAATAAAATTCTTATATTTTTATTATATATATTTTTGCATTTTCTTATTCACTACCAGCAACCTTGCCATTAATAACTACTGTGACATGATTTCACCGAGGACAAAGCTACTGAGATTCAGGGGACTCTGAAGATGGCTGCCTATGACTGCTGTGACACAGTAACATACACGATGTCTTAAAGCAACAGAAATAGATTTCTTTGCTCTTCTGTGACCAGAAATACAAAGTCAAGATGTTGGCAGAGACCAGATTCTTCCAGAGTCTCCAGGACACATTCCTTCCTTGCTTCTTCCAAACCCTGGTGACCAGGGCATTCTTGGTTTAGGGTAATTATACTCTGGAGACTCCATGGTCACACCACCTTTTCCTTTTTCATGTATCCTGTACCCGCTCCCTCTCTTATATAGGAATACCTGTGCTAATATTTAAGGTCTTTGGCTAATCCAGTATGATTCATCTTCTTAAGATCATTCTTAAACACAAGGTCATGTTCACAAGTCCCAGAAAATTGATGTAGATAGTTGTGGTCAATTTTCAACCTAGCACTCTAGGTCAAGGTGACATAATGGGTCATGGTATAAACAAGTTCAGATATTGGTCTTACTGACTTCAGAGATCATAGCCCGCAGTATGTACTCTATTCTGTCAGGTAATGTTGCCTGACATCCATCTCTGTCCCTCCTCAAATCTCAGCATCACTTCGTCTTGAGGTCAGTATTCTAAGACACAAACTCCGGGCCCTTCCTGAAGAGCATGTGCAAAGGTTAAGCTGCCATTAGCAAATGCCACCATGTATTCTCAGATTTCTTCCTAATACCTAGTCAGGTTCCTAACTCCGGCACACAAAAGCGGCCTGCAAGGAAAATTTTTTTTCTTGTTATTTTGCTGTCTCAGAATTTCCCATCAGTCTTTAGTATAACAGAGGAAATCATGGCAAAGGCTGATGGGATTCTAAAATGAGTGCCCTAAAATATGCCATTTTGGCACACTATTCTGAGTTAAAAGCATTTGAGTTAAAAATAGAAGACTAAAGAAAAATACTCTAACTTTTCTCCCTTTTTTCTTAGAGGGAGAGTCGCCTTCCTTTAGCAAGAAACAAGAAGCATTGTGGTGATCAGGATGTGTGAAGGGACACATGTACAACCAAGCTCCTATGAAGCCAACCCTTCCTTGCTCCAAGTCCCACTCTAGCCAGCCCCCTGCCTTCATCTTCCTCGAAGGATTTCCTAACCTTTCTGCAGCTAATAAGTGGTCAGTTCTTGTTGCATTCTGAAAGATTGTGTTAAATACATTCTAATGCTGTTCTGTTGTTCACGGCTCTTAAATTAAGTGATTGTCAACCCTCTCCCCCAAAACTCTATGAGGTAAATTTTTGCCTCCTCTGCAGCATCATTCATGTTGCTGTTGTTTATTTTTTCTAGATTTTTAAAAAAAGTTTCATTTGTCTTATTTGTGAGAATGTTTTGCTTATTTATGCACAAATGCACTATGTATGTGAGTCTGGTGCTTTGGAGGTCAGAAAAGGATGTCTGATTTCCTGAAACTGTGATCCACATGTGGTGGCTAGGAACAGAACCCAGATCCTTGGCAAGAGCAGTAAGCTCTTTCAACCTTTGAGCCACCTCTCCAGCCACTGTTCAGACTGTCCATCTGCTCTAACTTAGGAATTAAAAAGAATGGGCAAAGGAAACCACCCTGAATCTTCTGGACTGGCCTGGGTGCTCCTTGAAAGAATAGTCAAACCAAGCTGATTGGGTCAAGAAAGTACTGGGCCTGATGTCCATAGAGAAGACACTGAGGTTCTCACCCGTTTGCCATACAGAACGCAAAGTCCTGCTCTGTTGCTTAAGTCACATTACTCCAAGCAACAAATTCCCTGCAATTCCACCTATTTATTGAGATTTATTTTTATGAATTACAGTTTATTCAATTTGTATCTCCCCTGTAGCTCCTTCCCTCCTCCCCTCCCAACCCCACCCTAGTTCCATCTTCCCCACCATGCCCCTACCCCAGTCAGCTGATAGGGGCAGTCCTCCTCCCCTTCCCTCTGATCCTAGTCTATCAGGTCTCATCAGGAGTGGCAGCATTGTCTTCCTCTGTGGCCTGGTCAGGCCACTCCCCTCTCAGGAGGAGGAATCAAAGAGCAGGCCAATCAGTTCCTGTCAGAGACAGTCCCTGTCCCCATTACTATGGAACCCACTTGGACACTGAACTGCCATGGGCTACATCTGTGCAGGGGTTCCAGGCCATCTCCAGGAGTGGTCCTTGGCTAGAGTATCAGTTTCAGAAAAGACCCCTGTGCCCAAACTTTTTGGATCTGTTGCTCTCCTTGTGGAGCTCCTGTCCTCTCCAGGTCTTACTATCTCCCCCTTCTTTCATAAGATTTCCCGCACTCTGCCCGAAGTTTGGGTAAGAGTCTCAGCATCTGCTTTGATACCCTGCAGGTTAGAACCTTTCAGAGGCCCTCTGTGGTAGGCTCCTGTACTGTTCCCTGTTTTCTCCCTCCTCCAATGTCCACCCTCTTTGCCTTTCTGAATGGGGATTGAGCATCTTAGCCAGAGTTCTCCTTCTTGTTTAGCTTCCTTAGGTGTTTAGATTTTAGTATGTTTATTCTATCTTATATGTCTAATATCCACTTATGAGTGAGTATATACCCTGTGTGTCTTTCTGCTTCTGGGATACCTCACTCAGGATGATCTTTTCTACTTCCCACCATTTGTCTGAAAATTTCATGATTTCCTTGTTTTTTAATTGCTGAATAATATTCTATTGTGTAGATGTACCACAATTTCTGTATTTATTCCTCAACTGAGGGGCATCTGGGTTGTTTCCAGCTTCTGGCTATTTCAAATAAAGCTGCTACAAACATGGTTGAGCAAATGTCCTTGTATACTTAGCATCTTTTGGATATTTGCCTAGGAGTGGTATAGCTGGATCTTGAGGAAGTGCTATTCCTAATTGTCTGAGAAAGCACCAGATTGATTTTCAAAGTGGTTGTACAAGTTTTCATTCCCATCAGCAGTGGAGGAGGGTTCCCCTTTCTTCACAACCTCTCCAGCATGTGTTATCACTTGAGTTTTTGATCTTAGTCGTTCTGATGGGCATAAAGTGAAATCTCAGGGTTGTTTTGATTTGCTTTTTCCTGATGACTAAGTACGCTGAACATTTCTTTAAGTGTTTTTTTGGCCATTTGATATTCCTCTATTGAGAATTCTCTGTTTAGCTCTGTACTCCATTTTTTAAATTGGATTACTTGATTTGTTGCTGTTTAACTTCTTGGGTTCTTTATATATTCTGGATATTAGCCGTCTGTCAGATATAGGATTGGTGAGGATCCTTTCCCAATCTGTAGGCTGTCGTTTTGTTTTGACGACAGTGTCCTTTGCTTTACAGATGCTTTTTAGTTTCATGAGACCCCATTTATTGATTGTTGCTCCTAGAGCCTGTGCTGTTGGTGTTCTGCTCAGGAAGTTGTCTCCTGTGCCAATGAGTTCAAGGCTCTTCCCCACTTCTTTTTCTAACAGGTTTAGTGTGTCTGGTTTTATGTTGAGGTCTTTGACCCACTTTAGTTTTATGCAGGGTGATAAGTGTGGATCTATTGGCATTTTTCTACATGTAGACATCCAGTTAGACCAGCACCATTTGTTGTTAAAGATGCTATCTTTTTTCCATTGCATGGTTTTGGCATCTTTGTCAAAAATCAGGTATCCATAAGTGTATGAGTTTATTTCTGGGTCTTCTATTCAATTCCATTGATCCACCATTCTGTTTCTATGCCAGTACTGTATTGCTCCATAGTACAGTTTGAGATCAGGAATGGAGATACCTCCAGAAGATCTTTTATTGTAGAGGATTGTTTTAGCAATTCTGGGTTTCTTGTTATTCCATATGAAGTTGAGAATTTTTCTTTCCAGGTCTGTAAAGAATTGTGTTGGTAATTTGATGGGAATTGCATTGAATCTGTAGATTGCTTTTGGTAAGATGGCCATTTTTACTATGTTAATCCTGCCAAGCCATGAGCATGGGAGATCTATCCATCTTCTCATATCTTTTTCTAATTCTTTCTTCAGAGACTTGAAATTTTTTTCATACAAGTCTTTGACTTGCTTGGTTAGGATCACACCAAGTTACTTTATGTTCCTTGTGGCTATTGTGAAGGGTGTTGTTTCCCTACTTTCTTTCTCAGTCCTTTTGTGTTTTGTATACAGGAGGGCTACTGAGTTTTTTGAGTTAATTTTGTATCCAGCCACTTTGCTGAAGGTGCTTATCAGCTGTAGGAGTTCTCTGGTCACCTATTCCTTTGTAAAGTCCACTAAGTGTTAGTATTTCATAGAAAATGCGGAACATCCTGTGATAGGCCCACCCACCAGCTCTCGTGCCGTTAAAGTCATCATTCAAGTTATTTTTTCACATACTACAAACTCCATAGGATGACATCATTTTTACTTACCCATCAATTTTTTTAATTAAGTGAAAAAAAAAAAAAACCTAATCTTACATATTTACTGTGTGGCTATGATTTCTCCCTTCTCCCCATTCGTATTTGTGTATATGTGTGCATGCATTTGTATATGTATACATATCTGCATGCATTCGTGTTCCTGTGTGTGTGTGTGTGTGTGTGTGTGTGTGTTATTATCCTGAAACTCAGCAAGTGGGTTAGGCTGGCTGGCCATCACATCCCGGCACTTACTTAGCTGTGTCTGCTTCCCCAGTGCTTCCTTGCTTGTCTTCATGCTTGCAAAGCAGGTACTTCTGTGACCTAGCTACCTTCCTATCCCTTTCTCACATTTGATTACACCTTGTAAAACTTCCTTTCCTCTTCACTGTGATATAGTTTGGCCTGTTGGTAACATTTCTTGGTTTTTCGTTACCCGCAAGCGGCTTTAGTTTGACTCCATTCTTGAAGTAGTTTTACTGGATCTGCGTTTCTTTTCCTTTCAGTCTATTTGTGGCTGTTTCCTCCAAGTGTGGCATGGACATGGCCTTCACTGAGCGGCACAGCTGTGGGACCTCCAGGAAACCCTGACCTGCAGCCATGGCAACAAACAAACAGCTAGATGACAGATCTAGGTCTATATAACAGGGTTCTTACTATTCCCTCTTGGAGAGAGAGAGGCAGATCATAAGACGCTCAAAAGACCCTGCCCTGAGATTCCGAGCACTTCTCCTACCTGCCCACATAGAGGCAATCTCAGAAATGTTAAGAGGTTAAGGACTGATCAAATTTTGGGGTCTCATCTTTCCATGAATCACCCATGATCCATAGTGACGTGATAAACACATTACTTTGGGACTTGACTGTCTGTCTGCTCTGTGCCTGTTTTGGGGGATAGACTCCTCCTGTGGGAGGAGTCAGGAACCTCACTAATGAAACTGCCCCACTGTGTTCACCATTTAGAGGTTCTGAGGAAGGTCAGCTCAGCAGTACCACTCTTTGACAACTGTATTTCCCTCACGCTTCTAGCAGAATGGTACCTTAGCAGCTAAGTGATCTGATTATGACATGCCTCAGCTTTGTGACGACAGAAATTATCTTTTGAAAAACTGGGCAAGTTTTAGACCATATTTCTACAATCCATGCAACCTACATACAGGTTTGAGACACTTGTCTTATTGTTTATGCCCTGCAAATTCCTCCTTATTGCTAGCCATTGAGTGAGAGTGAATTTCTGGCCAGAAAAGCCGGTATTTTCAAACTCACCCCGTCTATTTTCTACACATTGGCTTTGTTGAAGTTGTTGACAATGACAGCCCTCATGATACTAATTTACTGCTAAATACAGCCTTGACCATTTAAATTTTGGCCACGGAGTTCTGTTCTTCAACAGTGTGTAGTCATAATTGCTTTTCTATGTGAACCTGAGGCTGTTTGATCAAAGGTCTTTGTTGCTGCTGTTGTGGCTATTGCTGTTTTCCATCTTGTTGAACTTTGAATTTAAGCCTTTGTAATTAATTTCTGGTTACATTTCATTGTAGGCAGAGCATGCATCCTGTTACCATTTTATATTTCATAATTTTACATCACTTTTTTTGAGGTACAATACATGATCAATTTTCTAAATGTTTTACGTCTCCTTAAGAAGAAAGTGTGTTGCTTATTTCTAGAGAACAAAAGTCAATAAATATTTATTAAATCACCTCTATTCGCTTATTAAAACACTCATGTATTCTGTGTTTGTTTGATCCAAGAAAGATCAATGAAAGTGTATTGAAGTTTCACACAATTCAACTACCAATTTTTCCTTATATTTTTAACGTCCTTTGCTTCAAGTACTTTGAAGCTATTACCACATCAATAACAATTCCAAACAGACAGCCTTCACTGTGAAGTCCAGCTAAAAGGTAAATTTCTGTCACATTTAGTAGTTTCAACACCTTTGATTTGATTTTGTCTAAATATTACTCATATTACTTTTTGCTTTATTTTACTTTTGCCTCTTAAACTTTGCCATCTTTTTTTTTTTTCCTTCACCTTAATGAGCCATTGTATTTCAGGTATATGCCATCTTGGTAACTTAAGGTTAATTGTGCTTTTTAGCTAAAACAGAGATCCATTGTATTTAAATGCCAATTTCAGGAATTTCCGATGCGTGAACCAACCTCACATGTACACCTCAGTGGACAGCTGAGCTACCCTCCAGCCCTCATATTTGATTTCCCTCTTATTTGAACCAGTATTTCCTAATTTAATGTGTGTACGTATTGCCTAGAAAGGATTTCTGTCACACATATCACTGCATTTGAGATGTTGGTGAATTTTTAAACTCAAAGGAGCTTTTATTAATCTTTGTGTTTTTTTTTTTTAATTCTGATTTTTCCCCCAAGCACATATTTAATTCTGAGATAAGTTCTAGGAGTTTACATCCGTAATTTATACTTTCTCTGTTTTAATGTCACATTATTTATTTTAATGATAGTCTCCTATATTCAACAGACTTTTCAGTTTCCCCCTCTAATTTCAATTTTGTTGACTTTTTTTTTTTTCACAGTTTCCAATGACAATTTTCACATTGCCAGAACATATGAGATCCTTTACCCGGGCTTTTTCATCATACTTTTTTGATTGGCTTCCCTTTTTTCCAAATCATTAATCCTACTCTTTTATAATCTAAATCAATTCTCTCACATTTCCTTTTGCTTTATAAAACAACTGAGGCTGCCAAACGGCTAAACATCTTTTTGTAGATTTGAATAAGACACCTGGAAAGTGGTTTATTATAGGGCTCCACAATATTATTTTTGTCCTTTATCCTTTATACATTTTTAAAATTTTGCTTATCTCTTTCTGCATGAAATTATTTTAAAAATTTAAAATTAAAAAAACAAATAATTTAAAATTTTAAAATGACTTTGAAAGTAGAAAAAAATTATTTTCTCTAAAAGCAAAATGCTTTTGCTTCTTCTTAAAGAACCTATGATTGCCAGGGATGAGTTGGGAATTGTTGTTCTGTCGTGTGGGTCTCCAAAGGCATGCTGCTGTACAGAATTTATGCCCCAATTCCAAAAACCTAACAATTTTTTTTTAAGTATGTGGAATTCCTTGGATTGGTATAGGATCTTTTGGCATTACTAGCTGATTCAACCTGATCAGGAAAACAAAAATGCCCCAGAACTCAGCACAGGTATAATGCTTTAATCATGACACATACTGACAGATATCCTTCCAAAATATTGTATAATGAATCCCGGTTTGGAAAAATAATGGCCTTCCTAAAATGTCAGCATGTCCCTACCATCTGAAAATATGCTAGTTTGCATGCCAAAGGAGACCTCAGATCACAAAAAGAATTGAGATTACTAATCACCAGATCTTATAATGAAGAGATTACCATGGGGCTTGTCAAACTGCGAAGGGAGGACGGGGGAAAAGATAAAATGATAAAGTGTGAAAGTGGTTACTGTCGGCACTGAAGATGAATGGTGCCTTTGAAAGGAATCGCAGACTCCAATTGAAGACAAGAAACATTATCCCAACTCCAGAAAGACGTTCAGCTCAGCTGACATTTTGATTTTGGTCCAGTTTTACATTCATTTCAGGCTTATGACTCTCTGGAATTACAAAGTAATAAATCAGAGTTGCTTTGAAGCGGTAGTCATGGAAAACTAACATACAACCATCTCTTTGACTAATTGCCCTTTACATTCTTTCAGTAGATACAGAAAAGCATAGCCTTAGTTAACTGTAATGCTTAATACATAACACTTGCAGCTTAGAAACTGCCTTACTCTTCTGCATGCTGTCTGCACACTTCTGAACCAGGAGAAGGGCAGCAGCTAACACCTTAGAGACCTTTCCCCTGCCTAGATACATCACAAGGGAGCTTTCAGTTGAGATGTTTCACTCTGGGTAAATCTAACTTTCTATCACTAGAATTCAATAAAAAAAATCTAGAGTTGATTGATAGTGATGACTAATTTTCTGTGACAACAACTCTTTTATATATCTTATTTCTATGAGAAATTGGAAAAGTTATAGTAGAAGCTACTGCTCAGACATCACAGTAACTTCAGATAGTCTTCAATCCCTTCTCCAATGAGTGAACATAAACTCACAGAATAGACATATTTTCCAAGCTGAAATTTTTTCTTATTTTAATTATAGTTGTAAGAAGCATGGACTCTTTTGATTGAATTTAGAAGTAATTTTCCTTCAAGGAGTAAAAGATGATCATTTCAAGTATTTCTCCCTGGGGCTGGATTGATGGCTCAGTCAGTAAAATGCTTGCCTTGCAAGAGTGAGGATCTCAGTTCCATCCCCCAGGACCCACATTAATAGCTGAGCACAGTGCCACTCACTTATAATCCTAGTGCTGGGGGTGGGCATAAGTGACAGATGGATCCCTGGGGTTTACCAGCCACCCAGACTAGTCAGCTTGGAGAATTCCAGGCCAGTGGGGTATCCGGTCTCAGATGACAAGGTACACAGCTAAGGAGCAATGGTTAAGTTGCCTTCTAGCCTCTACATGCACATGCACACACAGAGTCTACATACATGTGCACCTGCAGAGACACATAACATACACACACATATACTTGCAATAAAATATTGCTCTCTAAAATTCAGGAGAAATGTGATTTCCATACATTCGATATGACCAATTAGGTATTTTTTCAATTCACTAGTCTCTGAAAGCCACTGTGTTTACACAAGATTTAACTCAAGAGACTAAAGTCATGAGTAAATACTAGGAGCAAACTGATAAAGGCATATTAAGTCTGAGAAATAGACTATACTCCTCTAAAGAAAATATTACAGCTGCCACAGAAGGCTCTCGTCACCCAGGGCTCTACGCGAAATCCTGTCCTGTACAGTTTCAGCAGAAAGTTTGAATGCATGATCTGGCCTAATGAATAACATAGATTCCTGCATCTACAGGAACTAAATCCTCCACCATCAAGTTTCTCGCTGATCCCACTGTTAAAAACATCTGCTTTTACATTGCACACAACTCATCTAGAGACAGCATTGCTTCATCGGGCCATAGCTGAAGACGGGGCAGTCTCTTTTCTTATCTACCGTTAGTCTGCTACACAGCACAGAACTCCCACCATTCCGTTACCCAACTAGACAGGACTCTTCAAGCCTCATCAAGACTATGGCCAAGTGCAGGGAGAAGCATTAAGTCTCACCCAAGAAGGACATTATTTTATGACGTGGCTTAGTAGGGCTATCAGAATCATGAGGAAATGCTGGGAGCTGGGAGGAGCGTTTGAAAACCAAAAAGCAAGCAAGGACATGGGCAAGGAACACTGTGGTGCCATGTTCCTGGGTGTGATCCTGGGTGGCAGAGCTACTATCTGCTGTCCAGAACACATACACTTTCTTGGCATTGTTAGCCAGTGAGGACACGACACTGGCAGAAAATGAAAATCGTCCTAATTCCTTAGAAACAAAATCCTCCACTTTTATGGAGACATATAAAATACGGTTAAGCACATGGAAAGCAGCAAGTGTCAGTCATAAACTGTGTCATTCTTTAGGCCTCATTTCCGGTATCTGGGAGTCACAGTGTTATTCCACATGCTGCCTTGAGGGAAGTAGGAACTGTGACTCATGTAACGTTCCTTAGCACACTACTTCATTTTAATAAGAGTTCAGAACAATAGCCACTGCTAGAGAGAGATGCAGTAAGGCATTCTGGGTAAGAACACCGATTCTGGAACTATGTTGTCCAGCCTGTGTCACTAACAGGTTGACTGATACTCGGAAATACTTTCAAACCCTCTGTGCCTCAGTTCTCTCCTCTGTAAGATGGGAGCAACAGCAGTCACCTCCAGGATGGTTATTCTGAGAATTAAATGAGTTAATATTTGTTTAGAGTTTAGTATAATATCTGGTGCAAAATACATTTGATGAATAATTTAGCTTTATACAAATGGATTTAATATTATCATCATAGAAAATCAGGGGCCCTGGACAGGTACTCTGGAGGTTTGCAGGGAGACACAGATATAAAGATCATATGACCCAATCCTATTCCCCATTCAATTTAAATATTAGCTGTTTGACTTAATAAATTTTCTTTGATGAGTCCTATTTCTTTCTTTCTTTCTTTCTTTCTTTCTTTCTTTCTTTCTTTCTTTCTTTCTTTCTCTCGTTAATTTTTTCCTTCTCTTTCTTGGTTTTGTTTTTGTTTATATCAGACAGGGTTTCCCCATATAGCCCTGAATGTCCTGGAACTAGCTCTGTAGACCAGGATGGCCTTAAACTCACAGAGATCTGCCTGCCTCGACTTCCTGAATGCTAGAACTAAAGGTGTGTGCCACCACTGCCCAGCTAGTCCTGCTGCTTTAAAGGAAGGGATGTAGGAGAAAGCAGGAGGGAACCATATATAACTCCATGCCAATATGATAAAATGTATCAGTTCAGTTTTGTAAAACATGACTGCTTTGTATATGCATTTTATGGCAGAGTTAAACAGATTATTTTGAAGGTTCCATGTAGAACATTCTCCATACCTGGAGAAGTGGATTTCAGTATATTAAAATTTGAATATACACTTTCTTAAGGTAAAAAAATAAAACCTTCATACTTCCAATTGGTTAAAAAATCATGACTCTTCATTCCATCCAAATGAATAAGAACTAGCCCATGGTTCCTAAAACAGACAGAAATCTGGTTGTAAGTTACTTTTTGTTGTTTCTTGAGCCTGTGGTGGTAGTTTTCAAAGCAGTCTAGAATATGAAAACATGTCACCCTCAGCATTTTGGAGGCAAGTAAAATATAGAACCAGTATGAATATGAAAGACAGCTTCCATGGATCAGAGGGCTGTGTTCTGGAAGACATTTTTTAAATGTCACTCAATTATATTTATGACATAAAAAGGAACCTCCCTTAGACATGCTGAGTATTGTTATATACATGAATAATAAATCAAAAGGCTCTTTATCCATTTACCTCTGAACACTATGACCTTAGGCTGGAGATGTGATATATCCCATTGTTATCAATCCCACAGAAACCCACAGAGAATATCCCTGAATTAGGCCCAAGTTCTAAAAAATAAATGAGTCTTGGGAAAAACAAATATTTTGAGGGAAGTTAGGAAAACCGCAAATACTGTGGCACATTAACATGAGTGAATCCAAAGAGATTTCACTTTAAGACTTAGTCTTCATTCTAAAAAAACAAACAAAAACCAACCATCCAAACAAACAAAAACCTCAAGTGTATCTGAGTCACCTGGATAAAATAATAAATATATGCACCTTAAAATGCAGTGTGAGTCCATCTCCATTTATGTAACACCCAAAACATGGCAAAATGCTCCCTGACTGCACATAAAAGCTGATTATAAAGTGTCAAGGAGCAGAGCATCATGATGACTTCACAAGACAGGATAGCAACTCCCATATTGTGGTCAGAGCCACCTCAGCTGTCCTGGAGCTGTTGAACAGGCCCTGTCTTAACCCCGGTAAACAGGTGTCGCTGGTTTAAACTGTGCGTACACATCATAGACACTTTCCCTATGGAAACAGTGGTAGTTTATTCTAGTCTGAGACAACTAATGGAAGGAATCTTTTGTTACACACACACACACACACACACACACACACACATATACACACACACACAGGCCTATTTGTTGTTCCTCTGAAATTCACATTTCTCAGGCATTCTGATTTCTTTTTCTTTTCTTGAGACATGGTCTTACTGTGTAGCCATTGCTGTCCATGAACTCACTATGTAGAGCAGGATGGCCTCAAACTTCCAGAGATCTGCCTATCTCTGCCTTCGAAGTACTTGGATTAAAAGTATTGTAAATTTTTTTTCTGGACCATATCACATGAGATTACAAATACTTAAAAAACATAAAACAAATGAAAATTAAATAAATAAGCCATGGACATAATACATTCTTTAAAGTATTAGCCACTCTTGTCATATGGTCTATCAATAACGTAAATCCAGTTTCATGGCTTGGCCTCCCCCACCCCCCATGATCCTTGTGCCTACAGACAACACAGAAATACCCTACATAGACACAAATAGTTATTTGCTTATAAGAAGGGAAAGAAGCTAACATTTATATCAGAGCCAAGCCCCAAAAGAGCTGCAAGTCAAACAGGGATCCTAGAAAAACTGTGTTTTATAAAATGAATTTGCACAGGAAAAGACAATCAAGTAGACAGAATGGATGTGGGGCTATTCCCTTCTATACATGAAGATTCACACATCTGTCTAACAATGCTAACCACTCTGAAAGATAATTATGGATCAATGCTTTAAAAAATATCCCCAATTGCCTGCAGAAATGGCAAGGAGAATTCAATTAAATTATTTGTAAAAGCCAGAGCCTTTTTTCCTATCCATCTGCTACTTGAAATGGGATGACCTTTCAAATAGTGCTTGCCATTCTCCATGTGAACTCTAAATAAAGAAATGGAGTACTAGCCCCCTCCCGTCTTTCCATCATAGATATGGCTTCTGTACTGACATTCTACACTACTCAAAATAATGCAGATTGGCTTCTAGAACATAAAAGACGCATTTTAGGAGTAGCCATCAGGCCCCTGTCTCACTCCTTCAGTCCTGACATTTGCCTTCTATCAGAAAGCTGTGTTGCTTCTGAGATAAGTGTTTGGGAACAAGACCCAGGAAGTGATTTACTGCCAGAGAAAACCTGCGAGCGCACCAGTAAAGAACCCTTTGTGGAGCTGCCTGTACCAGCAGGGCTAATTCGGAAAGGTCAGGTATTTAAGTAACAATAGACACAAAACAAACTTCCCAACAGGCCTCTGGGGACATGTTATGGACTA
The DNA here is from genome assembly GCF_030254825.1 of Meriones unguiculatus. NCBI lineage: Eukaryota > Metazoa > Chordata > Mammalia > Rodentia > Muridae > Meriones > Meriones unguiculatus. Next base: position 25,822,056 of record NC_083357.1, read on the forward strand.
GTAACACAGGAGGTAGTGATAGCACTTTCTTCCCTCAGTCTGGGCCTTTTCCCTGCCTTGGTGTCTTATTCCTCATATGCCTCTTAAGTCTTGAAACATTTCCAATTTGGCCTCTTGTGCCTTAAACGAAAAAAAAATTTTTTTTGTATTTTTAAAAAGAGATTTAAGATTGTTTTTATTGGTATGGTTGGTTGGTTTTTGCTTTTGTTGTTGTTGTTGTTTTGTTTTTTATGTTGTTTTGTGGTAAGTTTTTGTGTGTGATAAAAGTTCATTATGCACATTACAAGAAATTGTGACACTACCCAGGACACAGAACAATAATTCATTATACCATTCAGTGAGCCCTACTTCCGACAGAGCATGTGCACTGGCAACCATATTTCCACACTTCTAAATACATAAAAATATCATAAAATTATATTGTACTATATGACAATTACTAGAGTCTTCCTGAAATACTGATTAACCGCATGGTTCCTAGGCTGTGGATGAAAATCCGAGCCTTAACGTGTAACTTCAGCATGCTGTATGCGCCTGTGTGCACAGTTCTAACGTAAAAATATAGCAGTCAGTTACCTAGTCAGCTGCGTGTGAACATGGGGGTTTGTAGCTAGCCTATCAGAATGAGCACAGCAGAAATGAGCATCTATGCACAAACCTTTACACTTATTTCCAGAAGTGGCAAGCCCAGACCTCACGGAATGGGATGTACTAGAGCTTTTTACTGAGTCTTGGCAAGCTACTCAAGAACGTTTCCCGGAGAAGATATGCAGATCTCCTTGTTCTCTGTATAGTGATGGGAAGTGGTGATTTTCTTAACTCTTTCCAGTCTGAGAAAAAGCTCATTATTGCTCCAATTATCATTGCTTTGAGAACTAACAAGGTTGAATTTTATATTGGTATTTTGTATCTCTTCTTCTGTCAATGTCCTCAACAGTAAAGTATTTTTAAAAACAAAGTATTTTTAATTTTGGCTCATTTTGTCTGAAGTACAAGAATCATATTATCATCATGTAGATTTAAGATTAAACTCACCTTGAAAAAATTAAATGCTACAGAGAACAATTAATTTAATTTTTAAAATAGTATATGTTCGTCATAACAAGTTAAAGACATGTATATGTGATATAAACATACAGATTTTTCAAAATCAAAACAAATAGTAGAAATCATGCACCCTTCCACATCCTCCTCTACTTCATACCATCATAGATCAACATAGGTTATATCATAAGTAGAATCACTCTTTCCTTTTTTTTTTTTATCTAGTGGACTCCTGCTATCCCAAAGAGTCAAATGACCACATATTATCAAACCAGGGACATGTTGGAAGCACATACATGTACTTAGTCATTTTCTTAGTTCACATTCCATAATACTGTATTATAACATTCAACAATTCTCCCTATTCCTAAGCTGTCATTCTGATAAAGTTATTGTTTTGATTTGCTTTTTCTTTATAATTATAAACAATATAGAAGCCATCTTTGGATATACATTTACTCATGCCTATGGTATCCAAAAGCAGGATATAAAGTCAGAGAGCAGGCATCTTACTAATTTTGACTCACAGAGATTGCTAGATTTATCAATACATGAAAATTTCCACTTCCCTGCATCTTTACTAAGGATGGATGTAACTATCAACATTTTAGCTTTTTTTCCAGCTCTATGACTGGGGAAACAGTAGTTGCTGTGATCTGAAATCATATTTCTGTGAGTACTAAAGGTGAACAAGCTTTCATGTCTCTGTCATTGCAGTTTTCTCTCCTGAGCATTGAAAGGAAGCTTCTTTCATCTTTATGTGTTTTTATTTTTAACCCATCTGAATTTTTGTGGTAAGAAAAAAGGGTGTAATGTTTAAAGACTAACTGGCAAAAATCCAGTTTTAGGAATCATTTATTACATAAACATACAGTTCTCTAGTGACTGGAAAAAGCTTTTATTCAATATTTATATCATTACTATACATTTGGATCTGTTTCTAACTCTCCTTTCTGTTCAATTTCACATGGCCAAGAATGTAGCATTTTTATTAACATTAGCTTTATATTAAGGCTTAATGTGTATTAGAGTAAAAACAAAAACTCATTGCCAGCCTGATGAATCACATTAACATATATATACTATTTCAGGAAGGATTGACATTTTACATTAGGAAACAGCAAGGAATATGTTATGACTATTTTGACAGATAATATTTATCATAATGCAATTTTCCCTTTTTGTGTAACAGCCTTTTATTTTTCTTGTTAAATTTATTACAGTGGATTTCACCCATTCCTGTAGAACTGATTATTGAAAAGAAAGAGATTTGATTTTTAGAAAGTATTTACCCATGGCCATCTAGTTACCTTGTTTCTTACAACAGCATGCATCAGTGTTGCATTTTCAAAGATTATAATCATATTATCACATGTACTAAAGATAACTATTCCGCTCTTTCTATTGTTTTTATTTTTTAATTTTTTTTTATTTAATGGTACAGGCAGACACTCCAACCCAGTGCTCAGTAACAGTCCTGACATAAAGCAGCCTTCTATATCTTCCACAGTTCAGTACAAACGGGTTTTAGATATCACTTTGTAATCTTCTGATCAACAGTATGTTTTCTTTTCAAGGTGGGCTATTAATTTAAATTCTTAGTAATCCATAATTAGAATTTCATCTTTAACTTCCTTGTGAATAATTTTTAGACTACTATTAGAAATTCCAGTGAATTTTATGAAGAATTTTGCTGGCATATATTTTGGGTTGACTAGAATACTCCTCGACCCCCAGTGCCCTGGCCTGCCCTCCATCAGACTTTCAAGTCATCTTATTTTCAAATCATTGGGGATGTAATTAATTAAACATCCACAATTAGTAATGAGATATTATATTGGACCATGGCGGTCCACTATAATGACTATGACTAGTTCCCCGGAAGAAGAGAAGGACAATGCTCTCTGGTACTGAGTGCAAAGCCTAACATGACGGCCCTGTGTGCCAATGCAAGCTGGCACATCTGGCAACCACAAGCCAGCAGAAAATGGCCAGGAAGGGTCATCGTCGAGGACCTTTAGAGAGCGGAGCGCTACTGGCATCTTCATTTTGGAAGTCTAGCTCCATAGCTGATACAGAATAAATGTCTACTGTTTTACTCCACCAATGTGCACCATATGTCTAGTCCTATGGCTAATGGCAGATTCATTTCCAAGGCTAAACTTGTTTGTAATTTTGGAAACAACTCTTTCATATGTTTTACTTCCTTTTCTTAAATTGACAAGTCTAGACTGCTGGGGTTTATGCTATACTTTAACATCCATATGCAACTGGCATAAGCCATCGCTGTAGAACTATCTATATCTGGTTTCTATATGAGGGCATTTGACATTTATAGAGTCTTTCCAGGCCTTGTCAATTTTTCTATGTGGTCTTCAATTGTCTGGAAACCAAAGGACCAATTTTATTGAGCTATGAAAGCATCTTCCCCTCATGCTCTTTTCAGTGGCACATCTTTAACAATCTTCTATTTCCTCCTAGGAGTATCAAAAGATTTTACTCTTTATCTGACTACTGATAAAGTATATGTATCAGTGAATATATATGTAATATATATACATATATCATATATACTACTCTATCAGTAATATATATATGTATATATATAACATATCTATTCATTCCCTGAAGAAAATCACAATGCCTTTATATTTTAAGGTAGTTGTGGCAGCAGTGAGTGGCAGAGTGGACCGGAAGCTAAGGTGGCCTGTCTACCCCTTCGCACACACTACCATGCATGGACTGAATAATGTCTACCCTGCAGCACACGCCACCATGTGTGGACCAGATGAGTTCTGCTATTCCACACATGCTCCCGGGTCTGGACTGAAGGAGCAGAGAGCAGTCCTCCAGGAAGGAGACAGCTTCAAGACTGCTCTTGAAGCATGGGAAGAAAGTATGCTCTCATGCCTGGGAACAAACACCTGTGCAATGTTGTTCCTGGATCCTCAGGATTGGGAGATGCTGACTTATTGAGAGATCTGATACTCTTTTGTAGTTTGGGCAAGATGATACAGAACAAATCTTACTGTTTCCTTCCACAGAGACACAATAAGGCTCTCAGTTTTGGAGAAACCAAACATTTTAACAAAATAATGATCCACCCCCATGCCTGCACCCATTTTCACAATCTCCAATTTTTCTAAGAAACAAATTTCTCTACAACTTTGCCAGATTTCATTCTCATATGCTTTCATTCAAAGCAGATGGAGGAAATTAGAGCAACATATTTCCCTCAAGCCATTAGTGCTGCACCAGGACTTCCAATCTCAATGGCTTTGCATGAGGTTATTGTCACAAGGAGCAAGGATGTGCTCGAGGCACAGAAAGACATTCAAAAATCTTAAAAATTAAGCTTTCTGCCATTAGCTTTTGCATAGTAATGTCTTCAACAGCACTCTGTGTTTTGAACACACATTAAAGGAAACAGAATGGTTCCACTCAGTCACAGGGCAGCCTGTGCTCACTGGTCAGTCTGTCAACAAACCATGCTGGCTGCTGTTTTAAAATAATGATGGGTAAAGCATACTATCAGCTACTTGGTTAGCCGGAGGATGGAGAGATCAGCCTGCCCTTTCGCCTCAAAAAATGCTTTGAAGTAAACTCTACTTGGCGACCCCCAGGCACCTGTCCCTGCCACAGCGCTGGACATCCCTGGCTTAAGAATAAATGAACCCATGGATGCTTTTTAAGTTACACTGTGCTATTAAGAGCAGCGTGGAATTGCCACATCCTTAGGAAAACATGATCCTCTGTTTGCCATAGGAGCAGCCTCAGAGAATGATACAATACTGTGAAGACTCCACTTTATACTTCTTCATGGCATTACCATCCTCAAACTATTTTCATGGCACTTATTTTTGCCCTCATAGTAAATCTATAATGGGTAGAGAATAAAAGCAGGAGTCATGAACGTTAGACTTCGGAAATGAAAGTGTTGCTGAACACATCAGTAACCTTTATAGATGAGGAAATGGAGACCAAAGAGAACTGCAGACCTTTCCCCTGCTCAAAGGTAAGCAGCTGAGGCTGATGGAGGGAAGGCAGGTCACCACAGGAGTGACAGACGCGAGAAAGATGACAGGAACAAAGGAGGCAAATTATGACTTAATGTACTTAAAAACAAAGCAACCCCATCGGGTTAGGATTTGAAATTCAATGTTTGTCTCTAAGGACCACTTAGCTATGGTGGGTAAATGCCATTATTAGATACTATAGAGAAGAATACCATTTTGAGACTCACAGTGGCACTGTAGATGTGCAAGCCGTTGAAGAGTGGCTTCATAAGGTATAAATGTTGTCACACATACAAACAAAAGTGCACAATTCATTAAGAGAAATTAGGAAAGGAATAACTCCATAACTCAGCTTAAAAAACTAACCACTTAATTCCTACCTATCAGCTCTCTACCCATCTTCCACTTATGTGTGTCTCACACAATGCACAGGCGACCATCACAGTACTTTTTTATTCTCACATAGACCTACTTTTACTGAATACATAACAGCCATCTTCCATGACTCAATGTAGAACAGTCTTTAAAATTTGCATCTGGCCAGGTGCAGTGGTTCATGCCTGTAATCCCAGCACTCCAGGAGTCAGAGGCAGGTGGTGAGTTTGAGGCCAGCCTGGTCTACAAAACAAGGCTAGGGCAGCCAAGGCTACACAGGAAAACCTGTCTCAAAAACCAAAACACACACACACACACATACACACAAACTAACCCCAAAAAGCTTGTATCTGGGATACAATTCCAGCAAGTGGTGGCACTGCAGAGAGAAGTAAGAAAAAAAGCAATAGGACTGTTTTTTGTTGTTGTCGTCATTATTTATTATTGTTATTACTATTACTATTTTGAAGAAATTTACAGTGGAAGGTCATATCAAGGTTAAAGACCAAATCTCTGTTACAACAGACACTGAATTTATTGTTGGAATGCACAGAAATCCATGCTACATTTGAAAACTGCATTTTGCCACCTCTAAACACATGGGAATAAAAAACATAAAAACATAGTGTCTGACACACATTGGAAAGTTGCATGGTTATTCTCAAAATAGAAGAATAAATATCTTTATTTCTGTTCTGGATCTACATAATCTTTACCCTCATCTCACTTGCTCTTACTCATTTACATTTTGCTGAATTCTGGTTTTTGTCCATTTTCTTCATTCAAAGGATATTTTTTATTAATTATTTTTATTTTTATTAATTACAGTTTATTCACTTTGTATCCCCCCAGTACCTCCCTCCCTCTTCCCCACCCATGTACCTCTCCCAGTCCACTGATAAGGGAGGTTCTCCTCCCCTTCCCTCTGATCCTAGTCTATCAGGTCTCATCAGGTGTGGCTGCATTGTCTTCTTCTGTGGTCTCTTCTAGTCCACTGATAAGGGAGGTCTTCCTCCCCTTCTCTCTGATCCTAGTCTATCAGGTCTCATCACGTGTGGCTGCATTGTCTTCTTCTGTGGCCTGGTAATGCTGCTCCCCCCTCGAGGAGGTGATAAAAAAAGCAGGCCAATAAGTTCCTGTCAGAGACAGTCCCTGTCCCCATTACTATGGAACCCACTTAGACACTGAACTGCCATGGGCTACATCTGTGCAGGGGTTCCAGGCCATCTCCATGAGTGGTCCTTGGCTGGAATATCAGTTTCAGAAAAGACCCCTGTGCCCAAACATTTTGGATCTGTTGCTCTCCTTGTGGAGCTCCAGGTCTTACTATCTCCCACTTCTTTCGTAAGATTCCCTGCACTCTGCCCAAAGTTTGGCTGAGTCTAAGCATCTACCTCCATACCCTGCAGGGTAGAGCCTTTCAGAGGCCCTCTGCGATAGGCTCCTGTCCTGTTCCCTATTTTCTCCCTCCTCTGATGTCCATCCTCTTTGCCTTTCTGAATGGGGATTAAACATCTCAGCCAGAGTCCTCCTTCTTGATTAGCTTCCTTAGGTGTAGAACTCAAGAAGTTAAATAGCAACAAATCAAGTAATCCAATTAAAAAATGGGGTACAGAGCTAAACAGATCTCAATAGAGGAATATCGAATGGCAGAGAAACACTTAAGGAAATTTCCAATGTCCTTAGTCATCAGGAAATGCAAATCAAAACAACCCTGAGAGTTCACCTTACACCCATCAGAATGGCTAAGATCAAAAACTCAAGTGAAAACACATGCTGGAGAGGATGTGGAGAAAGGGGAACCCTCCTCCACTGCTGGTGGAAATGTAAACTTATGCAGCCACTCTGGAAATCAGTCTAGTGCTTTCTCAGACAACTAGGAATAGCGCTTCCTCAAGAGCCAGCCATACCACTCCTAGGCATATATCCAAAAGAGGCTCAAGTACACAACAAGGACATTTGCTCAACCATGTTTGTAGCAGCTTTATTTGTAATAGCCAGAAGCTGGAAACAGCCCAGATGCCCCTCAGTGGAGGAATGGATACAGAAATTATGGTTCATCTACACAATGGAATATTACTCAGCGATAAAAAACAAGGAAATCGTGAAATTTGCAGGCAAATGGTGGGAAGTAGAAAAGATCATCCTGAGTGAGGTATCCCAGAAGCAGAAAGACACACAGGGTATATACTCACTCAAAGGATGTTTTTTAAAAGACAAAAAAAAAAAAATCATCAACCGAAAGATCTCAGATGTTTTTAGTGGACATTTAGTGGACTTGGCAAGGAAAAGAAACACATGTTTAGTGAAGCCACAGAGCTGCAACAGCCAATGACTTCTCAACTTTGTCTGAGCATTAATTGCATAAATTGCGTTGCTGAATTTAGACAGACATTGAACGACTCGGTACAGACAGAGCTCAAGCCAGGAGCAAAAGTCTTTGAATGACAACACTGCCTTCTGATTCTTTTCATATGCCTAGACTTTTTGACATTTTCCTGAGTGTTCAACCCAGTAGCAGTGTGACCACGACAAAAGATTTCTATAGACATAGTAGCAGATCTCTGGTGAGTGGCAGGGGATAGCGGTAGTCCACGAGCCCCTGAGTAGCTTCAAAAAGCCCACAGGCATTCTACAATGCTTATTCAGGATGCTCTCTGCAAGATACGCAAAGAAATGAAACCATGGCGGCAGTTTTAATCACCCAGCAGGCATCTCTGTAATCTAATGTAACCCTACCATGGCGAAGCCTCTGAAACATAGGAGACTCGCAGAGGTCCAATCTCCTCTTCAGACTCCAAATGGTTACTTACATGCAGATGGAGATGATCTTAACACACAACATACTGAATCAATCTAATGAAAGAATTATAATCACAACATTTTACAAGATGGAATTTTCTTGATGATTTTTAATTTTCAGACCTTGGATTCTAGAACATTCTCCTGGAGGCTATTAGCTATCGGTAATCAGTTAGCCTGCCTGTAATTGGGGAAGCCAGAAGTTCTGCCTTCATGGTGGTAATCAATTTAGATTCTTCTAAAATAGCACTCACTGACATCCATCTGTCTTCTCCATCGAACAACTCTTTCACATAGAAATGACACACCACTTTTACCCTGCCATCCCAGAAACCAATCTGACAATATATATAACGATATTTTTATCTTGTAAAAATTGAGGGGCACTGTCCCAAATGTTGAAAAGCCTTAACAATCCAGGCACTTCCAGGCCTATGTTGAATCCTCGTTACGTGAATGCAGTACAGTTTTCTATTGTTTCTCCATTTGTCAACACCTAATGCTGTTTTCTGGGGTATCACAAACGATCCCCCAGAGAGCACCTTCATTTTAACTCACATTTTGCTTGTTCCTAAAGAAAGATTTGGGCTAGATTTTAAGTATAATTTAATCCTGAAAATTAAGGAATTGTTTTCAGCAAAATAACTTCTAAACTAAAATCTAATAGACCAGCATTTATTAAGATATATATTATACATATACACTTATATGTATTTATATATAAAGCAACTCAACGTTACTAATGGGTAATTCATTCCCCTGTCGAAATTAAATTGCATTTATGATTAGGTAATTGACAGAGAAAAAAAATTGTGTTTCATTCAGAGGACAAACATTGGGAATCAAGGCATTCTTCAGGCTCACTGATAAAAAACACAAGGAAACATTCTTACCATCTTTACTTTACATAAATTTGTTTACTATTAAAAACTGATAACAAACACTCCAAGCTTATAAAACTAAAAAGCCAGATAGTAGTGATAACATGTTCTCTAGTTGCTAAAGCTTTTCTTCTGGTGGCTGAAGATGAAAGTTATTATGAGACAGACATTCATAAGGAAAGCATAATTGGCCCCCTAAAGTAAAAACACAGATTCTATGAACTAATGACTAATGGTGTACATCTTAGCCTATCTTTGGGAATTTTTTACCACAACAATATTGAGTGTTAGCACAGGAAGATTTTTTTCCAAGCCTTTTCAAATGAAAAAAAAAATAATATATATAATATATATTATAAAACTATATTATATATAGTTTTTCATGGTGAAGAGAATTTAGGAAAAAGTGAGAGCTGAAGAAATTTCAAGGTGGAATCTTTAATGTTTTAGCACAAACTGTGGGTCTCTAGAAGAGGATATAGCTAGGAAAATTTCTAAAGTGATTTACCCACAAGTTTTGTTGCTGTATACTGCCTTTGGTTTCCAGCCACTCTACTGGGTTTTTGTAGAGCATCTCAGGAGAGAGCAATCTACAGAACACGCTTTAGGAAATGTTTCTCTACGCCAGTGGTTCTCAAACACTGTATTATGAAGACACATTTAAACTTTTTAAAGAATTGCCAAAGGCCCCAAGAGCATTTGGTACATAAGTTAAAACCACAAATACCTACTGTGTTAGAAACTGAAACCCAAAATTTGGAAAACACTGTTAACTCTTAAAACAGACAATAAAAATAAGGACTGCGGTTGTAGTTCAGTGGTAGTGCGTATGCTTAGAATGCATAAAACTCTTAAGTTCAATCTCAAGCATGAAAATAATGATAAATAATAATAAAGAATTGTATAGAAACATGATGCACAGTTTGCAAAAGAAAAAGGAGCTGGAGAAACAGTGCATCTATCTTACAGTATTGAAAATCATTTTTAATATTTGGCTTATTAAATGGAAGATGGATTTTTTAATATGATTTTTTTATTTATTACAATTTATTCAGTTTGTATCCCAGCTCTAGCCCCCACCCTTATCCCCTCCCAATCCCATCCTCCTTCCCTCCCTCATCTCCTCCCATGCCCCTTCCCCAGTCCGCTGATAGGGGAGGACCTCCTCCCCTTCTGGAAGATTCATCTTTTATGTGTTGTTTAAGGTTGCTAACTATTTTTATTTGATGTGAATGAGTGCTTTGCCTTCTTGTATCTCTGTGCATTACATGCAAGTCTGTAGGGGCCAGAGAGATGCTGGGTGCCTGGGAGCTGGAGTCAGTGACAACTTAACTCACTATGTGGGTGCTGAGGACTGAACCTGGGGTCTCCGCAAGCGCGACAAGCGCCCTTAGCCACTGAGCCATCTCTCCCACTCTCTTTCGCATCGTTCTGTAACACACGAACAACTGTAGTTGAAGTATACCAAAGACGCCCTGAAGTGATGCTGTTAAAGGTTTGTTTTTATTATTTTAATTCTGTGTGTGTTTGTCAGGAGCACTCGCCCAGGACAGCAGACGCCTGTGGCATCTGTTTCTCTGGAGCTACGGGCAGCTGTGAGCCACATGCTGTGTGTTCGGGGAAGCCAGCTCAGATCCTCTGTGAAAGCAGACACACTGCAAACCACCAAGCCATCTCTCCAGGCTCATGTCCCCTACCCTGATGATTTCTAATAGTTTTTTAGAAAGAAATAGCTGAGGATATTTTCTGTAATACTAATTCGAAACTTGAAATATGGTTTTCCTTTTTGTTGTTAGTTGGAGGACAGAACTTGAAATGATATCCATATACTTTCCATACTCTGTTATGTGAAAATCTATGGTCTCTGTGGCAGTTCGAATGGATCCTTCCTCCATACAAAATTTTCCAACAGTATGCATTGTTCTGGTCGAAAATATTGGCTTTGTGAATTATGCAGATCTTTCAAATGGTGACACATTTCATTATATAATATAAAAAAAGAATTACTTTTGTTAATGTCATCATTGATCTCATCAGAAAATTCTTTAAGCATTGGGAAACTGCCGAGCTCATGGTGGCAGATACGATTTGTCCCAAATCTAAGATTCTGCTTCAGAGTTCCAATTTAAGGTTTGGCAGTGCAGACTTTCAGTGGTTTACTTAAAGGGACAGATTCACTGTCAACAGATATTTGTTGAAAATATGTGTCAAATATTCCAGTCTGCATAGCTATATTGCATATTCCAAGAGTTCTTTCAAGTAGAATCTAGATTCTATATACAAAGTGGCTAGTTCAGTTTACAAGTTATGGCCACGAACAGTCTTCCCAGAAACCCCCACTTAATATGCAGCCTGGAACAGTTTTGCTCTTAACAGACATGTACTCAAAAATTAAAATTTACATTAGTAATTTTTGCTGTGTGTTGCTCAAATTTCTTCCCAGAGGGAGATGAACACCGTATCCATCCCTCCTCCTAAGGTCCCAACAAACTGAAGAACAATTCCACCAAAGTTCACTCTGGAGAACCAATGAGTTTCTTGGTTTGATAGAACAAAAGTGAGAGGTTACTTTCTGGGGAGTGTGTGTGCTCCCCTCAGAAAGGCTGCACTGGGAAGGCTTTCCTCACCGGAGATGATGGCTTTCAAATAGCCACACAGATGGACTCCCCAACCTCTAGTCTTCCCTAATTCACATACTCTTCCTCAAGGCCATGCAATTAAGGCAGAGTTGCATATGCAAAGTGGTAGGGAGTGGCTACGAGGATTCATTTGAGGACCCCATGGCCCTCTGCAGCCCTATGTGTATGGGTGTAAAAAATCAACAAGCCCAAACAGGATGACCTTTTACAAGTGGGAACAGCTGAGCTCCCCCAAATAGCAGTTGTTTAGCTGGGAGGATAGTCCTGTACAACACAATATATCAAGCATATTCTTAAACAAAATTGGATTTTTATTTTTTAATTATAAGTGCATGGTAATAAGGAATAAAAAGAATGAACAGTACAACCAAGTGTTATTACTGTGATGAATGCCATAGTGTTAGTTGTACCTATGATTATTCTTCTACATTAGCACAAATGTTACTAAAGGAGAAAAGTCAAGGAAGTTGCTATGATGGTGATATAGCTTTTACTTAGTAGATTCCCTGAAAGGTCCCTAGCAGTTCCCAGGAGTCTTTGAAACTCTTTTGACAATGAGTCAACTAGACTTAAAGCCTAGTTTGACAAAACTGTTAGCTGGGCACAGAAAGGAAAGTGCTCAAACTCTCTAGGAATGTTAGCTTGAAAGTACCAAGTCCACTTTCCTAAAATCTCATTGTTTTGTCATTTAACTGTATGCTACCAAGATTCCTCTCAAACCATACTTATCTGAAACATTAGTACCTTTTCCATGCAGTCACTGATATAGAAAATCCACGAAAGCTTTTGCCTCAAGGAACAGAAGAAAGAACAGAGTGAGACTAAAGTCAGCTAGTGGTCTACTATCATGCGAGACTGTGCATTTTAAACAAAATCCCATGTGATTTTTTTATGCAGGGGACTCAAGAATCATATTTTTAGATTGATTGTTTAGAAATATGATTGAAAATCTGAAAATAGTGAAATATAAGCTTAAAAAACAATAGAAAATATCAATGAAAGAATTGAATCCTTGACTAAATAAAACTAATAAAAGTTTAACTAGTTTATTTAAGGAAAAGACAAGAACATTCAAACAAAATCATTAATAGAAGAGGCAATATCATAAGCGATCCCACAAAAATGCCAAGGGTATTAAGAAATAATCATACATAAATACATTTTTTAGCATGAGGAAAAAGACAAATATTTAGAACCTACTAAAAGGGAGTCATAAAAAGATTAACAGAGAGTCTAGTGTGGTGGCGCAAGTCCGTAATCCCAGCACTCAGATTGCTGTGAGTTCAAGGCCAGCCTGCTGTACAAAGGAGTCCAGGACATCCAAGGCTACCCAGAGAAACTGTGTCTCAAAAAACAAAACAAACAAATAAACAAACAGGAATAAATTAACAGAGATAGATAGATAGACAGACAGACAGACACACACACACACACACATATACTGGTGGGAACAGGTCAGTAACAAGTAAGGATAGTAAAGAGGACACTAAATCAGCAAACAAACCTCCCAGAAGGGAAGGCTGAACCTTATAACTCCTACCAAATGTCTGAGGAATCAACACCCAACTTCTTTCTTTAGGGAAAATTAAGAGAAAATGCTTAAAAGTGCATTTTATAAAGTTGTTATTGCCTAGGTACCAAGCTGGTCAAAGAATCAGAAAGCCACAGCTGAATATGTTTGATAAAAACAGATGAAAAACAAAAACCTCAACAAAATAGAAAACTGAATTCAAAACATAAATACTTTTTGAATCTGTAATCAGGTTGGACTTTTTCCAACTTACAATTTAGTTGTTTAGAAAAAGTTCAGGACTATTCATTTTTGTGTATGGTGTTTTCCCTATATGCATGTATGTGACCCCATGTGTGACTGGTACATGTGGAGCTACAAGTGGTTCTGAGTCACCATGTAGGTGCTGGGAGTAGAGCCCGAGAGCTCTGCAAGAACAAGCCTTCTTCACCACTGAGTTACCCCTGCCGAGCAGGATCTAAATGCTTGAATGTTAAGTACTACATCAACAGGACAACAGGACAGGGTCAGAGCACTGTCCACATGGGAGCTGCTGCTCTGACAGCATGTAATGATTAAAAAAGAACTTGCAACAAATTAAGCACGGAAGGAGTGTACCTCAGTGTCGTAAAAATCATTTATGACAAGCTCACAGCAAACATGAAGTTCAGTGGTGAAAACGTAGAAGTTTCCTTTCTACAATCAGGAAGAGGCAACACGTTTCACTTGTTACATGCAAAATAGTGCAAACGCTGCAGTACTTCAAAGTTCAGATTTCCAAATTGGAGGTGGCCAAGTAGTTACTTATGTTTTTATTCAAGTATCTGAAAAACTGTGAAATCTAGACTGTTTCTTGTCCTAAACATTTCAGATAAGGTGCACTCAATCTGTACTTGACTTTAAAATATACCATAGTGCAATGGCAACAAAAGTAACATAGAACAGACCCAATGGTGTCAAGAACAGAATAAAGAACTAAGAACTAGACCTCCATGTTTATAGACAAGTGAGAAGAGCATCAAGAATGCACAACGAGGAAGGACAGTCTCTTCAGCAGACATGGTTGTGAAAACTGGATATCCATGGGCAGAAGATCAAAGTGTGCCCTAGTCACACACTCTACAACTTAAAATGGGCTACTATCCTAACGGTAACAAATGAAACTATAAAGTTAAAAGAAGAAATCACAGGGGGAAAACAATGCACACTGGTCTGGGCAAACATTTTTCAAAGAAAACATGACATTAAAATCACTAGGAGCAGAACTCAGCAAGTGAAACATCTAACTGTCCACATTTGCACTGCACAGAGAACAATCAACAGTTAAAGGGAGAGCCTGTGGGTTTTGAGAAAATGCTTGCAAATAATACAACGGCCAAGGGTGAACATCTAAAAACGCAACAGAGGACCGTAGAAAACACTGCCTGCTTTTGTTTTTTTTCAGAAGACTGGAGTTTCATAGCTAGGACTCATATTGGGTGGCTCACAACGGCCCTGCCACTCCATTTACACAGGGTCTAGCGCCCTCTTCTAGCCTCTGTGGGTACCTGCCCACATGTGCACATATAGATGAATAAACCTTTAAAACAAATAAAATACGTCAGGAACTTAAGTAACGTAAGACTCAGAAAATACATTGATTACAAATAGGCAAATGATCTGGAATAAATATCTTTCAAGAGAAGAGATGTAAATTACCAACAAGTGAGCGCATGCACACACACCTCCCCTCCCCCACCTGTTTCACACCATGTACCACTAGGGAAGTGCAAATGAGAACCGTAATGAGAACTTATCTCACACTGGATAGAATGGCTATCATAACACAATGATAACAAGAGCTGGCAAGGATAAGAAAGGGAAACTCTTAGACACTGCACATGTGAAATAAATTAATACAAATATTGTAGGAAACAATATGGAGGCCCTCCAAATTTAAAACTTAGAAGAATGACCTGGTTTGGGGTATGTATCTAGAGGAAATGAAGTAAATATCTTAAAGAGACAAATGTGGGTTCACAGGTTCATGGTTGTAGCACCGTCTACAAAAGCTATGACTGCACTCAAACTGAGTATCTCAAAAGACAAGCCATTGGCCAATAAGTGGAAATAGACCTTGCAATATAAACAACGGACTGCTCTTTCTTCGAAAGAACAAAATTCTACCATCTGTGATACTGACGGATCTAGAACCTGTCACAGAAAGACAATCACTGTACAGAAGCACCTAGATGAGGAATTTTGAAAGATGAATTCATTGAAGCAGAGAATAGCGGTAGCATGAAGGAACAGGGAGATGCTGGTCAAAGGGTCCAAACTTTTATTTTCAGGAGACGAATAAATTTTGGAAATCGGTTGCACAGTATGGTGACTATAGTTAATAATGATGTTGCAAAGAAAGTAGAACTTGCATTGTACAGAGAATAACATGTAAGATCTACTTCCCCCCAAATAGTATGTAAGACAGCATGAATGGTAATTAACTTGATTCAGTCTTGTAATGTATGCACATATCAAAAAGCACAGTGAGCTCTTTAAATGTACACAACTTTAATTTGTCAATTACGCTTGAAAAAATCTGGGGAAAAGCATGTTTCTGAACTCTGGGGTTACTGACACAGAGTATCTGGGGGTGAGGCAATGGTACTTAAAAAGCAGTGTGGTTTGTGCCCTGTTGCAAAATGTTGTAGATTGAAACTTGAATCTGAGCAATTATCTGTCCAAACAATCCTGTGTACATTAAAAATTTAAATAGTGTTTCTGCTAAGCTGTGCATTGGAATTTCTAGGGTGAATACTAGGGAATCATCAGAGAAAGCAGGTTCCCAGAGGCAGCTTGAAACTTTTAAACATGAACACTCCAGCAAGAAATCCTCAAAACACTTGTCACTGCTTGATTAAAAACGAGCCAGAAACAGTTCAATCCATCCAATGGACAGACCTCCACCCAGGTCCATCAGCGTTTCAAAGGAGCATGAGCTAGCTGGGAAAGTATACTAGAATTCCTAATATCTCTCACATACTCGAGCGCCAGGACCAGCTGCAACCTAGCAATCAGCCAGGAGAGTTGCACTGGTCCTCTCTCACACCACTACCTCCCCAAAGCCTAGGCTCAGACATAGTTGTGTCAATAGGCAGACCTATCCAGCACTGCCATCCTGCTTTCAAACCCAGGCAGAAGTTTCATTTACACACTTCTGATTACCACTGAATTGGAATCTGCTCAGTCTCCTAAATAAAAAAAATCAATGCCAACCATCTAAAGGACTGACCTACAAACTCTTCATACCTAAAATCAACCAAGTTTTGGCCACAGCCAAAACTTCCACCCAACAGAGACAGGCTAGAGTCCCAACAGACTCACAACAAGTGAAATGTTGACATTTCCACAACATAAAAAAAACAAAAAACAAACAAACAAACAAACAAAAAAAAAACAAGCCATGTTGAAGGCCAAGATAAACTGACCTCCCCCCAAACAGTCCTACAGAAATGTTCATTGATGAGAATTACCTATGTGGGCATCAGGACACAGAATTTAAATGAACAATTATGGACACGATCAAAGAGTTTAAGGATATTAAGAAGGATATGAACAAATATATCAATAAGCTTAAAAAGGACACAAACTGTTAACTGAAGGCCAAAAAGACACAAATGTGTAGTTCAGTGAAATGACAAAGACAATTCTGGATTTAAAATTTTAATTCAATAAAGAGAAATATTAAGAAAAATCTCAAACCAAAATGAATATGGAATTTAAAGTATCAATACCCCAATTTAATAAACTCAAAAGAAAGCAATAAAATGTATCACACAGAAGATAGAATATCAAAAACTGAAGATAAAGTAAAGGAAATAAACCCTCACTCAAAAAAAAATTAAATGTAATAAAAAGAAATTCAAAAAACCTCTAAAGGAAACTCAGCAACTTAGAAACACTAGGAACCAACAAGAAGCAGACCTGCATAATGACCACCCCAGTTGCTCCAACACGCCAACCTTTAAAGGTCTACCTCTGGATGAAGAGATACAGGCTCTCAACTGTTGTTGAGAGAGGGAGAATCAGTTTTCTCCAAGAATGCAGTAAAGGGGAGAGAGAGAGAGAGAAAGGTAGAGGGAAGGAAGAAGGGGGAGGGAGAGGGGGAGAGATTGTATAATCACACAGGCAGAGGAGAAGAAGAGACATATGGAAGAGTTGGAGGGTGGAGGAGGGGGAGAGGGTGGATGTGATGTAAATACATGTATAAAATTCTAAAAAAAAAAAACCAAAATAAATTAAAACAGAGTGAACACATGGACCCTTGAGTTTAATCCATGTGTAGAGAAAACATGTGAACAAAACCTATACTTATGCAATAAACACAATTAGAGATGTATGCCTAGTAGAGAAGAGAAAATGAGCCAGAAGAGCAGCTTATGCATGTGTACCTAAAATATGAACACCATGGAAATACTGCACCAAGGAAGACCCAAGAGGGCGTCAGATCCACAGGAACTGTAGTTACAGTTGGCTGTAGGCTTCTAAATGTGGGTGCTGGAATTCAAACCCTCATTCTCTGCAAAATCAACAAGTGCTCTTAAACAGTGAGCCAGCTCTATAATTCCCCACTCCCCCAGCCATTAAATAACTTTTAAAACAAAATAAACATCGAAAGTTTTTGAGTAAAGCTACTGGACATTGACATTAATTAGACTTCTGTCCGTGTATGAACCCATGTGCATACATACTTATATCCACATACACACTAACAAGTACATACGACACATACACACAACACAGATATACACACCAAAACAGAATTAAGAACATATTTCTAAGTGCAGAGCTAGATCCATTTAATTAGGCTCACTTGAGCAGAGGCCTAAGCGTTTGTGTTTTCACAGACCTTCGTGCTTACTCCCAGGCCTGCCAAAAAGATGAAAACCATTTCTCTAGACTGTGTACAAGCAATCAGCTCTACAAAACCCTGTAGACAGTGCACATAGCGACTGTTTAGGGAACTCAGGCACCATTTGGGCACTGTCTATTCCCTATAAATTCATCTTGTGTAATTACCAATGACTTTTAGAGAAACCGAGCTCCCTACTCTTTCCTGGTAACGTGCTTGTTTTCATTCTGTCAGGATAAAATTGGCTCTCAACTTTGGATTCTGTTCCACCCACATCTTGAAACGTATTTAGTCAGAATTTTCTGGTTTTATATGAATGCTAGCTAACCATACACAGTTCTTATTTTTTTCCATCTTATACAAAATCCTTCAAGAGAAAAGACTAATTCAGTTCACATTCAAATTGCCAAAATGACTCAGATTTTTTAATGCCATTCAAAGTTTCAAGTTATATACTTAACTTAAAAATATGACTCAGTGTAAATGTCATGTCTAGTTATAATCCTATTCCTGGGATCTTGTTTTTACTTGAAATGGAGTGGAAAGGAAGATTCTATGGCTGCCAAAATATAATTGATCATCTGGAAACAACAACAAAAAGGTAGTATCGCTTTTCTTTCTAGAAAAGAGGAAAAAAAACTAAGTAAGTTTCCTTCAGACAAACCCCTGAGGTAGTGAGGTAGTGATTTTGATGGTTGTGTGTGTGTGTTGGGGGGAGGGGACACAAAGCAAACTTTAGGCTACCCTCTCGTCCTAGATGACATGTCATCTGCCAGTCACTCCCGATATGCTGAGCTTTAAGCAAGTGATACTAGCATACTCAAAGAGCATGCCAGGAAGCCTATCAACAGAAAAATTCTTCAAAGGAACGTGAAGAGCTGGGAAGGAAAAAGAAATGTCATTTCAGGGTCAAATGAGGTTGGAAAGCCATGAGTTCCACAGAGCTGAGTAAGTTCTCTTCTGTGTTGTCTCAGAGCCTTCCTCTAGCGATGCATACCTAGCCTTGCACAGGAGGAAAATGTCAGCCTTGAGCACATTCAAGGAAATGCTGGTGGCACAGGTCAGGCTTGTTAACGAAAATGCCCAGGGTTGTCCCCAAATACAGAGAATCTAGATACTACCAAGGGGTAACTCATGCCCAGCAGAAGCCCCGCCCCCGGCCCGCCCCCGGCCCGCCCCCGGCCCGCCCCCGGCCCGCCCCCTGCATCAAGTCCCTAGACTTCTCTCCATGGACCTCACAGTCTCTAAAAGAAAGATGGTGCTTATTAGTGAAGTGCCTTGGGATGGTTGGGCAGGAAACACTAAATAAAAGCCAATTATTGCCTTCATTACAAGGCAGATGATCTAATAAAGCATCTCGATTAACTTACAGAGTTTCCTCTTGCTTTTTACTATAATCTAGCGTTCCCTAGATCAGTCTAAAGAGAACAAACCAAATACTTCTAAGAAAACACATGTAGAAGCCACGGGGAAGCTTTCTTTTCTTTTTTCTTCTTCATTTTGATTCTTGATTTTGCTGGAAATAGAACTCAAAGCCGTTCACATGCCGGCTATTCCAGAATAGCGACCTAAGCTTTCTGATCAGATTCATTTCCACTTACAGGTTTCCAATGAGAGTCAACCGTAAAAATCCAAATTTCCTAGCCTTGTGTACAACCTTCGTAGGCTCTAGCTTTCCAGTTCAGTGCTGACAAAAGTTCAGGTGTAGGTTTATTTTAGCACATCTTAAGTTATTTCTCTTCCTTGAGCCCTTAATTCTCAAGTGCCCTTGTCACTGAAGACTTAAGAAACTGTGCCTTGGCAGTCCTTAGAAGCCAGATTAGGCTGCCAAGTCTCAATAATCCCATTAAAATATACATAATAAAAGTAAAATCAGAAAATATTTATTCAGTGTGGCCACATGAGCAAGAAAGACAAAGATCCAGTGACCTACCAATTCCAAATTCTCCTAGGGGTCCTAACATAAAGGTAAAATTTAGATAGAATGGCAGCAGTATGCATACATAAAGAGACCCAGTCAAGGTGTGACCCTGCCACATTGACCTATCCTTGTCTAGGTTGTCCTGCAAAGTATTTAGCAAGCTGTAAATCTTTCTCCTGGAGACAAGTTTCTCTGACTGTCCTAAGTCTTTCCTTCTCCTACTACAAGATTCCTTGGGGAATTGTAATCCCTTGTGTTCCATCTTTCAGTAATGTGATAACCAAAGGGAGGGACACATGTGTCTCTTTAAAATATCCTCATTGCTGCAAGTAAGGTGCTCTGGACAAGTAACATGAGCATCATTCTAGGCTTATTAAAAATGTATGTGTGCTCAACCATATTTGTAGCAGCTTTATTTGTAATAGCCAGAAGCTGGAAACAACCCAGATGCCCCTCAGTTGAGGAATGGATACAGACATTGTGGTACATCTACACAATGGAATATTATTCAGCAATTAAAAACAAGGAAATCATGAAATTTGCAGGCAAATGGTGGGAACTGGAAAAGATCATCCTGAGTGAGGTATCCCAGAAGCAAAAAGACACATGGGGTACATGCTCACTCATAAATGGATATTGGATATATAACATAGGATAAACATACTAAAATCTGTACACCTAAAGAAACTAATCAAGAAGGAGGCCTTTGGCTAAGATGCTCAATTCCCATTCAGAAAGGCAAAGAGGATGGACATCAGAAGAGGTAGAAAACAGGAAACAGGACCAGGAGCCTACCACAGAGGGCCTCTGAAAGGCTCTATCTACCCTGCAGAGTATCAAGGCAGATGCTGAGACTTACAGCCAAACTTTGGGCAGAGTGCAGAGAATCTAATGAAAGAAAGGGGAGATAGTAAAACCTGGAGAGAACAGGAGCTCCACAAGGAAAACAACAGAACCAAAAAATCTGGGCACAGAGGGTACTTCCTGAGACTGATACTCCAACCAAGGACTATTCATGGAGATAACCTAGAACCCCTGCACAGATGTAGCCCATGGCAATTCAGTGTCCAAGTGGGTTCCCTAGTAAAGGGAACAAGGACCGGCTCTGATATGAACTGATTGGCCTGATCTTTGATTACCTCCCCCTGAGGGGGGAGCAGCCTTACCAGGCCACAGAGGAAGACAATGCAGACACTCCTGATGAGACCTGATAGGCTAGGATCAGAAGGAAGGGGAGAAAGACCTCCCCTACCAGTGGACTGTGGGAGGAGTGTGGTTGAAGAAGAGGGAAGGAGGGTGGGATTGGAAGGGGAGGAGGAGGGAGCTATAGGAGAGATACAAAGTGAGTAAACTGTAATTAATAAAATTTTTTTAAAAATGTATGTGTGCAGGCATCTTCACAAATCTACTCAAACAGCATCTGCATGTCAACAAGATCTAAGGAGAGCCTTGGATCTTAGAGAAACATGACATGAGCTGAACAGCTCCTTTGCAAATAGCTGGGGAATCGCAACAGTAAAATATTAAAACTGGAAATAAACATCATTTCTCTCTCCTGCTCCACTAGATCATACTTGATTCCTTAGGACTTTGGTGTATGACAATGCTCCTCTCTTCCTTTCCCTTCACATTAGTCCAAGCTATTCCCACTTCTCTGCAGACCTACTACACAGACTAGCCAGTTCATTACACTGCATATGCGGCAGCCTCCTTCTACTGCAAAAGGGTTACTTCATTTTAAAATTTGCTTCCACCCCCTTCTCTGTGTGTATGTGTGTGTGTGAGAGAGAGACAGAGGCAGGGAGAGACAGACACAGAGACAAAGAGTGTCCATAGATGCCAGAAGAGGTAACCACTGAGCCATCTCTCCAACACCTGAGGGGAAGAAAAAAAACCTATGAAGAAATACAAATGTGATCAGAGTATTCTTTACATTTCAAAGCTAAGGCCGGAAGCCTCCAGCCTTCTGCCTTGGTGGTCCTTGTTTCCCTCTTCAGTTTAATTACAGCAGCTTCCCTGTGTCTCTCTGTCTGTGAGCCCCCCACTTCACAATAAAGAACACATGAAAAAGCAGTCTTCTCTGCTCATTGTGCCCCCCTCCACATCTTGGCCTTCTGTGCTCCTCTGCATCTTTCTTCTCAGTTCAAGTGACATCACTGCTGAAGGTGTTCCCTGGACTTCCTCCCCAAGAACCAATACACTGTCAGCCTTCTGCCTGAAATCATGCACATTTCTGAACAAATAAAAGGAATGGGTAGATGTCCACTCGTATTATTCTGATGACAACAAAACATACTACACCTTGTACATTTCGCACAAGCTTGTTATGTGTTGGGAATATTAGTTGTGCGAGAGACCAGACCCCAAGCAGTGCTCCACCTGGGCTCAAAATTCAAATCATCTGGAAAGTTTCCAGCCCATTAATGTCCAAATCAATTATATTATAGTCTTGGGGTGTGCAATCTAGGCACATAAGTGTTTTCAAAACCCCACCAGTGACTCCATCATGCAGCCAGGCTGGAGGATAAACACTTCAGCTCTTCCCCACTGTGGCCTCTCAGCCTTTTGGAAGAAAGTAAGTTGTGTGACTAGAAGTGTCCTCACTGTTCTTAGTATAAGTTCATGGCCTTGACTTTCCCCCAGAAAGAGAGAATAATATGAAGGCATTTAAGAGAAAACCAGCAGTTCATTTCTCCTGGGCCTCTTGACAGTGGCAGACGATGAACACTTTCCTTGTATGGCCTGAACCAGATGAAACCTTCTAATGGAACACCACATCACCTGAACTATGATTAGGAGAAGGAATAGTAACACTGGAAGATGACGATGGTCTGGGGGTTAAATCTTAATTTTACAAAACTCATCAGAATTGCATTATAAACCAGTTATAATTGTTTTTAAGCTGTTGTCTCCTGGAAGCAATTAATCTCAACTGCTTTTTTTAAAAAGATAGATATCCTAAATGGTCAATCAGGCAAGAAGCAATCTGAGTGCTGGGAGCTCCTTACTCCACACTGGCCTCCACCACTCATGAATCCAGGTGCTAAAAGACCACACTGGACTAAAGCAGGTTCATTTTCGTGTTTGAAGATACATGAAAGGTATGTAGCTGTGTGATTTTTACTTGTTATGAATATTTCAAAATGTGATTTATCCATGAGAAATACCCAAAAGTTGTATTTTAGTTTTAAGGGCTTAATACACACACACACACACACACACACACAGAGAGAGAAACAGACAGACAGATAGACAGAACCAAGCAGAATGTCTTGTCTGTAACTAACAATATCCATTTGGAGTGCAGCAAGAGCACTACTTACAATTGATACCCACCAAATCAAAGCCAACACCAAGAGAGCACAAGGGCCCTGGAATTGTTATAAAATGCATGTGATGTCTATAAGGAAATGACAACTCGATGAGATAAAATTCCTTCTTTTTCTAATTTCACCATACGGGCACATTGCAAAAATACACACATACATACATACATTCATAAGATACCATGATTCATGAATGTAAGTTTTTCTTGGCTGTTCAAATTACACACTGGCATCATCCTCTCTGAACCTCAGCCAAATGAGAACACACAGATAATGACAATTTTTCAATAAGTGGTTCCAGGAAGCAGGCTTTGCAAGATCCACTTGCAAATGGGAGACACTATTAAAAAGGATGATGATTATTATTATTATTATTATTATTATTATTCTTTTAAGCACCCAGAGAAACCACAATCAATGATTAGCCATAACAATTAAACTAACTGTAACACATCTAGAATAAATTTCCCAGCAACATGTGCTTCATGCTTAATAGTCCAAATTAATTTAATCTGATGGTGTTAGATGTACCAGTTAGAAGCTGGAGAACACCAAAATTCACATTAGTGTCCACTCTGAAAAAGATTATGAAAAGAGAAGGAAGAAAATGAAGCTATAAACAGCAGTGGCAAACAGGGAGGCTCAAAGATGGTATGGGTGAGAATAACTCTCAGCTATTAGGAATTTAGCAGTGCTGACATGAGAGCTAGTATTTCTATCACATGTTCCTTCAGATCCAGTAACTGTACAACCCATTTAAGGCACAAGAGCCATTAAATTCTACCATCTCTTCCCACCCATCTCTCTCTCTGAAGCAGAGTACATCATGTCACAGATGTCAAACAATGAGGCAGATGAATGTGGGTTGGGCAAGCGAAGAAGTTGAGGGAGTTGCGGACTGGTGACCTCTCTCGCCTTATTCTTCCCATCTACTTTGTAACTGTCTCAGCTCTGCTTTTCCTATGAAGACTCACCAAGGCGGTGTTCCGCAATCTCAGCACTGCTGACATTCTTATCTAGGCCAGTGGTTCTCAATCTGTGGGTCACAACCCCTTTGACAGACCTCTAGCTCTAAAAATATTTACACTATGATTTATATCTGTGGCAAAATTACAGTTGTGAAGTAGCAACAAAAATGATTTTATGGTTGGATGTCACCACAACCTGAAGAACTGTATTAAAGGCCGCAGCATTACACAGGTGAGAACCATCGATCTAGCCAATTCTCGGTTGCAAAGGGCCACCCTGTACACTGTAGGATGTTCCTAGCATCCGCGACCTCTGCCCAGGAAGGACACTAACGAACACCATTATCCCCTATGCTGGGTCAAGAAAATGTCTCAAAACAGGGGCAAAATGTCCTCGCTCTGACTTCTCTTCTCCACTGCTATGTTGAGCTGCCATGACGCTCAGGGCTGCTCTGTTCCCAGGGTTCCCGGGATCTTCTCTCTGAGAACTTCTACAGACGTGGGCTCATTTCACTCAGCGAGACCTGCGGTGTTTCTTCTTTTGCTGAAGGGGAATCAGAGCAGACATGAACTAGCCTGTGCCAAAATTATTGTACATGAGGTTACATCTGAAAGCTTAGCCGCAAAACAGTCTCCAACACCAATATAAAAAAATAATAGTAATTGTGCCTAAATGACAGCATGGCTACTATCCCTCACCTGCACAACCCTGTGCAGTAGAACCTGGGTATGTGTGGGCAGATATGCCTCCAGTAGGAACCAGGAGGCAGAGTCTCTCAGGAGCCTCTGCGGCAGAAAGCACTTCCCACTATTGTAGCTTTGGCTTGCAGAGTTAGAACATCCCATGTTATTCCGCCTGGTAAAACTCGTAGGCCTCACCTCTGTCTCCTTCAGGCTCACACCTCTTGCCTTCACTACATTTTCTTTGCAGTTTTCACCATAGAACACAAGATCTGGGGAGAACAACTTCTGCTCCCAATAGTGCGCAGTGAATTTCAGGGCCACATAGACACTCACCCCAAGCATTATACTGTGGGCCACTAATTCCAGCTATGGCAAAACTCTGTGTCCTACAGAATTTGGGTGGTAGCAGCTAGAGAAATAATTAATGACTTTAGCTTATTTCAACCTTCCTCCACAGAACACACACATGCACTTTAGCATGCTTTTTTACAACAACCACTTTCAAATACGATTCATATACCACATAATTAACTCTTCGAAATGTTTTTAGTGTATTCAACCTCTGGACCCTAGTGAAGTGTCCTTTGCATAACCATGGGCTTAGCTACTCTGAGAACTCCGATGAAGAGAGTCCATAGCTCACGGTCTCCTGTCTTTCACTTAGCACAGTTTCAGAGTTTGCCGTAATGTAACACGCAGAAAGCACAGCACACTTCTTTTTAATCGATACACCATCTTCTCTTTGCTCATTCACCAGTGGGTAGGGAGTTGTGCAGCCCTCACTGCAGGCTCCCATGAACAGTGCTGCTGTAAACCTTTCCAAAGTGTGTGTACAGTCTGCTATTTCTCTTGGGTGGGCAGCTAGGGACACAGTTACCGTGTTTCATTCATGTTTCACTTTCTAAGCAAGATTTTGTTTTGCTTTGTTTTAGCATAACTGATTTGTTATTTTCCATCTGCAGAGGGTGGGATTAGAATTCCTCAATATTCTTGCAAATGATTTCAACTCTGATTTTTTTATAGACATCTTAATAGGTATGACAGGTCTCATCATGGTTTGATCAGCACTTCTGTGATGGCTAATGGTGATGAGCAATGTATGTGAGCTTACTGCCCATTTCTAAGCCTTCCATAGATAATGTCTATTCAGAGATCATTTACCCATTCGAAAAAGGATTATTTGTCTTTTTTAAAAAAGAAAACAAGTTATTGATACAAATCCTTTCTCAAACATATTTGAAAAAAAATTCCATCAGATATGTTGATCTTTTTCTCAGTAATGTTTTTTTTTTTTTTTGAACCGCAAACGTTTTAATCTTTAGGATGTCTGGTTTTCCTTTTCCTTGGAATAGTTTGCCCTGGAGAGCATAGCTCTGAAACCTCCCCATGACACAGCCGGAAGCAGACTTATGCCTATGTGTTTTCTGTAATCTTTACCTTTTCTACTTCCACCTGTTTTGATTTGCCTTTTATCTATGATCTCATGTTTGGGTCCAGCTTCACTGTTTTGTATGTGATGTCCTCCAGATCCTTCGAGTTACTTCCGGCTACAGTTTCATATAGTCTTTGATAGTAGGTACCAGTACATAGAAACTAGGTATGTGATTAATAGCAAATTTTTAAAAAGCTTTTGCATGTGTTTTGTTATTTTACGAATATATTTTTCTTGCTATTTTATGAATATATTTAATATTCTATACCAAGAAGCAGTGCCACTATTAATATTGTGGCGACTATTTAATACTTCACAAGTGCCTTTATTCCACATGTATTCGATTAGAAGCACCCCATATACTTTCATTATATAATATTCCCATTGAGATAGTAGATTGGTAGAATCAACATTTCCACATTAGCAAATGACGTCTCTGCTACAGAGTAATTTCCTTAAAGCAGCTCCAGGGATGGGGGAAAGGGGTAGCAGGTCGAGAGAAGGTCGGCACTGGGAAGTGGGACCGAAGCACTTAGTTTGAGGGGTGCGGACACATGTGTGTCGTGTGTGCCTCTGTGTACGCAGAAGCTGGAGGGGGGCGTCTGATGTCCTGGTCTACTGCTCTCTAACTTCCTCCCTTGGTACACGCTCTCTCACTGAGCCTAGAGCCTGGCTTGTGATACCCCATCCCTGCTCACCGTAAAGCACTGGCATTACACATGTGCGCACATGAAACCTAGGTTTTTATATGAGCTTTGCAGATTTGAACTTGAGCACCCAACAGGCATTCTTATCCACAGTGCTCACCAAGGATAATAGTTTCTTATGGAGCACACACACACAGACTGTACAATCCAAACCCAACCTTAGGAGATGACATTCCCAGTTCTGGTCAAGCTGCTGACAACAGAGTTGGCCTTCTTCTAATTTACTGGATGGTTTGAAATCTAATCACAAGAGATATCAAGATTGATCTGATGACTCAAAAGCTTTTGTCACACTCTGGAAATTACATTAATGACTAGGTGACTGAAGGACTAAGTCAATTAGAACCAGATAGGAAGTCAATGACTGAGAATTAGGGAACCATGAACTAATAATATAATGAAAAGTCATCAATTTTCAAAACTACCTTTTCTCAACCTGTAGGGAAAAGTATAGTCAAAATGGATTTGTAAAGACTGAAATTATAAAGCAGCTTGATCTTGAGAGCATTTCCACAGATGTCTCGGAATAGTACTTTCACTAACTCAGACCTAGTCATGAGTCTGGTCAGTTTTCAGGGGAGGAAATACAGATGGAGCAGTCAGTTGACTATTTCCAGTTCAATCATGCTTACGGTAGAATGGTCAGTACTCCTTACTCAGGTCTAATCCTCGTCCTCTTTACTGAGTCCTGAGATGATTGCATAATAATTGATATTCACTGTCTTGTGTTACATGGCTTTCCATCTAAGCGCCCCAAAGACATGGTTTATGAGGTGAATATTCTCACTTCTACCTCATATACAGGGATACAAGTTGACTTAGTATGGGCTACAGTATGAACTTTGCCTGGAAAAGTAATATATCCCTGTGTTTCAGAAGAGCAGTAACTAGACACACACGGGTTAAATGCAGGAAGCCCAGCTCCAAGTTGAGTCTCTTTTTTAACACTAGGCAAGTCTGTCTTCAATATACTTATAATAACTTTATACACCAAATAACATTTTGAGGTTTATTTCCTCCCAACACAGAAACATCCCTGTGCTTCCCCTGGGATCTTCAGTACTGTCTGTTGTGGAACTGGTCTTGGCTTAGCAAGTATTGCTTTATCATTCTTAAATAAAAAAAAAAAAAACATTACAGAGAATGCAGAAAACAATTTCCCTTTCAGTCTCCCCACTCCTGTCCATATTGAGAAAGATGGATTCTAAAGTGCTGAAGGAAACTCACAATATAATAAAAACTCAGCATCAGAAATGTGCTGGGTCCCTCTACTCTCTCTCTATATTTAGGAAGTAAAATTTAATATAGGGTTTGGCCCTCTGGAGAATCCAGTGTATGGGAATGTTAATATACTTTTATATATATTTTAACTGAGATAAACAAGAAGCAGATAGAGAAGCCAGGGCAGTGACAGCAAACACACAATTATGATAAGAATAATCCAGCCAACAGCAATGGAGGCAGATAGTGGTACGAACTGTGATGCTTTTGTATAGCTTGCATGGTTAGAAAACTATATCCATATAAAATGCAGATGAGGCAGGAGCCTTGTTATAGGAAAGCAAAGATAACTTACCATGTGACTCCAGAAAATAAAACTTATCCAAGAGACCAAGGAACATTTTTTTCTATTACTAAAATGCCATCCAAATGTATTTTATAAATATAACTCCGCATCAAATCAGTTGATCAAGGGAACAGTAATAAAAAGTTGTGCACTGTGTCCGTAAAGAAATAGACAGAGAAACCTCAATTCTGTTTTCTATAACAGAGCCAAAGCCTTGGAGTAGACCTGCAGATAACTTCAGAATCCTGCTGCCAGCACTAAGCTCATGCATGTGCTACCAACTGAGTTGTACTTCTCAGCTCTAAACACAGGAGCATCCAGAGACGCAGACAAGGAGATTAAATACAACAGTTTGCAAACTCACCTTATGCTTTAATCCAGCTCTTTCACCAAAAGAAATGTTAGGCCGGTTACTCCAGGTTTTGGCAGATCTACAATGACTCCCTTCTTTCAAGGAGCATTGACTTTCCTTTGAGAACCGTTTTGACCCTTAGTTTTTCCCCCTTACCATAGGTCCAAACAAAATTTGATTGTTTAGCATTTCCATCTTTTTCTCAAGTCTTTATAGAGCACAAACATGTGCTCTATAAGTCTTTATGAGATCAAAACAATAGTTTCTATCCCAGCCAGCTTGGAATTTTCTACAATCTTCTATTCTCTTCTTGATCAGTTCTATCTGGTACCTCTACCCCTTTCAGAAGGAATTCACACCCACATGCTTACTGCTTGGGAGGCAGCCTAAGAGCTGAAAGGCTGCCATGCTAAGCGAGCAGACACAACATCCTGCCTTGCACATGAAGTCCTCTCTTCCTCACCCCAGCACTTTCCTTCCTTGAGATGGGGACTTTTCAGAACAACTTGCCCTTGGCTAAATGCTTCCAGAGATAAGGATAAGGGTGAGTGAGATAAGGATGAGTGTGAGGTTACTTGACAACCTCTGACCTCCATGCTGGGAGGCTTGAGGGAGAAGTACAGATCACCTCAGATGGCCTGGGGATGGTAACAGTGTCATTCACAGCTTCTATGGCCAGACTTGGAATTTAGACAGTACTGTGACATCAGAGATCTGTTATAGAAAATGGAGAATTATATTTTTTGTGGGAAATCTCCAGTTTTCCTGGTGTCTTCTAATTTTGTGTGGACTCTTCTATTTTTCAGTGCATTCACTTTCATATTCTAGCTGGTAGATACCCGGTGTTTGTTTATGCTTTTGTTAGTGACTTGGCAGACTGAGACCTCTGGGTTCTAACATGTCCACACACACACACACACACACACACACACACACACACACACACACCTGCTTGCTACCTGAATATCAGGATATGAAGCTCTCAGCTACTGCTCCAATGCCATGCCCATCTGCTTCTTGCCACAATGATCATAGAGAAACCCTCTAAAACTGTAAGCAAGCCCCCAAATTAAATGTTTTCTTTATAAGAATTGTCTTGACCATAATGTCTAAGATACCAAGAAAAGATTATTTGGTCTTTCTCCCCACTGTCCATTGCCTATGTGCCCATCCTTCCTACCAATCAATGTATCTACTTCCTTTAAGGCACTGCTTATGAAACTCCTTCCTCCAAATACTTTTCCATTCTCCATGGGCAGTCTTCTCTCCTTAGCCTTTACAGGTTCACCTTGTGTTCCACTTGTGAGCACTTTGTGCCTTCCAACTGTTCCTGGGCTATTGATGCCTGAGGCTGAGGGACTGCCTCCTGTCACCAGCACAGCCCTGAGTGCTTAGATTAGTACTCTGTGCCCTCCCGGCAATGAACGTACATTTCAAGTCAACATAGAGCCTATTTGATAGGAAAAAGGACAGTAGCATATGCATGAAAATATCAAAACAAAATGTATTTCTTTGTATGTCTATAAAAAATAATTCTAGGAGTCTATTTGCCTACTCTTATTGAACAAGAAGTTTTGATTTTATGTTTGTGCCTTTCTACAGAGATGTTAAGTCTAAGCCCACAGGTGGGAAAACTGCATAGGTCATACCGCTTGGCCATATGCATGGGAAAAATAGTTTGTCTGAGCAAGGAAGAAAGTAGCCACTTGTTATATGGCTACTGTCCCCAAGCAGCAAATGCTCACGTGGGGAGGTTTCAAGATGCCAGCGACAAGCACCGTGTTACCCCTGATGGACCCAGATAAGCAGTCACTGATCCCAGAATCCTTTTCTGCTGAGGGTGAGTACAAGCTTAGAACCTTCTTGATGCATCATCATCATCATCATCATCATCATCATCAGCAGCAGCAGCAGCAGCAGCAGCAGTTCTTATCTGTTTTGTCTATGTCAGTTAAGACAGAGTCAACATGCAAGCTCACAGCTCTGCCCCTGGGAGAAGGTACACACAGGGAGAGAGCACAGTAGGAAACACACAGCCTCTGCTGCTTCCCCACCTCCCTGTGCTACACACATGGAGGGACTTAACACAGAGAGACTTGAATCACTAACGCTGAATGGTCAACAACCTCCTAAACAAGAAAAAAAATGTCTCCACTTTAATGACTACGGCAGGTTTACCTTGCTATTCAATTTTAATCGTGTGAGATTTACTGTGTGATGAGACTGGTTTTGGTGGCCTTGTAAAACATACTGAACTCTGCAAACTAGAAAAGACTTCACTGAGACTGCTGAAGTAATATAAACAAACAAACAAACAAACAAACAAACACAGGCTAAAGGAACATTCAGGGAACTCTCTGATTTCCCAGACACAGAACAAAGCAATTTGGAACAACTCAGACACAAAATGACCAGCGTTAAGACTCATGATGAAAAAAGCCAATTACCTTTAACTACAAGCCCACTTACTAGGACTTAGTGAAATAAATGATCTTTCCACACCAAAGAAAATAAGTGTAGATGTAAATACAGATGGTTGATTAATCTTTCACTATAAGAGTCTTCAGAGATAATTTCATTTATTATGAGCCCAAAGGCCAAGGACTGGTACACGCCAGGGTCTGTTTACATGGCTGCTGCCTGGTAAGTGAAGCCTCGATGATCAGAAGGCAGAAAAAGGCACATGGATATCTGAGCCTTGACTGTCTGGTATTCACCCCTCCTTAGCCGAGATCAGCATTCTCCTCACCTCTACTCACACTCTGCACATTTCACAGTCCACAGGCTATAGACACAGCTAGCTTCCGCCAATAAAAAGGGACAGCTGACACATGAATGCTTTTGATGAGAGGAAGGGCTCATGCTGCCAATCATTCTACTTCAGTGTGTAGCCTAGGTGAAAAATAACCTAAGTGAGCACACACACATGCACACAAATGTTCATCACAGTATTATTTAGACTAATCAAAAAGCAGAAAAAAAACTTTTCTAATGATTGAGGAGCAGAAAGAATGTACGTATTGTGCAAACACAATCAGGTATTACTTAGGCTTTAAAAGCTGTGAAACATGCATGGTACGACTTGCAATAACCTAGAAAACATTATGCTAGTTGAAAGAAGCCAGACAGCAAAGACCATATATGGAATGATTTTGTTTCTATAGACTGTGCAAATACACAGATGCTCGTAGTCAGTGACCAGTAGCTAGCAACAGAGTCAGAAGCAGTCACTGTGAATGAGTGAGGGTTTCTTCTGAAGATGATGAGAACATTGTAGAATTAGAAATTTACGATAGCTACACAAGCTTCGTGAAGATACAAAAACCACAGTACCGTACACTTAGCTTGGGTAACCACTCTGAAATCCATCTAGACAGAAGTGTTGTGGTGAGAAAAGATGGCAGCCCATTCTGATGCTCAGAGATGATCATCACGGTGATGGCCTAAATTGTGAGAATGGTCTTGGAAAAAAGTCACTGATTTTGGTAAGCCAGAAGGCAAAGAAGATCTGCCAAGGTGCAAAGGCCTTTTTAGACCTTCGGCAAGCATTAGAATGGAAAAATAAAATTACCAAAATGACTTATTTTCTATGTTGTTTTGCTTTCTTTATCTTCAGTAATGTTCAACAACATGCGCAAAAGAGGTTTGGGGACCTCTCGAGGTTTCCAGGACATAACATTTGCCACTGCCCCCACTAGCCGGGAGTGTAATTCATGCAAGCCTCCCGCTGCTCTATCAGTTCCCCATTAAGCATTCAGAGCCTCCTTGTTAGTACGCTACATTCTAAACCGGATGCATTGTCTGGATAAACTGCGTTGTCCAAAACACTGCCCCATTATTAAAGAAAATGCAGAATATAATTAGTATTCCTTGTTGCATAAGCCACAGCTCCCAACAACAGTGCCACATTATAAAGCCTTAATTAATAAACAAGAGTTGGGCCATGACCGGTTACACTTATTTGAATTTTATATTGTGGAGAAAGGCCACTGTTCAAATTCCATTTACAAATATCTAAATTCTGGCTGGCCTACACGGAGACAATCTTATGTGGTGCTAATAGCACTGTGTTGCTTCACCAACAATAGCAAACGATTACCTGCAGGGACATAAACCACCCTGAGAAACCCAAGCAGGACGAAGATAACATTGTATTCTGGCTGTATTATATGGTGCGATTCTATTTGCTCACATGTGTTTTCTATTTAATAGATGGAGGACCCAGGGTGGCTTTTTATATCACTGGAAGCCTTCAGTATAACAAAAGAACAAAAAAAGAGGGAGCTGGCAAAAAAGAATTAAAAAGTTCAGTGTATGGTAGTGCTGGCTGGGAGCGGGTTCCATCATGGTGGAGTGGACGCCCGCAGCTCCTTCCTGCATTTCAGCTGCTTTTATTGATTTTTCTCCTAACCTACAAGCCATGAGCACTGAACTAATATTTGGAACTCTAACATCAAGAAGCCCAGTTATTGAGCATCAACTTAAGGAGCATTTTCATTAAATTGCACCGACCTGATTAAAACCTATCAACCCTGCCGTCAACTGACAATTACACAGTACCTGTTAGATACGCTCTGGAGTGAGCACCCTGCATCCTGAGGAAAGTAATGATCACAGGGCATCTGAGAAGCAGACTCTAAGCAGAGAGAACACAGGCTATGCCTAGGGAGGCAGGTCACACAAAGAAAGACCACCAGTGCTCAAAATGAACGTAATCCCAAATCCACTGTGAGACACAGGGCTGTGTGAGTATGATAACTCTCTCAGCAAAGTCTGTAATCTGGTTTACGGGCCTTGTGACAACAGAGTGGCTCAGGTATTGTTACAGTTCAGAAAAGGGTGAATGGCCCAGCAACAAAATGTAGCATCAACAGGAAGTCCAGAAAATGGCCCCTGCATCATGCAGGTCTCGAGAAGTGCAGGCCCAGAGACTTCAACAGCCTAAACAAGCTATTACAGAGTTTGATCAGCTCCAGGCACTGAGCTCAGGTTCAGTCTCAGCAGGACCTATTTCAACTTGGCCAAAATACCACATTTGAATCAAGAACAGGCTAGAAGAACCTACCTTGCCACATTTAAGGCAGATCTGTTGCCAAGAGGCTGTTGAAGTTGGAAAATCATACCCTGCAGCTCTGTGAGCTTGGACAACCAGTCCAGATCAACATCCTGTCTCAGGGGCAGCTAATCAAGGGTGGAGCAACAGCCTAGCAAATGAGAGGCTCTGAATTCAATCTCTAGCACTTCCAAAAATGCAAAACAAAACCCCTACTTCTTTTAGAAAATGAAAATTTAGGCTGTCATTTTGTTCTGATGAGAGTGTCCTTTGCTTTATAGAAGCTTTTCAGTTTCATGAGGTCCCATTTATTGATTGTTGCTCTTAGAGCCTGTGCTTTTGGTGTTCTGTTCAGGAAGTTGTCTCCTGTGCCAATGAGCTTGAGGCTCTTCCCTGCTTTTTCTTCTAACAGGTTTAGTGTGTCTGGTTTTCTGTTGAGGTCTTTGATCCACTTGGACTTTAGTTTTGTGCAGGGTGATAAGTATGGATCTGTTTGCATTTTTCTACCTGTAGATATCCAGTTAGACCAGCACCATTTATTGAAGATGCTATCTTTTTTTCCATTGTATGGTTTTGGCATCTTTGTCAAAAATCAATGGTAAGATCTGGAAAGGACAGGAACTCCACAAGGAGAGCAACAGAACCAGAAAATTTGAACACAGAGACTCATACTCCAACCAAGTACCATGCATGGAGATAACCTAGAACCTCTGCATAGATGTAGCCCATGGCAGTTTAGTGTCCAAGTGGGTTACATAGTAATGAGAAGAAGGACTGCCTCTGACATAATCTGATTGGCCTGCTCTTTGATCACCTCCCCCTGAGGGGGGAGCTGTCTTACCAGGCCACAGAAGATGACAATGCAGCCACTCCTGATGAGATCTGATAGACTAAGATCAGAAGGAAGGAGAGGAGGACCTCCCTTATTAGTGGACTTGGGGAGGGGCATTCGTGAAGAAGGGGGAGGGAGCGTGGGATCGGAAGGGGAGGAGGGGTGAGGTTTATGGGGGATACAAAGTGAATAAAGAATAATTAATAAAAAAATTAAAAAAAAAACAAAACCAAAACCAAAACAAAAAAATAAAGTGTCCATAAGTGTGTGGGTTTATTTCAGGGTCTTATATTCAATTCCATTGATCCAGCCAGTTTCTATGCCAGTACCTTGCAGTTTTTACTACAGTTGCTCTATAGTACAGCTTGAGATCAGGGATGGAGATACCTCCAGATCTTTTATTGTAGAGGATTGTTTTAGCAATTCTGGGTTTCTTGTTATTCCATATGAAGTTGAGAATTTTTCTTTCAAGGTCTGTAAAGAATTGTGTTGGTAATTTGATAAGAATTGCATTGAATCTGTAGATTGCTTTTGATAAGATGGCCATTTTTACTATGTTAATCCTGCCAAGCCATGAGCATGGAAGATCTTTCCATCTTCTGGTATCTTGTTCTATTTATGTGTTCAGAGACTGGAAGTTTTTCTTTTCTTTTTTTTTTATACAAGTCTTTGACTTGCTTGATTAGAGTCACACCAAGGTATTTTATGTCCTTTGTGACTCTTGTGAAGGGTGTTGCTTCCCTAATTTATTTCTCAGCCCATTTGTCTTTTATATACAAGAGGGCTACTGATTTTTTATTTTTAGTTAGAAAATCATGAAATTTACATGCAAATGGTGGGAACTAGAAAAGATCATCCTGAGTGAGGTATCCCAGAAGCAGAAAGACACACAGGGTATATACTCACTCATTGCTGGATATTAGACATATAATATATGATAAACATACTAAAATCTGTACACCTAAAGAAGCCAATCAAGAAGGAGGACCCTGGGTAAGATGCTCAATTCCCATTCAGAAAGGCAAAGAGGATGGACATCAGAAGAGGGGGGAAACAAGGAACAGGACAGAAGCCTACCACAGAGGGCCTCTGAAAGACTCTACCCTGCAGGTTATCAAAGCAGAAGCTGAGACTCATAGCCAAATTTGGGCAGAGTTCAGGGAATCTTAGGAAAGAAAGGGGAGACCTGGAGGGACAGGAGCTCCACAAGGAGAGAAAAATATCGGGGCACAGGTATCTTTTCTGAGAATGATACTCCAACCAAGGGCCATTCGTGGAGATAACCTAGAACTCCTGCACAGATGTAGCCCATGGCAGCTCAGTCTCCAAGTGGGTTCCCTAGTTATGGGAACAGGGACTGTCTCTGACATGAACTGATTGGCTTGCTCTTTGATCTCCTCCCCCTAAGGGGGGTGCAGCCTTACTAGGCCACAGAAGAAGACAATGCAGACACTCCTGATGAGACCTGATAGACTAGGATCAGATGGAAGGGGAGGAGGAACTCCCCTATCAATGGACTGTGGGAGGGGCATGGATAGAGATGAGAGAGGGAGGATGAGATTGGGAGGGGATGAGGAAGGAGGCCACAGTTGGGATACAAAGTGAATAAGCTATAATTAATAAATAATTTTTAAAATTAAAAAATAGAATTTAAATGATTTAAAAAAATGAAAATTTAATGTTTACTTGGAAAAACACCCAGAAACTGTTCTTCCTCTTTGCAGAAACTGACACTTCAGTCAGTCAAGCCCCAGGACACTTGGTGTTGTAGATTGATATATATATATATATATATATATATATATATAAAATGGAACTGTAACTTTCAGCTTCCTTAGTAGTCTTCTCCTCTCCCCTACTACCTCTGTTTTGTGTTTTGTTTGCTTATTTGCTTTTTTTTTTCTTAAGGTGGAGTCTGTGGTGGTTTGAATGAGAATGGCCCTCATAGGCTCATATGTTTGAATATTTGGTCCATTGTTGGTGGAACTGTTTGAAAAAGATTAGGACTTTGGCCTTGTTGATGGAAGTGTGTTTGGAGGATTCAAAAACCCAAGCCAACCAAGTAGAATCTCTCTCTTTCTCTCCTTCTCCCCCCCCCCCCCGTATGTGTGTGAAAAATGAATGAATGAGGGAATAAAACATGATCCCCACCTCTTCCCTGAGCACCAGGTATCTCTACACGGCTTTCCTGAGCACTTAATGGTACCTCCATCCTAACCTTCAGTTATTAACTATCAAGAGAGTCTTCACACATCACTAAACGTCTCCTGGGGACAAAATTACTACCTCTTGTGAATCTTTAATATCTCTCCTCAAATTAAGATACCTGAATCTGGATTATGATACCATTTTTATGTATAATACCTAATCATTAGAGATATGAATGAGGAGACCTTAAGTATCTTACTTTCGGAAATTCATTTTGACAAAACTTTATTGAGTATCTATTATTTGTCAGGTAAAAAGAATGCAGATGTATTGCCCTGTCCCCAAGGAACTCATGGTCTGAGTGCAAAGTAGCTTTGCCCACCTTAGAGCTAAGAGTGAGAAGGCAGGGCGTTAGACTTGAACAGGAGGACTATAGGTCAGATTGATAGACACTTGTGCATTGCTTAAAGATAATTGCAAGCTAGCATGGTGTACACACCTGTAACCCCACCTCCTCAGATGGCTGAATCTGAAGAATGAAGCACTCCAGGGCAGCCTAGGCAACCTTGGCTCAGTGTTGATGGAGGCATTTTAAGGATAAGGGAACTTGCAATGTTAGGGTCGGGTACACTGTGTAAAACCCAATCCTGCACAACAGGAAGGCCTAGACGTCTTGCCTTTCAGGGATCCCATAAGACACACAATATTGAGAGGGGAACTGGCACATTTGAAGAGTTTTGTTGTTGCTCATTTCCTTGTGGAAAACCTTAGGGTTGGAGATGTTGTTGCTCGGTTTGATGAATTAAATGAAGTAGGTTTTATTGGGCCATGACATAGCAGAGGCAGGGGGCAACACTGAATCCCTAGAGGCAAGGTGATCATGGTTGTCATAATGGGCAGCCTAAACAACATGATACCCATGGTGGCCTGACCCAGGATGGGCACCACACAGTGATATTTATGATAGCAAGACTCATATGGATCTTTGATACTGGCTAATCAATCATGGTGTTTCCACACATGAAATAGAAAAGAAGCCTATTGCATTTTTGTTTGATTTATATAAATGGGTGAAAAATCTCAAACAAATGAAAGACACACTTTATTGGAATCTCACCCATGAAGCAATTTCCAAATGAGCCAGTTTGCAGATCTAGAACTCCTGAATGAAGGGACATTCAGGTTCCCCTGATGAAGAACCTTGATAAAATACTCAAAGGTTTTACTGGTAGTCTTTCTGCAGTCCTTCCCTAGAGAGACCCTAGAGCCTTTTAGAGGTTACTCTGAATGAAACAATCAGACTTTGGGGGGTCTATTGGATACTGGTTCTGAATTAACACTGATTATGAAAGACTCCCCCCCCCCCAATGTTGTGGCTCTCTAGTTAAAGTAGGGGCTTGTGGAGGTCAGGAGATTAACAGAGTTTTGGCTGGCCTCTAAATCATAGTAGGTCTATTGGGTCCCTGAACTCATCCAATGGTTATTTCCCCAATTCCAGAATGTATAATTAGGATAAATAGATTCAGGGGTTGGCAGAATTCTCTTATTGGTTCCCTGGAGTGATGGCCATCATGGTTGGAAAGGTTCAATGGAAGGCTTTAGAGTTGCCTCCCCTAGTGCATGGCATGCAGCTATACTGATCTAGCAAATGACTTTTTCCTCAGTATTGGTCCATAAGTACCACCAGATGCAATTTGCTTTGGTTGCAATGCTAGAAATATACCTTTAAAGTTTTATCTCAAAATATATTATCTCTCCAGCCTTGTGTCATAACTTACTTAGGAGGGATCTTAATCATGTTTCCTCCAGGAAATATCATATTGGTGCCCTATATTAATGACAGTATGTTGTTTGGACCAAGGGAACAGGGGGTAGCAACCACTTTGGACTCATGGATAACACATAAACACGTCAGAGTTGGAAAATAAGTCCAACCATCATTCAAGGGCCTTCTCAGTTAGTTTCTTGGGTACCCAGTCCTGTGGGGA
Source organism: Meriones unguiculatus (assembly GCF_030254825.1). Taxonomy (NCBI): domain Eukaryota; kingdom Metazoa; phylum Chordata; class Mammalia; order Rodentia; family Muridae; genus Meriones; species Meriones unguiculatus. The sequence goes on from NC_083357.1 coordinate 25,861,192, forward strand.
ATGCAAATATATTCCTTCTAAGGTAGTGGGATCTTTGGCATGGATAAGTCACTGCACTCAGCCATTCCCACTCCCAAGAAAGAAACTCAATGTTTAGCAGGCCTACTCAGACCCTGGAGATGGCACGGACACCCAGTGACTTAAAAAGCTGCTAGTTTTGAGTAGGGAGCAGAACAGGAGAAGGCTGTTTGCTTTCACTGCCACCACTGAAACAGCTGGCCCACAGCCTATGAGCCCTTCTAAAAATCTCCTTCATATACAATTTCCATCAGCTCTGTTCCTCTAGAGATCCGTGACTACCATGGCAACTTAGAGAAGGTCTGTCTGAGAATGAAGATGTGTATGGTGGTAGATCTCTTGCTGGTATGCACCAGGCCCTGGGTACACCCACCAGTATCCCCAGCTGCTACCCCAAATATATAGTTGATCTAATAAAATTATACATATATATATATATATATATATATATATATTCTGTAGAGGTTCTGTTATGTGATTAGGACAATTTTGATTTGCTTTAGTGGCTTGCTACAGAGACAAGTGGGGAAGTCTTAAGCCAAAAAGGAGAGAGGGCTTGACTTAAGAGCAGAAGCTGAAATGGGGTGGATGAGACTGCCTGGCCTTAAGTGTGAATTCTGCTTCCTGTCTATGAGGTCTTTGAAAAACCATCAGCCCTTACAAAGGTCCATTCTTCTCTATGCAAAAGAGTTCTCCAAGGCGCTCACCTTGAGATCTGTTGAGAACTCAGTGTGACAATCAGGCAAAGCACTTGGCACGCCTGCCATGATCTCACACCAACAGCGGCCTTAGCGTCACTCTACTGCTTTTCAGCCCCTCTGCCACACAGGAGCACAACTCCTCAGTTATGGCAGATGTGCATAATATAAGTTGTCTTTTTCAGCGTATAGTTCAGGAATACTAAGGATAGTCACATTTTACACCACCGCCCCTTCAGAACATTTTAACTTTTTCTCCACACTGGGAGTCCTCGTCCCACCTTCTGTACACCAGGATTGACCTTTTGACCTTGCTTAGGAAGGTGCCCTCTCAGAACTGGGGATGGGCCTCTGTAATTGGAAGTAAGAGTGGTTCCAAACTCAAGTACCATGGAAACAGTACTCAAAAATGGCTCTGTGTGCTTAGGTCAGTCTCTATCTAGTACCAGCTGGGCAACCCACTGCCTTCTGTTGTTGTTGTGGCAAATGGGTTCTGGAACTGGGCTCTGCCCGCTGTAGTCACTTACCATCATGGAAGCATACGCTGTATGCCCTCTTTCAGGGAAGAAGGAAGCACCCAAACAATGTTATTCTGGAAGTTCTGCGAGGTCTGTATCCTGGTACCCTGAATGCAGTGGGGGTGGCTGACTTGTTGGCCTCAGCTGTCAGCAGCATGTGCTGCTCGGTGGACAGTGAACAAGAATCCACCGGTGTTCCCAGGAGCATCAGAGAGTAAGAATACAACCTGCACCTGAAAATAACTCCTGACTTCATATCACCCATCTTCCACTGCTGTGTCTATATCACCCCTTCTTCTGCTGCTGTGCCTCTCTCATCACTGCCAGCTTTCACTGCTGTGTCTGTATCACCCATCTTCTGCTGCTGTGCCTGTATCACCGCCAGCTTTCGCTGCTTCCCAGCCACACTATGCCAGTGTATTTCCAGGTTGCTGTCATTTCTACCTGTGGATGTATCCCGTTGCAGTAGAGCGGAAGGGGTTTGCAGACAGGAACCCCATCTGAACTGTAACCCTCCTGCTCATCTTTCTAGTGGTTGGCCGGGCTAAGTTGCAGCCTAGGGTGCTGGGAGGAAACAGACTATGGAAGAAACTGGACAGTCAAGAGACAGGCTCAATTACACACTGAAGCCCATTCTTCTAAACTACCAGAGAGACATTCCAAGGTATTGTCCTCCCTGACTCGACTAATCATGAACTTGGTAGCTCTGTCAACACCTGTCCAGGGATATTGACCTCACAATATTTGCCAGCACCTGAGTCTACATGCAGCTCTGACTTTGCCTGTCATCACTATGTGCCAGTCACTGCTACCTAGCAAAGCCTTCCTTCCTTTAGGAGCCCTGCTCTGCAGAGGAGAAGGGGTGGCAGTCTTTTCTACTTCCACTATTTCAGTTGAATCATTTTGCCTCTTTGAGCTTATTTTCTTTTCCAAAAATTTGAGGATGTGAGGGACAGCCATTTCACCCAGTCTTGAAAAAGCCCAAATGGGGGAATGAATGGAAAATGCTTAAATGGTGCCCCAGTTAGCTGATTATTAAGAATTCCTTTAGAAACAGCCTTCTTCACTTTGTAAAACTAACAATACAAGAGCAAAAACTATTATTGGATGATATCAATAGTTTGAATGTCAAGGGAATGTCAAGGTTCATCTAGATGTCTTTCACCAGGCTTTGAGGTACTGCTACGGCAAAGCATGGGCCAAGTCCTGGGGACATAGGAACAAACACTATGCACACCATCTGAATAAGTATTATATGTTGTAGCTTAGAGCTTCACAAAGCATGTTTGCTTGCCCTGTCCTTTGTTTATAGACAACATGGAACACAAAATGTAACAAACATGGTCGAGCTGGGTGACATCACAACAAAGTCCAGATTTCTGGCAGCCTTTCCTCAAAAGCATCTAAAATTCTCCCACCGCGTGTCAAACATGTTAAGTCCTCAAACACAGCACACACCTTTCTTCTCAGTATGACCTGGCTTTAATTACGAGGAACTCCCTCTGGCTACACATGATGAGGACCCAAGAGAATTGGGAGGGAGAAGAGCTGAGCACCCAGCTCCAGAAGAACAGAGCTGGGAAAGAAGGAGAAGGAGCGATGCTTGGTCTCTTTTACAGGCTGTGCTTGTCTCAACTTGCCTCGCCTTGTTTGGCTGGACACAGAAAGGCCTGGGGGAGAATTGTGATTCCAGCTTGCTCTTTGCACAGCTAATTATTTGGGGCTCCCAGAAGGTTGGCAAGAACAATGACTTCCCCAGCAGTGGCAGTTGGACTAGCTCTGTTCCCTGCTTTTGGCCCTCGGGTCAGAACTCAAGGAAGGGGAGCTATTTGTTTTGGCCTTAAACTAAATCTGCCCAGAGACACAGACAGATGTTCTGACCTGAGTGCAAGAAGGCCACTATTTCAATGTTGAGTCCCTCCCCGGGCCTGCCCGGCAGGCTCCACATCAGAAATGTGCATTTCCCCGCTCAAACTGTTTGCTTAGGAAAAAGAAATTTCCAGATATTCCAGACTTACTGCTGCTGCCCAGGCAAGGCATTTTTACAAGACAAGGGCTAATTGGAGCAGAACACTGGAAGTTCATTTGTACAAAATACACTAATAAATGTCTACAGCTTCACTCTGATGAGGGATCCACAACAATTTCCTTCAAAAATTGGGACTGGACATGAGGGGGGAAGATAATGATCCTCCATGTTTTTTAATCAACCCACTAACAGGATAGAAAACGTTCTAGCAGACCCACAGAGATTGTTACCACATGCTAGTCACCCCCTACCTCCCAAACCACCATCATCATACCCGACCTGTCAGACCCACCACGGAATGAGATGAGGCAGGTTGGCTACAGCAAGCTGTGTCCTGTCTTCCTACATATGAACACATTTCATTTTTGCTGATTCCAGTAGGAATTGTCTGGATTCTTGGCTAGAAACATCCCCAAATGACAAAAAAATGTCCACTTTCTGTCCATGGCTGAATTTTACCTTTATATTAAATTGTGTCCTACATACGTAGTTGCTAGGGACCTCCATGATAATAGTATTGTGGCTAACAGGTGAGACAGGTGCCAGAACAGAGCCCAGCAGGGAGGCAGGTGTTAATCAAAAGATCTCACCAATATCAAACAAATCCTTTGAAAGGTACACAAGGAGAAATACCTCAAACCAGAAAGGGTCTAGAACAAAATGGCAGCCTGGCTGGAGGGTAAAGGATAGGAATGGGGAGGCAGAGACTTTGTTCTAGAAGAAACAATATTTAGATTCATAGCAAGTGGGAAAGTACCGTAGATGGAGGGTACTGAAAATGCCAGGCCTATGGTAAGAGGTTGCCATGAGTTCGGGCCCTGAGTAAATGTCCTGACTACAGTGGAATACACAAAGAATATAGTGAAGAGGGATAATGGCACAGACAAGGTAAGACTTTACTAGCTTCAAGGATTTTGAGCAACAGCAAATTACTAAGTGATTTTTTTTTGGCATGGTACAATGATAGTAGTAGATATGATCATATTTATGGTTTGAATAGTGCTGGGCCAAAGGGAGTAAACTGATTCAGATAGATGTAGGAAGGCCATGTGGTCTAGACCATCAAGATTCCAGACTTGGGGTCAGGGATGGCAGTTGAACTTGGATTGTATGCTGCTGTAGGTGCTGGAGGAAAGGTGACATATGTGAAAAGCTTTTGCCATGGAGTCAATGTAATGTTCCGGTGTTATTCCAAAGACAAAAGATGTAACTCCATGTCTCGGAGCTGAGAAAGGACAGCAAGAACAAACAGACCAGCTAGGACCTGAGCATGCCTGTGCTCCGTCGTCGTTTAATCAGTGGGCACTGACATGCACTCCCAGGGAGCAGAGCTTTACATTTGAATTTATAAATATATAGAGAAAGGTGTCACAGAAAAAGACTCAGCGAGATCCCTGCCAAGGAGACTAGGAAGAAAACTTCACCAGCGACTAATGACAAAAAAGATAGAGACAGTTTCAGCTGAAACTGGCAACATGTTGAATTTCCGCTTTAGTGTCACTACTATCCATTGGCTTTTTTGTTTGTTTTTCTAATTTTTGTTAATCAACTGTGCCATGATGACAGATCCTAGGGTTAAGAGTCTTTGCTTCTACCTCAAGCTGATATGGGCTTAGGCCAGAGTAGAGCAAGCAGCAGGGGGGAAAAGTTTCTATTAATTTCCCTCAGAGGGTGTTAAGCAATGGGTAAGAAAAGGAAGTAACTTATTTACAGTTCTTTCCAGGAGTTCATGATTCAAGGTTTGGGGGGAAAGAGAGGATTGGGGAGGCCAACAGAGCTCTCAATGAAGACAATTCCTTTAAGAATGACAGATGCTTTCCGAGCTGAACTCAAGTGACCTGCCAGAGTCAGGCAGTCACAATGGTGGGTGCTGCCTCTCCCACCTAGTGGGTTTTTCATTCCTCACACACGCTTGGCCCTTACTGTTCAGCCAAGGTCACCTGAGACCACTGCCAAGGTCTCATGCTGTCATTACTCACCAGCAAACATCTACATTTCTCTCTTTTGGTTACTCTGGATTTTTGTGAACATGGAGAGTGCTGATTCAAGAGCTGAGGGATGGAGATGGTACCTAGAGAACATTAGGAAAGGAATAGGGGACAAGGTGGGGCCTCTTGTGAACAACAACAGAACAGTTTCTTTTCTAGTTTTGACTGAAAGACATCAATGTAAAAGGCATCAGTGCAAGATTATGGCAGTGGGTACAATCAAAAAGGATGTTTGCTTATTAATCAATTTGACCTGGGTTAGCTACATGGCTCACCTCCGTAATTTCTAAGAGGCACAGCAACAACAACAACAACAAAAACCCTGAAGAAACAGTTATTTTTAGGCTTTGCCATCTTGCCTAATTCAGCTTCCTCAGTGTAACACTCTAAGACCAAAGCATGTGTATCCAGTGTTTACAATGTCTAGATGCACATTACTGAATTGTCCAGGACTTAAAATCCTCCCATAATCAAGAGTTGGCTTACCTCCTGGTTTTACCTTCTTTCAGCTTTCCTTCAGAACTAAGACTGCAGTCATTCTGTCCTTAGACATCACGAAACATGAAGCTTCTCTTGCTGCCTGTGAAGCTGTTGCTCATCGCACTAAAACATTCTTCCTCTCACACCTTGTCATGCTACCCCTTCCTGCCCACGCTGCCCAATCCTACACATCTCTGGCTGTCACCCGAGATGGTCTCACCTTGAGTTGCTATCCTCAGTCCTGAGCTAAGTCAAGCATCTGTTGTGGGCTTTCAGCAGGGCTTTTGACAGCCGGTCCTGATAATCAGATAAGACACATGATTTCTAAAGACGGGAACTTAACTTTTATCATCCTTGAATTACCAAACCCCATCCTACTATAAAACAGAAAATGCACAGTGAGTTTTCACTAAGTAAATATGCTGCCCAACTCCAAAAATTTGCCAGCATAACTATAATATTTTGAAAAGTAACACAGCCATGGGTGATATGAAGCAAACAGAGGATGAGGAACACAATGGACAAGAAAGAAGATCACCTTTGGTTGGGACAATCAGTGCAAGAGCAGGATGGCCCTTGAAGAGCACTTATAACACACGAAGATCAAACTAGACCGCATGTTATGTCTGCACAACAGAAGGACTCCCAAAACCATTAACACTAGCGGAGAAAGTGTGGTTCCAGGAGACAAGCTTCAAATATGTAGAGAACGCTAGAGGGACAATCAGTAGGAGACTGGTGGACTATGAGATGAGAAAGCCAGCTCCATTGATCTATTCAGAAATGCAACATGAGAGTCCATCCACCAAAGGTGTGGGCTGAAAACACTGAAAATTTACTTACCTTCAGAGGTCAAAGAAGAGGAAAAAGGGGGGGAGTGGTATGCGAAAATTCTTAATACTCACAATTGATAGCAAGCAGATAAAGTCTAACATGTGAAAAACACAAAAGAATGAACATTTAAGTGCCTAAAATGAGCAAGGCATGATGCCCAAACCTTTGGTCATTTATTCCATGAAGCAGATACAACCACTTCAGCACAGAAATCCAGGCTGGTGGCTAGGGAGAGGGCCCAGTTCGTAAAGACCTGTGCAAGCAGGACGAGCTGAGTGCAGACCTCCCGCACACGCGTAAAAAGCTGGATTCAGTGGCATCAGAACCCAGTCCAAGAATGGGAGGATCCCAAGTGCTGTGAGAAGACAAGGCTTCTGCTTGTCACCTCGGTTTCTTGAAAACACAGACTTGTTCCCGAAATGTGGTTTTCTGCTCCTCCCAGGTGCAGTGGACAGGAGTGAGTTTATTTCAGCTATTTTCATTCATGGGCCTCTATGGAAAACATGTTTCTGCCATGTGTGGCTTGTCTTTGTGGTTGTATACTGCCTGAATTGTGAGAATGTTATTCAGGTGGCCTTTCTTAAACCTCAGGGTATAAATCGTCTGCTGTTCTGATAAAGTTGGCTCTGGCATGGGCCTTCAGTCCACCTCATTCATGCTACCAACTAGACTGGTAAACAGGAAATAACAGGGGTGGAAGGTAAAAGAATTTAAATGCATATATATATGTGTATATAATGGTCACAGAACAAATTTAATTAATAAAGAGCGCGAGAGAGACAGAGACAAAGAGAAGGGATAAGATGATCTGGAAAGACACCCAAGAGGAGGAAGGTACCCCTGGTTGGAGGAAGGCCCAGGTCCATTCTACCAACTGGAGTAGCAACAGCATAAACCCACTACTCTAGCACTGGGGGTGGGGAGTGAGGAGATACGCACACCCTGGGGCTGCTACGCCAACCAGTCTAGGCTGAAGATCCTGCTTCAAAAAAGCCATCCAGAGTCTACCTGTAGCCTTTTCTCTCTCTCGCACACACACCCAAAGCAGGGTGAAAACAGTGAAACAGGCTAAGAAACTAGAGATGTGAGATGACCTTAAATGTCTTGGGATAAACTCAGCGAAGGGCAAAGCAGACTGAGAATAGGCCAGGTCATTTGAGGATCTGCCTTTCGGTAGAAGTTGTGAAGACAGAAGTGCCACTTTGATGTCTGGAGAAGATTAGGAGAGCTTCAAGCAGCACAGGTATAAATGCCCATAAATGGGACCAGGTGATTCCCCCAGAGCGCTGGGTTCTGGGTTTCCTCTCCATGGTATTATTTCAGTGTGCTGGCCATATGCCCCTCCCCTTAGTAACAAGGGTCACCCTGATGTCTGGAAACTACAAAGCCACTTGAACGTTTGCTTTGTTGCTAAATACAGCTCTCATGAGGCCTTGCATGAGGCCATACAGTGTCCTCTTCCTTGGGCTGCACATGTGACTAATAAACTCTCAACACTCTCCTGTTCAGTGTTAGTTGTCATGTTTTCAGCTATCCCTGAAACCAAAGAAGAGGAATTCTGTCTCCTACCCCAATCCAGTGGACAGAACAATATCAGATGCCAGAGTTTCTATCATAGATGCTGCACAGGTGAAGTGCCTGCCTTGATAATTACTGGCTTTATTAAAGCTGAACAACAATGGGCTATCTTTTAAATTTCATACAAGGAATTGAAAGTCAGAGAGGACAAATGGCTACTTGAGGCAGGAGAGAAGTCACCTTTCCTTACAATCCAATACCGTATTCTTTAAAAAACAAACCAAACAGATTTATTTGATTATTTCAGTGTGTGTGTGTGTGTGTGTGTGTGTGTGTAGGGCAGATGTGCATGTGAGTGTGAGCACAGATGCTCACAGAGGCCAGAGGTTAAGAATTTCCTGCCTCAGGACAGGAGTCTATCATAGATGTTCTCTGAAAGAGTCTGCCTAGCAGGGAATTGAAACAGATGCTGAGACTCACAGCCCAACTTTGCAAAGAGTGCTGGGAGTCTTATGGAAGAGTGGGCAGATAGAAGGACCCAGAGGAAACAGGATCTCCACAAGGAGACCAACAGAGCCAACACATCTGGGCCCAGGGTACACTGCAGAGACTGATGCACCAACCAAGGACCATGCATGGAGAGGACCTATACCCCCTGCTCAGATGTAGCCAATAGGCAGCCCAGTCTCCATGAGGGATCTCTAGGAAGGAGACCCTGATGCCCTTTCTTTGATCATCCTCCCCTGGCAGGGCAGTCTTGCCAAGCCACAGAGAAAAAGAATGCAGGCTGTTCTGATGAGACTTGATAGGCTGGGGTCAGATGGTAGGGGAGGAGGGCTCCCCTTTCTGAGGACTAGGAAGAGGATAAGGGGGAAGAGTAAGAGAGAGTGAGGCTGAGAGGAAATGAGGGAGGGGGCTACAATTGGGATATCAAGTGAAGAATCCCCTGGAGCTGTGGTTACAGGTAATTGTGAATTGAAAAACAGGAACCCAGGAACTGAACTTGGGTCCTCTGCCAGGGCAGTAGGAACACCTAACCACTGAGCTGCCTCTTGAGCTCCTAATAACAGCTAGTTATTTGAAACAGTACCATAAGCCTTACTGTGCTTTTTTGAAATTTCGCATCTGAACTCCTCAACATCTCAATCATGCTTCTGGTGACTAGAATCATGTTTTAAAGCTTTCAACAAATTTAAAAGAAGCAAATCGGCACCCAGGTGTTTCAGGGTGCCAAACTCAACTCATTTGCAAGCACTATTATTGTTGACCTCAGGGCTCTTTATATTAGAACAAACTCAGACACAGACTCTGGGATAGTTCTTGAATATCCTCTGAAAATGAATTGCAGGTAGTCACACAACCCAACATCCTTTTTAAGGCCTTTTTTATGAGGCAGATCTGAAGCTGGAAAATGTCTCCTTTACCACAGAGGAGTTCTAGGCTAAAAAGGAAAAATAAGAACTTTATGAACTATTAAAAAATAATGCCATGGAGTTAGAGAGTTATGGATTAAGTTCCGACCCATTAATTCTTTTATTCTCTGAGTTGGAGCCAGCTGAAGATATGGGGGCCTCAGGCAATGACAGAGATAGTCAGGTCCAGAACAATCAAAAAGGAAAGAAGTGGCTGCCAGTGGGAAGGGCAGACCCACTCTTTGGCATGGTAATTCAGGAAAGGACTTGGAATTCCATGATCTCACCTCTCCCAGGTAAGGGAATAAAGGGCTGATTCCTCCATTTCTTCTGGGAATTCAGTTTCTTTAAGCAATATCCTGTTTAGGCGGATGGCTGTATTTCCCTTGAAGGAAATTGATTTCTTCATTCTTCCAGCGAATATAATCCCAACTCAGTGCTTTAGGTTTCCTCGGGGCACTACTAGCTCAAATCTAGTCTAAAGTACTTCTAGGGAACTTGTGAGATGGAAACAGAAGGTAAGGCACAGGAAGCATGTGGGCTCTGGACAGTCAGGCTCTGAATGTCCGCAGTGAGAGCTGCTAAGGGATTGCGGGGTGGGGGGTAGGGGGAGAGAGAGGTATGTTTTGAGTCTTTGCTGAGTGGGTGTGTTTGACAATTTCCATGGGAAATCTATTTTTAAGTATGTAAGCCCTCCAAAAGGATAAATAAAAGATTATAAGAGGAAGAAACACCATGGTTTCTGGTTGTTTAAAAGGCAACTCAACAAGCCTTTACCAGCTCAAGGAAAAGGTCGGGATCAATAAAGGCCCTTACTTTAGAGGGAGATCTGTTTCCACTTTAACACAGATAAATCCTCTGGTAGGCCTTTGGAAGATCAAGGGAACATCAAACTCTGCAGAGGATCTGATCTTGTCAGGAAAACAAAACTTGCCCATTTAATATTCTCCAACAGTACCAAAAACACAGCCACCTTCACTCCTCCTGCAGCCTTCCTTGGCCCTCGGCATGCCTGTTGCTCAAGGGCCAACCTGCAACATCAAAACAAGCCCTGACACAGGAAGATGTGGTGCCTTTTTAGAACGACGAGCTTTTAATGTTTTTATTGTCATGCTGGTTACACATAATGATAGGTTTCATAATGACATTTGCACACATGTACATCACGTGTTTAACACATCCAGCCCCTGTCACCCTATCTTGCTCCTCTCACTCTGACTCATCATTCCTTTCTCTCTTGTGTCTTATCCTGTTTGCTGTTGTCATTTCTCAGTGGGTTTGTGAGAGCTAATGAGTTTCACTAGGGTGGCTTACATGGATGAATCATTATCTACAGCAGTGTGGGTGCAGGGCCAGGGGCTACACCACTCAAGAAAAGGGCGAGTCTTTATCTGAGGAGCAAGGTGCACTAAGGGAAATGCCAGGAATGAGCAGAGGCTGGATAGAAGTCCTGTGGGGCACCAAGTCTCTGAGGACAGAGGCGGCCATTACAGACAAAAATCCTGTGTGCCAAGGTATCTTGGTATAATTCTCCACCATTTACTCTTTTTTTTTGCACAGGTGCTGTCATAAAGTACTGCCTGAACTACTGTAAAGACAAGTTCTGCCTACTTTTCGGGAGATCTCCAATGAGTCTTTTCATCTGTCTTATGTTCTTTGACAAATCTGAGTGGCAATTGTTCCAAATACTTAGCCCTCCTACACAGAGATATGCTCAGCTGTAACCAACGAATCCACAAGCCTAACAGCTGGCCGCTGCCAGGACTGCATTCAGACTCAACTTGTCTCCTTTACCTTTTCTCCTTCCTCTCCAGAAAGCCTATCAGACGACAAGTTTGCAGGGAGTACATTGCTCACCCTTAAATCTTCTTTCCTTTGAAAAGAGGAGCAAATCATCTGGCTTCTCAAGCAAACTAAATATTATTAAAAGAGAAACCTGGTGGAATTCAGCATCAAAGTTATTCTCCTGCGTGAAATGACCTTCTGAGAGTGCCTCTTCTGTGGTATAAATCCTCCCAGTGTCTCAGCGTTCATCTTGTCAACACTAGGAAAATCCTTCAATATCCTCTCTCTGTCTTCCTCCATAGCGCTCAAACTCAAGTGCTTCCCAGGCACTAGCTTATTTGTAGAATGCCAGCTAATTCCCAGCTTTCCAAGGTTGAATGGATATGGAGACTTATACATGCCTCATGTAAAAAGGGTACCAGCAAGTCAGCTCCACCCATACTCACTGCCACCTGCATTTGATGAAAATGTCTCATTTTAAAGATACTGAATTTAAATCAAGCCCACTAATTTGCAGCTTCTGTTCTCAGTTGACCTTTAACTCTTAATAATCTATGATGCACTGGCAACAGATGAGATGTCTCCTATCAGTAAGATCATGCTTTTTAAAGCAAACATAAACAAATTAATAGGTACTTTCAAAACAATGAAAAAAGAACTAGGCAGATGGCATATGCCTGGACTTTCACCATTTAGGGAGGCGGAGCAGGAAGATGAGCTTAAGTCTGGGGCTGGCTACAAAGCAACTTTAAAGCCTGAGTCTCCCAACATACAGTCATTGATGAGAGATGGCTGCATGGGGCCCTAACCCCCTTCTGGGGAGTGGCGAATCAGTAGTTGATAGCTGTTAAAGGATCAGGATGTAGTGGCACAGCCACTGGGAAACCTCATGCTTCAGGGGATAGCCTTACATCTGTACTGGCTGGTTCAACTTGACACAAGCTAGCGTCATCAGAATGGAAGGAGCCTCAGGTGAGGAAATGTCTTCATAAGATCCAGCTATCAGGCGTTTTTTTCCTTAGTGATCAATGGCGGAGGGCTCAGCCCATTGTAGGTGGTGCCATCCTTGGGCTGATGTTTCTGAGTTCTGTATGCAAGCATGCTGAGCAAGCCTTGGGAAGCAAACTGGTGAGCAGCACACCCTCTATGGCCTCTGTCTGCATCAGCTTCTGCCTCCAGGTTGCTACCCTACTTGAATTCCTGTCTTGGCCCTTTTTGGTGATGAACAGCAATGTGGATAAACATAAACCCTTTCCTCCCCAACTTGCCTTTTGGTCACTTTTTGTTGCAATGACAAAAACCCTAATTAACCAGGCAAGGCAGCGCACACCTTTAATCCCAGCATTCAGGGAGGCAAATGCAGGAAGATTGCTGTGAACTCAATGCCAGCCTGGTCTACAAATGATTACAAGACAGATAGGGCTACACAGAGAAACCCTGTCTTGAAAAACAAAACAAACAAAAAACATAAAACCAAAACAAAACAACAAAAAACCCTAAGATTATACCCATACTCAAGAGGATGCCCCATTAAACTCTGTAGGTCACAAAGCAAAAGCAAAACAGGAAAAAAGAACATGAAAGTGGAAGAAGAACTTATAAGGAGTAGTGTTTTGGCAGGAGAAAAAAGGGCATGAGAGGGTGGGGTGTGGAGTTTGATCAGATTATACATGTATAAAATGGCCAAAAAATAACTTTAAAAAAGCCTCAGTATTTCTGGATTAAAGTCAGAAGACCAAATGAATTTCCACACTGTCATAGGGCATTCTACTTTTTGATCTTATAAAATAAAATCTTATCAAAAGCTACCTGGATCTAAATAGTTCCTCTCTGTAAATTTCATAACACCAATTTATGTGAAAGGAAAGAAAAAGAATAAGCCTGCCATAGAGAATGGGTTCCCAAAGTGTTGTATGTTAAACTGAGCTGAAAGGAAGAAACAAAAGACAAAGCAAGAACTCACTTTGTCTCCAGAGAAAGACAGCATTCCTGGACTAAACCATTCTGTCCTCTCCTCTGTCATGGATGTTACTGAACTCTAATCTGCTTCTCCTGGAGACTAACATCAGCCTCATAAATGGAAGCACCTTGTAGCAAGACTCCCAATAACTAGACACAGGCCCTGATGCAAAGCCTAATGCAACAGATTGGCTCAAGGGCACCCAGTGAGCAGCAGCTAGAGAGGTGTGAACAAAGCTTCAGCACGCTTTGAAGGGAATGCAATGAGCACTAAGAGTAGAGTCAGCAATTGGGTAGACACCCACTCTTTGAACTGCTACAGTACCCTTGTTTTCACAGGTACAAAAAATCCAGGTCCAAAATGCTGAATAATTTGTCCACAGACTTACTCAGTTGCTGCTTCACTAGAGTCTGGCCCAAGTCTTTCTGGTCCTAAAACTCAAGACTAATCACCACCATGGTCACCATCAACTATGTCACCAAGAGAGTCAGCTTCATATCACAGCTGGGCTGTGAAGCTGGGCATTGCTCAGTTCTCAGCTCAATTTTGTTAAAGTCATATAATATAGGCCAATTGCAGAATACAACCTACCAAAGACATAGAAAGTCACCCCTGTTATTTATAAAATTCAAATACATATTCAGCTCTAATTAATTTGCTTGAGGTTCCCAAACACAATAAGGGTAAACATTCAAATGGTTGCTTTTTGTTTGTTTATTGAGACAGGGTTTCTCTGTGTAGCCTTGGTTGTCCTGGACTCATACTTTGTAGGCTATGCTGGCCTTGAACTCATAGAGATCTGCCTGCCTCTGCCTCCCTGTGTGCTAGGATTACAGGTGTGTGCCACTGCACCCAGCACATTCAACGGCTCTTAACATATTTTGTTGACAAGTTTATTTTTATTATTTCAGTTACCGTGAAAGGAACAAATAATTTTATTGAAAAGATTGTGAAAAGGTTTTTACTGAAAAGATTACTCAAGTCACCAGATATTGAGGATCCACTTGTTTTGGCCTCTGAGCCCAGGGGAAAGGACCAGACAGAGAAACCCCACGTCTAGGAGAAACTGACTTTGCTTTGCTTATAGTTAGAATAAACAAAGCTAAAGAGGGAGAGAGGAGCTGAAGCAAGTGTTTCCTGGTATAGGCTATGGAATAAATGGAAAACTTACTCTAGACAAGGAAGAAAGGAAGGGTTTTCATGAGAGAGTGATATTTAAATGTTTGGAGTTTGCAGTAGAGCGAGAAAAAGGCTGGGAAAGGGTTCAAGAGCCAATATTCTGCACAGAAGGACAGAAAGCCAGTGATGCAATGAACTGAATCCCTTCTGGGCAATAACAGCCACTGTGAGTGGGTACAGGGAACCAAGCAGGGGTTGGAAGGGCCAACTCAGCAACAGACACAAGCTGGCCAGACCTCTGTAGGATGAAAGTACCACGGAACAGGTCTGGCTTTTATGTCAAGGGCAGCAGAAAGCTATGGCATGATTTGATCCTGGACGGAGCCAGCCAAACTAGCTGTTGGTTTCATTTTGGCCACTGTGTGCATAGCGGACAAGAAGAAGATCAAGAGGATGAGTGTAGAGACAGGAGACACCTATTGCAGTGTTAGAGAAACCTTTTTGTTTTTCTAATGCAAACTCCAATCATTTAAACTTCACCCTCTCAGGGAAGCCCTCCTTATCTTCCTTGTCTAGAGTAAATTTTCCATTTATTTCATTGCTGGGCTCTCATGCAGAAAACCTGCCATGTGCCTTCTGGTCCCACCTTCCTACCTCCCTAACCTGCATCTGCCTCAGAGACTGGCTGGCACTCCTTTAATGAAGAGCTGCTTGCCTTTAGTCCAGGTCACACTGTGGGAAATCCAAAGCAGAAGTCAGGAGGAAGGACACTCAATCCAGCCCCGAGCCAGACTCTTCAGTACTTATAGGTGATAACTGAAGTTCTTATGGCAAGGTTGTTGGTCATGGCAGGTGGGCTCATCACATGATCTCACCCAGGAGGCCTCCTCCCCCATTCCACCCCCACCATCGCCCCAGCTTCTCCTGAGATTCCAGTAACCTTCCCTTCCTATTCCCCTTTAGGCTTTGAGTAAACTCATAAAAGGTTGCTACCAACCTCCAGATACCTTGCTGTGCCTCGTTGTTTGAAAACAATACCATTATTAAACCCCAGTTAAATGACTCAATTTGTGTACACCATCTGTTTCCTGTGATACAGAAAGAAGGAAGAAAAATTTAATATTGAAGAGTTCACAGACTCTGATCCTTAACTGATATTCTCTTCCTTGGAGGTTTCCTGCTAATGACTAGAGGGTCATAAACCCAAAAGGGTTCACATTCCTGTATCATTTGGGGACAGTAACGCTATAAATTGATCAAAGCTGTAAAAAGCCAAATGATGTGTTGAAGACTCTGAAAAGAGAGTTCACTGCCATCTGCACACAACATGTGACTAGAGTCTAAGAAGTCAGAACCACCACTGGAATGCTTAAATATCTGCCAATCACTCATTTCTTCAATCAGTGAGCACTGAGTGCCCACTCCACTACTTGTGAGGTACATTTTATGAACTGTACCTAAAACAGAGCCTAGCATACAAATGCCTAGGAACTTATGTTCTAGAAGAGTGGGAAACTTAGCCAACAGTATCCTACAAGTTTACATAAAGAGATAAAAGAACTTGTGAAAGAGAAAGCCATTGCTTGCTATGTTGAGTTGGAGCAGAGGAACAAAGGTGAAAGACCAGATGGCAGCCAGAAAAGCAGAGTCTGGGAGAAGCTGGAAAGCAGGGTCTTTGAGACAATAAAAGGCCTTTGCTGTTGGAGCAGAACCTGAGGGCACTTGGTCATCTCTGCAGTCAGGAAAGGGGGTTTGGGGAGACCAACAGCTTCTGAGGAACTCCAGATTCTATTTTGAGACAAGAAGCCCTAGAGGTTTTGAGTAGAGCAGTCATTTTAGTTTTAAAGGGGTCATACAGGGGGCTAATATGTTTGCTGTGGTTTGGGTTGTAAATGTTCCCTGAAGACCTAATGTGTTAAATGCTTAGTGCCCAGCCCATGATTTTATTGGGAGGATGCAGAGACCTTAAGGTTCAGAACCAAGTGAGAGGTGTTGGGTCTTTGGTGGGCCCTCAGAAGCCACTGTGGCACCCAGCCCCTTCCCCTCTCCCTTTCTCTTTTATATCTCAGCTCTGAGGTGACTGCTAAGCTCTAAGATGTGCTCCATACTACCATGATGTCACAGGCCCCTTGGCATGGAGTTAGTGAGCTATGGATAAAGCATAGAAACTACAAACCAAAACAACCACCTTTTAAAACTTGATTCTCTTAGGTATTTTGTTACAGTGGTAGAAAAATTAACTATTGCAATGATGCACAGACAGTAGAAAGGAAAAAAAAAACGAAAACAAGAAAAATTCTTACTTGGTAAAAGTCTAGGGCACAAGTGTGACTTGGGCCAGAATGGTCGCTTTCCATTTGCAGAGAAAGCAATACACTCAGGGAGAGCTGAGTAGGTCTGGGATACATCACTCAGATTCAGGAGCCTAGAAACCAGGTCTGAGCCAGGGGTGAGATCTGATAAGCATCACGGTCAGCTCTGAGGATGGATAAGGATGCTTAGGGAGGTAAGATAAAAAGAATACCCCAGTTCTGGGGATGGAAACCTGAGGCACTGAGGCAGGCACATTGGTAGGAGGTGCTGAGAAGGAATGGCAGTAGTATGGCAGGAAGAAACAGAGAGAGGTGGTATCCCCAAAGCCAGTGGAAACTGAGGAGGAAGAAGGATATTGATTGTCATCAATCAGTGTTGTTGCTAGATCCTGTGAGAACACAACCTGGAGAACAAGACTTGGTAAGAAAGGGTCACTGATGCAGGTGGGCATCTATGGGAAGAAAGCTGGTAGAGAAGACGGGGACCCACAATTATTCTGGAGTTCCTTAGGAGGAAGTTGTAGGGCAGAGACTGGTATAGCAAGGAGTTAAAAACTCCCCTCTCCTCTCCTCTCCTCTCCTCTCCTCTCCTCTCCTCTCCTCTCCTCTCCTCTCCTCTCCTCTCCTCTCCTCTCCTCTCCTCTCCTCTCCTCTCCTCTCCTCTCTTCTCCCTCCCTCCCCCAAGTCTCTCTCTCTCTCTTCTCTTTCTTCTAGCATCTTAGTAAGCTGCCACAACTGCATCTTAGAAAAGAGCTCAGTGGGGTACACAAACAATAACCTTCTAGAACGCAAAGGGAATGGGGCCAGGAAAACACAAGGTCAGGGACCCATGGGTCCCTGTTACAGAGCACAGGTTCTAGTCACAGATAGTTTAGGGAGAGGTGGCCCGTAGAGGTGGCCTCCTGCCTACTTTCCATCCTGAAAATCCAGAAGTGAAATAAGTAAATCCTTCACACAGTAAGGACCAGAGAGTAGCTGTTGAGTGTCTGAGCTGGAAGAGAGTGGGGTATCATCATGGAGGATGGAGGAGAGAAGGGAATCATCATGTAGGACAAGATTACTGGGCAGAATTTTAGACCTAAACTGGCTTTGGTGGAAATCCAGAAGAATGGCAATATCCATAAATGACTGTAATTTTAATCAAAGGTGATAGAAAACTTGGCTGTCCACATAAGGAAAGTATGGACTGCATGGTGACGTGCAGAGGGGAGAAGCGGAGCCCAGAGGTCATGCTGGGTAGTGTTCACCTCCAGTTATCACAGGAGGTACTGTTCCAACCTGAGTATAGAGGAGATCGTGGCTATGATTGCAGGCAGACCAAGTTCAAGGAAATGTGAATGTCCCTGCCATCCCCAGACAGGAGGGAGAGAAACAACACAACAACATTCAAATGTATGGAAATTATCTTGATTTTACATTCTTTCTCATTTGGCATTTGAGGCTAAGAGAATGTAAAAAATAGATCTGAAACCCCATTTAAAAAAGCTCTTTTATAAATTATTTCTGTTATGTAAAAGCCCATCTCCTAGGTAGAATTGGGGAGGGGGGACTAATGACCCCTGACATTAAAATTTAAAATATCTCACATGCAAGTCCACCTTCCTCCATCCTTTTGTAATGCAATAGCCAGTAAGAATTAGAATTGCAAAAAATGCTAAGAGAGCTACATGGAAATTATACAACAAAGTCAGTTCTCAGTGATATTGAGGCAGGAATATGAAATGAATACAGGAAACACAAAGACACACATGGATGCCAGGGACTTGGGGAGACATGTGGAAATGTGTATGTGTGTCTGAGGAAGCCAACTGATAAAACATTGTTTTTTTTATTTTGTTTTTGCTTCTTCCTAAGTAAACCTTAAAGATGAACACTACTCACTCTGGTTACATTTCAATAACAATAATAATGACATAGTTCTTATTCTACTTGCAAACTACTTTTACTAAATAGCTTTTAAAATATTTACTTGTAACTGGAAAGGCCTTCCAAATGTCTGGTTGTTAAAAACCAAGTAAGTACCAGCATGGACTTTCCAGCACTCACTGATGACCATTTTTCGAGTGATTATTTCCTGTACTTTCCTCACTTCTTGTTCGGTGATTCGAGTAAAAATGGCCCCATGGGCTCACATATTTGCATGCTTAGTACCAGGTTGATAAATTTTTTTTGGAGAGAATTAGGAGGTTGGCTTTGCTGGGGGAGGTGTGTCAGTGCACGTGGGCTTTGAGGTTTCCAAAGACCATGGGTCCAGTCTCTCACTTGCTCTCTCTGCTTGGTTCCTGCAGATCAGAAAGCAAAGTTCTAGGCCACTGCTCCAGCACCATGCCTGTCTGCTTTCTGCCAGGACTGATGATGAACTAACCTTCTGAAACTGTAAGTAAGCCCCCATCTACACACATTATTTTATAAGAGTTGCCTTGGTCATGGTGTCTCCTCACATCAATAGAATACAGTGACTGAGATATCTTTCCTGTATTTTCTTTCATCCCTCCCTACCCCTCCCTTCCATCCTCCATCTTTCCCTTCTCCTCCCCACTCCTTCCCTGTCTTCTTCCTTTCTACATTTCTATCAGCACAAAATGAAGAAAGAAGTATATTTTCTTGGGCTGAAACAGAGAAGAAGGGGCACTGGCTTCTAAATTTCACCTTACCTTTCTACTACTTTCTACTTGTTGGAGGACCCACCTCCTCCAACAAGGCCAACCTCCCATTCTCTCCAAAAAGTTCATCAACTGGAAATTAAGCATGCAATCAAGTTGAGAGTAATTTTATTTATTTATTTACCTGTTAATTAATTAGAGTCCCAGAGATCAACCCTGGGGCTTGGTACTTGCT
This sequence comes from Meriones unguiculatus, assembly GCF_030254825.1. Classification (NCBI taxonomy): domain Eukaryota; kingdom Metazoa; phylum Chordata; class Mammalia; order Rodentia; family Muridae; genus Meriones; species Meriones unguiculatus. Next base: position 25,880,701 of record NC_083357.1, read on the forward strand.
AGGTAAAAGCTCTACCTCTGAGCTACACCCCCACTACAGATCTAAAGCAGTTCATTAGTAATCCTAGAGGCTCATGTGCAAAGTGATTACAACAGAAGGAAGATGCTCTCCATGTATTCCTGGTAAGCATTTTGGTGTGATGCGGAAGGTAAAAAATGCGCACCTGTTTTAAATCTTCCTGGTGTCTCCCTCCATCCACCGCCATATAGCAACACAGAAGGAGTTGGTCCTGTGGGAGAACTGCACTTGTTAAAATATCTTGAAGTAATAACCTCTGCTTTGGATGTGGGTGCTTAAATCGGCATCAGCATGGCTAGCTGCCTTGTCATGGCTGATTCTGTGTGAACATACATAGGCTATGGTATCGAGATATTTAGTCATTCTTGGCTGGCTGATGCTATTAAAGTTTTTGTTTAGTTTTAGAAATAAGATCAACCGTTAAGTGTGGAGGCTGAATAAAGCTAATTACTTCTCCATGTTAAGGGACCTTTTCCGATGTACAAAAAGGCCTTAAGAAAAGACTGGCTCCCTCCAAATCCAAGCAGATAGCCATGTGAGCTTTCCCAGGTCTCCATTCTGCCCTTCTCTATACATTCTGGTCTTGCAAGCCTCTACAGTCACACAGTTAATTTCATAAGCATCTTTCTGCTTCCCCCCTTCCTCTCCCCTAGCTGTTGGGTTTCTCTGGAGAACATGATGGTGCCCCATGGCTCTGACCGGGCTTCTGTTCACTGCAACTGAATGTGACCCTCTGAGGCACATGGAGGCTCTTCCACTCTATTAGCTAAATAACTGCACATGCCTCTGTGACTCAGCTTCCAGATCTGTAAAATGGGACTACGAGTAATACTGATCCCACAGCCTATTGAAAAAGCTGTATGAGGCTACATGCATAAAAGCGATACTGATGTAAGGTAACTCAATTGTCATGAGAGATCACACAGCCACCACATAATAAGGGCAAATGGCTTTGCCATAATTCTTCAGGAATAATTATTCTTCTGTCATTGTTGCATTCATTTAAGATAATGATTTCCTTTAAATCTGACTACTGAAAGTCATTGCTGCACATTTGAAAGCTCAGAGAAGCACAAGAAAAGGTTCAGATGCTTGGACCTGGAGCAGCTGCTATCTGCTTCCAACTTCTGTTTATTGAGGTATTTTGACCCAGGCAGACCAGAAACCAAGTTTTGTTTCTTTAAGTGGGATATAACTATATAACTCAATTTAGATTCCTAAGCTCTGGATCCTCCTGCCTGAGCTCCCAAGTACTGACGGTACAGCCCCCTCCCCCAGACCTTAGCACAACTGAGGCTATAATGGAGGTTCCATCCTCAGGCCTGAGAACCCACCAGGTAGGCAGCAACACTTGCCAAAATGGGAACAAAGACCTAATTCATGAAATTCCATAGTTCTGGACAAGTTCCTAAATGAACTAACCTTGTCTTTTGGCTTCTGGAGTTTCACTTCTAGCTAACTGTTCTTCTGAACTCAGATATGTCAACCCAGGAGGTGGTTTTTGTGCTTAAAGGCTCCCTCTTCTGGGGAAAGGCCCAGGACTGCACTCAGGTTCCACATACCCAGTGTAGATGTCATCCAGCTGACAAAGAATTCCTATTGGCATATGTCTTCTCTGGAGGATGCTCCACAGCCTTGGGATTACAAGCGTGTCCTCCGTGCCCTGCTATGCAATGCAATGCAGTACATCTCTACCTTATGGGTGTAGGTGCCACTTTGATGTCTTTATTGGATACTTCTTGATGTGACAAAATACTAGACATAAACAATGTTAAATAAATGAAAAGTTTATTCTGGCTATAACTTCAGAGGAAGCAGTCCGTCACAATGAGAAAGGCATGGATGCTGGAATGGGTAGGCCTGTTGTAGAAGGCATTTGAGGTGTGGGCTCAAGAGGCAGAGACTTCATAGAATTAAGGCCAGGCCAAATGGAATCACCACCCCCTCAGGACCCAATTTTTGAAATAATCTGAAACCTCCCAAAACAGTGCCAGCTCATCGGAAGCACAGGTTCAAACACAGGAGCCTGTGGGGGCATTTGTCATGGACACTCTAAGAGTTCGCATTTTGTAGATGACAATGTTACAGATTAGGGCATGTAAATAACCAGCCCCGAAGGTCACAGTGATTTAGTCAGGCATCAAGCACAGTGGATGATGGGTGTGCTCCTCATTAATGCATTTGCTATCATGGAGGTGGTGTATGTCAGCAATACTTGTGTGGGTAAAACAGCATGTGCGCACTGCTCACTGTGGAAACAAATACAGAGTCTCCCATCCAGAACAGCATTTGGAGTGGAAGCTTGTCCCATATTAGCTACTCTTGCTAACAATGTCCTTCACTTCAGAGAGAGATAACCCCTGGTAGACACTCTGAAATTCCCTGGAGTAACATGGGTTCATCCATTTGAAACCGCCCGTATACCACAGGCACATTTTCTTTCTGTGTAGCCCTTTGAGTTAAGAAGAGCAGGTACTATTAACTCCATTTCACAGGTGAAGGAACTGAGCTCTGGAAAGGTTAAATAAGTTGTCCAAGGTCACACAGCAAATTAATGTACACGGGAGATGGGAAAGCCTATCTCCTGACTTCCCACAGAGGGCCTTCCCACTTTCCATCATGCTGAGCTCCCTCACTTATCATTCCCATCAGTCCTGAGGGGCTGCAGTTGATGAGGGATGCTATCAGTCCCTCAGCAAGAAACTGTCCTCTCTGGGTAAGAAAATGGACAAGCATGTACATGCTTGCAAACAGACAGGCACACATACACAGTCCGCTGTAACTGCATCTGCCAAAACAGCCTGTAAAGGATGGAGAAAAACTCCCAGGTTGTCTTTTGGAAATGGAGCCTAGAGAGTAAATTTCATCAAGAAATGGAGCTGTTGGTACACGAGTGGACTGCATTAGTGGCGGCACAGCGAGGGGGCTGCAGGGCCAAGGCTCACACTGTACATTGCTCTTAAGGAGTGACAATGCAAACCACAATGGTCAAGAAGAACAGCTAAGAAAGACCAGAGGTAACTGCCCTTATACAACTATTTTTAAATTCCAGAATATGGACCATGTTTTGTGAGAATTAAAAATGCATGTTTAACTAATTTTATATGAGGTTGATAAGAAAAGAGAAGGGTGTTAGTGATAATGAAGATTATGACCGTAGTCAAAAGAAAAGAACATCGAGAGGCAAGATGCTACACCACAAATACTGCAGCCAAGCCAGGGGTTTGATGGAAACAGTTGCCTTTAGTTAGCTATGCCACCTGGCAGTTTCCTGTCACAGTGGCATTGCTGAGAGCATAGTAGAAGGGAACTTCCTTCAGCTGGTTGGATGAGTGAAGAGATCTTAAGGGAGGAAGAGCTACAAGATCTGATTCCCAGGGACAGGGAATGCTACCAGCAGCCATTCCCAGGAAACCGAAACAGGCGTGCTTCCAACCGTGCCTTCAGGACAGTACAGGTGGCCTTTTTCCAGACAAGAACAACAGTAAAGGTAGACTCCTGACACTCAGGATGGAGGGCAAAGTGGGCTTCCTGACCCCAGGAGACTGGGCGCCTTCTCAAGGAGGAGCTTGCTGTACATCACAGAGATTCAATGTGTGGACTAAAGCATCCTGCCAAATGAGAGTGAGTGTCAGTATTTAAAAAAAGAAAGGCAAATTTCATCTAAAGCAACAGGGTCTTTCTGTTCTGGCTGTGAAGTGAGAGAATTCTATGAAAAGTTCAAGAGAAGGTAAAGAAAGACTTTTAAACAAATATACTTTTCACTAGAAATTTGCCCTGTCACACAGAGTGCAAATAATCCAGGATTCAAAATGTTCTCTGCATTCTAACTTAGAGGTACAAAAACATGAGAAAGCATGAAAGGAAGGACTTTGTTCTTAGTGTAAATAAAACATCACGAAATGACCCTCATCTCACGGCTGTCTTTTTGAACATTCTTGACATGGCTGACAGCTGGTTCACAAAGACACTCCTCCTGGCCTTGACCCAAGCACTCCAATGCCAGATCTGGGAGGCCTGATTCGCTCATTCCCTTCATTTTTTAGCTCTGATATATGCTTCAGCCCAACCTCTTGATTCTTTGCTGTCCATCCTACTTTCCTTGGGTTTAAGGGGGCCTGGAAATATAACCAACAAGCACAAAGACTCAAAAAGGGTTAAAGGTCATGGACATTCATATAGCAATAAGTTAACTCTGTAATATATTAGCAGAAAATTTCCCCTTGAATTTCTATTGTCTCAAAGAAATGTACATACTGATGCTGAGCACAGGAGCCTTTGTAAATGGTAGAGCAGGTACTCAAAGGCCAGGATGGTACTAGAAATCATGGTCTTCCCACAACATTGATGTGATGAAATGAAGTAGGGTCAGAAAGAAGATCTTTCTCCTCTTGTTGTGATTATTCTTACATGTGTTAGCACACAGCAGTGTGCTGCCTAGATCTAAGTCAACTTGACACAAACTATAGTCATTTGAGAGGAGGGAATTTCAATTGAGAAAATGCCTCCATAGTACAGGGGGTCAGGTAAGTCTGGAGAGCATTTTCTTAATTAGCGATTAATGTGAGAGGGCTCAGTTCATTATGGATGGGGTCACCCCTAGGCTGGTGGTCCTGGAGTCCCTAGGAAAGCAAGATGAGCAAGCCATGGGAAGTATGCCAGTAAGTAGCGCTCCTCCATGGCCTCTGCATCAGCTCCTGCCTCCAGACTACTGTCCTGTTTGTGTTCCTGTCCTAGTTTCCTTCAGTGACTTTGATGTGAAAGTGTAAGCCAAATAAACCCTTCCCCAACTTGCTTTTGGTCATGGTATTTCATCACAGCAATGGTAACCTATTGGTATAATGTTCTTTTGGAATGTATATACCTACCTTTTTTCATTCAAATGCTGACTTCTCTCCCCCACTATCTGGTTTTAATCCGGACATTGCATTGTGATACTTATTCTAAGCATTACCTGTCTCCAGTTTGTGTAAACATGCCACCATTTGTTCTCCCCTAATGTCAATTAAAACAACCAGCTGCAATGTTGAGCAATGGAGAGGATAGGGTAGGACATCCTGGTTCAGAGTGGGAGGAAAGGAAGGAGCCAGAGGAGAGGAAGAAATGGGAGGCAGAGGAGGAGGAAAAGCAGCAGGAGAGAAGCTTGGAATGCAGAGGCTGGAGGAGAGGTCTTAGAACGACATGGAGAAATGAACTGGATCTAAGATATCACTAAAAGCAAATATAATGGGTAAAATCTGAATGGTAGGAACTATGCGGGCTTGGAGGTTTAGGATGGAGTAACTATTGCCCAACATTGTGTTCTAGCTTAACTAAATAAATCCTAGTCTCTGTGGTGGTTTGGTTATACAGCTGTTTAGGATTAACTGCAGCTTTACTGAAAGATTTATCAATAGTAAATACTAATGACCTCATGCAACAGTAACCCCAGCTAAGACAACCTGGTACTGAGCCAAACAGCAGAAGGCAGAGATTATTAAGACGCTATCATAGTTCTTACAGAGTTAAGTTTAATGCAGTTTCTCAAACTGTTCTTTGGAATACAAGGGAATTTTATGACCCTTTAAGATGTGGAACCTGCAAATTTCATGATTTGCTTGTCTTTAATTGCTGAGTAGTATTCCATTGTGTAAATGCACCACAATTTCTGTATCCATTCCTCCATTGAGGGACATTTGTGTTGTTTCCAGGTTTTGGCTATAACGAATAAAGCTGCTACGAATGTGGTTGAGCAAATGTCCTTATTGTGTACTTGAGCATATTTTGGATATATGCCTAGGAGTGGTATAGCTAGATCTTGAGGAAATGCTATAAAATCATGAAATTTGTCAGCAAATGGTGGGATCTAGAAAGGATCATCCTGAGTGAAGCAGAAAGACACACACTTATATACTCACTTATAAGTGGATACTAGACATATAATATAGGATAAACATACTTAAATCTGTACACCTACAGAAGCTAACCAAGAAGGTAAGATGATCAATCCTCACTCAGAAAGATAAACGGGATGGACATTGGAAGAAGGAGAAAACAGGAAACAGATCAGGATCCTACCACCGAGGGCCTCTGAAAGACTCTACCTTGCAGGGTATCAAAACACATGCTGAGACTCATAACCAAACTTTGGGAGGAGTGAAGGGAATCTTAAGAAAGAAGGGGGAGATAGTAAGACCTGGAGAGGACAGGAGCTCCACAAGAAGAGCAACAGAACCAAAATATCTGGGCACAAGCGTCTTTTCTGAGACTGATACTCCAACCAAGGACCATGCATGGATATAACCTAGAACCCCTGCTCAGATGTAGCTCATGGCAGTTCAGTGTCCAAGTGGGTACCCTAGTAAGGGGAACAGGGATTGTCTCTGACATGAACTCAGTGGCTGGCTCTTTGATCACATCCCCCTGAGGGGGGAGCAGCCTTACCAGGCCACAGAGGAAGACAATGCAGCCAGGCCTGATGAGACCCGATAAGCTGGAAGATGGAAGGGAAGGAGGACCTCCCCTATCAATGGTCTTGGGAAGGGGCATGGGAGGAGATGAGAGAGGGAGGGTGGGATTGGGAGGAAATGAGGGAGGGGACTACAGCTGGGATACAAAGTGAATAAACTATAATTAATATAAAAATAAAAAATTAATTTAAAAAATATATGGCAGCTGTGGAAGGATGTCAGTCATTAGAGACCTTCGAAGGGGATACTGGGACCCCAGAGGCCATTATGTGAGCACTTTACTCTCCTTACCCTGCCAGGGGAGCCTGCCCACTGGAAGCCCAAAGACAGCAGTGGTCATGGGCTGTCTGGGACCTCACAATTTATAAACCAAAATAAACCTTCCTATAAGTTGTTTATCCCAGTTTTTCTGTTGTGGTGAAGAAAAGTGAGTAATACAGCCTTCTGTTTTAGAGTTCCTTGTTGAGGAATTGAGGACACCCTGGCCATGCACTTGGTAAACCGACTCTAAACTAGGCTCTGTGATTGAAAGCTTAGTGGTCCAGTCCTATTTATACAGCCAAGAGACATGGCTTTGTGTACAGGAAGATGGCAAGGCATACAAGATGTCATTCAGTAGAGAAACAAATGACTAATAAAACCTGGCACATGCACATGCTTGATGAGTAGATGGTGACTAGATCGTCTGGCAGAATGAAAAGAGGATGAAAGCTCTAAAAAGATCTAGATGAGAACTACAGCAAGGCTGTGGCAAAGTGGAGGGAGGAAGGAAGGAAAGAAGAAAGGAAGAAAGAAAAGGGGGGTAGGAGGACAGCAGGGCAGGAGAGAAGGAAGAACGGAAAGAAGAAAGGAAGAGGGAAGAAAGGAAAGGAAGGAGGGCAGCAAGGCAGGAGGAAGGAAAGAAGGATGGAAGGAAGGAAGCAAGGGAAGAAGGGAGGAAGAGACTTGTGATTGGTATGGATTTCTTTCTGGTTTCTCCTGCTTCTGCTATGGGCCTGGGTTGATTTATTTATGTTAATGACCCCAGAGAAGCGATGCTGCTTTCTTACCAGGCCAGTTAGCACAGTGGTTTTGGACACTGTTCCCAGAAGCACAGCCACAGGCCTATTTCAGGGACTGCCCATGATTCCTTGACTTGCCTCATATCCTTTAATAAACTTCATTGTTCTTTTTACCAGCCCGGACCCATTCCATCATTTGTGACTAAAACACCTGACCACATCTTCCTGCTCCTCTTCCAATATCTAGGTAAAAATTGTTTGAGCTATTCACAGCCTAACCATTCTCTCTGGAAAACTCTAATCCAGCAATAATTTTCTGTGGATTCTCCAAATGAGCTCCTTTCCCTCCAAGTCCTAAGGAAAGATCGAAATGCACTCTTGCTCCAGAACCCCACCTGCATTACTTTTCCAACTCAATCTTCTTATTAGCCTAAGGCTGGCCTATTAATTGGATAAAATACCCTTTGCTGTCGGTGACCACAGCAACATCTTCCTGTGGGTCAAAAGTCTCACTCCTCATCTATCTTTTCAGATAGAAACATGTCCAGGACCCCAGGGCTTGGTCTGCAAATATGTGTGTCTGTCCCATTCTCCAGCAATCATTTTTACTCCTGATTTTTTGTTTGTTTGCTTCACTGTGGTCTTTTAGTAAACTCTTGGAATATGCTGAGAAACCTGCCAGAATTATCTCAAAATAGAACTGAGCAGTCTGCATAAGAAAGCATATGTTTCCATAGTCAAAGCTGGCCAGTAAAAACTTAAGCAAGAGTTGTCCAGGGCGTGTCTCCCCAGAAGAAGGTCTGGATGTCTTCCTGGCTGCCACCATAAAGCAAGCCAGGCCACGAAGGAATAGTGCTTAGAAAGTGCTGGGGGGCGAGGGGGCCGAGGACACAGCTCAGCGGATAGAGCATGTGACCTTGACCTGGGAACTCCAGCCACCTTGAGAAAGCCAGGAACCACCGTATGTGTCCGGCCCCTGTGCAGTGGGGAGGATGTGTTGGGGAGACAGGAGAGTTACCAGAGCTTGCTGGACAGTCTGTTGCCTGCAAAAGCAGTGAGCTCTAGATTCAGTGGGCGACCTGTCACAGGCAGATGAAGCTGTGTGAGAGAAAAGGACACTTCATGTCCTCCTCTGCACTGTGCATGTGTGCACACACACTCATATATGTATATGTTTATGTATAGATATATAGATATATATTCCACCACACATAGACAAGTGCTAGAGAAAAGTGTCTCAATGGTCATCTTCTAGAAGGACATCAGCATAATTTTTGATGCGTAATTAACAAAAGATTCAGATCCACTGTGCAAGCTCCCGTCGAGGCCTACTTAGGCCCCTTATCTAGTCAAAGCAAACTTAGTTTCACATCAGCTGCTTAATGTTAAGAATTTATTTCTTATGCAAAAAAGTTTTCCTTCTTACGAGATTGGAACATTTTTTTGGTTTTGTTTTAAATCACATTTTCTTTTCAATTTTGCAGTAAGCTCAGGTGTCACAAAGCTGAAAAATCTGCAGACAGGATTTTGGCTCCATCCGGCAGGAAACTCACAAGTCTGCCCAATCCTGCCAACAGTAGATTAGCAGTGACTCTATGTCACGTGCTTACCCCGGTGTTGGGAATGGAAACAACACTAGCGGCATGCCACAGTTTACAAACATTTCTGTTCCACTCCACGTGAAAGCACTGAGTACCAAGGCTGTCCTATTTATGGGGCTTGAGGTGGCTGGCCTCCATGTACACGCAGGCCCTTGGTTAATAATATACGCCAAGAACTATGGAGATCATCTCTGAGGTAGAAACTAAGTGCACAAATGACAAACTAAGAGCTCTGTGTTCCGCTCACCTTTATTATTCACGTCTTTATTTTGATACTATAGAGACATAATCAAAAAGAGGGTGGTTTAAGTGGTAAGATACATGCCTTGCCAGCATGAAGGAGACATGGGTTTGATCCTTGAACCCACATAAAGCTGCTAGCTGTGTTTCTATGCACCTGAGATTCCAAGGACAGGGAAGTGAAAGTCAGAAATATTCCTGGGGTTTGTTGGACAGGTGGTCTAGTCTAAACTGGTGAGGTCCAGGCAAATAGCAGACTCTTTCCAGAGGGAGACAGTGTTGCAGCGGATGCCATCACATCGGAACTTGTGCTTCAAGCTCCACACACACGCACACACAAAAACATACATGTCAATATACACACATAAATATACATACATGCATAGATAAAAGAAAATTAAGTTATATATGAAGTTTGTTGGAAAAATTCAGGCTAAAAGGGCTAAGCTCTATTCTACACTTCAGGAAAGAGAAGTGAACAGTTTTAATATGCATTGTGATGGTCAAAATCAAAGACAAATCAAAATCCAGTAATTAACCCAAGGTCAAAGCCAAGAATATCTATTTATTAGTGCCCTCTCTAGCTCTGTGTCCAATTAAGTCCCAGCATTTCCCTAGACTTTTCCCTCCTGGTCATATGAGTGTTTAATACCTGTCAATGCAATTTTCTTGATTGCTAATGAAGCGCTCCTTGTTCCTGCCATTAGTCTCTATCATCACTATATTAAGTCTTTCTCCCTGGCATTTTCTCCCCAGCCACCACTATGAGCCAGGGAAGCAGCTCAGTTTTCCCTGGGTTTGATCTCTTAGATCTCTTAGATCCCAGCAAACCATTTGGTGCTTTTTCTTTTTTTTTTTTCTCACATATCAAACCAATCCAGCATCTTGTAAACAACCAGGCAAGCACTGTAAGGCTGAGTTGAGCCTGAACAAGCTACGCAATTAAGCTGTGATACTATCACTCCTCTAGTTTACAAGATAATCATCTGATTCCCTTTTGTTAAACTATTCACCCTTTGGCTTTCTGGTCTATTCACTTGGGAACTAGATTATAGCATCCAGGGCTAAAGCTACAAAGGAGCAGTTGTGGCTTGTTACAAGTTTAATTAATGCCTTACAATGCCAGTCCAATTGCTGGCTTAATGCTGTCTCCTGCCACAAAGCTCCTCTATCATGATGCCTTCGGTGACTTTCTTGAATCCTCTTTTTCCTAGAAGTTTCTAAAACTCTTCCTCTTGTGTAATTAAACATTAACAGGGAATGTGGCCACATTATTGTAACAAACTGTAAAATTTTCAGTCTGCAGTTATGTTGGCATATTTGGTGAAAGGGCTTAAGGAAGATGTGAAAATGGTGAAGTTATCTTGATGTTATCTTGTTATCATGATAACATCATAATATATCAAAGTCCATACTGTAAAATCTCACCCACCATACTTGATTTCATTCCTCGGCACTCAGAGCACTGCACAAAAAACATGTCACTGGAAACACACCATGTTCCCCAGACAGCATCAGCAAAGACCACACCCAGGAAACTGTTTCAACCACTTCAAGCCTTTCCGTATTGTTTTCATTTTGAAAAACGCATTTAAGTAAGATCATAATTTGAGCTGAACACAGGCTATCAGCTGGAAAGCGTCTTCTCCAAGAAGGAAAACAAAACAAAACAAAACAAACAGCAACAACTCAGGACTAGCACAATGGGCAATACTGGAAAGGCAGAGACAGTGTCTGAGGCTCCTGGGACTAAGTGGTTTAAATGTGCTCTTAATCCCCAGGAGAAAGAAAGCCAAGGCACTGAGAAATGCACACAGGAACTCATTCTCATCAGTTTAAGACTTCAAAAATAGTCACATTTGATACTTACTCTTCTTGTCCCTTCATGTCCCTGAGCTTATCAGGTGCCAATCAGTATATAACCCCAGGTAAACAAAAGCAGAAGTGAAAGATGTCAGGGTGACATCCAGGAAAATGTTACAGACCCAGAAAAGAAATGACTGAAAATGTAGAAGAAACTACATTGCAAGTCCTGAGGAAACACAAGTCAGTACGTGGGTTCTTAAGAACTTTCCATAAAGAACAAGATCACCCAAGCTGGGGCTCTGGGTGAACTTTCTGGAAATCACATGAGAAAACAAGGAAATAAGCTTTAGGCAGCATCCAAAGTGTGGGAAACAGGAGGGAAAGCTGAAAAACAGAACAAAGAAGCAGCAGGAGGAAAGATAAGAAAAGGGCAGAAGCAGGGAGCTGGGGTGAAGCTCCACAGTCCAGCATTTGTCAGAGTCAAGTGGGGTGATGGCCTGCACCATGTTAAAACAAGAACAGAAGGAGAGAAGGCTCAGCAGAGGAGAATATGTGCTATTCCACCACAGTCTCCATCATTCCAGTTCTCGGGCCTTCTTCTGGCCTCCTTAGCACAAAGTATGGAGTGGTGCACACCCATATATGTAGGCAGACATTCACACACAAACATAAAGATATGTAAACCTTTAAAATATATGGCAAGTCAGCAGATAGAAGAATTGAAGACAGGGCCGGGAATGATGACAGGCTGTCCTCGCATGTGGAGGCTGAGCTCTTCTTGGAAAATGGAGGTCAGCGTGGCCTGTCCTATGCTGAAACCCATGAACCACAGAAACCCACTAGCCTGTTTCCTGCACGGCAGGCAGACAGCACAGTACTGAAGCCCACAGAGAGAGGAGATTCCCTGATTTATCCTGCAACAGTCACTGTCCTGATACAAGCCTGGCATCCTGCAAGGGTTATTCGCTGCTGGCACTTGGCTCTTGCTGTGTCTCAGGTTGACCTTTGTCTTCTTAACTTTACCCCCAGAGAAAAGTGCAGTGGCTGGGTAATTCCCCAGGCACAAGAGACAGTAGTGGAGAAGGACAGAGACAAGAGGCTTCTCTCTGCCCACTCTCCTCTGGGACTGTGCAGTTGCAAAGGAGCTAGACAACAGGCGACCCGGCCTAAGGTAAAGCAGCGAGTATGTGCTGAGAGCAAACACAGCCTTAACAAGAAGACTGCTCTGTAGGAGCCACAGACCTAAATTAAAGGACCCGCTGTTGTTGCTGTTATTGTTGTGCTTTGCTTTGTTTTCTTCAGCAGCAAATGGTTTCATTCTAGAAATTAACATGCATACAACAAACAGGAAACACACACACATATCCATCCATCCATAACACTTTTCATGATCACTGACAGCATATGAGATCTGAGACAGATAAATTCAGAATCTCTAATTTGTGGTTCATGTATGTTTCCGAACGTTTCTACATTCAACATGAACTAGTGCTGAAATAAGAAAAGAAAAGCAGTAATTTTAATAGCTTTTAAAAAATGATAGCAAAACATAAGACAGCCCTGATTTGGTTCCTAAACGCATTCCTTCCTAATATCTTGAAACTGAACACATTCCTTCACCATTCTGTACCTAATCATTCTCATTTATAAAATGATGTAGACAGGGTTGAACACAAGTAGGTGTTTTCTGGTATGTGACCAAGAAATAAGACTAACACAAGAAATTCCTTGGAAGCAAGCTATCATGACATATGACTACGTTAACCGCAAGAGCCTGATGGTGTTATGTTAATTGCAAGCGTGCCAGGAACAAGTGCAGGGTAACAGAGGATCGCAGATGGTTGAAACACCAGCTCGGCTACTTACCAGGGACTATCTTCCAAGAGGTCACTTCACCTCCCCCAGACTCAGTTACAGAGGGAATATAGCACCAAAACCTACTTCAAGGGCACCTTGTTGCTGCAGTATTGAATTGCTAGGTGCAAAAGAGTGTTTAATGTTTACATATAGTAATAACTACCATCTTTGGAGGTATGCTTCAGACATATGTGAGATATGCTAGACATGACCAGGTACCTTTTTCTATTTTTTTTTAACAAATATAAGTGTGGCCTGACATACTTACATAGTGATATGATTATGACAGACAAGCAAACTGGTCTAGGTGCTATCTCGCAAAGTTTCACTTTATTGTGTATGTGGTAATATTAGCTAGTATCCTTTTTGGAAACAAAAAACAAAAACACAACTATTTGTGTTTGTGTGTGGTCAAGTGTGTGGGCATTTGGTGGGCGGAGGTTGGTTTTCCCTCGGAGCTATCTACATTGTTTTCTGAGGCAAAGTCTCAGAAACTCACTATTCCGCTATACTAGCTGGCTAGCAAGTCCTGGGGGCCTGCCCTCCGTGACTCCTCAGTGGTAGTGCCAGCACCTGCCACCACACCTGCCTTGAACTTAGGTCCTTAGGCTTGTGCAGCAAGCACTGCCGTCCCTACCCATAACATCTATTCATTTACCAAACTTCCAGCGTGCTGTATTATTACTTGTCTAGTCAGCCGCTTTTTGGACTTATTATCCCACGTGACTGCAACTTTGCACTTTTTGACCTACATCCCCCCACTTTTCCCTTCTCACATCACATTTTGCTCAACATACTTGACTCTTACTTTTTAGAGCTTGCATGTCGAGCTGGCTACATGACACATTTCTCCTTTTACATCTTGCTTACTAAATATCCTCTAGGTTTATCCAACTTGTTGTGGTATAACGTTTTATCATGCACATCTATCACATCGTTTTTGATCTGATAATGGATACTTTGATGGGTCTTCTCCGCCATCGAGGTTGGAAATCGCCAAAGCCAAGAGCCCAAATCCGCCCATCCTCTCTTGCGATGCTTCAGCTAGACATTTTCCCACAGTGGCGCAACAAGCAGCAAGTGTGTGTCTGTGTACAGGGCTGCACCTCTCTACGTCACAGAAATGGTAGTCATGGAGATGCTTTCCTCCACAGCCCTCCCAGCTTACTTTTCAGCTTGGGATGACAAGCCACCCAACAGTGTGCGGCCATGACCTCCCTTGTGATTTTCCTGGTGACCGATGCCTCCTGAGTTCGTTTACTCACCTTTCAGAGATGACTGTTCAGCTCCTTTGTCCATTTCTCATCAGATCATCTATGTCTAAAGTCTTAGCTATGAAAGCTCTCTTTTTTCTTTTTTTAGTTTTATATATATATATATATGTGTGTGTGTGTGTGTGTGTGTATAAGATTTTTTTTAATTTAACTGAGTTTTGGGTATAATGCTCCAAAATCATTACCAAGATCATGGCCAAGAATATATATGTGTGTGTGTGTGTGTGTGTATGTGTGTGTGTGTGTGTGTATAAGATTTTTTTTAATTTAACTGAGTTTTGGGTATAATGCTCCAAAATCATTACCAAGATCATGGCCAAGAAGCTTTGCATGCCTCTTTTGTCTTTGTAGTTCTCCAGTCTTGCATGGGCTATCATGATGGGATTCAATATGCAGCTGTGAATGAGGATTGAATGAATGAATGGGCTGATTTTCCTATACTGTCAAGACCCCTTCCTATAAATAACTACACTGGCCTAAATAACAATAATGCATTTTAAAAATAAATTTATTTTTACTTTTTATTAATGTGTGTGTATGTCACATGTGTGTGGCCACCCTTGAAAACAAAAGTGGGTGTCGGATGCCCTGGAGCTCAAGTTACAGGTCATTGTGAGCTGCCCACTGGGAGTGCTGGGAACCCAACTCAGGGCTTCTGAAAGGTCAGTTAGTGCTCTTAACCATGAAGCCATGTCTTAAAGATGAAAACATCAAGTGATTAAATTCAACACTGTTAATTTGAAAATTACTCAATTTCCCAAACTTCTCTAGGTTTATTCTACAGGAATAGGAAAAAAACAACTTAGACTGTTACCTGGTTGTCCAGCTTCCCATCTTCCTGGGAGGCCAGCATCTTTTTTATGATCTTGGGAAGAACCAGAAGGTTTCTTTCCTCCCTGAGACCTTGGTGATCATCATTAAAGAAGAGGCCAATAGAAAAGAGGGCAGGAGAAAACTGAAAGAGGCAGGAGGTACGCAGGACAGAATGGAAAAGGACAAGATGGACATGAGAAAGGTCTGGCATCCTTGAGATGCACTTCACCTTCACTGCATAGAGACCATTTTGTCAGCATCTCTAGCTACAATTCTGGACTAGATGACAGAGAGCTGAAATTTCCTTTAAAAAAAAAAAACTTTTACTGATTCTTTGTGAGTGTCACATAATGCACCCCATTCTCACTCATCTGCCCATCCTTTTGTATCCTCCCTCTGCCCTTGCAACCTCCCCCACAAAATAAACAAACAAGCCAAAACAAAGCATAGAAAACATCTTGTCCTGGAAGCTGTATGTCCCACAGTAAACCCTTTTGACCACAGTTCTTTACTTGCAAATGTCTAGTGTAGTGACTCTGTGGTCTGGTTTGAAGCCTCTGGCTTCTGCTACACCATCATTACTGGATCCTCACCAGGACTCCTCTTGGACATCCTGATGTTGCCCTGTGTCATGGAGAATATTTGGATCTACAGGTTTAATCCTTTCATGAGCTCCAGCAGTTCATAGATGAGGTAGATTTGGGGGTGGGGCAACTCAGACCCTTGGATCTGGGCCTCGGTGGTAGCTAGTGACCCTCGATGGTAAAAGCTTGTCACAGTGTAAAGAAAAATGCTTTCTTAAAATGGAAAGTACAAGTTTATTTGATTACCATCACCTAAAAGAGAAAACTGTCAGAAAACATAAATGAGTCTAATAGATATTTCTAATTTTGTTGGTGGTGGTTTTTGGATTTTTTTTAGGGGGGCAGTTGTTTTGAACCTACTGCTCAAATGTTGTTTCTTCTGAGACGTTCTCCTGGACTCTCAGCCTGACGTGAACGCTTTGTTATGGGCTTCCCTAGAATGTTCCACAGTTGTAATGCTCCAAACAACAAATTGTCCGTATCTGTGTATAAAAGCTCCATGTGGGGTTGCATTGGTGGTGGAGCTACACCAGCCTTTTCTGGTATCAACCCTAGTCAAAGAAGCCTTGTGTGAAGCAATAAACACACACACACACGCATGGTTGATCTCCATTATTTATAGATTCTTTATTCAGGAATATTCCAATTCCCTAATTTAAAATGAATTTATAACCCCAGAATCAATATTCTTGATACCTTTGCAGTGGTTTGCTGACATTCCTAGAGATGAAGTTGCCATGAGACACATGTATTCTATACGAGGAAGGGCAACCCACGCAGGTCCCTGGATTCCCATGAACAAGCATCCTCTTTTGTTCTGCTGAGTGCAACATTGTGTTTTTTGATGACTTGGATATTTCAAATGGCCTTTATATGCACTACTAAAGTAATAGCTGGTGTCCTGAATGCAAGAAAGCTGTGATGGACAGCTCCATTCAGTCTTGAGTTTTGCACTATTGCTATTAATGAAGGACACATAGGTTAAATAAGATGTCTTCAAACAAAAATGAATATGAAACAAGGTTATTTATTGATCAGTTAGCAAAAATGTTTGGCCAAAGGCTCACGGGAACCTAAGTTTGTATATCTTAGGAAAGCTGTGACTCAGTATTCACTAACTCAGTGTTTGTGACAACTTTATGGACTATAATTACCAGGAAAAAATGAGAATCTGCTCTGCTTATATTTTCTTGTACATTTGATAAGTTTGTAGGCTGGGGATATGCCTCAGTGGTAGAATGCTAGCCTTACCAACATAAAGCTCTGAGTTCAATCTCTAGAATTAAAAAAAAAAAGTAGAAACAAACAAAAATCTCTTTCAGAATGATATAGGTACTAGACAGAGGGAGATACGTGTATCAAAGGACCCTAGTGAGCCAGGGTCACAGTGGGAGAGTCCTACTGTGCTCTAAGGGAATAGGCCCGCTGAAGAGTAGAATTCAATGTGGAAGCAGTTTATACAAATTCCTAGTGCATATTTGCATTTTGACTCTGAGCATTCACGACATCCTATCTGCCACCTCAGGTTACGAGTCTAACAGAAGCCTCGGTGTGGTGGCCCGTGCCTTTAATCTCAGCAGTCAGGAGCCAGAGGCAACTAGATCTGTGTGAGTTCCTATCCAGCCTGGTCTGTAAGAGTTCTAGGCCAGCTCAGGCTATAGAGTAAAACTTTGTCCCTCAATCAATCAATCAGTCAATCAATTAATCAATTAACCAATCCAAAGCCAGATAGATATTTCCATTTCAAGAGAGAAGCTGGTCGGAACAGAAGCACAAACGCAGTGTAGTGTGTGCGTGTGTGCATGTGTGTGTAACCTTAATTTACTTCAAATGTTCCATATAGATCAAACTTTCACTTCTTTGCACTATCCCAATGATGACAAGAACAAGATAGACAATCCCTTTACATACGAATTCCTGGATGAAAGATAACTTATGAATCACTAGTCAACGTGATTCCCCAAGATTAGCTAAACAAAAAGAGCAATGTACACATGACTATGAATGTTAATCTGCCCATTGTCATCCTGAGGTCACCTGCATTCTATGGCAGGTTTGGAGAGAATAATACAAACAGAGACATCTCAGACATCAAACATCTTCAGAGAAAGTCAGCAGGAACTACTCTCTGCCCAAATAACACATATTTCTTAGAAAGGCTTCTAATGAGATATACTGGGTAAACGTGAAACTAGAACACTACTATGAGGAACAAAAATCCTTCCTGTAAATATTTTACTTACTGTCAATGTAAATGTTTATTTACTGTCACAGTAAATAAAACAATTACTCCGTTAATAAGTCGGTATTGCCTGAAATGTGTACAATTGTGAATGATTTATAGAGACTCAAGATGACGCATGTTGTTCCACAGGTAGATACGAGGTCATGACAAAACCACTTCAGAGTTTTCCCACAAGAATAAAGGCAAAAAGGTCACTTGTGGTAAAAGATCTTTTGGATTAGTCTTCTAAATCAATGCGTGAATTAAAGACAATTTACATATAAATAGGCTAATACTCCGACTTTGAAATTAAATGGATTTTTAAAAGATGTAAGTAACTGCAGAAAAGGTCAGTTAAGCAGTAAGTACACATAATGTGATTTTTGAAACTGCTTGTCTTGTTGGTTTATTAATATTTCGTATTCATGTCAGTGTCGTTCTAAAATTGTGTGCATAATTAGTGATGCACCAAAGTCAAAGACAGGCCACCAAAGTGAGAAACACACATTTCACAAAGCTGCGGAGGAAAGACAAGTGCAGTGTCTCAACACAGAAATAGTCAAAATTAACCTTTGCCCGCATATTAATACACATTAGATTCAAATATATCACAACAAATTCCAAATAAGCATAGATGACTCCAATAAAATGTACCTTGACATTTAGCCTTGCTAATCAATTTGCAGCTCTTCCCGAACAGAACAGCTGCAGGTGATCAGCTGCAGCCAGACGGCTCCTGTGCATAGCCTGCTGTCCTGACCTCCTTGGTGTATTCCTAGAGATTGTGCCAGCGATGATGAAGATGATGAAGGGGGGGTGGGATTTCCAAAGTGCCAGCCTCACCACCTGCCACTGCACTTAGGTGAGTTAGTGGACTGTATGAAGAGCTGGCCCATGGGACAAAAGCAAGGCACACAGGATGGGAGGTCCACTGAGTTTTTTTGTCTTTGTATGTATTTGTGGTGTGTGTGTGTGAGTGTGAACACACATGTGCAGGCACTCACACACATATGAAGGAGGTGGAAGGCTGACACACATCTGGAGTCTTTATTGGCCTACACCTCACTGACTGAAGTTAGAGCTTGTCTAGAACTAGCCTAGCTAGCCAGCTTGCTCTGTCTGCCTTCCAAGCACTGGAATTACAGGTGGGTGGCTATGTGCACCTGGCATTTAAGTAGGTGATGGGGATCCGAACGCTAGTCCCCAAGCTTTTATGGCAAGGGCTTATCCTAGTTGATTCACTGCCCTCTTAGTGTGGAGGCGTTCAGGGAAATAGAACAGGCAGAAGAGGAGTAATGACAAGGAGGCAGGGTGCTGACGGGGACCCCTTGTCTTCTTCTGCTTTAAATACAGTAACTCCCCTTCATCTGCTGAGCACACAGTTTACCCAAAGGAAAGCCCATTAAGCAGGAATTCCTCAGCTCAAGAAAAAGAGCACACAGGAACCACATATCTCGGCCCACTAATGCACCTTATTAGTGACCCACATGCTGATTTCAACTGGGCAACAGAGAAATGTCAACCAAAACTCCCCACCTTATCCTTTCCACAGCCCAGTATTAGGCTACAGAGGTGATAAATGAGCCTGGAACAGCAGCAACCAGGAAGTACTGTGCCGTGATGCACCCAGCACTACAAAGGAAAGCACAGCAGGCTTTGGACACCCGCTCAAGACCTTGAGATTCTCACAAGCTTTCAGGACACAGGAAACCAACAATCATGTCAAAATGTAAAAGCAATGTGCCCAGAGTACCCAGATCACAACCCGGGCCAAAAATAGATTTGTCCAATGTCAGTAGACTGTCAAGAGTGGGCAGTGTGCGAGCCAGTGCTAAACAGAACATTCCAATCCTCGTGATTCATTTTCAAAAAGCTGATGAATCTGGTCATGGTAGTGCATGTCGGAGGGAGGGGCAAGATGGCGGCGCCGGGAGGACTCTCATTCTGAGCAGCAGCACAGCAGGATCAGCACAGTGACCAGCAATCAGAACTCTCGGCCATAAAACACAGTCATTGTGTTTCCCAGGTAGTGCATGTCTTTAAATCCAGCACTCTAGAGTCAGAGGCAGGCAGATCTCTGTGAGTTCAAAGCCATGCTAGTCTAAAAAGTGAATTCCAGGAGAGCCAGAGCTGTTACACAGAGAAACCAGCACCCCTCCAATCAATTAATCAATGAACCAATCAATAAATGAATAGATATAGATAGGGATAAAAGGGTAATAGATACATAGAAGTTACATAGACGCACAGATAGATACACAGAGACATAGATCCAGACAAGATAGAGACGTAGAGAGAGACATGGATAGAGACATAGATAAATGGCTGAATGAAGGCTGCTGACGCCTGACAATCACCTACTGGCTACACCATGTAAACACAGGTTACAAGTCTACAAGCTTTCTATGTTTTTGCCTCCAACTGCATGCATTCCTCTTCTCTCGGCTGATGTTCCCGAGGTTGGCATGATGGTTGGCTTGTCAGTGCTTACGTGCAAGCATGAGACCTGGGTCTGTACCCCAGAATCCACATAAAAGTTGAGATGGTGGTGAGCATTTGTAAGTCCGGTACTGGGGAACAAGATATAGGCAGCTCCCTAGGGTTTGCTAGCCACGCAGTCTAGCCTAATCCGCGATGGCCCCCAGACCAGTGAAAGACGCTATCTCTAAAAGAAGGTCTAGGCTCGTGAGATGGCTCAGTGGTTAGAGCATTTGCTGCTCTTTCTGGGGAACTGGGTCCAGATCCAGAATTCAGTGCTCTCCTCTGTCCACCCTGGACACCCGCCGCGCATGTGGTACACATACACGGTGAGGCAAACCAAACAAACAAATAAGAACACTCAAGCTGGATGGTTCCCAGGGAGCAACACTGAGAGCGGCCTCTAGCCTGCACAGTGAGCACGCACACACATGCCGTTTCCCTGAGCCAAGCGCATGCGCACAAAATAAGCCACCAAGTGGTTAATCCCAAGACCTTTCAGATGTGAGGTGGCTTCCCAACGCAGACTCAACGGTCTGGACCGGCGGGCTTTTCTAGAAATTGTTGGAGGTCACTCTTTGATGCAAAGTTTGAACGGAGTCACCCTCAGGCTCAGGCGTCTGAACACTCCCTTCCTAGTGGGTGATGTCATTCAGGAGGCTGTGCAACCTGTCTAGAGGAAGTGCAGCACTGGAGTGAGCTTTGAGGGATCACGGCCTGCGCCCATTTCCGGTCCACTACCCACTCTCCGCTTTTCAGTTGGCATTAGCTTCTTGCTTTGGCCACCTGCTTCACGCCTGCCGTGACGGGCTCTCCCTCTCTCCCTGGAATGCTGAGCCCATATGTACTCTTCCTTCTACAAGTTACTTTTGACTATGGTGTTCTATCACAGCAACAGAGAGCAAGGAACATGTACCCCGACGGTAGAGTCACCAGGCTCCAGGCTGGATGGCTTTCTGCCTGAGTCCTCACCCATTCCAGAGAAAGCATTTTGCTCTTTACTCCTGGAGCAGGACAATTTTCTTTTGAGGTCTGTAAGTGTGCTGTGCTATAAATTACCCTGCTCGTGGGGGTGAGGATAAAGATCTATGTACATAAGTGTGCATACACATGTCCTCTCTCACATACAATATGTGACAGTTAGGACCATGCTGTCAAGAGCCACTCCAATCTAGAAATTTGTGGCTCTAAATGTGGGCACCCATTTGCTAGACAGCAGGATTATAAATGCTTTGAATAGTACCAGAATAAACAAACTACCCGAGAAGCATAAACATTTACAGACTAGCCACGCTCCTTCACACTGGTGACCCGCACACTTGTTGCAGATGAGTGGCCGAGAGAGCAAACATGATTAAAAATGCAAAGGAACTGCACCCAAAGGACATGCTGTATTTGACAATGGGCTCTGGACTCGGGGGCACCGCGGCAATCTACAAGCAAAGCGCTTTTTGGTAATTCACTTGTCCTCAGAGGCCCTGCTATTGAGGAATCTAAATACAGGTCCCTCTTAAAGCAGGCTGAATTCTTTACAGCCATTAGCAATTCTGTCTTGAGACTCCTTCAATAAAACAATTCCTTCTTTTTTTTTTCTTCTACTGACAATTGATGGTTTGTACTTTACCAAGATGAGCTTCAGAAGTTAAGAACTTGCATAAAACACTAGCTATGAGTAACTGAATAATGGACTCCAAATATGAACAAGATAATGAAAGGCTGGCTGCAGCTGGGCTGCAGTCCGGTTCCCGAAACTAGAAAGCAGGGCGTACGGTTGGACACTGCAAAAGGGACTTTTAATGACCTCAAGACTTAAGACTTAAGCGTTCCTGTTCCTGCTGCTAAGCCCACATCCAGATATACAGAAACGTTGCTCTCCAGGGGCTGGGAAACAGCTCAGTGTAGGGTCCTAGCCTGGTGTGCATGGCCTAACAGGTTGAAGCTTCTGAAGCAGCCAGGGTGACTACACTTTCATCCACATATGCTAACTGCTCCTCCTGGTGTCTGTGACCTCCTTCTGACCTGCAGATGGCATCGCCCCTGGTGGGCCTCTGGAGACAGGTGAAAGGCCTGTGGAAAGAGAACTGCCAGGCGGGGGCCAGCGCTGGCTGGGAGACACGGGAATGTGTTACAGCCGAACAGAGCACTGGCGCCGGGCTGCAGCCGAACAACCAATGGCTGATGTCTCCAGCCGCTTTAAAACCAGTGTGGGGTGAATAAAGTCAGAGACTGCTGGTGAAACAGGAAGACGAAAGACAAACGCCTGCCACCCTCAAGACCAGGACAACCTCACTTACTTCTTCTTTCCAAAAGTGACATCATACAATTTTCTTGTAGGAAACACACACACACACACACACACACACACACACACACACACACATTTATTTAAACATTCTTTAAAGGCCAAGACTCATTCCTATAACATCAGCATTTGAGTGGTGGAGGAAGGGGTGTCAGGAGTTCAAGACCCAATTCTGCTCCAGAGAAAGTTCATGGCCAGCTGCTACACGAGACTCGGTCAATAAAACAAAACAGTTGGGACTATAAAACAGGCTACTTTAATTTTTATCTATCTATCTATCTATCTATCTATCTATCTATCTATCTATCTATCTATCTATCTATCTATTTTACTGAAAAACTTGCCTTGGGTTCTAGATGTAGTCCGTATAGAAATGTATTCTCAGGAAACAAGACAGACAGATAGAGAGAAAAGTGAAGAGGAAAGGACAGAAGGAAAGGTGAGAAGTAGCCGATGACTGGATGATGACTACAGCAGTAGAGGGTGTAATTCACTGATCTTAAGGCAATTTTCCTTTTAAAAATATTGATATTTTTCATACTATTTATACCAGTATCTTGTCTAAATGTGTAAGTATGCCCCAGGTAGGCCTGGTATCAGCTGAAGTCAGAAGAGGGCACCATATCCCCTGGAATTGGGGTTACAGATAGTTGTGGGTGCTGTCTGTGTGCTGGGAGACGAACAGAGTCCCTGCAAGACAGGAATTGCTCGTAACTGGTGAGCCCAGTTCTTGCCATTATAACATTTCTGGCATCAGGATGACCTGCCAGTGACAACGCTGTAGATTTACTGACAATGCTTAGATGAAGGGGCTGCACACTGCTCTGTTATCTGAGAGTCAGCACTGAACCTTAGTGAGAGTAAATGCAGGCTCCCTTTCCACTCAGGAAACAGCAATGTTTGGATAAGGCTGACGTTCCTTTCCATAGCTGCGCTCGTGTGCTCACTAGCTTTTACCTTAAACTCTCTTGAGTCTATCGTGAGATTGACTGACAGTTGTCTGCTTTGTGCTTTGGTACTGCCACGACAGCTGCGTAAACACGCACATACTTTATCTGCTTTGGACACTTTTATTCCTTTTCTATCTAATTGTTTGACTACTTAATGCATGTACACAGTATTGAATTCAAAAAGCAAAAGAAAAATACACATTTCAATGTATCTGCCTCTAACCTGTCTCCGGCTGTCTAGTCTCTTAGCTTGAGGCAACCACTCTTGTCAGCGGCTTTGTGTTCCTTGTAGCTATCACACCTGCAAGCATGGGACACACACACACACACACACACACACACCCCACTGAAATGGAAGTAAAGAGACACAGTGCTTTGTGTTTTCCTTCTAAAAATATATTTTAAAGACTTCTCCCTAGCATATCCTACCAGATGGCTATATTATTTTTCATTATGAAGATGTGAAATTAATCTACCCAGTAGCATTTAAAAGAATATTAGCTCTTCTGTGAAGCTTGGCTGTGCTCTTGAGTCTCTGGTTCTCCCCGGGCTTGCTTTAGTTGCTCCTGTTCTTTCTTCCTGGGAAGGATGACGTCACTTACCTACCACAAAGCTCAGCAGGGGAGGTTTTCCAAAATCCCCTGTGGATCACGGTTCCAAGGCTTTCATTCACTCTTCCAGCTCCTCTAGCTGTGAGTCTTTCTTCTTCACTTCCGTGCTTTTGTCCACTCTACTTCCTTAGTTTTGCTTTGTGTTATTTTTGCTTATGCTAGTCGGCAGATTATTTCCTTATTCCACTTTATTTTCAAGAAGAAAACATTTGTGGAAGAAAAGGAGCAGCAAAATGGTTGAGTGTGCAGAGGAACTTGCCACACGGGTCTTGGGACCCGACTCAGCCTCTGGAACCAGCTCCTCAAAATTGTCTTTTGACTGCCACAGGAGTACTGTGGCCCACGTTTCTCCCCCCCCACACACACACACGTACGCGTACGCATATTTACCTAATTTTATGAAGAATTTGCACTTATTTATGATGCTGGATTTATTTTTGAAATAGAAGTCTTACTTTGGGTTTTATCTTAGCTCTTGCCGTACTCCCTGGTTAGCTAGCATTCTTTTTAACTTGGGTGTTTAACTACACTGTGGTGTTTGTTTGTTTGCTTGTGTTATTCAGTGTCTTAGGTTACAGATTTTCTTCTTAGCACAGCTTTAGTTGTAGGCCATGGCTTTAAATGCTGTGTCTACTCTCAGTGCTTTGTGGTTTTTTTTCAAGTTTGGTTATGAATGTTTGCTAGAATTAACAGTTGTTTATAAAGACAGCTTCTATATCCATATTGCTTGAGTTTCTAACTCACTGCATTGGGTTTTGATGATAGGAACCTTACTACTCAAAATTACTCAAAATTCCCTGTGATATTTATTTTTTAATTTATTTTTTGTAACCTATCAATAATAGCTATGTGTTACAAAATCTCCAAAGACCATAAAAATAGATGTTCTCATTATCAAGACCTAAAGTTAGATCTGTATTCTGTAGCCAACATTCATGGATTGTGGTTTTGGATTATTGCTCTTCTCATGCAGATTTAGCGATTACATTTTTCTATCCTTTTCCCTTGTTTCTTTGCTTATCTGTAGTTCACTCATGGACTATACGGCTCTATAGAGATCCTGAACTCCACACCATAGCCAAAACTCCCTATCACAAACACGCGCCTACCCCTAATAACGAGAACGAGCGCTCAGGACCTAGGGGTTTGATAGTCGCCTCTAGTACACAAGCCCGGACCTCTTACACTGTGAAGTGAGGCGCATTCTAGCAAGTGTTTCTCTGGTTCTCGTGCCACACCTCACGAAAGGGTCAGGCAGGGCTGCAGAATGTGGGGAGTGCAGACAATAGGAAGTCACTGGTCTGCGGGGAAGATTCCCACCTAAGCATCACAAAGGCTTAGGCAAGAAAAAGAGAAGTTAGTGTGTCTTCTTCTCAGACAGCAAGACTACAATGGATTCACATATGAGGAAATCTCAGTCCCAACCATGAAAAAGGCTGGGTTTCTGTACTTGCATCTGCTAACGCCATTGCATACTTTTAGAGGTTGCACACACTTGGCACCCAGATAGAATGATAGAAACACCAGAACTCATTCTAATTTTATAAAAATGTTAAGATTCAATAGAAATGTCAGTGTGTGTGTATGTGTGTGTGTGTGTTTGGCTTAAACACTTTTAATATTGGTCATCATTCTTTACATTTCAAACATTTTACGAGAAATGTAACTTTACTGAAAATATATGAAACATATTTAACTTATCTAATTATAAGCTTAATAAAATATATTTAAATTGTACACAGGCTGAATACAAATACAGTGCAATTTTTAATTTTTAGATAGGAATACGCAAGTTTCTCTGTAAAGAACTAGATAGGAAATATTTGGATGGGGATCTTGGACTCTTATCTCTGTCCCTGCTTCATAAAAGACAACACAGACAATGCATTAAGTCAATGAAGTGGCTATATTTGGACACAGGGTCCAAATATATTATACTATATATTGTATTATTATGTTATATATTTTATTATATATTATCTAAATAACAGCCCATAAGCCAGGCATGGAGGTATACATCTTTAGTTCCAGGACTTGGATGGCAGCAGCAGGTGGATCTATGTAAGTTTGAGGCCAGCCTGGCCAGAGTGGCCAGAGTGAATTCCAGGACAGCCAGGGCTACACAGAGAAATCCTGCTTTAAAATAAAATAAAATAAAATAAAAATAAAAACAAACAAACAAATAACAGCCCATGTGGCAATAACACCACACACTTACCATTTTCAATTATATAACAATCATTTACCTTTTCTTACATTTTGTCCTTGGAAATATTTTCTGGTAATAGATTAGTAGGGACTTAGAGTTTTGAACTATTCAATTAAACTCGGTTTATAGCATGGTTTCCCTTCATACTTTTGTGTTGAGAAAAACCTCAGTAACTGCCCAGATTCAACAGTTACCAAGTGCTGAGCTTAAGAGTCTACTAGGCCTAGTTAATGTTCCTGTCTCTAGACCTGAGGCCATCAGACTTCTTTCTTGTCTTCCCTACAACTATATTTACTCTTTCCAATTTACTACTATACGAGAGGGTATTATTTAAAAGCAAGAAAACATTGCAAAATATCATCTCTGTTCTAAAAACTCTTCAATTGCTGTCTATTTTATACTCAGGACACAAATCCATCCATTGGATAGGATGTTTTCTAAAACTCTGCTCTTGCCAACCTTTCCCATCTTGTGGGACTCCCATCCTTGCCTGTCCCCGGGTACTGTCTGTTCGTTATCTATTCATGGTGGCCTCTATCACACTCACTATTTCTTTCCTCTGGACCTTGTCTTAAATCTGGCTTCCCTAGAAGTAGACCCTGGTATGTGCATTCATTACATACCAATGACAGACTCCCCTTAGGAGATAGGGAAGAAGAAAAAGGCAACCTCCAGCCCATCAGAGAAGCCAAGATGATATGGTCTCACTTGAAGTTCAGCCTTTCTCATCATACCAGGAACTGCGGGGAATGAATATGCCATTATTGTCCCTTTTGTCAGTCTCAGCCACGCACTGGTCAAGAGAGCTCTCGGGTATTTCTTTGGAAGGCTGAATCCATTCGTGGAGAATTAGGTCTTTGAGATGACTAGACCATTGAGACAAAGGTGTGCAGACCAGCAAAGGCAATGTTGGTGAAGGATATCAGCATTCTCTGTACTGGGAATATGCTCTCAGAATGCATCTTCAAGAAGAGCAGCCAGGGGAAACTAGGGTGGAGCCTACTAAACCTACCTTAGATGTGTGTGTTCCCGTGTAATGTGTTTGAGAAATGCTTTAAGCCAGACACGGGAAAGGAGAACTGCAGTTCCCAGCCTCCTGGCCAGGGCTTATCCAGTGGGTTGCCAGTGCTTTTCCACCATGGAGCAGTCTACCTCTTTTGCCCACCCAGCATGTCAGAGGAGCCTTGGAAAAGGAACTGAAGTTCAGGCAAGGTATAGCTTTTCCTCACACCTCTCCTAAGGTGGTTTCCAAAACTATGTGCAAAGATATGAAAGACAAGATGACATAGGGTTGGCCATAAGAAGTGTTTGGTACATTCTCCACCTTCCTCAGATCATTGCAAAATACATCTAATCTGATATACTCCCATGCAGAAACCCTGTCATGAACTTCAGTGGGTGGCGAGGGAGTTTTCACAGGCCTGGCTTTTATATGTTGGACATTCTGCCTGATAGGCATTCTGAGTTACACCGCTCCTGTGGTCTTACACACCTAGATTGGGGGAGGGGAAGGTAAATTAAATCATCATTCTCACAGATGTATTCGGCTTTTTGTATTTTTCTTAGTCACTGCTACTTAATAGTCTTTCCTTTCATGTGGAACATTTCATTAAAATGCACACATTGTCTATCATGAGCGTATGATGCGGCTGAGCTTCTTATATGACGATCGTACAGGAGGTAGTCTCTGGCTACCATTTGTAAAGGCAAGTCTGGATTCCCTTCCCCACTAAATTAAAACAAAATGAGCCCCCCCTTCAGGAAAAAGGACAAGCACCATGCTCCGTGGAACCCAACCCAAACTGGGCGGTGCTGCTCCCAAGGAGTCATGAATATGTAGGAGCAAACCTTTCTGTTTAATGGAACCCAGCGAGGACGCAAACGCTCAGCCCATTACTGTCATTATGAGAGAAATTCTGCCAACAAGTTCCAGTCAGGTTAGTATCATTCAATCATGTTGCTAATAGGAATAATTTCGTGGTAATTGGTGTATTCGAGACGAGAGAAGGACTCAAATAGCTGTGGAATCCTTAATGATTTGTGCTGACTTTCATGGGGAAAATGACAACGTATTAGTTTACCAGATGCCGGATCAAGCCACGGGCCATTAACAGGAGGGTGTTCTCGGAACACTTTCAGAACCAATACCAGCTGGCTTACTTGCAGCTTGCAGACATAATCAGAGGCATCCAAGTAAGATCCCCACAACACTGTAGGAGACATCATAAATTAAAGCCTTGGCAAGCTCCTTATAGGCTCTTAGTCATAAAAGCAACACATTGTCCTGGAGAGATCCAAAATATTAAATAAGCGTCTAAATAAACTGCAGAAAGGATTGCCTTGCAAACTAAACTCCCCAGTTAAGACTATTGAGAGTATTCAAGTATTCAAAGTGTCCTTGTGTAATGATCCCCAACACTGGTTAAGTGACAGTCAGAAATTCCTGTCCGGTCGGGCAGGCTTTCCTGTTAGGAGTCTCAGGGATTGCCTGCTTATTAGTAGATTTAACAGGCTGCCTTCAGAAGACAGGGCCTGAATCAAACGAGCAGCTGAAATCAAAGCAAAACTAAAAAGAAAAAGAAAACCGACTGCAAATTTAATGTACAGCACATTAGTAATCAGGACAAATCCAACTTCTCAGCAATCTAGTGAACAGATAAATTCATATGAGAAAACAAAAATAAAACAACAACAAGAAAAAAACTCCAAGCCAGGCCAATCTTCAGGAGAAACGTGAAACTTATTTACATTTCCTTTCTGCCTCCCTAGGTACAGGGCTCTTCCCCAGAATACAGAATAACCCTATTTGGAGACAGAGATGTTTTCAAAAGAGAAAAAAATAAATAAGCAAAGTCCCGTTTTCAACCTTAACTGTATCACAGTGATAACTTCTCAAAGTCTGATCATCACCTGGAAAATATTTTATTAAAAGGCCCACTCCCATTAAAACTTTCTTAGGGAAGGTGCTGAGCTTAAAGAGTCCAAAAGGGTGGCGGCATGATCTTTCTCAGTAGGAAAAGGTGGTGCCTTGTTAAAGGGACCGGGATGGAGCTGGTGACCCCAACTCCATTCTCCATCCTTGAGTTGTACTCTGTGCTGTGACAGGACCCCTTGTAATGGCCCCCTATATGTACAGTAACGGTTAATTAGCGCATTCCTTTCGTGGCTAGCCACCACCCAAAACAGAATGGCCTTCTTAAATGGTGCTTAGGCGTTCTGTGAGCATCTTAGGCTCGGAGGGGGCAGTTTCTCACTGAGGACTCTTCCGCCCCATTCACTTTCATTCAGCTCTTTCTGGGGGAAGTTGAAAGCTGCAGTGATAATCCCTTAAGTATGGCTTGGGAAAGTATAAAAGGCGCAGTGTATAAGCAACGGGATGAGGGAGCCTTTTATGTGGAAGTCACTGAATGGGTGGCCTCTGGGCCACGTGAGTTGGGAAAGGCAGGCTCCCTGTCCTTTCCCGAGGTGGGGTTAGCAGCACCCCAGTCGCCTGCCATCACAGACGCTGCTGCCCCTTGGTTCACCTTGCTTCTTGTTGTCTACTCGGCTACTGGGGCCATTTTGCTCCCAAAGACGGAGGGAGGGGTGATGGGGTGATGTGATCTTTGGTAAGGACCCAATTTCTCTCTAAATGCCAACTCGGCCAGCTGGCACAGAACAGTCCGAGCCTTCTTCGGAAGGGGTTAGCGAAACCCAAATTAGCATGCTCCGTTTTAAGAACTTGCTTGTATTTAAAGACCAATTCATGACAAACAGTGCTCCCGCACTGAGGTCTGGCGCACCAGGGGCTGGCTCCCGACCAAACAGTGCAACTAATTGCCACCCTCGGATGACACGCTACTGACAAACTCCATTTTGCTGTTTCAGATTCACTAAGAACACAAGCCCGGAAGGCAGTGGAGGCAGAAAAGGGCCTTTCATAACCCTGTGCTAGCTGTCCAGGGCAGCTAAGCGCCTAAAGAACACCTTTGTTTCCCTTCACCAACGATTTATCATCACCGAGATCTGCCAGCGCTGCTAAACTGCAGGGAGACGGTTTGGGACACTGCAGGGCCCCAGTTACGGTTGTCAGATGTGGGCATCTGCCTCTCTCTTGGCCCAAGAAAATGTGCAACATTGTCCTTTTTGCGGTGCTGTATCTTGCCCCTGAAGAAATATGTGGGAACAAAACCCAGCTCCAGCATGGCGGATGGATTAGCAAGTCATTTAATTTCTCTATGCCTAGGTTTCCTCATCTACAAAGCAGGGCAATGTGAGTACCTACCTTGCGCAGTTATTGTGAGTATAGACGAGTCAATGGAATAAGCACAGGATTCTCAAGATTTAGTCTGAGCTGACCCTGTGAACAAGAGTTTCCCTGTGTATATTATGCATTTAGGTCAAAGTTTATAGGTTACTGTAAACTACCCAGGAATTCAACCTCCAAGCCTCTGTTCCCAGCCCTTTCTCCTCTTCAACTGCTGGCTCTCACTGACTGGCTCTGTGTGGCCGAATTCTGCCTCTCCTTCAAAGCCCGCCTTTGAAGCCAGCCCTACCACAGACTCTCCCTACCCCATCAGCTGCAGTCAGTCACTTTAGTCTTGGCATTTTTACAAGCAAGAGGCAGTACTTGTGCACCTGTTTTATTCCTCATCTAGAATACAGATCCCTCATCTTCCTCTAGGAGGAACTGGCTCATAGGTAGGCACTCAGTGAGTAACTGTTGAAAAAGTAGATGTTCTGTAGGCAGAATTATGCTGTAATCCTTCTAGGTATTACTTAATAGGACAGACAGGGAAATGATGTCTTAAGAACTTTCATTGTAGCTTGTTCCAAATTAAGAGCTCTGTTTAAGTTAGTGTGAACTGAGGCTCACAAAAAACAAAACAAAACAAAACAAAACAAAACAAAAAACCCTAATAGTAGAATTTATCAATAACTATCTTATCTTGGACTTTCATGACAAAAAGCACAGATGAGGTGTTAGAAATTATAGTTGTGGTTTTGAAGAGGGAGCTAACAAAACTAGGAGAGAGACTCCCGCCATGAAAGCCTTGCCCAGGCCTTCCGGTGGGAAAGCAATTGGGGAGCGGGTTTGGATAAGGGATCATACCAGAGACAACACAATGAAACCCGAAGAGAGCCAGAGTGCATAGACAATGTAATACATGACCTGGAACAGAAGGGAGCCCTTAGGCAAGCCTCTGAATGAGGGAGCTTGTCTGGCTTTTCTAAGATTTTGGACAGAAAGTTGCACACTGTGAGATTTAACTGAACACAGCCTGCCTGAAAAGAATCAGGTATTGGGTAGACTGTGAATCTCTCCTGCAGTTCCAGGGGTCAGGGTGAGAGGGGGGCTGCAAGTCCACGGCAGTTTTTAATTCTCCACCCCAGAAGTAGGACTGTGGGAGTCCTGGCCTAATTTCTCCCCTGGATCAGATCTGGTCTCCTAAATGACTGACCTCTTAAAGTCGTAGGTACATGGTCTAACACCAGAGAGCTTACACAATAGAAACTTCTCATAGTTCTGGAGACAACAAGTCCAAGACCGTAAGGTCAGAAGGGCTGGCTCTCTCCTCAGATTGCACAGGCCAGTTTTTTGCTCAGTTTTCCTCAGCTGATGCTCTGTGTATTCATAGCTGCGGCTTCCTCTTGCTCTTATAAGGGCACCAGTTGTGTTGGATTATGGTCTCATCCTTAAAACTTCACTTAACTTCAATTATCTCTTTAAGAGCCCTGCCTCCAAATACAGTACTAGTGGAGACAAGGGAGAACACAAGCCAGTCCATAGCAATAAAGCACACCAATGGAAATGGGTGATATGCCAGCTGCGAATACCCCAGAAGCCTCGAAACCTGTGAGAGAAAACTGCTACACAGAAGCAGCTCACCTACTCCAGCATGAAACCAAAGCTAAGCAACAGGATGTATAAACACAGCACTGTCCTCAGAGCATGGTTCTGGTGAAGAGTTTGGCCAAGTCTCTCCCAGGCAGGAGGGTATCAACAGCCCATGCAGGAGCTGCCTCTGGTCAAAGTCACCAGGTCTCCCCAAGCAAATGGGGATTTCTAGCTGAGCAAAACCAAGCCATTTATGGCTAAGTCACAACTCACCTGAATATTTTGTTTTTCAAGGTGAACCTGGAGTTTTTTGCAGCCCTGAAAATCTGAGCCAGGTTCCCATGTAGCATTTTCTCCTCCACCTCTTCACAGCTTAGCTGCCCTTCTTAGCAAACATCATTTGTACTAGATAATGTGACTTTCTCATGTTTTTTTTTTCCTTAAATTGTGTATTTGTACACACACACACACACACACACACATCAACAGAGGCTAGAAGAGTGTGTCAAATCCCTTAGAGCGGAGGTTACAGGAAGTTGTGGGTCATCCAACTCAGATGCTGTTAGAGACCAGCAAACCTTTTAGATGCAGCACCATCATCTCTCTAGGCCTTCCACATAGGTTTAACCACTCTTCGCTAAGGACATCTTGTGTGTCAACTCCAGAAGCTAATAGTTCCCTCCATTTTTGTTGGCTTCCTTCTCTTAAAACACTTAATACAGTTTATCTGGTAGACACACCTGTTCCTCAGATATTAGTGAAGAGCTCACAGCAAGACTCATCCAGGGACCAGAGGTCCTGAGACTGGAAGCTCATCTGCGTCCGAATCCCAAGTGTGAAGAAGGCAGCAGTGCTGACTGACATACTTGCTGTGAGCATAGGTGTGCCTTCAGGACTAAATTCCCAGTAACCCTAAGTCCTTCCTTTCATCACTGTCCGTTGACATCTCCGAGAAGAACAGTACCCTTTACTCTGTCACTCTCCTCTAGTGCTCGCTGATGGGTCCAACATTGATGCTAGTGATAGAGTTGTAGGGGTAATGTGATACGATACATGGCTAAAAATATTCATTGGTCTCTTTATTTTATATAACTTTTTAAAGCAAGAGGGTGAACAAGAATGTTAATTTCAATTACACATGCATATATTTTGCATGTATATGCACATATTATGCAAATATTTAATAACTTTGTCAATAACAATGGAGCCTAAGACAACTAAATATTTTTTTATTCTTTTTTTTCTCATTTTCTTTTTTCTATTTTTTATTTTTATTATTAGTTACATTTTATTAACTCTGTTTCCCAGATGTATCCCACTCCCTCATTCTCTCCCAATCCCACCCTCCCTCCCTCATCTCCTCCCTGCCCCTTTCCAAGTCCACTGATTAGGGAGGACCTCCACCCCTTTCATCTGACCCTATTTATAAAAATGTTAATTTCAATTATACATGCATATATTTTGTAACTATATGCACATATTATGCAAATATTTAATAAATTTGTCAATGACAATGGAGCCTAAGACAACTAAACATTCTTTAATGATTTTATTATTGTCATTTCTAGTTACTATGGGAAATGAGTTTCACTATGACATTTTCGTGTTTACCTGTCTGGACTTTTTCATATCTCTTCTCCACTTCTCTTTTCTGTCACCTTCTCCCCCTTTCTGATCCTTTACTTTGGAGTGTGTCCTGTAGGGATACGTTATGGCCTTCCTATGCTTCCCACACTTGCTGTCGGGGAGGCTCGGCGGCACATTCAGGTTTGAATGGAGGTCGAGGAGTGTGCACATCTATGCAATCCTGGCCAACACTGTCACTCCAGCCACCGTCATTATCCACATCCCACTCTCTGCCCTTAGATAAGCTAAGCGATTTTCATTACTGAAATCTTGGAAAATATTTCATACTTTGCATTTGAAATTGGATGCTTACATATAATTTGGTTAATTTAATTTAATTTTAAAATTAGCTAAGCTTTCACCATAATTATCATGCATTGCCAGTAATGCTTAAGGAGTAAAAATGGTTAATTCATAAGCTGTCTATGAAAGAAGATGTTTTAATAATTGTTAATTTTGGTAATTAATAACAATAGCATAATGGTTTATTTTGCTGACTTGCTTTGGTTAAGCATATGGGGACATATGCTTAAATCAAAATAAGCTGTTCGGGGTTTTTTGTTTGTTTTGTTTTTTTGTTTTTGTTTTCATTCTCAGTTGGCCATTCAAAAATATACTCATTCCAGTCATTAGGCCCTGGTGTACCCATCCTGGTAGCAATGAAAAGATTCTAGAGAGAAAGACATGCCCCTACCTTGGGTATCAGAGTATTGCAACCATGGACCCCAGAGGCTGGCATTTCCCCAGGAGTGCCATGCTAGGAGAAGGCTGAAACCTGGGGCCTGCCAGGAGGAACTTGTCTCCCAGAAAGAGCATCAGCCTTGTCAGGAGAGGGCCCATACCGTGACCAGGACTGCACAGGTATGCATAGTTTATTGAAACTCGCCCTTTATTGAAACCCATATATCATGACAGGACCTTGAAGATGGCTTGGGACAATGTGTGTGTGCCACTGAACCTTGAACCTCTTTTTTCCTCTTCCCAGTGTGACCACATGGAATAAACCTTTTCCTGCTTTTCAAGATTGTTTCTTTCAAGGTGGGCCATGGTGGCACATACCTTTAATCCCACCACTGGAGAGGCAGAGGTGGGCAGATCGCTGTGTGTTCAAGGTCAGCCTGCTCTACAAAGTGAGTTCAGGAAGTGAGTTCAGCCAAGGCTACATGGAGAAACCCTGTCTTGAAAAACAAAAACCACAAAAAAACGAACAAATTGTTTCTTTCATTGACCTATTGGGGAAAGTTGCCAAGCCTTGCTTGTTAAGCTGTCACTTGCAGCTCTGATTAAACTTACACATGTAGATTTCAAAAGCATTATGGGATGGGTGTCCTGAGTACTTGCCAGACAGAGATTCCTGGACTCTACCCCCAGACAACCTCATTTAACGCTTTGATTTAGCCCAGAACTCAAGGCTTTTAACCTGTTGAAACCCTTCAGCTGTGTACCACGCAGGAAACTTTAGCTGATATGTGCTGTTGATGATCACAGCTGGCGAGATGTATCTTGACCTGAGATATTGAGCAGCTGGAATCAATGTAGACAATCTCTTTCAACATTGGCTCACACCATGACCACATGGAGAGTCTTTACGACCAGTGTCATGCCCACCCCCACTGTATCACCCTCAGCTGTGATATACAAATGATTCTGACGTAGTCTAGGGTGGAGGTGGAGTTCAGGCATTGGGCTTTTAACTATCTTACAGACAACCACCGACAGCTTAAGGGTACTCAGGGTCAGAAAGGCTCAACCCACTCTCTACATGAAGGCAAGGCCTCCATCTGAGCAGTGCAGTCACAGAGGCAGAGATTCGCTGAGATAAAAACCACCAGAATCTCCTCCTTCCCAGTTTCCCCAGCACACCCAAATAAGCCTTGTAGTTACAGCACATAAACAAGACCTTCCCCTTGGTTTAAGGCTGCTGGCAGAATGATTTAGTAGTTCTATTATCAAAGAGACTCCATTATAATTACAGTGTTTGAATTATACACAAAACAAGAAAAATTCAGAAGGGAAAGTCCTTTAATCAAAACTGTAAAACAGAACAGTTTCTGGCCGCAGCTAAAAGCAGACTCTAAAATGTGAAGAGTGGACTCACCAGCCTTTGGTTCTTGCCTCCTTCCCATCCAAGTGACACTACATATTTTTTCAATTAAGCAGTTTGACAATCCGAAGAAACCCACAGCGCATGATTTAATGAGCATATACTGTATGCCTGGCAATCAGAAGGCTGGCAGTCCACTCATTTCACAGTGACCAGAGGGCGCGGCACATTAATAGAAAGGTTCCGGGGTCTCTTTTCATTACAAAGCTTTACAGTCGAGGAACAGCCAACTGTATTGGCAAAGCTGTCACGGAAGGTCCCCAGTGACCTTAACTTTCTGTCACTCTCCAAGCCTGTGAGTCTGGATGATGAAATTCATTAAAAAACACACACACAGAACAAACACAAAATAGAGACACTGAGGATTCTCTGGTGTTGTCAAGGGTTATGTGGTGCTTTCTGATATCAACTCCATCGGTGATTTCACAGGGAAAGAATTGTGAGCCAGGATATGCTGGTTCTTCACGGTGACTATGCGTGTGGATTATTCTTAGAAATAATGCCCAATTGATTACATTATTCAATATTTGAGAAGGAATTTAGTATACTGGAAATACATACATATATAAAGTTGTATGTATGTAGATGTGTGTATATATACATGAATACATATATGAATTTATATATTCATGACAGAGAAAAGGTCAAACTGAATAACACACACACAACCTTTGTCAAATTCTGTCAGTCCTTTGGATCTCAGGTTCCTGATTGCTGAGTTATGGAAGTAACAACCACTGTATCTGGAGGTCAGAGACTTCCTCATAGTTCCTGGTAGTGTAAGAGCACTTAAATTGACCCCCAGAGGCTCAAAGTATGAAGTACAGAGCAGGTTGATGCTCTTGAGATTTTCCACATGAGCCTGCTTGCAGGTTAGAGGAGAAAAAGAGCAACCCTCCAGCATCCGTGAAGACAGAATTCCACCCAACCCCATCAAGTGCCCCCAGGGAAGCTTTCAGGTCATTAAATAGGACCTCACCATGCAGTTCAGGCTGGACTTTAGCTCACTCTGTAGCCAGGGTTGGCCTCAAGCTTGTGATTCTCTTGCCCCAACCTCCTGAGTACTAGCATTACAAGTAGGTGCCACAGGTCCCAGTTACATTTTTATGTCAGTGACAAGAAGCAATTTTAATGATCACCCAATAAACTTCTGGCATACCGAAAGCCTTCTGATAGTAAGATTGCTGTTTACATCTTTGATCTGCCTTCCAGGAAACTTAGTGCATTCTCGGGTCAGTGTGTATTTGCAACCCCATTAACTGGCAGTGGTAGAGATTTGTCTCCTGCTTTACAAGATGTATTTTAGTGACTTTATTGAAAGTTGGCTATAAACTATACTGAAGCAAACTTGTCACTTATATGGTAAGGGAGCTATTGCAAAAAATCTATGTCACTTGGTCCAGGCAAGGGCTCTTCAAACACAATCTGAAAATGGCATGGAACAACTCTTATAGACTATGGGATTATAAGTTATTGCTTGCATAATAGAGAATGTAAAAGAAAAAATGTATCTTTTATTTAAAAGGATCATATTTGGGAGAGTCAGTGTTCTTATCTCAAATATAGGACAACAAAATTTTCCTCAGCTTGTTGTGATGACTCGGACAGAATTACACAGGTCAATCTGGGCAGCATTTTGTGCTTAAGATAGGAGTGCAGCAGTGCTGGTCAGAAGTCAAACTCAGTGCATAGACCTCACACATTATTTGGAAATCTGGTACCCCACCAAAGGTCTCCAGGCGGACCATTTATTCACACCAGATGGCTTTCTTTTGTGTCACCGAGGAGGGAATCTAGGATAGCTTCCCACAGTCTTTAATTCTTATTATAAACTTGCAGAAATACATAGATGCATCAGAATGTATATATAACTTACAGCTTCACAGCTCAGTGTTCAGTTCACCTAGAACCGGGCCATTGCCACAGGTCTATGTCTGTATGAAATAGCAAGTTTTCCAGCCTTTGGCCACAGTAACAGATGGCCAAGCACACCACTAAGATGTCCATGTGTCTTCAGAGAATTCTGTTGAAGGGTACTTCAGTTCTACAAGTGCATACTATGATTTAAAAAAAAAAAAGAAGTCATAAAAACTTCCTCTCCTGTGACGTAATGGGGGAATCTTTGAAAACAAACTTGGACTTGAGCACTGATACCCATCAATATCAAGGGGCAATACACTGAGCCTCTCTGAGCCACACAGTCCTCCAGCTGCAATGGGGGAAATACACAGAACGTATAAAGCTGCTGTCAGCGGGGCTGGGTCCAAAATATTTAACGAGGAATATGGTAAGGGCACCAGCTAGAATGGACTTAACATTTCATTTAATTAAATATAAACCCTGTAGGATTAAATTACAAAGGCATCCATCTTGATCCTAGATTGTGGAAGATGCTCAAACACATGATGAATTGCATGAGGCAAACAGCTGTTGAAAACATTATGAAGACATTATACATATCTTCATATATATTATATATATCATACATATGATATGGTATATATGTATATGCTCCACTAAATGAAAGCATTCACCATTACATTGTTAATGGACCCTGTGCATTCTAGTTCAAAGGCAGAGGAATCGGAGTACATTTAAAAATTATGGACAACACACTGTATTTCGAGATAACCTTTAAACGTGAAGATGCACATAGGTTGCCTGAGGTCACCATACCCTCCAAGGACTTTCCTTTCCTCGCCTCTGCGGCTGCCCGCTGAGCTGGCTATTCTTTAAACTGATGAACCACGTGTGTCTCTAGACTATGACTGGGTCCCCCCAAAACCCCACTTAGAAAACGATAAGCAGATTTCACTTGGAATCTTTATGCTTAAGGGTTATCTCTAATTACAGTGTTGTTGTCCATGATTTTTAAACATACTCTGATACCACTGCCTTTTAACTAAAATGCACAGGGTCCGTTAACAACATAGTGGTGAGTGCTTGCATTTAGTGGAACCATTTTATTCATTTGTTTGATATGAGTCTCTGCTTCCCCCCCAACCCGTTTCTCTTTTTCAGTATTTTTATATTATTTTAAAATGCAAGGTAAGAGGTTCTCTGTGAGTTCAAGGCCAGCCTGATATACATATCAAGTTTCAGGTCAGCTAGCACTACACCATGAGACCCTGTCTTAATAAAAAATAACACCCACAAAATGTAACAAAAACAACAAAGCGATGATTTCTATTTAATTAATTGACTACTTTCCTTATTGGTTTTTCTAGGAACTAAAATATTTATTCTTGACCATTTTATAATATCATTTGGGTTACTTTTATACTTTCTCACATAAAAGTTGAAAACCTTCCATCTAGGAAGTCCATTCATTACCCCAATCTTTATGCTGTAATCGTCACGTGGATTGCAGCTACAGACATTATATCATAACAACCCCCGGACAATGTTGCCGTTCTGGTTCTGTATATTTTTAAGTTGAAAGATAGAAAAAGAGCCTTTTGTATTTGCAGTTCCAATATTTCTTCTTACACATTTAAGATTCTCTCTGAAGTGCTTCAGTTCAGATCCGGCCGCATCTCTGGCGTCTCTGATGCTGCAGGCCTTTCAGCCAGGAAGCCTCCACACTTCCCTTTATCTGAAAATGCCTTTGTCTTCATTCATAAAGCATATTTTAACTATACAAATGAAAAGGCCGTTTGGCCTGTGTTATTACTGTCTTTCTATCCCCTCATTGCTTTAAAAACATCAGGTTCTTTTAGGCTGGTGAGATAGTCAGTAGGAAAAGGCCCGCGTAGCCGAGCCTGACACTTCTGAGTCCAAACCCCAGGACCTAACATGGTGGTAGAGAGAACTGCCTCTTTGGCGTGTGTACCATTGACACACGTTACCCCTACCTGCCCTGTACCACAGACAAATAAATGTCATTAAAAGCATTAAACTGCCATTTTTTTTTTCTAGCCTCTGTCACCTCTGAAGAGGAGGAAGTGCTCATCTAAGACAGAATTTCCCCTGTTATGGCTCCTGTTAAAATTCTCTCTTTACTCTCACTGTTCAGCAGTTTAAATGAGAAGTACAGAGTCAGAATTTTCCTCCACTTTATTCCATTTATGCTACGGCATGGTGGCTCCCACGAGCTCAGCACAGGGTTTTATCCTATCTCACAGAAAATATGAAGCATTTCCTGAGTCTGAAGCAGGAATGCAGGCTGGGCTGCATAACAAGACCCTGTACACACACACACACACACACACACACACACACACACACACACACACACGAAGAAAAAGATATCAGAGAGAGCAAGCATGAGAGAGAAATGCTACTGTTTGGTGTTTGCTAAGGTTTCTGGTCTGTGTATTTAAGTATTTCAACATATTTAAAAATATGTCATTATTTTGCAAACATACTTTCTACATAATTCTACTTCCCTTCTTTATCTGTGACTCCAATTATATCATGTATGCTAGACATGTTGCATTTGGCCACACAGTTACCAGAGCCTTGACTCTTTGTTCATATATATATATATATATATAATTTCTGTGCCTCAGAAATACAGTGACACAGCTCTTTCATAAGGGTTACTGATGCTTGTCCTAGCCACCTCCAAATGCTCCAAGGCCACTCAGAAATTTTCTGTTTCAGTAGTGACAGCTCTCCATCAATAAGCTCCAAAATCTGGCTCATCTTGAAATAAATGTCAGATAATTGCCTTTTCTTTTCAAAATTGTCCCTATTTTCTTAGTTCGTTATATGCCATTCAATCTGAGGTTGTATTGTGTGAATATATAAATGTGAATGCTATAAGAGGAAGAGTCAGCATTCTGCTTTAGTTCTAATCTATTTTGATAGGCAAGTAAATTAGTTAAATAGGACTGAGGTCTTGGGAGGCTGCTTGAATCTCAGTTTAGTGATTTTCTTTTCTTGTTC
This sequence comes from Meriones unguiculatus, assembly GCF_030254825.1. Lineage (NCBI taxonomy): Eukaryota > Metazoa > Chordata > Mammalia > Rodentia > Muridae > Meriones > Meriones unguiculatus. The sequence goes on from NC_083357.1 coordinate 25,921,556, forward strand.
TTTTTCAGACAGACTTACTATTGAGCCCTCTCTGGCCTGGAATCCACTCTGGAGACCAGGTTGGCCTCCAACCTACAGCAGGCAATCTGCCCCTGACTGCTGAGATTAAAGGCGTGTGCCACTATCCCAGCTGCTTCTGTCACTTTTAAACTCTGCTCACTTGCCTGCTCCTTTATGCCTGGTTCAGGAACTGCCCCCAAATCTGACAGCTGTTTGTACACAGAACTGCTATATGGACAGCTCTCTCACCTGTGCCTTCTCCGGAACGTAAGCTCACAGTCCAGTGGGCCATTACTTCCTTCCAGTCTGTGGCTTGGGTCCTCAAGCCTAAGAGGTAGTTTCTAATTGGAGGTCAATTAGTTCACATAACATTAACTTTAGCCTACTTTCAGACTAAAGACTGTAAAGTGGGAACACAGCTTTCAAGTTCTGAATTGAGGCTCTTCGAAGCACCCACCTGTGTGCTTTTGTTCTGCCTACCTTCAGGAAACACAGGTGAGGGTAGGTCTGTCTATTCTATAATTGACATTCCTGGTCATGTATGGCTAGTAGAGCTTACCTGGCCGTACCAGAAGTGGCTGTAGAGAAAACACTGAGGGAATAGTCTCTTGTATCTCCTAACGACTCCTTAACCTTCAGCCAGTATCCGGTGTAGAAATACCTGGTTTTAGCCCTAACAAGAAACAGAGCCAGCCTGGTGCTCTCTTGACTATCTGGCCTAGTACACAAGAAGATTGGACTAAAAATCACAGCTTAAAGCTACACACTAAAGCACCACCCAGACATGGTGGCATTTAATTTTAAGGCCATGGGTTCTGTTTTGACCATTCCTCCAAAGAGTTTCCACATGTACTTTCTCACAATCTTTGTGTTACTTGTGTGGCCTTAGGTATCTGCCTCATTGACATGGTTATAGGTAATATTCCAGGACAAGTAAAATATGCAAAATCCTTCAATATTAAGACACAGAAAGTACATGTCTACTTCTATGAATAAATGTGATATCCATGTCTTGACCACTAATAATTATAAGTTCTACGTCTTGAAAGCTTCTACATGCAATGAACATTCCTAACTACTCTATATAAATTATCCTTTTAATCCTTCCTAACCATCCTGTGAAACGATTCCTAAGATTAGTCTCATTTCAGAGTTCAGAGAGATTAAGTGGGCTGACTAAGATCAAACAGCAAACAGCAAAAATGATGCAGAAACAGCAAAAAAGGGAGTACTTGAAATTATTAGGCATTGTCCTTTATTGCTAGGAGAAGAAGAGAAGTCTTTACAAACACAGAGGAATAAGTGAGTTCTCTAAAACTTGAAAAGGACTGGCTTTTAATTACTCTTCTCAATAATTGTGGACTTCTCATTTTTAAGAGCTTTAGTTCCAGGGTTAAAATAACAAGCAGAACAAGAATACTGAAGGCTGAATGGCTACACTTGAAGATTCATGGGAAGGAAGCGTGCAGCCACTCCTCCACGCCAACTCATCACATTTCATGTCTGTTTTGTAGGTAGGCTCTCTAGATAAGCAAAGTGTCCACTAGGGAGAAGTCAGATGTTTTAGGAAGTCAAAATGGGAGGCCCACCCCACCCTACCATGTGATCTGTGGATGCTTTTAGGTGACAAAGCGATGTCTAGCAGTACTACAACCTTGAGAGGCAGTTTTGTCCAATTTAATAAAATTTGCGTAAACCCATGGGTTTCATAGGATTGTGGAAGAACATGAAAGCAGAGTCAAAGAGATGTAGGTGTACATGATAAAGTGGATACAGGAGACAGGGTGTTAACTGGAAGTAAGACAGGGTGTGGGGTATCTTTGTCTTTTGGTTCAAGCAGCTTTTCAGTTTACACAAACACACATAAACACACACACACACACAACACATACGCGCACACACACAGACACAAATTGCCAAGACCTAGACATGGAGATATTGTTAAAGGAGGAAGCATGAGAAGGAACAACAGAAAGAAACAGGAGTATTTATGAAAAGAGGTTAACTGAGCATGGCCTGCCAAGAGTCATACAGATGTCTGAGACACTAGATCCAGGCTGATGGTGAGGTCAAAGCCAGGCATGACGGCTCAGCAAATATGAGGCCGATGTGGGTTATATAGAAAGCCTCTGCCTATAAGCAGGAAAGTAAATAAATAATTAATTTAAAACTCAAATAAAATAGCATAACTTATTGACCACATGCTAGAGAAATGACCAGATTGAAATTATGGAGCCAATGCATATGCTGGTGAGAATATATATGTGTGTGTGATCTTTCCTCAACCATCAAAGCATCACAGCTACCCCTATAACATTTCTATAACAAAATACAAGTTAAAAGAAATAAAAAAGTCTGACATGAGAGTGTTTGGAAATGGAAACCAAAGACTGAGGGAAATCCCATTTCTTATGCTTAGATAAAAACCGAATGGGCATTCATGTAGGAATGTGATTGGACAAAGACCATGACTTGTTGGTATGAGAGCTACTGGACCAAGAAGCAGACCTGAGAAAGGCCTAGGGATTCCTTACCTTCTCAGCTTTCCAATGTGCATTTCCTCTGACCTAGGTTTGGAACACACTTCTTCTGGAGTGAGTTTTATGACCACTGTCAGACATGGTGGGTCAGAGAATATGAATGGCCAGTCTTATATGCAGCACAGAAGGAAATTATACTGCAGCTTTTCTTAGGTTTTATGGCTAATTTTGAAAGAAAGTGCTCCAGGTCCCTATGGCCTCCCATGTGGAATGAAGGAAGGCATGCATTAGAAAGCTGAAGGGAAGGCATTGCCAACCCTCTCCAGAACACCTAACTGCTATTACTCTTCTGAGCTTCCTCAGTTCATTTCTTCTCCTTCAGCTATTTTTCTTCCTTTCTTTTTTTTTTTTTGTTGCATATACAACTCATCAGCAAAAACACTCAGGCCTCTACGTGGTCTTTGAGTTTCCACATAATATTCATCATTCATGGTCCCATTCTCTATTAGCAGAGCCACCCCTGACCAAATCAAACCTTCCCCTCCTTTAGGACACAGCTCCCTTGACAGAGGCCTCCCCTTGCTGCTACTAATTTCAGCCCAATCCTACCACCATCCTCAAAGCCACACGAGGCATTGCAACTTGGCTCTTGACTATTTAACCTTTTTATTCATACATAGAAATTATTAAATATGTGTGCCTGCCTAGTGGGGGAAGAACAATAGAATGCCATGTCAATCTGGTAAAAGCACAGCTGCACTTTCTGGGAAGGAAAGGCAATACTATCCTTCAGAAAGGGAAGCCATCATTCTTTTACTTAGCTGACATAATATTTACATTCCAATTTTAAAGTGGCAGCTACAAATAGAAACAGAGAGGGAGTGGATTCTCTAAGGGAATCTAGCTGTAAACTTGTACCATTATAAAAAGTTCTATTTATATGCAAGAGAATATGACTAATATTATGAGGACATTCCCACAGTAGGTCAATTTATCACACTCTTTGAAAAGAAATAAAGTTAAACAAACCCTACCTTGCAGACTGTGCTGCCTCCTTCGGGTCCTCAGTGCAAGATGGAGAGTTTTTTTGCAGAGGGGATGACAGAGCAGGTTGTCCCAGGACACCTAACTAGAAAAGTAAGTTCAGATGACCATTTCAGCAGCAAATTGGACAGCTTTTAGACACAGCATCATAAAAAACCAGTTGTGAACAACACTAGACACAACAGCATGAAAAACAGTTGTGAAGAACACCGAGCTGGCCCGCCTGCACTAGGAGCTGTTTAAAGGGCTCTATTGACATAGTGTAGCTTCTAAACCATTGTCATTACTCTTCAGAGGGAGGACGTGGCTCAGGGCAGTGAATGTGATTCACAGTACCACACAAAGGCAGTATCCGAGTGGTCCTTTGCCTGTCCAGATTCTGATTCCTAGCCCAGGGCATTCCTAGATGCAGTACCTGGCCTCCTCAAGAAACACGCAGTCCTGGTACCAGATTTCCCATGAGGCTGGCCCAGGTTACAGTCAGGAGAACACCTCCCTGGCTTTGTGGAATTCTATGTCAAATTCACTGAAGAGTCACTTCACTTGTGGATCACTTACCTTCCTCTCCTTGGAAACACTAGTGCAATTGATTACGGGTAAGATGTCCTAGTTAGGGTTTCTATTGCTGTGATAAAATCAATCACCATGACCAAAATCAACTTGGAGAAGGAAGGGTTTCTTTCCCCTTATACTTTCAGGTAACAGCCCATCACTGAGGGAAGTCAGGTCAGGAACCTGTAGACAGTAACTGATGTGGAGACCAAGAGGAGCGCTGCTTACTGGCTTGCTCCTCATGACCTGCTGGCCTGCTACCAGCCCTGGGGTGGTACTACCCACGATAATCTGGCTCCTCGCACATCAGTCACTAACCAAGAAAAGGCCTTACAGGCTTGCCCGCAGCCAGATCTCACAGTTATTATGGAGGCCTTTGTCTCCTCTGGGTCGACTCTAGCTTATGTTAAGTTGACATAAACCAGCTACTTAGGTTTCGATCCTACACAGCTGATCATTTAATTGATCTTTTCACTACCTCTGCCAAATGGACATAGGAATGTATGAGGTGTGCACTTTAGAGGATAGTTCTTTTTCATTGTGAAAGTGACTAAGAGGCGACAGACTCTAATGCTCACAAACAACCCAAGGATAACCCCACTGATCAGATTCTCTCTAATACAATCTCTACCTCCGCTTTTCCTTCATAGACCTAATTTTGAAATTAAAAATAAAATTCCATAGTCACCAACACTAGTTTATTCTCTGAGATTTTGAGGAAGGGTCATTATGTCCTTTTCAAAATCTAATTATTTTGCTCCATACCATGTCACTTGCTCTGTTCATAATGTGATTGAAATCGTTCATCCGTCATCCAGCGAACATTTACTGAGACTATGGAGCTGCCAGGCAGTATTCTCTACAGCTCTGAACACAAGAGCCTCCCATTCTACCTTTATCCTCACAGGGGAAACAGACAAATAAAGTAAATACCTCGTGTGCCTGGGTAACTAAATAGTCTAAGTGCTCTGGGGAATCTTGCTCCCCAACACACAGAGAGAGGTTGGATGGAGAGAAAAAGAAAGAGAAGGAGGAAGGAAAGGAGAGAGAGAGGGAGGGAGAGAGGTGGGGAAGACTGAATTTCTATCTCTCAGTTCCTGAGAAGGGAGTAGGGTTGTTGAAGACAAAGATTACGATGATGTCATATTGGAATAGGATGGATAAAATTCATTAGAAGTGGTTTACATCTAAGAGGAGGATCCTGTGAAGGCGGTGACACAGCAGGAGAATGTCCCATGACAGAGACAAAATGAGGCTGCTTCTGCAAGACAAGGGATGCTAAGTTTTGCTAGCAAGCAACCAGAAAGCCAGCAAGAGGCAGAATCCCACTCCCAGCCGTTCAACCTCCTAGCCTCCCAGCCTCCCGGTCCGGCCCGCCATTCCCAGGGAGATTTCTCCTGCGAACATTGTCCTAATGACACTGATTTCAGAGGGATGGTCTCCAGAACTGCCAGACAAAAGCGTTTCTGTTGTTCCAAGCTTCTCAGTTTGTGGTATGCTTTGAGCATCATCCTATGAAACGAGCACAGTGAATTTGGAGAGATGATTTACATTTTTTAATAAGGACATTATGAAAGATCTCATTGGAAATAAACATCTCAGGCGAAACCTGAATGAGATGCAGGAAACAGACAAAAAGGCAGCCTTGGATGAAGATATTTCCAGGCACAAGGGGCAGATTGTGCCTGAGAATGCTGATATGTTGGAAGGGAAACCAGTAAGATGCTACAGTGAGGCAAGAGTAGCAGGGACCAGCAGCTGGAAGCGCTGAACCCCTGTGGTCTCCCGGCTCTGCTTATTTGCTACAAGGTAAGATATAAAGCCTCCATAAGATTCTGAGTTGAGCTGGAGCAAGAGCTGGCTTGCAATGTAGTAAGGTTCTTGGTGAGAATAAACAGAGATAAGAACACTAAGATATCTCCCGTGGAAACTGAAGAAGAGAACTGCAGCCAGCCTGTATGGAGACAGTGGGGACTGGACAGCTCTAGGCTGCATATTCAGACCCCAGGTCCAAATGAATAGCAACACACTGAGGCAGAGATACAGTTGCGGCTTCTTAATGATGCAGAGGATTCAACTAGATAGCAAGACAATTTAACTGAAGTAATCATTTGAAGAAGTGACCTCACTAATCGAGCCATGCCAAAGACACAGGGGACATACCTGGCACGCATGGAATAAGAAACTAGAATATACAAGAAACCTCCTAGAGTCAAGGAAAAGACAAAGAGAGAAACACAACAGAGAAATGCGAGCTAGTCAAAGAAGAAACTACAATGGAATTGTGAACTTAAGAAGCTCAGTCAGAAGTCAGCAAGAAAATGGAAATTAAAATGATAAGATTACATTTTCCTTCCATCCAAGTAGTTAACATGAAAAGGCCTGGCAAAATTCAATGTTGTCCAAGATGTGAGGAAAATAATGTAATATTCCAATTACTCCTGGCAGAATCATGAATTGGAACATTATTCTAGTGAGAGCTTTTATTGCATTTATCAAAAGCAGTATTGCATATTCCATGAATACTGATTCTACCTTGCAGATGTGCAGGGCTCAATAAACACGCACACAAGCAGGGACATGCCAACAAGAGGATCATAACAGGGGTTTTTGTTTTTGCTTTTGTTTTGTTTTTGTATAACAAAACTTATACAAAAATTCATCCTGAGCTAAAAATTCACCCTGAAAAGGGAGTGGGGAAGTAAATTTGCTTCATTTATAGTATAGAACAGGGCACAACCTTGAAAAAAATCAGTTGGTTTTATATACATATCAGCACACGTTTCACATGATCATTATTAAGCAAAATAAAACTTGAAGTATAAAGCCACAATCACATCTACTCTTGTGGATACACAGATATATATGTGAAAATGCAAAGAATGAACTGATCTGGGCATTCGGGGCAGGAAATGAGTGCATCAGAGAGAGTCAGAGAGCGAGAGAACAGACAGGAGATGGCTGGGAATCCAGTTTCATCAGTAAGCTTTTTGAAAAGAAAAGGGAAACAAAACAGAACCCTGAAAGCAAATGTGGCCAATGAGAAGTCTTGTATACTGGAAATTCAGATGTTCATCATTTGATTTTTTTTTTTTTTTGCCAGTTTGTACATTACATAATTTTTTTCAAATAGAAGAAAACAGGAAAGATGAGTGGTGGGGAGGGGGGCAAGGGGTAAAAAGAGAGGGAAGAAGTAGAATCAAGAAGGGAGAGGGAGAAAGTCAGGTGGGGGTGGTGGGTAGACTGGATGGGTGGGGGTGGGTAGCGGGGGGGAGACAGGGAGGAAATTTTGTGCATACTTGCAAGTGTATTTAAACTGGTCACAAGAGTTTGCTCTCTTAAGGATGAAATTCCAAACCGTACCCTGCCAGTACAGCTTTGCTTTAATTGTTGCTTATTTTGCTTGTGGTCCTGGAGATCAAACCCATGCCCTTGGAAATGCTGTGTGAGTGTTCAGCCACTGCCTTGCCACCTGCACAGTTCTGCTTCTGTCATCATTGAGACCAACGTTGATTCATCCCGGAATGCTTCAGCCTGCAGCATGGAAGCTGAGCCAGAAGAGAGAAACAGAATGCCATTTGGCGGGACAAGGAGCCCGCTGCTAGAGAATCCCAGAGCGTCAGCAGTAGCATTAGCATCCCTGCCCCATTCTTGGAGATACTGACACCACAGGGAGGAGAGAGAAGCTCAGGTTTGGTGACAAAGTAAAGCAAAAGTATCTCACGGACACCTTTTCCGCCTTTCAGAAATGCTTGTGGCAATTTTCTAGAATCAAGGGAACAATATACTTGATTAGTCCGCAGCAGACTTAGCAATTTTGCTTTTTTCAAATCTCTTTCCTTGCAGCATGTTCATCATTAACCTTATATGTTCTAGGGCTGGAGATGAGGTTTTCCTACTGTAAAGTAGAATATTCACTTTCAGAAATTAGATTGCTTTAGGATAACTCGTTTTGGTGACTAGTAATCAAAAGGTCCTCTCTGAACCTAGGAGTCACCTGTCAAAGGGCTTGCATTTGTGAAGAAGTGTCCTTGTCTTCCTGAGGGAGAATCTACAGAGAAGAAGCTTACAGCATATTTCACCGTCATGAGACGAATGCCTGACCTGAGTGTTCAATGATACCATTTGTTTGAAAGTGTATTATATGTATATGCTTGCTTCAGAGGCTTGGCTCAAAACTCTCAAAAGGCTGTACAGCCCTGAGGACTTGACCATACTACGTCTTTCCAGACAGGCAGCTAAGAAGCAGAAGGTACCAGTCAAAGGCTGGATTTGCTTCAACTGTTTGGCTCATGTCACAGTCTTGATGTTCAAGTACCATCATTTTGTGTATCATCCTGCAGATCCGTTTCTGCAAATGCTTTGGATTGATTTCTAACAGGAAAACAAACAAGGCTGAGAGGGAAATTTGTGAATAAGTCACTAATGTAAGTATGTAATTTTGTGCCTTTGAATTTGGACAATGCTAACCATGATTCTGCACGTAGAATAGACTTTTCAGAGCTGCTTCTACACAGAACAGTTTAATTTGTCAGCTTAAGTGTTCACAATTATGCTGTGTGCTGTGGAAAACACTGAGAAGTGCATCCTGCGTTTCATCCGTGTGACAGAAACACAGCAGAGAGCACTCAGCAGGGGCCATCTGTGCTAACGGGATGGGTGATGAGGACTGTGCTTTTCAACCCCATGAAAATGAAGAGTCCTGCGGCCTTTGGCTTTACGTTCCTATTTCTGGATAAAAACACAGCCAAGGGTTCACAGTGAAATGATGGGTGATGAAGCTATTTCAAGTTGTCACCGGTTAAATTGTCACAGTGTTTGGGACATATGAAGACATCATAATCTGTTCTGCCAGATTGTAGGCCTGGAAATGCTTTTCAGCAAAATAGGATCCAATTTTGCATTGTGGATGAGGACATGGGTTTGGATGCTGGCGTTTATAAGTCAAACAGATACAGGGCTCTAAACAAGCCATCAGTTTTCACAATCATGTTCCCATTGGTAAGTTTATAACTCTGCCTTCCCAACAGACTTATGGGGCACTTCATGAAGCAATTCATGCAAAGGGCATGCTACATGGTTAGAGTCAGAATAAGTATCACCACCGCCTTCATCAGAGTCACCATCATTATGTGTGACCAGATCTTCACTTTCACCATCATCCTCATTGCTACTCAAAGTTCATTTAAAACACCATGCACTGCATTGTTTAGTAATTGATTGCTTTTATTCATTTAATGAAGTATTTGCTGAGGACATAGTAAGTGTCAGACTCTATGCGGGAGCCTCCGGTTCTAAGACCATTAACAAAAATCTCTGGAGAGCTATTTAAGCAGATGATGGTCAAATACTATGACTATGTATCTTTTCAAACTGAGAGAACAATGATGGAGGAAAAGGTCATGTTGGTCCAAGACAGACAAAAAAAGAACTGCTTTAGACCTGATACCAAGTACATAAGGAAGAAGCATAGGAGTAGGAAGATGGCTTTCTTAAAACACACACACACACACACACACACACACACACACGAACATAGTCCTCTTCACTGTTACTGAAATCCGGTAGAAGAGCATCCAGTGAGTCAGCAGATTTAGTAGAACTGTATGCCAAGCTCTTGAATCTGATGAACTCCAGAGGTACACTAATCAAGACAGATAGGAACCTTGTCTCACCTATGCTTTCAGCACCTATTCCTGTGTTTGAAAAATATACTACAGTCAGGATTCATCCTGCAATCAATAAAGCCCACTTTTGATTTATTTTATTTTACTGTAATTTTTGGAGACCAAGTTTTCATTTTGTAGTCTAGGATAGCTTGAAACCTACTATGCAACCCAGGCTATCCTAGAACTTGCAATAGTTACGGCAGAAAAAGAAAGAAAGAAAGAAAGAAAGAAAGAAAGAAAGAAAGAAAGAAAGAAAGAAAGAAAGAAAGAAAGCTGGGATATTTTTCCCACTAGGACACCAATGCTTTGCAGGACAAATAATATCTTCCTGAACAAGCAAACTGTACCATATTTAGTTCATATCATGGACCTAACAACTCACACTGCTAGATAGTCACATTTCTCCTCCCCAGTTAATTATCACATTGCACATGACACATGCATATGACAACCACAGGTTCCTTGCTAAGTTGAAAGGAAGAAAAAGGAGCAAAGAGAAAAGAGGGGAAGGGAAGGGAAGGGAAGGGAAGGGAAGGGAAGGGAAGGGAAGGGAAGGGAAGGGAAGGGAAGGGAAGGGAAGGGAAGGGAAGGGAAGGGAAGGGAAGGGAAGGGAAGTGGATGGAGGGGAGGAGGGAAAAGGACAAGCCTGTATGTGTCACTGTACCCCAGGCCCTAGCATAGGGTAAAATACTCCAATGTGCCTTTTGCAGTTTTCACAGTAGTTGCTCCGTGATGAAGGGTGAAAAATATAATCTTCCTGGCTCAACTTGGGTGCGTTATGAATGGGGAAACCTCATCAGACCGAAATTCCCTCCACAAAGTGTAAGACAGGAAAGCAGAGTGCATCACCCCAGTAGTGGTGCTTCTCTGACACAAACACTTATGTGTGGTGAGAAATTGACCACTGCAGAGCTCACAAGCAAACAGAAATACTTTTCAGGAGAAATTCATGTTGGTAGAGAAACTCAATGGTCAAGTCCACTTCCTCTAAATCCCTGCAGACGCGCATACTCTAAAACCACACAAAGTAATCTACAGAGCAAACCTCGCTCTGTTTAGCATGTCCTTCCTGGGAATCTGCATAAACTGGTTAGGTTCGTGGTGTCGTTCGAACCTGAACTCAGAGCCATCTTTGTGTACCTCTCATGTAGACACGAGGAACACACAGTATTAAACTTCTTTTATTTTACCTTATTAACTATATTTTGTTGCAGGGCTCTGTCCCAGACATGAACCAAAGTAACAAAAAGATATTCTTTTTCCTTCCATATACTTACCAGCACTCTCAATTATGAGAGCTAATACAGGCTAGCAGGAGAGTTTAGCACAATTTTTATTTAATACACCAAATGCCCCTGGAGAGCCAGAGACAATAATATGAGAGGCTACTGCATGCTAAGGCAGCATTAGCAATGTCTGGGAGTGAGTCTTACTCTAGGAATGTTTCTCTTTGTCACTGTAGTGCTAGAAAAAGCGGGAGAATTATCAGCATTTGAACTGGTGCCTGATGGAGGAAAACATTAAACCTTTCTATGACAGAAAGAGAAGATATTTCCAATTTCCTAAGGTTTTCTTGGTTTGAGGGGAAGGGATAAAAGAAAAATGAAAACCCTGCCAATTTGTTTGTTTGTTTTGTTTTTGTTTTTTTTGTTTTTCCTTACACAGGAAAACAAAACTATGAAATGATCTGTCTGCTTAACTATCAGGAAGACGGAAGTGAATTTAATTTTTTCCCCAATAACAGAGCACTGTAGAGTTGTGGCCCAATCTATCCAATTCACACACAGATACACACATGCTCCATATGTATACAAACACACACACACACACACACACACTCACACAATCTCTTTGCAATTGAAGAACTAGTAAATATCTCATCCTAGAATCTCACTCAACATGTTATTGTGAACTTTTGAATTAATCTCAGGTCACCCTCGTGTGGTCAGTCTACTGTGGGCTGAACTATAATAACAGCCGCAAGCACCGTACAGCATGCTTCAGGTAGCATCCATCATGCCTTGGTTCTCTGGCAGGTATGAAATCTCTGTGGTTAGATCCTCTCTGCCTTGTCCTAAGGATCTCTCCAGGGCTAACGAGTACACACCACTTTCCCAACTAGCTGATAAAACTGCACAGAGAACATTAAGTGATGGCACTTGAGGAAGCAGTTACTAGTTAGAGGGGAAATTCAGAAGAGAGAGTGGTGATTACAGCTGACGAGATTCTCAAATGGCACAGTGCAGACGGAGCAGCCGCTGAATAACGTGTGTTTTTTAAAGGTGAGTTATCCCTTACAGCAATTACCCGAATGTGAGAGTTCTGCTCATACTTCTCAACCTTACACTTGGAAAAAGAACTTCTAATGCAAGACTAAGAGAGACAATTACTGCAGCGCCGCGCCGAGCCACATCCTAACTCCCTGGACTTGGCAGTTAATTTTTTTTTTTTTTTTTTTAGAAAACGTTCTTCTAAAAATCTTCACTAACAACTCTGACGTTATACATTTAGACTCTGAAAAGATGAATGAGAACTAAGCAATTATGTACCAATGTAGAGAGGCTCTGAAAAGGGCCTACAGTTACAGTCATAGCTCAAGGAGCTCTGAGGTCTAGTTCCCATTTAGTGTAAAAAGTAACAAGCATAAAAATGAACAATAACAGGGCAATTTGGGATGTGGTGGGCTTTCCAGCAGCTGATTCATTTGTCTCTGCGCGATAACCTCTAAGGGAGGAACCATCGTGACACCGTGTGACACAAAAGCAGGTGAGGAGCACACTGAGCAGCTTTGCGATGCTGGGACCGAGTCTCCCAGTCACTGTGAAGGAGGAAGGCTTTATTTCAGTATCAGAGGCTTCCGTCCACGGTCCCTTGGCTCTGTTAACCTGGGCCAGCGGCAGTGCAGTACACAGCACAGTGGGAGTGGATGGAGAAGGACTGCTCATACAGTGGCTGGGAACAGGACAGGCAAGAAGGGAACTGGGCACCCAATCCCCTTCAAAGACATATTCTTCATGGCCTATTGGATTAGACCTCCTTGAAGACTCCAGTAGTGCCAAAAAGAACCACGGGCTGCAGACCAAACTTAAATACACGAGTCTTCGGCAGACAGTCTAGACCACAGTTGTAGCAAACATCTCACCTACGTCCACCACTTGGAGTGGTGAGATCAGAATTCAAGCACAAACCTCCTACCCAGAACCACGCCCTTAGCACCACACTGTATACAAGGGTGCTCCACCCGGAAGGTGCACTAGAAAGCTGCTTCGGGCAAGCAAGGGCTACAATTTATGGGGCAGGACAGCACAACAGAAACATCCCCGCAGTGGAGGTTTCCAAGCCCCCCCCCCCACACACACAGAGGGGAGTTTCCTCTTTAAGTCTAAGATAACACTAAAGATGTTTCTTGGCGTACAGTAGATCTTGGGTTCTAGAAAAGCCATCACAAGTTGAAGATACTGTAAGTAAAAGAAATGTATTTACTATATAGCCTAGCTTAGCAACACAGTCCTCCCATGGCTTCATGGCTGACTGGGAGCCGGGCTCACACCTGTGGCCTAGCAAGTTAGAGTGCCTGCCTATCACTCACTAGCCTGAGAAAAGATTTCCTTTCAGAATTTGAAGGCTGGTTTCCATTGAAAGAATGCGGATTTTGTTCCTTCGTCAAATTAAAGATCATAAAGCCGCGTCATGGTAAGTCAGACATCATCTGTACTTACTTTACAGGCTGCCCTGCTGGTAACCAGCCCACTGTGGGAAGGCTTGCCTTGTGCCTGGCGCTTCCTAAGCATTTTCCTCACATTATCTTATTCACGGACCTCGGAGTACTGCTTCTTTGATTCTTGTGGTAAGACGAAGAAGCACCAACAGAATGGGTTACTGATTTGGCCTAAAGCACAGCCTGTCTCTGACTCTCTCCGTCTCTCTCGATTTGTGTGTAGTCTTTATCTGTGTAGCATGTGTGTACAGGAGTAGACCCCTGTGTGCACAGGCAGAAGCCAGAGGAGGACACAGGCTGCCCTGTTCTATCACTCCACTCTATTCCCTTGAAACAGGTTCTCGCAGCAAACCTCAAGCTTGACCTTCTTCTTCTTCTTTTCTTTTCTTTTTTTTTTTTTTTTTTGGCTAGCAGCTAGCAAGGTCTAACTCCTTTTCCATCCCACCCACCCACAAGCAGTGCTGGGGTTAGAGGAGTCTTTCACATAGTTCCTGGCCATTAACAGCTTTTTACATAGTACCTGGGATCCAGGAAAGCAGGGCCTCATGCTCGTACATGAGGCTGTTATCTTTAGAGCCAGCTTTTCAGTTCCCTACATCACAGTTTCTAAACTGTGGATCCACAATTCTCTTTCAGACACTGTATGAACTCACAGTGATACTCAAAGGACATCTTTCCTGTGTCCCAATTTAATCCAGAGTTCTAAATAGACCTAGAAAATGAATGAACTCATATGATTATCAAGACAGCTTGCTTACGTGTGTGTGTGTGTGTGTGTGTGTGTGTGTGTGTAACAATAATAGCCTCAGGGCTGGGGACACAGCTCAGAGAGTAAAAAGCTATTGTCACACAAGAGTGAGCAGCCGAGTCCACATCCCCGGGGCACACATAAAGGCAGGAGCAATAACACCGTCTTCAATGCGCCAAGGGTGAAATGGGAAGCAGAGACAGGAAGATCCCTAGACACTCGTGTGCCAGCTGGCCTGGCGGGTGCATTGAACAACTCCCAAGAAAGCCTGTCTTAAACAACACAGCAGACAGCCTTCTGACGCCACACATGGACACAAAGGACGGTCACAAAGGCACACACGGGCAGACAGCTCGCATCCAGCTGCTGGGGGGCACGGCCTCTGTCGGTTGATACCACGTTATGATGAGCTGCACGCGTCTGGGTTTCCCACTTTCACGAGGGGAGAGATCTGTTCTCTTACTCATTTAAGAAATTATTTTTTTAAGATACATTTACTTAACCTAATAGATCAAAAATATTTCAACATGTAATAAAACTTATGCTATATTAAAATTTTTATGTTAAGCATTCAAGATTCAGAGTGTGCTTTATAGGCAATCCGAGATCATAGCGCCTATGAATGCTGAAGGTCGTCATGTCAGCAGTAATCTCCCATTAGTACAGGTTCATAAAAATATTACGCCTGGGCCACACAGCCCTAGTGGGGGTGTCTTGGAAGAGCCGTGGTTACTGCTTTCTAAGTTTCTTTTCTTGGGCTGGACAGATTGGCTACCAAGGGGCCGGTCTAGGATCCCATGATGAAGTCTTTCACTTAAGCCTCGGCTCCCTCGCGGCTGGCTCCTGCGGACCTCTGCATGCCCTGTACTGCACTCTCTCTAGCCTTCTCCTGGAGGCTGAAGGGAGACGGAGAGGGCTGGGGGGCGGGGGGTCCTCACAGGTTTTTAAGAGTCTTTTCAGTGTTCGCTTAATATTCTTTAACTCCCACTTAGTTCACAGTGACGGTAAGTCCTGATCCTTTCTGAAAACGCACTTTCCGTGTCCCCTCCCGCTTCTAAGTCAGTCCCTGGCTTTTGAAGCTGCTCCTGTAATTATAGTCATTCGTTGCCTAACAACAGGGACACATTCTGATAATAGTTCTTAGGCGACTTCATCACTATCAAACAGCGTGTCGTGTACTTATGTAAACTAAGATGGCTACAGCATTTCCAGGCAATCTAATCTTATAAGACCCTGGTCAGATGGGCTATCTCCCAATCAAAATGTCAGGGTCCAGCGCATGACTCACTTTTATTACTCTTTTTTTCTTCTACTCTTTTAATCAATTCCTCTTCCTGTTTATTTTATTTTATTTTTTTAAAGTAGGCCTTCTGTTTTGAAAGAATTGTAGAGCCACATGCAGATTATAATAAGAACCACAGAAAGAGTCCGTATACTCTCTACCCAGTTTCCTGTAATGATGAATGTAATTGAAAACAACAATATAGCCAGGGCGCTGATATATGTAAACATGCTATCCCCCTGCCCACTACGATCACCTTACGGCCCTTCAGTGGCCATCTCCCCCTCCTTCTCACCCACTCTTTTCTAATACTCGGCTAGCACTAAACCATACTTGCAAAATTTGGTTTTTTCAAGGATGCAAAACAAATGGTATGTAATCTTTGATCCCTCTGCCCAATCCAAGTTCTTGAACATTTAACCAACTATTTACAGTGTCAAGTCCAAGGAGAGCTTCAGTGCTGGTGATGCCCGGCCCCTCCCCCCTCCCTTTATGGGTTGTGTTTTGCAGCCTCCTAAGAATCATTCGTTGGTCTGGTTCTAGATCCCAAAGACTTTCCCTTATGTTGCCTTCTAAGTTTTGTGGTTTAGTGTTTTATATTTTAATTTAAGATATTCTTCTTAGTGTTTATATTAGGGAGAAAGAAAGCATAGTTTGAGATTCTTTCTTTTCTTTTTTCTTTCTTTCTTTTTTTTTTTTGTTGAAAGGCCTTGTCTCTCTTGTGAAGGAAACTGTATTCCAGTCAAAGTCAGTTGGGTCTATTGTGAGCTTCTTTATTCTGTTCCATTGATTTATGTATCTACTTCTTTATGAATACCCATACTATAGCTACATGCTAAGTCTTGAAATGGAGTAGACCAATTCTTCCAATTCTATTATAATTCTTTAACACTGTTGTAGCTACTCCAGTTACTTTGTTTGCAAATAACTTTTAACATAATCTTGCCTATATCTAAAAATAAGATTTTAAAAGGAAAATATTGTATTTATATGTAATTTTGGACTTAATTGTAATCTTTACTTTGCTAAGTCCTTATAGGCATCAGCATGACATGCTCCTGCATTTAGTTTTGTTTTCTTTCTTTTTCTTTCATCTGCATTGTATAGTTTTGGTATGCAAGTTTTATAAGCAGTTTATTAGAATCATCTGAATATTTCTTAATGGTAGTAATGTAAATTAAACTATATTTTTAATTTCACTGTCCACAGTCATTGCTGCCACATAGAATCACAGCAATTCTTTTAATCTTGTATTCTACAACCCAACTGAGCTCACTCACTAACTTATGGATTTGGTTTTGTGTCTCCTGTTTTCTTTGCACATCATTTAAATTTTCCTGTGTAGAAAATCATGTTATTGGCAAATACTAATGCTTCCCCTTCTTTCTTTTTTCCATTTTTCTGCCTTTTATCCTCTTTTGTTTCCTAACAGCTTTGATTAGGACTCCCTGTCTGACGCTGAGTAGCAGAAAATACAGATCTCCTGTGGTATTTCACTTCGTTTATTTTTACCCAAAACATCTTTATTCTTTAGTCTTCAAAAAAGTCAAAGTCTTCATTTTCCAAAATAACCGTGATTAGCTTAGAAAAATGTGCATAACCCTTCAAAGCATTTCCCTTTAACAGAAATTAGTGTTTCAAAAGCTTACACATTAGAGGCATAAGCAGAGTCAGAACCTACCATAAGAAATCCACTCAATGCTTTAGGTCCTTCTCCTCCAGGAACTAGTTTGGTTGTTTTACCTCCATCCAGTAAAATCTGACACCATTTAGCAATCCTTCTGCCCTGCAGTATAATTCCAAACTTTACCTTTCAGCACCATAGTGACAAGGTCATCAAATCCCAGAAGTGTTTCAATAGTGTCTTCATCACTCTTTATCACAGTGTGAATTCTCAATACTATGCAAGTGTCCATAAGCTCTAATGGCAGGGTCTGTAACACATAGTGGCTATATTAACCTCTATGCAGGAGTCTTTGTGACACTTGTCAATATTTTAGGAGAAATATGTTGCTTTTTGGTCATAAAGTGTAATATCAGCTATGGGTTTTCTGTGTTTCTGTGTGTGCACATGTGCACTGCCTGTGTGTGTGTGAGTCGTGGTACTGGTATGGGAGTCAGAGGATAGCTGGTGGGAGTCAGTTCTCTCCTGTCATGAGGGCAGAGGTCAGGTCTTCAGGATCAGCAGCATGTGACACACATTCACAGACGGGTGGCCAGTTTGTACACATGTTGGGCAGGTGCCCTGGAATTTAGTTTCTTCTGAGAGTTCTTTTCAAAAACCAGCGTTGAATCGTGCTAAGTGTTTCTTCCTTAATGATGGTGTTTTTGTTATCTTTAATCTGTTAATGTGATAAATTATATTGATTAACTTTTTAATGATTAACCAGAATTATCTTGGTTTACTTAATAGTGAACCAGGCTTGAAACTCTGAAGCAGACTCAGTTTTATCATGATGTATAATTCTCCTTTTTTTCCTACATTTTGTTTGCTAAAATTTTGTTAAGAAATTTTGTTTCCATGTTCATAAGAGTTGTGGCAATGTAGTTTTGCACTGTTCTTGTTTTCTGAGCACTCTTGGTATATGATTATATAATTAACTAGAAAGAAATAATATAAAATTGAATTTCTCATTGAAACTATATAGCCCTAAATATTCATGTTTGTATACATTTTGAAAGATAAATTCAATTTCCTTAATTGATAGAATCTATTTATATTATCTATTTCCTATAGAACAACTGTAGAAATTTACGGGTTTTTAAAAAATAGTGTTTATTTCATCTAAATTGTCAAACACTGGGTAAGTACAATGTTCTGTCATCATCCTGATGTCTGTTGTATCTGTAGTTATGGCCCCTGATTCATGCCTTTTATTTAATTTTCTCTGGAGGTTTGTCAGATTTATTGATTTTTAAGAGAGAATCAGCTATTCCTGTTTTATTTATATTAAAGTTTTTACAGCATAACCTTTTACTATTGTGTTTTCAGTCTACCTCCAATTGTTTCAAGTGAACTGTTCTTACAGACTAATAATAGCTCAGCTAATTTCCATACTTAAATGACTTATTTTAGAACATTTATCTATAATGCAATTGCTATATTTTAAGATATATTATTTTTGTTTTTGTTCTTTGCTTTTGGTATTTGTCCTTTATATTTTCCATACTTTGAGCTATTTGAACATTTGAGTAATTTATTTGATATCTCTAAAGTGGTTTTAGAGCATCACTTTGCACAGTTTTAGTATTTGTGTTAAATACCACATTATATATTCATAAAATGGACAGATTCTTGGTATCTTCATTTTCCCAGGTGAATAAGAATTAAAATCTCTCTTTCCATCCTTACCTCTGTTCATAAAATAATTATCTTAACTTCTTCTATACACATTTGCTTCACATCCTTCTCAGAGTATTCAACCATTACATACCATTTAGAACTTTCACACAATCATTTTGCCTTTTCTTTCCTGTGTTCCAGGATTTCATTTTAACTGCTCTCATTGTTTAGAAAGATCTACTGGCAGCAGATTCTCTTGGTTTTCTTTCCTCTAAGAAAAGAAGCCTTTAACTCCTCTATTCATTGCTGAAGGACATTTTCACTGGTTATAGGATTCTAGGTTGACTGTTGACTGATATTTCCATTCAGTCCTTGAAAGCTTTAAATTCCTTAGTGTCAGTAGAAACTCAGGACGAAAATCATATAATAGACTGCACCCTCTTGAATTGAACTGTCACCAGGATACTCTGGTCCTAGCAGGAGGAACAGCCATATGAAAAATAATTACAGTAGTAGATGACAGTGAGAAATGTACTTTGACTAATGGTCAGAGAAAGGGATAAGATGAAGCATTTGGGAAAGAGTCGGACCTGACATACAGGTTGCTGAGGATCAGACACCTGCAGAAGCAGGTGGAGATGTTATGGAAAGATGGTAAGGCAGGGTGCTGAACCTCATCTCCACTCAGGCTTGGAGCTTTATTTTGTGTATATCAGGAAGCTGCTACATTTAAAGCACTGATGAGTACAGTCACGCTCTTTTGAAGCAGCTTTCAATGAATTATCAGCATTTTCTTTAGTCTGATAAAGATGAAAATCTAGTTTGTGACTTGTTAGCATGTGTTAATGGCCAGAAAGAGCAAAACAAAACTCTCTTCTTCTGCATTCCAATTTGTATGCCCTCCACCCTGTCTGCTGGGTGACTTTAGTGTCTCTATGGCCAAGGAGAGGAATATCACACTGTGACCTGAATAAGGTGACAGTGAGAAGGAAAGCCTGAGGAGAAGGGAAAGCCTGCAGCTTCCCCACAGCTTTGTCACAACATCAACATTTCCTAACATGTGTTTTACATTATTTACTGAGTGAAAATTGACTACAATGGAAATAGATGTATGTATACTTTGTCAAATTTGCATTCTGCTCTGCAGAAATACTCAGTAGCCAGAGACTTTCAGATTCTTGCTAGTTTTGTGTTGCTCCACTGCCAGGTTTTCATGCACCCAGGGCTCCTGAGTGAGGAAAATAGAACTCATTCTAGGTGCTGGGGAGTTTATGATTATAAACAACACACAGAGAAGAGGAGAAGAAAAATGAAGATTCTCATGAAAGAAAACAACAATGCTTAACTAGTTTCTTGCTTTTTAGTCCAACTGTTTAAGAGAAGTGTTTGTCACCGTCATGCTGCCTCTCAGCAGTATATGTGCTTGGCCTTGGAGATATGGAAGAGATCTGGGGGGTAGGAAGATGGCGTAGTCATTAAGATGCAGGTTGCACAGTATGAGACCTGAGCTCAGATCCCTAGCACCTATGTAAAAAGTTGTCGTGGTGGCCCATGCCTGTAATCATAAGGATGTGGAGGCAGAGACAGGAAGATCTCCAGAGCTTATTTACTGCCAGTCTTATCTCCAAATTTAAGAGAGACCCTGCCTCAAAAATTAAGGTGGAGGACAATAGAGGAAGATGCCCTACATGAACCTCTGGCTTCCACATGCACGTGCGTGCACAAGTGCACACACACACACACACACACACACACACAAACTAATTAAAAATATGACAAGATTCCCTTTGGGGACTGATTTAACCCACACCTTGTAGTAAGGTTCTTCTATTTAATTTAATTATTCACGTAGTTATGTATATTTATTTTAAATTTACTTGTATTATTTTTTAAATGGTGTATTTGTGCATGTGCATAGGTCCCCTCAGACACCAGAAGCATTGGATGTTCCTGGAGCTGGAGCTACAGGTGGTTGTCAGATGCCATAGTTGATGCATGGAATGGAAAGCAGGCCCTCTGTACAACCACCAAGGACTTTTTAACCATGAGCCAGTTCTGGAGTCCCGGGTTTTCAGTTCTTAACTGTGAAACTGTTAAACAGAATAAGAAATCCGAAAACTGCCAATCAAAGACAAAGATATCAATGGCCACATTATATGAGCAGACAGGAAAAGGAGCCCAAAGTGGTTCCTTGGTTAGGGCTCAAGGCAATTCAGACTTGAAAGATACAGGACCATGCTCCTTTTCCATTATACTATTTTCTCTTTTCATTTGCATCTCTTTCCTTTCATGGCATATTGTTGTCTTCAGTTGTGTTTCTTTGACCACTTTGTATAGTGCTATCAAAGGTATGTATAGAGTTGTTAGTGTGTACAGAGCTCTCAGTGTGAACAGAGCTGTCAGTGTGAACAGAGTTGTCAGTGTGTATAGAGCTGTCAGTGTGAACAGTGATGTCTGTGTACAGAGTGAAAGAGCCAGCTCCTCAGAGGTGTGAAAGATTCCCCACCGTGTGTTCCTTCTGGAATCCCTCCCTAGTCACATCAAAGATGGATAAGATGTTTTTCCTCCTGTTAGTGTTTGAATTTCAGAGGCAGGTGTGTCACGGAGGACAACACTTAACTTGGAAATGTGCTTTTCTGAGACAGGTCAAGAGTGCCTGCATTTATGGTTAAGGACACACCCCTTCATTTCAAATACAGACTTTTTTTCTACCTGCTTTTCTGTGACACTGTTTCCTGTACTGCCTCACTGTCTCCTGTGCTAATGCAGCACATTATATGCGAATTATGTTCTAAAAGGCAGCTGACCTCACAGAGAAAAGCAGAAACTCTATTAGAAATTATGTGGACTTTATACTTGGAATGACTTTACAGAGAACAGCATATCCAGTGTAAGCAAGATACAATGTCTTATGCTGACATTTAGATATGAAGTGTCCCCAGTGGGCCTATGCTTTGAACTTGTGTCCCAGACAATGGTACTAGGGCTTAGCTTGATGAAATGAATCATTAAGGACAAGGCTTTGAAGGTTCCAGGAAAATCCTTGGCTTGGGCACCTCTTTCTCAGCATCTTAACCTGGTGTGACATGAAAAGCCCCACCACACATACCCACCATCATGAACTCTGTCCCACCTTTTCTACCAAAATAAACCCAAACTCCTCTGAAACATTCATTCAGCAGCATCTTTCCTCTTTGAAGTTGTTTGTGCTAGGGATTTTGTCCATAGCAATAACAAAAAAGTAAATAAAATATGATACAACATAGCTAGAATTAAACTGCATGGACTAATGTCAGCCCTCTGTATGTATCATATTTGATAACAGAGAAACAAAAGTCACTACAGGGTTGGAGAGATGCCTGAGAGGTTATTAATTAACACTTATCACGTATCCTGAGTTCAGTTCTTAGTGCCCACTTTGGGCAGCTCAGAACTGCCTGTGATTTGGTCTCCAGGTGATCTGATGCCTTCTTCTAACCTCTACGAGAACCTGCACATAAGCCACACACAGATGCACACGTAAACACATGTATGAAATCTAGGGGTTGGAGGGATGGGTCAGTAGTTAGAGGCACCTGCTGCTCCACCAGGGTCCCACGTTCAGCTTTCAGCAGCGCACAGTTGCTCACAACTATGAGCAAACCCCGTTTCTTGGGACCCAGTGCTCTCTCTGGCCTCTTCAGGCAGCAGCCATGGACATGGTGTACACACACAAACACACACACACATACACACACACACACACACACGTACACACAAACACCCACACACATAGAATAGAAATAAACAAAACTAGTTTTAACAATAAAAAGTCATTACAACAGGATTTTTATTCTCCCTTTTTTATCCTACCAATCTTTATTTGACTTTCTTCTGTTGGTCCAATGCTTTATCTATAGAAGACAAAGTGCAATTCTTCATTCCATTTTACTATGTGGAAGCTGAAATCATTATAGATCCAGCATATTTCAAGTAATTAACTGTGCTATTGTAAGTTATCCTTTAGAAGAAATAAAATTTAAAGTGTGGCAATAAAGGAACAGCTGTCAATCTGCAGAAGGCATTCCTATTGAGAAGCAAGTGCACACACTGTATATTTACATAATTTATTAGAACAATTAGAACACATCCTTGTTGCCTTTTAATTAGATTATTCCTTGTTGTGGTAATTATACTAGACAAGGGAGAAAAATAGTTTCAGGATTCTGAAATCATCTGTAGACCGTGGGAAGCGAGTGATCGATAATGCTAATCTACCGGAACGCTCACACTCTTAGCAGAACTTTTTATCTTCAGTGTTCCTTCCTCTAACCAGCATTATTTCTCAATGCCGTCCTCATCTCACCTAAAGATTGAAAGTAAATACACTGGACAAGTAACAAATATTTATTCCACCCTCAGCAGCCTCGTAAGGCTGGGCCACCTCCTGCCTCCAGGGGCTCAGACACTGCTTCCTTTCCTTGAAAAACGCCGACAGGTAACATCCAACAAAGGGCTTAGGATCCCAGGCACATCCAAGAGTCTGAACTGATAAAGGAACTCTCATCTGCAAGAATCATAAACCATCCCACCTTGAAAATAAATTCAAATTGCTGTTATGTTTTCATAAGTGATAAATCCACTAAATAACATAAAGAAGAATGACTATCACCCCATACATACAGAGCTGATTTGTAGAAATTGATCAGCAGGCTGACAGAGAAGATAGGTGAGTTCAATTTCTGTCCTGGTTTATGCGCAGTGGAGCACAGGGTAATGCCAGAAGTGCTCTCCTGTGTCCTGCCCAATGGTCACTGGTCGGGGAGAGCACGTCTCAGAACTTGCGGGACTCAAATCTGAGTGTCAGGAATGGGTATTGTCTGTCCTCCGGTGCAACTTGCCAGTTGGTTGAATAGTGTTGGGAGACACAGAATTGACCCCACTGAATCCAGGGTTCTTTGTAATACTAGGAAACACAGATACCCACCCCCAGCCAAGATTACTGGAATCTTGGTCTGGCTCAGTCAATAAAGTCCTAATGAGACCATGTCTAGACAGTATTGATCTCTTACCAGAAAAAAAAAAAAAAAAAACCAGACTGTGACTTCGTTTCTTGCTTACTCCAAATGACATCCAAGTCGTGATATTTCATTTACACATTGCCTCCCTAACCACAGTCATCTCCTTAGTGACACAGCTAAGACACAATGGCTTCTTTTCCAGGTACATAGGGCATGAGAATGTTTAATCTGCTAGTCGACCAGCATCTAAGAAGGTTACTTAATTATGCTAGAGAAGTTAGAAGAGCCTTCAATATATTTTTAATCTCTTTGCTAGTCAAACAGAATAGGCTTTGAACACACCAGAAGTACGCAAAATCTGAAGGAAAAACAATGCAAGTTTATACAGGTAAAATATCCCAAGGAGACAGCATTAGCTTACTTCATCCAAAGGCTTTCCATAAAAACCTTGGGGGCACCTCTTCCAACTGTTGTTTCGAAGAAATGGTTCTCTACAGAAGCATCTCTTTACATTTTCAGGTATGCCAACCAAAAGCTCAGGGTCCCCACTTCCTCATCTTCAGACTAGTCAAACACACCAGGTAGAACACTAGCCTAGAGGCACCAACATCTTGCATTTGGTTGCACTGTAGGGAAGCATTCCTGTAGGGATGCTGTATAATGCACAGGAATATGCAGGCCTTCCTATAGCTTGCTGAGCACTCCTTGTGCCTGCAGAAAGTCAGCAAGGGAACGCCGCTCTAGTTGCTGCAGGAGTGGGACACAGACAATAGGCAGGTGAGATAGAATTGAGTGTCATAAGCAGAAGTGGAAAGCAGAATTCCATCTTTCTCTGGGGCTGCAATGTGCTCAAGGCCATGACATGCAGGTGGCTCCCGAACATGGAAAGCTCTCAAGGCAGGTTTTGTCCACGTGGGAAAAAAATACCACATTGTCATGTTGCAACACCAATGTGCAATCCAATCATGCAGAAGAATCCCCACACAAAATAACCCGGGGAGACTGTCACCACTATCACTAGTTTCACATACAGACCACCTAAGACAGAGTGATCAGTTGTGTACGTGCCATCTAAATGTTTTATTAGTCTCGGAAGCATATTACCATTGCCAGAAAACAGGAGAAGGTTCCATTAACTCATAAAGTCTCCTACTGGACTTTGAACTGTTTGAGCTTTGCTGCCCAAACTGAACTTGAGGGGGTTAGTGGTAGGGGTTGTTATATAACCAGAACCATGTTTATTGCTAGCCTGGGCTACTTCTCCCAAATCCACTGTATGCAGCTTGTTGTGAGCTCAGTAAAACCCTGCACCACTCTTATATGACTTGAAGAAAAGTCTATCTCAACCATTTTCTCTTCTCAGTATATCACAGTGTGATGTAAGAAGCAAGAGAGAATGATACCATACTCTCCTCTTCTCAGACGAGGTAATAGTAGGAAGGTCTGGCTAGAGCGTGTGCTTGTGGCACATTTCCAGGGGTGTGGATAATGTCTGGCCTCCTGATCCTGACCCACGGGGGAAGACACACTTATATGTTGCACCTACTTACCAGTGGAGAAGGAGTGCAGAAAGCAGAGCTTGAAAATGGACAAAAAAGAGACAAAACAACAACATTTTAAATGAGGCATGAATAGTTGTGGACTTGGGATAATCCTGTGGGAACTTTACTTTCTCTAGTGAAATGCAGATTCTTGCAAAGGCATTGACAACACGAAGGCTTGTATAGTGTCCTTTGCCAGAGCCTTATTTAAACATTCTGATGTGGCCAAGTGCTAAATCAGTTAAGCTTAGGAAAAACAGTTCACTATTGATTAGATAATCAATTTAAAATATGCATGAACTTAGCACACAGATAACGGGTAAGTTCTAGAAATAAGAAATAAAATCAGGTATCTTAACAGAAAGGGATGAAGATATTTTGCACCATCTTAGGACATTGATTTACTTAGATTTTTGGATAAAATTATTGACACTGGGGCAGGAAAAAAACCCTCTGCATAAACACAGAGCAGGTTATTTCTGTTGTTGTTTTTTGTTGTTGTTTTCTGCCTCCAGGTTAGAAGGGTGCAAAGATGAAAGCTGGTTCTTAAGATTCCTCAGGGTGTGATTTTACATATTATTTACCTTTAAAATGTCTGAAAATATCATGTGATCATTCCTCCCAAAGACTAATCAACACGCTTTTCTAGTATATGGCCAGCTGTGTCTTGATGCCAGAGTGAAGACACAGAACTAACTAGTAGCCCTTCTCATCACTTATAAAAATATAATCCAGGCTTTTCTCAGAGGTGGCCGTTCATATCTGTAATGTTTTTCCAAACTTTGTTGAAATCATTCTCAGTCTTCTAAAATCAAGACAAGTACTAGAAAATGTTTTACCGGGTTTACTCTGATGAAAATGAAGGGTTTTCCCCATTTCTCTCAATTCTTCTATGAATTCAGCCTGGTCTTCATTATTGCTGCATAGCTTCTGAACTATATAAATAATGTCCCCTGAAACTTCCTGACAGTTTCCCCGAAGGTGTGTGTTTCTTCACTGCATTAAAATCTTGTGGTCTGCTAGATGTTTTCCTGATATTCTAATTTGTTCTAAATTAATAAATCCCATCATTTTTGGTTTCCACTGTTCCTATTTATTAAATTCACTGTGGATGTAAAATTTACTTTCAAAGGAAGCCATAATTCTTTATTTCCAGCTTAGTATTAACAATGAATTTTAATAAGCATTATATTTTTAAGTATAGTAAAGACAAGTTTTGTTAAAATATTACTGTTCAAGGCCTTCCATTTCCTGGCAAAATAAATTAATGTTATATAACCTTTCCCCTTTATCTCAGTTTCTAAGAGAAATAGCATTGTTTTTAACTATGTTTGTAGAAACAAAAACACAACAGGAAGAATGAAGGGAGAATAAGTGGGGCACATAAGGCTAAATGCAGAGCAAATAAGTGCTAAATTTGAGGGGAGAGGGGAAAGAGGAGAGGGGACAGGGGACAGGAGACAGGGTAAAGGAGAGAGGGGAGAGGGGAGAGGAAGGGAACAAAGGATAGAGGGAGAAAGTAAAAAAGGCAGGAGGAGCAAGGAAAAGAGAGGGAAGAGAAGGTGAAGGATGTGTGAAAGAGAAAGAGAATGAGAGAGAGAGAGAGAGAGAGACTATAAGACTACGAGTAATGCGAATGGCAACCTGTTTCCTGAACAATGTAGAATAAGGGTCACAGGAAAGAATATTAAGAAAAGCTACAGAATTTTCAAGGTTTTTGGAGTCATGAGTAAACTAAAAATTAAAACAAAATTCATATGCTGTATTGTTCTTAAGACTGAACTAGGAGAAGGCCAAGATGGCGACTAGCATACACAGTTTCTGAGCGGTGGGATACCTGATCTTCTGAGTTGGAGAATGGAAGGACCCCCAACCCAGGAAAACCACAGCGAGGCTTTCTGAACACCAGAGAACATCGCAGGAGGTGAAAACTTTGGCCTCCGGTCACCCGGAGACTTGCTTGGGGAAGGAAACGATCCTTTGTTCTTGCGGCACTCCCTTCCCCCAGACCTCCTTCCTCCTCAGCACAGCGGCACAGCGGACTCATCTTTCTCAGCTCAGACCTAACTGTCTGGGGTATACAGCCGCTGAGATGGAGCCCCAAGCACTTTAGCGGCAGACAAAAGCCAGCAGTACGTGCCCCGGAGTCCCAGATTCGCGCAGCGGCTGCACCATCCTCCCAGGGGGCGAATCTGCTAGACACCATACTAGCTCCACAGGATCGCCATCACTGATGGTACGGCCTGCCCAATCCCACAGTGACAGAGAATAATACGCTATATACTCACCAAAACCAGGCAGAAACGTCATACAACCTGGACACACCAGGCGCTGGGCCTCCCAAGCTTGGAGAGCACAACGAAGAGATCCCAGGACTTCCCAGAAAGCATTGGGACTAGCAACCCAGTCTCCAATTACAGCGGGACGTGGCAGCGGAGCAGCACTGAACTGGCGGGGCACGACAGCCCTCCAGTATAAGACTAACCAGGGCCAAACCAGAGAACAGAGAGCCTGGTTACCCCATCCCTGCTGAAGTGACCACCCTGAAATCTCCAGCTGCAGCAAGACCTCAGAACCTGGCAGTGACAGCAGCACAGAATTGGCGGAACACATCAAAGAAGCAGGGCCAAACCAGAGAGCAGAGAGCCCCGGATACCAAGATCTCTGCCAAGAGACCTGCCTCTAAGTGAGTGCACCCTTGAGAATCTGCAGTTCCCCAGATCCTGGGTCCTTCTAAACCAGAAGCCAGGCATCGAACCCCCCTCCCACCCACATACCCACTTTGGGAAACAGAGGGGCACTAGGGACATTGAAGTTCCTGCCCTGTGGGCCTGATTGAGGAGCTAAGACAGTTAATGCCAGAAATTGCGCTGCGATCATCATTAGCGCCTGGGACATATACAGTGCAGAGCCCCTCCCACACACTCAAGGGTTCAACATTAGCCATCACTCTGTCCCTCGAGAAACTCATCCACGCACACTTACACACACAGACACACACACGCGCGCGCGCACACACGCTTGCATTTGCCCCGTTTGCGCCTGTGTACTTTCCTCCCACAGGTACAGCTAGTCCTGAGCACACGCTGAGAGTGCTCAGCTTCCTGAAGAACTCTCCAGACACCAGAGAGAGACAGCACCAGTCTGATCTGCAGAATCCAAAAACAAACAGGGAAGGTTTCAGATAAGCCAATGGCCAGAGGTAGGCGAAAGAACACTTCCAACATAAATCAGGACATCATGACTTCACCAGCAAACCCCAAAATCGATGGATACACCAATTCAGCAGAAGCACAGGAAAATGATTTTAAAGCCATGCTTGCCCAATTATTTGAGGCTCATAAGGAGGAAATGAACAAGTCTTTCAAAGAGATGGCCAGTCAATTGGAGGCAAAGAAAGAAGAAATAGACAATATCCTTAAAGAAACACAGGCAAACATAGCCAAACAAATAGATACACAAGTAGAGGAAAAATTAGTGGCATATAAGAAGGAAATGAAAAAAGAAATAGAGGCCATCGTAGAGAGACAGGAATCCAAATTCAAACACATGAAAGAAATGGTGCAAGGCATGAAAACAGAATTAGAATCAATAAAGAAAACACAAAATGAGAAAACCCTTGAGCTGGAGAACTTGGAGAAAAGATCAGGAACCACAAAAGTAAGCATCACCAACAGAATACAAGAGATGGAAGAGAGAATCTCTGGAGCTGAAGACACACTTGCAGAAATGGATACTTCTCTCAAAGAAAAAGTAAAATCAGAAAAGTTCCTATCACAAAATATCCAAGAAATCAAGGATGCTATGAAAAGACAAAATCTAAGAATAATAGGAATTCACGAAAAAGAAGACTCCAGACTCCAAGGTCCAGAAAATATTTTCAAGAAAATCATAAAAGAAAATTTTCCCAACTTAAAGAAAGAGATGTCCATAAATATACAAGAGGCCTACAGAACTCCAAATAGACTAGACCAGAAAAGAAACACATCATGTCACATCATAGTCAAAACACTAAATCTACAGAACAAAGAAAAGATATTAAAAGCAGCAAGGGAAAAAGGCCAAGTAACATATGAAAGTAGACCTATCAGAATCACACCGGACTTCTCATCAGAAACTATGAAAGCCAGAAGGGCCTGGGCAAGTATCATGGAGACTCTAAGAGATCACAAATGTCAACCCAGACTACTATACCCTGCAAAGCTTTCAATCAACATAGATGGAGAAAACAAAATATTCCATGACAAAACTAAATTTACACAATATCTACACAGCAAACCATCCCTACAGAAGATACTAGAAGGAAAACTCCAATCCAATGAAAACAAATTCACCCAAGAAAACAGGGCATACAGATAATGTCCCCCAAAAAAATGAAAAGAAAACAAGCAATGAAACAGGGTTAGATCATCGACTCCATTACAAAAGGAACTAACATGCATTGGTCACTATTATCTATCAATATCAATGGACTCAACTCACCAATAAAAAGACACAGGCTAACAGAATGGTTAAGGAAACAGGATCCAACATTCTGTTGCATCCAAGAAACACACCTATGCAACAAAGACAAACACTACCTCAGAGTAAAGGGCTGGAAAACTGTTTTTCAAGCAAATGGTTCCAGAAAACAAGCTGGAGTAGCCATCCTAATATCTAATAAAATAGACTTTCAACCCAAGTTAATCAAAAAAGATAAGGAGGGCCACTATATTCTCATCAAAGGAAAAATCCACCAAGAGGACATCACAATCTTGAATATCTATGCCCCAAATACAAGAGCACCGACATTCGTAAATGAAACATTATTAAAGCTTAAATCATACATTGATCCTAATACCTTAATAGTGGGAGACTTCAACACTCCACTCTCACCAAGGGACAGATCAACTAGACAGACACCAAATAGGGAAATAAAAGCACTCACAGAATCCCTAAATCAAATGGACCTAATAGACGTCTACAGATCGTTTCACCCAAACTCAAAAGAGTACACCTTCTTTTCAGCACCGCATGGAACCTTTTCCAAAATAGACCATATAGTGGGTCACAAAGCAAGCCTCAACAAATACAAAAGGATTGAAATAATCCCTTGTATACTATCTGACCACCATGGACTAAAGCTAGACCTCAACAACAACAGAAACAACAAAAAGCCGACATGGAAACTGAACAACTTACTACTCAATGACAGCTGGGTTAAGGAAGAAATAAAGAAAGAAATTAAAGACTTCCTAGAATTCAATGAAAAGGAAGGCACAACATACCCAAATTTATGGGACACATTGAAATCAGTGCTCAGAGGAAAATTTATAGCACTAAGTGCCTGCAAGAAGAAATTTGTAACATCACATACAAACAACTTAATGGCCCAACTGAAAACCCTAGAAAAAAAAAGAAGCAGATACACCCAAGAGGAGCAGACGGCTGGAAATAATCAAACTAAGGGCTGAAATCAATCAACTAGAAACAAATAAAACTATCCAAAGAATCAATGAAACAAAAAGCTGGTTCTTTGAGAAAATCAACAAGATAGACAAACCCTTAGCCAAACTAAAAAGCAGAGAGAAACTATCCAGATCAGCAAAATCAGAAATGAAAATGGGACATAACCACAGACATTGAGGAAATCCAAACAATTATTAGGTCATACTACAAAAGCCTATATGCCACAAAATTTGAGAATCTAAATGAAATGGATAATTTTCTTGAAAGATTCCATCTACCAAAACTAAGTCAAGATCAGGTAGAAAGACTGAATAGCCCTATATCTCCCAAGGAAATCGAAGCAGTCATTAACAGTCTCCCCTCCAAAAAAAAAGCCCTGGACCAGATGGCTTCAGCGCAGAATTCTACAAGACCTTCAAAGAAGTGCTAACTCCAATTCTCCTCAAGCTATTCCACAAAATAGAAACAGAAGGAACACTACCAAACTCATTCTATGAAGCCACAGTCACCTTAATACCTAAACCACACAAAGACCCAACAAAAAAAGAGAACTTTAGGCCTATCTCTCTTATGAACATTGACGCAAAAATACTCAATAAAATACTTGCAAACCGAATCCAAGAACACATCAAAGATATCATCCACCATGACCAAGTAGGCTTCATCCCAGGCATGCAAGGGTGGTTCAACATACGGAAATCCATCAATGTAATCCACTACATAAACAAACTGAAGGAGAAAAACCACATGATCATCTCCTTAGACGCCAAAAAAGCATTTGACAAAGTCCAACACCCATTCATGCTTAAAGTCTTGGAGAGATCAGGGATACAAGGCACATACCTAAACATAGTAAAGGCAATATATAGCAAGCCTATAGCTAACATCAAACTCAATGGAGAGAAACTTAAATCAATCCCACTGAAATCAGGGACAAGACAAGGCTGTCCATTGTCCCCATATCTCTTCAACATAGTACTTGAAGTCCTAGCCAGAGCAATAAGACAACTAAAGGAGATCAAGGGGATACAAATCGGAAAGAAAGAGGTCAAAGTGTCACTATTTGCAGATGATATGATAGTATACATGAGCGACCCCAAAAATTCAACCAGAGAACTTCTTCAGCTGATAAACACCTTCAGCAAAGTGGCAGGATACAAAATCAACTCAAAAAAATCAGAAGCCCTCCTATATACCAAAGACAAAAAGGCTGAGAAAGAAATTAGGGAAACAACACCCTTCACAATAGCCACTAATAACATAAAGTACCTTGGGGTGACTCTAACCAAGCAAGTGAAAGACCTGTTTGAGAAAAACTTCAAGTCTCTGAAGAAAGAAATCGAAGAAGATATCAGAAGATGGAAAGATCTCCCCTGCTCATGGATTGGTAGGATTAACATTGTGAAAATGGCCATACTGCCAAAAGCAATCTACAGATTCAATGCAATTCCCATCAAAATACCAACTCAATTCTTTACAGACCTTGAAAAAAAGATTCTCAGCTTCATATGGAGAAACAAAAAAACCAGAATCTCCAAAATGATCCTGTACGACAACAGATCATCTGGAGGTATCTCCATTCCTGATCTCAAGCTGTACTACAGGGCAACAGTAATAAAAACTGCATGGTATTGGCATAGAAACAGAAAGGAGGATCAATGGAACCGCATAGAAGACCCAGAAATAAATCCACACACCTATGAATACTCGATATTCGACAAAGAAGCCAATTCCATTCAATGGAAAAAAGACAGCATCTTCAACAAATGGTGCTGGACCAACTGGATGTCTACATGCAGAAAAATGAAAATAGATCCATATTTATCACCCTGCACAAAACTGAAGTCAAAGTGGATCAAGGACCTCAACATAAAACCAGATACCCTAAATCAATTGGAAAAAAAAAGTGGGGAACAACCTAGAACTCATTGGCACAGGAGACAACTTCCTGAACAGAACACCAACAGCACAGGCTCTAAGAGCAACAATCAATCAATGGGACCTCATGAAACTGAAAAGTTTCTGTAAAGTAAAGGATACCGTCATCAAAACAAAACGACTGCCTATAGATTGGGAAAGAATCTTCACTAACCCTTTATCTGACAGAGGACTAGTATCCAGTATATACAAAGAACTAAAGAAGCTGAAAAGCAGCAATCCAAGTAATCCAAGTAAAAAATGGGGAACAGAGCTAAACAGAGAATTCTCGACAGAGGAATATCGAATGGCAGAAAAACACTTAAAGAAATGCTCATCCTCATTAGCCATCAGGGAAATGCAAATCAAAACGACCCTGAGATATCACCTTACACCCATCAGAATGGCCAAGATGAAAAACTCAAGCGATAACACATGCTGGAGAGGTTGTGGAGAAAGGGGAACCCTCCTCCACTGCTGGTGGGAATGTAAACTGGTACAACCACTCTGGAAAGCTATCTGGCGCTTTCTAAGACAAATAGGAATAGTGCTTCCTCCAGACCCAGCTATACCACTGCTAGGTATATACCCAAAGTTTGTTCAAGTACACAAAAAGGACACTTGCTCAACCATGTTTATAGCAGCTCTATTTGTAATAGCCAGAACCTGGAAACAACCCAGATGTCCATCAACGGAGGAATGGGTACAGAAATTGTGGTATTTTTATATAATGGAATACTACTCAGCAATCAAAAAGGAGGAAATCATGAAATTTGCAGGCAAATGGTGGGATCTGGAAAAGATCATTCTGAGTGAAATATCCCAGAAGGAGAAAGACAAACACGGTATATACTCACTTATATAGACCTATAAGATATGATAAACATAATGAAATCTATACACCTAAAAAAGATAATCAATTGAGCGGACATGGGGTAAGATGATCAATCCTCATTTAGAAAGACAGATGGGATGTGCACTGAACGTATGACAGGAGTCTACTGAGCGCATCTGAAAGACTCTAACTAGCAGTGTTTTCAAAGCAAAGACTCATGACCAAACCTTTGGCAGAGTACAGGGAATCATAAGAAAGAAGGGGAGTTAGTCTGATGGGGAAAGGATAGGAGCTCCACAAGGACCAAATATATCTGGGCACAGGGTCTTTTCTGAGAGTGACATTCAACCAAGGACCATGTATGGATATAACCTAGAACCTCCACTCAGATGTAGCCTGTGGTAGCTCAGTAACCAATTGGTTTCCCAAAGTGAGGGGAACAGGGACTATTTCTAACAGGAACTCAATGACTGGCTCTTTGGTCTCCCCACCCCCGAAGGGAGGAGCAGTCCTGTTAGGCCACAGAGGAGGGCTTTGCAGCCAGTCCTGAAGATACCTGATAAAACAGGATCAGATGAATGGGGAGGAGGTCCCCCCATCAGTGGACTTGGAAAGGGGCACGGTGGAGATGAGGGAGGGAGGGAGGGACTGGGAGGGAATGAGGGATCGGGACACGGCTGGAATACAGAGTTAATAAAATGTAACTGATAAAATAAAAAAAAAACTTTAGAGAATAATAAAAAGACTGAACTAACCACCTAAGCCCCAGGGTTTATGTATGCTATGCAAATACTTTCCAAAGCTGCTATTTATTTGTTGAAATCTACCCTTCAGTCTCTATTACATGTTTCAAAATGCAAAACAACACAAATCTGACCGTCCCATACATTTTCAAAAATTCTCAACCTGCTAGAAATGAAATTCCACCAATGAATTCACAGGCTGATGTCGAGGCCAACTTCGCAGACTCCTAGCAAATTTTTAAAAAATTATTTGAAAACATGGAAATGGAAGTGTCTGTCAATGTCAAATATCAAGAAGACACATTAGGAATGAATGACTACTACAGAGCGAAACAGTTTTAAACTACTTGCCATGTATCTGCAGTTGAGAGAAAAAAAGAAAATAAAGAGAAGAATTTTAGCTTGTATGATCTTTTGCGTAGGATTGTTCACGGAGTCATAAACATTTTTGGCTTTGTTGTTGTTTCACTATCTAGGTCACCCAGAAAAGTGTACTTTGGCATGATCTGGATACAGGATTCTATGTCTTTGCTGAGTTACAGCATTTAAAAAACGAACATGCACTATTCTTTTTTTTTGGGGGGGGAGCAGAGAGTTTAAGAAAGGGTTTCTCTGTGTAGCCTTGGCTATCCAGGAATTGCTTTGTAGACCAAGCTACCCTTGAACTCACAGAGATATGCCTGCCTCTGCCTGGCCGAGTGCTGGAATCACAGCTGTACACCACTGCATCCAGCTGCATGTATATTCTTATGGAAATACACAACAGAATCTGCAACTGCTGTTAAAATATTATCATTTCCACCCAATATTAGATATTTATACACTAACATCACCAATAAAATGTGCCATATAGGAAGAAGAAATGTGAACGATAAAGCAAACTGGGAATTTAGGAACATATATATGTATCCATACTTATATATGTCTGTATGCATCATGTTTTATATGGCATACAAAACGTATATCATTTGAACACAGAGGCACTCCTGTGAGCTAAGCAACCAAGACACGTCATATCCTAGAGAAGAGGATTTAAATGTAAAGCCAGAACCTAGGACAAAGGGGGCCGGAATCAAATATGCCACTGAAGAGCTCTAAAACACCTGCAGGGTGCATGTTCTAGCGCTTTGTGTATTCAAGCTGACAGTAAATATTTGCAAACAGACAACTCAGCTAGGCTAAGGATGAAAAGAAAGAAAGGCACCCCTGCAAACACATTCTTATTCAAACTACTGTTACCTTAAGGAAACCAAATCTCCATCACTGAATCTTTCCGGGTAGGTAAAGAAAGGCAAAGCAATAGGCTTCCACGTGTTTTATATTACTATTTTCTTTAAGATGTAAGAGTGTAAGTGTGTTTGTGTGCATACTTGCTCATGGGTCCATGCGCAAGCATATATGTGAGCACATGGTATGTGAATGAAATGGGCTTTTTTGTGACATTCATATGTATGTACATAACATACTTTGGTTATATTGACGCCTCATTATCTTCTCTTTTTAATTTTTTTTATTATCCTCTCTTACCTCTTCTTTCCCTTCTATATTATATTACTGTTTCTATACTAACATACATACCTTTAACATATTTATTAATGAATATATTAATTGCTAAGGTTAAATAAAACATCATGTGCACACATTATTCACATGATCTGACCCAGAACAGATCTGAAGAACATTGTGAGACTTTAGCCTGAGCAGTGTTCATTAGAGCCACATTCACCTGATCTTTGGAGAAAAACCTGCTTCTTTTTCCAAGCTTGCTTTGCCAGGTTCAGGTCCCTAGATTAGCTCTCTCTCGATGCTTTAGGCGTCAGATATATGCTGGCTAGTTTTATGTCGTTGTGGCATAAGCTGAAGTCATTTGGAAACGCTCCCACCTGACTAGTGTGGGGGCAAGCCTGTAGGGCGTTTTCTTGCTTGTTTGATCGATGCAGGAGGGCCCAGGTCCCTGTGGGTGGTGACACTCCTGGACTGGTGGTCCTGGGTGCCCTAGTAGGCTGGCTAAGCAGGCTAAGTGGAACAAGCCAGTGAGCAGCAGTCCTCCACAGCCATTCCTGCAGTCCTCACCTCCAGGCTTCTGCCTCATGTTCTTGCCTTTGCTTCTGTTCGCGATGGACTGTGATCAGGAGGTGTCAGCTGATTTTAGTCATAGAACGCCTATGACAGAGGAGGTCACACTCTGGTGTTGAGTTCAATGGGCTTCAGATGAATGCACTGTGCTTAGCTGGGATGCATCTCAGAAGACCTGCCAGCCAATGCCAGAGGCACAGCACAGGGGTCCCAAATCACAGAGCATCAGAAGAGGATGGTAAGTTTATCTATCAAAAAGTGAAATGGGAAGTTAACCCGGTTGGTGAAGTCTTAGGCTGATAAGCATGAGGCTCCATGTAAATCCCTGGAACACACATAAGAAAATCCAAGTGTGGCAGCCTGCCTATAATCCCCAAACTGTAGTGTGGGGGATGGGCAGAGGCAGGAAGATTCCTGGGACTCGCTGGCCAACTCACCAGTTTCAGGGCAGAAGGAGGTCCTGTGAAAAAGAGAGAGAGAGAAAGAAAGGAGGAAAGGAAAGAGAAAAGGAAGGAGGGAAGGAAGGAAGGAAGGAAGGAAGGAAGGAAGGAAAAAATGAAGGAAGGAAAGACAGAGAGAGGGAGGGAGAGAGGGAAGGAGAAAGGAATGAGGAAGAAAGAAGAAAGAAGTGAAGGGAAAGAAAAGCTGGATAATGTCTGAGGAGCATCATTGGAGGCTTTCCTCTGATTCCCACGTTCATGCACACACACACTTGCACCCCAAGACACAAACACAAAAATAAAACATAAAACCCCTAGTGATTTCACTAAAATCATTGAGCAACAAAAGCCAAACTTACCTCTGCAATACATGCTTGTGAGATCTCTCACTGCCTCCTACAGTGGAAACCACAGAAATCTAGAAACAAGTACATTCTCCTCTCTTTTTCTTCCCCCACGTTCTTTCCTTGTAATTTTTAACTATGGTCAATGAAAATCAAAAAGGGAAGGCAAACGGACTTGCCTCTGAGCCAACATTTCTAGACTACACTCATTGTTGGGTCTTCATTAGGACTTCCTCCAGGATGCTCCATGATGGGACCATGTTACACTAAATGAAACAGATAGTGCAATTTTACCCTCAGCAGATGAAGAACGAACATTTTTCTTCTCGATTTCTGTGTAATGCGGCTCGGATGCTTTCTGCTTTCTTTCCCTTGTGTGCACTCACTGCTTGCAGCTGTCCGCCATGGCCACCAGTACGTAAATTCATAGTGAGTCTGTGGCTGTGGGGTGCTGCAGCTCAGCTGGAAGCTGGTACAGATGTCCTTGTCTCGGGTGCTCAGGCATTATCTACTTTCAATTCCTTTTCTGAATGTCATTCACAAGAAGCTTTATCTTTCTCTCCTTTCCCCAGGTTGCATCAACTCTGTTATTTGTCCTGTTTGTTTTTACGCTCTTCCAGGACTAAAGGGCAACAACTCTGCCCTTCTAGAAGCAAACAGATCCAAATTTAGGGACTTAAGAACTCTACTATAAAACTGCCTTTTCTAAGATAATTTTAGCAAATTATCTGTAAGGAACTTTTCCCACTTTTGGAAGGCCATAGCCTCAGGTCTCAGCTATAACTTTTATCATGTATCATAATAATGACTACAGTTATAGTACTTTCCTTCAGCTCAACTGTAATACTTCAAAGATCCCTACTCTTCAACTCCCAAGATTCTAATTCAACCTCTTTAGGAGTAGAGAGGTACAGGTTTTGAGCCATGCAGACAAAGGTTCAAATCTAGCCTCTGGCACTAAATTAACTGAGTACAACCCTGAGTAAGCCATTAAGCTTGCTGAATTTCAATTTCCTCATCTGACAAAAATAGCAAAATCTACCTAGTGGGAACTCTGTGAAGATGAAATGAGGTGATCTTGGTAAAATATATGCAATGCCAGGTACATGGTAAAGGATCCAAACAAGGTTTCTATTTCTTATTGTTCTGCATTAAAATAAGTGGCAAATTTCATTTACAAAAGCTCAGAAAGGTCACTTTAAAGAGCAGACACTGCAGAGGATGTGTCAGATACATATAACTCCAGCAGTGGGGCGGCTGAGCAAGACTGAGATCAAGGTCAAGGTCCTTGTAGTTATACAATGAGTTCCAGGCCAGCTTGGAATATTTTGTAAGACCCTGTTTTGTTTGTTTGTTTTGTTTTTAAGCAACAACCACAAATTTTTTAAAAACCGCAGCACTGACATTAAGTCATTAGCTTCAACTCTGAGTCTGTGTTGGTTTGCCTGAGAATGTCCTCCATCGGCTCAGATATTTATTAAATATTTGGTCCATATTGGATGGGACTGTTTTGGTAGGTTTGTGACATTGCTGGAGGAAACATGTTACTGAGGGCTGGCTTTGAAGTTTCAAAAGTTTTATGTCATTCCAGTGATCTCTCTGCGTCCTATTCACTGTATGCAGTGTAAGCTCTCAGCTGTTTCTGCCACAGTGCCTGCCTCCAGCCATGCTGCCCTGTCATGATGGTGGTGGGTCCTTATCCCTCTGGAACCAAAAGCCCAAATAAACCTTTCCTTCTATAATCTGCTTTGGTCATGGTGTTTTGTCATAGAAACAGAAAAGTAGTACACTACAATACATTATTTTCACACTTGGGAAGTTACTATGCATTTTAATTAAAATTAAAAATTGGCAACAAACATACAAAATTAGGAGTTGCTATCTCTCCACATACAGAAAACTAGATAACTACTTGCATGTTTGAACCAATCACTGACTCTCTAACTTCAGAAAATACATCTCTTTTAAAAATGTATTTATTTAATTTACCCATAAAGAGTGAATATTTTTTGCCAGTGGTTTTAAAAATGACTCCTGAAAAGAAAAAACTTAAAAATTGTATTGCAAAAATCACAGGCTATCACAGCCACAGTAGACAGACAAGGTTCCAGCAAGGTGACTCAGCAGGTAAAGGCTCTTGTAGCCAAGTTTCATGAACCTGAATTCTAGCCTGGGGACCCACATGGTAACAAGAGAAAACCAAGCCCCCAAAAGTCATACTCAGACGACCGAGTACCATAGCAGGGACATCCATATCCATGACCACGCACAGAGAATTAATAGAAGAAATCTAATTTAAAAGAGTGGCAGAGATGGGGAGAGAGCAAAAGAGAACCAGGCTGAGGAGAGAAGCAAGGTAATGCAGCGAGGAACGCCGTCAGGATGTCTGCCCCTCCACACAGCAGCACAGGAGGATCACAGAGCTCATGGCTCTGTAACTTCTCTCCATGGAAACAGATAGAACAATGGGATGCCTTTAACACAGAAGAGGAAAAAAAAACCTGTCATATCCTTATACAGAACTCTTGCCAAAGGTTAAGCCAGCTATCTAAGTGACATTCGTTGGTACAATCCACCAGAACAAGTCAGGCGTTTGCTCTGGGAGACAGATACATTCTTATAGGGTACAATGTTAAATCCTTGGGTGGATCCTGATCTCTAAAGAGAGCACTTGAACCCACTCTTGATTCAAACACACCTGCTTTTAAGTGCTATTTCTGCCATTTACTTCTTGGCAAAGTTTCATAGTCATTATGTGTTGAGCTTCCTAATCTCTAAAGTGGATTCAAAAATATGATAACAGGAACACTTCTTTCAATCCACATTTCCTCTCCTCTCTCTCTGTGCATGTATTTCTCCTTTTTTCCTTCTTTGACCCACATCTGTCCAAAACCCAATTCTCAATTTTGTTTGTGAAATTTAACAACCTAGTTGCCCCTTAACTGAAGAACAGGCAAAGAAACTATGGCATGTTTACACAATGTAATACTATTCAGCTATTAAATACAAAGAAATCATAAAATTTGAAGGCAAAAGAATAGAGCTAGAAAATATCATCCTGAGTGAGGTAATCGAGAGTCAGGACACACATAATATATACTCACTTAGAAGTGGATTTTACCCATGTAGTACAGGACAAGCGTACTACAAAGCACAGGCCCAAAGGAGATAAGTAACAAGGAGGGTCCAAAGGAAAATACACAAATCTCACTCTGAAGGGGAGATAGAATAGACAGAGGTAGTAGCTGGAGAGAGGGAACAAGGTAGGAGAGGGGGTGTAGAGAGTTAAGAGGGTAGAGATCAGACCTGGGGAGAGCAAAGGCAAGAGGGCAGAAAAAGAGAAACTGAGGGTGGGGCTATCTCTGTGACAAGCTGTAGACCTAAGTCAGGGTGGGCTCCTGAGAGGATAGGAAGAGGACTCAAGAAGAGAGCAGAGGCCACAGAGACTGAAGAGGACACGTCTAACTAGACTAGTCTCCTAGCAGAGGGAGGGGTGGGGGAAGTCTGAACTCTAATGTTTGACTGTTGACTGTCTCCTTCTTTTTCCTGCTTTTTCTCCAGCAGTAACTTCCATGACCCAAGGTTCTGTTGGATAATCTAGCTTTCTACAGATTCCTCCTACCTCTCTTTTCCTTCCCTCTCCTTTTTCTCCACCCCCCTTTCTCTTGCTTAAAACCTCCAAAGAGGTCTTAACTGGAAGGAGAATGGGATCTTCCAGAGCCTGTTTCAGGTAGGCCAGTTCTACTGGCTCATGGACAGTTAGTTTGAAAAAAGGACATTCTGCAGCAAGTATCTTGAAACATCAGTACTGTAGCTCAAACATAGTCCTTCTTCTCCAAAGTTTACATTGAAATTTCCAAATGTGATAGTTTTGAACTGTGGTTTGGCATTTAATGAGTTGTAAGTAGTGAAGAGGTCTTAATGGCTTCACATGAGAATGGAGCCCTCACTCAGAGGAGCAGCTGATACACAGTGAGGCTGCAATTTAGGTTTTTCATGACATTTTCATATCCGTGATACAGCTAACCA
This sequence comes from Meriones unguiculatus, assembly GCF_030254825.1. Taxonomy (NCBI): domain Eukaryota; kingdom Metazoa; phylum Chordata; class Mammalia; order Rodentia; family Muridae; genus Meriones; species Meriones unguiculatus. The sequence continues at coordinate 25,962,705 of NC_083357.1, forward strand.
GGCCCAAGGAAATCCCTTAGAATGTTCTTCTCCCTGGTAGAACCGAAACACCAGCTACTACAATGAAAGCTTTCTAATTTTCAGAAAAGCCTTCTCTAACTTGTCTGTATCTCTAAAAAGAATTTATTTAACCTATGCATTGCTTTGAAAAGTATTATCCAACAGCATAATGACAAAAAGCACAGCATAAGGGCACAACCTAATGAATGTCCCTACACACTTAGGCCTCCTTTTATACCCCTCCACACAGACACACAATGGGGCGCTCCTCTTGGCAATGCAGAGACTCTCCCGTGGGCGGAGGCAGAACTATCCTGTGAGAACAAACCTACAGCCATGACATTCTGCAAAGCATTGCGACTTAGCATTTCTTTCTTGCTTGTTTTTGTCTGCTTAATTACAGGATCAGCATGCTCTATCTCTGTACTACCCTGCCCCCAAACCAATATTTCCTCTCAAGAAAGCCACAATCCTACTTAAATACAGCTCAGGGGCATCTTAACTTGGGGAGATTATAAATTGGAGCTCAGAGAGTTTCTTGGAAATCATCTCAAGTCTCCACAGAATAAAATATGATGCAGCTTCTCAGCAGGTCCAATAAAAGGCTTCAAGCATTAGTGCAGATAGCCATATCTGTGGGGATCAGATGAAGTCATTGGTTTACTGAAGTGAGTTTACTAAGCATGTATTTTTAATGCAGAACAGAGCATGTCCACACTGGGGTCAAACTCAGTACTAAGATGCTCACAGTGAGAGGCTCTGGAGCAGGAGTAAGACTCTCAGCTTCTGGGTTTCATTTAATAAGTGGCCTGTGTCCATTGATGGGATAATCAACATAATGCCCTATGTTATTTAAGTCAGTACCCCTATCTCCCTCTTTTGTGTAGTGTGGTTAACTGGAAAATTCCATGCACACAAAGTGTAATCCCATTCTGCTCAGTACCACTCTCCTTGCTTAAGCAAAATAAAATATAATGAAACAACAACAACAAAAACCACAGGGAAATTGGGCAAAGCAAATCAACAGAAGAAGACGAGACCAAAAGAAGGCATAAAAATTAGAAACCCACTTTTTCACACACTCAATTGAAAGCTACAATATATACCCAGAGGGCCTGGTACAGACCTATTCAGGGTCTGTGCTTGCTGCTTCAGTCTCTATGAGTTCTCTTTGTTCAGTTGATTCAGAGTGACTTGTTCCCTTGTCCTTCATCCCCTCCAGTTCTCATACTCTTCACCTCCTCTTCCACAGGATTCCCTGAACTTAAAAGGAGGGATTTGATGGAGACGTCCCATTTAGACATGTGTGTACCAAGGTCTCTCACTCTGCATAGTGTCTGGCTGTTGGTCTTCGTATCTGTTCCCATCTGCTGAAGGAGGAAGCTTCTCTGATGACAGCTGAATAAGGCACTGATCTTATAGTAGAGCAGAATATCATTAGGAGTCATTTTATCACTACTTTTTCTTTTTAAAAGACCAGTAGTATTTGGTTTTATCTAGGTCTCTGTGATATCTAGTCTATAGTTCTTGGTCACCCAAGCAGTGTTTGCTAGCTTAAAGGCAGCCAGTCTCTAGGTTGCCTAGCAACCTCTGATGTCACTCCATGTAGCCACCACGGAGACATGCACGCAGATAAAAGCAGCCTGCCATAACTGCACACTCTTTCTGTTTCAGGTTCTCTTCCCCTCTCTTACTTTCTTTCCTGGGGTGCCTCACACATCCCCCTTCTCTCTTCTTCTCCTATGCTTTCCCACTGTCTCTCTCTGTCTGTCTCTGTCTCTCTGTGTCTCCACTTCCATACAATAAATCTCTTCATGAGAGATCTGTTGTGTGACATTTTTAAATATAATATTACAGTGTTGGCAATGGGTTCCATCTAGTGGACTGGGTCTTGTGTCAAATCAGATATTGCCTGGTTATTCCCACAAGCTTTGTGCCACCGTTGCCCTAGCACATTTTACAGGCAGAACAGCATTGTAGATCAAAGGTTTTGTGGCTGGGTGGCTATTTACATTTCTCTTTTGGTAGCTTGCAAAGTACCAAGACACTAGCACACAGGGGTGAAGGTTTTATGTGGGTAGACATTAGTTAGAGCTTTCTATGTTCAATGAGTTGTGGGGGTGTTGTCTTCAGCATTGGGGGGCCTTGCCATCAGTTTGTGAAAAGCAACCTATTGTCTCACAACAGCCTGGTTTGTTAGGGAGTGAGCCCAGCAACCCTACCAAAGCAGGCCCTGAATATTCCAACATAGCTGAAACAAACAAACAAACAAACAAAACAAAAAAAGAACTTAAAACAGTCTATATAAATGATAGATGTCCTTAAAGAGGAAATGGATAAATCCCTTATAGAAATCAAGGAAAACATAAACAATGAGAGGAAACTGTTAAAGACTAGGAAAAAATAAAACAGGATACTCAAACAGAGGGAATTCTGAAAATGAAAAATGTAGAAACTTGAACAGGAACCTCAGAGGCAAGCTTCAGGAACTGAATATAAGAGATGAAAGAAAGATTCCCAGGCACCAAAGATATGATACAAGAGATGAACACATCATTCAAAAAGTGTTAAATTAAAAAAAAAAAACAACATCCAACAAATCTGGAAAACAAAACATCCAAGAATCTGGGATACTATGAAAAGATCAAACAAAAAAAAACAATAGGAATAGAGGAAGAAGAAGAATCCAGCTCAAAGGCCCAGAAACTATTTTCAACAAAATCATAGAAGAAAAATTTCCTAATCTAATTAAGGAGATATCAATAAAGATACAAGAAACTTACAGACCACCAAATAGATTGGACCACAAAAAAGGTCCCTTTGCCACATAATAATCAAACAGTAAAAATACGAAACAGAGAAAGAATATTATCTGCTGCAAGGAAAAAACACCAAGTAACATATAAAGACAGACCTATTAAATTACACCTGACTTCTCAGTAGAATCTGAAAGCCAGAGGAGCCTGGACAGATGGGCGGCAGACTTTAAGAGACCACAGATGCTAGCATAGCATACCCAGCGAAACTTTTAATCACTGTACATGTTCAACATCATCAACCCTCTTCATATCATGTTTTCTGATGAAAAACAAACGATTATGGCTCTATAGTACCTTTCAATGTCTTTGGAACCACATATCCCATTTAATGAACAAAACAGAATCCTGTGAGGAAGAAGGGTCCCCTGCCTGACAGCTTCACATGGGGACTTTTTCTCACCCCATGCAGCAACAGAACCATTGCTTCCTAGGTGAGAAGGTCTTTGACCCGTGGAGTAGCAGTATCCCTCAGGAAGCCAGGCTCTTCCATAATTCTTAGTTTTATCAGCCTCCATAGCAGCATGAGCCAATCCTTCACAATAAATCTCATTTCACGTGCGTTTATAAAGGCCCCATTAGTTCTATGTCTCTGGAGACCTCTGACTAGTACAAGTGTTAAACCCAAGAGGAAAGAGTAATTACTTATGTCAATCTGGCAACTAACCGCACTTTTTTTTTTAAATGAGCCATCATATGGTACTCCATCACTCACTCCAGAAATCTTGTTGGGTGTTTGAAACTTCTGTCAAGATGGAAGGCATCAGGGAGGGTGCTGTGAGAGCAATTGAAGGCTCCTTAGTCATGCCAGCCATGAGGCAGCTTGGAAGACTTTGCTCCCCCTTTTTGGTAAAAAAAGATGAAAGGCAACTGAAAAGTCAGGATGGTCAACTTGTACAGAAAAAGCAGTTAAACAGCTACTTATACTTTGTATCTCATTGACTTAATGAAATGTTTAGAAATGTGTGCTGTATTCAGACTCTCACACCTGTCTCTGCACTGGGAAAAGCACCTTTCACTGCTGCCAGCAGGTTTCCACATGAGGGCTTTTTCTCTAGGTAAGAGATAAGTCCTCTTTGAGTCTCGTCTGTTGCTGCTCAGGAGGTTGTCTCTAAAGGCACAAGTACCAATTTATAAAATATTAGCAGCTTTTCCTCTTAAATAAAAATCCACCTTCATACAAGTCTACATTTTGAAGTCAATTCTTGATGTTCCTACTTCTTGTACAGCTTTTTAAGTGATTTTCAAAAGGCCCGTTTAGATCAACATCCAGTACTTGGGGTTTGTGAAGTCACAGACCCTGAAGTCATGACTAACTCTGTATTCAATTTCCTCACTCCTTTCTACTAAGCCCAGCAGATGACCCTCTCAAGTGTCCAGAGCAAGCATCGGGCGAGGCCATTTCTGCCAGCTGTCACTATTGAAAGCAGCACTAGAAAAATGCCAAGTGGAAAGCAAAGTCATTTCTCCCAAAGGTAGTAAACCTCGGGAGAGAGCAAGGCTCATCTCTGTGGTTCAGCGTAAGATAGATTTTGGTGCAATTTGGCTTTTCAGATGCAGAACATGCTGATTTAATGGGCTTGTGAATTGGGTGGGGACGCCTATGTTTTCTCTTTCTTTTCCTTTGTGAGACAACATTGCACACTGTATCTCAGTCTGGCCTGAAGCTCATAGTGATCCTCCTGCCTCAGGCTGCAAGTGCTGAGTTCTCCCACATACCCTGACTGTTGGCCCAACATTGATTTAAACACACACAGTTTTCTCCATCTTGGTTCTTGCGCGTAACGAGCTATCTGCTGAAAGAGGCAGTCTGGCAAAGAGCTGGTGTCCTCAAGTGTCCTCAGCCCAGCCCCTTCTCTTGTGCTCTCCCTTACAGAAGACTCACTCTCACTGTTGGCACACTAGCTGCTGCAACCTCCAGCTTACACACATGGAAAAGGTGAAGCAAAGTCATGGGAGCCCCCGAGTTAGTGGCTATCTGAGTGTTTTGAATGAAGTTCTATCCAGTGAGTCCACACACTTCACTCGATCAGAAACACAGTCTCTTCAGGTTATACAAAGAATGTAGAGAAGTGAGAACGTGATAAACAAGCATTGCTACCTCAAACACAGTTAGCTTTCTGTTAGGAAGGAAGATGGATCTTAGCATGTGAATGACCAGCACCAGCAACTTGCCATGACCAGGAAGACTAGAAAAGGCCAGCAACACCACATCTCCAGGTCTTATGGGCTTCTGAGGAATACTTTGTGCTAGGGAACTATTTTATTTATTTCATCATCTCTACAGCCTTCTTTCAATGCCTTTCTGTTGGACAGACATAGATGCTTCTTGGTGTAGCATCTCCCTCCACATTTTCCCTCCATGACTATTGAGTCTACATCCTGACTGACAGTCATGTATTCAGGAATTAGGATATGTAATAATTAGCCTAAGCCATGCTGATTTCTTCTAGCATAGTGGATAACGCAAGTTCTGTTGTTGTTTCTGATGTTCATACAAAATCCAGATCCTTTTTGGCACAGCTTTGCCAACAAGTATCACATCCAGTCCCATGTGACCTAATTCCAACCAATGACTAGAAATCCATTGAGGCTTCCAAGAAAGGCTGTCTGTTTATTTACTTCATGAGAAGAAAACTCCCTTTCATCTGTATCTTCTTCGCTCTATAGTCAAAGTACTCATAAAATTTGAAATGTCGAAAACAATATGGAGAAGGGGAGGGGCAAGATGGCAGCGCCGGGAGGACTCTCATTCTGAGCAGCAGCAGCAGCAGCAGCATCAGCACAGTGACCAGTAATCAGAACTCGCGGCCATAAAACACAGTCATTGTGTTTCCCAGGTGAGAGGATACCCCAAGGTGGGGGATTCAATCAGCTTTTAACTCACCCCACTAAACTGCAGAAGAGATCCCGGTTCCACCAGACTCTTGGCTGCCGGCTGCCGGCCGCCAGCCCCAGCCCCAGCCCAGAGCCACAAGCCAGTGTCTCTGGTCACAGTCCCAGACTGAACCGTGTGCACCACACTATAAGAGACTGGAATTTTCAGTCGAGAGATAACCCCAGGGTACAGGAAACGACTGGGAATCTAGGGAAGAAAACAGGAACTACAAATGTAAGCATAACCAACAGACCACAAGAGATGGAAGAAAGAATCTCAGGTGTAGAAGATACAATGGAAGAAATCGATGTATCTGTCAAAGAAAATGTTAAATCCGAAAAATTCCTGTCACAGACCGTCCAAGAAATGCAAGACAATATGAAAAGACAAAACCTAAGAATACTAGGTATAGAGGAAAAAGAAGACTTCCTTCTCCAAGGCCCAGAAAATATTTTCAACAAAATTATTGAAGAAAATTTCCCCAAGCTAAAAGAGAGGCCAATTAGAATACATGAGGCCTACAGAACACCCAACAAATTTGACCAGAAAAGAAAATCCACCCGCCACATAATAATCAAAACAGTAAGTATACAGAACAAAGAAAAAATACTAAAAGCTGCAAGGGAAAAAGGCCAAGTAACATATAATGGCAAACCCATTAGAATCACACCTGACTTTTCAACAGAGACTATGAAAGCCAGAAGGGCCTGGACAGATATCATGTAGACCCTAAGAGAACACAGATGTCAGCCCAGGCTACTATACCCCGCAAAAATATCAGTCCTCATAGATGGAGAAAACAAGATATTCAATGACAAAAACAAATTTCAACAATACCTACAAACAAATCCAGCATTACAGAAGACACTGGAAGGGAAAATACAACCCAGGAAAACTAGCTACATCCAAGAAAACACAGGAAATAAATAACCTCACTTCAGTAAAACAAAAAGCAACCAAGCACACAACCTGATGACCACAGCCAACATAAAAATCAAGGGATCTAACAGCCACTGGTCATTAATCTCTCTCACCATGAATGGACTCAACTCTCCAATAAAAAGACACAGATTAACAGAATGGATAAGTAAACAAAACCCAGCAATCTGTTGCATACAAGAAACACACCTAAGACACAAAGATAGACATTACCTGAGGGTAAAGGATTGGAAGACATCTTTCCAAGCAAACGGACCCAAGAAGCAAGCAGGAGTAGCCATTCTAATATCTGATAAAATAGTCTTTCAACCAAAATTAATCAAAAGAGATGGGGAAGGACACTTCATACTCATCAAGGGAAAATTCCACCAGGAAGACATCACAATCCTGAACATCTATGCCCCAAATACAAGGGCACCCACATTTGTGAAAGAAACATTGATAAAATTTAAAGCACATATAGATCCCAACACATCAATAGTGGGAGACTTCAACACCCCACTCTCAACAAAGGACAGGTCAACAAAACAGAAATTAAACAAAGAAACAATGTCTCTGACAGAGGTCATGAATCAAATGGACCTAACAGACATTTACAGAACTTTACACCCAAATACAAAAGAATTTACCTTCTTCTCAGCACCTCATGGAACCTTCTCCAAAATAGACCATATAGTGGGTCACAAAGCAAGCCTCAACAGATACAAGAAGATTAAAAATAATCCCTTGTATCTTGTCTGATCACCATGGAATAAAGCTGGACCTCAACAATAACAGAAATAACAGAAAGCCTACACACACATGGAAACTGAACAACTTGTTACTAAATGACAGCTGGGTCAGGGAAGAAGTAAAGAAAGAAATTAAAGTCTTTCTAGAAATCAATGAAAATGAAGATACAACATACCAAAACTTGTGGGACACAATGAAAGCAGTGCTAAGAGGAAAGTTCATAGCACTAAGTGCCTTCAAGAAGAGATTCAAGACAGCTCATTCAAGCACCCTAATGGCTCACTTAAAAACACTAGAAAAAGAAGAAGCAGACACACCAAGAAGGAGTAGATGGCTGGAAATAATCAAACTCAAGGCTGAAATCAATCAATTGGAAACAAATAAAACAATTCAAAGAATCAATGAAACCAAGAGCTGGTTCTTTGAGAAAATCAATAAGATCGACAAATCCTTAGCCAAGCTAACTAAAAGGCAGAGAGACACCACCCAAATCAACAAAATCAGAAATGAAAAGGGGGATATAACTACAGACACTGAGGAAATCCAAACAATCATTAGGACTTACTTCAAAAGTCTATATGTCACAAAATTTGAAAATCTAAATGAAATGGACAATTTTCTTGATCAATTTGACTTACCAAAGCTGAACCAGGACCAGATAAATCAACTAAATAGACCTATATCCTCCAAAGAAATAGAAGCGGTCATCAAAAGTCTCCCATCCAAAAAAAGCCCAGGACCAGATGGCTTCAGCGCAGAATTCTACCAGACCTTCAAAGAAGAGCTAACTTCAGTTCTCTTCAAACTATTCCACAAAATAGAAACAGAAAGAACATTACCAAACTCATTCTATGAAGCCACAGTCACCTTGGTACCTAAACGTCACAAAGACTCAGCAAAGAAAGAGAATTTCTGGCCAATCTCCCTTATGAACATTGATGCAAAAACACTTAATAAAATACTCGCAAACCGAATCCAAGAACACATCAAAGATATTATCCACTATGACCAAGTAGGCTTCATCCCAGTTATGCAGGGGTGGTTCAATATACGGAAATCCATCAATGTGATCCACCATATTAACAAATTGAAAGAAAAAAACCACATGATAATCTCCCTAGATGCTGAAAAAGCATTTGACAAAATCCAACATCCATTCATGTTCCAAGTATTGGAGAGATCAGGGATACAAGGCACATATCTAAACATAGTAAAGGTGATATACAGCAAGCTTATAGCCAACATCAAACTGAACAGAGAGAAACTTAAAGCAATCCCACAGAAATCAGGGACAAGACAAGGCTGCCCACATATCTCTTCAACATAGTTCTGGAAGTCCTTGCTAGAGCAATAAGACAGTTGAAGGAGATCAAGGGGATACAAATTGGAAAGGAAGAAGTCAAATTATCACTATTTGCAGATGATATGATAGTATATGTGAGTGACCCCAAAAACTCTACCAGGGAACTCCTACAGCTGATAAACACCTTCAGCAAAGTGGCCGGATACAAAATTAACTCAAAAAAATCAGTAGCCCTCCTGTATACAAAAGACAAAAGGGCTGAGAAAGAAATTAGGGAAACAGCACCCTTCACAATAGCCACAAATGACATAAGGTACCTCGGAGTAACCCTAACCAAGGAAGTCAAAGACTTGTATGAAAAAAATTTCAAATCTCTGAAGAAAGAATTAGAAGAAGATATGAGAAGATGGAAAGATCTCCCATGCTCATGGCTTGGCACGATTAACATAGTAAAAATGGCCATCTTACCAAAAGCAATCTACAGATTCAATGCAATGCCCATCAAATTACCAACACAATTCTTTACAGACCTGGAAAGAAAAATTCTCAACTTCATATGGAATAACAAGAAACCCAGAATTGCTAAAACAATCCTCTACAATAAAAGATCTTCCGGAGGTATCTCCATCCCTGATCTTAAGTTGTACTATAGAACAACAGTTTTAAAAACTGCATGGTACTGGCATAGAAACAGAATGGTGGATCAATGGAACCGAACAGAGGACCCAGAAATAAACCCACACACTTATGGACACCTGATCTTTGACAAATACGCCAAAACCATTCAATGGAAAAAAGATAGCATCTTCAACAAATGGTGCTGGTCCAACTGGATGTCTACATGTAGAAAAATGAAAATAGATCCATACTTATCACCCTGCGCAAAAATGAAGTCTAAGTGGATCAAAGACCTCAACATAAAACCAGACACATTAAATTGGCTTGAAAAAAAAGTGGGGAATACCCTAGAACTCATTGGTACAGGAGAAAACTTCCTGAACAGAACACCAACAGCACAGGCTCTAAGAGCAACAATCAATATATGGGACCTCATGAAACTGAAAAGCTTCTGTAAAGCAAAGGACACCGTCATCAAAACAAAGCGACCACCTACAGATTGGGAAAGAATCTTCACCAACCCTTTATCTGACAGAGGACTCATATCCAGTATATATAAAGAACTAAAGAAGCTGAAAAGCAGCAAACCAAGTAATCCACTTAAAAAATGGGGAACAGAGCTAAACAGAGAATTCTCTGTAGAGGAATACCGAATGGCAGAGAAGCACTTAAAGAAATGCTCAACCTCACTAGCCATTAGGGAAATGCAAATCAAAACAACCCTGAGATTTCACCTTACACCCATGAGAATGGCCAAGATCAAAAACTCAAGTGACAACACATGTTGGAGAGGTTGTGGAGAAAGGGGAACCCTTCTCTACTGCTGGTGGGAATGTAAACTTGTACAACCACTCTGGAAATCAATCTGGCGCTTTTTCAGACAACTAGGAATAGTGCTTCCTCAAGATCCAGCCATACCACTCCTAGGCATATATCCAAAAGAGGCTCAAGTACACAAAAAGGACATTTGCTCAACCATGTTTGTAGCAGCTTTATTTGTAATAGCCAGAAGCTGGAAACAACCCAGATGCCCCTCAACTGAAGAATGGATGCAGAAATTGTGGTACATCTACACAATGGATTATTACTCAGCAATGAAAAATAAGGAAATCATGAAATTTGCAGGTAAATGGTGGGACCTGGAAAGGATCATCCTGAGTGAGTTGTCCCAGAAGCAAAAAGACACACATGGTATATATACTCACTCATATAGACATACAACATAGGACAAACCCACTAAAACCTGTGCATCTAAAGAAACTAAGCAAGAGAGAGGACCCTAACTAAAATGTCCAATCCCCATCCGGAAAGGCAAAGAGGATGGACATCAGAAGAAGAAGAAAACGGGAAACAACCTAGGAACCTACCACAGAGGGCCTCTGAAAGCCTCTGCCCTACAGACTATCAAAGCAGATGCTGAGCCTGATGGGCAACTGTTGGGCAGAGTGAATGGAATTTTAAGTAAGAACTGGGAAATAGTAAGAGCTGGAGAGGACAGGGTCTCCACAAGGAGTGCAACAGAACAAGAAAATTTGAACACAGGGAACTTCCCAGAGACTCATACTCCAACCAAGGACTATTCATGGAGATAACCCAGAACCCCTGCACAGATGTAGCCCAGGGCAGTTCAGAGTCCAATTGGGTTACATAGTAATGTGAAGAGGGACTGCCTCTGACATAATCTGATTGGCCTGCTCTTTGATCACCTTCCCCTGGAGGGGAGTAGCCTTACCAGGCCATAGTAGAGGACAATGCAGCCACTTTTGATGTGAACTGATAGACTAAGATCAGAAAGGAGAGGAGAACCTCCCCTATCAGTGGACTTGGGGAGTGGCATGCAAGCAGAGGGAGGAGGGAGGGTGGGATTGGGAGAGGAGGAGGGAGGGGCTTATGGGGGGATGCAGAATGAATAAAGTGTAATTGATGAAAAATTTTAAAAAAAATTTGAAATGTCATGTTTATCTTCTTTTCCTCGAGATCTACAGTAGCTCAGCATCACTTCTGTTATAAATCAGCAAGTTTTGTCCTGACCCACAGACCTGATTCACTCTGCTCATCTCCCATTCCATTCTGTTCTCTCCATGCCCCTGGTAACATCATCTTTCAGCACAGAGTCCATTGTCCCCTCTCAGGCTCAGGGACAAGCACCATCACAGATGCCCATGTGGGCATGCTCTAGTCTTACTTCCTGAGTACCCACCCCTGTACCTGGCTTCTGAGCGTGTGCTTTGCTCTTGCACAGAGGTGAAGCTCACCAGCGTGCTGCAGAACGCTGTGCAGGTGCTTCTTCTCTTCTTTGTAGAACATCACTCCAGTGATTAATTAGTTAATGACGATGCTCTCTATGTTGGAAAGTTCATGAAGTCAGAGACCATGTCCTTCCTGTTCACCCAGTTTCTAGCACATTATAAAATTCGATGTGCACATATATCGAAAGACCAGTTGTAATTTATCATTGTGCTGACACCACTTTTCAGGGTAGGGGCATCAGCTCACTCAAGAGCACAGATGAGAAATAGACTAATGAAAAAATAACTGAAAACAGTTGTCAAGGGTGGCTTTAATAACTAGATACACCTTCTACTCTTTTAGAGATCAATGGAAAACCAGGATCCTCCCTAACATGTTTTACAGTCCTATATAACTGAGCTTAGGGCACTAGCTAAGGAACCAGCCAAGCTTGGGTTTATGTCCTGCTTTTCTCTTTGTCAGCTGCATGATTTTATCCTTTTGTACTTAGTTTTCCTCATATACAAAGTGGAAATAAAGACTAAAACATTCCAATGGAATTGTGAAGAATAAATGGGATAACATCTGTGTGCTTATCATAGACCTTGCATATAGCAAGTACTCATGGGGCCTCTTTGTTGTTCTATGATCGTCAGTAAATTTGTAATATAAATTTAATTCCATCATGAGATTGTAGGAGCACCACAAATATTAGCTAGCATGGTGATGAGTCGTGCTGTCATTGTCATTTGTAGCAAACAGGTCTAGAACATAAGTGCTGACACAGCCTCCTTCCAGTTATGGAGGTCCCTGCTTTTCTTGTTCCCCATTTTGGCCTAGCGCCATCTTTGGAGAGGGATGGAGGAGGCGTGATGGCAGATGAGGTTGAAGCATAAACTGTTCTCAGTTAAAGAGCTTGGACTTCTCAAGGCACTGAAATTCATTCTGAAGCTCTCAAGGAATATATTCAAGGACATGATGAGAAAAATAATGTTAAGAAACTTCTATTAAATGTTTAACATTTTTTGAGGTAAATGCTGTTGGGCACTAAAGTGATAGGTCTTGAGTAGGATGATATTAGCATAACTTGTATCAAACAAATGTAATGCAGCACACACTAGTTCTTGGTACCAGATAAACATGCGGTAGTAGTGTGAGATTAAAATGCCCAAGCCAGAGTGAGGACACGGAAACCTAAATGAGCAGACAAAAAAAGGAAGGCAAGAGAAAAGTCGAGAAAAGAGAGCTGGATTGGTATTGTTTTAAAAACCCATTTAAGCAATAATGTTAATAATATTAATAGCAGGCTCTGCACCTGTTTGCATGGCTCATCCATTGGCCTTGTCTACCAGTGTTGCCTGAGGAAGAAAAGGCTTCTGTTCTGGTTCCTACTTTGCTCCATGACAATAAAACTCCCCCGCTCCTACCTGAAAAGGGAACTTCTTTTGGGGCACCTTGTTGTGGCTTTCACATCTGACATGAAGCTCACCACCCATAAGAGATGATTGTGAATAAATGCATCATTGAATAGCTCTGAAATTGCCATTCATTTATTCACTTCAGAAAAAAAAAATCCAGCCATATTGTTACTCCATGGCCTTAGGCCACTTAGAATGTGCCATGAAAAACCTAGCAGAGCTCATGGGCTCGGCCAGCCATCATCCTCTGGGCTCCTGAAGACTTTTTTTTTTTTTAAATCTATATAATCATGGTCTGCAATGCTGAAGTGCAACAGGATGATTTAAAAGTACCATGATAGCTGTCTCCCGCGATATTTATCTCTCCCAGTCTATTCATTTGTGAACTAGATGAAAACTGGGGCTGCAATCTGCATATTGATGTTCCCTAAAAGGTATTTCAGCATCTCTTCACGAAGGATGTTTTAGCTGCTTTAGAAATCTGAAATAGTCTACAGTTGTGGAATTTATGGTTATCATTTCCATGGAAATAAAGCCCTACTAAAAGATAGATTCACTTCTTTCTTTACATATATATATATATATATATATATATATATATACAGTGTGTGTGTGTGCATGTGTGTGTGTGCGCATGCAAGCGTATGATGCACACATATGCCACTGCACATGAGTGGAAATCAGAGGACAACTTGCAGGAGTCAGCTCTCTCCTTTCACCGTGTGAGTTCTGGTGATCGAACTCAGGTTGTCAGGGTTGGCTGCAAGTACCTTTACACGCAAGCCATCTCGCTGGCCCGTGATGTGTTCGATTCTTCTAACTATAGTATTCTTTAATACATGTGCTTCGGGAGGAGATAAGCCTGAGTGCAGTTGTGGGCTTCTCTGCATGAACTTGGGCAAAGCACTCAGCTCCCAACAGCTACACTGAATTACATTGTTCTTGCCCAGGGTGGCTGAGCTTAAATGTTTGACGCTAATGTTCTCTGTTGACGTATCTTTTCCTGGCACAGAGGCTAGACTATGTTTGCAGTCTCTATTACTTTTAGATGGGCTCAAATGGCTGAGTTTTGGTGAAAAAAAAATTTGGCAAAAGATGTAAACCACAGAAGTCTTGTAGACTGGCTTTTACTATTTCTTTTTTTTTTCTTCTTCTTCTCTTTTCCCCTCCAACAAGTCTACCAGCTGAAGAATCTACAGTTAAAAGATAAAAAATGTGGATCCAACCCCAGGACCTTTTAGGAGAGGCACAACTGAGAAATTTTAGTAAGAGTTAGAAAGAGTTAAAAATAAACTTAAAAAAAATCCATTAAACTTCTGAAAAACTATATGATGCTGATTATTACAACAGTCAGACTATGATATAGGCTGCTTATTAAAACAGTCCGACTGTTACAGGCTGCTCATTACAACAGTCTGTCTGTTGTAATGCTACTCATTACAGCAACACTCAGGCTCAGTTAGAGCCTCACAATCTGGTTCCTGCCAAACTGAGACTAAAATCTTTGCTAATGAGGGTTGTTTTGTGCTTCATGGGATATTTAGCAGTAGGCTTGGACTCTACCAGAAGATGGATCCGCCAAAATTGACTATAGATGTTGCCAAATGTTACCTGGGCAATAGAATTTACCTAGGTAAGAGCTGGCCTGCCTTGACCATTACCACCACTGTCACCATGGATGATAAGTTTGAAAACACAGAAAAGGGATCCAAAGTTCTAAATGTAACTCCAGTGTGAACATCTATTGTTTTTTAGGGGGAAAAAGTTAAATGCTATCAGAGGTTAAAAAAGAAAAAATGCTCAAGAGAGTAATCTAAAATTTTAAGTGACCAAATGCCAAGGTCAAACAAAACACAAGTATTAAAATAAAAAAAACTGATCTATTTGGTTAACTGTGACAAAATGACAAAATAAGCAAATAAAAACTTTAAATCTAGTGAGACACAGTTCAAAGCACAGCAATGAAACTAAGTACAAAGGTATAAATACTAAACTAAAAAGAAAAATCATAAACATTGAGCAATTAAATAAAATACATGGTATTATAATGTCAACAGACAGGCTAATATACCAAAGAGACAGCTCTCAAAGAAGAAACATAATGTCCAATAGCTATTTTAAAAAATGGTCAACATTCTTAGACATTAGAAAATTGCAATTAAAACCACTTTGAGGCACTATCTCACCAGTCAGAATGGTGATCATCAAGAAAACAAAGGATGAGCCTGGATTGATGCTGCAGCCGTTAAGGACACTGCTGATATTATAGAGGATGATCTAGGTTCAGCCTTCAGCACTCCTAAGGTGACTCACAACAATCTGTAAATCTAGTTCCAGAGGATCTACATGCCCTCTTCTGACCTCTGCATACACCAGGCAGGATACACACATATATATATAGTCAAAACACTCATACATGCAAAATAAAATGAATAAATCTAAAAATATAAAAGGAAATGAAATTTCATTCTACTGTTAAAAAAAAAAAACTAGCCAAGTGGATGGAGCTGGAAAGTATGGCATCTAGTGGGATAAAAACTCAGAAAGACACAGAGTACATGTTATTTCTCATATGCAGATGCCAGTTTTTAAGTTTCTGTGTGCATGTGCATATGTCTATATACATGGATATGGGTGTTGATATTGGACACAAAAGTAGAAAGCAACATAAGAGGAAGAAGTCTTACAGAAGAAGGACGGGAGGGTAATACATTGGACATGGACACAGAAAGGGAAATGCTGGGAGGAAGCTTAACAGGGAAAGGGGAAATAAACCAAATGGATGAAAATTCCTCAAGGACACCTTTTTTCTACAGTAATTAAAACAAAAAACAAAAAACAGTAAATCAAACTATCAGGGCCAAGGAATTTGAATGTGTAATAAAATTCTTTCATAAGAGTCCCTAAACTTTGCCCAAAGTTTGGCTATGAGCCACAGCATCTGTTTTGATACCCTGCGGGGTAGTCTTTCAGAGGCCCTCTGTGGTAGCTCCTGTCCTCTTCCATGTTTACTCCCTCTTCTGATGTCCTCTTTGCCTTTCTGAATGAAGATTGAGCATCTTAGCCAGAGTCCTTCTTCTTGATTAGCTTCTTTAGGTGTACAGATGTTTATCCTATATTATATTTCTAATATCCACTTATGAATGAGTATATACCCTGTGTGTCTTTCTGCTTCTGGGATACCTCACTCAGGATGATCTTCTCTTGTTCTCACCATTAATGCCTGCAAATTTCATGACTTCCTAGTTTTTATTTGCTGAGTGGTATTCCATTGTGTAAATGTACCACAATTTCTGTATCCATTCCTCAACTGAGGGGTATCTGGGTTGTTTCCAGATTCTGGCTATTACAAATAAAGCTGCTACAAACATGGTTGAGCAAATGTCCTTGTTGTGTACTTGAGCATCTTTTGGATATATGCCTAGGAGTGGTATAGCTGGGTCTTGAGGTAGCATTATTCATAATTGTCTGAGAAAGCGCCAGATTGATTTTCAGAGTGGTTGTACAAGTTTACATTCGCACCAGCAATGGAGATGGGTCCCCCTTTCTCTACATCCTCTCCAGCATGTGTTGTCACTTGAGTTTTTGACCTTAGCCATTCTGATGGGTGTAAGGTGAAAGAAGCAGGAGACAGAAATACCTGGAGAGGACAGGAGCTCCACAAGGAGTGCAACAGAATCAAAACATCTGGACACAGGGGTGTTTTCTGAGACTGATACTCCAACCGAGGACCATGCATGGAGATAACCTAGAACCCCTGCACAGATGTAGTCTATGGCAGCTCAATGTCCAAGTAGGTTTCCTACTAATAGGAACAGGGACTGTCTCTGACATGAACTGATTGTCCTTCTCTTTGATCACCTCCCTCTGAAGGGAGAGGAGCCCTACCAGGCCACAGAGGAAGACAATGCACCCAATCCTGATGAGACCTGATAGACTAGGATCAGAATAAAGGGGAGGAGGACCTCCCTTATCAATGGACTGGGGAGGGGCATGGATGGAGAAGAGGGAGGGAGGATGCTATTGGGAGAAGAAGAGGGAGGGAGCTACAGGTGGGACACAAAGTGAATAAACTAAAATCAATAAAAATAAAAAATATTCTTGCAGCATGTGTGCTACAAGGCAGACACCCCATGAAGTCAGACTAATAAGGAAACTCCATCTCTGCTCTCAGAGAGGCAAAAGGTAACTGAAAATATGGTAATTTTTTCTGGACATTCTAAATACAGTGATCAACTGATCCCTTTGGGGGAGAAAATCCTATAGATATCCCTGCCTGATCTGCATGCCCTGGTTATCAGATGCTAATGGAGTGGGCGCTGCTGTGAAGGGACTATGCAAATACAACCGCAGTTCCTTGTCAAGTGGCTTTGCCAAGAGAAGAAAATCCTGGATTACACTGGTGTCCCCATTGCTTCACTCAAGGTCTTAAATACCTAAGTAGAATGATGAATGCACCAGAGTGAGGTGCCAGGAGAGAATGCAGCCCTGTTTAAGCTCTTGTTAGCGTTTGGTCGTGAGTGTCCACACATGCCTGAACACATATGTATATGCTTGCACATGTGTTTGCAGGTGCATGCAGCCATGCATGCCAAATGTAAAGTATAGAAGTACCCCTTAAGGGTCTACTTCTATTGCTCTTTAGTTGTTAAGACACCTGGCTCAGCAATTCCGCTAGCCTGGCTGGCCAGTAAACAGCTGGAATCCACCCACCTCCAGACCTTGGTGCTGGAATTACAGATGCATGCCACTGTGCCTGGCTTTTAGACAGATGCTAAGAATCCCAGCTCAGGTCCTCATGGATAGTGCTAGCCTTACCTAGTGTGTTATCACCTCAGATCAGGGAGCCATATTTGAAGCATGAGAAAGATGTACTTTTTTGGTGGTTCTAAAATGTGGCGGCTATGTGTGAGAACCGGCGATAGACTCAGCTAGCTAAAAGTGGTTCTCTCTTAACAGCCATCAGGGAAATAGGGATTCAATCCTATGACCACGATAAAGAACCGAATTTTCTGGCAGCATGAGTGAGCCTTCCCTGGAGCCTTTTGTGAATGCAGAACTCTCTGCACCTTGATTTAGGCTAGTAAAGCTTACTTTGTGCTTCTAACCTACAAAACTATAACATAGCAAATGTGTACTATTTAAAGCCACTTGAGATCCTGGTAATTTGATGGAATAACACCAGAGAGCTAACAAACCATCAAATATTGAATATTAGAGAAAAGAATGGGTTGAAAATACAGGTATGAAAATATGTTCTATCTCTGTGGGGTGGATGAATATTTGACAGGTGCTCATTGTGGAGTTAAAACATTCATTCATATTGTTGTTCATCTGTTTAAGAATAGTGAATAGTCTCTGTTGTTCCCTTGTCAAAGTGTTAAGAAGACACAATGGTCAAAAGATATTGTGTTTTTTTATTTTTTATTTTTTAAATTCTCATCTTAGGATCGGAGGACAGAAACATGTATATTCAATAACAACAAAGAGAACAAAATAAAGCCTTAATGCTGCCTTCACCTGGTTACCAACCCAACTATAAACAAATGACAGGGACATGTTCACACAGCTAATATGTATTAGCTCACCTCACTTCACAGCAAACATAAGGCACAGAAACATGGCATGACAACATGACAACAAACAAGCAGAGGGACGGGCCGATGATGAAACCAGCCCAAAGTCATAGCCACTATGCCTCATGACCTCATTGTGAGACAGACCTGGGGATGCTGGCTTTGTAGGAGAGGGAAAGCTGAGGCATAAGAGGGCATGACACCTTTTCTGGGACAACACCCCAGCTATTTCTTCTTAACTGGGTCCACTCTTCCCTGGCTGATGTTCACATACAAGAGGGACCAGCATCCCTTTCTGGAATAGCTATAGATTTGGGGTTTTGTTCTTTTTTTTTTTTTCTTTTTTACGGTAAAACTCATTCACTTCTGTGAATGTTTGAGAAGTGGCTCAGAGAAGCAGTAAGCTAGGAATACACAGGATGTCTGATCAGCTGGAAGGGCTTAGTAAGGTTTCTGTGTCATCAAACCAAGTGACCCACACTCCTACTGCGAACACATGAGTTTCTTCTGTTTTTCCTTCTGTGTGGATGCATATGGATGTGGGCACACATGTGTGTGAAGGCCAGAAGATAACCAAGGTGTTATACCTCAGCCATTGCTGATCTTTGAGAGTGTTTTTCACTTGTCTGAAATTTGTCAAGTATGCTAGTAGGTGGCCAGCAAGTTCTGTAAATCCATCTGTCTCCATCCACACCCTCATGTCCTAGTGCTGGGACTCAAACTTAAATTCTTATGTTTGGAAAGCAAGTGTTTTACAGATGAAGTTATCTCCCCAGCCTCAAGTATTATCATCTTCATCACCACCATCATCAATCATCATTATTGTTATGATTGATGTAGAGTCTTCTAATGTATCTCTGGCTGGCCTGGAACTAGCTATGTAGACTAGGCTAGCCATTACCACACAGAGATCTACCTGCCTTTGCCTCCCAAGTGCTAGAATTAAAGTCAAGCACCAAGCAATAATTATTTTTCAGAACATCAGTCTATGGAGGAATGTGCCTGATGTTATTTGTAATCAGAATTTCCCTCTATGAAAGGCTGGTATGATACTGAACCTGCAGAGATGTTTGCCTCCTAGCACTCCTATTCCAGCAGTCAGCGTTCACACAGAACAAAGCTCACCAACAGACTCTTAAAGATACGTGTGAAGCTAAGACTTACTAGTCATTAAAGACTTTACTCATTTTTTTCCTTAGATTGCTTCCTCTGATATAAGCTGGTCACATCTGAGAAAGAATGTTCTTGAAGCCATGAAGAGGCCCATATGAAGAGAAATGGAAACTATAACAACTTACGTCAACCTGCCAGGCACAGGAGTGGAACACCTGGGAAATAAGTCCTCCAGCCCCAGCCAAGCTCCTGGATGACCAGCAACCTCGTCTAGAGGCAGAACCGCTCAGCCCCCCTCAAATGCCTGGCTCTCAGAAGTGGCAGAAGATCACATTTCTTGTGGTCTGAGGTAGGTGAGTTGGGTGTTATTTGTTCTGCCACAAGAGACAACTGCTATAACTGGCTCCTCGAGCTCTAGCTGGTGGCAACTGTGTCAAGAAACTAGCAAGCTGATTTTCACATCCAGCTGCAGCACATCCCCCTCAAATGATCAGAACTGACTTGGCAACCCATGTGCTAGCCTTGTTGCGAGTATGTGCCGAAGCTTATACGCGGCTGTGGTTTTCTTTCCAAGGCTTCTCATTACTTAGGTTCCTGTGATTTTTCCCTTTCCCCATTGGCTGATAAAGTTCTTTCCTTCATCTCATGGGTCCCTTCTCTTTAGATTGCCATCTTATTTCATTCTAGCTGAGCAGAAGCCAGGACACTGAAAGTATTGTGTCATGAAGTATTCATGGTCCTTGGCAGCATGAACTCACAATAGCCTTTTCAGTGACTAGAGAGAGACTTTTGATCTATTCCTTATGAACAGCCCCTTCCATAGGAACTTGGTGTACATTAAAAAATAAATTCAAATAAAGTTAGTAAATTTACTTATCTATGCTCTGCCCTGTGACAGGTTTCATCCATAAACTAGATTTGTTCCTACAGAAACACGAAAGGCACTGGAGGTTAAATAAAATCAAACAAATAAATAAATAACCTTGTCTGTTTTCAAGGTATCAAAGTCATATGGAAGAAACATCATAAAGACGCAAATATTTATTCACGTTCGCAGGTATGCATAAGTAGAACATTTACATATCAAAGGCGGTGAAGGCTAAATGCCAAGTGAATGGAATGCATGGGAGTTAGCAGATCCCCAAAGCAGAGGCTATAGCGCTGAACTGATGAGTACGAGCTTTAGGTAGGAAGAAAGTCCTAAGACATTTTAACTATGGTGGATAGTTAATTGCACTCCTTATCCCGTCCATCTTGTTCTCCTCTGGTCCATGCACAGATTCCTGTAAAACTCTGGGGTCAGGCAAGACTACATGCCAAGCTCTATCTAATGGGTTGCAACAAAAAATAATGTTTAGTTTCAGAGCTAAATCAGGAAAACATAAAATCCTGTTTTATTCTCCAGTCTCTTCTCGCTAAGAACTCACATGCTCTGGATGGTGCAACTTTCTAGAGTCTACAAGTGGCTTTATCCACATGCCTGTCTACATGATGACAGTAAGGAAAGCCCTGACGTGATGCAGACATACCACGAACAGGAAATAAACCTGTCTTTGCCTTCCACCCCTGTGATTTAGGGATAATTTGTTACTGTAGCATAGCCCAGCCTTTTTTAACTTAAAGAGGCAGATTTTCGGAGGTGGAAAAATAGAGACAAGAGCAGTTACTTATAAATCATACCCTACATGACCTTTCTCAATGACAGACTTTTGCATTCTACAGTATAGCTTGGGATAACACACCTTAATAGAACTAGACGTTTTAAATAAAAACATAAAAGAGTTGGAAGGATGGCAGCCGTTGCAGCTGGTCTTTGCTACTATGTGGGTTCTTCTTACCACCCTTTTACCCTCCCCCTGTCCCCAGTTTCACCCCTAACACTAGACAGAAGTGAAACAAGTATAGAGGGGAGAGAGGAACTATGAGAACTCCTGAATCTAATTTCTTTCCTTTTGTTTCTTCTTTGACCAGGCTACTAACAAGCTGCAACCACCCCCCCCTAAATGACCGACAACCACCCACCCCACCTATCAGGGTATTAGCATTTCTAAATCCTCTAAACCGTTCCCAGAATTCCAAACATCACACAATCACAGAAATTATCTGCAGTTGGCAAAACCATGCCTTTGCGAGAGCATGAGGCAAACCAGAGCCAGCTGCTGCGGACAGTCCAAAGCAGCCCCACATTCCTACACCCGAGATTAAAGCAAAAACACATTCTTATAATATTTCTGTGTTTCTTAAAGACACCAAAATTTCAGAATTCTCAAGACTGTCACAAAAAGCTGCTGTCTGTGGGTGATTACTATAGATCTCACAATAACAGGATTATTGATGACTTTGCCAGAACATTCCTTTTCCTTCATGTTCTTTTCTTTTGCGGTTACAAGCCATCTATTTCCATTTGGAAAGCAGGATTTTCTAACCTCTAAACCTAACACAGATCCTGTGAAACCCTAGTCCACAGCTGAATGGCCACAAATAAATGCCTGGAATTCTTTCAAAGCTACCCCATCTTACGCGGCGATGCTTTTCCCCAGCAAGAGTGCCCTGCCTGATGGATTCTGCTCTCTGGCCGTATATTATGCTTAGGACTCCATGCCTGTCACTCCCTATTCTTGTCTTAGTTGCTTGTGCCTTATAAAATGTAACACTCTGAAGCAGCCAATAAGAAGCAGGGAGCCCCCAAAAGCCGTCTCTTACAGTAGACCTTTCCTGTTCCTAGGTTTCGGGGGCAGATTCAGATCAGTTATTGGGGAGGACCCAATCACTCGATCTGTGATGAGCCATTCCTTGATGAGTAGAAAATGGTCTACAAGGAAACCGAAGCAATGGATGTTTAGGTAAATCCTTTGGACTGACATTAGCACCCCAAATCCATCCCATTACCCCCATAAATGAATCATCTTTGAAACTGACTTGTAAGTAGAATTTGAGTTTAAAGATACAATAAAATTGGTTTTACACATTATTCTCAAAGCAAAGCTCCAGGCTGAGGATCTCAGGACACACACCAAAATACCGAGTGAAAACTCAAAGGCCTACCTGATCTTCAAATACCTTTGAATAAACAAGGTTTGAGAGACAGCAGAGAACATGAGGGGAGGGAAAGTTTTTTTTGTTTTTTTTTTTTTTTAAGTATTCAGTTAGCTACACGTTAGAATGGTGTGAGTTTGGGTCTTTAAACATTTTAAATATTTTGTATTCTGAAGAGATTCCCTAGGTTAATGAGGTTCTTAGGAATCAAGCTCAGATTGTTTCTTTATCTAAAGGAAAATTCTTACAACACAACAGGAAAGATCTGAAATGTTTACTGGAGGTTTAAGGATAGTCATAAAAGAGGTGGCTCAGCGGTTAAGAGGTGTACTGCTCTTTCAGAGGACCAGAGTTTGGTTCTCAGCAGCCATATTGGATTCCTCACAGCAACCTATACCAGCAGCTTCAGAGGCATCTTGGTACACATACCACACACATACAACTAAACCAAAATACAATATTTTCAAAAAGCCATAACACATTACACATGAAGATACTATCTATTTCACCTAAGTCTTCTAAACCCACGTGAGACAGCAAGCTTGATCTTTCTGGAATGCTGTTTCTATACTAACGGCTTGCAGCATAGAGCATATTGTGTCTTCAGTTCCAAGTAACAGAAAATAAGTCAAGCTGTGGTAAAATGGATAGCGTGTTAGTTATGGACACAGAGTATCTCTTGGACTCAGAGGCATAAATGCAGCCAGGGAGTACCCCAGTGACAGGGACAGGAAGGCAGCCACAAGCCCAGTGACAGGAACAGGAAGGCAGCCACAAGCCCAGCAAGCACAGGCCTCGGTCTCTGCCACTTGGAACCTTCTGTAGTTCCAGACACATATAGAAAGTGACTGCCTGTCTTGGAATGGCAAATACTGACAGGTGAGACTTCAGAAAGGACCATCTTGGATTAGGGGTTCAACTCAAATCTAACCACATTTCCCAAGTTGCCAAATAGCAACCATACGTGGCTGCTAAAACTCAAGGGACCTCTGCAAGACAAAGGAAAAGGAGTTCTGAAGAAAAGAAATTGTGTGGGCCCCACAGGAAACCTGGGGTTGTTAATGTATACAAGAATCCATAGTTTTAACAAGGTCTCCTCCTGCAGGATGCTGCCGCTGCTTCTTACTTACAGGAGTTGATCTGCCTTCAGGTGCTTATATCTAATACCAAAAGGGAGGGTGTTCCTTTCTTCATATGCTTCTCTCACAAAGAGCTTTGCTTTATGATTCTGTGTACATACGGCTGAAGAACAAATGAAGCAACTTCAGTTCTCATAAAGATCCGTGGTAAATAAACTTCATAAGCAACTGAGCATACCCTCCCAGTGTCACACAATCCACGTTCTACCACAGCTTCCATTTTCTTTTTTGTCCTTTTACATAAATTCATCTTCCTCACTGACTGGTACCTGCAGTGTTCAGTGTAAGTGACTATGACCATAGACTTAGAAACAAGAAAATAAATACCAATACACTAGATTCTGACGGGCATATTTAAATATCTAAAACAAAACGTGTCAAAAGGAGTTGGCTTTCAGTTGCACCATAGTCCAAATCTTGAATGTTCTCCAAAAGCCCATGTGTTGAAGAGCTGAGTCTCTGGCCTATGGTGTGAGTGAAAGCTGAGAGAATCTTTAGGAAGAGAGCCACTTGGGAAGTGATTAAATTACTGGGTGCTTGTCATTTGAAGAGGATATGGGGCCCCAGCTCCTCTTCTTCCTCTCTCTTCACTTTCTGTTTGACCTGAGGTGACAAGCCTCCTCTACCATGCACTGCCTCCATGATGAGCTGCCTAACACAGGCACAGAGGCAACACGAACTGGAGACTTTCACGCTGATTATGTTGGCTATGTGGTGATAATGTGACAAGATTACCAGAAATGACAAGAAATAGTAGCATACTTACAGGGCAAGAAAGTAGTTAGTGAGGAGGAATAAATTGCACTGCATGTTCACAACAGTCATTTAAGCATCATGAGAAAAGAAGTCTACATAATAAACTTTACATGCATTGGTGGTTTGCCTGAAGGGAGAAGCCATCTTGCATGTAGAATGTCACACAGCTGTATGCAGCCAAAGCCTTGGAGTTTTATTTCTGCTGACAGGCTCATCCTCATCAGACAATCTTGGCATTACACTCTCTAGTCTGTCAGTCATGACACATAACATTGTCATACGGAAACACAACCCGGCACTTAACTTTTTTTGTTGTATTCTCCCATAGAATAGCCAACTATGGTTCCATAGAGCTCAGGCCTTCGTAGATCACGGGATGACACTGGATGTATTGACCTAGTAGTCCATGTAACTGGTCACCAGCTTATTGGGAAAACACAGAAGGACACACCTTACTACTACTTAGCCTTACAGACTGGACAATAAGATTCCATCTGGAAGAAAAGAATTCTTTCATTACTCAAACCACGACTGATGGCAAAAAATAGTCCAGGAAAACAGTGTAGGAAACAGTCTTTTAGCCTACTCTCATGACAATCTGGACATTGTTCAAGTGTTTCAGTAGGATGAGGGTATTTCCTTATTAATTTCTACCTTTGTCAATGCACTTATATTATCTAAAAAATGTCAGAACCACAGCCTTGATAGCATAGTTTTAAAAACGGAGCCCTGTATTGACCTCCTTACACATGGAGCCTTCCTACCCATTTCCACATGCCCAGATATTTTTGTATGTCTTCCACTTCATACCATTGCTCTTATTACATTAGAATTATTTTGATAAGCCATATTATAATAATTTTGCATATTTTGCCATGGTCTCTACAATGGAACTATGGACATTAGGATGGCATTGTAGTGAGCCTTCTGTTTCTGCTATGTGACTGCCTTAGGAAAAGCTCCTGGAACCTTCTGTCTCAGATGATTCCTCCACTCAGGCTCAGGACCATGGAACTGCCAGCAAAAGACCTCACCACCCACAAGTCTGATGGCACAATTTTTGCAGCACTAAATATCATTTTTAAAAAAATAATAAATGCCTTGAACGCACAATGATATTTCTAGACCCCATCCTGCTTTAAAAGATTCCATATAAACCAGAAATAGTGACGTATGTGTAGGGCAGGACTTTAAATACCCTTTACATTTGTTTAATGGAGTATAATGAAGCAAACAGAGAGTCCAACTAAATACAAAAATGTCTTTTGTGGTAGAGGCAGGCAAGCACACCTTGCAAAAATCATGCTGAAAAGCACTGTTCTATTTTGTCTGATGCAGACTCCTAGGGGTGACATACCACTGAAAGGTGGCTTTAATTTTCCATAAGTGCATGTTTGGTTGCTTATCATATGAGGTCCCTGCTATAAGGAAATGTTTTCAGACTTTGTGGCTCTCAGGAGCAACTGCTGCGGAAAACACTCATAGACAGTAAACAACTTCTCAGACACTAAAAACATTGGGAAGGAACCAAATGATTCTGGCATGAATTGTTCAGCTTAGGGGTCTATAAATCTAGTAATTTAGTACAGAACCACTTCACATATGTCTGCATGAAACGCATACCTCATGAGACATTGTGAAGGAAGGTCAGTCACTCTACATTGGTGAGGTAACATTCTCCCCTTGGCTTGTTTTCTCTGCCTCTGTCTCTCTCTCTCTCTCTCTCTCTGTGTCTGTCTGTCTGTGTCTCCTGAATATTGACAAGTTGGCCAATTACATTTCCATGTAATTTTGAACACAGAAAATTATATCTTAAAATAGCAATCATTTTTGAAAGATATCATCATTCAGAATGATTTAAAGAGAATACAAATTTAATGACCACCCCAAGAGCTCAAGTTATATAGCCCAAGAAATAATAATCAAATTTATGATGGCTTTAAATATCCTTAACTCTTTTTTAAAATCTGAGTTATAGAGTGATAACAGAACCAAAGACTAGTGCCAATTCACGTGAGGCCAGGACTTTTGCCTTTCTGTCTGTATCCAAATGTATCTAACTGCCCCCTCTTTGAAACAAAGATGAGATGGCAGAGAGGCCAAGAATGCTCATTTCTCTTGCAGAGGCCCCAGTTTCACTTCCCAGCACATACATGCTGGCTCATAACTATCTATTAGCTCCAGTTCGAGGGGAGCCAACTCTTCTGAACCCTGCGTGCACAAACACATAGGAAGGTAAAACACTCATACACATACAATAAAATAAATTTAATCTTAAAAACTGAGGATTACTGGAAATTGATTTCCTGTGCATGGGGCAGTCCAGCAAAATAGCCTGCAACTTTTGTCTCCTTAGGTTTAAGCTTCAAGGCCTCTGAATGCTTTGAGAAATCTGTAGGGTGGCATGGCAATCAACTTGGCTTTTGTATTCCCCTAGATCTAGGTTTTCTAGAGGGGGTAGGATGGGGAAAAAGTGAGAAAGAGACCATGCACCCAAACAGCTTCATAAAAAAGCCTGTAAAGCAGAACCAAAGTGGGTGAACAAAAAGCAGAAAGATACAATTTTTCCCTCCAGATGATTTCACTAGCAGGAAGAAAGATTTAAAACCATTGAACACATTTTCTGATAACCACCTATGGCTTTCTCCAAAGAGATGTATGTAAAGTTGGGTAAGTTGTTTTCTGTTCTGTCAGGAAAATATTTAGTAGCAGCCTTGTAAAAGTAGGCACTCGCTGCTGCCCCAGGGAGTGGTGGATTTGCTTTGTAGAGCTGTTTCTTTCAACAACTTCCTTTGTTGCTCTGTATGTTCTTGCACAAAAGGCCCAGTCTTGTTCTACAGATAGGTTTATCATTCTCTCTGCATGAAGGCTGTGCAAGTACACAGACCATGCAGGCTGCATCTGTCTGATAGCCTGGCCAATGCCATCTCTGCCTATCTGATGGTCCTGGCTGGTGCCACTTCTATCTGAGGGTTCTGGCTGATGCTGCCCCTATTTGATGGTCTCTGCAGGGTCCTAAGTGTGTTGCATTGGGATGGCATGGATAGTAAAATTCATAGTGATGACTCCAGTGGGGCGCCTTAGGTGGCCAGTAGCTCTAAAGTCTTCTGAAGGTAAAAGAACTGCTAAGTAGTAATTTTATAATGAATAAATGGAAAATATTACCTACCTAATGTATACATATTACTTAACAAAGCATTGTTCAATGGTAACAGAGATAAACAGAGATAAAGTGACTAAGGAAATCCAACAGAAAGCTGAATAGTAGCATTTGCTACTATAGAGGTGAATTACATAGTTATTGAATTTTGTGACCCCTAGAATAAAAACACTATTTTTCAATATGAAGCAGATATGATTATGCATAAGTTAAACAAGGTCCATCCTTCCCAACTACATCAAATCAAAACCTTGTGCTTTGATTAGCCTTAGGAGCTCCACAAAGAGAGCAACAGAACCAGAAATTTGAACACAGGGGTCTTCCCAGAGACTCATACTCCAACCAAGTATCATGCAAGGAGATAACCTAGAACCCCTGCACAGGTGTAGCCCATGGAGTTCAGTGTCCAAGTGGGTTCCATAGTAATGGGAAGAGGGACTGCTTCTGACATAATCTGATTGGCATGCTCTTTGCTCACCTCCCCTTGAGGGGAGCAGCCTTACCAGGCCACAGAAGATGACAATGCAGCCATTCCTGATGAGATCTGATAGACTAAGATCAGAAGGAAGGAGAGGAGGACCTCCCTTATCAGTGGACTTGGGGAGGGGCATGCGTGGAGAAGTGGGAGGGAAGGTGGGATTAGGAGGGGAGGAGGGTGGGGTTTATGGGGGGATACAAAGCAAGTAAAGTGTAATTAATAAAAGTTAGAATAAAAAAATTAAATCTGAAAAAAATAATTAGCCTTAACTGGACATGTCTCACTTCCTTGCTCTGTGACCTTGGAGTAGGATAAGGAAACTCTCAAGGTTATCTCCTTCTCTACAGATGTCACTGATGAAAATGCTGACTTTGAAGAGTGGCTATGAGAATTAACAAGAATTAGATAAATAAAGGTTGGTATTTATTAAACTTCAAATAACTGATCTTTCCAGCAATATTAGTGACAGCAGCCTCTTTAAAATAATCATACCCCACTCCACTAAAGAAATGGTTCAAGGAAGTCTGAGTATCCCTTTTTGAAGATCGTCCTGGGTAGGAAACCAAACCTTTTATCTGCTGCAACTTCTGAAGCCAAAGCAGCTGCCAGCTAAGGAAGGAACCCTCTGCAGCTCAATAGTGAATGGCACAGCAACTGCTGGACTGTGTACATTGTTCTAGGGAACCTGGCATCTCTCATCACAATCAGAGGTTGTGAGTCACCACCACCAATAATCATTGAGTTGAATGTTCCTTCTGTTTCCAGTTGAGAATCATGGTAGCCAAGCCAGGGCCACAGACTGTGGACTGGATCCCTTTTGTGGGCTCAGCTCATCGAGTTCTCAAAACTAATCACGACCCAAGTGAGGCAGGATTTAAAACTCTAAAGGCCAGTGACCTGGGCTTCACACCAACAACTCTCCTGAGGCAGCTTGTTGTGATGGAAAGCTCCTGTGCTCCAAAGGAAAAAGGCCAAGGTTTAGTTTTGTTTGGTCACTTGCCAGATGTATATGAAGGAAAGGATTTAGCCAACTGTTTTGTTATTATAAAATAGGCACAGTAGGATTCATATTGTAAGTGTACCAGGAAAAGAGGGGGAAAAAGCACAGGACAGGAAGGATGGGAGAGCATGCCTGGCTACTGTAGATGCTTATCAGTGTGACACTTTTGTACCTGGTTTTCCTATTGGTTCCATTTCTCTAAAGAAGTCTGATTAATATGCCCCACAAACAAAGGTAAGTATTCAGAAATATACATTTGTTTGTGACATGCCTTGGCCTAAAACTCCTTTGGTAAGCTGTTACAACCTCGACGACATTCTGGACTCCTACCCACAGTCTTCGAGGATTGCAGAACTGACTCTGGCTTCCCTGACCTTACCGCCATGTCTTGTCTGCTGCCGCTCTGTACAGTCACAGTGGCTCGTTTTTCTCTCCCTGTTGTGCTACACATTCTTTCCTCTGGATGCCTATTATATTCTCAGTTGCCTCCACTTGCAATGCTTTTCCCAGAATCCTTTGCACGGTGGGCTCATTCTTGACATTTAACTCTCAGCTCAAATGTCACCTTTTTCAAAGGCCTGACCTAATTGTCCCTTCCTCCAACAATCTCTGACACCTTAACATGTTCCTTCCCCTAAGAGGTCTCTTCAATGCCTGAAATATGACAGCCATTTGTTGGTACAAATATTTATACTTGTCTTACCCCCAAATAAAGTAAAATCTCAATAAGCATAACATCATGCTTGTCTTCCCTAGAGTGTTGCTTGGCACCCATTAGGTGCTCAAAAAATATCTGTTGGACTGATGAGTCATTAAAAATGAATAAAAACTGTTTTTCCTAAAGGTATTTTTAAAGCATGACCCTATGTAACATAAATCCTGTATGACCTAATTATCTAGGGTTTATTTGACAAATTTGATTATCTTATTTTGGGGTTAATATCCATAAATTGCTGAAAATAGGCTAAATGCCAAGCAGAGGATAGAAGCAAATATGATCCCTCCCCAGGACACTTGCTATCCAAATTATAAGGATTCAAAAACCTTGGCAAAATGCCTATGCTAATTAGAAAGTGGTCCAATATTCATGAGAAGTACTTGAAAAGCCATTATTTTTGCCTGAAATCTTCTTGGTTGTTCCATAATTAATATGTCAGCATCATCAGAAGGCTAAGAGATCAAGAATGGTAAAAACATTGTTTCATGTAACAACACTCATAGGAACAATGGTACTTAGCAAAATATCACAGTGACTTGTGATGAGATAAAGTAATCCAGAATCTGAGCACAGCAGATGCTAGAAGCCTGGGGGACAGAAGAGGATAGGAGCCATTGCTGTAAACAGAAAAGAGGGTTAGTCAGACAGGCATAGAACAGGAAAGCATGCTCCAGAGATGTTGGAAAGGGACAAATTCCAATAACAAAAGTGTGACAATAAAATCCTACCTTCTGTCCTTAATTTTAAATAAGTCTCTCTAATTAGCTCAAGCAGAATTCAGTCTCGACTGCTTACTCATCCTGTCCATTTCCTCAGCATCCATCCCTATGCCTGAAATGCTCTCTCCAAAAGCAGACACCATAAGGACTAAAATGCAATAGCAATCTATGGGTGGGTCTTTTCAGATTCGCGTTTTATGACTCACCTCAGTTGGTGGCCAGACTGAATCTAAGAAGCAATTAGAGCTTTCATTTCATGGCAACTTTTGTTTGACTAAGTTTGTATATATAACCAATATGACATTTTAATTGCATGCATGGAATTTTTTTAAAGCCTTTCTTATTTTTTTTCCCATGTAGCTAATGGAAGTTAGTAACACATTTCTTTTTAGCCTTGGCCATTTAAGAAGCTAAGACCTCAGACAGGACTAGCTTTAGTATATGCTGTCTAGAAAAATCCCCACCCCCCACCTTTTTCCTCTCATGACTTTGACTTACAGTTCTGTCCCAATTATTATAATATATGTCTCTTTTGTCTCTTTCTTTCTTTCTCAGAGACAGTGTTTCTCTGTGTATAGCCTTGGCTATCCTGGAACTCTTTGTAAACCAGGCTGGCCTTCAACTCACAGCAATCTGTCTGCCTCTGCCTCTCAAGTGCTGGGATTAAAGGTGTGTATCACCACCATTCAGCTGTGTATGACTTTTCTTGTGAATTGCTTAAATTTTGCTTTGAAATCGTGTATATTGCAAATAATAAACAATATAGTGAAAATTGAAAACTGTCTTTTACCAAAAAAAAAAAAAGGATGTTCTGGGTTCTGGCCAAAATGGAGTAACTGGTCAAGCTGAAGACCAGCATCAAGAATTAGAGGGAAAAGAACAAAGACTGTTTAAAAGTAAGAACTCCCACTGTAATTATATACATTCTTTCCTGTGAAAACAGAAAGGGACATTTCCTCATACAGGTTCACTGAGAAGCCTGAATTTCTATTTGGAGACTTAGAGAGCATTTGTGCTAACTGGAATCCTAGAGGATTTGTTTGTTTCTTTGTTTGCCATGTAAACAAACAAATGAACAAAATTTGATTTGGTTGTATGGAAGTGTGCACAAGTGATTCGATGACTATCTCAAAGAAACAGGAAGTTGGTAACTGAGTCCCACCTGGGATCTTCGTCACCTGCTTCCGAGGCTGCAGGCTTTCGATGCCAGGAAATGTGAGGATATGTGGCTATACTATAAGGAAATCTGGACTACACACTACTGGTTAAATCATGCTTAAATATTTTATTTCCCCTAGTCCCATCCAATGCCCAAGTTTTGTTTGTTTTTTAGTAAAGCGAAGTTCCTGAACATTTCCATGGAAGTGAGGAGGAATGTGAAAAGTAGAATCAGAGTCATGCAAGTCATATTCTGTTCTGCAGGAGCCTGGCAGCCTTCACTTTGGAGCTATCTGGGAGGTCACCTGGTATTGTTATACCCAGATCGAAAAGACTCCAAAGACCACCCGGAGACTGACCAGATATGCAAGAACAAAGAGCCTTTATTTCAAGCTTAAGCTCAGGCTTCCCACCATCCAATGCAGTGGGTTAGGGAGGGAACCCTGAGCAGCTGCAAAGCTGGGTTTTTATTATGGTTTGAGCAAGGAACAGGACTTTCCAACTTGGCAGTCACTTGATTGGTTCCCATTTAGCAGAAGCAAGCTTGTTGAAAACTGATTGGTTGGTGCTGATCTGGGTTGGGGGACTTCATGCAGTGTCTAAGTAACAAGGCGTGCCTGGGTACAGAGTGCTAAGGAAAAGTGTCCAGGTAACAATATCATTTTGACTAGCTAAGCAAAGGTTTCTAACTGACCTTTAATTTGACTGGTCAAGTGCTTGGGGACTCTTCAAGGTGGTTACTGAATTATTTTCAGGGAGGTTATTGAGTTATTATATCTTGTTTCCATGGACTATAGTTTCATGTTCTGAGAAATAGAAACAGGATTCTAAGCAACTGTGGGAACATAAGCAGTAAGCAGAGACTCAGGCCTACAGTATCTTATGAAGCCTGTCATGGCAGCCCAGCTGCTGCGATGCAGCCGCTTGGGCCTTCAGTGTGATGTGAATAAGCTCAGCCAGGCTAGACAATGGTAAAACGGGCATGGGGTACTGAGTGATAAGGACAGCACCGCACACTCAGGATTCACAAATGAAACCCAGTGACCTTCCAGGGAGCCTATGGAAGCTCATACCACAGCAAACGGAGAACTACCTGGAAAGTAATGTCCCCAAAGTCCTGACCCACAAAAACGAACTGTTAAAATTTTTATTTCATCATTGGCTTACATCACAAAGTTTGGGTGTCATTAACTGGCAATATGTGACTTAAGTAACCCAAATGGGTAATCTGGAAGTGCATTCCATAAGCCTGTATTCGGTCTGGCTACAATTGCTGCCCCAGCAAGTCATTATGTGACTAGAATACATGTCTGTCTACAAGTGGCTGAGTTGCTCACAGCACACAAAACATACAAGGCTCTGCTCCAGCTTTCCCGGAAGGTCTGCCCATGACTGGCTGCCCTGGGGCAGATAATTAAGCTAGCTTGGGTCTGTTTCATAACTACACAACATGGAGTTACTTATGTCTTCCACTACATGCCCTCGGGCAACTTGGAACCTTCCTGAGTTAAAGAAGCCATGCCAAAACTCAAAATCAATAGTGCCACTTAAATGATGACATCCCCAGTGGGAAAAGCTGCTCGACTTCACGCATCAATGGCATAAGCTCCAGGCATGGGCATACATCAACAGGTCGAAGAGCTCATTAAAGCTTTTTAATTTCTGCTTAGTGGTCTTAGGATTTACTTGATGCCAAAGAGAGAGCCTTCCACTAAGCAGTGAGACTGAGGTAGTCAGTAGAAAATGTCTTACACACTGGTCTGATACACTTCCCAGGCAGGCCAGGGCAATTCTGCTGGCTGTGGCAATTCCTGGCTTGATGGGCTACTGTTTGCTACTTGCTAGTAGTTCTTTGTTGTTGCAACTGTCCCTCATCAATCTTCCTGTCATCTTTTGCCAAAAACTCAATTTTCTGGGGGAAAAAAAAAGGAGTCTACTAGTACTGGAGTACTGATTTGTATGGTTCAGAGAGTATTGAATCCACCTATGGTTTCTGAGAACCTCCCCTCCACCTCCACCATCCTGCCACCCCAGATCTTTTTAGCAATCCCCTGGCCCTGAAACCCAAAACAAACACTGAACTTCCAGTAGGATTATTGGAAGTTGAAACTATTCCACTTGGGTTGATAAACTAGTAGGTTGAATTTTATTAGAAGTCTTCTTTCCCTGAGAGGGAGACACTACCTAAACACAAACAATGGGTGGTCCATTGATCATCTATATTCAGCAGATCTTCAAGTCATGGAAATCAGTATATATTTTTTTTCCTTCATATGTACACCAGTAAAATACTTTTTATCATTTAGACCACTTTAAGTTGTATTTTCTATTTCTTGCAATCATTCTCAGAAACTGCAAAAAGATGGGCTCCTCCACAGACTTGGATTTGATGAAATGTCATTTACTTTCTCGGACAACACAATTCATGACAATTGACTATACTCTCTTTCTGAGCCTTGAATAGAAAAAAAAAAAGTCCAGGCATTAAGTCAACACAACTTCAAAAAATACTATGCTATTGGTCTTGGTGACGCCAAATAAGCAAATAAGGAGCCTGAGATGTTAGTGGGACACTAGGCTACAAGCCAGCCTTTAAAGAAGACATGCCATAGGATTAAAATTTAACTCTTCATGAAATGAAAGTTAAAACTGCATGACTATACAACTGGAAACAGTGGATCTTAGAGATTATTTGGTTTTCTGTTCCCTAACTATCAGCCCAAAGCCTCAGGCCTGTTGCTGGTATGCGGCTAACTCTGAGCAATAATTTTTTAGAGGCATTTTGATGAGCTTTAGTAGAGGTATTTCATTTGTTTGAAATTCTGAGGTTTCATCTGTCTTGGTTTTGTTTATTTATTTTCCTTTGAATTAACATTTTTCTCTTTTGAAAAATTATAGCATAGTAGACACACTTTCTCTTCTAAATAAGAAACACGTGAACCCACAGTTTCCATGAGGGTCACTCTAGAGTCTCACACTTTTTTTTAGCTTTAGTGGTGACACCATACCTGCCCTCTCACCTACTCCCTCCTGGTCCCCAGCCCTTCCTCCAGCCATCTCTGTGCTCCTCACCATTGGAGATTCTCTTAGTATAGTTCTCATTGGAGCATTGGACATTACAGCATCCCCTCTCAGTCACCCTAAGCCTACACTTGCACCTCCTTGGTATCTCCGTAGACCAGAATGAGAAAGTAGCTATCCTCCAC
Source organism: Meriones unguiculatus (assembly GCF_030254825.1). NCBI lineage: Eukaryota > Metazoa > Chordata > Mammalia > Rodentia > Muridae > Meriones > Meriones unguiculatus. Next base: position 25,997,697 of record NC_083357.1, read on the forward strand.
TTGAGAAGGGAAAGGGATACATTATAAACGCCTCTGAGTAAACATGTGTTGATATCAAACAAACAGATGTGCAGATATTGACCTCGACATTGCTTGCTTAGCGGATCAAACCACCAACAAGGACTTAAGTGCCCGATAGTGGGGGGAATATCAAATCTGTCATTAACCATTAAAGTGATGATTATGAGAACTTTGGAACATTATGAGGAAATGCCCATGACAAAAGGTGAAGTATAATAGTCTGGAATTGAAAATATAGCTTTGATGAATCACATGGTTTAATAGCTGTGGATAAAAAAGCACAGACCATACAAGCTTAACCACACTTCCGGGTAGTACTCACATTTACCTTTATACAAACTTATGCCATTTAGATTTTCTTAAATGGGTTCATAGTACTTCTAATGAGTCTCAGAAAACATTACCCCTAAATACAATATACTGGCATACTAGATATTTTGAGATGCAGAAGTTTGAGAAACAGTAGGTACTAAAAAAATATGACCTTCCCTACAAAGCTGGTCATAATACTATCTTGTGAAGGCTGTCTTTTCGGACCTACCAGCAGTTCACAAAGTCCTTGGGAGCACTGTCCTTAGAGAAGAATTGTGAAGCTCTCTAAAGACCCTAGTTAGATCTCAAAGAAATGTAATTAATATAGAAAAGATAAGCCTGGCCTTTGAGTCTTTCTGGTGTTCTGTCCTGCTACACTGCTCTTTCTGTGTCTTCTGCACACACTTCTTCCTTTGGAGCCAAACACATAGGGTTGCCTGACTTAGTATTTTTGGCCTCCAAAATTGTCAGCTAAATGAACCTTGGAGATTTGGATACAGAAACAAACAAAAAAAAATGGTAAATACCTTTGTTTACTATGCTTATTCATATTTTTTTACATCACCCTTTCAAGTTTTCCTATTCCTATTCAAACCAAACATAATAGGTTTAAGTTCAGATATTTCCTAAAGTCTTTATTCCTTTATGAAGGTTCCTGAGTCACACAAAGGTTTTATTACATTTTTATGCTTTTTTTCTTTAGGCTTTAGTCTCTCTTTAGTTGTACCACCAACAACTGGAACCCAAGCTGGACAGAAGAAAAGTCTTCCATCTTCTGCTTTCTCTACTGCTATGCAGTCAGTATTTGCTGATTAATTTAATCTTAATTGTGAACTTGAATGGATTTAAATCTTCAGGAAAGCACACATCTGGGTTTCTATGTGGGCGTTTCCAGGAAGGTTTACCTGAGGCAGGAAGACAAAATAGGATGTAGGAAGCACCATCTAAAGAAAAATGGTTTTGGACTAAATAAAAGGAGAAAGTAAGCTCAGGCCCAATTTTCATTCCATCTACCTCCAGAATGTAGCTACAATGAGAGTAGGTATTTCATTCTTCATGTCAACCTGCTTTCTCTGTCATGGTGGACTGTATCTCCTCAATCTATAAGCTGAGGCAAATAAGCATTCTTTATTTAGTTGCTTCTTGACAAATATTTGGTCATACAATGAAAAAAGTAACTAGCACATGTAACTCTGTGTACTACAAAAAAGTCACATTCTTTCTGAGGGCTTCCTGTGAGAGGCAAAATTTCAGCATGGCCTTGGGAAACACTGGCATACTTATGTTGGCAGCCAGACGTAATGTGCTCAGCCCAGCAGCCACCTCCTTCAGGGCTACCCTTGTTTAATGTCTACCCTACCTCAGGACTGTCTCCAAAACTATAATGCCCATCTAGGACTGCATCGGGCAGGTACTTTTCAAGTAAATGAAAGCCAAGTATCCTGATTACAATAAAGAGACTATCACAAACCAAGAGAGAAATCAGGACCTATAAAGGAGTTAATACAAGCAATCAAAGACAGGTAAAAATTCCAGCAGCACAGTATACCATTTGCTATTTCCCTAGTAAAGCCTGTTCTAGAATAACAGGGAGGCTTCACTGTTGTCAGACTGTCAGAAGTGAATTCCCTGAACACTGGCCATCCTTGAAACCAACACTTAGGTTCTGACAACTTCCCAATTCATTTTCTCCAGCTGTGTCAAACATCCAGCATGGTTTCTAAGGCATTTTTATTCGATCTGGCTTTTCTGGCATCTGAATCTCAAGATGACAAAAGATGGCATCTCTTCTCAACTGCTGTCTAAATTAACCAAGTCAGAAAAGGGGATGGTTCGATACAATGAAATATTAATACACATTACCTCTGAGAGAATTATTAGATGAATGTTATCAGATGTTCTCTCCCGTGTGACAAACTCTACGCTTAGCTGACGCCAGCTATCCAGCTGACCTCAGCATCCCAAAGCAAGAGTGTGCATGGCTGTTCCAGGGGTACACATGTTCCAGGATTATCACATGTGCAACAGAGGAAAAACATATAAACCCTACACCTTTTGACCCCAGATCCAATTTTATAGCAGCGAAGAAAACACAATTTCCATCAAAAGGTAATAGAGGCACAAGTGTTATGAGAGAGTCATTTGGGAAAGACAGAATGGAGGGAGCGCTCTGCAAACAGAGTCTAGAGGCAGAGACTTCACAGTCAAAGTAAAGACGTCTGGGAGGTGGGGACAAACAACAAGACCACAGGAAAGGCTTAGCCAACTTAGCCAAAGGAAAGGCTCAGTTTTAGGGTTTCTTCTTTTTTTACTTTTTTTCTTTCAATTTCAAAGGAATGTTTTGTTTTTTCTAACAAACAGAGCAAATAGACAGATGGAAAACTCTTCTGACAGGCTCCCACATGTCTGTCCCTTGGGTCACTGGTCTGCCCTTAACTTTGTTTCACTGGCGGTATCTCTTGTTGCCCCCTCCTCATTTTCCCTCAGACAATAAAGATGGATTCATACTAAATCATCTGGGTATGCAGTGTGGACAACAAAGCTTCTAAGAGCAGGGTGGTCTCTCATGTGTTCAGAGCGAAATGCAGAGCCTTGAATGTCATACATGGAAGTGCATGTGCACACTGTTTCAATCCCAGGAATGTTCTGTATGACCATCCTGTATGTTTCCATCCGCCATCACTCTGCTTTCCACTGCCATGTTTACTCGGGCCCCTTTGCCTGAAAACATGTCTTGAATAGGTTAGGCCTTACCTTTGTGGGATGTTTACAAAAGTCAGACTGTTACCTCCATGGGGAGTGCACATTCCACACCGCCTAAGGAACACTGTTTCTCTCTGGCTATACCACACCAGGAAGCAACAATGTGAAGTTTATCTGTTGGCATACGCTAACTTTGTTCCTCAAATAAGATGTCACCTTATGTTTTGTGTGGATGTGCTTTCTTATTTTCTCTGTCATAACTAATAATTCGGGCACCCTGCTACCCCACAAACTTCCATGGTTTAGTAGGTACTGATAATTTTGGTATGGATCTATTACCAATACAATACTTTCAAAGTAATGACTTTCTAATTCTATCATCCCTTCCATATTTCTTTGCAGGTATTCTAATTCACAGAATAGATTCCTCTCTCCCTCTCACTCCCTCTTTTTTCCTATCTCTATCTCTTTCTCTCTGTCTCTTTCTCCTTAGTTACTGTTCAGCACTATTACTTTAATATCTGATAATACAACTTGAAGGAGTAAGGATTTGTTTTGGATCGTCGTTTCACAGAGCTCTGATAATGGTAGCTTTTGTCCATGCACTTGGACAGAGCATAAAGACAGTGCGTGTGCGTGTGCGCGTGCATGCGTGTGTGTGTGTGTGTGTGTGTGTGTGTGTGTGTGTGTGAGCAATAGCAGTAGCAGTAGTTGTAAGCTGTTCTCATTATAACATAAGAGAAGAAGAAGGCAGTCCGGATCCTAGCAACCAGGTCTAACCATAGAACACAACCCCCTGACACTTATTTTCTCCAAGCAGTCTCAGCTCCTGAGCTTATCACAACCTTCCAAAAGAGTGTCGCCAGCTGGAGACTAAGCATCCAGACCAGAAACCTGTGGGCAGCATTTATATTCAAGTTGCGACAGTACACAGTACACCTTGCTCATCTGCTCCTTTACGGGACTTTTCACACCAGCTCCTCTGCTGTTCTGACACAGCCCACATCCTCTTGTCTCTTTCTGGTGAGTTTCTTATCAAAAATCCTTCCCAGACTTTTCTTGTGGGCTTGGTTTTTCTTCTCCAGGTCTAGATCAGCCACTTCTTCAAGGAGCCATTATTCCCTTTCGTGGGAAACCCTAGTTGGAAATGAGAGTGGGGAACGAGGTTCCTTCACTGGTGCTAGGGGTGCCAGTCCTTTAAGCCTTCTGAGAGGAGAGGAGCTAACAATTCTAAATGTGTAGTTAGCCATGCATCCTTACTGATACTTGGAATATCAGTCTAGTAACTCCAGGCTTTTTCTGGCTTTCTGCTAAGCTATGTGTGCATATATCACTTTTATCTTCTACAGTGATAACCGTGGCCCCTCCCAAAGTATCCCTCTAACCTTACAGTAGATATAAAATAACTTTAAGATCATTCCTCTGGCACCACTGCCAACAATAAATGTAAAAAGCCTAGGGTTCCTCTTCTTTAGACTTGAAGACACACAGTTGAGGTGGGAAGTCCTTACTTGTGTGATGTGCAGATATGCATTCTTCCTTCTGGATTCAGTACCTTTTCGCTCCCATCATTGTGAGTTATATGTATAAAATAGTAGCTTAGTTTTGAAGTAAATACTATATAAAAATACATCCAGAGGCATGTCACCCTTTCTCTCCTCTGTCGTGTCTCCTTCCAGGAGACCACAAATTTCACTTCTACCCTGCATTTCTTTTGCAAAAACAAAAGGGAACCATTCAGAGAGAGATGGGGTGGTGGTGGTGGTGGTGGTAGGGATTCTTTTGTATTTGCTTTAGGGTTTTTGTTTTGGTTTTGTTTGTTTCATTTTATTTGGGTTGGTTTGTTTGTGACAGTTTCTCACTAAGTAGCCCAGGTTGGCACTGGACTCATGATTTTCTAGCCTTAGCCTCTGGAGTGCTGGTGATGAGACACACATTGTTATTTTCCCTTGTCTCCTAACGAAGTGCAGCATGCTTTGGAACTCTGCACCATCAATTCCTGCAGTAATGACGATCAGTCCATGAGTAACTTCTCACTCTGCTCTATGGCATAGTGTGACAGTCAGCTACGACAGCTTTCTCAGCACTCTGTCCACACATTTAGGAAGGTTCCACCATTTTACGTGATCACAAAACGACACATGTCTTACAAGTGAGGCAGGGAATAATTCCATGTGCCTAAAGGTTATCCCTGCAGCAATTTTAACACTTTAGGTCTCTGATTACCTTTCTATTGGATTTCGGGCCTCTCTTTTTCTCCAGAATTTGTAATAACAATATATTTTATGTTTATTAGCAGTTTGTCAGTAACATATTGTGTAAATATTTTCCCTTGGTTTATTACTTGAGATTTGGCTTTCAGAGTTCTGCCATGAAAAAAAAAATTCACTGATTTTTTTTTTACTTTTTAAATTTTCATATAATCAAATATAATTACATCTGAAATTTTGTTATAGGACGACTTTTTTGTTTCCAGCTTATATAGGATACCCTTAATAACTAGTTTTTAAGTCTCCTCATTCGGTTATACAAATGGGTGTAAAGGAATGAAAGACTCTTTGCCTATGGACCTCTGGGCAGTTTTAAAGATGCCTGAGCTTCATTTCTGCAGGAGCTGCTTCTCGGAAGGTTTTCTCCACAATCCAGTCTCTCGAGAAACCTACGAACAAAACCCAGATTCCTGGACAGCACCACAATCCTGGAAATCCTTCTCAGGAGAAAACCATAATCTCAGTGAAAGTCTCTTCTGTAACTCCACACCTCTCTAAAGCAAGTATCAGCCGCATCACGTTTTCCTGCCTCTCAGCCACGGCTGTCTTAAATCTTATTACTTTTATGACAGAGTATTTCAGAAAAAGAAAAAAACCTTAAAATTATACTCATCATATGGAACGGTTAATATTTGAAGACGTATTACTATATAAGCACAATGATGTGTGTATGTATGTGTGTATATGTGTGCGCATGTACATATATGCACGTACATGCAAGTGAAGGCCTGAGGTAGACGTTGGGTGTTCTTTTCAAACACATTATGTTTTTTTGAAGCAGGATATTCCACTAAACCCGTCTCCCCAGCCCTGGAATTACAAGCGTGTACCACCATGTCTGGCTTTTCGAGTGGATTCTGAGGTCTCGGGGTCAGGTCCTCATGCGTGTATGGCAAGCACTTTACCAGCGGAGCTACGGAAGTCCCATATCCATTTAAATATTGTTATATGCATAAGGCTGGCCCTGTCTTTTCTTCCTTGTAACATGTCTCAGTTTTTACACAGTGTAAACATCTTTCCATGTTACCCCGTTGTCAGCAGCAGCTCTTTCAGAGACTCCACGGTATGCTACTCTATAGACACATAAAATATTTAACCAAGAACTGTGCTCTTAAGACGTTTTGGCTTCTTTTTAATATCACAAACAACCCTCAGCAACACACTTTTGCCCAAACACTACTTTAAGGTAAATATGTAGCCACTGAATTGCTGGTTCAAACAGTACTCAGTACAGTGGAGCTGCCACCAGCAGTACGTGAAAGTAACTTCTCCCCTTGCCGACCCACAAGAGTGTCATTCTTCATTATAATCCCCCCCTTTTTTTAATCTCTTGATTTCTTAACACAAGCCTACACAATCATGCAAAGCTAGACAAAAGCCACAGACTGGCAAATTCAGAACACAAAACCAGTGATGGGTGATTAAAACCATTTCAATCCTGCTTCCAGGCTCTATACAGCCGATTGAAATGTCCTCAAACCTTTTCATTCAAAAATGAACACTCAAAAAAATGTAACTTGAGGTTAGGGTGATGAAGTCCTACACTGCTTCCTAACAGCTTTGCAGGCACATGAGCTTGGCTCTGCCTTGGGAAGTTTGCATAAAGAAAGTCAAGACCTAAGGAAGCTGTGGAATAAACTTCGTGTAAAGCTGCTCTCAGCCGAGGAGCTAATTAAAAATCCATGAACAATTCTCCCTTGTCAGTTATTGGATAAACACATTTGCTTTAGAAATCTTGACTTCAGGTTCTAGTCTAATGGGCCACACTTCGAAATTACACTTCCAGTTGGAAAACAACAACATAGGTTTTTATAAGCAGAAGCATCTGTGATTTTTTTAGTAGCATGAAACCACTACAGACAAATCCACCACTTTGTACACCCTCGTGTCCCAGTTTAGGATTCTGAAAGCTGAGGGAATCTTGGCATTCTTCAAAAACACTACGTGATCAGAAATACTTGCTCTAACATTTGATGTTTGGTATGTGAAGCTTCTTAGCAAGTGTTTATTAAACTGCATAATTCCAAAGCCTGGGGTGTTTTTCTTGGAGCTGATCACATTTGCATAACTTTTACACTTCCTTTGAAATTAATATTGCCCATTGTGTCCTGGACTTGGCTAATAAAACTTGCCATTTTCACGTGTCACTGCTATGAGCAATGCAGAGTGAACCGCCAAAGGACCCCTGCAATGTCAACATTCGCTTGGTTCCTGCACTGTTGCATTTTTTATGTGAATATATTAAGTTGAGATGAACATGCCTTTGCCGAATCCACTGGTTCTGTGAAACGGCATGCACCATGGTGAAATCTGCCCATAAAGAGAAGAAGACTATCGCTGAAACTGGAGCCAAACACCAGGGATCATGGTAGTGCCAGGAGCTCCATTCAGCACTCAGTGTCCCTCCGGAGAGCTTAACTACCATGATCCCAAATGCGTTCAGAAACTATTGGGCTGCTTTCTTTCAAGGTTACATCCTTGTTAGAGGTTAGAAACTGGAACTAATTCTTAGGGTCAGTGGTACAGGATGCTATAGAAATGACTTGGTAAGGGTGGAGGAAAGGTCCATCCTGAGCAGCTCCTTGAAGCAAATCAAATGCACAAAGAGGCAGTCTCTCTGAGCACCCTCACCCACCCACCCATAAACAGCAGGCTTCATGGTAGTCTTCATACTCCTTGCCTCCTAACAAGACTCTACCCAAGCGACAATCTGTTCAATGCTCAGGAAAGCCCAGTGGCAAGACAAAGGCAGCTGGGATAGTGTCAGGCTCCCAGTGCTGGTACAAACATCCTCTGCAAGGAGGGAACATTCTCTCCATCAGCCCAGTCTTTGTCTCTATATCTTACTCCAAGCTTATCCAGCTTGATCAACAGGCAGGGTAACAGGGACTCAGGGCCAGAGTTAGGGGAAGATGAATGAAGTACAAATTGTAAGAATAGCCTGTCTCGGTAATCAGTAATACTATAAGGGAAGTGCTTTTTAAATTTTATTCTTTATTATTATTATTTGTTATAATTTATTCACTTTGTATCTTGGCTGTAGCCCCTCCCTCATCTCCTCTCAGTCCCACCCTCCCTCCTACTTCCCCCTCTGTCCCTCCCCCAGTCCACTGATAAAGGAGGTCCTTCTCCCCTTCCATCTGACCCCAGCCTATCAGGTCTCATCTGGACTGTCTGGATCTTTTTCTCTGTGGCCTAGTTTGGCCACCTCACCAGGGAGAGGTGATCACAGAGCCAGCCACTGAGTCCATGTCAGAGACAGCCCCTGCTCCTCTTACTAGTGAAATCACTTGGACACTGAGCTGCCCATGGGCTACATCTTTGCAGGGGGTCTAGGTCCTCTCTATGCATGGTCCTTTGTTGATTCATCAGTTACTGCAAGACTCACTGAGACCAGATTTTTTGGTTCTGTTTGTCTCCTTGTGGAACTCCAGTCCCTTCCAGGTCTTTTCTTATCACCCCGTCTTCTTCCAAAGATTCCCTGCACTCTGCCTAAAGTTTGGCTCTGAGTCTCAGCATCTGCTTCCATACCCTGATGGGTACAGTCTTTCAGAGACCTCTGGTGTAAGGCTCCTGTCCTGTTCCCTGGTACTACTGATGTTCATCCTGTTTGCCCTTCTGAATGAGGATTAAGCCTTTTCCCTAGTGTCCTCTTGGTTTTCTAGCGTCTTTAGGAGTATAGATTTTAGTATGTTTAGCCTATATTATATGTCTAATATCCACTTATAAGTGAGTATATATTGTGTGTGTCTTTCTGTTTTGGGTTACCTCACTCAAGATGATCTTCTCTACTTCTATCCATGTGCCTGCAAATTTCATGATTTCCTTGGTTAAAATTGCTGAGCAGTATTCCTTGTATAAATGTACCACAATTTCTGTATCGATTCTTCAGTTGAGAGACATCAAGGTTGTTTCCAGATTCTGGCTATTATGAATAAGGCTGCTATGAATACGGTTGAGCAAATGTCCTTCTTGTATGGAGGAGCATCTTTTGGATATATGCCCAAGAGTGGTATAGCTGGATCTTGAAGTAGCACTATTCCTAATTTTCTGAGAAAGTGCCATGTTGATTTCTAAAGTGGTTTTACAAGTTTACATTCCCACCAGCAATGGAGAAGGGATCTCTTTCCTCCACAACTTCTTCAGCATGTGTCTTCCCTTGAGTTTTTGATCTTAGCCTTTCTTCTGGGTGTGAGGTGGAATCTCAGGTTTATTTAGATTTGTATTTCCTGGATGACTAAGGACATTAAGCCTTTCTTTAAGTGTTTCTCTGCAGTGGATCAAAGAACTCAACATAAAACCAGACACACTAAACCTGTTAGAAGAAAAAGTGGGGAAGAGTCTTGACCTCATTGGCACAGGAGACAACATCCTGAACAGCAGGAAGTATTTATGTATTTTAAGTTTTTTTGTGTGTCCAACACTGAAGTAGCTGAAGGTACTTAAGACTGAAATGTTGCTGTATTATAATTTACTTCAGTTATGAGTGTTGTAAGTATAGTGAAACCAGAATTTGTTATAACACCAACAGCACAGGCTCTAAGTTCAACAATCAGTAAATGGAACCTCATGAAACTGAAAAGCTTCTGTAAAGCAAAGGACACCGTCATCAGAACAAAATGGCAACCTGTAGACTGGAAAAGGATCTTCACCAACTCTATATCTGACAAAGGGCTAATATCCAGTATATATAAGAACTCAAAAAGTTAAACACCAACAAACCAAGTAATCCAATTAAAAAATGGGGTACAGAGAATTCTCTAAACAGGGAACTCTCAATAGAAGAATATCGAATGGCAGAGAAACACTTAAAGGGAAATGCTTTTAAGAATAAATGTTAGTCAGGTGGTGGTGGTGCACACCTTTAATCCCAGTACTTGGGAGGGAAAGGCTCATGGAACTCCGTAAGTTCAAGACTAGCCCGGTTTGTTTTAAGGTTTTTGTTGTTTTTTTTTTTTTGTTTGTTTTGTTTTTTTTTTCATGTTCAACACTGAAGTAGCTGAAGGTACTTAAGACTGAAATGTTGCTGTATTATAATTCACTTCAGTTGAGTGTTGTATGTGTATTGAAACAAGAATTTGTTATAATCTTACCTTCCTGTGTCAACTCATAAAGCCATCAATGTAGTATTTTCAAAGTGTGTGCCTTTGTTTAGGATGGTTTTATTTGGGAGAACTATTACACATTCTTTTATCATAAAGTGAAATTTTAAATTGTAGGGAGTGGTACTGGCTCAGGACATCCCAAAACCAAGTTCTCAACATAAAGAAGATTTATTTGCCACAGAGGGACAGAGGGCAAAGAATACAAGAAAAAGACAGGAGAGAGAAGGTGAGGGAGAATGGTAAGTGAACAAGGGGGATGGAGAAGTGGTGTTTGTCGGGGAGGGGCAGAGAAAGGACCACCTTTGAATAGAAAGGAGAGAAACCAGGCCCACAGGCAAATGGCGATTTATAAAGGGAAAACCCAGAGTTAGGATGAGGTGTTCAATCTTAATTGGGCATGTTAATTAGGTGACCCAAGGGAGCTCTTGATTGCTGGACATCAATACTTTGATAGCTGGACCTTGGTAGTCAGCCTCAGGAGGAGGATGTGGCCAAAAAAGGAAATAGACCTTGGTGGCTAGCTTTAGGATGTGGCCTAATAGTTCTTAGCAGGGAAGAGAGAACGGGAGAGAACTGCCAGGCCTGCCAGAGCCATGCTCACCATACTCAGACTGGCTAGAGTCCCTTCACTGGTAACTTCAATCTAAATTACTAAATTTCACAAAATTGATTTGTTGTTCCATTTTCTTTTTCCCTTCCTTCCTTCCTTCCTTCTTTCTTTCCTTCCTTCCTTCCTTCCTTCCTTCCTTCCTTCCTTCCTTCTTTCTTTCTTTCTTTCTTTCTTTCTTTCTTTCTTTCTTTCAGGTATGCCTTGGTACTACATGGGTCCTTGTTTAACACTTTTAAATGTTCTTCATCAGGGTTAAAGATACTATTTCCTGCCTACAAGATTGAGAAGAGCTCAAAAGCTTGGCTGTGAACTCTTCTACATTAACAGCCCCTCTCGTGTGTTGTTAGTCATAGTACAAAGACAACAATCTACATTTAAGAAAAATTAGTGTCAGCTAAGAAAACTGTCCATTTATGTCTATCTACTTCCCCATCTAAATACTTACAGCAATATCAGCGTAGCAGTTCACCCTGAACATAAACTATTGACCATATGGATGGGTGTTTTCCCAACAACAAAACACTGGGAAGAATTTCAGTGTCATCTGCATTATCATATTTGTACATTCACATGACAATTACAATTCAGTTCTAATAAGAAATGAAAGAGATCTTTATAACGTAAGATGGATGACTGCCAGAAAAAAGATCAAACTGAAAAAGTAATATAGATGGCATGATATATTCTGCATAAGAGTATGTATATACATATGTGTGTGTATTTGTACTCAATAAAATTGAGTATACAAAGAATCAGGCATGCACATGATGTATATTCATTACATAAGGCACTTATACATACAAATAAAGTAAAATAACAACAAATCAATCTCTTAAAAAGAATAAATAAAAAATTAACGTAACTGTTTGCTATAGAGTGTAAAAGACAGTTTTATTTAGTGCTTATGTTTGAATGATGCAAATTTTAATATACACCAAATTTTAAAATAAAAACCCTAAGCTTACATAAAAGCAGTAAATAGATAAAACTAACAATGTATTGCAAATAGCCATAGAGAAGGAAGTACGTTCAAGTCACTTCTGAATCAAGTATCATAAACACATAGCTTCAATGGAATATTAGAACAAAACCATGTGCAAACACATCTTGACCTTTACTTGTGAGTTGGGTGCTGGCAGTGGTACTGGCATAGTATTTCAGAACTATTTTCTGTGTGCTATAAAAGAGAACAAATGAATCAATGCACTGGGTTCTCCTTGTGGGATAAAAGATACAAATATGGAATGCAGAACCGCTCCTTTAATCCTGGCTACCAATCGTTTATGGTATGTATTCATGTATATGTGTCTATCCGCTGAAGTAAGTAATATTGTGCCTCCACCTCGAGACCAAATCTCTGATCTTAGATTCTGTTTTCCAGGCCAAGAAACAAGAGTTTGAGTGATTGCTGATTCCTGTTGCTGATGAATATAGGAAGTCTAAGGGATGATGCAAATACTGCCCAGAGGAATACTCAGAGACTGATGGAGACATGGCTAAAGATAGACTTGCGGGGACTGGAGAGATGGGTCAGTGGTTAAGAGCACTGTCTGTTCTTCCAAAGGACCCAGGTTCAGTTCTCAGCACCCATATGGCAGCTCACAACTGTCTATACCACCAATTCCAAGGGATCTGACACCTTCACACTAATGCACATAAAATAAAATAAATTATTTAAAAAAAAGATAGACTTGCATTCAGGGGATCCCAGTTTGCGCATCAAAAAGAAAAAGGCCATTGTTTTAAAAGCTCTATACTTACAATGTGTGAGGTTTTCTACAGGCTTGCTTAATTTCAATACAATGTTCAAACTGTTTTTTTTTAAACTATGACACAAACAGCAAATGAAAAAATATTTTGCTTTAATTGATAGTACAATTGTTTATGTGTAAGTTGTGTGAAGTTTACTGTGACATATCTGATTCTACAGAAGATAAGGATAAAACTCTGGTTTTCCAAAGAATATCAAAAGAGAACTGTATAAACATACTAAAAATAGAAAAAAGATCCCTCAGCATAAGTAATCAACAGTCCTCAGGAAAGAACTATCTTAAATTAACACCACACAGAAAATTTAGCTAATCTCAAGCCAAAACACCAAAAGATAATTCATACAAAAAATAATAACAACAGCAAAAGAACAAGCCATATAAATAAGGCAATCTGGCAATTACTACCTTCATCAAGCGAGCGAGCAGCATTGCCAATACTGATATAGCTGAGTAAGGTACACTAACCTGTGTGACTCAGTGTCAGCAGGCGACATCACCTAGCTAGCATTTTGACCAAAAGTGTTCAAACTGAATTTAGTCATTAGGAAGCCATTGATTAGATCCTGTAGTACACAGTACTGTTGGCTTGAAAGCTTTAAAAATTACAGATTAAGCAATGAGAAGTAAAAGGCAGGGGATTGCTGTAGCTTAAAGGAGTCCACAGCATTGCTGCTCTGCCTCTTGACAAAGATGAAGTGTAAAGTATCCAGAGAGACAACAGGGCGGGCTGAGCGGTGCACTGCTTGCCTAGGAGCTTGTAGAAAGAAAACAAAATAAGGAAGGGAGGACTCCCCAAAGTGGAAAAAACACAGCCAGAAGTTAGCAGTGTGTTAGGTCAGATATTAGTGTTGAGGTTCTTGGGCATACAGCTTGGTTGCATCATTAATTTGAGAAATATAAAGTTAAATGTCATGGAGTAATATAACATCTATAACTACAATACAAATGCTTTCAATGGCATATAAATGTGAAAACAGAAGCCAATGGATAATTGTTAGCAACCAAATCCTCATACTGGTGTTTGGGGAGCTGTTCTCTTCCCCCGACGTTCTTTAATTTAATGCTCTCTATGAGTAAAGAATGATGTAGATGGCTTGCAAGGCCTTCCAAGTGAGATTTGCAGCATTAACTCATTATCACGTGGACTGACTCTACACGATCAAGACTAACAAGGCCTCTGTTCTGCAGATGAGGGAAATAAAACCTCTAGGAATAAAATAATTTGAGTAAGCTTGCATTCAGGTTGCTTGGGGGGGGGGGTTCTGTGATTGTTCTATTTGGTTTTAAATCTTATCCATTCTCATTGTAAATATGAGTGAGGGTGTGTGAGTGTGTGTGTGTGTGTGTGTGTGTGTGTGTGTGTCACAGAATACTCATGGAGCTCAGAGGACAACTTTATAGAATTAGTCCTCTCCATCCACCAGGAATTAAACACAGGCCAGCAAGCCTGTGGCAAGTACTTTATGTGCTGGGTCTTCTTGCCAGCCCTGAAATTGGGGTTTTTCTTTTTTTTTTTTTTTTTTTGAGATGGGCCTTGAAAAGCTTAGTCTGGCCTTCAACTCACTATGTAGATGAGGATGATATTGAACCCATGGGCTTCCTGTCTCTACCTCCCAAGTTCTGTGATTAAAGATGTATGCCACCTCACTTCCTGGTGGCTGGGATCTGAACCTAAAATGTTTATATTAAAATTCATTATCATGGCGTACTGCTCTTTTCCTGAAATAAACAATACATCTAACTGACAGAGTGAGCATATTAATCACATCCCAATGGTTATTCACAGCTGATATGGTTATTTCTGATGGTTCCAGTTAGTTCCTTTTCCTGTGCTGAAAACAAGATTAAGTAGAGGCCAAAACAACAAATGGGGACTTAGGAATTGAAGTGGGTTCTGCTAAAATATTTGTAGACATAGGATCTAAAAATAGTATGTTGGCTATGTGTATTGTTTTTAAGTAGAAAAAAATAAGCAAAGTATAGACATCGATGTACATACACTGTACATTAAATTAAGCAAAGAAAGCAAAACAAAAGTGCAAGTGGTTTGAGGTTGAAGCTGTGTTGAAGATAGTATTGTAAACTGGTTCATCTCTTCAGCTGGTAGAGCCCCCAACCCTCCTAACACATAAGAAATTATATCATTAGTCAACTAATCAGGTTTCATTTACAATAGCACAATGGGGTACCCTCTTTAACTCAAAGGAATAGCCAGCTCACTAATAGTAGCTCAAAAAGGGGGAAGTCTCAGAATGGAAGAGAAGCAAGGGAGGCTCTGGAGAGCAGACAGAAGCAGACAAAGGCAGTTGCACTAAAAAGAAAGTGAGAAATGGAAAGGGAAATGTCAGGAATCAAAGGTTAAAAGAGAAAAGATCGGGGGTTTTTAAAGAAGATATAGAAAGAAGTCCCTTATGAAATGAAAAGGACCAGCGAAGATTCTGAAATTCTAACTGTATCTGAAGCTTGAAAATTCAAGGCAACAAAGAAAAGCTGTAATAGAAAGCCATTCAGACAGTCAGTCACTCACTCCTTCACTTAACCCCTACAATGTGGAAGGCACCTTACAGAGCTGTGAGGGACAGAAAATGTGAGTGAGACAGGCCGTCCACATGTAAGAAGCGCAGGCATCCACATATTTCCAATTTGGGATCTTCTTACTTTCTAAATGTGATTTTAATTATTGCCACACACCTTTGTTCATATTCTCGACTAAGAAATTACAGCCTTTACATTCTCTATAACAGCAGGTGATTTTTAACGACAGCTGCCATACTGAATGGGTACACTCATTATGGAATGAAAACATGTTTACATTTCTGATATGCTGACGGCATATAATGCAGTGTTGTTAAGGAGTGCTTGGTATATGGAGATTCTTCCATATATGGAAGCATGCATCTCCCATTCCACAGAGGAGGTGAGTGACAGGGATATATAAAGGATTTTAAAAGATAATTAAGGTATCCAAGATGGTGGATGATTCTCAGGCATAATCTGTTAGACTCTCCAGGGAATAAACTTGGGCCATCAGATAACCACCACTGGAAGAGGTGAATGACTCCTGAAAATCTCTGGTATAATAACCAAGTAAATTAGAAAACTTTAAAAGGCAGAATGGGAAAAATACAGTCTCCCCCAGAGGAACTGTCAGTGTTTGGGACACTCGTGTTCTTAGTGAGAAGGAGTAACCAGGGCTAGGCATAGACAGAAAGCCTCAGAAACTCACTCCCAGGCTGTCGGTGACACACATTTGATGGGAGAAATGGAACAAGGACATGAAATTTGTATGCAACAGACAGAGATAGAGGGAGGAAACCCTTTCTCCTTAGCACTGTATTAAAGTAGCTACAGAGCACAACTTTTTGAAGATCTCAGCAGTGTCAGGGGCTCAATAACCACATAGTTAAGAAACTCAGAGAAAGTGTTATGGTCCTCTGTACTGAAAACAGCAAGAATTCTTCTAGGCCAGTGATTCTCAACATGTGGGCTATGACCCCCTTGGGGGGGGTCACATATCCTGCATGTCAGATATTTACATTAGCATTTGGAATGGTAGCAAAATTACAGTTATGAAGTAACAACAAAATAATGTTGTGGTTGGGGGTCACCCCAACATTAGGAATGGTATTAAAGGGTCACAGCATTAGGAAGATTGAGAACCACTGGCAGACAAGAAACTGCACATTAGAACTATGTGCAATCTTTATTGACAATATAAACCTAGCCGGAGCCAGAGTTTACTAGGAAGCATGGACACAAGATAAACACTGCTTGGGGTGGAGTTAGTATGTAAATAGACTCCTGAAAGGTACCACAGAGGTATGGCAGCATCTGTGACCTAACCTCTCACGGGACCATACAGAACTGTGGCAGCATCTCAGCGCAAGGGGAAGGAAGGCTGAGAGGCTTGCGGCTGCACCCATCAATGCAGAGAGGCTGCATGAAGACTCCAGATCCCCACTCACCTTTTGCCCGTTTACCTTTATTTCCTTTCTATTTAATAACCCATGTTAGTTTTGCAGACTAGCATGGTCCTTCTCATTTCTCATTCTCTCTCTTCTTTTTCTCTCTTCTTTGGTATTTCATTTCTCTTTTGACAACTTTCTCAAAGACATAAGCCAGTCTTGTTTTCGGGGATACCATGTTTCAGCCTCTTGAGGCTTAAAACTCCATAGGTGATCTGATTGCATTTTTTTTATCTGTTTTCATTTCATATATACACATAATTTATTTCAGTAATATTCACCCATTTCCACTTCTACCAATTAGCCTTGGCTGTTCCCCTTTCACTTCTATTGGTCTTCCTTTTCTTCCCAAGCAGCATCTGACATTGCTCTTATTGTCATGCCGTTTTGTTTTGTTTTTTTTTTTCATGATCCAGTTCAGTGATTTCCATTAGGATCATTTACACAAGGATGTGCTATTATAGTTAATTTTATAAATCTGTGTTTGTTTCTCAGTTTCTCTCTTAACCCGGCTATCACACAAATAATTGGGACTATCATATTATTTAACAAGCTTCACAGCACAAGAACTGAGCAGATATTAATCTATTCTAAACCCTCTAAGCTAATTTGGCTTCCTCTCTAACACACATCCCAGAGACACTTGCACTTTGTAGCTTTTCTTGCTTAGCTCTCTCTCTCTCCTGGTTCCCCCGGGACATTTACATGTGGCTGAATCTTCTACTTCCTCTTCTAAATCACCTCCCCTGGCTGGCAGGAAGTCCAACCACATTCACTCCCCTGATCAGTGATTGTATGTAAGCCACTTTATTGCCATATCAGGGGACAATTGAGGAGCTATATTTACACAGCACTGGGACAAGAGATTCTCAGAACAAAGCTTGCAACGAGATGTCGGAGATACAGAAATCAGCTTTGATTACACAATTACCTCATGCCTACATTGGGCACCTTATCTATGGCTATGTGTAACACCATGAAAGAAAACAAATATTCTCTTGAGGAAGCTAATTTAGAAGGAGATTTGAAAAAACATTAACAAGTAAACAATATTCTGATTTTTCTGACTTGAATTACAAAAACCAACAAAGATTCAGAGTTCTCTTCCATACACTTTCGTGCGGAGAATACAAAAAAAATATTAAAATTTTCTCTTATTAATATTTACCATATGATCAGTATTGAATAAAATTATAGGGGATCATTGTTTTGACATAAGCTCCTATATTAGGTCCCAAAATATCAGGTTAAAAGCAAAAGAGAAGAGTTTCACAGTCGCAAAACAAAACTACAGTCACCTGACTCTCCCAGAAAGCTACAGGAGTAACATTCAGGTATAGAAGATGATGAATCCCGAAGGAAACAAGCTAACAGGTTACAGGTAACCTGACACTAGTCAGTAATCCTCTGTCCGCACTCTGTAAGGAATGAATCTGAAATGAGTCCTTTGCTCATCTTTGGGCTCAGTTCAGCACTTCTCTGTCTATAAACCAACTTCAGCTCGGCTTTTGGAGTGCCGCTTCTGTTACATGGAATGAAATGTTACCCAGATTCTAGATCAAACTAAAGCCAAAGTAGATCTTAAAATAAAATTTGTTATCATTTTGTATTTTGACATTACTTAAATTCATCAGAGAAAGATAGATATTTATCTGAAAAGAAACAGAATATTTCATTTCCAAAAGAGCAGGAAACCAAAGGGAAACATTTGTCTTGTACATGATTCATTCAGAATGGGAAAGGAAATTTCAGTTTTACCAGGAAGCTATCAGTTCTTGTGCTGAAGAACAGCAGGCAGTGGGAAGATAAATGAATTCTGTGTTTTTTAGAAAGAGACGGTTAGTTCTTAATGATTCAGGTCGCAGTCAAAGCCAAATCACCTCCTTCCTTAGATTAAGAAAACAATATAATTTATTCCAGTACTATCGAAAGCAATGGAAGCAAATGATTCTCCTTAAAGAAGAACCTGGAAGATCTCAGACCACACCTTTTAAATGTTACTCATTTACCAAAGAGGTATTTTCAATTTCCCCATGCCATAAAGCACTGATTTCCTACTAAAGGTGTCACTTGGGTTACACACACACACACACACACACACACACACACACACGCTACCATCACTTTCACATGGCTTTAAAACATTGCCAAGCCCACTGTAAAGGACATGGAGAACTAAGCAAGCATCCTATCAGAGGTTCTGGTGTCTTCAGGAAGCCCAGGTCACTCACAGAGTGGGATTCCTGCAGCGCACTGGTTTTGACCTCACAGAGGATCGCCATTTCCAGCACTGCCAGCTTCTTTAACTTTCAAGAGAACACAGAAGAGTCCTTCAAAGCTGACAGGGAAAAGATATCCTGGAGTCTAATTTCAAACTAGGTCTCATATCAGAGTCCTTTAAAATCAGTTTTTAAAGGTTTATTTTGTGATGTTCTGATAAAAACAAAATCTTCTAACACTAGTGGCTTTTGTCTGATGGATGCCACAGAGTGAATCAGGAAGTTCAAAGCAGAGGGAGAGAATTTACATTAATTTTTTTAAGGAGGCAACATGGTGAAAAATAAAACATTTAAAAATTTAAAAAATCTTTACTTATTCTGGTGAAGACATTTCTTACATCAATACCTTTTAGAAAATTGCTGTAAGATTCTGACTAACTATATGAAGGTGTCTACAAACAAAAGTAAAGCTAACAGTTAATGCCTTTCAATGTTGCTTTTCCCTTTAAACACATACATGTGCAGACTCACACATGCCAGGAACTCTGAAAATCAACTATTTGACTGTACTGTATCACCACTCTCGGTTTTAGAATAAGATGAAACAAATAGACTGGGAAGAAAATCCATGTTCCAGTGCATGTCACCGGGTAGTTGGAGAGGGCTAAGTTTCTCTTTGGATGGTAATGGCAAAGGAAACACAGCCAGACACATATTTGCTGGACTGTGGAACTGAATCAGACTTGAAGCTGAAAGCTGGTTTACCTATTGGGTTACACAGGCTTGTGACTCAGCAACCTTGAACATATTTGCTCTTCTGTGAACTAGAAAAGCTGCTCATACAGACACTAGATGAGGAGTAAACATGTATCAGCCAGCCCATGATCACTTGGACAAATTCCCGAAGAACAGCTTTAAAGAAGTGATTCCCATTGGCTCAAGGTAGCAAAGGTCTCGGTTCACTTGGTTTCGATCCACTCTGGCAGGTCCAAGGTAAGGCTTAGCATCATGCTGAAGGGCATGGCAGAGCACAGCAGCTCACCTCAAGGTAGTCAAGAAGCAAAGAGAGACAGGCATAGTGTCAGAACAAGATACAACCTCTAAGGACATTCCCATGACTTACTTCTGTCACTGGGAACCCCCAACTTTGAAAATGTCCATTACCTCCCAGTAATATCATAAAATGATGAATTCATTAGTGGATTCATCCAGTGATTAGGCTAGAGTCCTAATGATCCTATCATGATCCTATCATCTCTCAAAGACTGGAAGAACTCTGAAACCAGACTTTGACATGTGCAGGTTTTAGAGGTCATTTTGTGTACAAATAGTAACAGCATACAAGGACAAAGAGTGACAGAAGATTCCACCCCAAGTTCGTCAATGTGCACTAAGGGTTATTCTGAACTTGTGGTGATTTAAAAGGAACAAACAAAAGAAAAACTCCTGCCTTCCCTCTGCTCACATAAAGGTATGTGAGTTCATACCTTTATGAATATGAATATGAAATATGAAAGGTATATGAATTCATAAAAGGGTCCTCCCTACCCACCAGGTCAGAGTAATATATGCTCCCAAGCCTGATGTGCATTTAACCAGGATGGATGTCTGGTGACAGTCATTAATAATAACAATTAACAACAGCAACTCTCTGTACATATAAGTGTTTGTTCTGAGATAGGCCCCTTCCCTTTCCATCCTAGACACTTGATCTGGGGCCCCATAAGTTAGACTGACACATGACAGATTAACAACAGAAAAGCAAACCTTTATTAGTATGTGCATTGTGTATACATGCGGGGAGTACCCAGCAGTGAGCAATGCCAACAGTTTAGGTTTGTATTTAGCTTTGCATATCTCTTAAAAGAGAAAGGGAGTTTTTAGAGAAAGGATGAAACAAAGGAGCAGGTCTTTGTTTGGAGGCAGGATGCATTGGAGAGAGGGATTTACAAGGAGAATGAATAAGAGATAAAGGGTACTTGCTAGAGTTTGTGATGTATATTCCTGTGATGTCTGTGTCAGCCGGTAAAGGTTTAGGACTTTCTCTAGTGAGAAACTAGGGGCCATGGTAATAACCTTCAAATCTTGGTAGTCCCTAGGGCCCCACTCTGCCAGGCTGGCCCAGTTTCTCAAGGCTCCATGTTCTGCCTTCCATGAACAGCACCAGCTAGGGAAACAAATGCCCAAAGCATGAGCAGGGGTTAGGGGAGGCGGTGGCATAGAAACCACGAGGCCACACTTTTTCTAATGAGGCAGGATTTTATGGAATGGCTCAGTGCTCCCTGGATGGTATTGACCTTAGCTGGAGCTAACACATACAAGGTGACTTCCTTGAGTTCACAGACTCTTAACTGGACGTGCTGGGCTCCTCTTTATGTGTCTGTGTTCTTGGGAGACTTTCATTCTAATGACCTCCTTCCCACAGAATGGTCACATTTCTTTACAGAATGGCTCCATGGACTAAGAGAATAAAGTCAGAAGCCTCCACCTGAAAATGTTGTCTCAGACACAGTAACGGTGCCATTACCCCCTGAGCAAGCATGTTGGAAAGCCAGCCAAAGGGCACAGCAAGATGGCACACGCTAATCCCAGCACCTGAGGGACAAAGGCAGGAAGATCTCTTTGAGTTCCAGGACAACTTGTGTATGTAGTGAGTTTCAGGCCAGGCCAGTCAATCAAAGCTACGTGGTGGGACCCTGTCTTTAAATAAATAAGTAAATAGAAAAGGAAGGAGGGGGGGAGAGAGAGAAAGGGAGAAAGGGAAGGAGGAAAAGAAGTGGAAAAGAAAAGAAAGCAGTCAAAAGTCAAGGATGGGGAAGAGATGAGATTTCCTTTCATGGAGGGAGACCTGCCTCCAAACCATGTACAGGAAGAAAGGCGGATGACAGGCAGCGTCTTTGCAGACTAGTTATGATGGGATTACCTGCTACTTTTCCACTTTCTTCTTTCTGCTCGCATGAGTGGCTACACAGCCACTTGGTTTCACTTACACAGCTCTATGCATATCCTCAACAGAAACATCATGCTACCTCTCCTCCGGGAGCTTGAAACAATGCAATCGCTGAAACAGGGCACATATATTCTGAAATTCTAATAACAAGAAAATACCATACAAATAAAGCATTTCAGTAGTTGTGGAAGATAATACTGGAAATTGTGTGCTAAGAATATGAACTATCCATTTAATTCACTCTCCACACAGTAATTAGTCCCCAACTTCAGAGAACAGAAGGGTCAGGTTCTGGAAGGAATGTCATGTACTGTACAGGTCAGATGAGACCTGGAGAGTATATGGAGGTGGGTGGATTTCCATAGGAGACCCAGCTAGACACACACACACACACACACACACACACACACACACACACACACACACACATTCTACAGAGTCATGAAGCTGCAGGAGTGGGGTCATAGGGACACGTGACCAGGAATGATGGTCTCCACATATTCTTCAGTGCTAATTATACATTCAATGTACCTGAAAGAAGTTGCTGCCTCATGACATCTACCTTGTTTTTCCCCTTAGATATGTTCATAAGCCATTTGCGGAATCCCCCCAAGCAACATAACCTAGTATTAATAAAGGAGGATTTTCCACTAACCTTATGAATTTGACTGTACCTGGTGGGGGAACAGGAAAACAAACAAACAAAACTGTGACTAAGGTTGTCAAATGGCAGCTTGTAAACCTTGCCTTCCCTGTGCGGGAACTAGTGCTTTTGGTGTTGTTAAAGCGGCAACTTGTAAATTTCTGTCTCCCTTAGAACATAACAATGGAACGGAAGGTGCTGCTTACAAGGAACATATAAATTTCAGTCTCCACCACAGGAAAATAAGCTCTGATTACACTCCATAGTTCATACACCTCAGGTACTTCGGTGCAGATTTGCACTTAATGAGTTGCTTTTGCAGCCACAGAGAATGGAATTCACACGTTGTTATTTAACTTTTTCAGGAGTGTATTTTTCCCCTGACTCTTTTGCCACCCCCTATCTCAAAACACAACGTGAGCAATAGGGTTTATGAGCATCACCACATGCCTCTTCCTGTACCGATGATTAACACAATTTTAAGCATTGTTCTTGGGGCCTTGCGGTGCCACACACAATGGTAGAGAGTGACACAGCTTTGGGCTGTACATTTCAAACTACTGCTATTTATGTAGTTGGGAGCATGATAGGCTTTTTAAAAGGTTGATAATACATAACATTAGTAGCATTTAATTTCTGTTTGCTGTTGAAAAAAGTCCTTGATTCTTAGCATTTTTGTAAGTGTACCTATTAGAAGGTCAGAGGCAGTGGGTTTGATAATTTTGTCATTTTTACAAACAAGTTTTTAAAGGGTTATTCTGGATGTAAAGGGTAGGGACTTTGGAAAAAAGTGCTAAGCTCTATTCTGCAGTCATAACACCATGAAGGAAGGGGGAGTTTCCAACTCAATAAAAATGTAAAGGATGTCCCAAGAAGAAATGTTCTAATAGAAGATATGAAATCTCATACTGAAGACCATTCTCAGATGGATGATTCTCCTCTGAACATCCGAGGACAAACATCTTAGCACTTACAATTTCTTATCTAACAATTTTCAAATAAGTGATATGTATATGAAAACAATAAAAATTATAGAAATACACTGGAAATGAGTCTCCTGCTGATGTTATGATCTGATGTACAGTGTTTACCCCCCACACATAAGCATGTCCTATCCTTAAAATCTATGACCACAAATAATAACTACAGTTCATTTTTTTTTCTTACTCAGTATCACAGAGATAATGCTACATAGAAACATTCTTTGTGATATCTTAATTGTACTATGGAGACTATAAACTATGAATATCAAATAATTTATTCACAGAATTCCCTACATCTTGGACTCTTAACACTGTTTTAAATCATGTGTTGGTAAATGCAATGCCATAATAAATATTTGTTGCGTGTAGATTCTTGGGAACATATATGCCAATATTTCTAAGGCAAATGACAACAAAATGCAAAGGTAAGTCAAAGTATATATGTATATCAACATTTACAAAGACAACACTCAAATGCATGCTCCTTTTCATGCTGCGAACATACCCGCTAAAGAAAGAATCACAAAATTATCGCAGGTTTATCATTAATTTTTTGTTAAATGATACCTTCATACTTTAGTAGAGTGAGGGCAAATTAATTTTTTGCTACTGAGCATAGACATTAATAATAATTATAATTAATAATTAGTATTGCTGCTACAAATTCAAGGCCATTCCACGACCCATGTCACATTGTTTCATAACCTTAACTGGCCAGACACATCTTTAATTTGCAGATTTCCTTAGAATGTGGATTATTTGCATTCTGCAGACGTCTTCAAAAAGCCATTCGCAAGTGCATATTTCATGGCTGAATATTTTTACATAACATCAGCTGGAGCCCATCATTCCAGCATTCTTGCCAAGTGTCACAACCTGCTCTATTATATCAATAAGCAGCTTCAATTAGTCATTTTCTCCCCATGGTGACGACAGCTAGAATAGCACACAGCAGTCTGATGAAGTTTGTAATATGAAGTGGAGATGAGGGTATTAAAAATAAGGCAATGCAAAATTAGAACAACACACAAAAATATCCTACCTCCTCACTAGTCATTTGGAGAGCCAACAACATTTCAGATATTGAAGAGTAAATACAGAAATTCAATTGCTTTTGAAGAAGATTAATAAATAAATTTGTCATAGGAACACATTTTTTGACCCAGAAAGAACAGTGGTTTTTTACTAATTAGTCGTTAGGTGCTATCTTGAAAGACCACCCCCCAAAAAAGAATAAACTAAAACAAAGTCCAAGTCTTAAACAGAATAGCAAAATGAAAACAAATGCCCTAATAGATGCTACTTTGAGTGCATTGCACAACAATAAATACATTAAAAGGCATGACATCAGTGACTCTCCCTCAAGGTCTATGTGTAGCCTTGACCTTCTCATGTGGTTGCCTGGATCACAGAGCTTGCAGCCAGGCTCACTTCTCTGGCAGAGCCTCCTGAAGACTTAACTCTCTCTTATCTCTTTCAGTCCTCTCTACATACAACAGCTAAAATAAACATTTTAAATTATGAATCGTTCCTTTCCCTTTAGGCTTCCAGTGGTTTCTATCACAGTTAAATCTGGCTGGCAAGGCCCTACATAATACAACTGTGCCAGCTACCCAGCTCTGCTCTTTTCTTCTCCTCTCCACTTTGGCTTTTGTCAAGCAGGCTGTCAACTCAGATCCTCTGATCTTGCTGGTACTACTTGCTGGTGCTAGAGGACTCACTGCCATCTTAGCAGGCATCCCTCCTTCACTTCACCGGTCCCCAGATATTATCTCACTAGAGAAAGATTCATGAACTAATCCTTAGAAATGCATGCTAGTCTATTTTCCCTATACCACTTAACTTTACCTAGCACTTGTTATTGTTATATAAAATATATATTATTTGATATATATACATACACACCAATCAACTTTCAGAATGAAATTTCCATAAAGGCAAAAGAATATAAAAATGTGTATCCCAAACATACAAACACATACACACACTATATAAAAGGTACATATATATATATATATATATATATATATACACATACATACACACACACAGACTCTCTCTCTCTCTCTCTCTCTATATATATATATATATATATACATATATATATATACACTATTGTTGTGAATCTCTGGTTGAGGAAATAGTATTGACCTAATTTGGCTGAAATTCATTTGATTCAGTGTTTAATAGGTTCTTATTAGACGTGGAGTTCTAGAAGAACAGATTGCAATGTCTACCCCTTTCTCAATGTGGAGTTAGAAACTTAAACACAATTTGGAAGATGAATGATTAAGATACAGTTTAAAACATTAATAATGAGAGGCAATGAGTAGGGTGAGCAATGTCAGGAACCCTGAGAAGGTTCTTGTGCTGGCTGAGAGAGTAGAAAGTAGGTTCAAGAAAAAAGAAGGCCCAGCCCCCATCCAGACATTTAAATCACAAACTCTAAGGCTTGTGGAGCATCAAGGGAGCATCAAGGGAGAGGGGTGCCGAGCCAGGAGACTGGAAGAAGGGCTGTGCTGCAACTAATCTTCCAGGTGGGTCACAGCCTGGACCTCGCAGCATCTTTGGTGGACTGGCAAATTGTCAGAACACAGTACAAGAATGCAGTCCTGTGAGGGCAATTCTGAGTTGAGAAAAACTTGAGAGAAAACTCCAAGAAAACAAGACAGGAGTCTTGTGACCCCAGCTTCTTCAAAAAGAGGGTTGTTTTTGGAATGTGTCTTTCTGTGCCTCCCAGGTGTAGCTAATAGGAGCGAGTCTCCTTCAGATGCTGTTATTCCGAGGCCTCTCTGGAAAAACATGTTTTTGTCACATGTGGCTTGTCCTTGTTTTGAACACCTTGCTCACGTGGTTCTCTTAATCCTAAGAGAATAAACTGCCTCGTGCTCTGAATAAAGTTGGCTGTTGTGTGAGACTCTAGTCCACCTCAGTTCTGCTCTCCCAGTTCACACTGCCAACCAGAGTGGTTGACAGGAGATAACAGAGAGCAGAAGGTCGGAGAATTCAGAATGCATTATGTACATGTATACAATAGTTACAGAACAAATTTAACTGATACAGAGAGAGAAAGAGAAAGAGTAGGATGAAGATCTGGAAACACAATCAAGAGGTGAAAGGCATTCTGGGTAAGAGCACAGCTGATAGCAAACCACATTATTACCAGTGTTCCCCAAATCCCAGGCACAAAGCCCTGGTGTACTTTAGTCCTCACTGAACGAACCAAAAATTTTTTTTTTCTTTTTGTCTTCATTCTTGTTTACTCATTCTAAAATTCATCGAGAAAGTACAAATTCAGCAGCAGTTTAGAAACACTTCTGTAATACCTGATAGTCTGCATAGCATCATTTATTTTTGTGTTTCTGCTTAAAGTTTTCCTCTTTTATTTACATGTAAAGAATTTTTTTATGAAATAACATATGAGTTGGTTTGTGCACTAACTTATATAAGTAAAATCAAGTAGGTTGCTTCCAAGCCCAGCATTCAGTCAATCACAGATGTGGTGGCTGGGACACCTTGCCTAGACACAGAGAGAGGCCACTGTTAGAATCCTTGGAGATGGCTCTAAGTCCCATTTTTTGGAAACATGCCCTTTGCCTGTAAATGTGTTATGCTTCTTATTTTCAGGGCCCCATGAAATATGTCTTCAGTTTCATCATCCAATTCCATTGGAAAGCTTAAGGCAAATGCTTGCTACAAAATGGGAAGGGCAAAAGGGCAGCCAATTTTGAGGGGTTTGCTGTTGCACTTGTTTGATAAAAGGTTGAGTGTCGGCAAGAGATAAAGGACACAGGAAGCATCCAGATGGGGTAACCTGAAGATTATCTGCAAAGGTGTGGCCATGGTGAGGGGGAAGTAGCATTGAACGCAATACCTGTGACAAGGCACCCAGTTAAAAATGTCCAAAGCACAGGGTCCAGGTGGGGTGGAGGGTGGGGGGAGACAAATGGGAGACACTTAGCCAACAAGAAGGGTTATTTTCAAGTATTCAAAGTGCTTGCTGGGCAATAATCCACTGCTTGCTAGTCCATAGCTATATGCCTCCTCCAGGCAATCACAGTCACACTGACTAGAGTGATAACCCAGCTGCCATTCAGAAGGCCTTTGTTTCTCAGGCACACCCAACTAGTCTTTATCAACACAATGGGTTAAATCATTAAAGTAACAAAGTGGATATGGAGATCAATAAGCCAACCCCACTAAGCACAGTGTTTGCCTACAGTAAACATAGGTGTTTGGGGATGAGAAGAGATCCTATCAGCATCAGAACAGTCAAGATAAATCTGTGGAGGAAAAGCTTATGCTTGTGGGACATCTTCATTTAAGTTCTGTTAACACTTATCTGACTTGGCAAAAAAGAGAAGCAGTCACATGTCATTCTGTCTTACTGATGAACTATGAAATGCACACAAGGAGAAGCATCATCTTCGCTGGTGGTGTTCATGTAGAGGCAAAGAGCTCCTAGTGAAATAGTACTTCAAGCTGGCAAGACCGACATGAAGAGTGACAGAAATCATCTAGGAAGAGATGGAAAGAGTTCTAAGCTGAAATGCTCACCAGGTTAAAGCCCAGGACAAGGTTAGATTGCTAAGCTTTTTCTATTCACCATACTACTGGTGGATAGAAAAGGTACCTGGGTGTGAGAGAGCTTTGGTCAGGAACAGAGAGCGTTTACTCACAGAATCTGGAATTTGAATGGCATCGATGATAGGGGGCATCTCTGCCCCTGGAGAGGGCAGAGGAAGACAAGATACCATGATGGCTTGATGGTAATTAGAAAACGATTGCTGAGGCAGGAGCTGAAGCGAGACTATGCTTGCCTAGCATGCACAGCACCCTGAGTCCCACCCTCAGCGCTTCGTGAAACCACCAGCTGTGGCTGTGCAAATGCAGGTCCAGGATTCAGAAATTCAGAAGTCTAAGACTGTCTTTGCCTAACTCCAAGGCCAGCTGGGCTGCATGTGACAGAGAAAGGCGGTCACTGTACGGTCCCTACTCAGGGACTATGCAAGAAGAACAGACTTACAAGCCTCAGTTTCATTATTTTGTTATTGAAATTGTTTATGCAATGTCACACAAATTTTCTGGCAGAGGACCATATAAACACATGTTCATTCACTAACTCATTCATTCATTAAGATACTTATTTAGTGCCTAAATATATACTAAAATATAGTGGGACTGTTTTTTTTATATCAAGAAGAGAAATATTACAATGATTCTCCTCTATCTAGCTAATGCTATGCCAATCATCAAGAGGTATATTGTAGGGAGGAGGTAGACAGAGAACTGAGGAGGTGGGCCTAAACTCAAGAAGGTTTGGAGAGACATTCAAATATTTTTAATTAAAAAGTTTTCTGCTGAGAATAGATAGCCTTTGAAAGCTTGTGTAAACTAAATAAATTATATGAAAGTATATTAGTGCCATCATAGCTTTTAAAAATGACATTATAACTTCTAAATGCCAAAGAGTTTTGAATGTCAAATGCCCCCCATCCCCTAAAAACAAACAAACAAAAAACAAATGACATAAAACACTATGAACCGTCCAGCATATTCCAGACCAGAACAGTCTGCTTTAAGACACTCACTCCCTGCCTTGGCAGTGATACCTTAACTGGTCAGGCTTCCCTTTGCCTTCAGAGACTCCTGCTTACTGTAGACCCGAGGAGACACGAGTGTCCACTTGGGCAGTCTGAGAAAGGGGGAAAACGGTTACCAGGCAACACTAACTTTCCCAACTCAGGCCCTGATCATGCCAGGACATTACAATGTAATAATGGTAATTTAATAATGCAGCTGGTCAGCCTCTGCCCACAGTAGAAAGAGAGCACAGGAAAATAAATGAGGCTCGCACGCCAAAAAGAGGCAAACTTCTCCAGGCGGTGCCTGCAGCAGGGAGATACCTGCTAATAAAACACGGCTTGTATCTCCATTCATTATGCAGGAAGCCAGCCTCAAAAGGAATTCTGCAGAGGTGAAGTTCTAAAAGTGGAAATAAATAAACTTACCTGCCATGATGGGGTCTCTGAGAATGGCTTGGGCTGACTCTCCACCGATAACCCTCCAGGATGCAGTAAAGGCTCCTTAGATGTCAAGGGAGGTAATTGTTCCTGACTTGCAGGGGCACATTTGCTGGATGAACTGGCCTCCTCAACTCATGCTTTCCGTGTGGGCACCTGACACAGAAGCTGTTTAAAGCACATAGCGTTCTCTCTGGTTTCTGTCATAACAGAGAAACAAAAGTGTGCTCCGAGTGCTTGGCCAAGCAGGCTGGTATTAGATGGGGACCCATTATCTTTGACCTTCGTGTCTTCACCTCTTCGGACTCAAAGAAAAATCCTCAGGAACTACTTCAGGTAAGGTGATACAGTGTCTCGGAGGTGCCTGCTTCCAAGAGAAAGCCATTGTTTTCACAGTTTAAAAAATTACATGAGCTGAAGCTAGTGATTTCTTCTGTCTTTTTCTTTTTTAAGTTTAAATTGGCCTGTTATCTGCTCAAAGGTTTAACCTACAAATACTAGAAGCCTAGCTTATCTGGCCATGTTATGTTTTTTAACAGGTTACTCATTAGCCATTTCCATTTCTTCCCAGACTCTCTTCTTCAATTACCAAGACAGCCTTAGCATTTCTCCATCTTGCATTCTTTAGAGAACTGTTCTGACAGGTGACTGCCACCAGCGATCGCTTCCAAAGCCAGCGATGAAATGCCAGGGGAGGGACAGTTAATTAAAACTGTGGACTCCATTTTGCATTCCTTCATAGTCAATAAATACACATCTGAAGATGCCTCTCTGCACATGATGCAGCAGGTAGAAGGTTCCCTCTTGAGCAACATTTGGTTGTTAAAAATCAGAACCTATCAGTGTTAACTTTGTAAACTTCTTGCTTCATTGATTGCAGAACTCATGCAGCTCGGGCAGCATGGGAGTCTGATATTTAGATCTACTGAGAAGGTGTTTTTAAGAAGTAAAGGTCTGGGGCAATAGCTCACTTGGCAAAGTTTCTGCTATACCAACATGGGGACCTGGGTTTGATCCCCAGAACCCACATAAACAGTCAGCCATGGTCGTGTGGACTTGTAATCTCAGTAACCAGGAAGTAAAGGCAGGTGGATTCATGGGGCTTATTGCCATCTAGCGCACTGAAGTGACAAGCCCCTGGCCAGGGAAAGACCATATCTCAAGAAACAAGATGATGGCTCCTGAGGAATGACACTCGAGGTTAAAGTCTGGCTTCCACATACAGGAACAGAGGATGTATACCCAAAGACATGAACATACATATGTGTCTACACACACACACACACACACACACACACACACACACACACACACACAATGTGTTCTGGAAATAAGTCAAGGAACATGTTTGCTAATCTGGGATTAATCCCGTGTGACTATTCTGCACAGGCTTGCCTAAACTCTTATTTCTCACCATTTCCTTACAATCCCAGCTAACTACAGAGCTGCTTCAGGAAGACATGGTGGAGTGCAGCAATTAAGAGCGCGGAATCTGGAAGCAAATGTGGCACTTTCCCACCCTGTACACAGGCAACACAACGAACAGGACATTGAAAGCACTAGATCCTTTTTGGAGCTGCTGGGTCCTCATCGGAATCAGAGGCCACCCGTCTGTAGGGCAGGCAAGAGGAGGAAATGACAGAACATGTAGAACCTTAAAAGGCAACTGGGCCTTCATGATGATTACTAAATAGAACTTGTTTATTGAAGTTGATACTTTCTTAATGTGACAGTTGTATCCCCTAGAAGAGCCTCATAACTGAAGACCATTCATACATTTGATACACAGTAGTCTGCCCTGGGGACACATGTTTCAAACTGCTAGTGGAAACTTCACAGTTCATTCCTCTGCATTCCGTTCTCAACAGAGAACCATTTTATGCCTTTTCCTTGGCATATGTGAATTGACAGCATTGACTTGTCTTATACTTTCTGGTGAATATAAACAATATTAAAGGTTACTTGAAAGGACTCCCCAGGAGACCTGAAAACTGAGAAGGCTCCTAAGTGACCCAAAAGGCAGGTAGCATATAAAATATGGATACACTGCACGAACGGGTGATTTGTATCCTAACTGACGTGGAGATTTCTACATAGCACTTAGAAGAGTGCATAGTTCAAAACTTACAAGTTGTCTGTTTCTGGAATTTCGGATTTCACATTTTTAGATAATGGGTGGTGAGGATATGGGAAACCCCAGAAGATGACAGCATTGGTCAGGTTAGGATTACTCCATTCATTTACACATTGTGTTATTCATCATAATAATTAATAGAGGGCATTTCAGAGTCCCATACTTCTGAAGGCTAACACTTATTTTTATTATAGGCCAGTAAGGGAAAGAAAACAAAGCAAAATGAAGGTCTGGGATCTTTCACAATGCTGCCAGCTCTTTCGGCCTTGCTTGTGACTGAACTCAATGTGAGTTCAACTGCACTTCACAGGCTGCACTTGGGAAAGCCCCTGACTTACACTGACGTGTTTGCTTGGGGCCTTAAGGCTTGTTTTCACAGTTTTATCCCTGTAGAACTTGATAAAACTGACAACCCAGCGATTTTTATTAAACTCTGTTCAATTCCAGCATTAAAAACAAAACATATATAGAAATCACAGTGGCAGTGGCTAGTTAAATTTTCTAGTAGATGCCAAAAACAATAAAAGGATACTGAAATGACCATTTTTTTTAACATAGCCAACAGCATGTGGCCTAGTTATCCAACTACGTGAAAAATCATGTGGATTTTTTTAAACCCGAGTATAAGAGTTTGATACGCATAATTTGGAACATAAATGGTTACCTCACCGTGGTGAGCAGAACTGTCCAAGCTTAAATATAAGCATTTATAGCTCCTCTCTTTTCCTTTCTGATTCATGTACAAAGTGGTGAGTGGGTAGCATGGTACAAGGTTGCTATTGGTCTACTGGTGAGCCACTGATGGATCCAAGTGAGGAAACACCACTGCACCAAGTGTTCTCTGTTATTCCTACCCCGTGCTCTGAAGGCTGCATCATTACACATACCCTTTACAAGCACACGAGGTGAAGCTGGACAAGGTAAGTGCCTTGGACCACAGAATAGTCTCAGAGCTGGTTCTTGGTTGCCTCCACTCCCCTCTTCTTTTCCGTTTTTACATTTTTATCCTTAGACATTTTCCTTTGCTTTTGAGATAGGGCTTTCACCATGCTGCCCAGGCCAGTCTTGAACTCACTGGTGTAAGTGATCTTCCTACCTCAACTACATGTACCCTCACACCCAGATTTCACATCACTCCCTGAACTCCACTCTCATGCTTTCTGATTTCTGTTGAGCTAGGATACGCTGGGAAGAGCAGAGCAGAGAGTTCTCATCTCATCACACAGTTGTAGCTTTGAAAAATGTCTATGTTTTGTTAGCAAGAGTGCAGGTCCTAATAGAGGCTCCTTTCCTAGCTCCTCGCTAGGGCGTTCCCTGGGTATACACAACTGCATTTTCAGTTTGCCCATTCAGACTTTCTGTGGTTGTCGCGTCAGCTTTTCCAGTTCCTTTAAGTGAGCTTATTTCCCTGTTAACATTTCATTCATTACAATGTCCCACATCTGGGTGTGGCACATATTTCTGCTAAAGAGAAGAAAGTAAACCTTAACAGTTAGTGCTTACCTCCTTTGTACTTGTCCCTCTGACATTCACCCACTGACTAGCAACTACTCTGCGTGACTAGGTAGCCATTCTTCCTATGTTAAAGTGCAGACCTCAAAGAATTAGCTTGCAGAAACAAATGATAAGAGCATACTTACAGATAAGCCCAAATATCTTTTAACAAATGTGTTCAGGGGTGGTTTGTGTAGTAGGTCCCCCTTATCCAAGCTTTTGACCTCTGTAGCTTCAGGTATCTGTTGTCAACTATCCACCAAAAATGTTAAATACAAAGTTCCAGAAGTAAACAAGGTTCAAACGGTGGGCTTTTATGAACATCCTGAACACATGTAATATCACCATACTCACTCTCACGTGACATACAAATAATATTGTATAGTGTATCCATACTGTCTATGCTACTTGAACATTAGTAACTTCTTGGTTATCAGAGCAAGTGTTGGGGCACTGCAGTGTTTCTGCTCAGGAAACCCTTGCATGCTAGCTCAATGCTTTGTTCCAATGCCTATGTTACTTATCTGAGTGCAGCTCTTCAGAGAGACAATGAATCATCGCATGGCATCACAAGAAGGACGGATTAGTACAGGGAAATCTCCTGAGAGACACAGTGTTTACAGAGCAGTTATAATACTGTATTACTCCACTGTGTACATATGTATACACATGGGATTAAACAGCAGCCATAGGACTTGGCGTTGTATACGGTTTGAAGTATCTGCTAGGGGATCTTGGGCTGTATCCCTTACAAATAAGGAAAAGTGATTTTTACATTATAATAACAAGTTTTCAACACGGCGAATTAGATTAATCAATGAAAGTATATCAATATAGAGAAATACTATGTAATTAAAAACTACCAATAGTTCATGACATAAACATTCATGCTTTATTTTAGCCAAAAGGTAAGAAATGATAGTATATTTACAATGTTGTTAACTGAAAGTATTAATTTGTATGTATAATAATCCAGGTTTTAAAAATTGGGCATATGAAAAGAAAAAATAATTTTAATAGAACTAAAATATCGGACACATGTACAATTATCAAATGTGTACCAGTAGCACTGAAAAATGAAGAGAACAATGAAATTTTTAGTGCTCAAAACATGCAAAATAACATATCAATGTATAGTCAACATAAATTACCCATACATAGTAAATTCTTCTACCTAGTATGTCTTAGAAATCTGGTATGTACTTTGCACTTACAGCACATTCTTCGACCTTGCCACATGTTACATGCTCAAGGACCACAGCTGGCCAATGCCTGAAGGACTGGCCATCCTGGCTGTGCGTCAGGCAAAGGTGTAAAGAATCAGCACCAGGGCTTCTTCCCTTCACTTTCCTTTCTGACAATTCCCACGCCTACCTTCATCACCGACATACACTACTCTGCAATGAGAACAGGCTTTATATGTTGGCAACCGCTTTGCCCCATATCTGAAATACCCTGTGCTCCTTTCCTTTGCAGTCCACAGGCTGAACACTTCCAGAGCTGGGAGATGGCTAGCCTCTCCTGCCCTCCTTTCACATTTCCTTTGGACGGATACCCAGCCAGGTGCTGGGCATGAGTAAGCATCAACTGCCTCATGTGCTGGGTAACTGAGACCCTGCTCTCCAGTCGTACAGCCTGGAATCCATCAGGTCTCAGCACTGTGACAGCAGCTGATAGGCTTGTGGGAGGACATGGAATGGGGCCAGAAACTGCTTAATTTGAGGTTAATTAAATAGTGATGACAAGCCTTAATCTCCAACTCGTCGTCGGATTGTAAACATTGACTGCAGCTGCAGCAATCTGCAGTATGCCTGTGGAGAGAGATCTGGACTAGAATGAAATGAGGATGAAGCTAGGACGAGGAGTACCTGGGAAAATGGAGATCTAAAGGAGAGCAGGAACACACTGAAGCTGCTTTCTATACGGCACTACTGGAAGAGAAAAAGTCTGTCTCACACACACCAGGAAACTGGAAGAAACAAGGGTGGAGATGCAAAATTGTCACTTGGAAAACCTGCTCCCATTGGCTACTGGTGGATATGTACAAACAACCCGGACTGCAGGGCATGCGCTCAGGCTCTGGACACGTGGGCAGGCAACCATCAGCTGAGATACTTGAGAGAAGGGGATATAAAGGCTGCAAAGGGCGGGGAATGACGAGAGGTTGACCGCTTCACAGGGAACTTGCTGCTTCTCAAAGTACTTTAGACAGTGGATATTGGTCCCTCCGTTTTAAAGACTAGACAGAATTCAAGTAAAACACGAGTCATGAAGAGGATATAAAGCTAATTGTTTTCCTAATTTTAACTTCTGTCATGGATTTTTCTTGTTTTGTGAATGGCAGACGATTAAAAACAAAAACAAAAACAAAAAAAACCAAACCAAACCAAAACAAAACAAAACAAAAAAAAAAGAGTGACCGTGTAAAATCCCCTGTCAAGCTCTGCCATTTCAAGGTGGGCTGTTTTTACTGTAGAGAGTTCTTAAGAGGAATAGACCTGATCTGGCTAACTCAGAAGTGCCTCTTTCAAGAACGTTTTTATTAGTTCTTTTACAATTTCATGCAATGCATTTTTATAATTTGGATTATAGCCCCTCCCCCATAGTCCCCCCAGATACTCTCCACTTCTCTTCCTACCCAACTCAATGTGTACTTGTTCTCTCTGTCCCTCTTTCTCTCTTCATCCAGTTTCTGTGAGGCCTGCTCTGGAGTGTCCATAATATATCAGGTGTGATATATCATAATATATCATAGTGTGATGTTTTTTTATTTGCAAGTTCCTTGTAGTAATGCTTTAATAAAAAATAAATTAAAAGACTAGAATGCCAAATTTCAATGAAATGCCCCACCTTGTAATCACTTGTAAAAGATGGATGGAACCCAGAATGCTTCCTGCAAATCTAAACTTTATGAGTTGTGCTGGCTGGAGCTGAGAGGCAGGACTG
This sequence comes from Meriones unguiculatus, assembly GCF_030254825.1. NCBI lineage: Eukaryota > Metazoa > Chordata > Mammalia > Rodentia > Muridae > Meriones > Meriones unguiculatus. The sequence continues at coordinate 26,033,847 of NC_083357.1, forward strand.
AGGAAGTGATGCATGTGGAATGACAGCTAAGTTCACGGGGGAAACAGAAGAGAAAAAACAAACAGAGCTTTAGAAAATCATTAAAGAGAAGGCTGCCCAGTCAGAGAAACAGATGGCCTAGGAAAAAAGGTAGAGGGCTTTGTGTTTTAAGAGAGACTCCAAATATCATCCTGCCTACAAGAAGTGCAGGGATAATGAGGGAACAGAGATTGAGGCAAAGTCTAACCAATAATTGACCCGACCTGAGACCCACCCCACGGTAGAGAGCCAACCCCTGACACTAATAATGATTCTCTGCTATGCTTGCAGAAAGGAGCCTAACTTGACTGTTGTCTGGGAGGCTCTAGCCAGCAGCAAATGGAAGTACATGCTGGGACTTGCAGCCAAGCATAAGGCAAGAGCTCCAGGGCTCTTGTGGAAATGGTAGGGAAAGATGGAAGGATCTGGAATGGACAGGAACCTAATAAGAAGGCCAATAGAGACAACTAACACAGTCCCATGGGGGCGTTCAGAGAGTGAGACATCAACTAAAGAGCACGCATCATCTGGACCTAGGCCTCCTTTGCACGAGTAGCTGATGGGCAGCTTGGTCTGCATTTGGGATGACTGGCGAATGGAGGGGTGCTGTTTCTAACGTGGATCTATTGCCTGCTTTTGGATAACTCTCCCCTGTCAGGGCTGCCTGGCCTGGTCTCAGGAGATGAAGATGAAGAGATGCTCAGTCCTGATGTGACTTGATGTTCTGGGGAGGGTTGATGGGGGGGGCTCTCCTAGGGGGAAAGGGAGAGGGGAAGAGGAAAGGGAGGACTGGGAGGAAAGGAGAGAGGGGGCACCCTTGGGATGTAAAATAAATTTTAAAAAAGAAAAATAAATTAAAAAATAAAGAGAATATCTCTGAGTAGGCCTTTCATGGTCCCACTTCCTCATTCTGGCAGACACAGCCTGGGGCTAATTCTCTTCCTGTAGTGCTGCCCTCTCAGGAACTCCCATTAAGACAGGAATCTGACATGGTGGTAAAAGGAAATAAACTGGGAGGGAGATGGACACCTCAAGGGGCTGGCCACACTGTTACAGATGATAAGAAATGAAGGTACAGAAATAAGGATGTTAACCTGAAATGAGAGAAAAGTGGAAAGAGCCAGGGCAACTGCTGTTGATGGATAGAAAGCCTTAACTCATTTATCCTTTCCAGAAATCTTTTGGAACAAGGAAAATGTTTATTCACCCATTTTATCCCTGGTTTTGTGATAATGGCTAGAGCAATAACAATGGGCACAATTATTCTATCAGGGTACAGAGACTAACAGGGATAGCCCTTTACTACTAATAAAATAAAATCACACAGAGTGGAAAATTATGATAGCTGTTCCAAATAACGGGTACACTAAATGTTATGATTATGCACAAGACAGAGGATGAGAATCAACAGAAGAATCAGAAAAAATTTGCAGTTCGTTACTGAAGAAGCCTCAAACTGCAATCCAGAAACACCCCTCCACCCCCACCACAAAGAACACACTCCTTTCCAGGAATTAGAGGTAGTTTATAAGACTATAATGCCAGATTTTACATAAAATATTTGCTTAGATGACAATTAGAATGAGCAAGATGGATTCCTTAGAACTAGGAATTTTGTGCAAAACCCACTTTCTACAGAAGCTGGCAAAAAACGGTTTTTCAAATTGCTGCTCTCTAAAAACCCTGACACCTGTCTCTTGTACGCTCAGCTCTGTAGGCTTCATGAGGACAGGGCCGGCTGCTCTTGCCTGTCGCTGAACATCAGGGAATGGCACAGAGCAGATATCCAGTACTTATGAAACAGGTAGTGTGCCGTTACAGGCCCTAGAATTGAGCCCTCATGAATAATTAATAAACATGAACGCCAGTCAATCACTTGCCTCCTGGTTAATAGTCAGGATCTCTTGTCCAAAAAGCCACTTAGTTCATTAAAAGTTAATAATTTTCCCCAGAACAAATGTACGCTGTGCATAGTATGTGCGGGGTTCCACCTTCAGTAAGCAATTAAGTAACGTGGAAAGACTGAGAGTCTACAGGCTAAAGCAGCCTCCACGGCTTGCCCTCATTCATTCGCTGCTAGTTCTCCTCTGAGTTTTAAAGATTAGTCAGGATAATGGAGTTCTGAAAATAGAGAAAATAACATGAACGGGTTGCCACATTGTGATGGTGAGCAGGCTGACACTGCGTTTGTTACCGATTTGAATGCTACCCCATCTGAGAAATTAAAAATACGCTAGAGTAGATCAATAGGGAACCAAGATGCTATATGTAAAATGTTAAGGGTCTATTCACTGAAAAATTATGAACCATGTTATAGAACTTACCCAGGTCAGAGCTAAATTAAATTATTGATCTATACTCATTTTCCCCTTTCTGTGTGACAATCTCCTAATTTTTATACCTTACATTATTGCCTATCCAGAAAATGAATCATTTTGTTTTAGGCTCAGCATGTCTGGTGGCTGACAATTTTCTAAAAATTAATTGCCTTCTTGGTACAGTCAGATTTATAAAATGAGTTCTGTTCATACAAACACCTAAACACTGGACATAATATTTATAAACTTTTATAGCACTAACTCAAGGGAAAAGAAAGCAATTTTCATTTTTTCTAAATACAAAGAAAAAAAATGAAACATTATTTTTCTTAACAGCATTCCACACACTTTACAATTCTTGATATGTTTCATTGATGAGATCAAAATGCATTCACTTGACTTCTTAAAAAATTGTATTGCTGAGCAAAGTGATGCAATCAACACTTTGTGAATTGAAGGCTTTTCAATCTTGAGACCAAAAGCTTCCTTGAGATGTGGAACCTCAAAATCCATAAGCAGTTTTTACAAATTGCTTTGGAGACTTCTTTAAATATAAAAGCAACAACAAAGCACAAGCCCCCAAACTGACAGAGGAATGTGTGTTGAATTAGGACTTCTCCATTACCCACTGAAAAGGCAAATTGTGCAAATAGTTTGTAGAAAATATAAATTCCAGATCATGTTAATTCATTTAAAAATGAGCTGACTTAAGAGTCTGGGGTAGCAATAATCTCTGATTTGCTGCTATATTTAGCTAAGAGCTCTTGCCTACTGAGAAAATGTCTTCACTCTAACGAAGTAGTGCAAAGCAGAGAGGCCCCTTTGTTGACTCCAATAGAGATATGCTTATTCTGACTTGTGTTCCAAGTGAGGCAGAAATCATCCCTAAATGTGCAGTTTGAACATTTATATTAAAATACAGCAAAAGGCCATTTCAGAATATGATAAGCAAAACATGCAGGCTTACAGAATATCTGCCCCTCTCTAGTGGAGAGGCCGACTGTGGCATTTTCCTGGGGTTGTCACTGCGAGAAGCAGCCGGCATTACTGACAGGTCCCACTGTCACACACAAATGCCAACCCCTGTCTCTGGGACAAGGAGACTCCAGCCTCACAGGAGACCCGAGGGACCAGCGATCTCTTCATGGATTCTCCAAAGCCACTAGAAATCAATGTCATCTCAGAGAAAACTCTGGGAGAAAGTTTAAATACCAGCAGACAAAAATAAAATAAATTTTAAAATAAAACTAAAACCTGTCTCTTGCATCACCGTGTCTCCCCACTGTGTTTCTGTTAGGTGACAAGCAGCAATAAGGAAAGCAGAGCAAGGAAGAGATGAGGGAGAAGACTCAAAGAATTAAAGAACTGAAAGATGGAAAGGGCCAGCATCTAAGACTGGAAGACCACACACTCTGTGCTGGGCAGACATCCTGGCTGTGTTGTGAGCTCACAACATACCATGGAATGTATTTCTCAGGATATGGATGTCATCGAGCAAGCTGACAATGCCAACATGTAAAACCCAAATATGTCAAGGGTAGCCTACAATTTGCAATGCTGTACAGATGTCAAGATGACTAGCTCATTCTCTCCCATCTTGTACAAGTCCTCCATGCTAAGCCCAGCATGAGTAAGGAATCTAAATGTGAGGAGTTCACCTGATGAATTGAACATTAAATGGTATCAGGAGAGATGGACTCGTCAGTGAGAGGGAGCACAAACTGTATATTGGCAACAGCATCCTGAATGTGTTGCCATAACAGGAATGGTCCTGCCAATAGAAGAAACAGCTCTCCAAGTTCCTCCCAGGAGGCCCATCTCCTACAAAGAGAACTACAAATGTACCCTTTTCCCACTTCCTCCAGAGATTAGCCACAATTTAAGGGTAAAGAATTTCTTTCTTAAAAACATACCATTTCCTAATTGCAAACTGAAATATGTGAAAAATGAATATATAACAAAGAGTAGAAAAAAATCATATTTCTTCCACACAGAAAATCATAGGTTAATAATTTTTTAGTCTCTTTCTAGGGGACACACACACATACCTTAGCCACAAAGTAGAAAATTTCCATTTTGCAGACAAGAAGCAGTTGTCAGTAATTTCACATGATATAATGTAATACATGTATGTTTAAGATCGCATCCTAAATGGCACTCGGTTGCATCTCTTTTAATTAGTAAAGGCTCCTAAACATCTCTTCATATCACTGAATAACATTATAGAGACAACCCCACAGATATCTCTTTGCCGAACGGCCGATTATTTTTTTCAGGGAATTATTTGTTCAGTAGTTCTAAACCCAGAACTACTGCTGCACAGAGCAGCGCACCCATTTGTTCCTTGACTACCCAATGACGGCACATGCTGCTGTAGCCATACAACTGAAAGCCTGTGGTTTTTATTCTTTGGTCCTTCAAAGAAAAGGTTTGCCAACCCTGATCTTGAGTGTAATTAAGCTACAACAGACACTGTAAAATTCATGCTACAATAGGACACTGTACAATTCGCCAGACCCATAGCTGATCAATTCCTTTTCAAAGACTGCTTCTACTTTAGTGTTTTATGCTTGGTTCAAAGTTGCCTGTAATACATCTTCATGAACATTAGAAGAGTATTAAGGAATACTGTTAGAGAAACACAACATTACTTTTAACTATAGAAATTATTATGACTCAAAACATAAATGAGATCCAAATAAAACTAAGCAGGCTGTTATAAAAATTCATTTCTTTGGAAATATTGTATAATCATGTACATTAAATATAAATGTGCATTTTGTTACACATGTAATTTAAAAAATGGTTTCTAAACTTGAAAAACTGGAAGCTATTTCATGTCTCGGATCTTTGGCTTGAAATCTGACAGTTTAGAACTGGCTCCCTTTCTGCACATGTGCAGAACTCAGAGGCTTGCCTAAGAAGCGAACACAGTGCCCATTTTCTTGAGAAAGTATCTACAGATCATGTCTGGATTTCTGCAAATTTTTCATTAATTAGGTCTTAATCTATATTACTATGCCATATGGTAGAAAACCACCCAAACCAAGTCGGAGGCATTTTTATGGCCACTACTTTAAGAGCCATTTAAGAGAATTTTCTATGGGGTAAAGATTGGGTGATTTATCATGGTTTTATGCTCCTTTAATCTGTTCCATCTTCCATTGTAAAATAAATATTGGTTTTAAAATAAATGGTTCTGCCTATGTTTTGATGAGAAAAATTGCCCTGTAAATCATAAACTCATGCGTGCTCAACTCTGAGTCCAATGTTAACCAGTCCATTCAAAAGCAAAATAAGTCAATATTATGGAATAAAACCTAAAGAAGGCTATTACTTAAATATATTATCAATGCTGCAATGTAACAAATTTAAAACACGAGCTTGCTTACATACTTTCTTTTAATTCTCAAAATAGCCACTAGTTGATAGCAAAGTGCTCTTCTAGCTGGACTTTCAGAAAACAGGCTCTTTTCCCTCGTTTTTATGATGGTTTTCAATCTCCAATATAGAAGTTATATTGGTAAAAACAAGAACTGTATTGGAGTTATGCAACATCTGTACCCTTCAAATCAATGCAACAATCAGTCTCTTAGGATGCTGCAGAGACGTCTCCGAAATTGATGGATTTCCTGATAGTAAGTCAAATATTCTAGAAATTATGATTTAGAATCACATCACAAACTACCACCAATGTAAAACTAGTTGACTATATTTTCCATTTTCCATGTTTATTGGCTTATAACACATGAATAAAATAAAATATGGAGTCAGATACTCTAGTAAAGCTAGCCTTCTATAAATGTCTTCTAGCCCATAGTGAACAACAATAAAACTATGAAACATATATGTAATTTTAATCTTCCCAATAAACATATTTAACTGCAAAAGCAAGCCAAATTTAATAATATTTTATGCAATCCAATATATGTTAGTATTTCAATAGGTAGTCCTCATACAAATATTGAAATATGTAGGCTTTGGCGTTTTTGTTTTTTTTGTCACTACGTCACTAAAAACGTGTGTGTGTGTGTGTGTGTGTGTGTGTGTGTGTGTGTGTGTCGCATTTATACTTACAGCATGTCTCTGTTGGCCACATGTGCAGCATCTAGTGGGTTCTCTGTTGGATACTGCTCCTCTTACTGCATTTCCTCAGCCCTGCACTTCCCATCCCCGAAATGATCCACAGAGCCCACTGAGCCCACTTTGACTTTTTTTTTTTTTTTTTTGAGTATTGCTCCCTGTTGAATGGCATCACTCTGCTCACTTTGAGAATTTCTTCCCTGATATTTTATAACTGAGGATTCCAGAGAAAAATGGTGCTAAAACAAAGGAACTGGCAAACTCCTGACTACCGGCTCTCACTTCCTTTCCATTTCCACGGGATAGATGAGCAAGTCTCTCTGTCCTCTCTTGTAAAGAAGCAGTCACAATCCTGAAAGAGATCACTTCCCTTTTTTCCCAATCCACGCTTGGTGTGTGCTATTTCTACAGATAATGATGTTACATGATCTAAACCTATCAATGAGAGACACATGTTTGTACTTCACAAAAATGTGTGAATTTATGTTTGGCTTAGAAAAAAAAAATTCATACTACATAGCAACTGCTGAAATTGTGTACATACCTTTTCACCTACAATCCTGTCAGGGTCTTCTGTCTCTTCCATATCACAGTCTAAGAAACAGAGTCACGTGAAGAAAATTCTGAGTGCTTGTGAGAACACCCCAAGAAAACAAGACAAGGGGCTTATGACCTCAGTTTCTTCTAGACACAGAATTATTCTTCGGATGTGTTTATGTGCTCTTCCTAGGGAAAAATACGAGTGAGCTTACTTCAGGTTACTCATTGTTGCTGGTTGTTGTTATCTAATTAGATGTCATGTCTGTATGAAAAAGAAAACATGTCTTTTCCGCAGTTGGCTTGTCCTTGTGATTATATACATCTCGAACTCATGAGAACTTGATATTTGTGTGACCTTTCTTAACCCTCAGAGAATAAATTGTCTGATGCTCTGAATAAAGTTGACTGTTGTATAAGATTTTATTCTACTTCATTTATTGACACCATTCTCCCAGATCCTGCTACCTCGAGAGTGGTGACAAGTGACACCTGAACAGATACCCAGATCCTCTGGAGGAGCCCTGAAGATTGTGTGTGAATCCCAGACATCGAACAGAGTTATTTATGTTGCTGGAGTTTGATTTTGCTTTCTTCAGATTGTGACTGTGCCCTGCTTCTTCCCTCCTGAGGTAAGAGAGCAACTTATTTTTTATTTTACAGAAGTTGACAGCTGAGGGAATATTTTGAGTATTTTAAAGAGATTTGGGCTTATACAGTTTGAATTTTTTGAGATTTATTATTATTACTAATTTATTTATTTTTACATTCATTTGGTGTTTTGCCTGCATGTATGTCTGTGTGAGGGTGCCAGATCCCCTGAAACTGGAGTTACACACAGCTGTAAGTGGCCATGTAGATTCTGGAAATTGAATCCAGGTCCTCTGGAAGAACAGCTCGTGCTTTTAACCACTGAGCCATCTCTCCAGCAATACTTTTTGAATTTTTAAAAATCTGTGTGACTTTTTAATTTTGAATTGTCTTATATTTTGATGTTTCCATTACTATGTGATCCTGGGAGATGTAGAAGAAACTGAGGTCACAAGACTCTAGTCTTGTTTTCTAGGAGTGTTCTCACAAGCACTCCGAATTCTCACGCAGTTCTATTCTGGACAGTTGCCTTTGGAATAACCTTGGCTAATCTACCCTTTCACCTACAACGATAGGCTTCTTGGTACACACTGTTATCTAACTTGTATTCTCCTTGTCATGATTTTATAACTGTGTATTTTGTAATTATTTTTTAAGATTGATCTCATTCTTGACAACATGTTACTACCAACCTCACACCAGCTACACAGCAATTTTCCATAGCTACTGGCTGAGTGACTTTCTCTTCTAGAAAGCCTGACTCGTTCTAAGCATTCTCAAGCTCTACTTGGTGTACAAAGTCAGAATATGGTATCACATTCACATGTATTGGGGTGTCTTCATAAGTAGTACCATAAAGAAGTGACTCAAGGACAGTCTTTGGAGATTTTATCTTTAGAAGGTCCATATTCAGGTCCTCTTTTCCAATTCTAATGCTTTTTATTATCTTTTTCTCATACATACACATAGACACACAGAGATAAAGAGAGAGACATGCACAAACCAACACACACAGAGGCACTTGCACACATGCATACAGAATGGGTTGTTCATCAAATGTTACAGTAACAGTTTTTATAGTTTAGTCTTTCAAAACATCAAACATTTTGCTTTGTTGATTACTATCTCTGTCTCTCCGTCTTTCTGTCTGTCTGTCTGTCTGTCTCTCTCATTTTCTAAGACAGGGTCTCACTATGCACCCCAGACCAGACTTAAATTAATAATTCTCTTGCCTCAAGTTCCCTAGCCTTAGGGTTACAGACATGAGCAACATACCTTTTGTTTTTCTAATATTTCTATCATTCCTCCCACCTACTGTGTTTGGATTTATTTTGTTCTATCATTCATTTCTTTTAGGTTGAGTGTTTGCCTCACCAATAGCCAATCTTCATCATTTCTTATATGCATTTATGATTCATTAAACTCATCCACTATGTACAGCTTCCAATTGATCACACAAGTGTTAAACTATTTATTAAATTCTGTAAGCATTTTTTTTTATTTGAGCCTCATTTGAGGTGTGGGTCTAAGGTTCCAAATGTATGTGTTTTTTTTTCTCTGTGTCTAGCCATCTAACTTTTTCAATCCTGAGATAACAAATGTAGACAATACAATTTTTATTCATCCATATTAAGGTTTTCTATATAATGCATGTTTTGTATTAGTAAAATTAAAATAAAATTCTACACATGTCCATTTGAACCGGTTAATTGCCTATGTAGTTTACTCTTTATCCCGTCAAATATTTAAGTGTGTCTATCTGTTCTAGAGACAAAAATATTTCAAATTCCCAGTGTATGCATTCTTTACCCCTTTGTGAGTCTGTCAGTTTTCAGTGCATGAACTTATGAACAGGTGCTACCAAGTAGTGTCAATTCAATACTGACAAGCATTCCCTGTGGAATGTCATTTCATCATTAAATCATATCTATCTGAAAGGATGGTTTTGTTTTGAAGCATATTTTGTCTGACATTAAGCTATTTCAAATGGTTTCTGTGTTATGTCAATTCCCAAATGTTTTCCACCAAGCTTTTCACGACATTATCCTCAGGAGAGATAGCCAATGGAGGGAATTTATAAGAAGATATAGCGGCCCCCTATTGAAGTTAAAAATATTCATTAAGAAATGTTTTAAAAATTTATTGTTATTCATTTCTAATTATGCATGTGTATATGTTCGTTTATGCATGGTTGCCGCCGGGGCCAGAAGAGAGTTCCAGATACCCTGGAACTGCAGTTACAAGCAGTTGTGGGCTACTGATACTGCTGCTGGGAACTGACCTCCAATCCGCTTTTCCCCTGGCCATTTCTCAGGCTTAAATCTTCATCCCTTAATAGATAAATTTAATCTATTTTATATTTTATCCTATCACTGTTGAAACTTAATATCAACTACTTTAATTAATCCACAGTCTTCCAAATTTTGAGTTTTCCCTTTCTAAATATACCAAGTTCAATAAGCACACCCCGTCTTGATACTTGCCTTATAATAATTTATCTATTGTAATAGCTAGTTTAGACATATTCATATATTATATTCTCTTATATCAGTAGTAAGATTTTACACAAATTAACAACAATTCCCAAACTAACGTTATCCTGTCCATTGTAGTTACCTAGATGAAAGCGCATTTCTCATGTGCCTCTGATGACACACTTGTCTCTTCTTTCAGCATTGCCATTTTTGTAATGTGTATGTGAAGATGTTACGTGCCCATGAGTACAGGGACCTACAGAGGCCAGAAGCACCAAATATTTTTGGTGCTGGACTTACAGGCTGCCTGACATGGGTGCTAGGAAATGAACTCAGATCCTCTGTAAGAGCGAAAGATGCTCAAAAGCATTGAGCTATCTCTCCAGCCTCGCCATCACTGCTGTTGTTGTTAAACTCTGAAATCTCAATTGTTCTCATTCCACATTACTTCTTTTGTATCCAAGTCTCCCATTCAGAACATCACACACCTTATGTATCTCCTATCTTAGTACCTCTCATTGTAACTCACCCTAAAGTCAAATGAAGAAAAGCCTTGTACTTTAAGGCATTAGGAATTTGCCTCAAACTTCAGGTTTTCTCAAAGTAAAATTCACCAAAAATAACTTTATATCTCCAAAGAGTGTGTTAAACTTTCCTTTGCAAGGTTTTTTTAAAAATTCTTTATTAATTACACTTTATTCACTTTGTATCCCCCCTGTGGTTCCCTCCCTCCTCCTGTCCCAATCCCTCCCTTCCTCCACCCTCTGCATGCATGCCCCTCCCCAAGTCCACTGATAGGGGAGGTCTTCTTTTTTTTCTAATTCCAATTAATGTTTGGAAGAATCTAGGTGACAGCTGTCATTTGAACTGCGCTTCCAATAGCCATGTCTGACTTTGTCTTTCTTTTATCCCATCAGCTATGTTTCATTCTCAGGGTTGCTGGCACCAAATGGTCATATAAAGTGACAGCTTTTGACTTTGTGCATGCCAGTGCGCACATCTGGCTGCCTAGTTGTCATGTCCTGTTGCCACAATTGTTCCCCATATGGTATTGTGCTCTTCAGTGGAGATGATTTGAACTGAAAGGTGTTGTCTTAGAATAAGGCTCTAATTAATTAAGTTATTTAGTTAATAAAGATTGTGATATGACATTATAAAAACTCGGAGTATGGCAAAGTAATGGTGTATTTTATTTGTTAGAGGCTAATGAGGAAAGCACAGAGAATTAATATGTAAATGATGTGTTTACATCAAATGAAAAGCCAGATGCCGTTCTGAAACACTGTACAGAAGAAACCCATCTCCCAACCTTTCCAGCACTGGCGGGTGATGAGAGACTGAGCTGTCAACAGCAACAGCCAGAGTGTGCCAAGTGCAAGAACCTTCCCCACAGTAGTCTGTGTACTTGATAAATTCAGTAGTCAATCATGAAGAATAAGCTAAATGCTTGAGCCGTAAACACTGATGGAAAACAGTGTTCGGGGTCCTGAAAGGAAAGAGGTAAACAAGACAGCCAAAACCCCTACCTTCGTGAAACTTATACTCAGACAATAATCAGATTAATGTAAATTTATTATATGATGTTAGTGAGTGCCCGGGAAAACAATATCTGTTAAGGAGACAGAGAAGGTTAAGGGAAGAGGACCACTGTGGTGGTAAGACAGGAAAGACAGCGTTTCCTCGGGATCATTGCTGACCAGAACCCTGAGTGTAATGGTGGCAAAGAGACAGCTAAATAGAAAAGAGATGTGATAGTAAATACAAAGATGTTGGTACAGGAGCAAGCATAGTGTCTCCAGAACAGAGGGAGCACCGGGGGAGGCAGGGGAGCAGCATGCAAGAAGCCAGGTAGAGAAAGGTCAAGTTCTCAGAGATATGCAGAGGGGCCAAGAGACTGGATCTCCGGCTGAGGATGCTAGGGTTCCACTGCTGAGCTTTAGCCAATGCGCAGAGTCAGCGAGAGGTAGCAGTTATAGCCTCAGTGGCTGGCTGGAGATGAGGTGGCTGTCACTGCTTGTTTTCATGTCTCCAGAGTAATCCAAATGAGGGAATCAGCTGAGTGGGAGAACTGAGGATGGGGACTGGAAGGTAAGATGGGGCGATCTTTGTCTTGGGGAGTATAAGTGTTGCCTACTTTTTCTGTGGTCCAAGAGTCTCTTCCCCCCTTAAAAGTGACTTTTCTACAAGCCACTTTCTGTCTCAAACAGAGAGGAGGGGGTGGGGGTGGGTGAGGGGTGGGGAGCGGGGGAGCATAACTTCTGAAATTTCCCTTGAAAATCATGTTTCTTACTTTTGTGTATAAGAGAATACGAAGAAATGTGTTCCCTCCTCTCCAAAATGTGGCAAAACTCATTCTAATTAGTTACAAACTGCAAGCCTCTAATTGTGCTTTAAGAAAGTAATAAACTGCTGTGGACAATCCTGTCTGCACACCTGCCTAACAACACGCAGACATCAAGAATGGCCTCCTGCCGTGTTCCTAAAGGCTTGGCTACAAAGAGGTGAGCCACCCTGTCCACCTTCAAGCATTCTCTAGTCTGGGCCGGGTACCGCTTGCCCTGCTCAGGCAGAGGGCAGGTAATATGTGACTATTGCCTAACACTACATTTCATCGGATAAAAAGCCACAATGAAATGTTTTCTTCAGTTTTCTCTCAGCATCTCCAAATTCCATAGTATTACAAAGTACTCCCATTCCATTTCATTACTTATTTTTTTTCTTTTGAGACAGGGTTTCTCTGCATAGCTCTGGCTGTCCTGGACTCCCTTAGTAGACCCACAGAGGCCTGTCCCTGCCTCCCTGAGTGCTGGGATTACAGGTGTGTGCCACCGTGCCTGACTCAAAATCCCTATTTTTAATAGACCTGAAAGTACAAAAATGGGGAGAGAGCCTCTGTGGGTTAATTCAGCATGCTGCTGTCATTAGCCAGGTTCCCTGGATGACAGAGGTCAAGTTCTCTTAGATGGGTCAGGGACCTTAAGAGCACTCACCTAGACCAGGTAGATGCCCAGCATCCAGTGTAGGCTTAATCCTTCTAGATCTTCACGGTGAATTACCGTCAAGACAGCACATGTTAGCCTTACACCTCAAATCTAAGAACTGGCAAAAGTCAAGGGAAGGTTCATGAGCCAAAGAGTTTACAGAAGCCGTCAACCCTGCTAGGGCAGCACCTACCACATGTCTAGCTATGGGTTCACTTTGAGTTCAAGATACAGATGTCTGCTCCTCCAGTATGACCCTTTCCATAGCTGCTAATCCTTAGCTCCTGGTGAGCCAAGAGTCTATGCTGTTTATTTTCTTCTTTTACCCCTAGGGACTTGAATCAGTGTGAAAACTGAAATGCATTCCGGTGCTAGGTCACTAAGACTAGTTAACTCTTCTAGCCTTTGACTACTGCCATGAAACAAACCAACTCCCAGGAGAGGCTGCTTAAAACTCAACTGCTACTTAGGAACAGCAACTCACAAAGACAAGTGTGAAAACTGAATGATTTCCACCACCTCTGTCTGTCTGCAAGCCCCCTCTGGTGGAGGAATTCATTGGTAATGAAATAGCTACAATATTCTTTTAAAACAATCCTCCTCTATAGAACTGAGAGGAGAATGGAGCTGGGACTAGACAGTCACATAGACATGAAGCCACATAGTGAGTGATTTTCCAAAAGGTCAAAACTGCTCTTTCTTCCTTACCCCCATCCATCTCCATTGCCTTCAATTAGTCTGACACGTAACAGAAATACAGTCATAAAACAGTCACCATAAAAATTAACCTTATTTTGAAACATTAAAAAAGCCATATAACTAAATGGAAAGAAACTTAAATCAATTCCACTGAAATTGTGGACAAGACAAAGCTACCCAGTCTCTTATCTCTTCAGTATAGTACTGGAAGTCTTATCCAGAGCAATAAGACAACTAAAGGAGGTCAAGGGGATATAGATTGGAAAGGAAGGAGTCAAAGTATCACTAATCATAGATAATATGATAGTATACATGAGTGACCCCCAAATTCCAAAAATCCAACTAGAGAACTCCTACAGCTGATAAACACCTTCAGCAAAGTGACTGAATATAAAATTAACTGAAAAAAATCAGTAGCTCTCTTAAATACAAAAGACAAATGGGCTGAGAAAGAAATTAGAGAAGCAACACCCATCATGATAGCCACAAAACACATAAAGTATCTTGGTTTAACTCTAATCAAGAAAGTCAAAGACCTGTATGAAAAAAACTTCAAGTCTATGAAGAAAGAAATTGAAAAGATATCAGAAGATGGAAAGATCGCCCATGCTCATGGATTGGTAGGATTAACATAATGAAAATGGTCATCCTGCCAAAAGCAATCTACACATTCAATGCAATTCCCATCAAAATACCAATACAATTCTTTACAGACATTGAAATTTATATGGAAAAACAAAAAACCCAGAAGAGCTAAAACAATCCTGTACAATAAAAGATCTTCTGGAAGTATCTCCATCCCTGATCTCAATTTGTACTGTAGTATAACAGTGATAAAAACCTCATGGTACAGGCATAGAAACAGACTAGTGGATCAACAGAATCAAACTGATGAAACAGAAATATGCCCACACACTTATGGACACCTAATTTTTGACAAAGAAGCCAAAGCCATACAATGGGGAAAAAAGTATCTTTAACAAATGTTGCTGATCTACATTGATGTCTACATGTAGAAAAGCAAAATAGATCAATGCTTATCACCCTGCACAAAATTAAAATTCAAGTGGAACAAAGTCCTCAACATAAAACCAGACAGACTAAATCTGTTAGAAGAAAAACTGGAGAAGAGCCTTGGCACAAGAGACAACTTCCTGAACAGAACACCAACAGCCCTGACACTGAGATCAACAATTAATAAATGGGACCTCATGTAACTTTCTGTAAAGTTTCTGTAAATCAAAGGACATTGTCAACCGAACAAAATGACAACATACAGACTGGGAAAAGATCTTCACCAACCCTATATCTGATAGAAGGCTAATATTCAGAGTGTATAAAGAACTCAAGAAATGAAACACCAACAAACCAATGAATCCAATTAAAAAATGGGGTACAAAGCTAAACAGAGAATTCTCACAGAAGAATATCGAATGTTGGAGAAGCACTTAAAGAAATGTTCAACTAAACTGCTTGGAAGAAAAAGTGGGGAAGAGCCTTGAACTCATTGGCATAGGAGACAACTTCCTGAACAGAACACCAACAGCACAGGCTCTAAGAGCAACAATCAATAAATGGGACCTTATGAAACTGAAAAGCTTCTGTAAAGCAAAGGACACTGTCCTCAGAACAAAAGGACAGCCTGCAGATTGGGAAAGGATCTTCACCAACTCTATATCTGACAAAGGGCTAATATCCAGTATATATAAAGAACTAAAGAAGTTAAACAGCAAACAATCAAATAATCCAATTAAAAAATGGGGTACAGAGCTAAACAGAGAATTCTCTGTAGAGGAATATCGAATGGCAGAGAAACACTTAAAAGAAATGCTCAACGTCATTAGCTATCAGGGAAATGCAAATCAAAACAACCCTAAGATTTCATCTTATACCCAATCCCTAAGATTAGCTAAGATCAAAAACTCAAGAGACAACACATGCTGGAGAGGTTGTGGAGAAAGGGGAACCCTCCTCCACTGCTGGTGGGAATGTAAACTTGTACAAACACTCTGGAAAGCAATCTGGCACTTTCTCAGACAACTAGGAACAGCACTTCCTCAAGATCCAGCCATACCACTCATAGGCATATATCCAAAAGATTCTCAAGTACACAATAAGGACATTTGCTCAACCATGTTTGTAGCAGCCTTATTTGTAATAACCAGAAGCTGGAAGCAGCCCAGATGCCCCTCAGTGGAGGAATAGATGCACAAATTGTGGTATATCTACACAATGGAATATTACTCAGCAATAAAAAACAAGGAAATCATGAAATTTGCAGGTAAATGGTGGGATCTGGAAAAGATCATCCTGAGTGAGCTATCCCAGAAGCAGAAAGACACACATGGTATATACTCACTCATATAGACATATAATATAGGATAAACCTACTAAAATCTGTACACCTAAAGAAACTAATTAAGAGGGAGGGCTCTTGCTAAAATGCTCAATTCCTATCCAGAAAGGCAAAGAGGCTGGACATCAGAAAGAGAAAAGAGGGAACAAGTCAGGAGCCTGACACAGAGGACCTCTGAAAAGCTCTGTTCTGTAGACTATCAATGTAGATGCTGAGACTTATGGGCAACCTTTGGGCAGAGTGCAGCGAATCTTAGGAAAGAAGAGGGAAACAGTAAGATCTGGAGAGGACAGGAACTCCACAAGGAGAGCAATAGAACCAAAAAATCTGAGCACAGGGATCTTTCCTGAGACCAATATTCCAACCAAGGACTATGCATGGAGATAACCTAAGACCCCTGCACAGATGTAGTCCATGGCAGTTCAGTATCCAAGTGAGTTCCATTGTAATAGGAACAGGGACTGTCTCTGACATGAACTGATTGGCCTGCTCTTTAATTACCTCCCCCTGAGGGGGAAGCAGCATTACCAGGCCACAGAAGAAGACACTGCAGCCACTCCTGATGAGACCTAATTGACTAGGATCAGAAGGAAGGAAAAGAAGTCCTCCCCTATCAGTGGACTTAGGGAGGGACATGCATGCAGAGGGTGGAGGAAGGGAGGGATTGGGATAGGAGGAGGGAGGGTACCACAGAGGGGATACAAAATGAATAAAGTGTAATTAATAAAGAAAAAATGTAAAAAAATAGAGAGAGAGAGAGAGAGAGAGAAATGTTCAAAGCTCTTAGTCTTCAGGGAAATGCAAATCAAAATGACTCTGAGATTCCATCTTATACCTGGCAAAACGGCCAAGATCAAAACTCAGTGAGAACACATGCTGGTGAGGATATGGAGAAAGTAGAATATTCCTCCATTGCTGGTGAGAGTGCAAACTTGTACATCCACTTTGAAAATCAATCTGGCGCTTTCTCAGAAAACTTAGAATAGCCCTACATCAAGACCCAGCTACACCACTCTTGGGCATATACCCAAAAGTTGTTCTACCATACCATAAGAACATTTGCTCAACCATGTTCATAGCAGCTTTATTCATAATAGGCAGAAACTAGAAAACACCTAGATGCTCCTCAATCGAAGAATGGATACAGAAATTGTGGCACATTTACACAGTGGAATGCTATTCAGCCACTCAAAACATGGAAATCATAAAATTTGCAGGCAAATGGATGGAACTAGAAAAGATCATCCTGAGGTAACCCAGACCCAGAATGTCACACATGGTGTATTCGGTACAGGATAGACATACTACAATGCACAGACCCCAAGGAGATAAGTCCAATGGGCATCTTAGGCTTCATGTCTGCCTACTAGTTAGGGGAGAAGGGGATATCTCTGACACAGGCTATATTGCCTGTTTTTTTTTTTTTATCACTTCTCCCTGATGGAACTTCCCTACAAGGCCACAGGGAGGAAGAGGAACTCAGTCTTCATGTGAATAGAGAAGCTGGGGTGTCTGTGTAAGGGGCTCTCCTATTCTGAGGAATAGAGGAGAGGGGATGCAGAAGGGAAGGTGGGACTGGGAGAAGATGAGGGAGGGGCCTATGACCAAGATATAAACTGAATTAATCAATTTTAAAAGGGGGGGGAAGCCATATAGTGTATATCATTGAAATCTGGGGTAGCTTCTCTACAGTCCCCGAGGACTCGAGGAAAAATGTGGACATTATAACCCTTTCCTAAGGCAAACTGATTTACTTAGCAAGTTTCAAACTTTCTGGGTTTTTTGTTGTTATTTTGTGTTTTTTTTCTACAAAGCCGGTGTTGGTTCTCAGGCAAAACCAGAAGCAACTGATTCCCTCTTCAAACCACACCATGGTAACAGGAAGGGACATCCATATCGGCCTTTTGCCTTTACATGGAAGATAAAACCCAGACTCTGCTTTCAGCTGGAGGGATGTCAAGCATTGAACTTTGACAAGACTATACCACTTCCTGATGGATGAGCAATGACACATACTACCTCGCTGCTCTTGTTTGACAACCTGTGTAGGAAAAAAAACTCAATGCCAAGTGAAACTACATTTCCAAGCAGAAAAGATTCTGAAGGTTAACATGTCTGAAAGCTGTAGATCCCCTTAACTAAACATGCAAAAGCCCCATCAACTGAACTGATTCCATAAAAAAGGTCACTATCCTCCCCCTACTTTAGAATTTATCAACTGATTCTCTGATCTTACCAAATCAAGAAGATATTTTGCATCTTGTAAATATAATCCAAAGTTTCCTGAGTTCTGAAAAATCCTTTTCTCGGGACTTTGCTTGCAGAGTCCTTAAACAGCTCTATGTTGACACATATCATTGTTACTTGCAGATGTTTTTAAAAACCAGAAAGGAAAAGTCAAAAGAGATTGGAGAAAAGGATGTATCTATAATCATACTCAATGTATTTATTATAATAAAATCTAGTGATCCTGTCAAACATAAGAAGATTGTTTCAATTAATTTTAATGCAGTTATAAGGTAGAACATTATGTAGCCATTAAGAAATATTTAATGCTTGAGTGTTTAAGTATGAAAAAGTATCTTCAGTATCATTAAGGAAAAGGACATAAGAAGAACAGGAGGAAGCACAGCACTCTAAAGGGCAGAGACAGGACTTGCTAGCCAACCAGTCTAATAGAGCTCTGTAAGAGACTCAGTCTCAAAAATGACGGTGGTGAGCAAATGATGAGCACATGTGATGTCAGCCTCTGGCCCATCCGCACTCACACAGACACACATGACATGAATACATATGTGTACACACACAAACATGTATATACACACGAACATGTACAAACAGGCAGAGCCTACCGAGATCCACCCCTTCCTTCTCCACCCAACTTCATGTGTTGTAGGAGTTTTAAAAGCAAAGTCCAGTAGCCTCAACAGACTAGGCCTGGCCACTTAATATGCCAATTAAAGAACAAGAAATGTTGAAAAAGCTGGGCACTGTGGGCACACGCCTGGAGTCCCAGTACTTGGAGAGGCAGAGGCAGGCAGATCTCTGAGAGTTCAAGGCCATCCTGGGCTACAAAGCAAGTCTAGGACAGCCAGGGCTACACAAAGAGACTTTGTCTCCAAACAACAACAACAACAACAAAACAAAACCAAAAAACTATAACCACAGTTCTGTCACAGATGTCTAAAAAAAACCTTAAAAAATAAGGTGAAAAAGTAGAGAGGTGTGCAATCAGGTCACACTGGGGAGATAAACAGCTAAGGGGCCCAATGACCTCAAATCTCTCTTCAGAGTACTAGCATGAGCTTTGGGTTTACATAAAGGACAGTGAGTCTGCACACTAAAGCAGTCCTGCTCACGCTGTGGTCCCTCTCACTAGGGTGACAGCTGCACTGGTTTTGTAAAGTAATCCAACAACTTGTTAACATGTTAGTTTTTGAAGGGCCAGCCTGGCCTTTGTGCATATCTGTTCTTACCTGGATGGCAGACTCTATCCTATGATCTCTGCTTTTCCTAGAATTCAGTGTCACTCCAAACAAAAGGTATGCCTAACGAATTATCTCTGTGTCTCCATGCAAACAATAAACACTAATGACAGCAGGGAAGTCAGGTCTCCAACCTACTTTTAGTTATCTTGTGAACCTGAGTGAAGAGGTGAACTTTTTAGCAAAGTTAGGTGCCTGCTTCAGTACCTGAAGGAAGAAGAACTAACTGTGACCACAGAGGCATACAAAGAACATGGGAACAGTGCCACAACATCAGCTGGCTTCCCAGAAAGTCCTGGAGAGTGTTGTCATGGGTTGGGTTTTCTCTAATTCACAGTGGAATGTGTTCCCAATATGCAGGATGTTCTATTTTTTCTCATTTTGCTTATCTGTAGCTTTTGATATTTTTACTACATGTGCACATTTGTATTGTTTTTTTTTAAATAAGAAAATTTATATTGAATAGAAAGAAAAAAAAGTGTTAGGATTCTCAAGAGCAACTTGAAGGCTGTGAATTGAGACTCAGCTCATCTAAACAGCAAGAGCACAGGCAAATAAAACATGCCCAAAATAGAATTCTTCTGAGTTGCTTAATGTTATGAATATTTTCATTTCTTTCTGCATTTACTGTCTATTGCTATTAACAACACTATTCCTCAGCCTGGAAAATCTTAGGTCAATTTTTTAAGGTAGGTACTGCACAATGCCACACCCACGCCAGTGTCGCCATAGTAGCATAAGCTACAGGGCGGGGGATATGATTTCCCCGGAAATAATGCCCCCTGGAAGGTCCCTGGCAAACTCATCCCACTTGGAAAAGAGATGTGTTCTGAGATTTCTACGCTTCTTCAGTTGTGGCTCTGGGGCTGGAATAATGAATTCTTTGATCTTTCTCTGTGACACCTGAAACAGCACAACTAACTTTATAAAGAAATTTATTATTGGTAGATTGTTAAAGGCTTTAATAAAAATAATAAGTTTTAAAAAGTTAATGAATTAAATTTAGTATTAATAGGCATTAAAAATAGTGAAAAAATAATAGGCTCCTTCTTAAGAAATAATAACATGAGAAGTACAGCTGGCATGAGTTTACCCCTCCCTTCAGCGTCTTGTTCCTAGGGAAGATCATAAATCTCTAGCAGGACATAAGGGAGGATGGTTGACAAAGGTATGTTTAGACTTTGGCAGGTATTCGACTTGGCTCGGAGGACTATTACAGCTCCTGACTTTCCTCTTCACTAGTCAGTGATAATGAAACCATAGTTTGAGGCTTTTGTTTCTTGTTTGCGTTGATCAGAAAGTTTCTAGGCAAAGATTTCTTGTGGGCACTGCCCTATGTTAAAACATAAACTTTGTATCCTTGGTAAAAGTCTTAATGTTCTGGAAAGCATGCCAATTTTAAGGTGCCTTTTGTATAAAAATACTAGCTTAATTTCAGTAAAGTCGCAGCAGAGTCAAAACCATCAAGGTGTCTCTGTCTGTCAATTCTTCGCCGAAACCATGTCTTCCTGTCTAAAGCCTTGTTCTCCCGCGGACGACGGGAGCCCGACTGGGCCGGTCCGTGGCAGCACAAGGCACTGAGGACCTAAACACAAAGACAGCTGTGAGAAAAAGGAGTGGAAATGATTAATAAAAAAGAATTCCAGTAATTGAAATTACCTTGCTTGACATCACTCAGCTTCTCACTGTTAAAACAAAAATGAAATTGCACATCTGTTGGTGTCCTGGTACTTCCTTCACTTTATTACCTGCCCACCATTGGTATCTAGCTAAAGAGTGTAGGGATTGGTTTGTTTCCGTGCTGGTGGTGGTTTTGAAATAGTGCCTTATCATTTAGCCTGGCTGGCATGAGGCTCGCTTCAAAATATGGCAGCCCTTTTGTCCCTGTCTCCTGTGTGCTGGGGTTCTAGGCATGTCTCACTGCACCCAGCCTGAAAGACTTGCAAGATGACAGAAATGGGGCCAAAGTAATGTAAGATGGACCTTGGTCTTCTGTGATAAGCATTATAGAGTTCTTTCCCCTAAGTAGACCATGAAGCTGGCCTGAATGGTGTAGGTAAGATCTTGTTTTGAGAATTACTCCAGAGGAGGACAACCACATTACTCCCAAATGTCCAAACCGGGACACTAAAAGGGGAACAGAATATGCTATGCTGTAATATGCACTGTTTCATAAAAATTATTCTGAGCTAAAGTCAGGTTGGAGAACATAATGATGCATCCCCTTTCTTCCTGAAAGCAGGAGATAAAGTCTACACATGGAAGATGTGTAGGACCCCTACCTGGGGGTGGGGGTGGGTGGCGGTGAGGGATAGCAAGCCTGAGAGCAAGAGAATTCTGTACAAATAGATCCCATTAAAATATTTTGTTTGAAAATCAATGTTTAGTCTCATCACATAATTTTATTTTATTTTTCAGTGCAGTTTATTCAGGAACCTTGAACAATCATCTGACCTTGGGGAAAGCCAGCCCACAGCTTAAATAGCCTCTGGGTAGCCAACCCCAGCGTGCCACGTGGCCAATGCAGATAGGTCCACATACATGGAAGCAAGCCAGATCCTCAGCCTTAGCCAAATGTGGAGTTGTTTGTGACAGAGAGCACTCACCATCGGGAAGGTGGAAGGCGAAAACCAGCTCCATCTTTAAGGCGCGGCATTACGCAGCTCTCTACAGTTCCCCCTTTTTGTTCTAGACGCATCAGGCAAGAGTAGAGGTCTGATCTCTGATATTAGAAATAAATTGGGACTTTGTACTGATGTTCATTTAGGTGTCATCCACCCAAAGAGCATCAGACCCGTCCAATACCTTTTTCTCAGAGGCGGGACCTGGGGCATCAACCCGCATGCAATCAGACTTGCTCTTCTCTGGGTCGAAAGCAGCTGACCCTGAGTGCAGTGCTTAGCCTCGCATCCTGAGCATAACATTTTAGCTTTTTATGGTAGCCAACCATGCTTGGGGAGACTGTCCTGCTTCAATGGCTGTAAAGGCCTGAATGATCATGGCTGCATTACGCTGTTGTGAGACTCTAATCTTGCATATACACCACAGGCAAACCAAGGAGACCAACACCAGAAGGCCTGCTAACGCTCCCATGCCCGCCCATTCCTTCAGATGATTCATGGCTGCAGCAATCCATGGTGATAATCCTGTGGCTAGTCCTGCGTCCACTCTGGTAGAATTTACTGTGATAATGGCCACTCTCAGCTGCTCCATCGTAGTATCGAATTCTCCAGTCCAATTACCTAAAATATAGCTAGACAATTGTTTAGACAGATTTTCAGCACAGGAAAAATTCTCATGTTGTATGCTAGTGACACAAAGTCCAGCATACTTTCATTGGCAGCCCGGTTGAGCCATTTGCCATAGGGTATCAATTTGCTCCTGCACGAGGTCAATCCTCTGATTGAACACCATCAAGCCTCCTTGTAGTTGAGCATTAATTCCTTTTTGTACATCTAAGGCATGAGCTACATTGGCTAAAAGATTATTCAGGGTCTGAGCAGTCTGCACAGTATGACTCATGGCTAATGCCACGGTGGTGGCTCCAACAGCCGCCAATGAGATGGCAGTAACAGTGGCGGCTGTAGTTCCAAGATCCCTTTTCTGTCTGAAGAGAGTCATAGCGTGAGGGGCATCAACGGGCACAGGCACCCAGCGAGGCATGCGAGTAACCAGGGCATGCCTAAATTCACTAGCATTCCAGCATTGGACAAAAAAGCAAGTATCATTACCACAATTACTTGGCTCTATCTGGCTAATAATGAATAAAAATGGGGGATATAAACAAACAGGTGTGGGCTTATAGGAAATATTATGAGAAGCCTTAACCCCCTCATTGGAACATCTTGCATCAGTTCTAGAACTAGCAGTGGTGGTGTCTGAGGTCTGAGTAGGTTCAGGAGACCAATGCCCCCTGGGGCGAGACATGCTCCATGTAAATTGACTAACTCCATGTTTTGCTCCACTTTTGAAAGTCATTTAAGGTTCTTAAATTATTTTCCCCTTTTTTAAAATTTTTCCTCAATTACACTTTATTCATTCTGCATCCCCCTATAAGCCCCTCCCTCCTACCCTCCCTATCCCACCCTCCCTCCTCCCTCTGCATGCATGCCACCCCCCAAGTCCACTGATAGGGGAGGTTCTCCTCTCCTTTCTGATCTTAGTCCATCAGTTCACATCAAAAGTGGCTGCATTATCCTCTACTATGGCCTGGTAAGGCTGCTCCCCCCCAGGGGGAGGTGATCAAAGAGCAGGCCAATCAGATTATGTCAGAGGCAGTCCCTCTTCACATTACTATGTAACCCAATTGGACTCTGAACTGCCCTGGGCAACATCTGTGCAGGGGTTCTGGGTTATCTCCAAGAATAGACCTTGGTTGGAGTATGAGTCTCTGGGAAGTTCCCTGTGTTCAAATTTTCTTGTTCTGTTGCTCTCCTTGTGGAGGCCCTGTCCTCTCCAGCTCTTACTATTTCCCAGTTCTTACATAAAATTCCATTCACTCTGCCCAACACTTGCCCATCAGGCTCAGCAACTGCTTTGATAGTCTGTAGGGCAGAGGGTTTCAGAGGCCCTCTGTGGTAGGTTCCTAGGGTGTTTCCTGTTTTCTTCTTCTTCTGATGTCCATCCTCTTTGCCTTTCCGGATGGGGATTGGACATTTTAGTTAGGGTCCTCTCTCTTGCTTAGGTTTTGATGCACAGGTTATAGTGGGTTTGTCCTATGTTGTATGTCTATATGAGTGAGTATATACCATGTGTGTCTTTTTGCTTCTGGGACAACTCATTCAGGAAGATCCTTTCCAGGTCCCACCATTTACCTGCAAATTTCATGATTTCCTTATTTTTCATTGCTGAGTAATATTCCATTGTGTAGATGTACCACAAATTCTGCATCCATTCTTCAGTTGAGGGGCATCTGGGCTGTTTCCAGCTTCTGGCTATTACAAATAAAGCTGCTACAAACATGGTTGAGCAAATGTCCTTTTTGTGTAGTTGAGCCTCTTTTGGATATATGCCTAGGAGTGGTATGGCTGGATCATGAGGAAGCACTATTCCTAGTTGCCTGAGAAAGCGCCAGATTGATTTCCAGAGTGGTTGTACAAGTTTACATTCCCACCAGCAGTGGAGAAGGGTTCCCCTTTCTCCACAACCTCTCCAGCATGTGTTGTCACCTGAGTTTTTCATCTTGGCCATTCTCATGGGTGTAAGGTGAAATCTCAGGGTTGTTTTGATTTGCATTTCCCTAATGGCTAGTGAGGTTGAGCATTTCTTTAAGTGCTTCTCTGCCATTCGGTATTCCTCTACAGAGAATTCTCTGTTTAGCTCTGTTCCCCATTTTTTAAGTGGATTACTTGTTTTGCTACTTTTCAGCTTCTTTAGTTCTTTATATATACTGGATATGAGTCCTCTGTCAGATAAAGGGTTGGTGAAGATTCTTTCCCAATCTGTAGGCAGTCGTTTTGTTTTGATGACGGTGTCCTTTGCTTTACAGAAGCTTTTCAGTTTCATGAGGTCCCATTTAGTGATTGTTGCTCTTAGAGCCTGTGCTGTTGGTGTTCTGTTCAGGAAGTTTTCTCCTGTACCAATGAGTTCTAGGGTATTCCCCATTTTTTTTCTAGCCGATTTAATTTGTCAGGTTTTATGTTGAGGTCTTTGATCCACTTGGACTTCAGTTTTGTGCATGGTGATAAGTATGGATCTATTTTCATTTTTCTACATGTAGACATCCAGCTGGACCAGCACCATTTGTTGAAGATGCTATCTTTTTTCCATTGTATGGTTTTGGCGCCTTTGTCAAAGATCAGGTGTCCATAAGTGTGTGGGTTTATTTCTGGGTCCTCTGTTCGGTTCCATTGATCCACCATTCTGTTTCTATGCCAGTACCATGCAGTTTTTAAAACTGTTGCTCTATAGTACAACTTAAGATCAGAGATGGAGATACCTCCAGAAGATCTTTTATTGTAGAGGATTGTTTTAGCAATTCTGGATTTCTTGTTATTCCATATGAAGTTGAGAATTTTTCTTTCCAGGTCTGTAAAGAATTGTGTTGGTAATTTGATGGGAATTGCACTGAATCTGTAGATTGCTTTTGGTAAAATGGCCATTTTTACTATGTTAATCCTGCCAAGCCATGAGCATGGGAGATCTTTCCATCTTCTCATATCTTCTTCTAATTCTTTCTTCAGAGACTTGAAATTTTTTTCATACAAGTCTTTGACTTCCTTGGTTAGGGTTACTCCGAGGTACCTTATGTCATTTGTGGCTATTGTGAAGGGTGTTGTTCCCCTAATTTCTTTCTCAGCCCTTTTGTCTTTTGTATACAGGAGGGCTACTGATTTTTTTGAGTTAATTTTGTATCCGGCCACTTTGCTGAAGGTGTTTTATCAGCTGTAGGAGTTCCCTGGTAGAGTTTTTGGGGTCACTCACGTATACTATCATATCATCTGCAAATAGTGATAATTTGACTTCTTCCTTTCCAATTTGTATCCCCTTGATCTCCTTCAACTGTCTTATTGCTTTAGCAAGGACTTCCAGCACTATGTTGAAGAGATATGGAGAGAGTGGGCAGCCTTGTCTTGTCCCTGATTTCAGTGGGATTGCTTTAAGTTTCTCTCTGTTCAGTTTGATGTTGGCTGTAGGTTTGCTGTATATCGCCTTTACTATGTTTAGATATGTGCCTTGTATCCCTGATCTCTCCAATACTTTAAACATGAATGGATGTTGGATTTTGTCAAATGCTTTTTCAGCATCTAGGGAGATTATCATGTGGTTTTTTTCTTTCAGTTTGTTAATATGGTGGATCACATTAATGGATTTCCGTATATTGAACCACCCCTGCATATCTGGGATGAAGCCTACTTGGTCATAGTGGATAATATCTTTGATGTGTTCTTGGATTTGGTTTGCAAGCATTTTATTAAGTATTTTTGCATCAATGTTCATAAGGGAGATTGGCCTGAAGTTCTCTTTTTTTGTTGGGTCTTTGTGAGGTTTAGGTACCAAGGTGACTGTGGCTTCATAGAATGAGTTTGGTAATGTTGCTTCTGTTTCGATTTTGTGGAATAGTTTGAAGAGAATTGGAGTTAGCTCTTTTTTGAATGTTTGGTAGAATTCTGCGCTGAAACCATCAGGTCCTGGGCTTTTTTTGGATGGGAGACTTTCAATGACTACTTCTATTTCCTTGGGAGATATAGGACTATTTAATTGATTTACCTGGTCCTGATTTGGCTTTGGTAAGTGGAATCGATCAAGAAAATTGTCCATTTCATTTAAATTTTCAAATTTTGTTGCATATAGACTTTTGAAGTAAGTCCTAATGATTGTTTGGATTTCCTCCGTGTCTGTAGTTATGTCCCCCTTTTCATTTCTGATTTTGTTGATTTGGATGGTGTCTCACTGCCTTTTAGTTAGCTTGGCTAAGGGTTTGTCTATCTTGTTGATTTTCTCAAAGAACCAGCTCTTGGTTTCATTGATTCTTTGAATTGTTTTATTTGTTTCTAATTGATTGATTTCAGCCTTGAGTTTCATTATTTCCAGCTGTCTGCTCCTTCTTGGTGTGTCTGCTTCTTCTTTTTCTAGGGTTTTTAAGTGAGCCATTAAGTTGCTTGAATGCGCTGTCTCAAATTTCTTCTTGAAGGCACTTAGTGCTATGAACTTTCCTCTTAGCACTGCTTTCATTGTGTCCCACAAGTTTGGGTATCTTGTGTCTTCATTTTCATTGAGTTCTAGGAAGATTTTAATTTCTTTCTTTATTTCTTCCCTGACCCAGCTGTCTTTTAGTAGCAAGTTGTTCAGTTTCCATGTATGTGTAGGCGTTTTGCTATTTTTGTTGTTACTGAGGTCCAGCTTTATTCCCTGGTGATCAGACAGGATACAAGAGATTATTTCAATCTTCTTGTATCTGTTGAGGCTTGCTTTGTGACCAACTATGTGGTCTATTTTGGAGAAGGTTCCATGAGGTGCTGAGAAGAAGGTAAATTCTTTTGTGTTTGGGTGTAAGGTTCTGTAAATGTCTGTTAGGTCCATTTGATTCATGACCTCTGTTAGAGATATTGTTTCTTTGTTTAATTTCTGTTTATTTGACCTGTCCTTTGTTGAGAGTGGGGTGTTGAAGTCTCCCACTATTAGTGTGTGGGGATCTATGTGTGGTTTAAGTTTTATCAATGTTTCTTTCACAAATGTGGGTGCCCTTGTATTTGGGGCATAGATGTTCAGGATTGTGATGTCTTCCTGGTGGAATTTTCCCTTGATGTGTATGAAGTGTCCTTCCCCATCTCTTTTGATTAATTTTGGTTGAAAGACTATTTTATCAGATATTAGAATGGCTACTCCTGCTTGCTTCTTGTGTCCATTTGCTTGAAAAGCCGTCTTCCATCCTTTACCCTCAGGTAATTTCTATCTTTGTGACTTAGGTGTGTTTCTTGTATACAACAGATTGCTGGGTTTTGTTTACGCATCCATTCTGTTAGTCTGTGTCTTTTTATTGGAGAATTAAGTCCATTGATATTGAGAGAGATTAATGACCAGTGGCTGTTAGATCATTTGAATTTGATGTTGGCTGTGGTCATACGGTTGTGTGCTTGGTTGCTTTTTGTTTTACTGTAGTGGGGTTATTTATTTCCTGTGTTTTCTTGAATGTAGCTAGCTTTCTTGGGTTGTATTTTCCCTTTCAGTGTCTTCTGTAATGCTGGATTTGTTTGTAGGTATTGTTGAAATTTGTTTTTGTCATTGAATATCTTGTTTTCTCCGTCTATGAGGACTGAGAGTTTTGCAGGGTATAGTAGCCTGGGCTGACATCTGTGTTCTCTTAGGGTCTGCATGATATCAGTCCAGGCCCTTCTGGCTTTCATAGTCTCTGTTGAAAAGTCAGGTGTGATTCTAATGGGTTTGCCATTATATGTTACTTGGCCTTTTTCTCTTGCAGCTTTTAGTAGTTTTTCTTTGTTCTGTATACTTACGGTTTTGATTATTATGTGGCGGGAGGATTTTCTTTTCTGGTCTAATTTATTGGGTGGTCTATAGGCCTCTTGTATTCTTATTGGTCTCTCCTTTATGTTGGGGAAATTTTCTTCAATGATTTTGTTGAAAATATTTTCTGGGCCTTGGAGAAGGGAATCTTCTTTTTCCTCTATTCCTATTATTCTTAGGCTTTGTCTTTTTATGTTGTCTTGAATTTCTTGGACGGTCTGTGTCAGGAATTTTTTGGATTTAACATTTTCTTTGACAGATACATCTATTTCTTCCATTGTATCTTCCACACCTGAGATTCTTTCTTCCATTTCTTGTAGCCTATTGGTTATGCTAACCTCTGTAGTTCCTGCTTTCTTCCCTAAGTTCTTTCTCTCCACAATTTCTTCCATTTGTGTTTTTTTTAATTTTTCCAATTCTATCTTCAGGTCTTGAGCTATTTTGTTGGTTTCCTTCTCCTGTCTGACTGTATTTTCATGTTTTTCCGTCAATTCCTTCAGCTGTTTGAACAATCCACTGTTTCTTTTATTTCATTCAGTGATTTAAGTATTTCCTCTCTAAAGGCCACAGACTGGCTGCAGCTTCCCTTATTTCTTCACGGATGGCCATAATCTCCTTGTCTTTAATTTCCTCCATTTCTTTACGGATAGCCATGATCTGTTTGTTTTTATCTTCCTCTAATTCTTTTCGTATTTTATTTGTTTCCTCTGTTATCTTCTTCATGAGCATAGATGTTAGTTCATCTCCTTGAATTTCATTCATGCTGGGGTGTCTAGGGCTATTTGCCCCTGGATAACTGGGTTCTGGAGATGCCATATTGCTCTGGCTTTTGTTGGTTGGACTTTTACGCTGTCCTCTACCCATTGGGCTATCTTAGTTGTTTGAATTTAGTTTCTGGTTCTTCCTGGACTCTTGTAGTGGAGAGAATCCCTTTGGTAGGAAGATGGTTTTTCCTGAAGGAAGCCTTTCCAGCTTTTTGGGTATAGTCACTGGATGTCCGGTGTTTTTCAGGAGTTGCTACAGCTCACCTCAGGCATAGAGACCTGGGTAGTAACTGTGGTCCTGATTAGTCGAGAGGGCTCTCCTCTCACTGGGAGAAGTCCTGGAGACAGTTGCCCTCCTTCTGGGTTTCTTGCTGTAAATTTAGTGATCGACTGCTGTAACCTGTGTGTCCCGTGGTTTGGTCGGTTTTGTTAGGGATAACTGGTTGCCCCTTGGAGCAGTATCTGGGGGGTTGATCTCAGGGTTCCCGGTCTTTTGTAGGTCTGAGGTTGGGGCTCTGTGCCCCAGAACCCAAGAGGTAATTTGTGGCGGGTGAGTACTGCTCTGGTGTCTTGGGGCGCACAGTTCTGCCTGTAAGGTGTATTTGGTACAATGCAGGCCTCTGGGCTGGTGGAGCGTGCACCCGCCTGCTAATCTGCGGAAGCTGAGTTTCCAATCACTCTGTGCCCCCTGTTTGGGCCCAGATCTGTGATGGCTGGGCATACTCACCTGTCTGCGATCTGCAGGCTGCTAGACTTTCCCTAGGTGACCCCAGCAGCACGGTTTCTTCCTTCCCTGTGGGGTCCTCTCTGGACAGGGGTTCCCAGTCCCTGTTGTACTGGGGTGCACAGCTTGTCTGTACCGCTGAGCTGAGCACGCATCGCGGCAGGAGCTCAGTTGTGTTGGCGGTGGGTACCAGCCGTCCTAGCGACCTTCCGAGGATAGACTGGGTGACCCGTGATCAGTCTGGCAACTTTGCTTCCCAGTGGGGTCCCCCCGAGGCTGGGACTCCCAGCCTCAGGCACCCTTGTGCTCACGGATCAGCCTGGGAAAGTGATTGGGACACGGACGCTTGCGGCTCCAGCTCGGAGACACAAAGCCTAAGTTACCCGGGATTTCTTCTGGGTTCTGGCTGGGCAGCCGCGAGTGGACCCGGTCGATTCCCACACCGTGGGAGCCTCCCCTCATCTGGGAAACACGATTGATGTAGTTTCAGGGCCCAGAGTTCAGTCTCCTGGTCTCTGCATGCCGAGTGCTGTCCTGCTTCTCAAACGTGGTGCTCTACCAGTGCCACCATCTTGGCTCCCGCTCATCACATAATTTAATTAATTTTCATGGAGTGTTTCATTGTTCAAGGAGCTACAAACCCATAAAGGCTCTGCCAGTTCTTTAGGCCTTTGTTTCCTTATAAGAGCTCATCATTAGAAGAAACCACATTAAATAAATGCATATGCTTTTCTCCTGTTAATCCATTGTGTCAGTTTGTTCTCAAGGCCAGTCAGAAAACACTCTAAGAAAGTAAGGATAAAATCTGCTTCTCCCACAGGAAACCATCTTGAAAGCTGAGAGGTCCCCAACTATTTCTTCAGAAAAAGGACAAGTGTAGGCATGTTTCTCAGACATAATTCACAACTCAAGACTGAAAACCCAGGGACTGTGTGGCACAAATGAATGCCCCAAACTTTCATGCTCCCTGGACTGTACACACTTCACAGTTCTGCAGCAGCATTGTCTCCTGCGAGGACCCATTGGCAATGTTTGTCTTCCCGGAGGACTCTAAGCTCTCTGGAGGCATGGACTATTTCCTCCCATGGTTTCTGGGGACACTCAGGCCTCCCTCCTTCCACTAACTTTGAAAAAAACTGAGATAATTGCCCAGGAAACAGGATAGAGACTAAGACTAAAAGACTCCTCCATTCTCAGATTTCTCTATATGGCTTAAAAAGACAACAACTTTTTAACTTTTCTAAACTGTGCTGAAAAGGTGGGGGAATTTCATTAATGTCTGTCAAGTAATACTTTCCTCTCTAACCCTGACTGACTGGAAATGACTGGACTTGGCAGTTCTTTTATCACGTGATCTCTATATAAGCCAGCGCAGCCCCTGCTGTGTTTGCTGTGTCCCTTCCCATCTCCTGCAACATGTGACTCCATTGGTCACTGTAGGTTCTGCCGGGCAGGAAGAAGCAGTCCCTATCAGATCAAAGCAGAAATGACAAGTCCTGCCTGCATATGCCCCATCCAGAAGGGCAACAATGAAATAAGAAAATGTGACAAGAGTGCCAGGCTTCATTACTATTGGCTCCCTGCTGGGGATTTCATGGGAAAATATCCATCACGGTTGTATAAAGGGCACATGGCTTACCTCCAACTCTTTCTGTCTTCAAATTCTTAAAACAAAAGAAATCAACTAGGACAGACAGGAAGCTAGAAATTAGCTGATGGAGCCCAGAGGTTTTTTGCTAAATAGAAATCCTTCATCACTGCCCCTTAATTATGTAAATCTTCTCCCACCAAAGAGCAGTACATTTATTTATTGGGCCTTGCCAGTGCCATCCCAGTAATCCAGAGCAGAAGCCATTCTCCAATGACTCAAGCCACATTTCACAATAGACTCCAAAGGACACATGATGTCATTTGCTAAAATGACTCAATCCAGATGGAAAGCCTTCTGACCTATACGTAATTGATTGACCTTTGCTTTGCTTTCCCCAGTTATTTATATACTATCGGATGCATGAATGTATATCAGTGGTATTTACACTTGGAAGCTACTTTTAAAAACACATTATTCAATTGGGATTTGAAACTCCTAATGGCCATTTCCTGACCAGACTTCATAAACAAAGAACAAGGAAAGATGTTATCTTAAAAATAGTGTTTAATAGGCTCTGGAGAGTCTAAAGGGGCTTTTCTAATCGAAGTGTTTTAAATTATAGTAGGTAAGAGATATGTATCCATCTAGAGCTGATATATCTAGCTAAATATTTATCTATTTAGAGTTCAAAACCCTAAAGCTAAGAACACAAAAAGACATATAATCCATTTTCCAATTTGGGATTCAGTAAGTTTGGCAAAATGTACTTTGCCAATAGAATGGAATGTTTTGGATATTTGTTTCAGGTGTGGTAAAAGTTAATTAGAGACCATAATCAATTACCAGAGGATAGCATTGCTCTGCATTATTCTTTGGCTCTTAAATTAAACTATGCATTTGATTTTCCAAAAGAGGTTAGTTATAAATTTAATGGTATCAGAAGGATGTTTTTGCAACAGTGCTAACTTGTAACTACATAGCAGATCCTCTATGTTGAGAAGGCATGAGAAGGCATGGTTCAACCTAATGAAGCATGGCTTGAGCCTCCTTCTGCTTCTATAGAAGATTGGTTAACCTCTCATCGTTAAGTGCACTGGTCTTCCAGCCTTTTTTCTAGTTTTTTTTTTTAAATAAAATCACAGGTTGGGGTACATATTACATTTCTGAAGGTTCTGTGGGAAAAAAAGTAGATTCCTTCCTTGGTTTGAACAAACAATGAATAAGTTTGGTTTCCTGTTTGGTAATTTCTATTGGAACACAGAGAATCTAGGATATCAAGCTATGGACTTGAGAGTGTGGTAATAACTTTAATCTTCAGACTGGATTATGGAAAGCAAGCATATTGTAAGTGCGCCCTCACTGCCAATTCATATTCTAAGGACAGACGTCAATAACCGATCGATCATTGAGTTATTGACCACTGAGTCCTGAAATGTTTCAAAATGTTTTGCCATCAGTTCTCCAAGAAACACTTCCAACATAATAGATTACAATGGCAAATAATTAGAGAGAGAAGTTTGTATTTTATTTACTTATCAAATCAATTTTATCTCCTTGCCATAAACTCTCAGCTTTCATATAAAACTAATCTGCTTTTTAAAAATGAAAATTGCTTCTTTGACTATCACAAAAACGTTAAAGCAAGCCTAAGGGTTATCCATTCTGGCTGATCAGATTCCTGGCGTCAATGAGAAGTAAAGAGGGGGTCTGAGCAGGAAACCATGAAGACACATGTTCGGCTAGGGAGGTGACAAGAGAGTAAAGCAATGGGGTGCAGCCTCACAGGGCTAGGGGAAGGAATCTTAGCAGCAATCGCCGGTGGAAACAGCACGAGTAGAGGGCAGCACACTGCCGTGCCGTCTAAGTGTTCTACCTCAGTGAGCAGTTCACACACACATGTTCTAAGGAATCAGCCTCCTGCATTCCAGAGTAAACAGTGCTCGAGTCTTCCAACGAGGCATGAGCATTTATGTGGGGGAGGGCAAGACCCTACAATATTGTCAAGTTCAGTGTGTGCCCTGATATGAAGGAGTTGGAAGACACTGACATTTTAATGGTCTATTTTCATCACACTGAAAACTAAAATGCATCATATTCTGACATGACAAATAATATTAAATTGAAAAGCAAACACAAGAGAAAGACCATGGAAGAGTCACACAGCATATGTGTTCCCCCGGTACAACGATTACTATCGGGATTGAAAGCAAAAAGAAAAACATTTGACTCAGTAGCAATACAGTAGTCTGTGCATGCACGTGTACGTGTGTGTGTGTGTGTGTGTGTGTGTGTGTACAGCACAGCGCACATGTGTACGTCAGGGGACGGCTTGCAGTAGTTGGTTCTCTTTCCACCGGGTGAGTCCCTTGGACTCGGGTTGTCAGGCCTGGTGACATGTGCCTTTATCAGCTGAGCCCTCAAAGTAGCCTTGTTATTTTATAACACAAAACATTACATAATATTTTCTTAACCTCGCACTGAACAAGAAAAAATTTCTAGTTCTCAATGTATCAACTAACAACAGAAAAAGCTTGAACCCAGGAGGAGTTATGTTTTCATATTCAAGCAAAGATATTAAAAGGTCACATAAAAGCTTCATTTACTGAGAATCATACAGTTAAAGGCAACAAAGCATTCTGGAGAAGCTCAAGGAAAAGGATTTTAAGAGTATATCATAGTATAATCTAGGTTCTCTGTCTCTGTCTCTCAGTTTGTCTCTGTCTCTCTATCTCTCTTTCTGTCTCTGCCTCCCTCCCACCTCTTTATCTCTCTGTCTCTGTCTGTGTCTCTGGGTCTGTCTCTGTCTCTCTGTGTCTGTCTGTCTGTCTCTCTCTCTTTCTCTCTCCCTCTCTCCACAGCATCTGTGTGACTCTTTTTCCTTGTAACCTTTGCCCTGTTCCATTTGTCTTTCAACTGGACCATGTTTACTTCGGAATCAATGAGACCAACTTTGTAATTGAAGTTTAAACATCTAACATATATTTCAAAAGGCCCAGAAAGAATAACTACTTCACCCAACCACAGTGAAGATTTATCTAGGCTTGTTCTAATCAGATACAACTGTGCATCAAGGTTTGGCAAGGCTAATACTTATAGAGACCACACAGAAAAGTAAGAGTGTGGAGCTGACCCAGAAAGAAGGAGGGAAAGCCTCACAACAAAGAAAATAATAGTATTCAAGAAAAATCCCAATTTTCAGTGACTTTCCTGATTTTAAAAATATATGGAAACACTTAAAGAAATGCTCATCCTCATTAGCCATCAGGGAAATGCAAATCAAAATGACCCTGAGATATCACCCTACACCCATCAGAATGGCCAAGATGAAAAACTCAAGTGACAACACATGCTGGAGAGGTTGTGGAGAAAGGGGAACCCTCCTCCACTGCTGGTGGGAATGTAAACTGGTACAACCACTCTGGAAAGCAATCTGGCACTTTCTCAGACAACTAGGAACAGCACTTCCTCAAGATCCAGCCATACCACTCATAGGCATATATCCAAAAGATTCTCAAGTACACAATAAGGACATTTGCTCAACCATGTTTGTAGCAGCCTTATTTGTAATAACCAGAAGCTGGAAGCAGCCCAGATGCCCCTCAGTGGAGGAATAGATGCACAAATTGTGGTATATCTACACAATGGAATATTACTCAGCAATAAAAAACAAGGAAATCATGAAATTTGCAGGCAAATGGTGGGATCTAGAAAAGATCATTCTGAGTGAAATATCCCAGAAGGAGAAAGACAAACACGGTATATACTCACTTATATAAATCTATAAGATATGATAAACATAATGAAATCTATACACCTAAAAAAGATAATCAAGAGAGCAGACATGGGGTAAGATGATCAATCCTCATTTAGAAAGACAGATGGGATGTGCATTGAACGTATGACAGGAGTCTACTGAGCGCATCTGAAAGACTCTAACTAGCAGTGTTTTCAAATCAAAGACTCATGACCAAACCTTTGGCAGAGTACAGGGAATCATAAGAAAGAAGGGGAGTTAGTCTGATGGGGAAAGGATAGGAGTTCCACAAGGACCAAATATATCTGGGCACAGGGTCTTTTCTGAGGCTGACATTCAACCAAGGACCATGTATGGATATAACCTAGAACCTCTGCTCAGATGTAGCCTGTGGTAGCTCAGTAACCAATTGGTTTCCCAAAGTGAGGGGAACAAGGACTATTTCTAACAGGAACTCAATGACTGGCTCTTTGCCCTCCCCACCCCCCAAGGGAGGAGCAGTCCTGTTAGGCCACAGAGGAGGGCTTTGCAGCCAGGCCTGAAGATACCTGATAAAACAGGATCAGATGAATGGGGAGGAGGTCCCCCCATCAGTGGATTTGGAAAGGGGCACGGTGGAGATGAGGGAGGGAGGGAGGGACTGGGAGGGAATGAGGGATTGGGACATGGCTGGGATACAGAGTTAATAAATTTAACTGATAAGAAAAAAATAAAATTTAAAAAATCAATAAATGTAATCCACTGAATAAACAAAGTGAAAGAAAAAAATATATCAATAAGCCACATTAGGCCACACGGACCTACAAAGCAAGGGGCCAAAGCTATTCAGCAATATCACAACCCACCTAGGAAATGCTGCTGGGAAGGCCAGTCTTGGGGTACATTTAAGAAGAGCTTCCTCAGTAGGTTGCAGTCAGACAGGGGCTCCAGCAGAGCGTGGATTACCTAGCACTGTTAAAATGCTCCCTCTGTCGTGAAACAGATTGCCTTAAATGTTTTGATCAAGATCAACTACCAAGCTGGACATTGTAAACTGTCTTGTGGAACTTTATGGCTTTAAAGAAAAGGATAGTAAAATGAAAATGATGAACTCAGATCAATGCAAACTAGAACCAAAAAAATAATAACAATTGAAAAATACATAAAAGGTGATGAGGCTGGGAGGGGAGTTCAGCTGGGGAAGTGCTTTGTGTATGAGTATTAGGGCGGCCGTTTAGACACCCAGATCCATGTGAAAGCCAGCATGATTCCGAACGCTTGGAACCCTAGCACTGGCTAGAGGACAGAGTCAGGAGGATTCCTAGAGTTCATTGGCAGGCCAGCTTCGTCACTGGCATATTTTTTCATTGAACTGCATTTGACCAAATATCTCCCTGTTACACACACACACACACACACACACACACACACACACACACACACAAATGGTTGCAATGTTCTGATTTTCATGCTATTCTTAGCCTGCTGGTCTTTTATCCTGTGCAGTTTGGTAGCCTAAAATGTGTGGTGGGACAAAGCTTAGTTTTGTGGCAGTACATATAGCAAAATCATAAAGGTTAGATGTCCATTCATCGGCACACTTGAGCCTTTAAAGACAAGGTTATATCTTCGTGCAGGAGAAAACTGTCTTCCCTGACTTCCTGTTCTAGCTAAAAGAAAAGTGTCCAATGTCTTCTTCAGAAAGTTAGCAACAGAATTACAATTTGTGCTGTAAGGACAGACAATCTAAACAGAGGACAAGCAGTGCATGAAGAAACGTACAGTTGCCTGAGAATTTCATGATTTCCTTGTTTTTTATTGCTGCACAGTGTAAATGGAATTTACCACAATTTCTGTATCCATTCCTCAGTTGAGGAATATCTTGGTTGTTTTCAGATAAAGCTGCTACCACAGAGGACTCTGAAAGACTCTACCCAGCAGTGTATTGAAGCAGATGCTGAGACTCATAGCCAAACTTAGGGAAGAGTGAAGGGAATCTTATTAAAGAAGGGGGAGATAGAAAGACCTCAGGGGACAGGAACTCCACAAGGAGAGCAACAGAACAAAAAAATCTGAGCACAGGGGTCTTTTCTGAGACTGATACTCCAACCGAGGACCATGCATGGAGATAACCTAGAACCCCTGCACAGATGTATCCCACGGTAGTTCAGTGTCCAAGTGGGTTCCATAGTAATGGGAACAGGGACTGTCTCTGACATGAACTGATTGGCGTGCTCTTTGATCACCTCCCTCTGAGGAGGGAGCAGCTTTACCAGGCCACAGAGGAAGACACTGCATGCAGGCTAGGGTCAGATGGAAGGGAGGAGGACCTCTCCTATCAGTGGACTTGGGGAGGGCCATGGGAGGAGAAGAGGGAGGGAGGGTAGGATAAAGAGGGGATGAGGGAGGGAGCTACAACTTGGATACAAAGTTAATACATTGTAATAAATAAATAAATAGATATATAGACCTAAAAGATAGGATAAACAAAATGAAATCTATACACCTAAAGAAGATAATCAAGAAAGCAGACATGGGGTATGATGATCTATCCTCATTTAGAAAGACAAATGGGATATGCATTGAACGTATGACAGGAGTCTACCGCAGAAAGCATCTGAAAGACTCTACCTAGCAGTGCTCCAAAATAGATACTAAGACTCACAACCAAACCTTCAGCAGAGTGCAGGGAATCATATGAAAGAAGGGGAGTTTGATGTGGAAAGGATAGGAGCTCCACAAGGACCAAACGTATCTGGGCACAGGGTCTTTTCTGAGATGGACACTCAACCAAAGTCCATGAGAGGATAAAACCTAGAACCTCTGCTCAGATGTGACCTGTGATAGCTCAGTAATCAATTGGTTTCCCATAGTAAGGGGAACAAGGACTATTTCTAACATGAACTCAATGACTGGCTCTTTGACCTCCCCACCTCCCAAGGGAGGAGCAGTACTGTTAGGCCACAGAGGAGGACTTTGCAGCCAGTCCGGAAAATACCTGACAAAAGCGAGTCATATGAAAGGGGAGGAGGTCCTCCCCTATTAGTGGACTTGGAAGGGGTCAGGGAGGAGATGAGGGAGGGAGGGTGGGATTGGGGAGGGAATGAGGGATACAGCTGGGATACAGAATTAACAAAATGTAACTAATGAGAAAAATAAAATTATGGAAAAAAATTAAAAAAAAAGACCTGTTTAAAAAAAAAAAGATAAATAGAAGATACAGCTTCCTGTGCCAAGGAGGACACCCTGGACAGATGGCACTAAACTAAGTCAAACAGGTGTCCCGACTCCAACATTATCTGTCTCTAACATTACTCATTGTCCAAGGGATTTTTAGGAAATAAGGTTCATGATCTCAGTGCTTAACCGTCTCCACAAAGGCTTTATATAGGAACTGCTTGTAGGACCAGAGCTGCTGTCGGCCAAATCTATGGTGAAATTTGTTTTTCTCATAAGCGGCTATGCTCTCATATATGAACTTTTCAATATGTCAGTTATCTCATCCGATAAACCAGTCCTTTATGCTTCATCAGACTCTTTGCCTCTATCTTCCCTCTGAGCTTATTTCCTATAATTAGTCATAAATTATAAAGTCTTTAGCCACGATAATCACAATCCTATCCATTTAGAAATATATATGTATTATTTCATGATTTCAATGGAGTTAGCTTACGGCAGGCTGAGCAGACATTATATGTGATGGACATTAACACGTTTAGTTTCTGAACTCTGCAGCTGACAATCAGGAGATAGAAAGTGATGAAATAGTAACACAGCAGTGACAGGTGCCAGTAAGAGACCATGGAATGAGGGCTAACCCTTCTAGAGAGAAGAAATCATTTGAGTTGAAATCTGAAGAGGGAGATCAATTCGAAGAGCATACAATTCTACAGAGCTGTGGTTACAAAAATATGCAAAGGTCTTTGATTCCATGAAAGAGCTGAGTTTCAGGGAAAGAAGGATCAGCACAGGTAGAGTGAGAAAACCAAGGAAGCAAGATCAAAGAAGAATCCAGGAGATACAGCTCTGACACGGTTTTTAATGGCAGAAGTAAATGGTTTCTACCACAATGAGAGCACCAAGTTCAGATTCTAAAAAAACTCCTTCAAACTCTATCACAGTCAATATTTTGGAAGGGAATGAAAGTGAAAGCAAAGGGCCCAGTGAAAAGGCTGTTGTAGTTGTAATTGTGCCAACAATGGAACAATGGCAGCATTTATCACACTCCAACCACACTGCATTAGATTTTCATTATTATGTGATGAGAACACACACACTGAAACCCAAGTCAGAAAGAGATTTAGACATTGGCAATAAACTAACTATGGGTGCTGGGGTGGTCTGTAAGCCACTATAGGCTTCTCTCTCTCTCTCTCTCTCTTTCTCTCTCTTTCTCCTCTCACTCTTTCTCTCTCCCTCCTCTCTGCACCTTCCTTCCCTCTCTCCTCTCTCTCCCCCTCTCTCTCTTCTCTCTCTGTGTCTCCGCCTCTGTGTGTGTCTGACTCTGTCTTTCTCCCCCTCACTCGCTCCCATCCTCCCTCCCTCCCTCTTGGATCAAATAGAAGCCCTTAGCTACTTCTCTAATGACATGCCTGCCTGCCTGCAGGTCTGCTACCACGCGCTATCCCATGAAATGCATGGACTTGCCCTCTAAAACTGAAAACGCTGACTAAATGTCTTTTTTAACAATATGGGTTGCTTTGGTCATTGTCTTTTGTCATAGGTAGAAAAGTAAGTAAGACAGGCACTATTAGATATTTTATCCATAAAACCTCAGGGAAATTACTTGAGTGGGATTCTGAGTTGTCCTAGCCAGCATCAGGTTTTTCCTGTTCTAGAATCCAGAAGATTCACCTTAACTAACACAATATTTTCTTTCAAAAGCTGTCATATTAAAATAACAGCGATTAAATATACTTAATTTGGCATGCTGAATGATGATTTGTTAGCTCTTAAAGGAAATATAATAACATTTTGGATTTTAGGAGATTACATAACATATTATTTTTGTAATAATTATACAAAAGTGCATGTAATTGTGTAAACAAAAAGAATGGGACCAAAATTCCAGCAGTAACATCTGACAAATAGCTTTGGAGTGAAAGTAGAAGAATATATTGCTAGTTTGATGTTTAGTCATTGTTTGGACCTTAGAAACATATTATTTGGTAACAAAAGTAGGACTAAGATGCAGCTATAAAAGCAGAAAGACACACATGGTATATACTCACTCATAAGTGGATATTAGACATATAAGATAGGATAAACCTACTAAAATCTGTACACCTGAATAAACTAATCAAGAAAGAGTAATCTGGCGAAAATGCTCGATCGCCATTCAGAAAGACAAAGAGGATGGACATCAGAAGAAGGGGAGAAAACAACAGGACAGGAGCTTACCACAGAGGGCCTCTGAAAGGCTCTATCCTGCAGGGTATCAAAGCAGATGCTGAGACTTATAGCCAACCTTTGGGCAAAGTGCAGGGAATCTTATGAAAGAAGTGGGAAATAGTAAGACCTGGAGAAGACAGGAACTCTACAAAGAGAGCAACAGAACCAAAAAATCTGGGCACAGGGGTCTTTTCTGAGACTGATACTCCATCCAAGGACCATTCATGGAGATAACCTAGAACCCCTGCATAGATGTAGCCCATTGCAATTCAGTGTCCAAGTGGGTTCCATAGTAATGGGAACAGGGACTGTCTCTGACATGAACTGATTGACCTGCTCTTTGATTACTTCCCCATGAAGGGGGAGCAGCCTTACCAGGCCACAGAGGAAGACAATGCAGCCAGACTTGATGAGACCTGATAGATTAGGATCAGAAGGAAGGGGAGGAAGACCTCCCTTATCAGTGGACTGGGGTAGGGGGATGGGTGGAGACGGTGGAGAGAGGGTGGGATTGGGATGGAGGAGGGAGGAAGCTACAGGGGGACACAAAGTGACAAAATTGTAATTAATAAAAAAGAAAGAAAAGCTTTTTCTCCATCTATTGATGATCATATCATTCTGTTCTTCATTCCATTTGTGTGATCATGTATTAAATTTATTGGCTTAGATCCTTGATCTTAAGCTGTACAATAGAGCAACAGTAATAAAAACTGCATGGTACTGGCATAGAAACAGAATGGTGGATCAGTGGAACCAAACATAAGACCCAGAAATAAACCCACAAACTAATGGACACCTGATCTTTGACAAAGATGCCAAAATCATACAATGGAAAAAAGATAGCATCTTCAACAAATGGTGCTGGTCCTACTGGAGGTCTACATGTAGATAAATGAAAATAGATCCATACTTATCACCATGCACAAAACTAAAGTCCAAGTGGGTCAAAGACCTCAATATAAAACCAGCTAGACACATTAAATCAGCTAGAAGAAAAAGTGGGGAAGACCCTAGAACTCATTGGTACCGGAGACAACTGTTCTTGAAGAGAACACCAACAGCACAGGCTCTAAGAACAACAAACAATAAGTGGGACCTCATGAAACTGAAAAGCTTCATAAAGCAAAGGACACCGTCATCAAAACAAAACGACTGCCTACATATTGGGAAAGAATCTTCACCAACCCTTTATCTGACAGAGGGCTAATAGAACTACAGAAGCTGAAAAGCAGCAAACCAAGCAATCCAATTAAAAAATGGGGAACAGAGCTAAACAGAGAATTCTCTTTAGAGGAATATCGAATGGCAGAGAAACGCTTAAAGAAATGCTCAACCTCATTAGCCTTTAGGGAAATACAATTCAAAACTACCCTGAGATTTCACCTTACACCCATCAGAATGGCTAAGATCAAAAACTCAAGAGACAACACATGCTGGAGAGGCTCTGGAGAAAGGGGAACCCTCCTCCAGGGCTGGTGGGAATGTAAACTTGTACAACCACTCTGAAAATCAATCTTGCACTTTGGCAGACAACTAGGAATAGAATTTCCTCAAGATCCAGCCATACCACTCATAGGCATATATACAAAAGAGGCTAAAGTACACAATAAGGACATTTGCTCAACCATGTTTGTAGCAGCTTTATTTGTAATAGCCAGAAGCTGGAAACAACCCATATGCCCCTCAATTGAAGAATGGATGCACAAATTGTGGTACATCCACACAATGGAATATTACTTAGCAATGAAAAATAAGGAAATCATGAAATTTGCAGGTAAATGATGGGAACTGGAAAGGATCATCCTAAGTGAGCTGTCCCAAAAGTAGAAAGACACACACGGTATATACTCACTCATCTAGACATATAATATAGGATAAACCTACTAAAATCTGTACATCTAAAGAAACTAATCAAGAGAGAAGACCCTGACTAAAATGCTCAGTCCGTATCCCAAAAGGCAAAGAGGAAGGACATCAGAAGAAGAAGAAAACAGGAAACAAGCTAGAAACCCGCCATGGAGGGCCTCTGAAAGGCTCTGCCCTGCAGACTATCAAAGCAGTCGCCGAGACTTATGGCCAACTGTTGGGCAGAGTGCATGGAATCTTATGTAAGCAGTGGGAAATAGTAAGATCTGGAGAGGACAGGAACCCCACAAGGATAGCAACAGAACCAGGAAATTTGGACACAGGGGTCTTCCCAGAGACTCATACTCCAACCAAGTACCAGGCATGGGGATAACCTAGAACCCTGCACAGATGTATGTAGCCCATGGCAGTTTAGTGTCCAAGTGGGTTCCATAGTAATGTGAAGAGGGACTGCCTCTGACATAATCTGATTGGCCTGCTCTTTAATCACCTCCCCCTGAGGGGGGAGCAGCCTTACCAGGCCACAGAAGATGACAATGCAGCCACTCCTGATGTGATCTGATAGACTAAGATCAGAAGGAAGGAGAGGAGGATCTCCCCTATCAGTGGACTTGGGGAGGGGCATGAGCGAAGAAGGGGGAGGGAAGGTGGGATCAGGAGGGGAGGAGGGAGGGGCTTATGGGGAGATACAAAGTGAATAAAGTGTAATTAATAAAAGTTTTTTTTTTTAAAGTATTGGCTTGGATCATGTCAGACCATCCCTGGATTATTTCTAGAATAAAGCTGACCTATTAATCATAAAAAAAAAATAAGCTATCAATAAAATCTGTGTTTAGGATGCCAGACTAGTGAAGGAGAAGACAGATCATAGTAACTAAGTTCTTTACATCAGACTTTACATCTCTACATACGTGATGGTAGACATCTACCCATTAGCCAGCAACACTGCAAAAAGGTTCGGCCATATTTGAATATTGCCAATTCAACTGAAAATTAAACATATACTCTCACTACTACCACCTTAACTGTTAGAGCCAAATGGAAGTTATTACAATAGAGATGGGGTGGGTGTATGGTGTGTAAATGTGTGTGTACATTCCTGTGGGTGAGTGCATTAGCAGGCATGACACAACATGTGTGGAAGTCAGAGGACTCTCTTGGGTATTGGTCCTGGCCTACCTCAGCTGAGACAAGGTCTGTTGGTTGTTCACCGTGACGTACACCAGGCTAGCTAGTTTATGGCCTGTCAGGGGTTCTGTGCTCTTGACCCACCATCTCTCTACAAGAGCACTGGGAGTGCAGAGACACACCACTGCGTCCAGCTTTGCAATGGTTCTGAAGATTCACACTCAGACCCTTACACTTCCCTAGCAAGCACTTTGCCTTGGAGCCATCTCCTGACCCCAGGAAAAGAGCTGTTAGTAGCTGCATACTGAATGTGAGGTTTGTTGTATCTTTTTGTAGATACCATCTGTTTGACAAAGGAGACTCTCTTCTCATTGAACAACGAGACTGGATCCAGAATGGACACTAAATGCTATCATTTTCCCTCTTCATCAGCTGATACGCTCCCATGGTCTTTCACTTTTTCTCTGCTAATGTGACAGATTTCATTAACGGCTACTTCTCACAGTCAGCTTGCTTTCCTGGAATCAAATGTATAACCAAGTCTGATTTATTAACATTTTATCTGGAACTTTTGTACCCATCCTCCTGAGAAAAAGTAGACTGTGAATTTCCTTTTGTTTAATAGCCTTTTTTTTTCTTTAGGGTCAAGTTTATCATGGGTAATAATGTGCATTTATATATGATTGGCATCACTTATTCCTGTGTGGAAAAGTCTGGTGTTAAATTTAACTGGTGTCTACTTTATGAAACAAGTTACAACTATAATCTTTTTTTTTATACAGAATAATTCAGATTGTCTAGAATGTATTATGCTAAGTTTTAACTGTATTTTAGAACTAAAACTATTTTATTAAAAATTTGCAATTTATTAGAATAAAATTGTGGTAATATCTTTTTACTGCTTTTCTCAATTCTAATGCTGTAAATTTGTATCATAGCTTTTTTCTTAATTGTTCTTCAATGGTTAGTTAGCTTTATTAGTCTTTTCAATGAACGGACTTTTACATTTTTATTACTTCCTATTACAATGATTTTTGATCTTTTTATTTTCTTTACTTCACCCGAATGTCCTGTTTCTCCTTTTTAGATTCTTGCTGCTCTACCAATTTAGAGCCTTTCTTCTAAAATTCTAAGTACATTTCTTTGTAGGTGCTGCCTTACCTTTCATCTTAAGGTCTGATGTCATTAGTCCCCAATTCTGCTAACAAGGGAGACATAGTCCAAACATCGGGCTTCTTGGATCATTTTTTATATATTTTCGCTTCAATACTGTTGTGATCAGAACAACAGTACATG
This sequence comes from Meriones unguiculatus, assembly GCF_030254825.1. Taxonomy (NCBI): domain Eukaryota; kingdom Metazoa; phylum Chordata; class Mammalia; order Rodentia; family Muridae; genus Meriones; species Meriones unguiculatus. The sequence goes on from NC_083357.1 coordinate 26,078,846, forward strand.
TTAGTGGAATGGGACAGCAATAGCATACCCTCCCAATATGGCTCAGGGACCACAGGGAAGAGAAAACAAAGAGTGTTATAGCCAGAAGCTGGGGAAGATTACTGTAACACGGTATCTTCTTGGCTATAAAAGAGCTAGGTTCATGAACTGACAACAGCCTGTACAAGATGAAGCCTGTCAACATTCCAGCATGATGGAGAGGGTCCCATGGTGCTGGGGCTATATGAGGAAGTCTGGGATAACTTGGAGGAAGAAGAAGGGGGATGGGCATGAGCATGTACATAGTATATATGTATAAAACTCAAAAATTAGATAATTAGTAGCTAAATGAAAAAGAAAATAAAGTATGGGTTAAAGTGTACAAATTTATTGAGAAGTGCTTACATCTGTGCAAATGGTCTATATGATGCAGATTTAAGAGTGTATACACATTGCTTGATAGATGCAGTTAATATTCCACAAATCAGTTAAATTGGGAGCTAACCTACTATTTGAATCCTCTGCATGTCTACTGACATTTTCCTTTATGTTAGAAGTTACCGAGAGCAGAATGATAAATTCTAAGACTAAAGGTTTATGTTTCTTCTTTCAGGGAAATCAATTTCTTTCTAATATTTTGAAACCATTCAACTTGTAAGCTTACAGGCAGCCTTATCTGCTGTCTTTTGTTGGTGTTTATATGATATTTTTATATACTTTTAACCTTTATTTGATTTAATATTTGCACCCATATCATTTTCCTTGCTCTTATAATCTAGGATGGCAATCTTTGGTTTTAAATTGAAATATTAAATCTTCTCACATTAATGTAATTACAGTTACATTGGTATGCTAGTCAACAGCTTGATTTGTTCTTTTCTTCTGAGTTCTTTGTTCCTTAATAACTCTTTTGTCTTCTATTAATCAAATACATTTTATCACTTCATTTTATGTATCAGCTTGCTAATTACATGTTCTTAAAGTGAGTACTACAGAAATAAAAGGCATTCTCTTGACTTATTAGAATTTACTATAATTGATATATTTACCCTCTTAATACGAATTTGACATCATATTAACTTTTTATACTCTAGTCTGCTATGCAGTATTATTGCTGCCTTTTACTGTAATTCTACTTTTACTTTAGTTTACTTTATTCCATTTATTTTACTTTATTGAGACAGGCTATTACTATACATGCTTGGCCAGCAAAGGACTTTTTGTGTAGACCAACCTGAACTTGAACTCACAGAGATCCTCCAGCCTCTGCCTTCCAAGTGCTCGAATTAAAGAAGTATGCCACTATGCCTAACCTATGTTTTGTTATCTAAACTTTTTGTTATAGAGGATTTCCTACATATACAATACATACTTAATGAATTGAAACTACCACAGCCATTTTCCTGTCCTCACAATCAGTAGTTAGGGTCCAATTTTGTTCTAGTTAGCCCTGTCAACTTTTCCTTCACCCATATTATTTTAATACAATGCCACACATTATAGTTCTTACAACCATCTCAATATTTATCTATAAAAGACAAATAGTAGGCTTTTCAAAGCATATAATCATAATATCACCAAACATACAAACTATTTAAGAGTGATGTTTAAAACTTGGTAAACATTCAGATATCCAAACATTTCAATTGCCATTGTTGCTTTACAGCTGTTTTGAAATCAAGTTTCTTTTTAGCTCTGCACATTAAAGTTGGTTGATGTCTCTTTTAAGGTCCATTTAACATATTAGTTCTCTTCAACTTTTTTGTTTGTTTGTTTGAATTTGTTATTACTGGTTAATTGGAGAAAATGCCTTGTTAGAAGAAAAAATTCCCATTGATCATATTTTATTCCTTACTGGTGGTACATTTTTCTTCCTTGGGAGGCATACCATATCTGGTCACATTTCATAACATCCACAGTTATTAGTGCTTAACTTATCAAGTCCTTAGGATTGATAAATAATTTATATCTATCAACAGCAACCTATAAGTAAGAATATTGTGGGATTCATTGTGGAAGATCTAAAATAATATTATCAAGACTAAATTTTCTCTATTTGTTTATCTAATCAAAAGAATTACAGAATGAATGCATAATTCTTTGCATTTATATACTATATTTCAAAATAACAAATTAGCTACCTAACATTCTCCTACTGTGACCAACAGCTTAGTACCATATTCAACATTTGAACGAATAGATTTAAAATATTTGATAATTTTTTCTTTGTAATTTTTCAATTTTTATTTTAATTTTTTATATTAATTACAGTTTGAACACTTTGTATCCCAGCTGTAGCTACCTTCCTCATTCCCTCCCAATCCCACCCTCCCTCTCTCATCTCCTCCCATGCCCCTCTCAAAGTCCACTGATAGGGGAGGTCCTCCTCCCCTTCCATCTGACCCTAGCCTATCAGGTCTGATGAGGACTGGCTGCATTATCTTCTTCTGTGGCCTGGTAAGGCTGCCCCCTCCCCCCATGGAGAGGTGATCAAAGAGCCAGCCACCGAGTTCATGTCAGAGACAGCTCCTGTTCCTCTTAATAGGGTACCCACTTGGATACTGAGCTGCCATTGGATACATCTGTGCAGGAGTTCTGGGTTATCTCCATGCATGGTCCTTGGTTGGAATATCAGTCTCAGAAAAGACCCCTGTGCCCAGATTTCTTGGTTCTTTTGCTATCCTTGTGGAGCTCCTGTCCCCTCCAGGTCTTTCTATCCACCCCCCTTCTTTCAAAAGATTCCCTGCACTCTGCCCAAAGTTAGGCTATGAGTTTCAACATCTGTTTCGATACCCTGCTGGGTAGAGTCTTTCAGAGGCCCTCTGTAATAGGCTCCTGTTCTGTTTCCTGTTTCCTCCCTCTTCTGATGTCTGTCCTGTTTGCCTTTCTGAGTGAGGATTGATCATTTACCCTGGGCCATCCTTCCTGCTTAGCTTCTTTAGGTGTACAGATTTTAGTATGCTTATCCTATATTATATGTCTAATATGTCTAATACCCACTTATAACTGAGTGTGTATCATGAATGGGGTACAGATGTAAACAGAAAATTCTCTATAGAGGAATATTGAATGGCAGAGAAACACTTAAAGAAATGCTCAACATCCTTAGCTATCAGGGAAATGCAAATCAAAACGACCCTGAGATATCACCTTATACCCAATCAGAATGGCTAAGATCAAAGACTCAAGTGACAACACATACTGGAGAGGCTGTGGAGAAAGGGGAACCCTGCTCCATTGCTGGTGGGAATATAAATTTGTACAACCACTTTGGAAATCAAGGTGGCCCTTCCTCAGATAATTAGGAATATTGCTTCCTCAAGATCCAGCTATAACACTCCTGGGCATATATCCAAGAGATGCTCAAGTATAGAACAAGGACATTTGCTCAACCATGTTTGTAGCAGCTTTATTTGTAATAGCCAGAGCCTGGAAACAACCCAGATATCCCTCAACTGAGGAATGGATACAGAAATTGTGGTACATTTACACAATGGAATACTACTCAGCAATTAAAAACAAGGAAACCATGAAATGTGCAGGCAAATGGTTGGAACTAGAAAAGATCATCCAGAGTGAGGTATCTCAGAAGCAGAAAGAGACACATGGAATATCTGATTATTTTAATCCACTGCAGTTACTATCTTCAACTTATGGGGTGCTTAAATTATCTCATCTTAACTTGTTTGGCAATGATTTAAAGTTCATTAGACATCACTTAATTTTAAACTGTTAATTTATTCACACTGACATATCTTATCTTTAGAGTGCTCTTTTTGCCTCCTCCTGATTCCAGCTAGGACCATTTTCCTGGCACTGAGATTTCCTTTTAAATTTTTAGTGTAGAAATGCTGGGCATTCATTATCATATTTTAACGTTCATAAATACCTCTTTTCTGAAAGATATGTTCACTAGGTATAAAATTATAGATTGGTAAGTTTTTGATACTGTGGATGATTTAACTATTTTCTAGCTTCCATTAGCGTTTCTTTGAAATTATGTCATTATTTTTTCCTTTGGATGATTTTAACATTCTTTTATTTGTCTTTAGTTTTAGTAGTTTTACTTATTTATATCAACACATAGAAAATAGATAAATACAGATAGATAGATAGATAGATAGATAGATAGATAGATAGATAGATAGATAGAACCTTGGTATACTAGATTTTCTTTTCTTATAAAGTTCCATGAACCTGTCTTTATGTCCCACATGAATTTTGTTATACTCAGGCAATATCTCTTTAAATGCTGTGTCTAGCCTGTGTTTTCTAACCTCTTCTTGGGCCTACAACGACCAGCTTGGACCTTGAGGATCCCTCAGAAGTCCATTATGGAGTCACCTTTATCTTTGTTGCCATCCTTTTCCAGGTCTGTGCTTTAAATCTGAGTATCTTTTCCTAATAGCACTTCCATTACATTCTATTTTAATATGCCTAAGCTGTTGTTAACCTAGCTGCTATTTTTAATTTCATTTATTATAATTTTAAGTTTTAATATGTTCATTTGTTTGTGTTTATAGACTAGATCTCTGATAAAATTCTGTTTCTTGGACATATTGATTATATATGTGAAAGTTTGTGTCTTGTAACTCCAACATCTGAATCACTTTGGTGTCTAATGCCTTTGGCTTTTTTTTTTTTAAACATGATTTTTAGTTAGCTCCTGTTTCTTTGAAAACCTACCATATTTCACCAAATTAAGGACAAATTCATTGTTTATGGAAACTGCACGTCTGAAATTATGTTTTCTTGTTCCAAAGGTGAGATGATTTTGCCCTGTAAGCAGAGAAAGTACAGAAAGGTCATCCTGACCCAGTCGAGGCTCCTATACTACCAGCCTGGTCTACTCCTTGGCTACAGCTCTTCACCAGGCTGAGTCACACCCTTCAGTGTTTCTCAGGCTCCCACAGCTCAGAAACCATGGACTCTGAAATGCTGCCGTACTTCTCACATCTCTACTCGGATCTTACTGTCCCGTGAGCTGGCTCTTCTGAGCTCTATATCTGTTGACACCCCCTGGGGATGTAAAACACAGGCCATGTTGACCACAATGGTGCTTGGCTCCGTTTCTCTGGGACATGCTTCTGTAAGTGCTGGTTCTTTTGGTGACCAGGAACTCCACTGTACAATATTAACACATCTCTATTTCGGGCAAACAACATTTCAAGTTAGGCCCTTGCTTGATGAGCTCACACATTTATTGCCCATGATTTTTTAATATCCTTAAGATTCAGACCTATTCTCATCATTTCAACATGACTACAAAGAAACACACAGTCATGCAAAGCTAAGAGGGATTGACCTTCATTCAGTGATCAGCCTCAAATAATGTCAGGGAATCTGAAGCTTTCTCTGGTAAAAATATGGATAGGGAGAGGAAGGAGATGTGTTATTTATCATGGACAATACTCAGCACAATTTTATTGCTCCTTGGGGAATCTGAGGCTTTTAAAGATGCTATTATTATTTGGAAGCTCTCCAGAGAGCACTAAGGATTAAAAATAGCACCTGCACTCTGCTAAGTCAAATCACCTGTTTATTGCCCAGAGTGATGAAAATCATCTAATAAAATATTACAGACAGCGTTCACAACTATGAGCACAATTCATATGTTCAGCAAAGCTAAGGAGAATGCTTGTGCCTTAATACATATTTGTTAGATGGATAACTCACATGGTCAGACAGAGATAATTCACTTCTTTAAAGAACCCTATTTTTGAATAGTAAAAATAAAACTTATGTAAATGTCTTATGATTTGAGTTTGCCTAGATCCAGCACAAAACTTTACTGCCGTAGACTGGACATAGTGGTTCGACCTGTAATCTCAGAACTTGGGAGGCTGGTGTTAATGGATGGGTCAGCGGGGTTACAAAATGATAAGTTGTCTCAAAAACAGCAAATGAGAGCCAGAGAAATGGAAGTTCCAGTGGAGAAAGGCCTGGAGGCGTGAGCTCAATGCCCAAACTCAAGCAAACTGATCTCTGACCTCTAAACGTGCACGTGGCACACAAGCCTACTCACAGACATAGACATAGACAGACACGCACACATACACACACACACAGATAAACAAAATAAAACCTTCACCTTTATCCACAGAGAGAGAGAGAGAAACAAAATAAACAAAATCAACTCTTCACCTTTTGGGGTATGTATTTGCATGTGGCTATGCATGCATGCATACCTGTTCACATGTGGACAAATGTTAGGGTCCATGTGTATTTGTATGTGCATATGTGTATGTGGAAGCCAGGGGTTAATGTTGGGTGCTTTCCTCCCTACCCAGTTGTTTGCTGACTCAGCTAGCCCCGGCGGTCAGCTGGCTTGTGGAATCTCACCTCTGCCTGCCTCCCCTGCACATCTGCCCAGGTACAGGGGTGCTGAGGATCCCAGTCCTCACACTCGAGCAGAAAGCACTTTACACACTGAGGCATTGCTCCAGCCTTTACTTTTTATAGCTCCCTGGTTTTCCTTTATCTATGTCTGTGGGTGGGCATGGGTACCGCATGCACGTTTAGAGGTCAGAGAATAATCCAGCTCCTCTTGCTACCCTAGAGAGACACATATAGGGAATGTGACTCAGGGTAATGCCTGGTCCATCCCCTTGGCTACAGTTTTCAGTTCAGCCATGAGCAAGGAATCCCAGATACTCCTTTGAGACTCATGGTTGGGTTTAACAGTTCAGCCATTAGCAAGAGATCCCAGATATTCCTATGACACTTGTGGTTGAATTTTCCTGTGACTACATGGAAGAAACATTTCTACCTGATCAAAGAGTGGAATGGAAGGTTCAATGTGGTAATCACTAGACAAAGAGGGACAACAGAAGAGTACAAGCAACGAACACATACACTTTATTGTTAAAGCCAGAATAGTAACTGCATTTCAGATAGGCACTATGAATCATTACTATCCATCAAACCAAATGTCCTTACTATTTATCAAAAAAGTCTAAGTCTATAGCAACAGAATATTTAAGGCTGATCTACCCTCACTCTGGCTTATGAATAAAATGTCAGCTGCTCAATGAAACAATGCAGTGGCATTAGTATCTAAGTGCACAGTAAAATGTATTGCAGACTGCTAATGATATTTTTAGTTTCCCCCTTCATTTACATGATTCTCAAGACTGACTCCTGAAATTCATCAATATTATTCACATGGCTTCATTTTTAAAGTTTCAAGGTTAGATTTTTTTTTCAATGCAGTTTATTCAGGAACCTTGAACAATCATCTGACCCTGGGGAAAGCCAGCCCACAGCTTAAATAGCCTCTGGGTAGCCAACCCCAGCGTGCCACGTGGGCAATGCAGATAGGTCCACATACTTGGAAGAAAGCCAGATCCTCAGCCTTAGCCAAATGTGGAGTTGTTCGTGACAGAGAGCACTCACCATCGGGAAGGTGGAAGGCGGAAACCAGTCAATCTTTAAGGCATAGCATTCCGCAGCTCTCTACAGTTCCCCCTTTTTGTTTTAGACGCATCAGGCAAGAGTAGAGGTCTGATCTCTGATATTAGAAATAAATTGGGACTTTGTACTGATGTTCATTTAGGTGTCATCCATCCAAAGAGCACCAGACCCGACCGAGGAGGACTGAGGAACTTGTGAGAGAAAGGGAAAGCAGTCCTCAGCTTGGGCTAGTGCAGTGGCTGTTGATGGTAGCCATAAGAAACTGCTCCAGGAGAAAGGCTGCAAAGGAAGTGAGCCTCCCTCAGCCTCTCTTGTCCTCTTGGTAGATTTGGACACAAGCATGTGCACACACCAAGGATCATACCTTTTTACCCATGGAATTTGATTAGGAGTGAAGTAAAATGTGCAGGACCAGAATTTGAAAGATTAGTTTAACAACGTTTATGTACCTAATTTCCAAATGATTTCTCTCTCTGGAGAGGCATCTAATGGCAAACACTGGTATTAAGGAGAACCATGATAACTGAAAAACCATGAGGTGTGCATCTGTCAGAATGACCACTTTTAAAAGATACAGAATATTCCCTTCCAGAAAACTGTGCTCTGCCCATGAGTTTTGACATGTGTCCTCAGTCTCTCGATCACTACTAACCACTGTCTCGGGGAGAAATGAATTTCAAGAGAAAAGCAGAGATTTCAATGAGAGAGAGATACAACCACTTTTCAAACTCCAGGTAATGGAGAAGTTAAAAGAAATTACAATTCCTTGATGATTTAAAGTAGAATTTTAGTGTATCCAATCACTTCCAATAGCAAGTGTTGACCACACCCAAATTTACCAAGGCAGTGAGTTTCAATTGTTTCCAAATGACCCATTGTAAAGACTATCTTTCTCCCTCCTCATCTAAGCCCAGGTAAGAAACCATGTGTAGGTGAACACTATGAAAGACCCACAGTAGTAAGTGAAGGCTGGTGTCTAGCAAACGAACTCACAACTTTCTATTCTGTATCATCTCACTGAGAATAAATGCTGCTTGAAAATCTCTAAATTGCTTTTACAATCTCTCCTAAGAACTTAATATAAAGTATACAACCTTGCCTAACCGAACAGATTGTGCATGCTAGGCTAGATGAGAGAATTATGCATAGTCAAATAGTTACTAACTCTAATTTCCGGTTACAATTGTTTTGTCTTTTTCTTTTCTTTTTCCTTTTTTTTTTTTTAATAAAATGAAGCCAATCCTGTCTACACAGTAGAAATCTTAGCCTGCATTAGCTTCCCGAAATACCTCCACGAAGCCTTTGAAATGAGATGCCTCATTCAGATTATATTCTGCAGTGACCTGGTACAAGCTGACCACCTGAAACCCAAAACAATGCTTTTTCTTTATGTCTATTTTTAAGCACAGGTCTGTAAAAGTTATGGAAACAGACCGCCAGAAGAATATTCCAAGGCAACTGCAAGGATGTGGCCTGAGCTGCTCTGCTTCATTTTGAGGCATCCGCTCAGCTTGACTACTGTTCCTGTGAAGAAAATGCTTCCTTAACGACCCCTAGAGGAAGACAATGATTTGATAAACACGAAGTCTGACACATAAGGTTGTCCCATACCTGTGTATGTAATGTCATCTGGGCCTGTACATTTTCCTAAAGCAGAAATAGCACCATTTCTCTCCACTCCAATTATGTCCCTAACCCTGGAGGCCAGTGCAGAGAGCAAACATCTCCCTTTTCGATCCACAATTAACTAAAAGTTTCAGTGCTCCAAAAGCCTTTTATTTCCATCTTAAAAAGTGGCCTGAATGTCTGTTAAAAGGGTTTCCTTTATTAACTCCTGCCTGAGAATTTATATGGCAGCCTGTTTGAAAGTTGCCCTGCAGGGAAGAAATCGGACATCAGTGTGACAGCCTGATGACGGGTGTGTGGGTTTCCTGTTGATTCCCTTGTCACATTTGCTAAATTACTGTTGAGACCACAGGGTAGACTCAGCTTGTGAAATTTTTTTCTCCTCTTTCTGCCTCACAGATCATTCATAATCACATGTGGGGGTAAAAATGAAAGACAAAGCTGCGTAAACCCATTTCCACTGTTTGCTAAGAGCAGAAGCAAATGACAATACTCAGAACTCATTGTTGGGGGAATATCTCCGGGCAAGGAGCAGTGAGGATCAGAGCATTGGTTCTGCTTTTTGGTCAAAGCAGGCCATTCTAGCTGCTGTAATTCCGCCAATGGTGACTATTTTGAGACTTAAAGCAGATAAATTTATCGTACTTCTTCTGTTTGGTCGTCCCTGAGAGGCTTCAGAGTATAGGTATGCACAAAACAGAAATAAAACCCACATTTCTACTGTCTACATTGAGTGAGGAAAATGTATTCATCTTCCAAAATAATTGCAGGAGCTATGATCATCTCAAAAGTGTGTGCAGGTTTGATCCCCAGCATCCTCTGTGAAGGGACACACTGTTAGACCCTTGCCGAACTGTTTGGAAGGAAGCTTGATGCCTTCCTAGCTCATGATGCCTATCAGAATTCCTGTTCTTTCACTTAAGACTCTTGAATCCTTCTCTGCTTCATCTGCATAAGCAACTGAAAGAGACTAGAGAGATGAGAGAGGGCATCACAGGCAGAGAGGGTAGAGTCTCATGCCCGTTGTTTAAAGATGTCATTCAGTGCCCAGACATTGGGCTTTGGGCCCTCCTCCAAAGCAGTCCTAAAAACATCAAAGACAAGGGGGTAGAGAAAAACACCTTCGAGCTGGTGAGGAAAATGCTTCTGGAACTTTAGTGTAGTGACAAATCACCCAGAGTCAAGCTGCAGTGCTGGTTCTGGATGTGAACCAGAGTCTCAGGTTCCACACAGCCCTGGATCTGATTCCAGGGCTATTTCAGACACCAGGTTTCTGCTCTTAGGGAAACCCAAGTCAGCATCTTCTCTAAGGTCCCACTGACACTCTTCAGGCCTGGGCAGTACCTACCCTGGTTCTTTTTCTTTACCAGGATCTTACATGCTACTTTCTTTCTTTTTAAAATACATGTTTTTTTTTTTTTAATTTTATGTGTGTGCACATACATACACATGTGTGTGTGTGTCTGTGTGTGTGTGTGTGTGTGTGTGCTTACTGGCATGTGTGTGTCTGCCTGTCTGTTTATAGGCAGGTATTCTCAAAAGCCAGAGATACTAGAGTTCCTGGGAGCTGGAGTCATTTTGAGCTGTAAGCCACCTGACAGGAAAGCTGTGGACCAAATTTGGACTTTCTATAAGAGCAGTATGAGTTCTTATCAAATTGAGTTAACTTTCCATCCTTTATTTAAGTTTTATTGTTTTTGTTTTCTTTGATTTTGTTTTTGTTTTGTTTTGGAAAGCATCATACTATGTAGCCCTGGCTAATCTAGAATGTACTATTTAGACCAGGCTGGCCTTGAACTCACAGAGATCTGCCTGCCTCTGCCTCCTGAGTGACAGCATTAATGGCATGCATCACCATTCTATTTCCTCCTGGAGGGCCTTTAAGTAAAGACAGTGCAGGACTTCATGGATAGCAGTGGCTCTGGAACTAGACAGAGCCAGGCTAGAACCCAGTGGTATGACTTAACCTGAAAGGTGAGGTCTTAGGGGAATCTCTTAAACCTGTTTCCAGTTCCTTTTCTCCCCTTGTAAAATGATTGTTCTCAGTCTCTGGGTTGTTCCAAGAAACAAAAATTGCTTGTGAACAATAGTGGGCTCTGGTCTTGGTGAATAAGCAGCCTGGAACAACTCTACTGACAGGAAATAAGGAAGGAGGTGGGGAGTTGCTTGGTTGAATATACTTTGTTTTTCCTAATACTGTGGTTCTGGCTTTTGCTTAGATCTGTAGTTTTGGGATGTATGAACTCTATACAAATTTCTAAGCCACACATCTCTTCCATTTCCAATACTTCTAAACTCTAAAAAGCTACTCTTCGATCAAACTTTTAGTAGTGTCAGAATACAGAAAGAACTTGGGTTTGTATGGTTTTGTTTGGTTTTAATGTTTCATGCTCCATGTGCTGGGAAGCTGGCCCTGGAGTTGCCCTGCTACACCTGGCTGTTAGTATTTCCATAGCAAACCCTTGTTCTGAACTTGCTCTTCTAATCGCTCTTCTCTAATCTGACGCTAGGCTAGCTGTGGCTTGCCTAGCACATGGTACAGTGGTTTCCCTCTCACACATCTGCTTGGGAATCCAGAAGGTAATTCTGAGTTAACAAGAGGAATGGACAAAGAAACAAACAAACAAACAACCTACTAATTTAATTCTTTCCCAGTCTTCCCACTCCAGTAGATAGAAACAAACACATAAAACCTAGTTTTGTTTTTATTTATTTGTTTTAGTTTGTCTGTTTTAGAGTAAGGAGGCAAGTAAGCTACCAACTTGAGTAAAACAAAAAGCAACAAAAGAAAGATAAGAAAATTATGAAACATGTACTTATTCTTCCAATTTCCCCTGACAGTTCTGCAGCCAAGATGTGGCCCTCCTGTTGACCACACCTTAACCCTGATGAGATACTGCAATGATTCCTATTTTCTTTAACTTTTACAAAGTGTATATTAATTATTGTCATGAGATATTAGACAATAATTAAACATTGTTATTGATTTTTGTCGACAATGATAACGGTACTGTTGTCACCTACCTTATGGTCTTTACAGTTTTATTACAGGATCTGCTTTATTACTACAATATTTACACTAAGAATACAGTGAGTTAGTAGCTTTCTTCACAGTTTAAAAAGAATCACAGACTCATCACTCCTGTTCTAAATAGCTGAGTTGGTAGCAATCTTGTCTCGATTTCATAAGAGACAAGTTTCATTCTGTCACTTCTCATAACAGCCACCTGGAAGATGATTCCACTGCCTTTGTAAGATTGGTTGTGTTTGGCATGTGTGACAGTAGCTAAATAAGTGAGATTTCTATGTCACACATGCTGGGGCTGTGTGCACTCATTGACTTGGCCCTTGCTTTGATCTTCCACAATACAGCAGATCAACTGGTCACCCTCCTTCAGGAGCCACAGGATGATCTCTGGTTGATGATGACCTTGGTTTTGCAACAAAGCCAGTTGGGAGTAAAGATGACTGACATGCTGTAGATCAGCTCTGAACCTAGAGCCCAGAACATTCAGGCCACTCATGATAATGACTCTTATTGATGTGACATCAGTGTTCTGGAGGTTCCATTGTAGCAGGGAAAGCCCATTAGCTACCGTGGTATCAATTCATGACAAGAACTGCTGATGGCTCTTGCCCTAACATCAACTTCTGTTACAGGCCTGCATCTTCCTAGCTTCCTTCCTCTAAGATTAAAGCAGAGAGAGGGCTTGCTTCCTGTGAGCTCATTCCACCTCAAATGGAAGCAAGCAGATGAATTACTATCGGCTCATTTATCTTACTATATTATGCCACATGACATGGACCTATTTGTAGCTATTAGCAACTTCACATGACTTGGCTTTATATCCTGTTTAGAGAGGAAGTTTCCCTGTTCCAAAGACCTAAGTCTTTTCCAAGATTGTGTGATATTCATCAGAATAAAGTATCTCAAATTTATTTACTCAGATGGTACATGTTTTTATATGAAAGATACTGAGACAGGTCTTTACCTTCATTTTCACTTTTCTAAAATAACAACACGCTTTAGAAAATGCCCCTTTCCAATCAGAAACTATCAAATACACAAGCATGGCCCCTTTTCTCAGGATCAGGAGTGAGAAAGATACAAAAGGCAATGAAACATGATTTCTCCCCCCCAAGAACTAACCAATAAGATTGGATTAAAAAAAATGCAAAAAGATGAAGGATAAAGTAACAACATAAGAAATGTCACAAGACAGGCCATAATCATTCGCCAAATGAGCGGAATAGAAAATAAGTGCAGTGAGTCGAGAGGCAGGAGCAGTCACCTAGAATCTGATTTGAGCCACTTTCCATCTAATTTATCTTATCAATCCAGAAGCCCGCCCACCTACTTACTGCAGGAAGTTATCCCAGAAGATGAAAATCACCTCTCTGCCTACTCAGAACTCCTGGACAGCGTGTGCGGGAGATCTCAGATCCATCTGAGGAAAAGCAAATGGAGGCATTCTGACCAGCTAGACACTTCACTCTCCTGTTTCACTGTGTAGCCCAGGCCATTCTGGAACTCAAACTCTACAGCTGATTCTTCAGCCTCAGGCACCACAAGTGTAGAATTTACAGGACTACACACACACACACACACACACACACACACACACACTTTTTTTTCTTTCCTGTTTAATTCTGAAGTTTACTAAAACTAAATTCTTCCAGACAGTTTATGAAGACAATTGGATGGGGGAGGTGGAAAACTTCTAATGCCATGTGTGAACTATAAACTATAGCTACCTCAGGGGTGAGCACTTTTTCTGATTCTGTGATGGCCTTCACAGAATCAATTTCAGCCCTTTGGAGCAGATACAAAGAGCAGATACGACTAAATCTAGTTGTAAGAAGCTTAGATGTGCCTGTTGAGTTACATATGGCTGCCTAACAAGCATAGCTAGGTCAGTGGTATCCTGTTTTCTCGCTCATGGCCCCTTCCTGATTCGTATTCTTCCTCTTGGTTGTGGTAAAAAAAAAAAATCAGATGCTCTGCAAGTCCTAATGACCTCAAATTTCTAGGGCTCCTAGCACTGAATCCATGCTGGGTGTTGCCCAAAGCAAGGCAGGCTGTTTTCCTCCACATCGCTCTTTCTTTCTGTGAGCTGGGCCTGAGAAGCTTCCTTTACACATGAGAAAACACCTTTTGTTTTTCCCTTTCTCTTCCCACCACATTTAATCCATGATAATGGTATTTCATTTTACCCACAAAATATTCCTTATCTTTCCTTCGCCATCACAATGCCCTCCTATCTATCAAGCATTAACCACCATCAGCGCTTGTCAACAGGGCATCCTGATGTCCCACCTCTACTCTTGCCCTTCCAGTCCATTCTGAACACACCACCAAGAGAAAACCTGTAAAATCATTGAATGAAACACATCTTCGTGTGACTCAAATCCTATCATGCCTTCTTTTATATTAAGTGTTCATAGTCTTTTGTGCTGGCATTCCAAAGCCTCTGAAACCTACCCCAACTTTGGTCTGCAGGAGGCCATCCAGTAGCACTATATAAGAGGTGACATAAGAGGTGACACTCAACTCTATTAGCAATCATGAGATTGCTGAGTTAGAACTTCAGGCTCTTTGTGGGTCATATGAGTTGTGCAGCTTTGGGCTAAGTACTTGACTTCCCTGGACTTCAGGTTTTTCAAATACCAAACTGCATTTCTTTCTTTCTTTTAAAAGATTTAATATTTTTATTTTGTGTGTATAAGTGCTTTATTTCCATGTATGATGTGTACCAGATACATGTCTGGTGCCCACAGAGGTCAGAAGAGGTCATGAGATATGAGCTACCAGGAAGGTTCTGGAATATGACCCCAGATCCTCTGCAAAAAGAGTAAATGCTTTTTACCACTGAGCCATCTCTCCAGCACCAAAACTACATTTCTTAATAGTCTGTCAAAGGAAGAAACAAAGGCACTACTTATAAAGAGCAAAGAGCAGTGTTGCCTCATGGTAGGGGATTTGCAAAATCATCACATCATCCAAGACCACTCTCAGCTCCTCAAACATCTCCATGACTCTCTGGACCTGTAACATGTTGTCATTGATGCTAGTGCCCTCGTTCCTCTTGTCCAGCTCTGTGCACAATTACCTACTGTCCTAATCTTTCAGCTTGATACAACACAGAGTAACCTGGGCAGAGTGAACTTAATTGAAGAGCCCTTTTGATTAGACTGGCCCATGGCCATGCCGACAAGAGAGTGTTTGTAATTAATGGCTGACTGTAGACAGTACTAGCTTCAGACAGTACTATACTATATAAGAAAGCTAGCTAAGCACGAGCCAGAAGTCAAGCCATGAAGTAGGGTTGCTCTGTAGTTTCCGCTTGAGTTCCTGCTTGAGTTCCTCAGACTTCCTTCAAGGATGGATTGTGACCTGGAAGTATAAGCCAAATATACCCTTGTTTATCATAGCAACAAAAATGTAGCTAGAACAACATGTTGTGTGTGTGTGTGTGTGTGTGTGTGAGAGAGAGAGAGAGAGAGAGAGAGAGAGAGAGAGAGTGCACGCATGCACCATATGTACACACTGGCCAAGGAGCCCCAGGGATTCTCCTTATCACTTTCCCAGCTTTTCATGGAAATACTGGAATTGATCATAGGTCCCATGTTTGCCTGGCAAGCGCTTTAGCAACTGAGCCTTTTTTTTTCTTTTGTTTTTTAGAGTTTCTATTGCCTTGATCAAACGCCATGACCAAAAGTAACTTGGGGAAGAAAGAGTTGATTTCTCTTCATCATTAAGGTCAGTCAGAGTAGAGACCAGCAGGAACTGGGGGTAGGACATGTACAAAGGCCATAGAGGACTATAGCTTACTGACTTCATCCACATAGCTTGCTCAACCCATTTTCTTTTTTCTTTACCATCACTATTGTTATTTACAATAATACTCTGTATCCTGGTTGTAGCCCCCTCCCTCATCTCCTCCCTGCCCCACCCTCTCTCCATCTTCCTCCCCTATCCCTCTCCTCTAGTCCATACATCCATTTGTTCATACGGTGGCTTAGCTCAGATTCCACAGCAAGCAGAGAAATCATCTAGCTTCTAAAGTGTGCTATTCAGGGAAGTCGAGAGAAGAAAAGAAAGACATGAGGCGGGAGTAGAAGAAAAGCAGTTACTGGATGCATTACTGCACTAGCTGCCAAGTGTTTTCAAGTCCAGTTGATTGCCAGACCTCCTTCACTTCTCTTCTGAGAAAGGCCATGTGAGTGACAGCATTTTTGAACAGCATGTCCAAGGGGAAAGTGCATTCTCTATCCGGTGTCCACTTACAAAACCACTAGGTTGTACATACATAGGTGCTGAACTGGCCATTGCTCCATGGCAAAAGGCAAGGCAAGTGCTGGGGGGTGAGCTGACACGGAGCCTTTAACCAATAGCAACAACAGTGTCAGGACTGTCCACGACTTAGTTCTGTAACCATGGGAACAGCACAAACCAGCCAAGCACACAGATCAGGAATGGAGCCTAACCTGAGTGCAGCAAAGAGAGATAAGAAAATGAGAAAGTGTCCAAATGGATTGCTCTCGAATGGCAAGTATGAGACATACGGGCTCACCACTCCTGAAGCTTGTATTCATGTCAATTATCTTCAAATCTCTAATAGTATTTTCTCTGACTGAGCCAAAGTATAGTCTCTAAGCCTTTCTCAATGCAGGGCTGTAAGAGGCACCACATTCAATGAGACCTGACACATGTCCAGAGCAATAAAAAATAAAAAAAAAAATCTTGCAGTAAAAAATCTTTCCTACAGATTAACTCATTAGAGCTCTGCAAAGTTGCAAGATTCACTGAAGGAAGGTATAATTAACCTTTATTCCATAAACGGACAACTGAAACTCAGAGATGGTCTCAGACTTTAAAGCAAGGAGGAAACCTGAAGAAAAAATATCTCTATGCCTGGGTTTGTATAAAAATCTAATATGCACACTATCTAGACACACATGACTCAGAGTCCACAATTCTCCTAATTTAGAAAGATAAACCAGGTTTTACATTTTTTGTCACTTACTTTATTTCCTATGCATACTCTGGAAAACAGAAATAAGACCCTCGAAAAGAATCACAACGCTGATGCGAACAAAGATAAAAAGAAAACATGTTTTGCAAAAATCAAATCTGGAATGATAAAGACAATCAAGCTAATGAAAACTGTATTTGGTAGGGAAAATGCTGCAGGAAGAACGTCTGCCCTCACCATTTTCCATTTAATCCAGTTTCATAATGTAGATGTCTGTTTCCATGAATCTTTGGATACCGCATACTCTCTCATTACTGTGTGCATGCATGTGCGTGCACACGTGCACACACACACACACACACACACACACACATGAATGGAAAGGACACCTCTTCTTACAACTGGATTTGGTACACATGTTAGCAGAGCAGTGCTGCTGATTTGCAGGTAAAACATGGTAAAAGGATACGTGCTTACTTCATCAAGCCAAGCCTCCATGGGTGACAGTTCTGAACTGGAGGAAGGACATCCGCTGTGACATGGTTAAAAGTTGCCGTGCTAATTTTTGTTGGAATAGCTGATACTTACTATAAAGGTGTATAAGCCTGTGTGCCTTTGGGCTTGACTTGCCTGGGGCAATAGGAATGAAGAAATCGGGACACACACATACACACACACACACACAGAGGGTGGGATTACATGGGTCTCACAGATTGAGCTGCACCACAGCAGTCAAAAACTGCATGTTTTACTGAACTGAGGGGTAGGTTTGTGTATGCAGTTACCAAGGCATCGTTAGCTAATCTCAGTGGGAGCTTTCCATAGGGGAGCAGTCTCAGACTATAAACAGAAAGCAGGTTGGAAGCTATGGTTTGTGACCAGTAAAAGGTTTTGCCATTTCCATGGTTCTGAGTCTCTGGGGCCTGTGTCTTAGCTGTGCTAATGTCAATAATATACATATACTCAGATATTCATGGGCTCCTCACACTGAAAACACCCTGATGACTGCATACATCCTAGGCATCTAGTCAGTGTTGTCCAACACTTAGCAATACCGTGTGGAGCAGGATCTGACATTCTTACGGATCTGAAAGCTATGTGTAATGTCTATCTAATAAGTGCACATAATTGTACAAAGAATCAATCGATGCAGAAATGGATATGCTTCCCCCCCCCCTTTTAAATTAGTATGGCCCAAACTAGAGGAGATTACCCAGCTTCAGATCATGGAATCAGTTTGGGAAATTGTGAGCTGAAAATTTTGGAAACTAAAGAGGACCTGAATAAAGACAGGGCACACTTGTTTCTTAAGCTCCTGGTCTTTCAGGAGAGAAGGCTGCCCTTTGTGAAGATGGCGGCCCTGAAGGGACCCTCAGGAATCTCAGGTGCTGGGTCTGGAGTCTTATTTTGACCCTCAAAAATAGTAACAATTCTTTGAAAATATCAGTTTTTTATTAAGAGTTTAGGATAACAAGGTGCATGTACAGACATGCGCTTTGGGTGTTCATACAGCATCCTTGGGTGCTGGCTCTCCTGGATGTGTCAGAAGGAAGCATCAGACTGAGTTTTCTTATCCTTTGAACTTATTATACTTATTTTGAAATCACATTATTTACATCCTTCATTACTTTGACCAGAATTTAAAGGAAACTATGAATAAAACATGTGATGGCAAGCTATTTTCTTGTTTGACCCTCTTGGGTAATGTTTTTACTATTTCAATGATGAGGGAGATAGACTAACCCTGACATGTATACAGATTCTCTACTGCGTTAATTTGGGCAGATTTGGTTTCAGAGTAACTTAAACTCTTTATTTAAAGCTTAAGAATTATTGACATGAATTTATTTTGGCTATATTTCTATTTCCTTTGAGTATACCCATCCCTACAATTATTCTTTAATTAACTTTAAAGGTCGCATAGCAGCTTTAGGAAAACGGATAGAACTAGAGATCAGTATGTCAAACAAAATAAGCAAGATTCAGAAAATAATCTTTCTTTTCTCATATGCAGAACCTAGGCATGAGTGCATGTGTGTGTATGTATGTGCATGTGTATGTTTGTGTGTGTGTGATGGAACTGGAAAGAAGATCATGAAAGGAGTTAAAAAACATATTAGTGAGGGAGGGGGAGAGAGAGAGTAATGGAAAGAGAGAACAGAGAAGCTGGACTTCTGAGATGGCTTAGCAGGCAAAGGTGCTTACTGCCTGAAGACTGAGTTCAACCCTGTAATCCCCATGGTGGAAAAAGAGAACAAGCCTCGCCAGTTGTCTTCTGACCTCCACAGAAGTGTAATGGCAAACACCAACACACAGACACATAGACACACAACACCAGAGGGGGAGAGAGAGAGAGAGAGAGAGAGAGAGAGAGAGAGAGAGAGAGAGAGAGCTGGGACATTTAAAACAAAAAGAAGAGTAGAATGGGGGCATTTGGAAGGAGAGCTCCAATGTGAAGGCAAGGCAGTCGGGCAGGAACAGTAGGACAGTGAGAGAGGGGTGAATAAGAACAGAGTACAAAGGTTTAGAGGACTGGGACACTGGCGGAAGACCCAGATTTGCTTCCCAGGACCACACAGAGGCTCTCACACACCTCTAACTGCATTTCCAGGGGATTTCATTCTTCTGGCTTTGTTGGGCACCTGGAATGTATATCATGCCCCTACATCCATGCAGGCAAAACACTCACACACATAAAACAAAAATAAGTGAATCTTTATACGAAGAGATATATCTATAAATGACACAGCGAAGCATTTGTGTTTTAAGGTATCTTTCCAACTTCGCTGCAAAGCACATAAATAGCAGGACTCATGCAACTGACAGAAATGGTCTTTCAAGAGCTCTTACCTTAACTTTAATCAATCGTAATACATTGTTCCCATTACAGAGGGTCTGGGAGACAGAGATGATTATTCCCAATGTAAAGATTATAAACTAAAGTTTAGAGAGACCACCAGCTCTTTGAAGAACATACTGCAGGTCATAATGAGGTCCTTACCTCTTTCCATTATTAGTCAGGAATGGAATGCTCTGCTTTTTCTAAATTCTGGCCATTTGATGGGGAGGAGTACTTTTTAATTCATTTTTGCTTTTCTATGAAATACTGCCTAATGGTTTTTGCAATAGCATTTAATAAGTGATGTGTTATCCTTGGGCACTAGAATTAGCATCATTATTCAGAGATGGTAAACAGAAGTTTGCAATTGTGCAGTGCCTAGAGCTGGAAGCATCAATAAAAGCCTGAGGTGGGAGGAAGAGATGAATGCACAGACTAGAATCAGAGGCAAGGGATGCAATTTGATGTGGGGTATTAAGAAATTCTGCCTGGGCTAGCAAAGGAACACAATCCTTCAAAACTCTGAGGCTGAACTGCCCAGATACGTTTCTCACACAGCTTTTCTTTCCTTTGCAGAGCACAAAAAGCAAGAACCTTGCCCTTCATATCCATAATTCTTGTTCATACTCGAGGATGCTTGGCATGTAATATTCTAGAAGCAATGTGCTATGAGTCTCTTTGACAATGGTTGCTTGGGGGCTAGGAATTTTAATCTGCATCCATGAGCTAAAGACATTTAAATTTAAAACTTCTGAGCAAATTTCTGAACAACTGAAAGGCTGGTGAATGAGGAAGTGCAGACACTGGCCTCCAGCCTTTCAAATGGAAAAGCAGCAGTCTCGTAGGGTACAAGATAGGGAGAATCGTGCCACTAAAGGCACACGTGTTAATTCACACACAGAGAAAAAGACGGGATTATCACTGGTCCTAGGTGTGCTGTGTTAAAATGGGTGGCACTGATTAAACAACAGTTAGATATGCTTTTCTGGCAGCATTTTATATTTATAGACGTCAGTATAAAAATACATGATGCTTTTTTTATTTTTTGTGTCCCATGATATGCTCTGGGGTTGGACATGAAACAGTTTCTCTATTCTGGTATTTTACAAAGAGTGATAAATAATAACAATAAGAAAAGAACCACTTTCCAGGATCATATGATTAGTTCTGACATGTAGGAAATTGCTTCATTGCCAGGAGTCAATTTCTGCAATTGCAAGCATCTTCCCTTCATAAAACTAATAATAGGCCCAGCTTCCTTCCCTCTTGCACTTTACTATCTGCAGACTGAAACCTCCCTTTGCCCTCATATAAAGTCACACTTTTAAAATAACATTTTTTATTATTTCTAAAACAGTGGTTCTCAACCTTCCTAATGCTTCAACCCTTTAATATAGTTCCCCCAAACATAAAATTATTTTTGCTACTTCATAACTATAATTTTGCTCTTGTAATGAGTCATTAGGTAAATACCTATTAGACAGGGTATCTGATATGCAACCATCAAAGGGGTTGTGCCCACAGGGAAAATCGAGAGACAAGTCCTCTATCTCTGACCCAGAACTTATCTCGAAATGACAACCACCAGAGAAGGAAATATTGTTTTTCTCTAGCGGACTCTCACTGGGTAAAATATAAACCATACCTTAGAGCAGGCCACTGTTCTAAAATATGTAAGGACGTATGTTATGGGGTCATGGTGACTTCTGAAAATGTGTATCCATATTCCTTTTACTCAGTTAATACCTGTTGAGCATTACAGTCAGGCACTTTTCTAGAACCTAAGAACATGATGATTCGGTGGGATGGTTCTTTTTTTTTTCAACCACCACAAATTTATTTCTAGTCAATTTAGTATCAAAATACAGCAGTTTAAATCATAACATTCTACCCTGACCACAAAAAAAGTGCCTCATACAAAATACAAAACGCATTATGTTCATCTAACAATGGAGCTTTAGCCAGAATTTTTTCAAAAGCCTAAGTCCAAAGTTTCCTCTGAGATTCAGAGTAAACTCTTAGCTGTAAGACCCTATAAAATCTAAAAACATTACATACTTTCAGAATATAACATCACAAAACACACATTTCCATTCAAGAAACAGGAAGAATAGGAGAAGGATTAGACTTGTTTTTTTTTTTTTTTTTTTTTTTTTTTGTGCTTGCACAGCAAGCATTTCCCCACTGAAGCATCTACTCAGCCCCCAGCTTGCTTTTTTTTTAATTTTATTTTATTCTTATCAGTTACATTTTATTAACTCTGTATCCCAGCCATGTCCCGCTCCCTCAATCCTTCCCAGTCCCTCCCTCTACTCAGCAATCAAAAAAGGAGGAAATCATGAAATTTGCAGGCAAATGGTGGGATCTAGAAAAGATCATTCTGAGTGAAATATCCCAGGAGGAGAAAGACAAACACGGTATATACTCACTTATATAAACCTATAAGATATGATAAACATAATGAAATCTATACACCTAAAAAAGATAATCAAGAGAACAGACATGGGGTAAGATGATCAATCCTCGTTTAGAAAGACAGATGGGATGTGCATTGAATGTATGACAGGAGTCTACTGAGCGCATCTG
Source organism: Meriones unguiculatus (assembly GCF_030254825.1). Taxonomy (NCBI): domain Eukaryota; kingdom Metazoa; phylum Chordata; class Mammalia; order Rodentia; family Muridae; genus Meriones; species Meriones unguiculatus. The sequence continues at coordinate 26,101,265 of NC_083357.1, forward strand.
AAAGACTCTAACTAGCAGTGTTTTCAAAGCAAAGACTCATGACCAAACCTTTGGCAGAGTACAGGGAATCATAAGAAAGAAGGGCAGTTAGTCTGATGGGGAAAGGATAGGAGCTCCACAAGGACCAAATATATCTGGGCACAGGGTCTTTTCTGAGACTGACATTCAACCAAGGACCATGTATGGATATAACCTAGAACCTCTGCTCAGATGTAGCCTGTGGTAGCTCAGTAACCAATTGGTTTCCCAAAGTGAGGGGAACAAGGACTATTTCTAACAGGAACTCAATGGCTGGCTCTTTGGCCTCCCCACCCCCCAAGGGAGGAGCAGTCCTGTTAGGCCACAGAGGAGGGCTTTGCAGCCAGTCCTGAAGATACCTGATAAAACAGGATCAGATGAATGGGAAGGAGGTTCCCCCCCCATCAGTGGACTTGGAAAGAAGCACGGTGGAGATGATGGTGGGATGGTTCTAAATGAGCAAAACCATTCTGGGAGTAGTGTGTGCCTGGAAGGAAATGAACTGAAGCAGTGTTGTGGAGAGATGGCTCCTTTCTACGGGCACCCCAATGGGCTCTGCGGAGGCGTGGCATCTGAGCCAAGAGTTGAGGGACAAGTTACCTCTGCGGGAAGGTGAGCAGAAGGAGAGGCAACCGAAAGGGTCCCAGCACTGCCTGGATCAAGTCGGGCTATGTCATGAACAGAGGCACAACCTGGAGGGCTCCTGTGAGGCCTGCAGATGGGAAGTAAGGTCAGGCAGAGGCAAGAGAGTGGTAGATGCAACCTGCGTGCAGCACTTGGTTTCTGAATTCTAAACTAGTGACAGGGGAAACTACTGAAAGCTTAAAGTCTCGGAGGAGTAGTTCCAAGGGCATGTGTTCAGAACTGATAATGGCATTGATTGCGATGAGGGAAATGCGGACAGTGACATATTTCAAAGATGTGGCATCTTTACAGGGCTTAGAGGTTATGACTCTTTGCCAGTGTGGGCGAGAGAGATCAAGAACACAGCACTGTGCTGAACAACCAGAGTGAAAGTGGACTTTGCTATCAACATGCTCCATGCTCATAGGAACTCCACTGAGCTCACGCCACTCCTAGCTTCTCCATGTAAACAGGGATAATGATTCCTCCCAGAGTCTCAGGGAGAATTAAATGAGGCATCACAAAAACCACAGGGCAATACTAGTATCTGGGACTTGCTCAGGGTACAAACTGTTGTTTTTGTCGTCAGTGTCATTACTTCAAGGAGAGTAAAGAATGAGCTGAAGAACTGAGCAACTACTCAGACACTGAGGCTAGACAGGAACACTCTGTGCTTCAGGCCCTCTCATAAAGTTTATATACGCAAGGATAGAGTCTGAGTTCAAAAAGAGAATTGTTATATAACTGGAAAAATCCAGATGCTCATAAGCAAGACTGTGAATCAATAAGTATAGTGCATTCATGCAAGGAAATGCTTCATGGAAACAAATGATAGCTAGCTAGCTCACCCAGCACCAAGGATGCATCTCACAAAAACATTCCTGAGAAAGACTAGGCAGACGAGCTGACGTGCTGTGCAACTTTTGTTTGAGTGAAACCTGAGGAGAGCTGAGACTAATTGGTGCTATATGCATGCTGTACCCAAAGTTGTTTAACTATGTCATTTCAGGGATCGGGGTTAGCTAGACACAAAAACAGATGGTGACTTCATGAACTCTTTACCCTTAGGACCCTTTGTGAGCATGTTCACTTCCAAGGCTGGTTCTCCATGTCCAGATTCTGAGGCCCTACACACACAGTCAGCCACAATGGGGGAAACGGACATAGACACAGAAGAAGGTTTTGCTTGGTGGGAGAGGCCAAGCGTGGCATAGCAAACTGCAGCCAAGAATGGCTTTTCAGGGGCCACTGAGAGCAGGCGGCTGTTTGCTCCTAAGCTTTTACCTATCCTAAATCTCTCTACACTAACTGAAAGCTCTGGAGGCTGGACAGCTTCTTTTCTATACTGGAAATGGTCCCCAAGTCCCACAATATTCAGTAAAGAAACATGGTTGAGAAATGACGTGCATGTTCAAACAGTATTTCTGGCATGTCAGTGAGGAAAACTTAGAAAGCAAAGCATGTGAATAGATTCATTTTCCTGATAGAACAACCCAAACCTCAATGCAAAAGTTATTAGGCCCTATCATGTAACATTAAAAATGCTTCCAGGCTACAGTCATCTGACAAGGTGCCCAGGGAAAGCTTTATCATCAAAATCTGCAATTTAAATCATGGACTAGCTAGAAATACATGCTCACTAGAACAGCTCGGGTTTGTCTGTGTCTATCGCTGTGAAAAACGGTAGCAGAGAAAACCTTATTTTCCTGAAAAACACTATCAAATAATAAAACAATTCAGAAGCCATTTTTGCAAAGTAATAACAGACCATACATAATTGATCACCTCTAGTGTTTGACTCTGGGTATTACGAATCCCCATTACTAGCACTTGCCACAAACTTCCACTCTGGATCCAGGCTGTCCATTTGGCACCAGCGGAAGTGATTTTTGTACCTTCACTGCACACTCACTATATTATTCTTTAGTTGCTCATATCTCAAGAATTCTTGCAGTGTACACACAAGCATCCCGATGCTAAACAAAAGCAACTTCTAGAGTCCGAATTGATATAGACTTATGATCTTACCTTAGGCTTGCGAAGGAATACAAACTATCTGGGGAGAAAAAATGCACTCCTTGAAATCATGTCCTAGCAGCCTCCATTAAGCCAAGCATTGCCCTAAAAGCATAAAAGAAATGCTTCCATGATACCAACTCTTTGCCTTACCAAACACTGATAGCTATATCTATAACATATAAATAAATAATTCATTCCTAAACTCTTCATGCATCAGGAGGTGCATAGCATTGGTGACTGTAGGAGAAGGTTTGAGCATTCCTTGGGAGTTCTGACTTATGCCTCAACCACAAAAGAAAATGTTTTTTCTCTCTGTCCATATATTTGTGTGTGTGCATACATACACATATGCATATGAATATCTGCATTCCCCCTGCACTTCTGCTATACACAGAAGTGTATATCCCACCCCCCACTGTACACATATGTGAGTCACATGTATCTACTGAGTCCTAGAAATAACAAAAATATGACTTTCGTATTGTGATTATATGTGTGTTAGATGTGTTGTGAGCATAAAATAGACACAGATTTCAAAGACTGGCAACTAAAAGGGTGTAAAGTACATCAGGGTCAAAGACCTCAATAGAAAACCAGACACACTAAACCTGTTAGAAGAAAAAGTGGGGAAAAGCCTTGAACTCATTGGCATAAGAAACAACCTCCTGAACAGAACACCAACAGCACAGGCTCTAAGAGCAACAATCAATAAATGGGACCTCATGAAACTGAAAATCTTCTGTAAAGCAAAGGACACTGTCATCAGAACAAAATGACATCCTACAGACTGGGAGACTGGGAAAGGATCTTCACCAACCCTATATCTGACAGAGGGTTAATATCCAGTATATATAAAGAACTCAAGATGTTAAAAAGCAACAAATTAAGTAATCCAATTTAAAAATGGGGTACAGAACTAAACAGAGAATTCTCGATAGAGGAATAACGAATGACAGAGAAACATTTAAAGAAATACTCAACATCCTTAGTCATGAGGGAAATGCAAATCAAAACGACCCTGAGATTTCACCTTACACCCATCAGAATGGCTAAGATAAAAAACTCAAGAGACAACACATGCTGGAGAGGATGTGGAGAAAGGGGAACCTTACTCCATTGCTGGTGGGAATGTAAACTTGTACAACCACTTTGGAAATCAATATGTTGCTTTCTTAGACAATTAGGAATAGTGCTTCCTCAAGATCCAGCTATAGCACTCCTAGTATACAACAAGTATACAACAAGGACATTTGCTCAACCATGTTTGTAGCATCTTTATTGTAGTAGCCAGAATCTGGAAAGAACCCAGATGTCCCTCAAGTGAGGAATGGATACAGAAATTGTTGTACACTTAAACAATGGAATACTACTCAGCAATTAAAAACAAGGAATTCATAAAATTTGCAGGCAAATGGTGGGAACTAGAGAAGATCACCCTGAGTGAGGTGTTCCAGAAGCCAAAAGACACACAATGTATGTACTCACTTATAAGTGGATATTAGACATATAATATAAGATAATAATACTAAAATCTGTACACCTAAATAAGCTAAGCAAGGAGGACCCAGGGTAAGATGATCAATCTTCATTCAGAAAGGTAAATGGGATGAACATCAGAAGAGGGAGAAAACAGGGAACAGGACAGGAGCCTACCACAGAGGACCTCTGAAAGACTCTAGTCAGCAGGGTATCAAAGCAGGTGCTGAGACTCACAAACAAACTTTGGGCAGAATGCAGGGAATCTTATGAAAGAAGGGGGAGATGAAAGCCCTGGAGGGGACAGGAGCTCCACAAGTAGAACAAGAGAACCAAACTATCTGGGCCCAGGGGTCTTTTCTGAGACTGATATTCCATAAAAAGGACCATCCATGGAGATAACCTAGAACCCCAGCACAGATGTAGCCCATGGCATCTTAGTGTCCAAGAGGGTTCCCCAGTGGCAAGAACAGGGACTGTGTCTGACATGCACTCATGGGCTAGAAGCACTGGCTCTTTGATCACCTCCTCCTGAGGGGGGAGCATCCTTACCAGTCCACAGAGGAAGACAATGAAACCAGTCCTGATGAGACCTGATAGACTAGGGTCAGATGGAAGGGGAGGAGGACCTCCACTCTCACTGGACTGGAAGAGGTACATAGAAGAAGAAGAGGGAGAGTGGGTGGAATTGGGAGGTTACAAGGGAGGGGCCTATAGCTGGGATACAAAGTGAAAGAAAGAAAAGAAAGAAAGAGAGAGAGAGAGAGAGAGAGAGAGAGAGAGAGAGAGAAAGAAAGAAAGAAAGAAAGAAAGAAAGAAAGAAAGAAAGAAAGAAAGAAAGAAAGAAAGAAAGAAAATAGTTCTTTGAAAGCTGGAGAGATAGTTTTGCCAGTGAAATGCTTGCTTTACAAAAATAAGTGAGTTTGAGTCTCAGAATGAATGGTATAAAGAAAAAATAAAAAGCTGGGTGTAGTGGCATACACTTACAGTCCCAGGTTTGGGAAGGCAGATACAGGCAGATTGCTGGGGGCTCACTGGCCAGCCAGCCAATGAACCCCATGTCAGTGAGAGACCTTGTAGCAACAGAAAAAGAAAAAGAAAACAAAAAAAACCCCAAATTATAGTTCCTGAGAAACAATATCTAAGGTTGTGTACTGGCCTCTACACACACACACACACACACACACACACACACACACACACACACACACAAGCTTGCTTACCTGTGTATGTGTATACACACAGCCCAGTTTTGAAATATTGATTCCAAGCTGGAATTGTAATATGTTAGATATATTAAATGTTATATTACAAAGGATATATTTGGTTTTCATCCAGTTTCTTGGACCCTCTGGAATTATCTTCTGTTTGCTAAAAAGCTGACCAGTGCTGCGGTGTCCCAAGGTAACTTCAGAATGGGGTCTCCTCGCCAAAACATGGGAAGATTGGATGTTTAGTATTTTCAACCTCACTGCTCAGTCTCCATGACAGAGGGAACAGGCATTGAAGCTTCATTTGATCACCAAGAACCAGCAACCTGATCAGTTCCATTGAAGCCCTCAGGAAATGCAAGACAGACAGGGTTGGGAGAGCTTTTATGTAGCTGAATACCCGAGGCTTCCTTTGTGAGGCTCACAGACAAGATATGAAAATTCCCCTCCCTCCCATTCCATATCTCTTCTCCTGCCTCATGGCAGAAGCATCTCTCCCTCTGTATCCTCTGTAATACTCTTTCTAGTAGACAAGTAAGGCAAGGACCAGGTCAAGGGAATCCCAACTTAGAGCTTGTCAGTCAAGAGGACAATTAAATCAGCCCAGGACATGTACCTGCTAGTGGAGGGAGTTCAGTCTTGGGGTCTGTGGTTTCAACCTGATGTCACTTCCAGGTAGCTAGTGTTCATCAATCTGTATTCTAGGACAGACAAGGTTGCCTCTTGTCTTGGCTAGTTTCCTTGTTATTGAGACAAAATAGAAGACAGTTGGAAGAAAGATTTATTCAGGCTTACAGTTTCAGAGTATACCTTCCACCTTGGGGTGGAAGCCATGGCAGCAGGAGCAGGAAGCTCTATGGTCAGTCCCACTGCATCTACAGTCAAGAGGCAGAGTGTGAACAAGATGTGCAGACAGGCTGTAAGACCCCAGGGCCTTCGCCAGTGATCCACTTTCTCCCATACGGCCCCACAACCTTCACAAAGGAAGCACCACCAGCTAGGGACCAAGTGTCTAACCGCTGAGCTCATGGGGAACATTTTCTATTCAAACCACAGCACCACCATAGCGACTATCTGCTGGATAGGTACAAAGTATCTCAGATATCTAACGTTAAAAGCATGATGTGAGGATACAGGGGGAAATGGGTCTGTATTCCTCTATATAATCAGGTGGATAATACAATACAGCATTAAAATCAACTGTTTCACTTAATTCCTATAACTTTTTAATTTGGTTACTGAAAATGTATCTTAACTTAAATGGTTCATGTCATTTTTTACTTAATCTGTATAGAAAATATGTATATATGAACTATATAGGTACTGCCTAGATAAATATATAATATGTCTGAACCTACCGAATGTGCATGTGGATGTATATGAACATGTGTCTATACATAAATAACCTCTCATTATTCTAGATAGATTACAGGAAAATTATTTAAAATGTCTTCTACCTTGAAGGTCAACAAGATAACTCCTGCTATATGAAAGCTAACTGGAATCTCAAATGAAGTTCCCTCCAGTCCTAACACAGAGGAGCTGTCGGAGATGAGTCCCTCCCCAGGCTCTCCCTCCGTTCAGCTCCTAATGTACCAGGAACACAGTTGCTGCAGCTATACCTGTCCCCATGGTCTCTCCCTGTTTTCCTACCCTGACATGGACATTATGTTCCAAGCATGCTGCAAAAGCACTTGGGCTATTTTTAGGAGACACATGACATACTGCAAGGTGCTATCCTGGCTATTATTCACTGCCTACTTTAGGCCTCTGTAGATTGCTGTCTGTTTCACTTTCCAGCACTCAAGTTTCCTATTTTGCTTAATAAATTACTATGGTGTGTAAATGTGTACAATCTCTAAAACTATAAGAACTGCCTTGAAGAATGATTTTTACAATATCACACTTAGAAAAATGTGTGAGTGGGCTCTCTATTGCTGTTGTAAAGAGTAGGGGGATTTAGAGCAGAAAAATTCAAATCACAGTAGCTGTTCCTTCCTTGAGTAAGTGCTTCTTAGGAAGTGCATTTTAAAGAGGATGACTTTCCAGAGAACACTTTAATTTTAATTTAACCTTCCTAGAAAAAAATGAAGTGTTGTGTGTAGATTCTTTTGGCTTTATTTAAGGCCTAAAAATTAGTTCTGAACTGTGATAATTGTGGGCTTAGGAATGCAATCATCCCGAGCACCACTTCTGATTTGCTTGCAAGCCCTGCAGATGAGAAGCTGCTGCTTGCTTAATTGTGAAGCTGAACGTAAAGTCGAAGTGCCATGGTATGGCTGGAGCCAGGAGCTAGGCACTGCTGCGGACAAGTCTGGTGGACAAAGGGGTGTGAGGTGGGCTTCTGGGATATGCTGGCTAACTGCTAACTTTAATTAAAGCAGAGCAATGCAGTGGTTATTTAGACTAGAAAGATTACAGGGAAGCAGAACCCAACCCCAAGAGGGACGGCGGATTCCCATCATCTGCAAAAGCAACTTTGCTCTGAATCTGGCTTTCTGTTCTTGATGTTAAGATCTGAGTTAAATCACATTGCTTATAAGTTGCTGTTTAAAGAAAAATAGAGAGTCCAAAAGTTTGGCCATGAGGAATTCTGATGTCTCTCATAAAGCAAGTAAACTTCTGAAGGCCTGAGAATGCACCTGAGCCTGTCTGCGGGGCAATGGCAGTGTTAGGCAGGATGTCATGTGCTGTTATCTTTCTTTCCTTTAAAATATGGAGATCTCTTAGAGTCTGTTAAGATGAATGAATTATTCCTTATATATAGGAGCACTAGAATTGGGGTCATCTTGAAGAATTTTAATCATTCCAACATACTACCAAGCCTGCAGGTCTGAGCCTCCAAATATGGAGATGACCAAGTTAAGTTACTGAGCACTTTTGGCATATGCTATGTTTAGTGGGATTTCTTCTCTTCAGTACTTCAAGAAAAAAAAAATTCATCCCTCACCTCTTCGAAAATTTTCATTTGGAAAACAAAAACAGAAAATGTTAACTGCCTAAATGTTTTTATTACAAAGTAAAAGAGACTGGTGTACTGAGTCCTGGCCCCAGGATGCCTTCTGAGTCATGGGTCTCCTGTTGGCATTCCTTGTTTCTTTAACCAAGGCCATTTACTGGGGCAGAGTGTTTGAAAAGAAATACTTCGACCCTGTCAGGGTGCCACAATAATTCAGGCAGAGTCTTTACCCTCAGCAGTAAACAGTTTCCTCCGTGTGAGGTCTTGACAGAGAGGTCTGCAGCCACACAGCAGGAGGAAGCATAAAATGGTGGCGCTGCCTTGGCACATTTGCAAATGTCTTTGGTTTATTTTATTAGACATCATTATTTAGGCATAACCATCTAGCTTTCTTCTCTTAATACATCTAAAGGGAACACACTAGGCCAGGAATCACTGGCCGGTGCTGGGTGCAGTGGCACGGTTGCCACCACCACAGACGTGTACCCAGTGAAGCCAGCACTCCGGTACCTGCCGGCCTTTGCAGTACATTGAGTTTTTCAATCTGCTAGACATGACCGTGGCTTTTCTGGGCTGCCTTTCTAAACACTCTTCTGTGTTCTAAAAGAGAAGGAGGAAGGAGAGCGGGAAGGAGAGAATACACAGAGAGAGAGAGAGAACATAAAGAGAAAGAGAGAATGAAGAAAATAAAAACAAATTTCCCACGCTTACTGGTACAACATTGTGGATCTACAGAAGAGACTTAAAACTGGGACCTCCTAGGCAAAGGGATCACGCAATTATAATTACATTTGTCGGAAGAAATGTCTAAATAATCAGAAATCATTCAATAAATACCACAAAAAGTAATGTGCAGGAAGGTGAATGGGAGAGGGCAACTTCCCCACACTGCTGGTAAGAATATAAACGAATGAAGACATGAAAAGCCGGGTGGCACTTCCTCAGAAAACTGAAAGCATTGCTTTATGACCTACTACAGGACTAGAACTAAATCCACAGGAAAGGAACCTGTGCTAAAGATATATCCTCCCTCCTGTGTTTACTATAGCACTGCGCACAATAGCTAAGAAACAGTACCTACCGAGAGGCCCACTGAGGGTGAGTGGGCAAAGAACACAGGGTGCAGTATTACCCAGCTATAAACAGTAAGGAACCCTGCAATCAGGAACAGTACCAGTGAGCCTGAAGGACATGTGTTAAGTATGCTAGAATAAGCCAGACATACAAAAGCAAATACTACATGCCCTCCCTACACGTGAGAAACTGCAGCAATTGAGTTTGAAGAAGTCAAAAGCGATCACTAGAGCTGGGAGGAGGGAGCCAGAAGAAGCTGCTTTACAGCCTGGATGGAAGGAATGAGTTCCAGAGCTTGCTCAGGTGGCTGCCAATAAGTTATCATATTTTTAAACTAGCTAGAAATGAGGATTTTTCACACTCCCAACACAAATAAATGCTAAACATCTTAGATGATGTTCTTATTACATACATGTTTCAGAATATCAGACTGTACATCGTGTGCAAGTATCGTGTCAATTAGTATACATTCAAATTTTCTATACAACGAGCCATCAGCTGAGTTAGCAGAGATCTCACAGAATGAGAGGAAACCTTTACCAGCTACACTTCAGACAACAGGCTAGCATCCAGAAATTACAAAGAATTACAGAAACTAAATACCAAGGAAATAAAACTGCTAATCAATAAGTAGGCAAAATGAACTGAATAGACAATTATCAAAAAAACCATAAATAAAAAAAACAATTTTAAAAAGTGTTCAATATCCCTAGTCCTATGGAAAATGGCCATAAAACTGCTTTAGACACCACCTCACCCCAGTCAGAATGGCTGTCACCAACAATCATGACAACAAATATTGGAGAACATGTGATGAGAAAGGAAACCTTACTCACTGCTTGCTAGTTTTATGTCAACTTGACACAAGGTTAGAAGAGGGAACCTCAGTTATGAAAGTCCCCCTACCACAGTGTCCTGGTGCTTTCTGCTGATTGATGAGTTATGTGGGAGCATGGTACCATCCCTGGGCAGGTAGTGTAGTCCTGGGCGTTACAAGAAAAAAAGCAGTCTGTCTGAGCAAGCCATGAGGAACAAGCTTGCAATCAGCACTTCTCCAGGCCCGTTGCTCCAGTTCCTGCCTCCAGGTTCCTACCTTGAGTTCCTGCCCTGACTTCCTTGGATGATGAACTACAAGTTAGATGAAATAATTTTCCCCCAGATGCTTTTGGTCATGGTGTTTTAACACAGCAACATAAAAGTAATATAACGAGATACAAATTAATATGTCCATTGTAGAAATCAATATGGAGGTTGCTTAAAAAATTAAAAACACAATTACCATGTAATGCAGCTATTTCACCCCTAGACATATACCCAGAGAACTTCATACCCTATCATTGAAATATTTGCACCTTTCTGTTTTATTAATGCTTTATTCACTATAGCAAAAAATTGAAACTAACCTAGTTGTTTATCAACAGATGAATGGATAAAGAAAATACTACATATATAATATTTTCATATATATATGTCTATAATATATAAAATATAAATAAAATAATTTTATATAGATATTATATCTAATGGAATACTACACAGCTCTACAGAAAAGCAAAATTGAATATTTTGCAGGAAAATGGATGGACTTAGATTGTATAATATTAAGCCATCTCAGAAAAAAAACCTTAATGTTCTCTCTCATTTGCAAAGTCTAGAATACATATATAATAATATACATATATGTGTAAACACATCTATATTTGAGGACTGCATAACATGAAGGAAAGAGAAAAATGAAGGCTAAGTATCAGGGGATGAGGAAAGACTGAATGCAGGTGATGGACACATGTTATGAAGGAGGACATAAGGTTGCTTGTCTTGTTCTAACTGTCATAGACTGTTTGGTTTGGGTGGTGGATAAAAACACAGAATATATTTGATGCTGAAAGTATAAATATTAATGTGAAGTTCCATGGTTTCGTTCTGAGTGCCTATCTTAACTATACTGAAGTTCACTGAGTTCTGTAGATTTGGGATCTGGTGAATTTGGATTGGTAATGTTTTTATTTATTTGCAAGTTGGTTATGAGTTCTTTTATTTACAATAAAGCTTATAATATTCAAAAATAAAATAAATTTAAATAATTAAAAGCCGGAGCCTTTGTATGTTTCTCCCTCTTAGAAACCAGAAGACAATAAGATAAATATCACTTCATGCATTTTAAGTTAGAAAGTGAGGCTAGAAAGGATTTGGGTGCAAGCGTGGGCAATGGCTTTCTAAATAGGGTTTGCAAAATGAGAGCAAAAGTGAACAAATGGGATCCCACCAAACAAACCAAGTACCAGAGTGAAGAGACTACCTATATCATCTTTCAATCAATCCAAAAGACAGTGGGTTACTATCCAGAAGTCAAAGAACTAAAAACCAAAAGAAAAATCATCCGGTAATAAACGGGCAAATGAGCTAAACTGACCCATGTTTCAAGAGTCAGTTGACAGTATGGGAATACAAGTTCAACATCTTAAGGCGGTAGGCAAATGGGAAAGAAGACTACAGGGAGGGTCTACGTCACCCCAGCCAGCATGCCTCTCCTCAACATGACAACAAAAACGGAGGAAGTTGGGAAGGAACCTTCCTGTTGGGGGCAGGACTGTCAACTACTGTAGCCGGTAAGAAATCAGTGTAGAGACTCTTAAAAAAAACAAAACTGAAAATATGAGCACTATGTAACCCAGCTTATATATATATCATATATGCCAACCATATAACTGTTGTGTTTGTACCTAAGGCTATCAATGTACAGTAGAGATGCTTACAGACTCAAAAAAAAAAAAAAACCCAAATATGTGTTTTCTTCTGAATGTATAACCTACCAAAAAAAAAAAAAAACATGAAAGAAGAAAGGATTAGGAAAGAGAAAAGGATTAGAGAAATGAAACAGAGAGGAATAAGGGACTGGTTATGATCAGAGTATGTCATAGTCACATTTGGAGTGTTATGACAAGGCCTGGGCAGATGATTTAGTAGGCAGAACATTTGTAGTACCAGCATGATGACCTGAGTGTGGACTCCCAGTGCCCATGGAAAAAGCCTGATGTGGAGGCAAGCCCTCGTGATTCTAGCACTTGGAGGGCTCAGACACGAGAGATCTCTGGGGCTTGCCCACAAATCTAGTCAAATTTGTGTCCCCCAAGCTCAAGGACAGTCTCTTTCCCCAAAAAATAAGGTGGAAAGTTATCAAGGAAGACACCAACAGTGACGAATACATGCACATGCCCTATAAGTTATAACACACAAATACATGCACATGCCCTATAAGTTATAACACACACACACACATGTGCGCACATGCAGACACACTCACACAACAACAACAACAACACACACACGACAATATTACCATAAGACTCATTATCTTGTCAATTAATATATGGTAGCAAAAATGTTTACAGAGACTCTCCATAGGAGCAGTAAGCTTGTTAACACGTTTATTAGGTATCTATAGAAAGCCATTTGTGGAATAAAGGCAATACAGAGGACCTCTGTAATCACTTCTCTAAAATATGCAGTGGGTTCACCTAGGTTTCTTCTGCGGCGTGCTCTAATCCAGGTGGAGAGAAGCGTAAATGAACAGAGGAGTCACTTCAGGTGCACGAGGGCTCTCCACGCTGTTAATAGAGAGGCACTGTGGGAAATAAATGAGGAGTGGGAGCAGTTCATTGTGGGAGTGAATAAGTGAATAATGGAAGCCCTGTGTGTGTACATTGTGCTCTGCTGGGGGTTAAGGAAAAAAGCTTAGTGATAATGCCACTGCCACCACTGTCTCAGCTCCAAAGCTCCAAATTAAGCCAGAAACTCAAATGATATGCCACATGGAGAGTGCAGTCCCAGGAACCATTCTTGCAGAGTGCGGGGACTAGATATTAACAACAGCAGAAGTAACTGCAGGTATAATCTGTTTCTGAAATAATAATCCAGAAAATCTCTGGGTCTGGTGATGGTGTGTCATCAAACAGACACTCTCCGGAAATAGGAAGGAACCCTAGCCATGGCTCCCCAGGTACAGGCTTCAAGAACAGAGAATATGCACAATATCAACCTTATCAACCTTGTTATTCTCTAAAGAGAAGATTTGTGGAGGCAAACTAATTATCATCCAGAATGACGAGTAAAATCAAGACATTGTGATCCACAAAGAAAGCGAACTGCACAGTCTCTTTGTGGTGGACCCATTCACTCAGAAAAAGACAGTAACCACCAAGGACTACTCAGGCAGGGTGGCCTCAGGAAATACAGAGTTGAGACTTTGAGCTTGAAGGGATTTCAAGGACTGCCTATGAGAGCTCCACCCGGGGCAGGGTGGAGGGAACCTGAGAGAGGCTCACAGAACTGGGGTCCCGGTGGCAGGTCTGTGAGGAAGAGGAGGTGAACGAGGAGGAGGTGGCTCCGTCCTTCTGAGATGCTAACCAAATACCAGAAACTGAGCAGCTTATAAACAATAGAAATCTATTCCTTGTAGTCCTAGAGGCTAGGAGGCCCCATCAAGTCCCCAGCTGATTCATAGACTGGTAAAGGCTTCAGAGATGAGGTCAAATTTCTATCTCATACTATAGTGTAAAACACTATCAAACACTATCTTGTGTCTCTTTCACAAGAGTAGGAATTTCATTCATAAGGTTGTTATCCTGCTCACATGACCACCTTCTCCTGTGGCAGTCAGGGTTCTCCTGAGGAACAGAACTGATAGAACAACTATATCACTGGATTGGCTTCTACCATTCAGGCGGAGTATTCTGATAATGGTTGTCTTTGCAGTGAGTGAGCTGCACGCCAGTAGATGCTTAGTCCACAAGACTAGGTGCCTCAGAAGTCCAAATATGGTGGCGAAGGACCAGCTGTTCCCTAGAATCACTGTCCTTTGATTCATGTAAGAATCCATAAGGAGCTGGATTCCAAGCCAGTGACAGACAGCAGCAGCAAGAACAACAAAGTAGACAAATACACCAACAAGGAGCAAAGGCAGAAAGGCAGGAGGAAAGTAAATATTTTTTCTCAAACCTCTTTCCATCTGTTTAAGATCAGCCACCATCAGATGGCACTGTCCACTCTGGGTGCGTGTCTTAGCTGACTCACAGTTGAATCAAGGAGACAACAGAGACTAGCCATCATGACTGCCAAAAGCCCCGCAGCCCTTAAGCAGTTAGAATCTCAACATATGGACTCAGAAAGAGGCCAACCAATATTCCTCTCATAGTATGGAGTATCTTGACATGGCTGAGCAAACAGAGGACTTTCCATTCCCTGCTGACAGGTCACAGGAAGCAGGCCACATCACAAAAGAGGTACCTTTAGGAGGGAGATATAAGAGGAATAAGCTCTTGGTTATAACCCAGGCAATATGTGAGAGTCCATGCCAATCTGACTCGAAGTAGTTAAGTCACTTTCAAGCTCTGCCTTTGAGGAAAGTCACTTTTCAGCTTATCTCAAAGCTCCTCTAAGGTGGATGACACCTAAGACAGGACAGTGGGGACGGCTTAGTTGGTAAAGTGCTTCCTGAGCAAGTAGAGGGACCCAACTTGATTTGTGCAGCACCCATGGAAAAAGCTGAGCATGGGGTATGTGCCGATAGGCCTGGTAGTGAGGAGGTAGAGACAGGAGGAATCCGGGAACGTGTTGTTCTGCTGGCCTGCTCTGTCAGTGAGCTACAGATTCAGTGAGAGGCATTGTCTTTCAAAGTAAGGTCAGGAGTGGAAGAATGATTCATTGAAGGATGATTAGCCTCTCCAGGCACGTACACATGCACACATATATGAACGCACACAATTCTTTAAAATAAAATGTAAAAATAAAACAATGAAAAGGTCAAAGACTACAGTGCATACACTGATAAAAAGAAAACCTTTCTAGGAATCTTTAGCCCCAGGTCTTTGGTATCAAAGGGCTTCTTAAATCTTAGGCCTACGGAAGAAGATGGGGTGTTGACCAATTTTTCCATCTCTTAGATATAGATTTAACCTGGAGAAATCAACTTAAATGAAGGCAAATTTATGCTGCCCAATGTTTCCCAGTGTTTCAGTCCGTTATGGAAGAGGCAGGTGGTGGAACAGGGCACGCAATGCAAAGGCCGCCTGCGAGCAGGCTGAGAAGTTGCACTGCGGTCTCTCTCCTGCTCCCTTTTTGTTTCTTTGGGGGGCACCCAGCATGTAGCGTGGCGGCACACGCATCAGTGTGGGTCTTCCCAAGTTCACCCTTCCTGGAAAGATCCTCCAGGTAAACGCAGAGCTGTGTTTCACAGTTTAGTTTCTCAATCCCATCAATCAGATAAAGAAAATCAATAATCCCAAAATGTGTGAACTCATTTTTCTGGGCCTTTTTATCTAAGCACAAGGAGTCTTTCTGGAGATGAACAGAACATGATCAAACATAGAAACAAGAAGGAAGAAAAATTTTCGAAACCAGCACTTTCAGGGCAACAATGTCATGACTTTCTCACTTTTTTTTGGAGTTGTATCTTGTTGGTTTGTGGGGTTTTTGTTTGTTTGTTTTGTTTTTATTTTCTTTCTGTTTTTGAGATAGGGTCTCTCTATGAAGTCTGGTTATTCTAGATCTTGCTATGTTGACCAGGCTGTGCTGAAATTCAAAAAGCTCTACTTGCCTCATATTTCTATTATTCCCCACACCACCCTGTAGAGATGCCCAGAGGCCCAGATGGCAAATGCCTGCTTTCTCCAGTTGTTCATTCAGAAAGAGGGAAAACAAGGGGCAACCCTCAGGGTGGCCCAGCCTCTCCTCTCACACCAGTGAAAGGAACCCAGTCCCTCTTCAGCAATGGTGAAGTTCTGCGCTATCCCCACCACACAAAAGGCAAAGGGAGAGTATCTAGAATATGGAATTCTCAAGACTGAAGACTCACAGAAGAACTAAGAACAATTAGAAAAACGGAAAAGACCAGAGACACTCAGCCTTGCTAGCCACCCAACAAATGCAACTGAAACCTATAAGGAGATGCTAGTGCTGTCCCGTATGCATGGCTGAAACAAAAATGCCAGTGACAAAACACTGGCAGAGATTCAGAGGGACCAGATCTCCTAACTACTTCCAGGAGGAGTTTAAAATTTGGGAAATGTTTTTAAATCTAAAAGCCAATCATTCCAGAAAGGACCCTTACCTACTTATGGAGACCTCCACATGATTTGTTTATAATGTATAATCGTGGACATTATCACATAATCCATGAATGGGTACATGCTGAAACACGTGGCGGTACTACATGCACAGCATGGAATGTCAGGCAGCAGGACGAAGGGACACACATTTGATAAAAAACTGGGTGAGCATCAAGAAAACCCTGTGGATGGGGAAGGAGCTAATTTCAAAGGGAGACATGCAGCATGATTTCTTTAAAATAATGTTCATTTACCACGATAGTTCTGCATATTAACAGCAGATTCATTACCACGGACAGGGTGCAGTTAAGGAGTAGCACGGGAGGACCTTCCGATGATAGTACAGCTGAGTATGTTGATACAGGCAGTGGTTTCACGTAGCTATACATGATGAAATTGCATAACCACACATACACACGTGTGCCTAAGCAATGAGGAGGTGCGGATAATCTATGGATTAAACAAATATTTTTCTGGGTTTTCCCTCATATTGTAGTTAATCAAGGTATAATAATGGGGGAAGCTTTCTCATAGGGCTTCTTTACTAGTTCCTATTAAGCATCATTATTTTGGTGTGAGTGAGTGTGTGAATGAGTGAGTGTGAGTGAGTGTGTGAGTGAGTGAGTGTGAGTGAGTGTGTGAGTGAGTGAGTGTGTGTGCTCACATGATGTTAGGGAGGGCATATGGACACTCCTGGAGTACACAAGCTGCCTGTGATGGCCAGAGGAAGGCATTAGGTGTCCTGCTCTATCACTCTTCTTATTTTATTTTTTGAGACAGAGCCTCTCTGTTTACCTGAAGCATGAAGTTTGAGCTAGGCTGTCTGAACAGTGCACTCCTATGATCTGGTAGTCTCTGCTCCAAAACTACCGGGGGACACACAAGTGCAGCTTCTAAGTATGTGCTTAGGATTTGAACTCTGGTCTTCTTGCTTACATAGTTCTAACCTACTAAGCCATCTATCTCCACAGCCCTTGAAGTTTAAACTTCATAACTGACATTACACACACACACATTTAATTAATGCAATCTGTTCACCTCACTCATAATTTTTGCAATGAAGCCTTTAAAATCTACTCTCACACAAAGTTTAAAAATGGATTATTGTTTACTGCAGCCACAGTGCTTTGCATGCTCTGCAATTTACATCTCCCTCTTACCTAAAGCTTGGCACACTTTGGCCAACATCTACCCAATCCCTCCCTCTGTCATGTAACCATCACTCTTCCCATTACTACTAGAGCAAAATCCAAAGTCCTGGGAGATTTTTTTTTATTTTAGTCAGATCTGACTGAAGGGAGTAAAAAATCTGCATTTCTTTTTTTTTTTTTTCATAAAAAATGGCACCTGCATGTACCACAAGTGGCCACAACACATGTTCTATGCACTGGCCTACGGCAGCCTCCACACCTTACATTTCCCTGCACTGCAGCTTGGCTGGATCCTCACCACTGTGGAGTTGTGGAGTTTGCCCTGAGCTCTGCTGTCCCCAGCCCATCTGTGCTCCATCCCTCCCCATCCCAGACCTCAGGGATGCTGTGGAGGGCCTTAGAGCAGTCTCTCCCGATCAAACACAGCCTGTGTTCCGCCGCCTGTGGCATTTTACAGTGGCATAAAAAATACTAAAGCACTGCAGAAGGGCCTTGGGTGTTTATATAAATAATGTATTGTATATAAAATCTCCCAGGAGAAATCTGTGTCAGTCTACAGAGAGCCACTCTCTCAGGGGACCTGTGCCATTTGTCTGCAAATTCAACACTCTGAGAGCCATTTGCAATCTGCAAAGAAAAAAAGAAATGAATCTAAAGGGGAACGTCACACTTTTATTGCTTTGTAAGATTAAGAAACTTATTCTGGTTTAAAATTTAGCTTGATACCTATTCCTCTCAAACAAGATATTAAAATCCAGCCATTGAGTTGACCCAGCATTGCTAATTAATCCTTCTGACATTTAAGTGTATTAAAATGTTAGTGATGAAAGCCTTTACTTAAAATTTTTTGTTAATTCTAATATTCAATTATAATTTTCATCGTAGTGAGAGTGTGTGCTTATAACCCTGAAAAGCCAAAGTTGTGACTGTTCTAGTGCTGGTTTTCCCAGGCCTTATTGTTAATTAAAAGGTTACAAAAAAAAACTATTACTTGGATATTTGCAATCAGGCTTTCAAAGCTAGAAATATCAGCATCAATATCCAGTTATTGAGAACATTTTGGAACAAAATTTTAATAAACAAAACGGTCAGAATGGGGGAAATTTTTCTTTATTATTTCCAATGAAAATCATCTCATTATATCCTACTGAAAAGTTAGAGCTGCCTATGCCTTCCACACCTCTGTCCAATGTCTCTCCTAAAGCAGATGCGAAAGGAAAGGAACCTAGCCAGGCTTGTCCACTTCAGCAGTGCTTACAGGAAGAACACATCAACCGTCCACTGGAGATTTTTGCAGAAGCTAACACTGAGACGTTCTCGGCCAACACACTTGGGGGCTGCACCTCATCCTCACCTCTGGGGAGGGCGGGCGGGTCTTTAATAAATGCTGTATTGGGTGTGTATAAACAACGGTGGTGTGCTGTTGAAGGCACAGACTCGTAGCCCAGACCTAACGAAGTGCGTAATACAAACAACAAGAGCAGAGAGTGCAAGTCCCTGAACAAACTCTGTAACCGTAGTGATCATAGGAAGACTGACTCAACATGGGCCTGCTGGTCATGACACCGACTCAAGCGTGTTTCCCTTCTTCATTAGCTCTCCCAGACGCCAAGACACACCATCTAAACTATGAGCCTAGTGTCCACACACATTCCACAAAACATTCCTCCCTACTACCTCTTCTGAATCAGAATTCTGGCAGGGCAAAGATGGCCCACTCAAATTAGAATAATTTCACAAAGGTTTCATGGAGGGACTACCTATAAAACTTTGCGAAGTATGTAGGGAAAGTGAATGCATATCCAATACTCTGGACCTGTTCTCAACCTTCAGACTAAGAGAAGAAAGTACGAATTAAACAAGGAAGGAGAAGTGAGAAGAGAGGCCAATCTCAAGGATAGATTCTGGCTTCCATAAGAGACTAAGCCAGCCCAAGGCAGCTTACAGCAAGAAATCCAGGACTCCCTCTCTTTGCCTGCTTGAGGTTAAAAAAAAATGCTTCTTGGTCCAAAGGCAAGATCTACTGTTCATAGAAACTTGCACAGTCTGGGAAAACTAAATGATGTAACAAGTAAATGAGACATATAAGCTATTACTTTTTTTAAAAAACTGTATCACTCATTCGTACAAATACCTGTACATCCTGTCATTTTGCTCCTACATGAGAGGCACAGAGGAAAGGGCAAGATCCCCTGGGTGGCTTCAACGTGAACAATCTCATTTCCTTCTCCCCACAGACTACACATTCCACCTTCATTTATGGATTAAGTTTCTATATCTCACACCAATAGTTCCTGAAGTGTTATATCAGTGCCATTGCTGAGTCAACCTGATCATTTTTTGTTGATCATAGACTGCCTCTCACAGAGAGCAGGGTCTTTAGAACTGGACATGGGTTGCAATAGCTTGTGTTGCAGTTTCTAATGGTGAGATGCAGTAATAATGGTCTCGATGTGATGGTTAATAGTGTCAGCTTGACAAGGTGTACATCATTAAAGAGAAGCCTCTTTAGTGTGTTTGTGAGGGAAGATCTGGGTTAGATTACTTGAGGTGGTAAGACCCACACAAAATGTGGGTGATACCAGTGCATGAGTTGGGGGCGCACAATGCACAGAAGAGAGTGCAGAATGAGCACCAGCACTCAACTCTCTCTGTTTGCTGACTAGATGCCCTGTGACTAGCTGCCTCAGCCTCCAGCCATCACACCATCCCACCATGCACTGGACCCACAAACTGTGAGCCAAGTAAGCCTCCTGTTGTTTTTCTCAGGCATTTATCACTGCAACAAGAACAGTAATTACTGCACGTGGATGCTGGCATTGACATCCGGGGTGAAGAGAGGATGTGCTCAGAGGGTTTGGAACAAGACATGAGACACAGCAGCTGTTGGTCAAAGCTAGGCTGAGGAGTTCAGACATGGATGCGGTCACAATAAAAGACAAGGAAATGGGAGTGTCCCCTCTTCTTACCAGCCAGGCAAGCTGCTCCTCCAAAAGTCACACTCCATGTAGGCAAAGGGGAAGAGCAGGGGCACAGGAGGGGAGGCAGGAGAGTGGACAACACTTGAGGGGAAAGAACATAAGTGAAGGAGCAGATACTACTCTAATCTCTGTTGCTGTTGGGTTGTTTCCTCCTCCTCCTCCTCCTCCTCTTTTTCTTCCTTTCTTCTTCTTATTATTTTAAATAATGTCTAAAGTCACATTTTATTTTTTAAATTTTTTTATTTTTTTTAATATTAGTTACAGTTTGTTAACTTTGTATCCCAGCTGTATCCCGCTCCCTCATTCCCTCCCAAACCATCCCTCCCTCTCTCATCAACTCCCTGCCCCTTTCCAAGTCTACTGATAGGGGAGAACCTCTTCCCCTTTCATCTGATCCTGGTTTATCAGGTATCTTCAGGACTGGCTGCAAAGTCCTCCTCTGTGGCCTAACAGGGCTGTTCCTCCCTTGCAGGGGAGGGGAGGTCAAAGAGCCCACCATTGAGTTCATGTCAGAAATAGTCCTTGTTCCCCTTACTAGGGTACCCATTTGGATACTGAGTTACCATAGGCTACATCCGAGCAGAGGTTCTAGGTTATATCCATACATGGTCCTTGGTTGGAGAAACAGTCTCATAAAAGACCCCTGTGCCCAGATAGATTTGGTCCTTGTGGAGCTCCTGTACCCTCCAGGTCATATTAACTCCCCCTTCTTTCTTATGATTCCCTGTACTCTGCTGAAGGTTTGGTTATGAGTCTTAATATCTGCTTTGATACACTGCTATGTACAGTCTTTCAGAGGCCTCCGTGGTAGGCTCCTGTCCTGTTACTTGTTTTCTCCTACATCCAATGTCCATTCCATTTGTCTTTCTAAGTGAGGATTGATCATCTTATTCCGGGTCCTCCTTCTTGTTTATCTTCTTTAGGTGTATAGACTTTACTACGTTTATCCTATCTTATAGGTCTGTATAAGTGAGTATATATCATGTGTGCCTTTCTGCTTCTGGGATACCTCACTCCAGATGATCTTTTCTAGGTCCCGCCATTTGCCTGCAAATTTCATGATTTCCTTGTTTTTAATTAATTTTTTTAACAATGCAATTCTTCCCTTTTAAACAAATCATTTCTTTCCTGAAACATTATAAAGTCACATGGAAGAGCATGACATGCAGGAGCATGTTATTATTCCCCACAAAATACATTGCTTTTAGAAAAATCCATCTTGTGAGGTCTAGCACATATGATTGAACAAAGTTTTCTAGCTGCTTTCATTTGAGAATGAACATTTATTCTCTCTTCCCTCTCTCCTTCTGTCTACCAATCCCTTTCCTCCTGCTACTGTTCCTCTATTCCTTTTACTTCAAACACAGCTCGGAGCTGCTTAATACTAGCTTCATACGAGCTTAACTCACAGGAGGAAAGAGTTCCTTAGAGTCTAGCCCATAAGTGCCACTTGAACAGTGGCCTGCCTGGGCAGCTTTTATATTATTTCTCTTCATCTCAGAGGTAGAAACATAAAGAAAATATTTAGATGGACTAGAACTCTATCTTTTACTGCAGAAATACCAACTACCTCCCATAGCATATGTGATAATAATTTTTGTTTTTTTAGATGAACTGCTTGCTTATTCAATAGAAAACTATGTTTTCAGTTATTTTCTATATCACTGGCAAGTAAGGCAGGGATTGGTTATTACTTTTCTTTTTTTTCATGTATTTAATGGTTTATCACATTGAAAAGGAAGAAGTCAAAGTATCACTATTTGCAGATGATGTGATAGTATACATGAGTGACCCCTAAAGTCACATTTTAAAATAAAGGACTTGGATCAGTAGCAAGTAGCAAAGAGGATGTGTTAGACATCTGCTCTGATAAAGGGGCAAGAACAGTCCATGGCACCAGTGTCTCCTGACCCTCCTTTTCACATGATTCCTGCTCCAGAGTAAGGGTTTCAGTTTAAAATATCGAAGTACATTCAGAAGGCAACCCAGGTTTTTCACATTTTGGGTTTTTTTTTTCTTTTTCTTTTATTATTTCAACAAACAACTTGGCCAACACATTTTGCACAATTATTTTTTTGTAAGAAGAGCAATGTCCATGACGGTGACAGGTGCTGAACAACGAAACACTTCATGAGATTTAAACGCCACTCAACCCAAAGGTTACAAAATATTTGAGAGGAAGATACTTGGTATTTTACATTAGTTAGAGGCCACCATGGACTTTTGCGCTTAAATATTTCTTTCTAAACACTTTGATTAAAAAAAAAAAATCAAAGAACATACCAAAAGAATGTCAACTGATTGGGAAAAATCCATTTCTTTTCATTTAATTACATTTGAAGAAATATGTCACACTTTTAAATATAAATCCCCAATATTCTCTAGATTGAATTTTCTCAAATAAGCTAGCATATCTGAAGCTCTAATAAAGAAATGTAAGAAATACGAAGAGAATAAAATATCTTCGTGTTTAGTCTTACAAATACACAGGACCAACTTTAGAGGCCATGGAGGAAGAGGATCCAGGCAGTCCTGATGAGAGTTAACAAGCTATGGGCAGATGGCAAAAGAGGAGAACTCCCCTTTTCAGTGGACTAGGGGAAGGGGATGAGGGGAAAAGAAAGGGAGGGGGCTTCAATCGGGTTATATAATGAATAAATTGTCAAGAAAAAAACTTCATAATTTGAGTTAATAGATGAAAACGTTGCTGTCTTGTATGAAAGAGGGAAAAGAAAAACAAATACATCATTTACAGCTGTAGATATGGAATATTTTGTAATTTACCTTAATATTTTAATCCTATGTGGTGCCCTTTCTGCCTTACTTTCAAACGTTTGTCATGAGAAACTGAAGTCTCTGTGCTCATCCAAGGTGACATTATTTGAATGATCACAGACAACGGAACTTCCTTAAATCTTGCTTGGCGGCTCCTTTAGCAATCATCCCTGCAGCCTGTCTAAACAATTCTCTGAGCACTGACATTTGCAATAATGTATTTACATCACAGAGTTAGGGCCTGTCATTTGATGTTATGAGAGGCTGTATATTGCAGCACCCAGCACACCTCACTTCCTCTTTGCCAAGGGATATAATCCCTTTTTCATCTGTTGTGTTTAATTACCTTGGCAGGCATTAACAGTAGATTACTGAAAATCAATGGAAGTAGAATAGATTCATTTAGGTTCTGTGAGGTTAAGAAGTGTCCCATGCTTTTTGTCCTATGAAGATCTGTTTGAGAGCTCTATCTTTATTCTCCCTAAAGACAAAACCTGTATCGTGGGACTTCCATCTTTCTATTATTTTCGGCCCCTGTGGTGGTGACTTTTGGTTTCTAACTTATCACACCTAGGAGGAAGAGACCTCAGCTGAGGAATTGATTCCATCAGATTCATGCGGGAATGTCTGTGGGACCTTTTTTAAAATTTATTTTTAATTTTATTTTTAGGTGTATGGGTGTTTTGCCAACATGCTTGTGTGTGCACCACAAATATGCCTGGTGCCTGCAGAGCCCAGAAGAGAGCAGTGGATCCTGGAACTGGAGCAATAGATGGTTGTGAGCTAGTATGTGGGTGCCAGGAATCAAACCAACCCCAGGTCCTGTAGAAGAGCAGCGAGGGCTTTTAACCACCGAGCCATATCTCAGCCTCTACGGAAAATGTTCTTAATTGATATAGGAAGGCCTAGCACACTAAGGGCAATTCTATCCCTGAGAATGTGGGCCTGGGATGTTTAAGAAAGGGAGCTAACTGTGAGCCTGGGTATAAGCCAATAAGCAATGCCCCTCTATAGTTTCAGCTATGACTTCTGCCTTGATTTCTTGTCTTGGCTTCGTCGAAGGTGGGCTATAACCTGTAAGATGGAATAAACCCACTTTGTCCCCCTTTTTGCTTTTGGTTATGGTATTTATCAAATCAACAGAAACCAAACAAAGACAGTCTCCTGTTAGAAACTAAATCCCAGTACAAAACTGACAATCAATAGCCAACCATGCACCCCGATGTTAGTGCTGAATTTTGTTACAAAAGGGGAACTTGGGGTTTCTTGAGCTCGAAACATGTTCAGGAAACTTATGTGTTCCTTAACTTCAGAACCCGGTGACACTCACCCACCCCAGATCTCCTAGGATCCTGTGTCAGTTGCGTGTCCTGCCCCTCCCTCAGAGATTGTTACTCTCCTGTACAGCACGGCCCTTGAGGAACCATAGCCACCTGCATCTGAGCATCTGGCAATATGTGCTCCAATGTGTGGTCTTCACCCACAACTGAGGACAGATGAGTGGGAAGGTCAGGATAAGAGCCCACTTGCCTGCTCAAGGCTTCATTGAGAGATGACTCCCGCATCAGCACATCCTGCTCATGTGCTCAGACCTGGCTCCCTTCACCCCACTTCCTTGGTAGCTTCTTCCTGTTCCCAATTCCCTCATGAACATTTTTCCCCAAAAGCACTCGCTTATTAGTCACTAACACACCAATTTCCAGGTCCACAGAACCCAAGCAGAGACCTTTCAGAAGCAGACACTAATGGTCTTCCAGTTCTTGTGGAAGATGGATGCTCTCTCGGCCATTTCTAAAAGGCTCTGTCCAAAGTACTTACAAGCACACTTTGGGGAGGAAAAGGGGGAGAATCACTTGTCAGCTCTGTGACTGTGTGTGCAAGGAAGTCCCTAAGGTCCTCAGAGTCACATCATTTACAGAACTCAGAAACCAGCTACTCAGGGAAGGCTGCAGTTGGCAAGGGCTGCCCTTCTTGGCGGGTGTAGGGCAAGGCCCTGCACTGCAATTCCCCTGCTCTAGAAGAACAAAAGGAGTCTGGGGCTAGTGAAAAAGGAGCTCTGACAGGCTGAGCATCAAACTACAAACAGCCCTTTGAAGCCTTGCTGATATAGGTGGTTATGTTTGTGCCACAGCTACTGGACGGAGTCACAGAAAAAGGCCAGATCCCCACTTAACTCCGCTGTCAGTAATGAAAGCTATCAAAACTAAGCTGGAATGGGCTTCACTGTCGCCCTGTAAATCTTTTGTGGACAGCTTAATGAGAGAGGGACATTATCTTTTCTCACACTCCAGTTTTACTCATGTAAGAAATGCGCCCCATATTGGCAATTAACTTGAGAGATTAATTAAAGCGAGCCGCAAATCTCATTCCTTCCATGGTGCCTTCTGATACCATGGGAAGGCACCAGCATGCTGTGGACACTTAGCACATGTTAAATAATAATTACT
The DNA here is from genome assembly GCF_030254825.1 of Meriones unguiculatus. NCBI lineage: Eukaryota > Metazoa > Chordata > Mammalia > Rodentia > Muridae > Meriones > Meriones unguiculatus. Next base: position 26,127,106 of record NC_083357.1, read on the forward strand.
AAAATAACCCAACTAATCTGGACTCTTTGTTCTTTAGATAACTGGCAGCTAGCTTCCACAATAAATTAATTCCACAGTCTGATACAGCTACTCGATATTTCACATGGTCCAATTTCTAGACTGTGCTGTATGACTCCCAATTCCCCAACAAATACTGCCTATAATTGTTTCTTTTCCCAGAAATGTATTAAATTATATTTAATATACAGTATAGGTTCTACCAAAAAAATGAAAAAAAAAATAGAAATCAGACAGAACACAAACTCAGAGCTAATTTGGGAGATGATATTCCAAGCCCCTGGGTGTGTCTTCCGTCGTCCTACACCTTGGCTGGCCCAACGTGAGAAGGCAAGAACAGTGTGTGTGCAGGTACGGCCCTGGCTTGATCTGTGCCTGAGTTTCTTTCTGATTGATTCCCATACTCTTCCCAACTTCTTGTGCATTTTTTGTCTGTCTGCTTGTTTGTTTGTTTGTTTTTTCTGCGTTCTGGATTTGAAGACTGCATCGGATAAACACTGTGAGGCATGAAAAAACATAATACTCTACAATTCAGCTACACCCCCCAGCCACTATTTCTGTGCTTTTTGTTTTCCTGAAATGCTAAAATGTCTTCTACGACACATTTAATATCTAGTCTGAAAAAGTAGGAAGCTTAAAACTTTACAATTGGCCAAACGGTTTCCTAATGCTTGCTTTGGTAAAAGTCAATAAAACCTTCTTTTAATTGATTGCTATAGAATCATGAACCCACCTTGATTATCAAATTAGTATAATAGCCACCATGTAGACACTGTCCATGAAGAAGGGTATCTATGCATGCCCACTGCTCAAAGGAAGTAAGTCTCAACAACCTCACTACCAAAGACTTCTATTGTTTCAGAACACAGTATATGTCTTAAATATTTTATCTAGCCAAGATTAATAATTAATTTCCTTTTTGGTGCTATTAGAAAAACTAGGTACCATTTCTAATAGAACTTCTGATCAGCAAATGACCAAAATCAGGACAGAGAATTAACGCGTCTCTACAAAAGGGAAACTTGACATTTCTGTAGTATCTTCGCAGTCACGTGGTCACTGACACACTGCAGGAAAAGAGAAAAAGAGCTTGACTATTTCCTGTCTGGATTGGAGAAAATTCTCTCGCAGGATAATGTTTTAGACATGGTCTAAAGTCTTTAATGTGGAAAAGTCACATTAGCTAGTCTTTCATACAGCAAGAAGCTCCAACAACCAAGGTGGCATCTTGACACTGAAGAGAGATGGTAAGTAACATCAAACACCAATGTCTCCAAAACAATAACATCACCAGAGGCATGAAAACTCCTGGCATGGCTTCAGTTACTACAAAAAGTGTCTTCAATGCTAATATACTTGACAACAAAGCATTCCTATACTTGATAATAAGTAGATGATAAACAGATATTTGTATTTGTTGGGATTGCAATGATCTTAAACCTGCAACAAAGCAAAATATTTAATGTTAAAAGACTAATGTTAGTCTTTTAGTCCTATTTTTCACTCTGGCTGTTATTTGGAAACCACTAATGATTATAATGGTGAATAATAGTAAGTTCATGCAAAATGTCTCACCTGCACTCAGCCATTCCTTTAATCACACAAGCCTAAGTGATAGATTCTATGCCCATGCCTGATTCCCACATGAAGATGCTGGTGTTTTCTGGGGTTGAGTGGCATGCAGAGTCACAGGACATCTGACCCAACAATTATGGGATGTAGAAATCCTGATATTCTGTCCAGGCTACTGGTCCAGGACAATGCCAACTGTGCAAAAGCCAATATATAACTTACCTTAGTTATTGTACTCAGCTGTCCTTATTTCTGTCAGTACTGATATTGTCAATGCTATAAAAAGCATGTCTCACATCCTTTCTGATACTTTTTCTTGCTTTTCTCTTTCTGCTTTCCTTCCTTCCTTCCTTCCTTCCTTCCTTCCTTCCTTCCTTTCTTCCTTCCTTCCTTCCTCCCGCCCTCCCGCCCTCCCTTCTCCCTCCATCCCTCCTTCCTTCCTCCCTCCCTCCCCTCTTTCTTTGTTCCTTTCTTTGTTTCTTTCTTTGTTTCTTTCTTTCTTTCTTTCTTTCTTTCTTTCTTTCTTTCTTTCTTTCTTTCTTTCTTTCTTTCTTTCTTTCTACACAAAGTATCATGTAGCCCAGACTGGTTTAGAATTCACTATATGGTCAAGGATAAACATGAATTTCTGATCTTCCTGCCTCCTTATTGCTGGGTTTACAGATGTGCACCACCATGCCAAGTTTTATGTAATACTGAGGATCAAGACCAAGACTTTGTGTATATGAAGTTCATCTGCAACTCTGCACAGTTGGAAAGCACTCTACCAATTAAGCCACATCCCCAGCATCCATTCACCAGGGTATCACAAAATATCCAAGTTCGATTTGAAATTTTCCCATTGTTATATAACTGTACAAGGAGCATACATAACCTAAGGATCTGACAGTTCTGTATTAAAGGAAACAATAGTTGAGAAAAACGGAGTATATATAATGCCATTGTATTCTCACATATACTGGCTGACTTAGCAGTCCTCAGAGTCACATTTCAGGCAGCACTCTCATGTTAGAGGACTGTCCAAATTGTTTACAATTAGACAGCTCTACACAAGTGATTCTGAAGAGGTTCCTACATGACAAACCCAAAACCACTCAATCATAGGTATACAAGCCAGATCAAGAGTCTACCACTTTTAGAATCAAATAGTTTGCTTTTGATTCGTAGCTTGCTCTTCCATGGAAATTGATCTGAAACACTGTTCCAGGAAGAAACCATGCTTACAAATTCTTGTTGAATTGAGTCTTCAACATGAGTGTCAATTATTAAAATCCTCAAGACTTCTGAAGCCACATGGACCAGTCATAAGCAAATGGCTGCTAAGTCCTTCAGTCCTCCACACTCACAGGCTTAACTGTGACCTTCCAGTGGGCTACACAGAGCCAGATAGTTTTAAGAGACCAGTCTTGAGACCGTCAATGTTTCCCCCTTTAATTAATCTGAATATGTACCTGTGGTCAGGAATCATGGGGTTATACAGCCTCTGTTGAAATAGTTTGTCCTTGCATCTGCAAGCCACTGTCAAAGAACACAGTGCTCCTGAGGTAGAGCCCCTGAGAGCCAAGCACAAGGGCTCAACAAGAAACGCCAGCTGAGGTGGTGCCCAATCTTGTAAGGGAGGAACCACTGCAAACCTCTTCACATGCCTAGCAACCCATCCTAACAGAACTCAAACAATTCATGACAGGCCAGAAGGTGCCCCAGAGGAAGTTTATCTAATACAAAAATTCAACCTGGAAGACGGTAGGCTGGGTTTCAATGACTGACTCGGCAAATAAGTATTTTGTTTTGTTTTGTTTTCAAAAGAGATTATATAGTGGGCATTTCATTTTCTATAAGCCTAGAGAACCAAGCCTCCATTTCCAAGGTTTGCATAAAATAAATTTCAGACATACTATTAAAAAGATAAAAGGATCTTGTCTAAAAATATCAGTGGCTGGACTTTGGAATATTTGTTCTTCCCAACTGTATCAGGTTAAGCAAGGAGCCTCTAAGAAGGAGGGGAGCCTTGGGGTCACTTCCAGAAACGAGAAGTGAATGTCTTCATTGAGTGAGAAACAACCCTCTTTTAAAGTAATTTTTTTTCTTCCTGCAAAGTTGAACTAATTGAGCTGTCAGAGGGTAAATCACAAAACAGTATTTGACAGGAAATCACCAGGTGTTTTTTTGTTTGTTTGTTTGTTTGTTTGTTTTGGAAATACCTAATAAAGAGTTTTTAAATGCTCAATGATATAAAAATCCTTCTAACCTAATCTACGTATGTATGTGAGAAAAATTCCAATGCCTGCATCTAGGAAAATGAAACAACTGGAACTACATGAGAGCGTGTCTGGCTTCTTCACACAATGAAGGAATAATTTCTTTTTTAAAAAGTCCCTCCTCATATTATTAATGTATGGCGCACCAATGAATGCAGCTTTTAGATGATGTAATTGTTTAATGTTATTTGCAAGGTATTTATGGTCTTAATAAATTTTATATTAACAGTAGTAATAAAAATCAATCTATTTACAATTTTAGAGATATATTTAGGGTTTTAATTTTCAATATTCTGATTCTATATAAACCTCTCAAGCATATAAAATTGATCAAAATCATGTGAGATGAGCAAATGCAATATGTTTTTAAAAAGGTATGAATATGTACACTTAGATATACATATATTCATTTTTGAGGACGTGGCCACTGACAGGTTTCCCATGCTTCAGTGAATGACTATACACCCATGGACATAACAAACTGCACTTAGTATGTTGTCAAAAAACAACACCCTCATCAAAAAAAATAAATAAATAAATAAATAAGGATGAAACTGGGAATGGAGATGTGTTGCAGGAGAGAGAAAATGTTGGGTATATATGACAATATTTTATTGTATACATGTATGAAATTCTCCAATATAAGGAATATTTTTAAAAAGGCTTAGTATCTATGTATATATACACATATGTGTACACACACACACACACACACACACACCCCTCAGTGTTTGGTTTTGTTTCCTGAGACAGGGTCTCAGACAACTGAGTCAGGGTCCTTCTTGACCACTGGGATTATAGGTGTGAAACAGCTATACTTATGGTTTAATGTTTTTTTAAAGTACTCAATAGTAAAAACTAAATCATTACAGTATTAGATTCCAAGAAATATACTTTTAAGATCCAATAAATTTAAAATATCAGTTTTTACAAATTTCATATCAAAAATGCTGTTATTTATAATACCTGAAACTTCCCTAGAAGCTGGCAATTTGTCCAGAGTCATTCTATGTTCAGAGAAGTCAAGACCATTATGAACCCCGCTACTCTGCTCTTGCCTTGTTATTATATTCTGGAATTAGAAAATAGGAATTGTTCTATTGTCCCCTTGGAATCCGAGTTTATGGCGAGCAGAGATTTCCCAATCGCTAGCATGTGGGTGTGATTAACTTTCCAACAACTGCAATGCTAATTATTTGCTTTTCCATAAGACTCATTACAGTGCTCTTTCAGATAGCAGTCTCCTCTGGTGCTTTTGAAATACAGTCCTAGAGTTATAAGAATTCAACTTCTGTGCACAACGCCTCACATTTTGAGTCTAAAATGTGAAGGTGTTGCTTTGATGCTGTAGCAGACTTCCAGCTCTAAGCCCTTTTTAAGTGTCTGCACAAATATGTTATCTAGTTCAGCATGGCACAGAAAAAGCCAGAAAGAGAAAGGGGGAAGGGATGATAGGATGGAGTCAGAGAAAGAGATGGGTACCTCCAAGCAGGCCTGCATAAATTGCCTTACTAATTCTCAACTGGATTAAAACATGGATTATGTTTCATTCTAGAACAAAGAGACCTCTGGTTTAATATAGTTCTTGCCACAGCAGTAATACCAGCCTGTTCTGAAATATGAAATACCTAGTAAAACAAAGGGAAATGGATTTCATAAGGTCTAAGGATCATTATCTGTCTCTGGACTTCCGTGGACCTCCGTTTTCTTATCTATAACATAAGCTGGTTGTTCTCAACCAGTTCCTGGAGGAGCATCAGGCTAAATAAGGGTAGTGATGGCCTGTTTTCCAGCATGATACCCATACCCATAGCCAAACCCATACGCATGGAATTTCACGGGTGCCTCAAGCCACATTGGTACCCTAATTTCAAAGCCTTATTCTCCCCCCTCCTCACCTTAAGACACAGGACAGAACAACACTGTACTTTTTTTTTTCCAGGAAAGGATAAAGTCCATGGCCACATAAATGCTAGTACAGCCTCCAGAACCATGCCCAGCTCTGTACATCTCTTCCAGCTGTGAGATTCCAGGATTACACACCTGTGACGGCAAGCAGGCTTCTTGAAATCCATCTCACGTGTTTTGTTCCTGGAAAGCGTAACTGTTTAGTCCTTGCTGTCCCGCAGGGTATGGATGTGTGTTTGGAGGGAAAGTGGGAGGTGGAGAGACGAAGTCCCAGCAGTTCTGCAGCTCATAGCTGCATGGATCGGTATCTGTTCTAGGACATCACGACTCTCCCAGCTTAAAAAGATGTGGAAGAAAATGTAAAGGCTCCCCCTTTCTCATCACAAAGCCTGTCTGTTTGGGGATATGTGTAAAGATGAATTAAAAAGATGAGTTTGCTGGATATGCTACTTTTTCTGAATCAGAGAAGCTCTCGAGCAAAACGGAGACTGATGTGGTGGCCAGAAATGGCCAACTTTTTTGTTGGCTAGGGACTTAATTTAGCAACAACAATAAACACTTTCTGCCAGGCAAGGAGCTGGACCAAGAACCTGAAAACTTGTGAATAAGATGGCCTTGATGTTGGTTAACAACTTCCTTCCTAGGAATTGCCTGCAGACTGCATGGAATAAATGCATTGTTTTCTTTCGCTCTGACTGTTAAATCTTCTTTCACAAACATTAGGGGTTTGCAGAACCTTTGCAGCTCCAGTGATGGCTGCTTCTCACAGCTCAGATGACCAGTCACTCAGATTTACAAAGTCCCCTGTATCCTTTGCACTCGGCTTCCACGCATCTAATTAATTACATATCAAAAACCAAGAAGTAATTGTATTAAAAACGAGGAGGCATGCCTCCAGGAATGTCACTGTGGCTTTCTGTCAGTTTGCTTGAAAGCAAACAGAAAATGTGAACCTAGTTCAAATGAATAATCTAGAGCAGTCAGCTGGACACAAAGCAAAGGTTATACTGCTGGGAATGGGCTCAGCTATCGGATGAAGGGCAGAAATTATGTGGCTTAATATCTATCTATCAGCTATCTATTTTCCATCTGTCTACCCATCTATCTATCAATCTATCTACCTATGTAGCTATTTATCTTATATCTTATCTATCTTATATCCATCTCTCCCCTTTATATTTCAACTTAGTGTAATAATTTGAGATCTCTACATTAGAATTTACCATAACAACCACAAAAAAAAAAATGGTTGTTCATTTACTTGAGATCTAATGGTTGGACAAGGAGAGGAAAATAAAGACCTGAATTTTCCAGAGACAGACATCAAAGCAAGGAAGAATAATAAAGACCTTCAAAGGGACGTCTTTCTTCCTTTAAGCTTTTTTTCGATCTAATAAGTGTTGATGACTATTTACTAAACTATTCAGTGACATAATTATGCTGAGGTTTCTCCTTCCCTCGTCTGTTCTCACGAGCTTCTGTGAACATCTGTGCCATGTGTCTAGGGCAGTAAGCCACCCGAAGAGGCTGTGCAATCATAACCGTTGTAAATACATTTAAGAAATTCTCTGAGCCTAGGATGCCACCTGATCTCCTAAGAAAGGCCCCTCATCACATTAGCCATAGTTTAAGGAAGGAGCGGGCAGGAGAACAAAGCCAGAGGGAGAAGTGCAGGCAAAAGGGAGGTGGTAAGTGATTAATGGAAATCAGGTGATTAACAGACCGTGGATTTTTAAAAAGTACTAGCGTGTGTCCCTAGGGTGGGAAACAGGAAGCAACAAGAACAAATACCAAATTGCCTATACAGAAAGAGCAGCAGAAAGCAGAACAACCAGGAAGTACTTAGTACCACGTATGCGTCACTTAAAGGGCATGGGGGATTTAGGAACTCAGCATTTTGGAGCTATTTGTCTATGCAAAAAATAAGTTAATGTTGCCTGATTCTGAGAAAGTTACTTAGTGATAATTGGCCATTTATGGAGAAGAACCCACAGTTATAAAGGTACCAGAAAGCCAGCTTTTTTGTGAGCTGAGTGCTTCTTTCTATGAGAAATCCAATTTACAGCACAGGCGTTCACAGGAATCCGAAGCTCCAGGGCTCCCTCACTAATGAATGACACGTGCACCTGGCTTTCAGAAATCTAGACCTGGCTCCCTGGGATTACGCGAGGGGGGAACCATCTATGTTTGTGCACAAAGTAAATCTAAGACACACGGGCAGCTGATAAACACAATCTGTTCTAAGAAATCTTCATGGTACTAAAAACTTACACAAAAGAGTCACAATTGGATGGAGATGACTTTTTTCTCTCTCTCTCTCCACAAGAGGTGACCCACACTTATACAAGGGCAAAACAGAAACAAAACAAACAACTGAAAATAAAAGACTTGACTGAGTGTGTGCATGCTTTCATTATTTGAACAACAGCAGATCATCAGCTTAAGGAGAGGATGGGATGATGAAAACAGCTACTGAGATATTTAAGGAACTTGGGGCACGTTTCATAGCATTTAAAATAGGTCAGACATGCACACATAAAGAGGAAACTGTCTCTCTCCATACCTTGGCTTCTCGTCTCTGTGTGGACAGGGTGTATTACACCGTGTTCACTCCCAATGCCATGACTAGGGACATGAAACAGACCCCAGTATTCAGCCAATTTTGCCCAATTTGCTACTTAATATATTCCACAAAATCAAGAAAGTAGACAAATTGATTTATTTTAGAAATGGTGAGGCTTTACTGTCTAGAAAGACACTGATTAATTCTATAACATACCCCAAGATAAGAAAAGTTGTCAGATGGTATGGAAAAAGACATGCTTCATGCATAAGCAGTTAAAAAATAAATGCAACAAAACATTGGAAAATACTGGGCTGGGGAAATGCCTTAGTGAATAAGAGTACTTTCTGTGCAGGCATGAGGACCTGAGTTCAAATGCCAGCACCTCTGGAAAAAGCTGGGTATACCCAGGCATGCCTGAGACAAATATCACCAGTTCCCAAAAACTCTCTAGGAAAGTAGGTTAGCTAAAACAGTGAGCTGTTTCTTCAGTAAGGGACCCTGTTGCAAGGCAATAAGACAGAGAGTAATAGAGGAAGACACCATTTTTCCTTTTGTTCTTCACACACACATGTATAGAGACACACTCACATATACATTTGTGAACTGCATATACACAAACATATATTGTATGCTATATACTATACACACATGCACACATGTGTGGCCATTTAGATGCGTGACATATAAATAGATAAAAATGTTGAGGAAGACAAATAGAAAGAAAATGTCAATGGTATGCAGTATTATCAATAATAGATAAATAGATAGATGATAGATAGATAGATAGATAGATAGATAGATAGATAGATAGATAGATAGATAGATAAATGAAAAAGATTACTCACTGACTTCACTGCATACTTAATGATGGGACATGAAGTATGGATACATAATGAAATTAGTTCTCCAGGAAAATCCTCCATTTTATCACCCCCATTTTACTATAAAGTCTGACTGACTCTAAGGAAAAGTAATCTTCTCACAGTTGCTCAGGTAGTGAGTGATGGAATCACAATTTTAAAATATCTTGGGTTGGAATAGTGTACATCTGTAATCCCAGCACATAAGAGGCTAAAGATTTCTATGAGTTCAGATATCCGAGGCTACAAGATCTGGATCAGGACAGCCTGGGTCATATAGCAAATCACTGTCTCAAAAATACACACACACAAACACACACACAAAAATACACACATACACAATATACATACAACTACAAATGGCCTCCAGTGTATACAACACTAAGGTGCATATGACTAACTAAAGGAGAAAAAAATCGGATCTCTCTTCCATGTTAGAAGAAATGAAAAACATTTTCGGCCCTTTACTTGTGGACAAGCAGCCTGCCAAATTGCTATTGGGACTTGAAACCCATGCATGCTACCATTTACATTATTTTGAAGAAACGAGGTTCAACCTTGTAGAACAGAGCACAACAGTGGTCCTGAGATGGAAATAGGGTTGTGGAGGAAAACAGAAAGAAGCTTAATGGGGCAAGGGGGAGTGAAACCAGTTTTGAGGACATGGCCCTGCTTCTTCTTGAGCATAGCAGGGAACTCCTGGGCAAAGAACCCACGGCATGCTTCAGCACCACTAGAAGACAATGATGGCTGCTGGCTGAAGACTTGGAAAAATGCATTACAATGATTGCATCACCACACTGTAATGTCCGCTCCTTAAATTACAGCGCTGCACCTCTTCTTATAATTTATTTTTTTTTCTTAAAATTTATTCACTTTGTATCCCAGCTCTAGTCCCCTCCTTCCTCCTCTCCCTATTCTATCTTCCGTCCTTCATCTCCTCCCATGCTCCTCACCTAGTCCACTGATAGGGGAGGTCCTCCTCCCCTTCCCTCTGACCCTAGCCTATCAGGTCTCAACAGGACTGGCTACATTGTCTTCCTCTGTGGACTGGTAAGGCTGCTCACCATTCAGGTGGATGTGATCAAAGAGCCAGCCCATGAGCTCCTGTCAGAGACAGCCCCTGATTCCCTTACTAGGGAACCTGCTAGAAGACTGAGCTGCAATGGGCTACATCTGTGCTGGGGTTTCAGGTTATCTCCATGAATGGTCCTTAGTTGGAGTATCAGTCTCAGAAAAGACTTCTGTGCCCAGATTTTTTGGTTCTGTTGCTCTCCTTGTGGAGCTCCTGTCCCCTCCAAATCTTTCTATCTTCCCCTTCATTCATAAGTTTCCCTGTACTCTGCCCAAAGTTGGGCTATGAGTCTCAGCATCTGCTTTAATACCCTCCTGGGTGGAGCCTTTCAGAGACCCTCTGTGGTAGGCTCCTGTTCTGGTCCTTGTTTTCTTCCTCTTTCAACATCCATCCTGTTTCCCTTCATGAATGAGGGTTGAGCCTCTTATCCAGGGTCCTCCTTCTTGATTAGCTTCCTTAGGTGTACAGATTTTAGCATTATTATCCTATATTATATGTCTAATATCCACGTATAAGTGAGTATATACCATGTGTGTCTTTCTGCTTCTGTGTTATCTCACAGGTTGATCTTTTCTAGTTCCCACCATTTGCCTACAATTTTCATTATTTCCTAGTTTTTATTTGCTGAGTAGTATTCCATTGTGTAAATGTACCACAATTTCTGTATTCATTCCTCAATTGAGGCGCATCTGGGCTATTTCCAGCTTCTGGCTATTACAAATAAAGCTGCTACAAACATGGTTGAGCAAATGTCCTTGTTGTATACTTGAGCATCTTTTAGATATATGCCTAGGAGTGGTATAGCTGGATCTTGAGACTCTACCCAGCAGGGTATCAAAACATATGCTGAGACTCATAGCCAAACTTTGGGCAGAGTGCAGGGAATCTTATGAAAGAAGGGGAAGATAGAAAGACCTGGAGGGGACAGGAGCTCCACAAGGAGAGCAACAGAACCAAAAAATCTGGGCATAGGGATCTTTTGTGAGACTGATACTCCAAACAAGGACCATTCATGGAGATGACCTAGAACTCCTGAACAGACGTAGCCCATGACAGTTCAGTGTCCAACTGGGTTCCCCAGTAATAGGAACACAGACTGTCTCTGACAGGAACTCATGGGCTGGCTCTTTGATCACCTCCACCTGAATGGTGAGCAGCCTTACCAGTCCACAGATGAAGACAATGAAGCTAGTCCTGATGAGACCTGATAGACTAGGGTCAGATGGAAACAGAGGAGGACCTCTCCTATCATTGGACAGGGGAAGGGGCATAGGAGAAGAAGATAGAGGGAGGGTGGGATTGGGACAGGATGGGGGAGAGGGCTATAGTTGGGATACAAAGTGAATAAACTAATTAATAAAAATATAACTAAAATTAAAAAAAGATTGCTATGTTCACAACATTTAATAATGTTCCAAAACCTTCCTGTCCTGTAGGCTCTTTAAGCTCACCCTGTACACAGCGTGGGGCTCAGGAGCACTCTGGTCTCCATATCTCTGAGTTTTCCTGCAAATAGCTGCTCTTCCCTACCTAGCTTTAGACATTTGCAGGCGCAAGCTTCCACAAACTTTTCTCAATTACTTCCCAGAATTCTGAGAAAAGTTGTCATTCCTTGTTCTATTCAAGTCAGAAGGCTTAGATTCCAAGAACAAGATCTCATGAAACACCTAAGGCAACATCTTTATTTAGGTGATGATTTTCATCTCCAGGTTCTACATGTACAGATTCATCCAATAGAGGCCAAAAATATTCAGGAAAAAAAAAAACCTGCATCTATACTGAAATGTACAGGTCCTTTTTTTCTTCATCCTCATCCCCTAAGCAATACGCAGAGACAACCATTTACACAGTATTTATATCACATTGGGCAGAAGTAACCTAAGGGTAAAACTGCCTATAGGAAGACAGCACAGGGCATCCCCAAGACACTCAGGCCTCATGCATCGGGTATGTGCACTGATCACAGAGCCAATTCTCTGTTTCCTGACAACAGAACTGGCTTTTTCTCACTGGAAACTAGAACATTGATACAATTACGTCTTCAAAGAAGCTGAACTAAGAATTCTGTATGCGTCAAATTCTCTGCTAGGGCTGGACTTTATTTCTTAAAAAAAGAGCTTCACATTGGCTTTCTAAAAAAAAAACAAAAAAAAAAACTGTAATTATAGGCTTATGGTTACATGTGTGGAACAAAGACTGTGTAAAGGGAGAAAAACATCATCAAGAAGCTGGTTATCCTTGAATGTATAAAATGGAGTAGTCCAATGATGCCAGGTGTATACATACTGTAACAAAACTGTAATTTAAATCAAGCTATTAAAATACTTAAAAAAAAGAACACGTTTGTGTTTCTAAAATTCATCTTTAAAATGAGATGTTACCAGTGCTATTAGCATTATGTTACAAAATAAAACAAACTAAGCATTGCTTCAGCTATTAACCATGAGAGCTTCTGAGGAAGCTTTCTTCCCAGAGCAAGCATGAGCAAGACTCAAGGATGGCTTTTTCTTATACAATATGCCACTGATTCATAAAAATAACATTTATAAGAGCTGTGGCTACAGATGGAAGGGGAGGAGGACCTCCCTTATCAGTGGACTTGGAAGGGGGCAGGGAGATGAGGGAGGGAGGGTGAGATTGGGAAGGAAAGAGGGAGGGGCTACTGCTGGGATACAAGTGAATGACCTGTGAGTAAAATAAAAAATAAAAAATAAAAATAAAGCTGTGTCAATTATTATGTGATAGACTCCACCTGTCTGTGTCTAACTGTGGCCAGCACAGCACATCTAGTCCCTGCTTTCCATAACCTGCCACACTTATCACCAATACAAAACTTGCTCATCTTAAAAGGAAAATGATCAGCACATTGTATGTGTGTGTATGTGTGTGTATGCACACGCAGGTGCACACTTCTGCAGTGCATATAGCTGTCAGATGTCAACCTCGGATGTTTTCCTCAGGAATCACCTTGTTTTTAGAGACAGGGTCGCTCACTGGCCTGGCCCTTGACAAGCAGACTAGACGGGCTGCAGGCTGGTCTGTGATTCATGGAGACCTGCCTCTCTCTCCAACACAAGGTTTGCAAGCGTGTACTGCCACACCCAGATTCTACACAGATGCAGAGCTGAACTCAGGTCCTCGCACTTGCTCTGTAAGCTCTGTAAGCACTTTAAAAACTCAGCTGTGTAATGGACGTTTTGGTTTCTTTGTAAACTCAGTTATGTTATGTAAATATGTTTTTGTTTTAATCCCAAATGCGAGATTTTAGTTGGGCTTCAGTTTGTCCACAGCTGTTAACTGTCTCAAGTGGGGAATGGCTTTTGCCAGCTGGTAATGGCCTGCCACGTGCGGCATGGAGAAGGGTGTGGTCTACGGGTCTGAGGATATGCTTATGAGAGCCCAGGGAGAAAAGATGTGGCGTGCAGTGGTGCTGTGTGGCCAGTGGCAGTTTGGAGAGACCAGAGACTGACAGTGTGGCGATTTGGAGCAGACAGATGGAGAGAAACACTTTGGAGCTCAGCAGCTTGGACGAGACTGCTGGCTGCATCTGCTGTTGGTGGAGAATGGTATAGCCCTAAAAAAAGGACCCATCAACCCTAAACTGCTTCGAGAAGTAAAGGGGTGTGCGTCCCCTCTCCCCACTAACCTTCTCTCTCCCACCTAAGGTGAAGGGGTTGTGAGGAAGAAGATTTAAGGAACCTCAAATAAAATAGAGTTTTAAAAAAAGAGTGCAACGCAGCTGTCTTCCCCGACCTGACATATTCTTGGGTACAAAGCCCAGAACTACTTTTTCAAGGTACCATAACTAGTTAGTCATTTGAATGTCAAGACAAGGATAAAAATTTATTAGTCCAACCACACAGGACTTATATATTATGGGCTCCAGGACAGAACTTATTAAATAATTTCACTGGTCACATAACTGAATGTAAAGGGGGACATATTCCACAGGCTGTGGTCAAATGTGATTGTTGCTGCAATAGATTAAAGGCCCCAGAAGAGCCCTTATTTAGGTCAGTGACCAAATGTCATTCCAGATGATTTTCTTCTTCATGGGCAGTGTCTCCAAGGTGCTGGATGTGTGAATATGTAGCCTGCACCATGGTATGAATTTTAGATTGCTGTCACCTTTGGGATGGATAAGCACTTCAGACAGGAAAAATCTCATCCTTCTACCTAACCAGCAAGACAGCAGCAGAATTCGGACTTATAGGAAAGAGTTCTCGATGTCTGATCTAGCCTCAAATTATCCAGGAAACTGGAACTGAATTTATGAGTCATATAAATTTTGACCCTCCCAATTGTCACCTATCAAGGGACAGATAAAAGCAAGAGATGGGAGCTGAGCTCAGCCTGCCTCACATAATGGTGGGTAATGTGCTCCGTGGCCACATTCGTGGGAAGAGCTGGAAAAAGCGGGGTGTGACTTCGTGACCCTATGCCTTCATTGCTACTGTTCCCATAGTTAGAGCCACTAAGCATTCCTTCCCAAGTAGTGACATTTAGGATATCATCCTAAATTTAGGAAAGAACGATGGGAAGAAACACTGTTAAATAAACATATGTTGATGTTTACCGCACTATTATTTCTATTTTATAAGTTATAGACGTAATAGTGATCTATGCCTTCTATTAATTTTTTGAACATCTGTATGGATTGAGCATGAACTGTTTTCCATGGGTTTATGTTAGAATGCTTGGTCCATATCTCATAGTGCCATTTGGGGAAGCTATGCAGGCTTTAGAAGGGGAGAGGGGAGGAGGGAGAGTTGGAGGAAGCAGGTCACTCCGGGCAGATGTCTGAAGGTATATCATGGCCACTTCCTGTCTCTCTCTGTGCACTTCCTGCCCATCATAATGTGAACTGAGCTGCTGCCATGTTCCTTTTGTCATAGTGGATTGAACCCCCTGAAGCTGAAACCCCAAGCCTTCTTGACTCCATTAGACATTCTGTCACAGCAAACAAAGAATAACTAATGACTATGTAACAGGACCGATAGCCATGCTCCTTTTGGTTTGGTTTTCTCTGGTACTAGAGATGGACCCAAGGGTCTCTGTGTGTGCTGGGCAGCTCTTTTGCCACAGAGTTGTGCCCCAGACCTTTTCTTTTTTTTTCCCTCTGTATGTCTATGCATTTTGTCTTGATCTGCAACAAGCATGGGGCGCCTTTATACCTGGTAGGGAGAAAGGACTTTCTCCCCACATCCCACTCAGAAAGAATAAGGAAGAGATGAGACTGCAGCCATAGAAAACATCATTTTGAGATCTGGGCCTGACGCTTCCCACTCACCTGGGCTGTGCATGCCTCTGAGAAAGCCATGATCATTTCAGGAGTCTGGATCTGGGCTCTGTCTCCACCATGGCCATTGCATCCTTACCTGCTCAAGCCTTGGTGTGCCGCTCTACAGAGCAAACCTAACTGCAGTGCTGAACACTTAGGAAGAAGTAGACTAATCCCCCCTGAGTCAGTGTGGGCCTGACTCAACCGGAGAATGCGCGCCAGAACTGTACCATTTCAACCAGCCTCGGCTAATCTGGGAACTCTGCCCAACAGTCAAATCCACAGTTTACAATAAATGAACAGTAAGAAACCAAATTTATAAGCAAAAAGCAGGGCTGGAATTCTAAGCCCAGGTATCCCACACCGAGCCTGAGAACCAAGCAGCACTGACAGACCTGTCCTTTACCTGTTGCCTGTAAGCATTCATGCACCTGCTAAAGTTTTGAAACTTTGGCAGCAAATTGTTAAATATGTTCATTATTTAAATTTAACTGGTGTAGTTATAAAACTGATAAGATGGAACAAACAAACAGAAATATTTTAAATGCAATGCTTACACAGAACTCACTCTACCCCTTTTATGATTAAGATTATTTGCATTGAGGTCAGAGTGAGATGGCTCAGCAGTACAGGTGCATTTTCCCAAGTTTGAAGATTGCATTCAATCCAAGGACCCACACATGGAAAGCAGAAAACTGACTCTGTTCTGAGTTCTAAGCTCTATATGCATGCCATGACTCAAATACAAGGGCACACACACACACACACACACACACACACACACACAAATATTAACTGAACTAAATGTAATAGAAGTAATCTTTAAAATGATCATCTACATATTTCATTTCTATATCAGACATGCAATGATGCAGAAAGCCATGCCCATCTCTTCCATCACAGTTCTAGATTGAAATCAGCCAAACCGGTAAATGCTATGTTAAGATTTGATATTTGTTGATTGGCAAGTGTTGAAAATAAGCAAATTAATGTGCTCCGTGTCTGTAGCTATTGCATGTTGAATACCACCAAAAGGAAATAAACACGATTTTCAAGTGTTCAAACCTACTTACAACGCTGATAACTGAAAGCACTTGTTCATCAATTTCAAAGATAATTTGGCTATGGAAATAATAATTTGGCAAAACTCAACTAACACATTATATGAGCATCTGAAAACTAGGTGGAATTCATAATGAAGGCAGTGACCCTTCTTTATAAACTGTATGCTATATAACCTTTATGTCAGTAAAATTTATAAGTGCATATGTATGCATACATTTATTTTGCCCAGAGAGATCATTTGTAAGTGGCTTTGTATATACTGTTGAACCATCGTTTTAAACAAAGAACCTAGAAGCTCTTGGCAGAGCCTTGTGTTCATCTTGAAAATACTAAGGCTGGACTACGCCTTAGGTTCAGCCGACCTCCCCGATTTTATTAAGCTTAAATATACTGCACTTGGGCACTCGCACACTACCTAGTGATCAATAATGCGCATGGCTTCGAGTTCACTACTGTAGAAGTGATTTCCGGACAGAAATATAAAATGGCTTCCTACAACTCAGAAAACCCAGAAAAGAAAAAAAAAAGCAGCAAAACAAAACAAACAAACAAACAAACAGAAAAGTAAGCCATGGCGCCTCTGTGATTTCAAAGGGGCTGAGAAGGAAAGACCAACACATGAACTTATGACACAAGAGGAATGTCACTAGCATGGAGATTAAAGGGACACAGCATTGACAGGTGTTGATCACTGTTAAAGCACTGGTAAGCACTATTAAAATCGTTATCATTGTTAATGATAAGAAATTATTCTAAGCACCTCTGGGGTTTTGTATGTAAATAGGCCAAAAAAAATTGGAAGATGGCTGACTTACAGCTATTAGACTCTTCCCTGGTGTTCTAGTTGTCTTGACTCTTCGAGAACTACCAGTTAACCCAGCCAGACCCCCTTTCTGTCAGCACCAGTTGTTTTGAGTATTCTGGACACGTTAAGGCATTAATGTAACAAGAACAGCACTTTGTACTGAAGCGCACGTTCTGAGCCCTGAAGTTGCCACCCAAGCCGCGACTGTCCAAATGGCCTGTTTGGGTCTCTCCCTGACACCATCTCCACCCAGGCCACCGAAAGAGCGCTGCTCCTGGTGTCCCAGCAGAGGGGCTGCAGTGACTAGTGCGAAAGGGACAGTGCAATGATGGTCTAGAGACAACCCTTCATTGTACACCGGCCAGCTGTGCGTGGTGCAGGCATGCCTTTTCCGGCTATGCAGGCTGCTGGCTCACTTTGTAAGTAGCGAGGAATGCCCCGCACTGCACACACCCAGTCCCTCTGGATCACGGTGTTACACCCAACAAAGGGCTTCTCCCTAATGCTCTTTACTCTCCTAATTGTGATCTCCATCACCCGGAGGGTAGACTGAAGTGGCAGCACAAAGGAAGAAGGAGCAGTGGTTCTAACACCGGTGATGCTAGGACCCACAGCAGCAAAGCTGTGACAGTGAAGCTGTGGCGAGGGGGATGGGGGACAGCAGCTGCAACAGAGACAATGATGCAGGAAGAACAGCAGTGAGCAAAAGCTCCCGTAGCAACATGACAGCAACAGTAGAAAATGGAGGCATCTAAAGATTTGAGACTGGCCATGCCATACACAGTGAGGGATGGTGGAAGAAAAGAGAAAATAAGGGAAGGCAGAGACTTGCAGCTGAAGAGGGGTATGTGGCTGTAAAAACAAAAACAAAATAAAACCCACTAAGGTCGTAGTCACTGGAAGGGTGCCAGAGGGCTATCATGTCTTTAGGATGAAGAGACTTAGACACGTAGGCCAGAGAGTTCTGTCAGGGGCTGTAGAATCCTGATACCAAGCCCTGAAAGCTGCGATGTTAGCCACCACCAAGAACTAAGAATTCTAATCTCCGAGGCCTACACAAGCACTATAACAACTGTCATCACAAGGCTAATGCTGCTAGCTGCCGCTGCTAGGGGCATACCCAAGAGCTGCACCCCCACAGGACTCAGGCCCACGACCTGAGCCCTGAATGAAAGCTGTAACACTGGACGGTGCCCAGTGCACAGCTCACAGCTGCCAGAACCCAAAGGTTGCAAAATCTCCCTAGGACCCACATCAGAAAACTTTCCTCTGCTTACCCACAATTCCTATGTGGGTAGAGCAAAAGAACCCCATCCCCAAGACAGCTGAATGGTGACAGCATGAGAAGGTAGAGACCCCACAATTCTAGTTCCTGATTAATGAAACCTATTTCATTGGCCTCTAAGCAACCAAGAGAAGAAAGGAAACTCTCAAGGAGAAGAAGACAGTTAATACTGGCCTAAAGCATCCATGTAGTGAAGTCATGTGAGAGAATGTATGCAAATTGCTTTAGCACAGTGATTGAGACACCAAAGGAGCTCAATAAAAGTTATCCAACATTATGATTGTATTGCTGTTACATCCTCTACAAAAGCTACCTTTGAGGGCTGGGAGGGCACTACAGAAATTGGGTCAAGGACACTCCAGGCAAAGAGAAGAAAATAAGCAAGAAACAGAGAGAATATACCCCAGTATGTGCGTAGGAAGAGCTACTAAAACATTCCAGGAAGTCCTGGGTCAGGCAGGGCTAAAGAAGATCAGGTGGGCCTCTGCTATATGAGTTTACACACACACACATACACACACACACACACATACACACACACACATGCACATGCACACGCACACACACACACATATACACACACACACACACGCACATGCACACACACACACACACACTTTCTTCTGAAAAGAGCAAACTAAATTGAGTCTTTAAAGTAGTCACTCTTATGTTTTTGGTTCTGACAGGCAGTGTAAATTGTGCTTCTGATATATTTATGAAAAGCCTATAAGGGAATGATAAATCAGGCAATATTCATATATTCATCCGTCCCTTAATTGTTGTTAAATCCTAACAACACCTAAAACTGATCTGCTCCAAGATTTACAGCTGTGACAAAAATCCACCTGGAAAAGTGTGCATGGTAATTAGGAGGAGCGACCACAGACTTGTGTCGATGTAAGGCTTATGAACAAGATTTAAACTCTTCCTCAAGGGAATAACTATTATTCTGTAGATGAACAGTGTGATTATAACAATGACAAAGACTGATGAGATTTTTTTTTAACTGTAGGAGTTTGATTTAGCACAGCTGTACCAGATAATATAAAGATGCCCAACCAAAGTGGTCCAGCCAAAACCAAGTGGTCCAGTCCAACTCAAGTGGTCTAGCCTAACCAGAAAATTCTTTGTAAGAGGTAACTAGATTGCATCTTCAGTGACATGGAAAAGGATCTGCAAGTCAAGTAGGTACATTAAGCCACTACAAACTGACATAAGACAATTAGAACTTATTAAACAAAGAAACAAAAAAGCCCATAACTAAATTAACCACAACTGAATTTAACCAAATTAGAGTCACAAGATACCAAGGAATTGCATTCAAGCAGATAGAAGAGTAATATTTTCTTTCTGTGATTTTTGTACCTATGGTCTATTATTTGGATCTAACAGGTTAGTTTTAGTAATTTTTCTTGTCCAGGAAGTGAAGCACTCCCAGTCAGCATTAGAGAGTGCAGAAGCAAATGTAAGGCAGTGTTGGTACTGTAGAACCTTGGCCCCTAAACCACAGATGCATCGCCCAAGATCTTGTTGGAGTAGACTCCTGAGCCACACTCCACATTCCTTAAACCAGGATATGCACTTAAACAAAATTCCCAGCTAATTCCTGTGAGATGTAAGGAGCAGTGAATGTTCTTACGGTCATTCATTAATCCAATAATGACCTGCAGCGTCCAGTAGGGGAGCAAACTAAATTGAGTCTTTAAAGTAGTCACTCTTATGTTTTTGGTTCTGACAGGCAGTGTAAATTGTGCTTCTGATATATTTATGAAAAGCCTATAAGGGAATGATAAATCAGGCAATATTCATATATTCATCCGTCCCTTAATTGTTGTTAAATCCTAACAACACCTAAAACTGATCTGCTCCAAGATTTACAGCTGTGACAAAAATCCACCTGGAAAAGTGTGCATGGTAGTTAGGAGGAGCGACCACAGACTTGTGTCGATGTAAGGCTTATGAACAAGATTTAAACTCTTCCCCAAGGGAATAACTATTATTCTGTAGTTATTCAGAATAACAGGGGGGAGTCATATGCAACTATTAAAATTTAAATGAAATAAAACTAAAATGTTCGACTAGCATCAGTGGCATTGGCATCACCATAGAAACTTCAATAAAGGACACATCACTGAACAAATAGGATAAAATAGCTTATACTGATGAAGTTTAGGTTCCAGAAGTGGCAACACAGAGGAACAATAAACATAATAAGTGACTGTTTTAGATAGTGTATGGATAGCTAAATACTAACATAGCTTGGGAGAGATCAGGGAGATGGTGGCCTTATTAAGGGAGTGCAGGCCATGGGCCATGGCAAGAGTTCCACAAAAAAAGGTCAGTGTCTGTTTAAAGAGCCAGCATGCTTGAGGAACAGCAAGGAACCCACAGGCCTATGAAATAGCCAGATGAAAACGGGAAGCAAGAGGTAGGAAGAAGGAGGGACTCTTGGCAGGAGAAGAGGGTTTCATACTTACATCGGGAATTTGGGATTTTGCTTCAATGGGTGTTCAGATTCCTTGCAATGTTTAGAGTAGAAGAGTGAAATGATTTGTCATAACAGTTATTCTAGTTCAGCAAAAGCAGACAATAAGCAAATAAATAATATTTGTTTATATTCAGTAAAGGTTACTGATGGATTTAAAATGTCCCTGTGCAAATGCCCTTGCAAGAGGACTTGCTGACAGGTTTTGGTAGTCACCTGAACCTTCTTAATGCAAGGCACTCAGAATAAAGTCGTTAAAATTTATCACTGTAACATGAAAAAAACCTCTGAGGCTCCATTAATATGTGGAGTCTAGATCTTCCAGGTTGCTGTCCAGAATCTACTGCCATGCTTATGACAAACACCTCTAGACAACCCTGAGGACTGCAAGTCAAAGTTGTTCACCTGCCTGAAACGTGAAACTGGCTCGGTGTCTTGCCCTCAAACCCTTCGTTACTAATTTTCAGATATTCTCTAGAGTAGAAAATGATTAAGTAGTTTCCAAAGTTTCTGTGTGTATGCATGCATGTATGTGCAGGCACACATATGTGCCCGTGTGAGTGTGCACTTGTGTGAGCATGCATGTGGAAACCAGGTGTCAACCTTGGGACATTCCTCAGGAGCCATCTCCCTGGGTTTTGGAACAAGCTCTTCACTGGGACCTGGGGCTTGCAGATTAGGCTAGCCAGGTGGAACCCAGAGATCTTCTGTTGCCAAGTCTCCAGCCCTGGGAATATGGGCACATGCCACTGCACCCACAATCTTCCATGGGAGCCGAGGGTCTGTATGCTACCATGGCAAGCACTTCATCAACTGAGTGATCACCTACTTTCAT
Organism: Meriones unguiculatus; assembly: GCF_030254825.1. Lineage (NCBI taxonomy): Eukaryota > Metazoa > Chordata > Mammalia > Rodentia > Muridae > Meriones > Meriones unguiculatus. Next base: position 26,149,119 of record NC_083357.1, read on the forward strand.
TTCCTTTTTTACCAAACTTAAAGGTTCTGGTCTGCACGATTTATGATATCAATGCCAGAGCTTTGCGGGTATGTCTAAGGTTTCTTTTTTAGAGCTTCTGGAAACAAGGACATACTTTGCCAAGTGAGAATGTTCTCATCGTACAGGTAATTCAGCCACAGCACTGCGAACCGCAGGTCACCACAGCCTGTGTATAAAATGTCATCGTCAGCCCCAGGCCAGTGTGTCTGAAGACAGCCCTCTGAAAGTTAGAGCAAACACGTAGTCCTGCAAAGACTGAGCGCTGTCACCCGCAGCATATTCCCAGGCGACCACCACCAACTGTGATCCTGCCACAGTTCGGGCAGAAAGCTGCAGTGAGGTCACCTTCAGTGAATTAAATCAAGCGCACAGTAAATCAAGGCATGCCAGGTCACTGGGAACTGACAGTCGAGCTGCTCATGGCAGGTGAGGGAGACTAGGAACATCATTCTTATGAATCTAGACACTGCAGTTCTGAGCCACCGGGCACAGAGGAACCCCACAGCCAAAATATTAACAACTGGATGCTGCAAATCCAGAGCTGGGGGTGCTCTGACCTTATTTTTACACATTTAGTCACTCATTCATTCAGCAAGCACATCCTGAGGCCATCCCTGAGTCATGAGGTGGGTCTTACGCTGAAAACATCCAAGTCTACATTGCAGCCACAGCACCTCCAGCTACGTGGAGGTGACAGTTACAGCATGCACCAACTCCTGGCTCCTTTATATCGTATATTTTTACCACTGGGGGCTTTTTACCACTGTGTTTGCGTGTACACGTGTGTGTGTGTGTGTGTGTGTGTGTGTGTGTGTGTGTGTGTGTACATGTGTGCACACTCACCTGCACACGCAGAGATCAATGGCAGATGTCGTCCTCAATTACTCTCCACCTTTATATTTTGAGATAGGGCTTCTTCCTGAATCTCAGGGTCTCCAGCTTAGCCAGGATATCTGGCCCGAGAGCTCCAGGGATCCTCCTGCCTCCAGCAGTGCCGGGATTAGAGGCTCCGACTCCCTCATTTTCCACGTAGGTGCTGGGATCTGAACGTGGGTCCTCACGAGTGTGCAGCAAGCACTGGTCACTCAATTTGGATCCCCATGTGCCCTGAGTGCTGCACTTTCGACATGCACAGCCACGCTGGCCTCCTCTACCTAGCCGTCTGCCCTCGCTATGTCTGTACTCTCGAATTATGGTGAAACTAACAGCGAACTTGGTCACATGCCCAGAACCCAACTTGTATGCATCATTTTCTGTTGAAATGAGTCAAGTGAAGTCTTTATTGCTCACAACAAAATAAATGCAATTGATTGTGGTACCTTAGTAAGTTGGCCAGGGAGCCTGAGAAACCTAAGCTACATAATTCTGTATTAATCTCTGAGAAACATGATGGGTATCACCTTCCTCATATATCAATTGTAAAGATTAGATTAAATTGTTCCTAAGGGCTTAAAATACAATAACTAATATTTTTTCTTAATATTATCCAAGTAAAACTGGAGATATTGTTGTTGTAGATCATTTGTCTAGAATTATATGTGTACACATACATATAATATACATGTGTATATACACATAGATGCCTGGCTCATAATTTTCAAGCAAACAGAAGTTCAAGGCAGCCATGGAATAGCTTCGGTTTCTCCCCTCTGTATCTCCTGGCCCAGGAGATGCTGCTCATGCTTGTGACAATGGATCAAATTTCTCAAAGGTTTCATCTTTCAGTAACAAAAGCAAAGCAAATGATAGGGTGGGAAACAATGTTACAATTTACAGTTGAGTCTAACAAACATTGGGGCTGTGGGAGGCTCACTCCTCAGGGCACTTAGAAATCCTTTTTATGATTCGGAGGGCCGGGCAATAATTTGCCCAAACAAAGCCTGGCTCTCTGCCTGGACTATGCTGTTGTGTAACAGCTTTCCCGTCCTAAAAGCAGAAGCAATGGTTTCTATGTATTGTCGAAACATCAGTTTTAAATTATTAAGACCGATAAAAAAAAAAAAAAAAGAAAAAAGAGAGAAAAGGATTTAAGTGTTTCATCCAAAAGTTACAAAAGTACTGCTGGAAAAAAAAAATCTGTGAAGTTTATTAGGTCAACCTGGGCCCTAATATACTCAGATTATTGATTTATAACTGTAAGCACAATAAATCACAGTGGCCAGGGAGGCAGCTCCAGCTCAAAGTGAGAACACAGATCAATTATGAATTTTGCACTTCCTCTTGGTTTGCCTTTATAAAATCACTTCCGTCCAAACTCTCTCTCTCTCTCTCTCTCTCTCTCTCTCTCTCTCTCTCTCTCTCTCTCTCTCCCTCTCTCTCTCCCCTCTCTCTCGTTCACAAACTTTGACTACCCAGAAAAGTACTCTGAGCTGAGGATGGGAGGTGTGTGATGAAATGCCATCTTCTGGATATGGCATGGCTTTGGTAATTATGGGGTCACAGCAACCGTGGTTACCTGCACAGATCAATCGAGCCACCAGTCCAGCGTAGATGGGAAGGTGGCCTCCAGACTCCACTTGTTAATGAGTAGCTGCTGGGGAAGAAAGAACATTCTTTTATGAGGGTGTTCCCATGGTGGCTTTCCTGTACTTCAGTGGATTGCTGCTCATCCAGGAACATATGGCCATCACTTGCCAGACTTAAGAGGTTAGAAAGAACAAAAGAGAGGAGAGAGAGAGAGAGAGAGAGAGAGACAGAGACAGAGACAGAGACAGAGACAGAGAGACAGAGAGAATGAGAACAGAAAGATGAAATGGAGAGAGAAAACATGTTGGGAAGATTTGAGGGAAGCTGGAGAACAAAAGTGGGAGTGGATATGAGCATATTTCATTATGCATGTATGAAATTATCAATAATAGATAAAATATTTTTAATAAAAAAATAGTTATTGTCTGCTCTAGAGTACTTGAGTTCCAGCCCAAAATCCCACCTGCAGGAACTGTAGGTTGGCCTCCCTTTTCGTGATTCTGAGTCTGTGCAGCAGGGAACACGGTAGTGTTTCCCAAATCCTGGAACAAATAACACTGGTAGAATTAGGTGGTGTTGGAGGGCATATGAGCAGGCTCTCTATTTCAAGAATTGCACATTTAATTCCAAGAATATTAAAATACATGCAACAAGCAAGAGGAGTCCATGCTAACGAAATGAAAAGGTGAATTTCAAACCACCCTTGGTGAAGAGAGAAAGCTCTTTGTAGAATAGATGTCTATGTAATAAGTGAAAAAGAAATAACAATTATAAATTATGCTCGCAATTGCTTCATGAAATAATAAACCCCAACAGCAAGCATGAGTGAGGCGACTGACTCGCTAAATACATCTGTGGAACTTTAAGATGGAATGATCAAATGGTCGCAGAAGTCCATATATTCTTTCTCCAGACACTTATTCTTACTGAACAGATCCACTAGTATGGCCATGACATTGAGCTCAGGCTAATGGCACATGTGCCAATTAAAGTTAATTCTCTTATGAAATGCACGTGCATTCCTGCTCTTTCTTCCCCTTCTGCTATCTAGATGCAAACAGTATCATGCGCCTAGGGGAAGGCAGAAACACAAAATGAGAAAAACCTGGATTTCTAAATCACCCCAAGAGGAAAGCTCCTTTGCCAAGAGCAACAATACCAGCCTGCTACATGAATGAAGATGAACTCTGTTTAGGCAGCATTGCATTTTGTAGTCTCTATACTAAAGGCCTTAATAAACAAAGAAAGTGAAACAGAAGAAGCCCATGTCCTACCTGGGACATTCTGTTGTGTTAGAAGGACGGATGCTGAAGACTAATGAGATTGAAACCTGACTCTTTCGAGAGAAATCCATAAGAAAATGGAGAACAGAAATAAGTGGTGACACAGAAGAAAGAAAACTGACCATCAGTAAATACTTTATTTTAAATATATGAGTATTTTGTCTGTACATCTGTCTGTGCACCATATGCATTTCCTGGTGCCCTTGGAGGTTAGAAGAGGGCATCAGGTCTCCTGGACTGAAGTTACAGACCATGTGAACTGTCCTGTCAGTACTGAGAATCAAACCTGAAAAGGCAGCAAGTGCTCCAGTCCCAGGGCAATTGTTTTTAAGGCAGAATATGGGTACACAGGAATGACCTACACTATCCTGCTTAGTTTTGTGTATTTTTGGCTTTGTATTTGATACAATTTAAACAATTAAAAATAAGTTGATGGTGATGATGATGTTGTTGATGATAATAATGATGAGGATGATATTGGAGGAATTTAAATGACAAAATGAGTCAAAACATTTATGTTTGAAAATTAAAAATTCAAGGAAAAAAAACCTTCATTAATTGCAAATTTGATCTTATTAGAGACTCATTCACCTGCAAATTAAAAGGTAATAAGGAAACAAATATTCCATTAATAATCTTTAATTCAGAGTAACCAGATGCTTGATAAGTTCTACCTGAATTCCATGTAATAAATGAAAAAGAATAAAGAATCAAAGAACTGCCCCTTTGTAACTCCTGTTGAAACAAGGCTTTCACCCAGAATGAGGTTGTTATCTTCATAGGTAATGAGCTCATTGTAAGCCTATTGGGTAGACAGTATGACCACACATGTAAGCATGATGGCTGCATAATGTGACCAGACATGTAAGTATGATGAGTGAATAGTCAGACCACATGTTAAACATGAAAGCATAATGTGTGGCCAATAAGACCACACATGTAATTATGATGGACAATGAGGCCACAGATGTCAGTGCAATGAGCAGACAGTGAGACTGTGTGTGAGAGCACTAATGCCCGCTGAGGTGTAGAGTGAGATTGCACAGGAAAGCATGATGAATGGACGATCATACCAAAATTAAATAGTGTGAATGGACAGTGAGACATGGCAGGTGGACCATGAGAGCCTACATCTGAGGACAACGGGTGGATTGTGAATCTGTGCGTGTAAGTATGATGGGTGGGACATGAGAGCACATGTGAGAGAGGGGAAACTTGATATCAGAATGGGTTGAGGACATCTAAATATACTAACTCATCATATCTTTACCTAAAGGGATATACATTATTATGTGATTTTTTTTTGTACTATGATGTAATAGTGCATTCAAAGCATGAAGTCTTCTGGCTCAAAAATATTTATAAAATCTAACCAAAACTATGGACAAAATATCAGATTATAGAGGTGCTGGAACTGAGGAGGCATTCCCCTTTCCACCTTGACATTTGAAAACACACTGAAGGAAGCTCTCTTTATCCTCCACCCTTCTCTCCTGGAGCAGCTCATAAGACGTAGAGAGGAGTTTTTCATTTTCCCCTGAGACAGGTGATCCACCTGTCAGACAAATACCAAGAGGAAGCCTCGTCTCTGAAGACACTCAACATACCAATGGGCCCTGCTAAGTTCCCACTATGCACATTCTGCCTCATCCTACTTCTCCTTCAATATCTACTTCTTTAGTAAACCTAGCATAATAGGTTGCCCTAGGGGTATTTATTTCCTTGCTGAAAGCTTCTAGATGACCGAAAATTAAATAAACTTGTGGGATTTTTCTCTCGATAAAGTAACGGTCGGTATAGAATCCTCAGCCATGAATCTAAGATGGAAAGAAAAAAAAAACAATTCTTATCATTACAAAAGAAAAAGCTAAATACTAATAGCCAATGCATTACATACAGCAAATATCCAGTTTCTCCCGCAAACCACTGCATCCATTTTAGGGATCTGATGCTCAGCCTTCCAATGTCCTTCCACCCACAGGCCTGTGTACATAAGAGCTTCCTACTTCAGCGTGCGTTCAAGGAGTCAAGGGACTGCGTCCTCAATTCCACCACAGCTATACCATACCCTGCAACAGTAACTTTGTTCCAGCGTAGCTAACGAGGGTGATTACATGATCACACATTTCAATACACCCCAGGATCAAAGCTGTAAGTATGAAAAGTACACTTTTTAAATCTATGAAGAAAGAAGTGGAAACATATCTCGGTGTTTAAGGTTGAGCACTGTTCTTGCAGAGGACCTAAATTCACATATGAACACTCACATCAGGCAGCGCACGACCACTGATAACTCCAGATCCAGGAGATCTGGTACAATCTTTGGCTTCTGCAGGTATGTGTACACATACAAACGCACACACATGCACACACATATGCCATGGCATGCCCATACAGACACATAAATACAAAAATATCCACAAAGAAAAGGATGAGGGAGGACGGTGTGATGACAAAAATGTTGATAAGGATGTGATTGTTGTCCCTTTCTTGGGCCCCTGCTTTGCTCTGGAGCTATCTTTACCTCTTCTTCCTCATGAGTTATTTTTTAGCTTCCATGTTTCACCCGCTAAAATGCTTGCGTTTTCCCCTACCAGTTGCCTATTTAACAAATGACAGGCCCTCAAGATGTTTTTGATAGATGTTTGTTTTATGAATAATAATTATGCAAATTTTAAACAAAAAAAAAGAAATATAAGACATGCAAAGAGGGACAGGAAGTCTAAAGCCCTTCTGTACATAGTTTTGAGAGCTAGTCTGGGAAAATTTATCAAGGAGTTGTGTGTGACCCTTTTTCCAAAGTAGAGTCAAAATTCATGAGGCAAGGCAGAAGTTATACTGCATGTAATGATGAGCGAGAAGGCACATCTGCTCTGTGGAGCCATTCTCCATGCAAAGGTTCTGGTAATTTCCATATACCATCAGGAAATAAAAGCCTGAGAAAACAAGGAGAGGCATATCATCTTTGAGCCTAAATACAGCCTTTCTACAAACTCCTGTCCAGAGAGAGCTTTCTAAATATCTGCATTCAATGGTAGCACCCCACCTTGCATTTTGCTTCCTCAGACTCCTTATGGTATTAGACATACAGGAATGTCACTGAGGCATCGGTCATTACAGACATCACTTACTGACTTTAATTATATCCCAAGAACCTCACCTGAATTTTTCTCTCAGGAATGCTGAAGTTGGTTAAGGCAGTGGCCTACAGCTATCTCTTGAACTTCCCATAGCATCTTGGAGTGTAAGTGCCACCTTATGGTCTCAGGATAAAGAGTACATACGTGGCAGCTGGTGCCAGACCAAGCAATATATCATCTGAGGCTACTGATGGCCCAATCCTGGAGCTTCTCTTTTTAATCTAAACACAACTGCGTTGCACAACTACTCTATGATGAAAGTTCATATCATATGCGCACGCACGCACACACACACACACACACAAACACACACACACACACACACACAGATCTCACACATACCTCCAATCTGCCACAAATACATATGCTTACAAAAATGCAAAGGGAAGAGCTTCTCCAACTGATTATCCAAAAACAAGTGGTCAGCTCTGAGAGCATTCACATCAGGAAATGTTATATGGCCTGGGAAGGTTGTATGTATGTAGTTGTGTTATATTTTATGTATCTATGTATTATAGATGTAATGATATGTGATTATAACCTTTTAAATATATAATAACATATAATCAGCTAATGATTCATGTGGGAGGGCTCAGCCCACTGTGAGTGGTGTTACCACTGGGCAAATGGCCCTGAGTTGAGTAAAAGAGCAATCTGAGCAAGCCAGCAAACAGCATACATACATATGTATAATGTATATGTACGTGTAAGTATACATATATCAAGAATTTATAAAATAAGGACACAAATTTAGAGATGGAGTGCATGTGAGTGTTGGGGGTGGAGGAAAGAGGAGGGAGAACTATACAATTATATTACAATTTTAAATCAAAAAAAATTACAAAATTTAAGTGGGTGGGGTGGCACATGCCTGCAATCCCAGTACTCAAGGAGGCAGAGGCAGGTGGATTTCTGTGAGTTCAAGCCCAGCCTGGTCTACAAAGTGACTCTAGGATAGCCATGGCTACACAGAGAAACCCTACCTCAAAAAAAAAAAAATCATAAAATTTAAAAATATAAAGAAAATGAGTCTCTTTATTTCTCAGGTGAAAAATAAAGGTATTCAGTATAACAATCCAAATGTGTTCTTACATCCAATAGACAAAATTACTGTGTTAAATTATGTGCGTTTCCAAACCTTTACTCTCCCTTTCTGTGCTTAATTTGTCACACAATGGTGCCAGGGCAGGGTGGCCTTTTGAGTGGTGCTTCCCTCCGTTAGATTGCTAACTCTGCGCACTGAGCATGCACAGCTTACGCCAAGTTCCCAGGCTCTTCCCTCTACCGAAAGGCTAATTAGTACTTTAGATGCTAGCTAACCTACTGTCTGAAAGAAAATAAGACGATTGTTAGCTTTTACGTCTATCCTAAAAGCCACTCCGTTAGGAGCGTGCTGTGTTGAGCATACTGTGTTGAAAACATAAAGGGACACGATTCCGTCTTTCTGTGACGTCAGCATTCATTCAGCAACAACACATTCATAAGCTGCGTCAGCTTCATTGCGTGTAATTAGTAAGTGTGCTGCTTACTTTGTGTTAACGTGACATGAACCGTAGCCACCTGGGAAGAGAAGCCTTGGCTGAGGACTCCATTCCATCAGATGGGCCTGTAGTCATGTCTGTGGAGGCGTTTTCTTGTTAAGTGTTTGATATGGGATGGCACAGCCCACTGAGAGTGCTAACAGTCTAGCCAAGTGGCCCTGAGTTGTATAAGAAAGCAAGCTGAGCAAGCCATAGGACCCATAAGCAGCACCACAGCGTGGCCTCTGCTTCAGCTCTTGCCTCTAGGTTCCAGCCTTTAATCCTACCCTGACTTCTCTCAATAACAGAGTATGATTGGAAAGTGTGAGCCAAATAAACTATTTCCTCCCCCCAGGCAGCTTCAGGTTCTCATGTATTATTACAGCAACAGAGAAGCAAAGTAGGACACCAGGTAATCCCAGTTTCCCTCAATAGCGTGGCTGTTGGTAATCACAGATTCTTTTACACCATCCAGAATTACTAATACTAACTTTCAGAGCACACATTATATATACCATGCAGAAACAAATTATATATATTACACACAAGCACGCTCACATGCACTCACTCAGGCTTGCACGCACAAACACGTGTACACGCACGTTTGCAGTTCACAGAATGACTACAAAGGGGTTAAAAAGGTCCCAGAGTTCAAGAAGGCCTTACTGCAGGCAAAGATTGAGAGCTCATACAAATGCCAAGAGTTGCAGCAGGTGGTTTTACGGGAGACACTCAAGGCACAGTCCGGAAGCAGGACTGGGCCTCAGCAAAGGAGCAAGCTGTGGCTGCACTGGATCTTCCAGGAGCGGACAGATGGACATACGGATGGACAAGGTTCCTATAGATGGACAAACAGATGGATTGTCCAAGTGGGCCATGTCCAACAGTGGGGACCATGCTGAGCTGAATCCCTCGGAGTTTTCTGTCCATCCCTAGACAGATGTTCCGTGCTGTCAGATGGCATGTTGGGGAGGCGAGAGACACTGCAATGATTTCTTGCTAGTTCTGTTTCATTCTGTTTTACGTTGTCCAGGCGAAGATGCTGCAACCCTTCCTTGGTCTGGTGCGTTTGGTTAAGTGTGGGGCCTGATGTTTCTGACATTGGCTCAGTGTGACCATGTCTTCCGAAGGCACTTGTGCAAGTTTATAAAGGCTGCCTCGAGGAGCCCCATACCACTCAGTGCCTCGTGGGTGGCGCTGGGCAGGTGGGTGTCTGCTCTGCCTCTTCACTCGCATTAAAAATGAAGCAGGCAAGGCAGAGCCTAAAGACCACGGTTTCACACTGCTTAGAGCGGAGCACAGCCTGATACAAGAGTTCCAATGTCAAGAACAGAGAACTCTGGAAATGTGCTCTGCTCACACCATCACTGCTGTGGTACTTGATCAACGCTAAATTAAAACGGGGAGGGGGACCATGGACTACATCTTATCACAAATAATTGGGAAGAAAGTCGGAGGGCCAGAGCACTGGATTGGCCCCTCCCCCTTCTTCTGCAGAGAAAGACTGGTTCTCAAATCCATCCTGAAAAGTGAGTAGCTGCTGGGAAACCTGAAAAGTAAGTACTTAAGAGATCTCAAATAGAAGATGACACACAGAATTCTTCATCCTGCCATGTCTCCTGAGAAGTTCTCAGTTAAATAACAGAAGTGGCATGCGCAATACATTCAGACAAATATGCTCTGGGAGGAAAGCGGGGGGGAGGGAAAATTTGATGAATCTTCACTTTTTTTTTTTTTTTTCTTTCTAAATGTACTCTAGAGTTCCAAGCTGGTCCTTTTATTCGTAAGCTCCCACAGTTCATGTGACCTTGGCGTGAGCTGGTGTGTATGTGTCAGGCCCACAGATGCTTCAGCCACTCAGGAAATTAATGAGGGAGGTGAAGGAAGGGCATAATATGGAGGACAGAAATTACTCAATAGAGAGTCAGCAATCCTGAGCAAACCCAATTTGAAGGAAACAATTAGAAAATGGCCCAGGTCCCAAATCAATAAAGCGGAGGTGGCTGTGGGCAGTGAACATAATGGCTGATAATGAGACTGAACGGCAGGTAAGCAAAGCCCTGGGGTAGGGGCGCTCCTCGGTGTCCCGCTGGCTGAGCAGGGGTCAGCCGTCGGAGGCTTCTGCAGCGGGGCCAGGCCCTGAGGTCTCAGCCTGTAGGAGCAAACAGCACTGGTGTGCCTTCCCACATCTGGTGAGCAATCAGGTCCTCACAGCCTGCTTTGACAAGCTTGAGGACAGCCCCAACAGGAAGAGGACCTCTTGTAAAACACGCAGTGTCCTCCAAGGGCTTGGGAACTGAACTTGCCATTAGCTCTAATGGAGGCTGTGCTAATAAATTCCTCCAGCTCTGGGCTGAACAGGTGTAATTCAGTAATGTGTCTGTAACTGAGTGATGCCGACTCAATATAATTTGTAATGTTTTACTAGCAAATTATCTCATTTTTTTTCCCTGCAAAAATGGTATCTGTGGTTTCCGTGTGATAAGTTGTTTTAAAGGCTGTCATACTCTACTAATAAAAAGATCATTAATTGATGGAAACGTTAATAGTCACTTCAGCTAAGAATTATCTTAGCTGGTTCTTCACATACTGTTAGCCTTTAAAACATAACAAGCCTTCGTTTCAGTCCAGCAAATGCTTCGGATGTGTGACTCACAGTCCACTGATATTTACTCTAGAATTCTCAGGAGAGGTGCTTTCCTTCCCTGCACTGTCCCCTACCCGATCCCCATGTTGTCACCTCTGAGCTGACGAAAAAGGCTGTCTGCTGAAGACCAAATGTCTCCTCTGCCATGTTCCTGTCAGTGAGTGACTGTCCCTCAAGGCACGGTCAAAAGCCCCCTTCTAAAGATAAAGAAGAAGTAAACAAACCCCTCCTTCTCACGAACTTTTCCAGACCCACAGGTAGAATTCCTCTCCCACCCCAGTTATTATGGCCCTGATGCTGCCCTTTGGGCCCCTTACAGATACCACTTCCTGTCCGCTGGCCCCGGGTAGGACCCATTCACTCTTGGGGTTCCATAGCTAGCCTCCTCATGGAGTGCTTACTTTATCTCACATTAAAGCATATCCCACATGCATTCTGACACTGCTCTATTTCTTTCTTTTCTTGTGCTAACCACAGTTGTATCTGTCTCTTCCATCGAGACAACACTGGCATAAGATCATTTCAAAATCTGCTAGCAAGCAGAAAGGACTCTATATATGAAGGAAGAATTAATGAGTGAGAAGAGTAATGAACAACTGGATGAAAAATCTCTGTGTTTCCCTTTTTTTTTCAGTTCTCTCTATCAGATGATGAACACAAAGGCAATACAATTCTCCTGTAGACACATAACATGAATGTACATGGAGGGGAAAGACTACTAACATGTAATGGAGAGGTTCAAGTCTCAGATGAACTACAATGAATTTCTGTTCCTGCTCATTAGAATTATACTCAGGCTGGCCCAGAGGGAATTCAGTCCTAAAGCAGATGGCGTCTTCTGCTATCTATCTGTTCCCTGGTCAGTCTCCTGTCATGTAGTCACTGGCAGAAGATGAGATTGGGGGGTGTGGGGAGCAGAGGCAAATGGTAGTAAGGACCAAGCATTCCACAGTTTCCTTGCTGATCTGCAGTTCTGCATTCACAGTATGCTGGAGGGTCTCTAGAGATTAATCATAGATGCTGCCCTCGGGAAGCTCAGGGTCTAGCTGGAAAAGAAGCAAACAAAGAAAAACTGTCCAGGACTGAGTATCTGCTTCAGTGTGTAAAGTGCTTGCCATGCAAGTGTGAGGACCTGAATTTGAATCTCCAGAACCCAAGAAAAGCAGGATGGTGCACATCTGTAACCCCAATGCTTCTTTGAAAAGAAGTGAGCAGAGATAGAAGAGGCTCTGGAGGTCTGTGGGCCAGCTAGCTCCTTATACATAGTTGTATACAACAAAGAAATCCTTTCTGAAGCAAGGAAGAAGTCAGGGACAGATAGCCGAGGTGTTCTCTGACCTCTGTGCATGCTCCATGGCATATAAATTACACACAAAAAAAAAAAGAAAGAAAGGAAAAAAGAAGAAAGAAAGAAAGAAAGAAAGAAAGAAAGAAAGAAAGAAAGAAAGAAAGAAAGAAAGAAAGAAAGAAAGAAAGAAAAGGGAAAAAAACTTTCCTAAGGTAGCAAGCAGAAAGGGCCTCAATAAGGTGTTAAGGTGTTTCGGTGAAAGAATGAGAAGATTTGGGTTGGAGAGGTTTTTAATAGGCCTGTCATGAGTAGAGCGTACTTGAAGCAATAGCATAATAATAATAATAATAATAATACACCACAAAAGTGGGTTAAAGAACAAGGACCTTTTCCCCTGGTTCAACAGCTCTATGTAGGCTCGTAAGTGAGGCAGTGGGAATTCTGTAGTATGTAGATCCATGTGCACTGTCACCAGAACTTCCATTTAATACCAAAAAGATAAAATCAATGAAGCCTCAATGCTGAAGTGAAGCATATGCTGGGAACATGGGGAAGAGTAAGAGCTGATCTAGCAGGCATGTTCTCTAGAGAAGGTTCTCAGAGGAGGACATCTCATGGCAATGACTTCAAACAATGACCCCAGCGAAGAGAGTAAGCGAGCCAAGCAAAGCCCCATCAAAACAGCATTCTTAGGGAAGGAAATAGCAACCGGTACAAGGAGAAGAGAATATTTCTGGCTTCTTTATAAAAAAAAAATCAAGTGTCTATAGGTGTTTGAATTTATGTCTGGGTCCTCAGTTCTATTCCATCAATCAACATGTCTGTTTTTGTGCTATATACCATGCTGTTTTATTACATCTACACCTCTTTATAGTGGAGGCTTTGCAGTTGTTCTTCAGTGTCTTGACTTTTGTGTTCTTAGCATGTTTTGGGTTCCAGTTTTGTTTGGAAAGTAAGTCTTATTATTCAGCTCAGACTGTCCTGGAACCCACTTTGTAACCCATGCTGGCCTTGGCCTTGACCTCATAATCCTTTTGCCCCAGCCTCCAAAGTACATAGAGGACTTATATCACCAGCTTAGCTCAATGTCTTTGATCGGACATTTGAAATTTTGCTTTTATTTAGGTCCAGGCATGTCCTGAAACAGATGCTTGCCACCTGAGACATGGACCCAAACACATGCAGACTTGTTTTGCATTAGGAGATATGATTTGTTCCTATGTCAAATCCCTAGGAAGCATGGGAACAAATGAACTGTCCTGGTAATCATAGGCTAACGTGATAGGATACTCAGTCATCACTCAGTTCTGGTAATTCAGATATGAGGAGCTTTCTGAAACCTTCGACATAACAGACATCTCCATAGCGATACTTCCAGAGCTGATTTTGTTTATACAAAATAGTACCAATCATCGTGTTAAATTAATGTTGCTAATTTAAACTTGGTTTTGTTGTTTTGATTTAATGTGTAAAGTATGTTTTTTGCTTAATATTTATCTAAGAACTCTACACCTAAGTCCATACTTGGCTTTTGAAGTCTGAATAGTTTTCTGTTCAGAAAGTCTTTTCCTGTTCTAATGAAATCAAATCTATTCCTCACTTTCTCTTCTATCAGATTCAGTGTATCTGGTTTTATATTGAGGTCTTTGATCCACTTGGACTTAAGTTTTGTGCAGGGTGATAAGTATGAATCTATTCTTCTACATGGAGATGTCGAGTTTGATGAGCACCATTTGTTGAAGAGGCTGTCTTTTTCCAGTGTGTATTTCTGGCTTCTTTATAAAAAAAAATCAAGTGTCTATAGGTGTTTGAATTTATGTCTGGGTCCTCAGTTCTATTCCATCAATCAACATGTCTGTTTTTGTGCTATATACCATGCTGTTTTATTACAATAGTTTTGTAATACAACTTCAATTCAAGGATAGTGAAACCTACAGCAGCTCTTTTATTACTCAGGATTGTTTTAGCAGCACAGATACTGAGAAGAACAATCAACAGATGGAATGTCATGAGACTAAAAGGCTTCTCCACAGCAAAGGACAGTACCTTTTCAACCAAAGGGCAGCCAGCAGAACGGGAAAAGATTTTAAGCAGCTACACATGTGATAGAGGGCTGATATCCAAAATATACAAATAACTCAAAAAAATAGACATCAAGAAAACAAATAACCCAACTGAAAAATTAGGTACAGATCTAAAGAGAGAATTCCCACCAGAGGAAACTCAAATGGCAGAGAACCCCTTGAAGAAATGTTCAATATCTTTAGGATCTGGAAAACACAAATCAAAAGTACTCTGAGATGCCATCTTACAGCTGTTAGAATGGCTGAGATTGATAACACAAGTGACAGCTCATGCTGGCGAGGATGTGGAGTAAGAGGAACACTCCTCCATTGCTGGTGGGAATGCAAACTTGTACAGCCACTATGGAAATCAGTAGAGAGGTTCATCAGAAAGATGGAAATCAATTCACCTCAAAATCCAGCTCTACCACTCTTAGGCATATCCTCAAAAGATGCTTCATCCCACCACAAGAACATTGATCAACCATATTCATTGCTGCTCTCTTCATCATAGGCAGACATTAAAACCAAAATGGATGTCATTCAACAGAAGAATACTTGAGAAAATATACATTTAAACAATGGAGTATTAAGCTACCATTAAAAACAAATGGTATCATGAAATTTGCAGGCAAATAGATAGAACTAGGGGAAAAAAGCATCCTCCAAAAGGTATCCCAAATACAAAACAACAAATGGGTTGTGTATTCATGAATATGTAGATATTAGCTGCTATGTCAATAATAACTAAACTGCAATCCATAGAACCACAGAGGTTAGGTATGCAGCAAGGAACTAAAGGCAGACAGATGTATCTCCCTAGGAAAGGCAAAAAAGAATAGAATTATAGATGGATGGGGTAGGACACTGGAATGGGGGGATCAAGTGGGAAAGAAAAGGTTGTAGGAAGAGATACAGACAAAGACAGCTTAAGGGGTAAGAGGTAAGGAACACACACACACACACACACACACACACACACACACACACGGGCAATCAAAATGAAATCGCCAAATCATGAGGAAAACAGAGTCTCAACTGGCCATCTCTTGTCACCAAATGAAGCTTCCAGGACCAGAACTGGGTTAAATCTATTTGAGTTGTTGGCCAAAGGGGCCTAATGGGAATTCCCCAAATAACCCATGCCAAGACTATATATTGCTCTCCACAAACTGACAGCCAGGCCGCAGTGCTGAAGACAACAACACAAGTCAATGAAAACGGAGTTGCTGAGTTGGTGTCTACCTAAAGCCTTCACCACTACATTCTGCATGCTATCAAAAGAGAAGTGTAAACACCAACCAGGCACCAACCCTTTATCCGCCATAGTGTATTACCTACAAGATAGCTAGTGCAATAGTGGCACAAAGCTTGTGGGAGTAACCAACCAATAATGGATTTGACTTAAGGATGACTCCACAAAATGGAACCCATACCTGCCTTGGCTTAGACGACTAAGAATCTGAGACTAAATAGCCCAGGGACCAATCGTAAAACCAAATAATATTGGTCTGAAAAATATACATATAAATATAATAAAAGGATTCATACAGATATTCTTCTATACTCATAGATCAGTGCCATGTTCAGCCATCATCAGAGAAGCTTCCTCCTGTAGCAGATGGGAACAAATATAGAGAAGCACAGCCAGACATTACCAAGAGAGAAGGACCTGGTAAAGCCCAGCCCTAACGGGTATGTCTCCATCAAGCCTCTGCCTTCACAGCTAGAGAACCTCATGGAAAAAGGGGTGGAAAGAATATAAGAGCCATGGATATGGATATGGGAGACACCAAGAAAACAGGCCCTCTAAACTAACAGGAGAAAAGCTCATGTGAACTTTAGAGACTGGAGCAGTAAGCACAGGCCCTACAGAGTCTACTCCAGTTTCTCTGTGTACACATTATGGCTTCAGTTTAGTGTTTTTCTGGGATTCCTGACTGGACTGCGTGGACAAGTGGGTCTCTTATTCTTGTCCCTTCTCTTGGGCTATTTTCCTTCTGTTGGTTTGTCTTGCCTAATTTCAATGAAATAGTTTTTCTTTTGTCTTATAGTTTATTTTGTTATATTTTAAAATTGTTATAAATGAAGGAATGAATGAACACCAAGTGACTAGGATAAATGTTAGCAACTGAACTGTCATTTATACCTGCTGTGAGAAAGAAAATCATTTTTCTCTAATGGAGTGACACTGGATATATATCAACTGCTCTGGAGCAGGATTCACATTCAGTAGTAATTGACCAACATACAATGGATCCACATGGTTGTTCTGCACTCCCTTTGTAGACCAGGCTGGCCTTGAACTCAGAGATCTGCTGCCTCTGCCTCCCCGAGTGCTGGGATTATAGGCGTGCACCACTGCGCTCGGCCAACTCTGAGTTTTGGGGAAGGTTTTTGGGTCATTCGAGAACGTAACAGTGGTAGATGAGAGCAGTGGGAGCTGAGGAATAACCTCCCACGGAGGTCTCCAATATTACAGACAAATGTAGACATAATTAGCCCATGCTTGAGGTTGTTGGAAGAGTTCACTTTTATAAACCTCACATGACTTTTGGAATTAGCCTGGCATTCTCTAAGAACCATATTTTCTTTTACTTTTTATTACAGTTTATTAATTTTGTATGCCTATGTGGATGTAGGTGGATGTAAGCATGTCACATTATACACACTCACATGTGCAAGACCCTGGATTCCATCCCTAGCGCAGAGAAATTCATTCATGCCTAGATGGTCCAAAGGAAGAGAGGAGGCTTTGCTTTCCTCAGATAATGAAAGCTATTTTGTTCAACGAGGCTGTTTATTCTTTTTTTCCCCCCAGAGAGAGTAGTGAAACTTGAATGTCCTCAAAAAGAAGAGAATCAGTTAATTGTGGGGGCCTACTTGTACTTGTTTTTGAGGAGAAGCCCTGTATGTTTTATCCTGTTTTTAAAATTATCCAATCAAAGAACCATTTTCCACTCGTAAACACACACACATTCTCCTTGAAGCTGGAGGACACATAGGACTTAAATGTCTCAAGGGGTTTTGTGGTCCTTCAGCCTGTTTCAAGTGAGCCAACTGACAGCTGTCTTTGAAGCAGGGAGATATGTAGCTGTGGGTTGTGGAAGGCTGGAGGCCTAGGTAGCTCTGGCCTTTTCTACAGCTTGCTCCATTATAAGCCTCAAGAAAGACAGACAGTGGGAGATGGCAGCCAAAGAAACATAATAGCCTTCCGGGACCACTCATCTGTCTGTGCTCCTCACTGGGATCCACAGCACAGGTTACAAGTCATTTCCTCTTCTCCAGGTGCAAGCCAAGTTCATGCCCAAGGGTTGCTTTGTGGCCCAGGTGTGTGACTAATGACAAGAACTCTGGTTTCTTGCTTGATCTTTGGCCTTTAGAGTTACATGAATTCTCTGCAAAACATATCACTGTTGCAGATGTATGAGTAGATTAAGTTCCTCATGGAAGGCCACTGAGGTCAGTCACCATTCTTATGGGCTGGATGCCTCTTTGTCTATACCTCAGCTCTCACTCTCCTCAGCTAAGATTGAGACTCAAGAGAGACCTTGTTCTCCTGGATCCTCTCCAAATGCCACTTGATCCTGTTGCTGCATAAACACTGTCTCTCTCTAGGGCGTTCATCTCTGAATGTGGCTTCCCATCTCCAGGTAACAGTATAATAAATATTCTACATACATTCTTTAATGGACGATAAACATCCCTGTCACATCACCTGTCCCATAGCCAGATAAAATCTGGATCAAACACCAGTCTCATTGTCAAGGAAGATGAGCTGAAGGTGAAGAACTATACAACAGCTTAGAATAGAACTTAGAGATTCTGAGGTTCTGAAGTACTTAGGGGCCATCTGGTACCTTACCCAAATCCCCTACCTTTGATGGAAGGGATCTACTGTATTCAACCAGCTTGCTTTACGTGCCTGATGTAATACGCAGAGCTCAAGCTCAGTCACAGGAAAGGGCCTGGGTGCGCCCTTACATATACTTGTACTTCTAGTCACGTCTCTTCTCTCACTGCTTCAACTTCTGAAAATACATGTATGTTATTTCATAGCCAAGAAATTTCATGTATGTCAAAGTCCCACAGCAACCTCCAGAAGTCAATGGCAGCTTTTAAATTCATTTCAGTTATGTCTGTATTTTGTCTGTACACTGCCACTAATAATAACAGCTAATGTTTTTGAAAGATGGAACGTATATACTAATGGTTCTGTTTTGAGAGAGGTCTTGAAATGTAACCCAGACTACCCTTGAATGTGTACCTTCCTGCCTCACACTCTGGAATGATGGGATCACAGGCATGCATCATTATATCCAGAAGTAATTTATTTAATTTCCACAATGATCTTATTGGCAGAGTATTGCCAACTTCCCTTTATACAAGAAACAACCAAAGCCTAGAGAAATCCATAGACTTGTTTGACCATACATCTCTTCTGAACAGCAGGGTTAGAGCCCCAACAACCTCATTTTATAACTTGTATCTGTAACAGTCACAGGATATGTTTCTCAGAGGAAGCACTACCATCCGTGCTATGCCTGCCTGTTTAACATACTGCTTTGACATATTCTTGATATTTTTAGTACCAGTGTCTAAAAATATATAGATTGCAGGTAACATCAATGTGTAGACACATGGTCCTGTTTTTAACTAGTCCCTTTTAATGAAAACTTCGTATGATTTATATTTCTCACTATTAACAATGCCATGGCAAACTTGTTTATATGTTTTGTCAGGTATACTGTTAGGCATTCAAAGAATTTATAGATCAAAATATTTCAACTCACAGGTAACCATTTTAAGCTGACTATCTCAAAATTTATGATAGTGGCTTATGCTTGGGGACAAGAGTATATTTTTTGCCCACAGTAGTTACTATTGTGACCAGATGGTTTTAAATTAAATTATAAAAGCATGGGATTCTAACAAGTTCTTGGGACTCTTTGTGGGTTTTGTAACTTACTGGGATCAACTTGACTAATGTTAAGAATGGAAAAATATCATCACTGATTCAACATGCCTCTATTTCTCCCAGACAATGCAAACCTGACCATGTCCTCTCCAAGTTCTGGATGGACTTGATGGAGCCCAGACCGAAAAAATAAAAGAAATAAATGGGCTTTTGAAAAGCAGAAATGATGACTCTCCAAGGTCACGTGAGACATTAGAATTATCTCCTATGTCCCCAGGCATAAACTAAAATATCTGCTGCTTTTGACAGTATAAATGAGGGCGGCCTCAGTCAGATAGAAGTGAGCAATCTTGAGTGCAGAAATGAATTTCTGGGAGCTGTGTAGATTACCGCAAGGCAAGAAGCAGGTGGAGCTGATGCTATCTAGAAAGGAGTAGGCAGAGTTATTCCAGACGGTTACTGTCCCTCAAGCACTGTGACTCAAAGGTCTCTTATCTAATCCACGGGATACAGCATGGCAGCAGCTTCCCACTCAGGGAGGATGCTGAGCTTTTCCCCCTTCTAAAGTGGCCCTTGAAAGCATGAACAGATACAGTTAGCATGCTAACAGAGACATCCTCTTCTTTTCTATCATCTTCCTCAAGGTTAGTATTGAGTGAAGCAAGCACTGTGCCAATTCTCAACTGAACCAGGTGAAGTGGTTCCCGTAAACTCAGCAATGGGAAGACAAGGCCACAAATTAGTAAGTAGCATTACCAGATCTCAAACTACTTCAATATTATGTCCAAAGATGCGCTCATAAAACCACTGCATTCTATGGGCATAAAACAAAGAAGCCCAACAATCACTAGAAGCCCAAGTGTGGGAAGAGTAACAGACAACATGACAGCTGGATTACTGGAGCACAATGGAACATCTGGCTGATTATAAGTCTCTTAGTTCACAATGTCTATATGTGAATTCAAGCATTTAGACCAACATTCACAAGGGCAAATGTCTGTGGCAGCCAGGAAGGAAACATTTCTGAGACAAGAGGGCCAAATGTGTGCTGAGGGAGTGGTGATGAGTGTCATGAACTAAGTACCCATCAGAAGAGGACAACCCCGTGGGCTCATAAATGAAGCGTGTGTGCAAAGCTCAGACACTGCCAGATCACTGAGGTGTTTCAAGAGCAGTAAAGATTTTCAGTTTTAATGTAAAATATCCTTATTCCCAGATACAAATGTCAAATTTCTAAAAAGCATTTTGAGCCTAAGCCTACACCCTCTGACAAGTATACCTAAGCAGTGCTGGGAAAAACGTTCTTAGTAACCAGCAGTCCATCCCTCATCCTTGCTAAATGTACATCATCTTCGAAGATGGTAATATGCATAGTGACTACAGATCCTACTTCATTTTAAGACATTTAAGTCTTTAAGACTTTAAAAAATGATTTTAGAAAGACAGAAATAGACAGACAGACACAGAGAGACAGAGAGAAAGAAAGAGAGAGAGAGAGAATCACAAGAATTTCTTTGTTATTCTCTTCTCTCCTGTTGTGTATTGAATGTTAATGGAACCGAAGAGGTGGACCTTTGGCAGCCATTTTAAGAGCATGAGGCAACAAAGCTGACATGCATTCCAATGCACTGATGGTGATGGGGTCGAAGCCTGCATAGGGATCCTAGTTGGGTAGCTATATCATCACAGAGGCTACTTATCCTGGAAAATCTCATACACAAAGCAGTCTTTGCATTTTAGAACACCATTAGCTGCATTTTCTAATACTTGGCACTGACTCCATCCCAGTGAAGGGTCGCTTATCCGACCTCACTGCAGAGTTCTTTCTGTTTACAGCATCCCTAATGCAGGAAAACTTGAGCAGCATCAAGTTTACGCAGTTAGAGTCTTAACTAGATGTGCGATAAAGCTCTGCCACTTGAGAACACCCACACTCTGCTTCAGAAATTTAAATTATGCTCCTGGCTGTTTTTAAGATGGATAAAATTCCTTACAATATCATACAAGGACTAAACTGTTCTCTCAGTTGCCAGGCAACTGCGTATACGCTGCCTGGAGACTAAATTCATGACCCCTTGACTCCTCAAAGGCGGCGAGGGATGGGGTCTTTCTCACAGCTGATATGCCTGTGACTAAGTTTGACCCAAAAAAGGTCAAGGCATACAGACATCTGGGTTGTCCAGAAGCCTTGGGCTCTTAGCTGCCCGCTTAGATCATTCCCAAGCATACCAGCCATTGTAGCTTCTACAAATGAGGGAGCTAAGGCTATCTCCCTGATCTTTGTCCTGTCTCATTATATAGACTGATCTGTTGCATTCAGACAAAGAAAAGATGTGGCCAGGAGAATCACTGTCAGGTGACACTGCTTTGTAAACATTATTCCATACACAAGGAACTTCTGGTGAAGGATATGATTAACTCTCACAATGGCCAAAGGGGCTTCTACTCCCTAAGACATTTTAATTCACACATAAGGTAAGATTAGATAATAATCCTGTGAGTAAGGAAAAACCTGAATTCAAACATGGGTGGGAACCCTGACTATCATAGGTACAAGTCCATATTTAATGCTCTAAGCCCATAAACTGACAAAGTCTAGAAAGACCCTAAGTTGAGAAAGTCCAACCCAAAAGGACTGAAGAGACGTGGTTCCTAAGGGTAAACCCAGAACCCCAGTTACTTCACTCCAGGTCAAAAATAATGTGCTTAAATACTGCCTCCCCTAGAATATGTTTACTCTAAAGCAGTCAAATGATTAGGATGAGAAAAGTCAGAATCCATTTAATTTCAACCTCATTATAAATCAAAGTCTCTATACAGACATTTCAGCTATATTAGTAAATCTGAATGAGATTAATGTATGTGTGATCCACCTTGTTCTACCCACTCTGTGGCAAATCACCAACGGCTCAAACATGCAAGCTCTGATTCTTTCGTTCATCTATGGTTTGGGGCATATATGGTAGTTTCATGCATTCATTACGGACTGCAATGCCTTTTAACTTACCATTTCTTCATTCCTATAGGTTGACTTCCTTCACTGTAGTCATCAGTGGCTAATCAGCCATCACATCTGCTTGCCAAATGGCACATGGACACAGCCCTGAAGGCCCATCATTTTAAGGATTCTCCTAGCTTGGCCAGCTTGAAAGCAGAGCCTGAGCTATAGCTCAAGGGCAAAGGCCCAGTGAGAGTACAGGGAAAGTGATGTCAGAACCTGGAGAGAAGGTGAGAACTGTTGAGGATCAGGAACTGTACTCACATACAATGTTATACTGCCCAGGGGCCCATCTCATTAACCGAAAGTTGAGACAATCCACCAACTCCTGTACCTCCCTGGAAGTGTCACATCTTGTGCCTATATAGAGTCAGGGAGGCCTTTTTCAGCTTTAAAGCAAAGCCTGAGACAGAAAAGTAAATACACACAGTAAAAGATGAGGCCTCTGGGGCCTAGGTGCTTCTATCAAACGATGCCTCCATGGCATTGTACTTGAAGGTAGGAGTTACTTGAACTGGTTCAGAAAGGTACTTAGAAAACTTGTTATGTTCATATGTCAGCAACTCTGAGTGGCCGTTATACTCAGAACTAAGGGCTGTATGTTCATGCATATGGTTTGTCACAGGGAGCAGATACAGGAGAAAATCAGGAACAGAAACTGATATGTAGGGATGGTCCTAGGGGAAAGCAAGCACTTTTACAGTGGCTTCTACCTGTAGAGTCTTTGAGATAGTTCCTCATCTGTCTAGCAACTATGTATGACATGTATGTATTGGGCTTCTACCTGTAGAGTCTTTGAGATAGTTCATCTGTCTAGCAACTATGTATGACATGTATGTATTGCTGACAGCGTGAGGAGCTCACCAGAGCCTGGATGGCCAGTTCTTTTTGGAATCAGTCACAAAGAATCAGAGAGTACATATAACTTGGCAGAAGGCTGAGGCAGGTGTCCTGGCTAGAGCCAAGGTGTAAGCAGACCACGATCCATTCTGGAGTTGCTAGGGGATATCTTTCTGTGTCCTTGCCTCATCAGGCTGCTGGCATAACTCTGGTGAAGGTAAAGCCATCCCCCCTCCTGAAGGTGATTCACATGTAGCCACCTCAGTCCTTTACCATGTCCTCAGTCCTTTACCATGTCTCAGGTCAGCGGTGAGAGAGTGGCTCTGTCATGGCTGCAGGTAGGAAAGGCTCAGGCTTTATGTTCATGTGATCAGATGGGTCAACCTTGGTGATCCTCTCCAACTCATTCACCCTCTCCAACTCATGCTGCATAATCTTAATCACAAGAGAGTTCTGTTTTATGCAAAGACTAAAAACATTTTTCCAGGATCTGGTTGCAGGTGCCTTTATGGAGACAGGGAATAATTCTGCTCGAATAGTAATTCATGTCAATGTTGCTCATTCAGAAACTACAGTGAGCACCACTACAAAAGAGCTGGAGCACTACTGGGTTCTTCTACTGTGCATCCTTAATTTACATTGTTTGACAGTCCATAAAAACTAGTAATGAACAGATTGACTGAAGTTTTACTTCTTCACTGGGCCCCATTACTGCTGAAAAAGTAATGTGAAAAGGGAACCCAGGAAGAGCAAATCAAAAACTAAAAGCATTCCCAGACTGTATGGTCAGCTCTCACATTTCAAGATATAGTCAGTGAAATTCCTGATGGAGAGGGCAAGAGATCACAAGCCAATCCTAGATCAAACATAACGGAAATTCTATGAAAATTCAACAAGGTTTCTTTCTTGTTTTTTTTTCTTTTTTTTTATTATTACTAATTACACTTTATTCATTTTGTATCTCTCCCATAAGCCCCTCCCGACCCCACCCTTCCTCCCCTTTCTGCATGCATGCTCCTCCCCAAGTCCACTGATAGGGGAGGTCCTCCTCTCCTTCCTTCTGATCTTAGTCTATCAGATCACATCAGGAATGGCTGCTTTGTCTTCTTCTGTGGTCTGGTAAGGCTGCTCCCCTCTCAGGGGGAGGTGATCAAAGAGCAGGCCAATCAGTTTATGTCAGAGGCAGTCCCTCGTCCCATCACTATGCAACCCACTTGGACACTAAACTGTCATGGGCTACATCTGTGCAGAGGTTCTAGGTTATCTCCATGAATAGTCCTTGGTTGGAGTATGAGTCTCTGGAAAGTTCCCTGTGTTCAAATTGAGTTCAGGCTCAAACTCTTCTCCTCACTGACTTTTCTCTGGCTTTTCTCTCAGTCCCTGAATTGCTCTGCTTGGCCTCAGACTAAATCCAACAATCTTTTTAATCTTCTGGCTCCTTCTCATTCTTGTTCTGTTGCTCTCCTTGTGGAGTTCCTGTCCTCTCCAGCTCTTGCTATTTCCCCCTTCTTAATGGCAAAACTTCTCAGAGTATGGGGGCGGGGGCAAAAGAACTGTTTTCTTTCTATTACTTGAAAATACAGAAATGGTGTAACAAAGGTTCAAGAAGGTAACTCAACATGCTCATTCCACAGTGCTGTTTCTCACCCCGTGCTGCCTGGGTCACACACCCCAGAGACTCTGATGGAAGCAGTCTAAAGCTTATTTTTCTCACAGTCCTTGGGTGATTCTAATGTGCAACAACAATGAAACACTGTGCCCCTACTATAGTCGATGAAATCTTGGTTTCAGTTTTGGATTATAACAGTGTCTCTATTTGCCTGTTTCAATTGTTGTATCAGAAGATTACTGCCTCTGTCTGCTAACCTAGACCTAGTTCTGGAAGCTTCTAGCCTCTGTACAATCTAAACAAGGCCTAAAAAGTTTTCAGCCTCTAGGACTTACTGCTTAATAAGCTCACTCTTTCTTGTTCTTACTGAGCTCTTAGCTGGCTGGTTCAGCTCAGCTGTTCAGGCTCAAAATCTTCTCCTCACTGACTTTTCTCTGGCTTTTCTCTCAGTCCCTGAATTGCTCTGCTTGGCCTCAGACTAAATCCAACAATCTTTTTAATCTTCTGGCTCCTTCTCATTCTCTGGCTTATTCTGTCTTCACTTGTGTTCTTTCTTTGTGTCTCTCTATTACTGTCCTGGTAAAACTGCCTCCCTCCTCTTTCTTTGCATTGCCCCTAAAGTAGTTTCCCTTTCCTCCCTCTTCTTGGGAGAATTGGTTGTATCCTATTCTATCAAATCTTTCTCTGATTTGTCACTTTTTCTGCCACTCAATTAGATATCACTTTCTCTTTTTATTCCTCAGATTTTTTTAAATTTTATTTTTATTAATTACAGTTATTCACTTTGTATCCAAGCTGTAGCCCTCTTCCCCTCCCCCTCCCAACCCTACCCTCCCTCCTTCTTCTTCTCCTATGCCCCTTCCCCAGCCCAATGATAGGGGAGGTCCTCCTCCCCTTACATATGACCCTAATCTATCAGGTTTCATCAAGACTGTCTTCATTGTCTTCCTCTGTGGACTGGTAAGACTGCTCCCCCGTCAGGTGGAGGTGATTAGAACATCATTTTCAAACTTGGATGCTTCCTTCTAGAAACTATCTTTACCTTCATTCTTTGGGATTAAAGGCATGTACCACCACACCTGGACCTAAGCTTTTTTTTTTTTTTTTACCTGAAACTTGTCCTTGTCCTTGAACTCAGATCTGCTTTTTTCTCTCTCACAGATTAAAGCCATGTTTGTATTCCAGCTAGATAACACAGATCTAGAAAGTCTTTGGATCTGATCTCTTGTTCCAAATTAAATTTCATCTACACAGTCCTTGGGTGATTCTACTGTGCAGAATAATGAAATACTGCACCACTACTATATTTGATAAAATCTTCTTGGTTTTGTTTTTGTTTTTTAAAAAAGATGCAGTAACTTAACACAGTGAAAAAAAAACAAACAAACAAACTAGTATTCTCCCAATTTTAAGTCCTGCCCAACCAAATAGCAGCAATAATTTCAAGAATTAAAAATAAATAGACAGCTGAGGATGTGGCTCAGTGGTAGATTACTTCCTCAACATTCATGAGGCCAGGTTTCATCTTCAGCACTAAAAAAATAATAATAAATAAAAGAAGAGGCAGCCTGGTATAGCCACTGGTTAGTACCAGTACCAGAACTGGTTAAAACCACATTCATACTCAACAATAGCAGCCTTTCCTATTGTCGTCACATGGCTTGAACCTTACATGCTCAAATTCTGCACAGTGACAACCATATGATACACATTCAGGTTGTACTCTGTAACACAATGAAGAAGAGTTATAAAAAAAAAAGTGCCATCTCTGAGCAGATCCTGAGTCAAGCTTCAAGCATCAGTCTGACCTCATTGCACACTGTTCTAATCATAGAAGATGACTAGATCAGCAGATGGGAAGTAGGCACTTTTTGTGGGTACAGTACCGAAAATAATGAACATGTGACATGAGCTAGTGCTCTAGGCCAGTTAGTGCAGTGCTTACCTACCCCAACCCCTGCATAAAACTGAGGGCATGTGGTTCATGCCTGTAATTCTAGAACTTGAGGCTTGAACGCAGGAAAATCGAGAGTTCAAAGCACTCATTGGCTATATAGTTTGAGGCCAGCCTGGGATACATGAGACTCTGTTTCAAATAGAAGTAACATTTATTGTGTGCATAAATGAATGATTTTTGGCCTAAAAAGGCAAGCTTCACCTGTCAATGAGTTGGGTTCCTAGGTGGAAAGCAGAGAATGGAAAACTGAGCAGAAGTGATTTCTTAACATCAACATCGTGTTCCATAGGAACTACCAATCAGCCCTCACTGTGAGAGCATCTACTCTTCCTTGGCAACACAGGGTAGGCAGCACCACATTGGGTGGCATCCTTATAATCTTAAGGATATGAGCACCCCAACAAGTGCCCCATTTGGAGGTGACAAGTATCCCATCAACCAATATTCTATCATTTAATTCATGATCCTCTTGATCTTGGGTACAGAAGAATAAATCCTTGGCATACTCACATTGTCTCATTCTGTCTTTTCTTCTTTCCATTTTTCATAAAATTGAGAGTTATCCACCGATAAATCAAATCATCTCTCTGGATTGTA
Source organism: Meriones unguiculatus (assembly GCF_030254825.1). Taxonomy (NCBI): domain Eukaryota; kingdom Metazoa; phylum Chordata; class Mammalia; order Rodentia; family Muridae; genus Meriones; species Meriones unguiculatus. The sequence goes on from NC_083357.1 coordinate 26,176,466, forward strand.
ACAGTTCACTCCATTCTTCAGAGAGTGAAGTTAAAAATCATCCTGGACAAGTTGCTATGGATCCTCCCATTATCATAGGATGTATTATAGTTCTCTTTTGGCACTAAACAGGTAATTTCCAATATATAACAAACCATCAGCAATCTCCTTGAGGAAACTCAAATGAGTCACAGCAATAATTATCTTTGATATGCAATACCTGAATATAGGACTTCCACAACAACTCCAAATACAAAGAAATATATTAACGGAAAGAGCTATAAAGAAAGAGCCAAACACTCACACATCATTATGAGGAAGGTAGAACAAAAAAACAACTTTTGTCCAAAAACTGTATCCCAAAGGAATGATAGAAACATATCCAAAGAGATAGCATATATTAATGCTCTTTAACAGCATTACTTCCCATAAAGAGAACAGGCTAATACAAGTCTCATTTAATGCATTTTGTTATCTGTAAAATGGATAGCTATGTAATCATTAAAAATGATGTCCATAAAGAATTACAATTTATGGGAAATTACCTTGAAATATGCATAATAGAAAGTGAAATAGTAAGAGGTAAAATCATATATGAATCCTATTTTGATTATATCTCTGAATATGCTTACATATTGGCTTTTTACTCTATATAAAATGTCACTAATAAATATTAGTGAATGTTTAAAGGAAGTGAGCATAAAGAGATAGAGAAAAATATGACATACTCCAGAATGTTAATAGTAGTGATGACTAAAGAGGAGGATCATGAGAATTTCTGTTTTCTTCCTTAAATTCTTCTGTATTCTTAAATAAACCTGGCCACTATTCTTCCATGACTATTCAAGTGAGGTAACCCTTCTGTTGTCAGTAATTTCCTTTCTCCTCAGGATCTCCAGTGACCCAGTCTTGGAGCATGAATCATTGAGCTCTGTGCTATCTAGCTCTAAGGCCTTGGGTAACAACTATGTGTTCCAGACCACTGGGGTAGAAAACTGTTGTTCCTCCCTGACCCCCTGCCTTCCCTCTGTTCCTCAAAGGGCCTGACTTTGCTTGTGCCTTTGTTTAGATACTGGCTGCTCACACCCTTGCCCAACAACAGGAAACAGGCTGTCCCCAGCACTGGACTTCAAACTTTGCTGTCATAGGATGATCACTGCATGTCCCATTGATAGAAAGGTTTTACAGTTTGGCTTGATATGATGGCCAATTGGCTGTTAGAGGTCTTCTGGGGAAGTTCTGTTTACATTTAAAAAGCAAAGGACATGTAGAAGGATGGGTGTTCCTCCTCTTTTCTGCCTCCAGACGCTGCAATGTTTTTTCTTTTCTTTTTTTTTCTTTTTTTTTTTTTTCAGATGCTGTGATTTAAGGATGCTGGGCAGCACAGTGACCAGACTGGTACCAAGAGGGCAAGTCTATAAAGGAAATAATATCTAAAGAAGAAACCACAGAAGAGTTTTGGTTCTTGCTGCTAAATTCTTATGTAGTCCTTTTTGGATCTATAGTTAACCTCTTTGCATGAATTGGTTGAACTGGATTTCTGACTCCATCTAAAGACATTCTGAGTAACATTGCCAAGCACAAGACAGAAAGGGGTTTCAACGAATAGGCACCAACTCTTTCTCTTTGCACACATATACACACAGAGACAGACAGACACACACACACACACACACACACCATTATACATGAATTTCACAGGGAATACCTGTTTGTCATTGGTAAATATAGTTTGTAGGAAAGAAGCAGAAATAAAGGGAATAATCAGACTTTTCCATTCCTACCAATTCATACACACAGGGTCCAGTTTCTATAATTCCAATATAAAGTCTTCTAAATGCAAACAAAGGTTTCCAAGGGAAGTGTATGTGGCAGTAAGTTATATCCTGCATAAAAGAAATGTTTGGTGTTATTTAAAAATCTAGAACAAAGGCTTCCTTCTGTCCTGTCCTCCCTGAAGGTCTGGCCAGAGACCTCTGTAAGAGGTTCCCAAAATCAACAGATCAGGATGGATTTTGTATGCGCTCTTAGATCAAAAGAGAGCATTTGCTATTTCAATATGCATGGGCTACATTAACTTTGAGTCTTAATCAAGTAATGAAGACTGACAGGCTCCTTGGCCTATGGCAGTTCTATGTAATAAAGTATGTGATTTTCTAGAAATGACAGTGATAAGAGTTAAGTGAGTGTACAATGACTTTATTCATTCCCCACACCCCAACTTCTTTCACATGCATTTGCATCTGATTTTAAAGAGGAGGAATAAAGCTGCCAGTGATATACTTTCATATTTTCTACTTTCATAAAAAAAAATAAAACATGAACTTCTAAAGCTGAGAACATTATCTAAGATTTCTGTCTAGCATGCCAAACAAACAAACAAACAAACAAACAAAATTAAATGTGAATGAGAACTCAAAACCACCCGACCAGCACTGCAGAGAATTCATGAGGCTTGAAGCCTAGGGAGGTTGCTTGGTGTTCCCTTGTGATGCATATTTCTCCCTGCCTCAGAATGTGGCACTCAGTAAGAAGGGCTAACAGTGCCCTGCTGGCCCTGTTCCTATGTGTCATCTTGCTGCAGTTCCAGTTAATGGCATGGCTGTAATGACTAGCAATTTAAATAATGGAGGCTGAAGCAGGCAGCTATAAGGACACAATGCCGAAATTGTCACCGTTTATCAACATCACTGGCACCCAGCTCTTCATTACTTCCTTGAATAGGGTCAAAGTAGTTAAAGTGATGCTGTAAATACCAAGTAAAACAAAGCAGCAGTTTATCCTTGATTTGGCAGTGAGTACAACAAACAAGTTGTGTTACCCAGGCATAAGCTATTAGATACAACAATGTAATTGATATTAACCAACTTTCAGGCTCCAGTAACTTTTTCTCAATACATGTCACTTTAATTTTTTTAAAGGCATGAGTAGTGTGTGCCAAATGGAAAAATAAAAGAGGGAGAACTCACAAAACCCTTAAGCCTTCAGTACTAAGTGGAAAAACTAACCCACTCAGAGATAGAACCCCTCAGAGGTTTGTGTGACTCAAAAGAGAATGCCAGTTTTGTTTTGGTTTTTTTTTTTTTTGAAAGGATATTTAAGTGATTTAGGGAAATGAGACCTCCCTAACTTTAATTTTGCCTTCATTCAGAATGTCTGAAAGTGCTCACTGTATGTCCGCCTCATCGCAGCAGAGATTGATCCTGAGCCCCAGCCACACCAGGCCAATTGCTCTGTTCCATTTGTAGCATCCAAGAATGGCTAATTTAGTGTGTGTGTGTGTGTGTGTGTGTGTGTGTGTGTGTGTGTGTGTGTAACAATTGTAAACTGAGAGATTTCACAGAAAATCTGGAAGCTCCAACTCCATTTCCAGAGCCTCCTCCATCATGGCTGTTCTTGTAAGCATGGCAATTCCAGTTTGCCTCCATCATCAACTCATTTAGTACCCTGACTTGAGGTCAAATGTTAATCATATTTATCTTCTTAATTGTGGTGCTATTTTTTTGTAAGTAAAGACTACAGGCAACTTTTGGATATATGCCTACGAGTGGTATAGCTGGATCTTGAGGAATCACTCTTCCTAATTGTCTGCGAAAGCACCAGATTGATTTCCAAAGTGGTTGTACAAGTTTGCATTCCCACCAGCAGTGGAGGAGGGTTCCCCTTTCTCCACAACCTCTCCAGTGTTGTCACTTGAGTTTATCATCTTAGCCATTCTAATGGGTGTAAGGTGAAATCTCAGGGTCATTTTGATTTGCATTTCCCTGATGGCTAAGGACGTTGAACATTTCTTTAAGAGTTTCTCTGCCATTCCATATTCCTCTACTGAAAATTCTCTGTTTAGCTCTGTACCCCATTTTTTTAAACAGATTGCTTGATTTGTTGCTTTTTAACTTCTTTAGTTCTTTATATATTCTGGATATCAGCCCTCTTGTCAGATATAGGGTTGGTGAAGATCCTTTCCCAGTCTGTAGGCTGTCATTTTGTTTTGATGACTATTTCCTTTGCTTTACAGAAGCTTTTCGGTTTCATGAGGTCCCATTTATTGCTTGTCGCTCTTAGAGCCTGTGCTGTTGGTGTTCTGTTCAAGATGTTGTCTCCTGTGCCTATGAGTTCCGGGCTCTTCCCCACTTTTTCTTCTAACCAATTTAGTGTATCTGGATTTATGTTGAGGTCTTTGACAACAAGGACATTTGCTCAACCATGTTTGTAGCAGCTTTATTCATAATAGCCAGAAACTGGAAACAACCCAGATGTCCCTCAGTTGAGGAATGGATACAGAAATTGTGGTACTTATACACAATAGAATACTACTCAGCAATTAAAAACGAGGAAATCATGAAATTTGCAGGCAAATGGTGTGACCTAGAAATGATCATCCTGAGTGAGGAATCCCAAAAGCAGAAAGACAAATATGGTATATACTCACTTATATAGACCTATAAGATAGGATAAACATACTGAAATCTATACACCTAAAGAAGATAAACAAGAAAGAGGACCCAGGGTAAGATGATCAATCCTCACTTAGAAAGACAAATGGGATAGACATTGGATGTAGGAGAAAACAAGTAACAGGACAGGAGCCTACCACAGAGGGCCTCTGAAAGACTGTACATAGCAGTGTATCAAAGCAGATATTAAGACTCATAACCAAACCTTCAGCAGAGTACAGGGAATCATAAGAAAGAAGGGGGAGTTAATATGACCTGGAGGGTACAGGAGCTCCACAAGGGCCAAATATATCTGGGCACAGGGGTCTTTTATGAGACTGTTTCTCCAACCAAGGACCATGTATGGATATAACCTAGAACCTCTGCTCAGATGTATCCCTTGGTAGCTCAGTATCCAAGTGGGTACCCTAAGAAGGGGAACAGGGTCTGTTTCTGACATGAACTCAATGGTGGGCTCTTTGACACCCCCTCCCAGGGAGGAGCAGTCCTGCTTGGCCACAGAGAAGGACTTTACAGCCAGTCCTGATAAACCAGGGTCAGATGAAAGGAGAGGAGGTCCTCCCCTATTAGTAGACTTAGAAAGGGGCAGGGAACAGATGAGGGAGGAAGGGTGTGATAGGGAGGAAAAGAGGGAGCAAAATACAGCAGGGATACAAAGTTAACAAACTGTAACTAATATTAAAAATAATAAAAAAATAAAAAAAATAAAAAGACTACAGGCAAATATTTATGCTGGTGGGTCTTGATCACAAATGAAAAATTTTAAACATGAGCTAGGAGGATCAAAAATTTCCAGAAAACAATGAAATGATTATAATTCTTTATAGAAGTAAAGGTTCTTTTACCTAATCCCTTTGCTCAGAACCCTTTGGCCTCTGAGAGCTTGTGAGGGGAAATGGGAGACAGGGAAGGATGTGCAAGCAAGCACTACAGTTGTAATAAATTGTGTGAGGGTGCACGTATGGGCAGGTGCATGTGTGGAAAGCCATCGGGGGCCAGAGGACAATTTCGGTTGTCATTCCTTGAGTAACACTCATTTGTTAGGATATAGTTCCTCACTGGCCTGGTGTTCCCTGAGTACGCTAGGGGGCTGATCATCAAGACCCAGGAATCCACCTGTGCCTGCCTCCCCAGGGCTGGATTGCAGGCCTACATTGCCACACCCTCTCCAGGACTAGAAGTACAAGCATGTACTGCCACACCCATTTTCTTTTTCTTTTTAATGTGTATCTGAGGATGGAACTTAGGTTCCCTTTCTTACAATGCAAGCACTTTCCGGACTATCTTTGCATCTCTTGTCTTTAAATAGAACTATATAGCCTTAGACTAAACATCCCAGAAAAGTCTATTAATAGAAACCAAGACTCTACCTAGCAGCATTTCAAAACAGATACTAAGACTCATAACCAAACCTTCAGCAAAAGGGGAGTTAGTATGATGTGGAAAGGATAGGAGCTCCACAAGGACCAAATATATCTGGGCACAGGGCTTTTTTCTGAAACTGTTTCTCCAACCAAGGACCATGTATAGATATAACCTAGAACCTTTGCTCAGACAAAGCTCGTGGCAGCTCAATAACCAATTGGTTTCCCATAGTAAGGGGAACAGGGACTATTTCTGACAGGAACTCAATGGCAGGCTTTTTGACCTCCCCACCCTCCAAGGGAGGAGCAGTTCTGCTAGGCTACAGAGGAGGACTTTGAAGCCAGTCCTGAAGATACCTGATAAAACAGGGCCAGACGAAAGTGGAGGAGGTCCTCCCCAATCTGTGGACTTGGAAAGGGGCAGGGAGGAGCTGAGGGAGAGTGGGATTGGGAGGGAATGAGGGAGTGGGATACAGCTGGGATACAGAGTTAATAAAATGTAACTAATAAAAAAAAAAGAGTTACATGGCATCAAGTAAGGAACAATGACACATTAATTTCCCACTATGCACAAACATATGAAATTTCACATGTTTTGTTAATAAATAATACGTAATGATTTTGTTTCTTCATTTACAAACGAGTATTTATTTACTGTGTCAGATGGCTCTACAGAGAAATATTCAAAGACATAATTTTCCTACTTTCAAGTTTTAAGTCAAACAAGGAGAGAAGCAAACAATGATAGAAATACGATTTAACTATGATAGCAATCATGCAGTGCTTATTAATATCTGTCATCTGCTGAGCACTTGCTGTGTGGTAGGCACTGTGCTGACTTTTTGTGTCACTTTATGTGACTTTGCGTTTAGGGCATCATTTTGTGTCAGGTACTGATGTAATTATTTTACAGAGGAGAAAAGTCAACCATAACTTATGTGTCCACAGGAGAAAGACCTGAGATTGGAGCATCAGCTGTTCCGCCCATGCCTGAACAGCTAATAATCAACTTCATCAACTCTCATCAGCTACAAGAAAGGTATACCAAAGCTAAGCAGAAGAGAGGCCCTTAAATTCTTCTTAATTTGTAAAGACTTGATCACCCTGGTGGATAGTGCTGGTCAAGAATAAAGTGAGCTCTCAGAGTGGCAGGTGCAGCTGGGCGTGGCTGCAAGAAGCACCTAGGCTGTGCCTCTTAGAAACAGAGGGACAGAAAAGGGAGGTCCTTTCAGGATGCTCACCACAGGGCTCAGGACAGAGGTGGTCCTTTGAATGGGCCACATACTAGGTACTTTTTATCAACTTGACATAAACTAGGGTATCATTACCTTCTTATTGGCCTGTGGGCATGTGGATGGAGTCACTTTCTTCTGTTTTAAGATTTATTTCTTTATTTTATTAATTACAGTTTATTAACTTTGTATCCCATCTGTAGCCCCCTTCCTTGTCCCATCACAATCTCATTCTCCTTCCTTCATCTCCTTTCATGCCCCTCCCCAAGTCCACTGATAGGGGAGGTCCTCCTCTCCTTTCCTCTGACCCTAGCCTATCAGATATCATCAGGACTGGCCGCATTGTCCTCCTCTGTGGCCTGGCAAGGCTGCTCCCCATTCAGGTGGAGATGATCAAAGAGCCAGCCTATGAGTACATGTCAGAGACAGTCCCTGTTCCCATTACTAGGGAACCCACTTGGAGACTGAGCTGCCACGTGCTACATCTGTGCAGGAGTTCTAGGTTATCTCCATGCATGGTACTTGGTTGGAGTATCAGTCTCAGAAAAGATCCCTATGCCCAGATTTTTTGGTTCCGTTGCTCTCCTTGTGGAGCTCCTGTCCCCTCCAGGTGTTTCTATCTCCTCCTTCTTCCATAAGATTCCCTGCATTCTGCCCAAAGTTTGGCTATGAGTTCTCAGCATCTGCTTTGATACCCTGCTGGGTAGAGTCTTTCAGAGGCCCTCTGTGGTAGGCTCCTGTCCTGCTCCTTGTTTTCACCTTCTTCCGATGTCTATGCCATTTGCCTTTCTGAATGAAGATTGAGCATCTTACCCAAGGTCCTCCTTCTTGATTATCTTCTTTAGGTGTACAAATTTTAGCATGATTAACCTATATTATAATATCTAATATCCACTTGTAAGTGAGCATATACCATGGGTGTCTTTCTGCTTCTGGAATACCTCATTCAGGATGGCCTTTTCTAGTTCCCACTGTTTCCCTGCAAATTTAATGATTTCCTCATTTTTAATTGCTGAGTAGTATTCCATTGTGTAAATGTACCACAATTTCTGTATCTATTCCTCAGTTGAGGGACATCTGGGTTGTTTCCAGATTCTGGCTATTGTGAATAAAGCTGCTATGAACATGGTTGAGCAAATGTCTTTGTTGTATACTTGAGCTTATTTTGGATAAATGCCTAGGAGTGGTATAGCTGGATCTTGAAGGAAGCACTATTCCTAATTGTCTGTGAAAACCAGACTGATTTCCAAAGTGGTTGTACAAGTTTACATTCCCACCAGCCATGGAGGAGGGTTCCCCTTTCTCCACATCCTCTCCAGCATGTATTGTCACTTGAGTTTTTGACCTTAGCCATTCTGATGGGTGTCAGGTGAAATCTCAGGGTAGTTTTGATTTGGATTTCCCTGATGACTAGGGACGTTGAGCATTTCTTTAAGTGTGTCTCTGCCATTTGATATCATTTGCTTAATTAATGATTGATGTAGGCAGGCAGAGCCCACTGTAGGAGGTTCCAGCCCTGGACAAGTGGTCCAGAGTTTTATCAGAAAGCAAGCTGATCAAAGCCATGAAAAGCAAGACATTAAGCTGCAGTCTCCCATGTTCCCTGTTCAGTGTTTGCCTCTAGGTTCCTTGCTTGGCTTCCCTCAACAATGAACCTTTTTCTCATTTATTTATTTTATCCAGTTTACGTCCTTGTAACTCCTTCCCTCCTTCCCAACCAGTCTCACCCTCTCTCTGTTCCCCTTCCCCCTCCTCTTTTTCCCTTTCCTTTCCCATCCACCCCAGCTCATCAAGTTGCATCAGGACTGAACATGTCCTCTTCCCCTGTAGCCTGTCAAGGCAGTCCTGCCAGGGGAAAATGACCTAAATGGTAGCAAGTGAGTCTATGTCCGATGCATTCCCCACTTCCCTTATTAGAATACCCACTTGAAGCCTAATCTGTCCATCTGCTATATCTTTGTAGGGGCCTAGGTCTAGTTCATGCATGGTCCTTGGTTGATGCTTCAGTCTCAGCAAGCCCCTCTGGGCCCTGGTTAGTTGGTTCTGTTGGTCTTCTTGTGGAGCTCCTGTCACCTCTGTGTCCTTTTCTCTTTCCTCTCACTATTTCCCAAAACTCCCTACGCATTGACCAACATTTGGCTGTATCAGCATCTGTGTTGAGGCACTGCTAGATAGAGCCTCTTAGAAGACAACTCTGACAGGCTCCTGTCTGCAAGCCTAGCAGAGTATCCTTCATAGTGTCAGGAGTTGGCATTCTCCCATAGGATGGGTCTTTGGTTGGGCTAGGCATCAGTTGGGCATTCCCTCAATATCTGCTTTATCTGCTCTATCCTTATCCCTGTATATCTCATAGGCAGGGTAAATTTTGGGTTGATAATCCTCGCCCTTTACTAGAAGACTAGTCAAGTTAGAGGGTGTCCTCTTTAGTCTCTATGGTCTCTGTTACTAGGAGTCTTTGCTTGAATCCCCCTTATATTATCCCAGGAGCCTGCCCTGACTTAGGTCTCCAGCTTGTCAACAGAGGACTCTCAAATGGCTGAGAAACACTTAGAGAAATTCTCAACTTCCTTAGTCATCAGGAAATGCAAATCAAAAGAACATTGAGGTTCGTTCCATCTTAAAACAGTCAGAATGGCTAGGATCAAAATCTCAAACAACAGTACGTGCTGGTGAGGATGTAGAGAAAGGGGAACATTTCTCAATTGCCGGTGGGAGTATAAACTTGTACAACCACTATGGAAATAAGCCTGGTGCTTTCTTAGAAAATTGGAAATAACTTTACCCTCAAGACTCAGCTATACCTCTCCTGGGTATATACCTAAAAGATGCTTCACCATACAACAAGAACACTTGCTCAACTATGTTCATAGCGGCTTTATTGGTAATAGCCAGAATCTGGAAATAACCTAGATGTCCCTCAACCAAAGAATGGATAAGGAAACTGTGGCACATTTACACACTGGAATACTACTCAGCTATTAAAAAGACAAAAGTCATGAAATCTGCAGGCAAATGGATAGAACTAGAAAAGAGCATCCTGAATGAGGTAATCCAGACCCAGAAAGATGCAAATGATATGTACTCACTTATACATTGATTTTAGCCATATTGTACAAGATATACCACAAGGCACAGACCCAAAGAAGATAAAGAATCAGGAGGACCCAAGTGAGGATACATGAATCACACTGTGAAGGAGAAATAGAATAGTCGTGGGTAATGGCTGAAGAGAAAGAACAAGGTAGGAGAGGGGTCACAGAGAGCTAAGAGGGTAGAGATCAGACCTGAGGAGAGCAGGGGCAAGAGGACAGAGGTCTGTAGAGAAAAGAGAAACTGAGGGTGGAGACGTCTCTGTGACAACCATGGACTGTCACTTGGGCATATTAAGCTGAAACAAACCCTCCTTTGCCAAGTTGCTCTGGTCGCACTGCTTTACCACAGCAGCAGAAAAGCAACTAGGTCAGGATACATGTAGCTCGGTTTGTCAACTGTCACGCTGCTAAGGACAAGCAGGCTACACTTTACCTTGTTTTCATACCTGTGGACTCTTGAAACAGTTTAGTACATGAAAGATGGATTGCTTCCTGAGTTATTAATATATCATGAGCACAGCAAGGTGTCCCGTGTATGTTGTTTCTAATATCCAAAACACCATGAGGTAAAACCCCACAGAATAAAAGAACACTTGGTTCAGAGAGGTTCGGTAATCTATCTATTACAAGCAATAGGTCGTAGAGTCATGATTTGACCTGGAAGGCTAGGACTACAAAATCAATATGCCTTTTCTGCACATAGACCTCCACTATGCCCGCCACCAATGCCTCTGTAAACATTCAATGCATCTTTTCATTATTCCTTTCTTTATTCACTCAGAGTCAATTTACTCAGCAAATACAAAGAGCATAATACTGATCCACATGTTTCTGATAAGTAAATCCAGAACACACATATGTAAATCCTAGCCAAACTTTCAGGTAAAATAAATGAGGCTAAGCATGTGCATTGTCCAAAAATTTCTAAGAAACTGGGTCCTCCACTTGGTAGATCACAGTCACACATCCGGGACACAGTTGAGCACTATCAAGCATTTGTTTAAAGAGAGGGTAAACAAAGAGAGCTCACCGAAGGATAAAGAGATGAAAGGCAAGACAATTATCTCCTGGGGTAAATCAAAGTCTCCCACAGCACTCAATTGTACCCAGCCATGTCTATGACATATGGACAAGTGTAGGAACAGGCCTTAGGTCACTGGGCCGGCCAGGGTCGACACAGATACATCAGCATGTAAGTCCATGGAACATCTGGAAACTAGATCTTACCTGGAGTGCAGGAAAGATGAGAAAGGGAAAGGTAAAAACAATAGTCTCAAAAGTTATCCCCAGTACCTCCCAGATTCTTTAAGTTACAAATAGGGAACACGTGCAGCCCCTGTGGAAGAGATACAGCGACAGACAGCTTGTGGCAACTGCAGGAAGAATCTCACAGCATAAGTCTCCCTTCTTGTGACTTGTCATCTGTTCTGAGTCTACAGGTTTCCTTACTCACTCATCTTACCTCCTTTCATCAGGCCAGATACCAACACATAGTTTAGAAGATCCTGCCCTCCCAAACATGCAGCACAAGCAGGTAATCCCAGCACATGAGGGGCTAGAGCGCTAGGATCTTGAGTTCCAGGCCAACCTTAACTATACAATAAGCCAACATCTCTACAAATGAGAAAGAAGAAAGTAGAGAAGGAGGACAGGGAGGGAATGAAGGTCAAGGAAGAGGAATGGAATGATGGTGATGACAATGATGACAAGGAGGACAAGGGCACTGACCTCTAAGAAGCCACCCTAGATATCCTTTGGTCTGGGCTCTTTATATTCCACACTTTACTGTTCTCAGGTGATGTGGAATGCCATCACTCTGTCACTGTTCTCCAGGGCAGATTCTCAGCACTTTATAAACAGCCTAGCATGTAGAAAATACAAAAAAATACACTTGCAATAATTATGTTCAGTGATTAATGTTGAGAAAAGAAAGTCCATAGAGGTTATAGGAGGTCAGCATCATAGTCTAAAGGAAAGTCTCTTTACAAAGTTCCAGAAGCTCATATAAAGAGTAGGCGCGTTGCTAAGTGGGGTGAGGCAGGCAGCAAGAGAGAACGCAGCTCAGCCAGCGGGCAGTTACCGAGAAGAACATGGTTCCATGAGAGCAGAGGCATTAGCATGCAACACTGGGTAATCTGATTTTCATGACAGACAGATTTATTATGACTTCTAAATATATTAATCCCAGGTTATGCTTTACAGCTAACCTAACAACTTGATATATGTGTCTGACATCCCATCTTAAAATCAGATTCCAGCTTCTAATTAATTTTTATTCACCCATCGCTCTAACGAGAGAGGCAGAAAACCTCAGTGGGATAAACAATAGGTAGTTGCTCATACTCTGTAGGACATTTCTCTTGGAAATACCACTTTACTTTTGCTTCAGTACATTTTAAAAAAGCAGGGTCCATTCTCCCTGTGACAACTAAGAATGTCACATGGTGACCCAATAGACACTGTTTCTATGAAGCAACCAATCTCTGATCCTTACCTTTCACTCTCAGAACACAGCCCCATTCCAGAAATTTGGGTAACATCTGGACCAGTTATTTTACAGACTGATACTGTCTTTCTTTCTTCAGTAACATTCTCATTAAATAACTCTGGAGGCTGAATTTGAAACACCACAAAACCTTACTTTAAACCAGAAATAATGTTCATAAAAAGTCGAAATGCTATCCTCAGCCCTCTCTGCAACCTCACATTTGTAATTCACTCATATTAGAACAATTGTTTCCTTCGTTCTTAATTTCTTTGTAAATTCTGGGTAGTAGGCCCTCTCTTGAAGTCTAGCTGGTAAAGATCCTCCATCGTGTGAACTGTTTGCTCTACTGATAAGTCCATTCTCTGTTCAGAAACCCTTTCCATGCAATCCATCTGTGGATATTTGGGTATGGTTCCTGTGCTGTTTAAGTTTTACTCAGAGAGTTCTTGCCCACCCACAAGAATATTCCCTGTTCCTTCTAGATACTCCAGTGCTTTGAGTTTAAATTAGGATATTTGATTAATTTTGAATTTATTTTTGTACAAGCTAGAAGACATAAACCAAATTTCCTTCTTCTGCAGGCAGATATCCAGTTTTTACCGCACTATTTGTTGATAGGTCATCTTTTTTTCCAATGCCTATGTTTGCTTTAAATGGGCATAGTATAATTTCATTTCCAAATCCTCTAATCTATTCAATTTGTCTGCTTGTCTGTTTTTATGCCTGTACCAAACTGTCTTTATCACTATAGCTCTGTAGTATAATTTGAGGTTGTGATACCTCCAGCAGTGTTTGTACTGCCAGTCTCTAATATACATACACATGTAAACAAACACACCCATAGGTACAGTGCACTTGTAGGAAAGCAGCAAGAAAAGGTAAGTGTTAGCTGATGAGGAAGGACTTGGTTCAGGTGATGAATGAGTCATGAAAGAGAATTGAAATCCAAATACATTTTAAGTTTTAACTCCATTACAGATTTTCCAGGGAAAACGTATGGATTTTGGAGGTAAATAAGTGCATAAAAATAGAGTTGATAGTGAATGTATAGAAGCCATCAAGAAGCTCCATAGCTTCAGAATGACTATTCTAACTGTACAGAATTTAATCAAGATGTGTAGAATTTAAGTATGGTTAATTTAGACATGTGATTTTTTTTTCTTCAAGTTCTTCATAATACATTTTTAATTTTTTTAATTTACATTTATTTTTTATAATTTATTCACTTTACATCCCATTTGTAGCCCCCTCCTCATCTACTCCAGCTTCCACCCTTGCTCCCTCTTCCCCCCTACTTCCCTCTCTTATTTTTCAGAAAAGGAGAGTCCTCCTACCCTACTGTCTGATTATGACTGCCTGGATCCTCTTCCTCTTGGCCTGGCAAGGCTGTCCTACCAAGAGGGAGTAATCCAGGAGCTGGCCACTGAGTTCATATCAAAGACAGTCCCTGCTCTGCTTACTAGGGCACCCACTTGGAGACTGAGCTGCCTACCAGCTACATCTGAGCAGGTGGTCTAGGTTCTCTTCATGCATGGCCCTTGGTTGGGGTCTCTGCAGGAGCCCATAGGCCCAGACTTATTGGCCCTGTTGATCCTCTTCTGGAGCTCCTCTTCTGGGTCCTTCTATTCCCCTCTCCCCTTTTCTCTACAACTACCTGAGCTCTGCCCAAAGTCTGGCTCTGAGTCTTAGCATCTGCTTCAATGCCCTGCTGGGTGGAGTCTCTAAGAGGACATTTATGTTAGGCTCCTATCCTGTTCCCTCTCTTCAACTGCTTCTGGTGTCTATTCCACTTCCCTTCTGAATAAGAATTAAGCATCCTTCCTAGGGTTTTCCTTATTATTTAGCTTCTGTAGGTCTGTGGATTGTAGTATGTTTATCCTATATTATAGGGCTAATATCCCTTATATGTGAGTATATACCATGCATGTCTTTTTGTTTCTGGGTTACCTCACTTAGGATGATCTTTTCTAGTTCCATTCATTTGCCTCCAAATTTCATGATTTCCTTGTTTTTAATAGCTGATTAGTACTCCAATGTTTGAATATACCACAATTTCTGTACCCATTCTCTGGTTGAGGGACATCTACATTGTTTCCAGATTCTGGCTCCTATGAAAAAGCTGCTATGAACATAGTTGAGCAAAAGTCCTTGTTGTATGGCGGAGCATCTCTCAGGTATATGCCCAGGAGTGGCATAGCTGAGCCTTGACAAGGCTGCCCACTCTTCCCATATCTCTTCAAGATAGTACTTGAAGTCTTTTCAGAGCAATAAGACAACTAAAGGAGATTAAGGGGATACAAATTGAAAAGGAAAAAAAATCAAAGTATCATTATTCACAGATGATATGACAGTATACATAAGTGATGCCAAAAATTCCACCAGGGAACTCCTATAGCTGATAATCACCTTCAGCAAAGTGGCTGGATACAATATTAACTCAAAAAATCAGTAGCCCTCCTTTATGAAAAAGATAAATAAACTGAGAAAGAAATTATGGAAGCAACACCGTTCACAATAGCAACAACAAACAAACAAAGTATCTTGGTGTTACCCTAATGAAGTAAGTGAAAGACTTGTATGAAAAAAAAAGTTAAGTCTCTGAAGAAAGAAACTGAAGAGACACCAGAAGAAGGAAAGATCTCCCATGCTTACAGATCAGTAGGATCATCATAGTAAAAAACAATTCTCAACTTCACATGGAAGAGCAAAAAACCAAGAATAGCTAAAACAATCCTGTGAAATAAAAGATCTTCTGAAGGTATCTCCATTCCTGATCTCAACCTGTAATATAGAACAACAACAAAAAAGAAAAAAAATGGGCATAGAAACAGAATGGTGGATCAATGGAATTGAATTAAAGACCCAAAAATAAACCCACATATCTATGGACACTTGATTTTTGGGAGCCAAAACCATACAATGAGAAAAATATAGCATCTTCAACAAATGGTGCTGGTCTAACTGAATGACTACATGTAGAAAATGCAATTAGATCCATATTTACCACCCTGCTCTAAACTAAAGTCCAAGTGGATCAAAGACCTCAACATAAAACCAGACACAGTAAATCGGTTAGAAGAAAAAGAGGGGAAGACCCTAGAACTCATTGGCACAGGAGACAACTTCCTGAACAGAATACCAATATCACAGGTTCTAAGATCAACAATCAATAAATGGGACCTCATGATACAGTAAAGGTTCTGTGAATCAAAGGACCCTGTCGCCAGAACAAAACGACAGCCTACAGACTGGGAAAGGATCTTTGCCAACCTTATATCTGACAGAGGGCCAATGTCCAGAATATATCAAGAACTCAAGAAGTTAAACAGCAACAAATCATTTAATCCAATTAAAAAATGGGGCACAGAACTAAACAGAGAACTCTCAACAGAGGGGTATCAAATGGCAAAGAAACAAAGAAATGCTCAATATCCTTAGTAATCAGGGAAATGCAAATCAAAATGACTCTGATATTCCATCTTACACCCATCAGAATGGCTAAGATCAAAAACTCAAGTGAGAATGTGGAGAAAAGGGAACCCTCCTCCATTGCTGGTGGGAGTGCAAACTTGTACAACCACTTTGGAAATCCATGTGGTGCTTTCTAAATTTTAATATTTAGAAATATTTTTAAAGGACAATTTATTAAAGTGAATAAATTGTAATAAGTAAATAAACAAACAAGTTATTAACAATGAGAAGTAGTATGGTTGTAGGTAGGGAAATTGTACAGCTCTTGAGTTTCTTCAAATGACCATTCTCTAAACATAAATTTTGAAAAGTATATTCTTAATGCATGTGTATAATTGTAAAAACCTTTGTGTCTGTGAACGATGAGTAGCTGTGGGCATGTGTGGGTCACATAATATATGTGGAGGTCAGAAGACAATCACACATGTGCGACCTTCCACCTTGTTTGAGAGAAAGTTTCTTATTGCTCATAGCTGTGTACTCCATGCTGGCTGGCCTGAGAACTTTCAGAGATTCTCCTGTCTCTGCCTCACATCTCCAGTTAGAAGCCCTGGGATTATAGACATACAGGGCCACACCAACCTTGATGTGAGCTCTGTGGGTCTGAACTCAGCTCCCCACTGTTTGGTAGACATTCCATCATACCCCAGAACCATCTCCATAGCCCATGCACATGACTTTTAAGATGCATCCTTCCATAGCATTTGTCCCAAATATGAAAGTCAACATGGGTACAACTGAAAGGGTTAGTAGGCTAAAGGAATTAGGTTCTGTTCAATTTTAAAATTACTCTTATATTAAGTTCCTTGTATGCCAGACACTTTTAAACAAGTGTAAAATTTTCCCTGAACTCAAGCATTTATCTCTCTTTGACATATATAGAAACTAAGACACGGTGCTGTTTAAGAAGATGTTTCTAGTCACCAAAGATGGGGGGTTGGGTTGAGATTTCAGTCAGTGGTAAAGGCTGGACTCTGCCACCTTGGTTCTGAGCAATGGACTGCCTCAGAGACAAAAGGGAACATCACTAAACAAATGAGTGAACATCGTGTGTAGCAAAGCAATACGTACAAAGTAAGCAATGAGCCTCACATGGAGAACACAACAGTGTTTCTTGCTTTTGGCAAGGTTTTTAAACCTGAGGGACCTGGCTGCTTAGCATGAGAAATATAAAGAGTGAGGTTATTTTTCCTCATAATAAAGAGTGAAAGTGAGAAATGTTTTAATTTCCAAAATGCTCATTTCCCTGCTTTGTTGCAATTCCATAGTTTCTATTCCTTCAGCTCCTGTCCAATGTATCTGATGGTCTAAGGGTTACAGCAATTGTTAGCATCAGATTCTGTATCCATGCAGCCCTGACAAGCCAAGCAAAGACACCAGTCCTCAATAAACCAAATAATGAGACAAATTTTTAGTGAAAAGCAGTAAAAGAAGCTTTATTTAATATGACAACATTGGGATGAGTGATAGAGACATCCAGTGCCCCCTCAAGTATTCATGATCCTGACATAAGTGTGAGCCACAGGTATGAGGAGCCAAGAAGGCCTGAACAAGGTGCAGTCTTGTCTATCACTGACAATTCCTTGTCTGGACTCCAGTGCTCCTCTCCCTCTACTCCCACAAGGTCATGTGACAAATTGTCAGAATTGTGTAAAGTCTCTTTCCAGGAAATAAGTTCCTCTATCAGCTGGCACTGGGCCTCAGATTTCTTCTTCTCCCATCATCAGATCCCTGAGGAAACTCTAATTTCTTGGAACTGCTGTTTTAATAGTCAAAGAGCCAAAGAGAGGGGCCTTAGTCCTTATGTAAGCCTTAAAAGCACAAAATCAAGGACTCACAAAATGACAAAGAAAATTATTTCATTTGCCCTTCAGGACACATGAAGCCATATCCATAGAAACAAAAGTAATATAGTCTTCCTACAAAATCACATTTAAATATGTAAAATAATGTATTTCCAGCAAAATGGATAACTTATAGTATGTTATACAAGTAAATATAATAATTTAAAACAAATAAAAATTGTTAATAAAAATTATCAGCCAAACTTCTAAAATATATTCTCTTAATTGAATTCACACTGAGCTAAAAATTAAATAAGCATTTAGAAGAATACACAAAACATGCATATTACAACAGATCTGTCTGGCTGAGTGAATGCTTTAGTGTCTCTGAAGGAGGCTGCAGTTTGGCTACAGCAGTATAGAGTTAGTGCTGTATCAAACACTTCATTATAAAATAAGATCTATGATATTCAGATGAACACATGAAAGTATAATTAAATCCTTACCATGGAGCCAACCTGTTTGTCATTCTGAGGTCTGGTTTGGGGACCCTTGCAGTAAACACAGCTTCTCCAGTAATAGCACACTGGACCTTCCTCCCCTTTGACCTCAGAATTACTACAGCATACTGGGATACTTTTATAAGTCTTAAGAAAATGTTATTGGAATGTATAAGGCAAAATATAGAGATAAAATAAACTATAAAAAACTATTTAAATAAAAGAAAATTAATTGCTGTTTTTAATAAGTAGAAATAACTTTTGTGCAAAAAGAAAAATTACCCAAAGATAAAATAGATGTTCAATATCATAGTGTACTAATGACTACATTTATATGTAATTTTCTGAAATTTATGTCTAAGACTTGCTAGTATAGAAGTTTACCAAATGCGTTCTTTTTTTTTTTTTTTTTTAGCCTAATCATATTGACTATTTAAGATGCTTGATTAGGGTCCATTTTTCTTAGGGGGCCAACAAAAAGCTGAGACAGCTATAAAAGTGATTGATTGGTGGGCTTTTCCTTCCTGCCTGCCTAGGAAATCAGTGTGAAAGCTAACTTGCTTCCTGGTTCCTTTTTCCACCTTCCTTGTTCAGTTCTCCCAAAACATAATAAAATGAGGAGGTTGTGTCTCCAGGGCTCCACTGCCAGCTGTGCCCCACAAGTTGAACCAAACAGGAAAGGACATGCTAACTTAACTCAGTCCCCATGCTGGCCACCCGCCACCTGGGGCAGTCTGCAGACAGCACAGAGGGCCACCCTGAGAGTCACTGCACACAGGAAGAGGAGGAGACTAGGCAGACAACTGTGCTGCCCACCAGCTCAGGAGCCCACCTGCCTCAGTTTCAAGAGGAGAGAAGCTCTGAGGAAGGTCTGCCTCCTACTGCAGAGAAAAGATGAAAATACAGATCCCCAGTGACTCTCTAGTGCTCAGAATGGTGAGGTGAGGCAGGGAGTGAAACGGAGCTAATTTGCAGTAGCCCGGCTTTCTTGTTCAGTTCTCCCAAAGTAAAATAAAATAAGGAGTCTGTGTCTCCAGGGTTCGGCTTCCAGCTGTGCCCCACAAGTTGGACAAAACAAGAAGGGACATGTTAACTGCTCACACCAGCTTGCCTTTCCTGCTGTTGCTCTCCCAATAATTCAAAGGGACTGTGTGCTCTTCTCTGAAATGTTTTAAGATGTCGTCCTGGTTTGTCAAAGAGATTTAGGTGAATTCCTCGCAGAACACAGAACAAAGAACAAATTGCCCTCTCAAAATGCTCCATTCTTGATGCATTCCATTCTACCTGAAGCTGAAAAGCATCATGTGTGTTTAACTAAAATGTTAAACTCGGGTTCAGTGTTCCAAATACAGTGTGACTTGGATAGTTTAGTTAGCACAGCATTCCCCCATCATTCCCAGCTGTTTCTTCCTCTGAGACCTCTGATAGAATCTTTCCTCACCATCCTCTGTCAGGTGTTCTCGAACTTCTGGTGACCCATTTACTTCTTTCACTATCATCCGGCATTTTCCCACAGGTGTTGGATCTCTGTCTTTTCCCATTTCCTTATGAAGTGCGGAGAGGCTGGAATGTTGCAGGTCTATCACCAGACTATCTTGGGCTAATTTAGCCTCTTAGACGGTCACTTGTCCTTGCCTCTGTTGGAATGTACAACAATCCCCAACTTCCACCATTCTAAAACCTCCGAAGGCATTTGATGCTTATACAAGAGCTTCCCTCCCTTTGCTGTAACCTCCACTACTACCTGCTGTTCTCAAAACTGTATTTGAAAAGTGTCTTGATTTAGGACTTTGTCTTGTTATTGTGAAACCATTATGACAGTATTTGAAGCAACTTGAATCTGCATTCTCAACTCACGGTCACTCAAGTTTGGCTCTAAAATACAGTCATACTTCTTTTCCTGTGAGAACTGTGGTTTATGCAGGAAGGCTTCATCCTGCTGTGGTCTGGCTATATCTTAACCAGTTAACTCTTCCCATATCTCAAAATCAAATCAGATTCCAAATA
The DNA here is from genome assembly GCF_030254825.1 of Meriones unguiculatus. Lineage (NCBI taxonomy): Eukaryota > Metazoa > Chordata > Mammalia > Rodentia > Muridae > Meriones > Meriones unguiculatus. The sequence goes on from NC_083357.1 coordinate 26,196,837, forward strand.
GCTTTGGGGGGGCATACTGTACACTCGATAAAGTTCCCACAAAGAATGAAGGGTTCATTCAAATGCACTGTCTGGTTTACTGTGGGGTTCTCTTATATTTTGACTGATTTTGAAAAATTTATTAAATCTTCCAGCTACAGGTTCACTGTGCTTAGCATCTAAACCAAAGGATGCCTCTTTTCTCAGTTAACCATGCTTTGTCAAAACAAGCAAACAAAAAAACTTGGCATTTTAATGCATTTATCTTTTTTGTAGTTGTGAGTAGTGTAGTTGTGAGTTCTGATTTACATATTTTCCAAACTAGTCACTTAAAATGTGCACAGCTGAAAGCTCTTTAGTATAGTCATGAGTTGGATCTCCACGATGAGATTTTAGACTTCAATCACCCAGCAAGCTGATACTCTTGACTCCTCCAGACACCCTTGCTTTACCAAGTCCTACGTGTGAACCATTCTGTGCACAGGGCAATGAATTCTTAAAGAGCATTATCCATAAAAAGCTTACATGCTGTGACCTCCACAAGCTTAAAATGCACTTTGATAAAGCCAGTAAGTCTACACGGTGAACAACTACCATGACTTAGATCTAGAATACCCGTCAACCCACAATGTTATATCATACCCTTTGCAATTAAGCCCTATTCCTACATCCCACGATAATCGACTTTCATTTGATCTCTATCGTTTTGCCTTTTTCAGAAATTTCACAAAAATCAAATAAATAATATAGCATCTGTGTGCACAATCTTTCTCTGTATATAGTGTTTTGGGGGTAATTTCGGTTTCCAGGTACCAGTGCTCTATCTCCTTACAGAGCTGGTAATGCTTCCTGGTACCAATACCTACTAGGATTGTTTGGATTAGCTCTGTCCAGCTTCAGCTTGTTATGAATAGCATTGCTACAAGGTCTACGCATCCCTTTGCATATAGTTTCATTTCTCTAGAAGGCTTCCTTCCAATGACTATATGTGGAATTGCAGAGTTGCGTAATAACTTACCTTCAAAAGCATCTTTTTAAACTGGTGTCTAAAGCACCTCTATTATTTACATCCCCATAAGCAAAGTGCTAAGCTTCTGGTTTCTCCTTATTTCCAAAGCACTTAGTCTCTGTACACTTAAGTCGCTCCAATGGGCAAGAGTTGAAATTTCTTATGGTTACAGTAACATTTGGCATCTTTCCTGCCTTCACATTTGCATATCTCTAGTGACAATAAGAGCCTACTTTTCCATGTGGCACTTCGGCACTACTGTATATAATTATGTGGTCTTATTTTGTTGTTGTTGTTGTTGTTCTGTGGTTCCAGAGATCAAGTACTCTGCCAGTGAGCCTGATGTTCTCATCATTGATTTCTAAGAGTTCTTAATATGCTTCTTGTATAAATGCTTTATCACGTCTAATTCGTAAATATTCATCCTATTCTGTTGCTGTTTTTTCATTTTTTTCAAATATCTTTTTAAAAACTCAAGTTTTACCTTTCTTTCTGTGCTAATATTACTCCCTAAAACATGCTGACATTCTGCAAGAGATGTGGCAGGCACCATCCCCACAAAGTGACACAGTGCACGAAGGGCAAGGGCTCTCTGCCTGCACAGGGAAGAAGCAGCATTAAGTGGCTATTGTGGGCAGACTAAGCCTATTTTCCACTAAAAATACAAAGAAGATTGTGTGGAGATTTGAGTGTTCTGTGTCCAACTACAGATCTAAGAAATGTCGGCTAGTAAGAGGTGCTAGCATTTTAACTAGGAGGTGATGGCAAGAGAAAGGGCCAAGTGATCCAATTCTAAGCTGATCTTGTTATGAAAACAATCTTGAGCTTTTACTCACCTCAAAAACCAACCAAACAACAACAACAACAACAAAAACTTGTTTTAAAATTTTATAAAGCTCAACCTATAATTATTTTCTTGGTTTTTACACTATATTTATGCAATCTTTGACATAAGGTTTTTTAATCCCTTTTTTCTATTTATTTATTTATTACAATCAATTCACTTTGTATCCCAGCTGGAACCCCCTCCCTAGTTTCTTCCCAGTCCCACCCACTCTCACTCTTCTCTTCCTTTGCCCCTCCTAGTCCACTGATATGGGAGGTCCTTCTCCCTTTCTATCTGACCCTAGCCTATCAGGTCTCATCAGGACTGACTGCATTGTCTTCCTCCGTGGCCTGGTAAGGCTGCTCCCCATCAGGGGGAGATGATCAAAGAGCCAGCCACTGAGTTCATGTTAGAGACAGCCTCTGCTCCCCTTACTAGGGAACCCACTTGGACACTGAGCTGCCAAAGGCTACATCTGTGCAGGGGTTCTAGGTTATCTCCATGCATGGTCCTTGGTTGGAGTATCGTTCTCTGCAAAGAAGCCCTGGGCCCAGGTTTTTTGGTTCTGTTGGTCTCCTTGTGGAGCTCCTGTTTTCTCCAGGTCTTTTTATCTTCCCCTTCTTTCATAAGATTCCCTTACTCTGCCCAGAGTTTGGCTATGAGTCTCTGCTTTGATTCCCTGCTGGGTAGAGTATTTCAGAGACCCTCTCTGATAGGCTCCTGTCTTGTTCCCTGTTTTCTCCAGCTTCCAATGTCTACCCTATTTGCCTTTCCCAATGAGGCTTGAGTATCTTCCCTAGGATCTTCCTCGTTGTTTAGCTTCTTTAGGTGTACAGATTTTAGCATTATTATCCTATATTATATGTCTAATATCCACGTATAAGTGAGTATATACCATGTGTATCTTTCTGCTTCTGTGTTATCTCACAGGTTGATCTTTTCTAGTTCCATCCTTTTGCCTGCAGATTTCATGATTTCCTTGTTTTTAATTGCTCAGTAGTATTCTATTGTGTAAATGTACCACAATTTCTGCATCTATTCCTCAGTTGAGGGACATCTGGGCTATTTCCAGATTCTGGCTATTCTGAATAAAGCTACTGAGAACTTGGTTAAGCAAATGTCTTTGTCGTATACTTGACCATCTTTTGGATATATGCCTAGGAGTAGCATAGCTGGATCTTGAGGTAGCACTATTCTTAATTGTCTGAGAAAGGGCTAGATTGATTTCCAAAGTGGTTGTTCAAGAACCCTCCTCCATTGATGGTGGAAAAATCTGTTTTCTGTGTTTTCATCCAACAGTTTTAAAGTCGTGGTGCAGACAGGTTAGCCCATAATCCAATGCAGGTTAATTTTATTGATTAAAATACTTTACTCCCCTACCAGCAATGTGCTAAACTTCTGTTTCTTATTATTTTCGAAACACTTTCTATCTGTACGTTTGAGCCACTCTGATAGGGTTAACTTCTGGATAAGAATTGCCAGTTGATATGAGTGTTTAAAATACAGTTTATATTAGTAAATACCGCATCCCCTACTGGACTGATTTAAGTCAGCACCTTTCCAAGCTCTGTGAATTGGGGAGGGGCTGTTAACTGGAGGATGCAGCTGATTTTTAATTAACTTTCTGACTTTGCTGAATTGATTGCTTAATGTTACATAACTATGCATTTTGCAAACAATACTTTATCGCTCCATAATCTGCCCTGTTTCTTCCTCCCCAGCCCTCTCTACACTCAGCAGGGCTTTAATCTGATGTTCCCAGCTCTGGTGAGGAAAGCTCCCGCTTAACTCTCAGGTGGGTCTGAGGTAAGACCTCTCATATCTCACTTCACTGTCGCACTTGTCCTAAAATTATTACAGTCTCTGTCTATTAGCGGTGTTTACTGTAGTCCTGGTTTGATGTAAGATTTTTATGAGAATTAGATGTTTAATCTTACCATATATTTTCCACATACATTAAGATGTTCTTATAGCTTCTTCTCTTTATGCTGTTATTACGTCATCCCTTGTTTGAGCAATACCCAGCCTCAGGTGCCTATCATACAAACAACTTAGTTATAACATACCTTTTAAAGATGTTTCTTGGTTTACTATTACGTTTTGGCATGCACCTTCTTGGCACTGTTTGAATGTGTTGAATTTCACTGACTTCTTTAGTTGTTCTTTTCTATTAGCCCATGTTATCCCGCTATTTTATCACTTAGAAATCAGGGAATGTGGGGTTACAGAGATGGCTCTGTCAGTAAGTTGCTTGCCATGCAAACAAAAGACCTTAATCTAGGCACATGTCTGAGGTCCAACAAATGGAGCCAGCCATTCTAGTAGGGAAACTCAGGTTCAGTGAGAGACACCATATCAAAACAAGAAGGTGGATGTGACTTTGGGAGAGAGCTGATATCCACCTCTGGCCTCAAAGTATACCTGCACTCACATGTGTGTAAATACATGTACCATACATGTACCCACCAATCAGCAAATGCTTTAAGGGCAAGAAAAATGTGACTTGGATGCTACTTCTATATGCTTCTTTTCCAGAATTTTGGACCCCTTGGTAACTGTCCATGTGTCATACTGTTATTTTGCATGTACATATCAAGTGTTACGTTGTATGGAAAGTGCTTAATACAGTGATGGGGTCTATACATTTTTGCAGGTTTTCTAGTTCCTCTGTTAGATGTTTGTTAGCTCCTACATCACTAATTGATGCAGAACCCCATCTGTCATAATATAAACCAGATCATATTTTTCCTCTTTGAATGTCTTAGTGGCTAATCCTTTGTGCATGTAAGAAACTCCATCCTGCACTGTGTCCTGAATCACCTCATTCCAGTCCTCACCTCTGCCCATCCTTCTTCAGAAGTACCCGTCAACATCCTGCTCTTCTAGTCCACCATGTCCGTGTCTAGTCTCGAGGCCATGTTTTAGCATGAGATATTCCTCTTGGATACACATTGTCCCCTACCTAGGGAACACGTTGCCCCTGGTTTTGCATGGCTCCCTGACTTGTGTCATTCAGTCTGGGTTTCACTGTCAAACCTCAAAGAAGCCTGCTGACAACAATTCGTCTAATCTTGATGCCACCAGCCTGATCGCCATAAACAATGTAATCTACATAAGAGAAATAATGTAATGTTAATAATGACAGAAATTAGAACCAGAAAATTTCAAAGCCCACAATGCTACCTTACCTCATTTGCAAGCTCAGTATAAAGAAAATAACCGGTAGGGACTGTCACACCTCTGAGAGCACAGCACTTCTGTGTGGCATAACACAGCAGAAGAGTCTGATCCTTCTGTGACTTGTGGCAAACCTACTTCAAATCATTGCTACATCACTTTCATGATGTACGATGTGAAATGATCTTGAAATGGTCTCAACCTCAACTCCCCAAATAATAAATGGGGATGAAGATGCTATCCATTTGATAGTACTGCTTTCATCATGGAATAAATGGTGTTTTGTATGCAAAGCTCTTAATATAGTGACTGAGCCACAGAAAGTTGTTCACAAACAGGAGCTATTATGATGACAGTGTTGTTCATGATGATAATGATGATGGAAATAATAAGCATCTGGTAAATACTAAATCATTCAATCAAACTCCAAGACATATGCACACACACAATTAAATATTTTGATTAATTTCTACGAAGTGGATGCAGCCTTCAACACTTGCATTAACAGACTCTGTAAAACTTTGTTGTTTTGAGTTCTAAACTGGATAAATTTGGTATCAAGACATACAGACCAAGCATTGGAAGCACTGTGGCATCTCACAAGCCTAGAACAAGAACTGAGAACCAAGCTTTTTGAAGGACAGAAATCAAGGCAGCTCCAGAGAATAGGAAGACGAGAGCTTGCAGACATTATCTCTGAATTCTGCCACTCAAGTGACTCAACTGCCATCAGTACCTACATTTCCTTTTGGTTCAGAATCCCAAATCCTTAACAGAGTGAAAATAAAATGGACATAACCAGGTCCCAGACCCCCTGACCCTATCCCTAAAGGGATATCATCACTATCCCTAAAGGCAGGACCTGGTACAGACTCACTACTGGCCACTCGTCTTTATAGATCAGAGAGCAGTCCCTAGAAAAGGAAAGTCATGCTACACTGTACAGCTACAATCCTAGGGACTCTGTTTAAGACAGGCTTTCTCTCAAAGGGGCCATTCTGTTCTACACTTTGCTCATCCAGGACAGTAGCTACCACGTTATGCACCATTAGCTGCTTGGGAGGGAGTTAATTACAAATTAAATATAATTGAATCATTGAATATGCTTTCAAGTCTCTAAATACAATAACAACATGCTACCTTGTAGAATCAATTTTGCAAATCAAAGCCCAGTCCCTTGCTTCCTAGGATAACAGAAGGCATTTGTGAGGTTTCTAAACTGTAGAGATACAGTTGGAAGAATGTTGATTGGGAACGCATCCATATTTAAGGGAGGGGCTGAGAATGTAGCTGTTGGTACACTTCTTGGGTGGCATGCACCTGAGTTCATTTCCTAACATTTCATAAATCAGCCATTGTGGTGTGAACCTATGATCCCAACATTCAAAGGGAGAAGCAGAAAGATCAAAAGTTCCAGATACATAGCTACATAGTGAGTTCAAGGACAGCCTGGGATATATGAGACCAAAGTTTAAGGGAAAGTATGTTAGATATTGTGGTTCATAAATACCCATGAAGGAGTGGTGAAGGATAGAATGACCCCGAGGGGACAGGACCTAGATAAGAAGACCAACAGTCCCAACTAACCAGGGCCCAGAGGGGCTTGTGGAGACTGAAGCACCAACCAAAACCATGCATGGACTAGGCTGAGACCCACTACACGTATATATCCCCTGGGAAGCTTATCCCTCCATGTGGGTCTCCTAGAAAGGGGATGCGGGCTGTCTCTGACATGGTCTCTGTTGCATACCTTTCTATCATTTCACTCTGGCATGGCTGCCTTGCCAGGACATTGTGAAAGAGGAAATACATAGTCCTGATGAGACTGGATGTGCTGGGTGGGTTTGTTGGGGGGGTCTCCTTTTTTTGAGGGGCGGGAAGAGGTGAAGAGGAATAAGGAAGAGACAGAGGAGAGAGACTGGGAGGAGAGGATTAAGGGGGCTACAATTGAGATGTAAAGTGAATAACTAAGTGAATAAATAAATAAAAAAAGAACCCATGAAGGAACCTGGTGAGAGACAATGAAGTATTCACCAGTGCTGAGGTAAGTTTCATATTTTGCACTTACTCAAAATTGAAATAAAAGCTTTGATTTCAGAATTCCCTTCCCTGCTTTGACACACTACTTTAGCAAATGAAAAAGTAGGTCTGTCATCCTGCAAAGCGTCTTGAGCTGTAGCAGCTGGGAAAGAGCATCCAGGAGACAAGTGTGGAGTTGGAATGGAAACTGGAAATGAGCTATCATCCGAGAAGCATTTCAGGTGTGTGTGGAGTGGCTGAGATCCGAGCACACTGGGGAACACCAGCAGCAGGGAAAGAGAAAGCCAGCAAGTGCATTTGATTCTTGTCGAAGCCCCGGCATCAGGAGATGTTCCCCTGGCCTGTTGCTGCAGGATTATCTCATTCTTAGATTGTTAATACACGTTGCACTTGTTAGATATGTTTTCAGGAGCAAAAAAAATATATTCCACATTTATAAAAACACCATGAGAAAGGAGACAGCCTGGTGAAGAAGACTCTTGAGTTGGACCACTGGTTCTGTTACCTACTCAGGGACTTACTGGTTGTGTGACATTTGGAGGTTAGTTCACATTTTTCAGCCTTGCCAAGTTTTCTTACCTAGAATAGTGATAGCATTTTTATATATGCCTCCATTATGTTGTTATGAAGTTAAATGAGGCAACAACTATAAAAGCTCACTTCCACATCACAAGTACTTTGCGAACACTTACCATTATCATCATTACTTTTCTTCTTTCAGTCTTTAATAGACATTTGCAAGATTCATGTTTCTAGAATTTACCTTTAGATTCCGGAACTACATTTAAAACAAAGGCAGCAGCCTAAACTACCAGGCTTCATACATATTTCCCCAACCACCACATTTAAAACTAAAAAAGTATCATTAATTATCCCTACCATGCTCAAGGAAAGAAAGGCCAATTTAATCCCCCCAAATTAGAGTGGCATGGGACCTCAGAACAAAGGATAACTCTATGATCACAGACAGATGAAGACAACAGTTGTGGCAAGGATTGGTTGTGGGGCACCATTCAAACAAGCAACCAAATGACAGCCTATACAGTACGCTCTCTTACACATTCTTCCGCTTGATGCCTCCTATTCTTGGAATACTTTCCCTGTATCTGTTAATGATGTCTCAAGGGCCAGAACCTCCTTGAGAGCTATATGATCCCAGTAACTAGAGGCAGTCAGTGAATCACTAGCAACAAGTTCATCTCTGACATATACATCTCTGCTACTGTCCATAAGAAAACCACTCTGAAAACACTGGGTATCACTCCAACTAACACTATGAAACAGATGTTGACAGGAGTGCATCTATTCTAAAGCACATAGTTAGGCAACCCACGTATTAATCAGCATATGAGGAGGTAAACAAATCATGGAGCATCTATATATTCAGCCTTAAAAGAAATTCTACACAGGTGACAATGAAGAGAGAAGTTTTAAGCCAGAGGAGAGATGAGAAGGTAAGGCAGAGGAGGGGACTTGAGGAGTGATACCTAACACTCTAAAACTAAGGATGTTTGACAAAGCCATAAGGAAATCTACTGTTTTTATTTTATTTTATTTTATTTTATTTATTTTTATAAGCTGTGTGTATACGTGTGTGCATGTTTAATTGGAAATTCCCTACATAAGGGATTATGTTCATTCTAGAAGCCATGGATTGCCAAATAAAAAGCCTGGTGCCTGATGTGGAATACCACACTTTAGATGCTGGTCTGAGTGTCCTAGAGACCCTTAAAACAATACAGGACTATTGCTTTTGAACGGCCACCAGAACTACATCATAAGACTCTGTTGCTGATGATACCACACATACTGGTCATAAGAAATGGAAAAATGGAGGGAGATCCAAGATGGCAGTGTCAGGAGGACACTGTCTGAGGAGCAGGACAGCTATGTCGGGTACAGTGACCAAGAGACTGAACTCTGGGCCCCAAAATACCAGCAATCATGTTTCCCAGGTGAGAAGAAACCCCACGGTGTGGGAATCAGTAGGGTCCACTCTCAGGTCACCCAGCCAGAACCTGGAAGAGATCATGGGTCCTGCAGGCACTTAGTCGACAGACCAAAGCCACATGACTGTGTATAATGATCACTTTCTCAGAATGATCTGTGAGCACCAAAACACCAGGAAATTGGAGTCCTAGTCCTAAGAAAACCCCACAGGGAAGGAAGTAAAAGAGACTGACCTCAGGTCACCCAGTATATCCCTTGAAAAGATCCTACAGACCAGCGGGCACATAGCCACCAGCCCAGAGACCTGCTGTGCACTCAACTCTCCGTCACAGACAGAACTATGGGCCCCAGGGCACCAGAGACTGGGTTTCTCTGTCATAAGAAAACCCCACAGAGGGAAAGAGCAGGTCCCAGCTTAAGCACTCAGCTGATCCCACTACCGCCACACACAGAAAAGTTCTCAGTTTCCTGCCCAGTCACCAGCTTGAAGCCACTACTCACCAGTGTCTGCACACTCTACGTGCCACCCCAAACAACACAGACTGGGTCTTCCTGTTGGGAGGAAACCCCACGGTGGGGAAAATATCTGGCTCTACCTCAGGACCCCTAGCTCCGGAAAAGTTTCTGATTATCCTCAGGCTCCAGACTCTAGCCTCCTGCTGCATGCTTGAGAGCTGTGCTCACCTGCCATTGATTGACGCTTGGGTACTGGGGCACAGAGCTCCACCTCAGACCTACAGAAGCCTGGGATCCCCGAGATCAACCCCCAGATACTGCTCCAAGGGGCAACTAGTTATCCCTTACTAAACTGACCAAACCACGGGACACACAGGTTACAGCAGCAGCTCACTAAAGAAAGAAACCCAGAAGCAGGGCCGCTGTCTCCAGGACTTCTCCAGGTGAGAGGAGAGCACCCTTGACTAACATAGACCATAGTTACACTGAGGTCTATGCGCCTGAGGTGATCTATGGCAATTTGTGAAAAACACCGGCCATTCAGTGACCATACCCAAAAAGCTGAGGAGGTCTTCTTCAGGAAAAATCATCTTCCTGCCAAGGGGATTCTCCCCACCACAGGATTCCAGAAAGCACCAGAAACTAACACCCACACCTAAGATAGCCCACTGGGTAGAGGCCAGCATAAAAGCTCAACCAACAAAAGACAGAGCAATATAGCATCTCCAAAACCCAGTTATCCAGGGGCAAGCAGCCCTGGACACCTCAGCATAAATGAAATTCAAGAAGATGACCTTACATCTATGCTTATGAAGAGGATAATAGAGGAAATGAAATGCGTTAAAAAAAATAGAGGAAGATAAAGAAAAACAGATTATGGCCATCCTTAAAGAAATACAGGAAGATAAAGGTAATTATGGCTATCTGTAAAGAAATACAGGAAGAGGCAACCAAACAGTTTGTGTCTTCTTGTTTTTTTTTTCCCCCCTAAGGAAATATTTTCCCAGAAAATATTTTCAACAAAATCATTGAAGAAAATTTCCCCAACTTAAAGAAGAGGCCTATAAGAATAGAAGAGGCCTACAGAACACACAATAAATTAGACCAGAAAAGAAAATCCTCCCACCACATGATAATCAAAACAGTTAAGTACACAGAACAAAGAAAAAATACTAAAAGTTGCAAGGGAAAAGGGCCAAGTAACATATAATGGCAAACCCATCAGAATGATACCTGACAAAGACTATACTATGAAAGACAAAAGGGCCTGGACAGATATCATGCAGACCTTAAGAGAACACAGATGTCAGCCCAGTCTACTATACCCAGCAAAACTCTCAGTCCTCATAGACAGAGAAAACAAGATATTCAACGACAAAAACAAACTTCAACAATACCTACACACAAATCCAGCATTATAGAAGACACTAGAAGGGAAAATACAACCCAAGAAAACTAACTGCTTTCAAGAAAACACAGGAAATAATTAACCTCACTACAGCAAAACAAAAAGTAGCCAAGCACACAAACTTCTTACAAAAGCCCACATCAAAATGAAAGGATCTAACAGCCACTGGTCATTAATATCTCTCAACATCAATGGACTCAATTCTCCAATAAAAAGAATGGATACATAAACAGGACTCAACAATCTGTTGTATACAGGAAACATACCTAAGTCACAAAGATAGACACTGCCTGAGAGTAAAGGGCTGGAAGATGGTTTTCCAAGCAAATGGACCCAAAAGCAAGCAGGAGTAGCCATTCTAAGATATAATAAAATAGGCTTTCAACCAAAATTAATTTAAAAAAAGATGGGGAAGGACACTTCATACTCCTCAAGGAAAAATTCCACCAGGAAGACATCAGAATCCCGAATATCTATGCCCCAAATACAAGGGCACCCACATTTGTAAAAGAAACATTGATAAAACTTAAACCACACATAAATCCCCACACATTAATAGTGGGAGACTTCAACACCCTACTCTCAACAAAGGACAGGTCAACAAAACAGAAATTAAACAAAGAAACAATATCTCTAACACAGGTCGTGAATCAAATGGACCTAACAGACATCTACAGAACCTTACACCCAAACAAAAGAGAATTTACCTTCTTCTCAGCACCTCATGGAACATTCTCCAAAATAGACCACATAGTTGGTCACAAAGCAAGCCTCAACAGATACAAGAAGATTGAAATATTCCCTTGTATGCTATCTGATCACCACGGAATAAAGCTGGACCTCAACAACAACAGAAATAGCAAAAAGCCTACATGCACGAAACTAAACAACTTGCTACTAAATGACGGCTGGGTCAGGGAAGAAATAAAGAAAGAAATTAAATACTTCCTAGAATTCAATGAAAATAAAGACACAACATACCCAAACTTATGGGACAAAATGAAACCAGTGCTAAGAGGAAAGTTCATAGCACTAAGTGCCCTCAAGAAGAAATTTAAAACAGCTCATTCAAGCAACTTAATGGCTCACCTAAAAGCCTTAGGGGGAAAAAAAAAAACAAAAAACAAGATGACACGCCAAAAAGGAGTAGACAAGTGGAAATAATCAAACTCAGAGCTGAAATCAATAAATTAGAAACAAATAAAACAATTCAAAGAACCAATGAAACCAAGAGCTTGGTTCTTTGAGAAAATCAATAAGGTAGACAAACCCTTAGCCAAACAAACTAAAAAGCATAGAGACAATATCCCAATTAACAGAATCAGAAATGAAAGGGGGGGCATAACTACAGACACTGAGGAATTCCAAATAATCATTAGGTCTTACTTCAAAAGCCTATAAACCACAAAAATTGAAAATCTAAATGAAATGGATGGTTTTCTTGATCGATTCCACTTGCCAAAGCTGAATCAAGAACAGATAAATCAATTAAATAGTTCTGTATCCCCTAAAGAAATAGAAGCGATTATGAAAAGTCTCCCATCCAAAAAAAGCCCAGGACCAGATGGTTTCAGTGGAGAATTCTTCCAGACCTTCAAAGAAGAGCTAACACCAATACTCTTCAAGCTGTTCCACAAAAGAGAAACAGAACGAACACTACCAAACTCATTCTATGCAGCCACAGTCACCTTGGTACCTAAAGCTCACAAAGACACAACAAAGAAAGAGAATTTCAGGCCAATCTCCCTTATTAACATTGATGCAAATATACTCAACAAAATACTTGCAAACTGAATACAAGGACACATCAAAGATATCATCCACTATGACCAAGTAGGCTTCATCCCAGGCATGCAGGGATGGTTCAATATATGGAAATCCATCACTATGATCTACCATATAAACAAACTGAAGGAGAAAAACCACATGATTATCTCCTTAGATGCTGAAAAGCATTTGACAAAGTCCAGCATCCATTCATGTTTAAAGTCTTGGAGAGATCATGGATACAAGGCACATACCTAAACATAGTAAAGGCAATATACAGCAAGTATATAGCCAATAACAAAACAAATGGAGAGAAACTTAAATCAATCCCACTGAAATCAGGGACAAGGCAAGGCTGCCCACTCTCTCCATATCTCTTCAACATAGTTCTTGAAGTCTTTGCTAGAGCAATAAGACAATTGAAGGGGATCAAGGGGATACAAATTGGAAAGGAAGAAGTCAAATTATCACTATTTGCAGACTATATGACAGTATGTCTGAGTGACCCCAAAAATTCTACCAGGGAACTCCTACAGCTGATAAACATCTTAAGTAAAGTGGCTGGATACAAAATTAACTCAAAAAAACAGTAGCCCTCCTGTATACAAAAGACAAATGGGCTGAGAAAGGAATTAGGGAAACAACACCCTTCACAATAGCCACAAAGGATATAAAGTACTTTGGTGTGACCCGAACCAAGCAAGTCAAAGACTTGTATGAAAAAAAAATCCTGTCTCTGAAGAAAGAATTAGAAGACGATATCAGAAAACGGAAAGATCTCCCACACTTATGGCTTGGCAGGATTAACCTAGTAAAAATGGCCATCTTACCAAAAGCAATCTATAGATTCAATGCAATTCCCATCAAATTACCAACACAATTCTTTACAGACCTTGAAAGAAAAATTCTCCATTTCATATGGAATAACAAGGAACACAGAATTGCTAAAACAATCCTCTACAATAAAAGATCCTCTGGAGGTATCTCCATCTCTGATCTCAAGCTGTACTATAGAGCAACACTACTAAAAACTACATGGTACTGGCATAGAAACTGACTGGTAGATCAATGGAATTGGTAGAAGACCCTGAAAAAAATCCACACACTTATGGACACCTGATTTTTGACAAAGATGCCAAAATCATTAAATGGAAAAAAGATAGCATCTTCAAAGAATGGTGCTGGTCTAATTGGATATCTACATGTAGAAAAATGCAAATAGATCCGTACTTATCACCCTGCACAAAACTAAAGTCCAAGTGGATCAAAGACATCAATATAAAACCAGACACACTAAACCTGTTAGAAGAAAAAGTGGGGAACAGCCTTGAACTCATTGGCACTGGAGACAACTTCCTTAACAGAACACCAACAGCACAGGCTCTAAGAGCAAAAATCAATCAATGGACCCTCATAAACCTGAAAAGCTTCTGTAAAGCGAAGGATACTATAAAATGACAGCCTACAGATTGGGAAAGGATCTTCACCAATGCTATATCTGACAAAGGGCTAATGTCCAGAATATATAGGAACTCAAGAAGTTAAACAGCAACAAATCAGTTAATCCAATTAAAAAATGGGGTACAGAGATAAAAAGAGAATTCCCTATAGAGGAATATCAAATGGCAGAGAAACATTTAAAGAAATTCTCAACATCGTTAGTCATCAGGGAAATGCAAATCAAAACGACCCTGAGATTTTACCTTATACTTGTCAGAATGGCTAAGATCAAAAACTCAAATAACAACACAGGCTGGAGACGATGTGGAGAAAGGGGAACCCTACTCCATTGCTAGTGGGAATGTAAACTTGTACAACCACTCTGGAAATCAATCTGATGCTTTCTCAGACAATTAGGAATAATGCTACCTCAAAATCCAGCTATGCCTCTCCTAGGCATATACCCAAAACATGTTCAAGTATACAACAAGGACATTTGCTCAGCCATGTTTGTAGCAGCTTTATTTGTAATAGCCAGAAGCAGGAAAGAACCCACATGCCCCTCAGTTGATGAATGGATAGAGAAATTGTGGTACAGCTACACAATGGAATATTACTCAGCAATAAGAAACAAGGAAATCATGAAATTTGCAGACAAATGGTGGGACCTAGAAAAGATCATCCTGATTGAGGTATCCCAGAGGCAGAAAGACACACAGGGTATATACTCACTCATAAGTGGATATTAGGCATATAATATAGGATAATCATACTAAAATCTGGACACCTAAAGAAACTAATCAAGAAAGAGGACTCTAGCTAGGATGCTCAATCCCCATTCAGAAAGGCAAAGAAGATGGATATCAGAAGAGGGAGAAAACAGGGAACAGGACAGGAGCCTACCACAGAGGGCCTCTGAAAGGCTCTACCCTGCAAGGTATCAGAGCAGCTGCTGAGATTTATAACCAAACTTTGGGCAGAGTTCAGAGAATCTTATGAAAGAAGGGGGAGATAGTAAGACCTGGAGGGGACAGAAACTCCACAAGAAAAGCAACAGTACCAAAATATCTGGTCACAGGTCTTTTCTGAGACTTACACTCCAACCAAGTATCATGCACGGAGATAACCTAGAACCCCTGCACAGATGTAGCCCATGGCAGTTCAGTGTCCAAGTGGGTTCCATATTAATGGGAACAAGAACTGTCTCTAACAGGAACCATTGGCCTGCTCTTTGATCACCTCTCCCTGAGGGGGGAGCAGCCTTACCAGGCCACACAGAAAGACAATGCAGCCACTCATGATGAGACCTGATAGACTAGGATCAGAAGGAAGGGGAGGAGGACCTCCCCCATCAGTGGACTTGGGGAGGGGCATGGGTGGAGAAGGTGGGATTGGGATGGTTAGAGGGAGGGAGCTACAGGATGGATACAAAGTGAACAAACTGTAGTTAATAAAAATTAAAAAAAAAAGAAACAAAAAGACATGGAAAAATGAAGTTGATATTGATCAGGAAACCTCTAAGGGTACTGGAAGCTATTATGCAGGCTACTAGAAAGGAGGTGGGGGAATTTCATCTGTACTCTTACCCACCTGTCTAGTGGCCCTTCTCAAGCATCCAGGTGCAGAAGGAGGGTTTGGGCACGGTGGCCGCAGAGGGTGGGGCAGAGCTGGAAGGGCCCAGGGACAACAGAAGCCAAGTTACACTTTAGAGGGAAAAGCCAAGCCTGCCACTCAGTCTTCATCCAGTTTCCCACCCAGGTGGACCATAGTACTCCCCAACTCTAAGCTAGACTTTTACATTTAAACTGTAAGTTCTTCCCTCTGGAAATATTCAAATACAAATGTAATATTCTCTCTCACAAAAGATGATTACGGAAGCAGCACTGGGTAAAGGTTGGAGTAAATTACTAGTTCCTAAAAGCAACTTAACAGGATAGTTCCAACATTCAACAGAATTTCCTTTCTTGTGTGTGGCTAAATAAAAAAGGAAGACAAAATTGTGAGGAATTTATAAGGCTCAATATATATGATCACTTTAATCCTGAAATGATTACTTTTCCTCTTCAAGTGTTAAAATGACTGATCTCATTGGAAACAATGCCGATATCAAATTATGATGTAGGTCTCCATGTCTTTTGTAGGGAATGGAGTCAAAAAGCTAATATAGTCAGGTTGGCCTTAAATTTTAGGAAGGAAGATTACACTAATGTATAAGGTCTGAGAATCACAGAGTTAGTTTTGTAGCCTTTGGCCATTATTTGAGGTTTGTGGTCCTCAGTTCTCACACGGGAAACAGCAATTGTACTTGTATCTGCACCTTCTTTACAATGGTACAAGGATGAAATGAGCCAACAAGTCCAAAAAGTGTGGTCACACTGTGAATAATTGTTAGTATTCTGAAGACTTCATGACCCCAAATTTAGGGTCAAGGGCCGTTGCTGTTATCTAAGCTGTCTTGTTCCTTTTAAACATATTTCAAGGGCCTGTGTGGAGTGAAGCAAGCCTCAGCAAGACTTTCCCCAGAGCTTTTGCTTTCACAAATGATACAGAACCTGAACGTATTCTCAGACTCTCAGGGACTATTATCAGTGAATAAGGAGAGAACTTTGCTTTAGAATTGCTGAGCCACATTCAATACCAAGTCAAAGAGTCAGATGCCAAGCACCACTGGCCTTTGATGAAGGCATCAGTCCCATTACTCTCTTGCATTCAGAAGAGAGTATTCACATGAATGTAATGTATGTATATGAATATGTTTGTAGTTGTATATACATGGGTGTCTGTGAAGACGAAAAGACAAGAATTGAAAATATGGATAGGAACAATAAGCAACAATAACTTTTCTACAGGCTTATCCTTTCTCTTTGTTGCTCTTTTAAAGTCATATGAAAAATGTGAAGGTACCAAATAACTTTATTGTCAGAAAACAAAAGAATGAAAGGGCACCAATGACATCACTCTTAGAAGCCCCCAGAGCTTTTTAATCCAGCTATTTATGCTTTAGAAATCTTGCAACATCTGCATTTGCATCTCCTGGAAAACACTTCTCTTTCTGTCACTCACAAGCTGTCAAGGTGGCATTGTGCTGTGTGGTTTAAAAGGAGAAACTCCATTTAACTTGGTGGTTGATAAAGACATTTCATTCACATCCTTTAACTAACAATAATTATTCTAATTCACCACATGAAGACAAGGTAGAAAAACCCTCACCTTTCTCAACGTGTTTTTCATCTTGGAATACAGAGAAGGGAAAAGGTCCCACTTTTGAGATTTAAAAAAAAAAACTCATTAAGGCAGAGAATGGGCCAGTGGACAGGGTCTGAGGTAGCAAATTATACTTAGATTCAAATCCTGGCTTTGCCCGTGCATAACCACAGGCAAAACCTGTTGCCTTCTCAGCCTCATGTTCCTGATCTGTAAAGTGGGTATCTGTACCAAGAGCTACAGATAATTTCAATTAGATAATTAATAAATGTTAACTGATATCATGTTTATCATACTGCTCCTCATAAATAACCCATTGTTCTCATCAGGCAATGTCATTTAAGGCTCTTAAAGGGCACATAACATAAATCATTCTCCTGAACTTTAAGGAAAGAACGGATTGCCTGATCATATACAGGGCATCACCTAGGAACTGAAGTACTGCTAAGAAAATCTTCTAGGCAGCAGGAATCAGATCCCCAGAAATAAATGAGGGATACTGTCATCAGAAGAATCAGCTGCAACAGTTCTCGTCCCTGTGTCAATGTATTTGAGATACATTTCCTGGAAGAAACAGGCAAAGAAGACAGGAAGGTGAGGCTTGCTTCAATCACACACCACTTCCTAGCAAGGGAAGAAAAATAATGTTTGATTGACAGTCCCAATATTGCTATGATAGGGAAGGTAAAGCAGTTCCCCTAAGGAAAATCCACATCTTACTGCACAGAAGGAAAGCACGGAGGCAGAGCAGGCACAAGTAGCAACTGCGGTTACATTAGAGCCTGCAAACAAACAAAATCCAGTGCAATGAAAGCTGGACACTTTCCTCCTTTCATTGCTCTCTTTCTTTGCTAATTAGATTTCTAATATATGTTACAATTTTAAGTTGTTATTGAACCTATTTTGAAAATTAAAGGCTCTGCTGTTCTAAAATATTTATGTTCCATTTGTATAAAAATGTGTTCCTTGTTATAAAGAAATTATGGTGTTGAAAGCTTTCTGATAGAATTTCCAGAAAAGTCAATTTTGTTACGGTTAAGTTATTTAGAGCAGTTTGTGCTATTAGAAAAGACAAACATATAACATATCCATTGAAAAAGTTATTTGAAGATGACTTGGATAAATAGTTAGAGTCTTGTAAAAAAATATATTTTTTTAAATGTTCAATAAGATGACAATTATGTTCAGAGATTAGAGTTAAATGCAAGATTTTGTTTTGATAAATTTTGTTGATAACGCTCAATGCGAAAGGATTAACCATAAAAAGCAATGATGTAAGAAGAATAATAAATAATACTGCACTATATGACCTATAATTCCATTAATATTTTCCTCCAGCTTACTAGCTGAACAAATCCCAAACAGTGAAACACACAGAGGTTGATTAATTTGGAGTCTGAACATCTACAGAGCTCAGTAAAAATATGTCTTGTAAAGTCCTGGGCCTTGGAGTCATGCAGAGCTGAGACAGCCTCCACTCCACCCTTAGCAGCCTGGTGACTCTAAGCCTGTTACTAATTAGTGAAACAGAGTCCACTTTGGGTCAAAACGATGATACTACCAAAGGCGAAAGAAGGAAGAAGTTATGGAAAATGTGGGGGGGTGGGGCTTGAGTCTGATACAGTGCAGTGAAGAACCTGTAACAGACTTGGAAGAGGAAGCACACTCAGAGCCAGGACAGAACAGGAAATCACAGCAGTGAATTGGGAATTAGACTGACACATAGAATCTCCCGAATAAGCCTTCTGAGCCTCAAGGTTCTCATTTGTATGTGGACACGGTACCAGCAACCTAACAGGCTGTCAGCTGAGCTGACAATCACCAAATTATTATGGTTACCCACTATGTGTAGGCAGTGGGTATGCTCCAGTGTGTGTTCGCTGCAATGTAGTTACTGTTCTTATTATATGGTAAACACGCAGTCAATTTTAATGTTGCTGTACTTCCTGGGAAATGTCTGTACTCTGAAGGGTTCTGTAGAATCTCTGCAGGAAGAAATTAACATCCAGATTTTGAATTCAAATTAATATTTACAGTGGGAAAACTCTTATCAGCCTGAAAGTCTTAAAAAGCTCTTAAAAATAAACAAACCATATCTATAGTTGTGCACATCCATCTGAAGGTGTGGATGCGGCTATACGCACATGTATGCACACATATATGGTGTGTGTGTGTTTCTCTGATAGTGAAAAAATAGATAAGAACCAATGATTTACTGTTTTTTTCAATATATAGTAGTAACCAAAACCTAGAATTTCAGAAGAGTTGGGTGTGAGGTTTAAGAGGTAATCTTTGGAAGTAGTTATGAACTCCAATCTATGGGCCAGGGATGTGGCTCAGGAGAGGTGCACTTTCCCAGCCTCACAAAGCTCTAGGTTTGCATCGCCAGTGTTGGAAAAGAAAAAAAGACTAAAAGGGAACCCAGAGACTGAAGTATGCCCTTGGCTTCTGGGGTTTGTTGGCCACTCAACCTTGGATAAACGTCTGATATCACCTTAGCCGTGGTTCTCAACCTTCCTGATGCTTTAGTACACTTCTGCGGATTGTGGAGATCCCCAACTGTAAAATTATTTTTGTTGCTACTTCCTAACTGTAAATTTTGCTACTGTCATGGATCATAATATAAATATCTGTGTTTTCCGATGGTCTTAGGCCACCCTGTGAAAGGATTGTTTGATCCCCAAAGGGTCTCAACCAACAGGTTGAGAACCACTTGCCTAGAGGGATCTTCAAACAATAAAGAGAGACATCACGGAAGGTAGCACAGTGCCCAGTGCCCCATGCTTACTCACTAAGGATGATGACAGTGAGGGTGGGTTTACAGACCTTACATCCAGTTGGTAGTAGATGGCTTCAGCTTCTCTAATTGTATATAACAAATACACCAGATGAGTTGCAGGATTTACCATCTATTCCATCTGCTACCAGCTCAGCAAGGAGATCCACTGGTTCCGAGGCATGCTCGTGTAACGAAACCTATGCTACCTGCCAAAGCCAGTAAAAGAAACAGCTAGGACTGGCCTCAAACTTTTACAAAAGTCTCACTGAAACTTCCTACTCTGGAAAGCTCTCTGGTGTGGGGCCAGGGGCCCTTAGTACCAGTCCAGTCCAGAGCAAGAGCAGAGTGGAGATGTATCCGAACCCCAGAAATTTCATCCTGAGATCGGCAGAAGTAGGACCACTACTTCCCTGCCTCTGTCCTGCATGTTCTGGTGCATCCCACCCTTGCTACCCTTGAGGAGGTCACATAGTCTCGCAGCCATGTTAAACTTCCTTTCCCCTCATAAGGTGATGTCAAGCAGCACCTGGAATTTTCCGTTATGTAAATAAGGCACCCTCAGCACCTTGGCCCTGGCCAATGATGTACACTCATCCTGAAAGCCTCTACCTACTCCCCATGAATAGCCTTTGTCTCCCCAAGTTAAACAAGTTGTCTCACTGAAACTCTCTCAGGAAAAGTCATCTGTTTCTTTCTAGCACTAACTGCCTGAGATCTCTTTAACCATCCATCCCCATTCTTACCCCAACTCCCCACCTCCCACACTCTCCCCTCCGGATTCATCAGCTGTGGTCCCAGGCCAACTGCGCTGAGACAGGCAGGGAGACAAACCCCTGAAGGCACCCTGGACCCTTTGGTGAATGAACATGATAACTGCTAGTTTGTTTATTAGTGTGTGCAATCCTAAACTCACCTATCACACAGCACATCTACTCACCAAGTACACACTGACCTGGCTGTCTTTCTCTCCTTTGAAGTAGCCCTCTGGAACTCTGGGAATTCTCCATCACCAGTCTCAGGCAAGCCCACACAAATGTCTCTCCCCCTGCCTCAGTGCCCATGGAAGTCCTTCTTCCAAGGACTGCATGGAAATGGCCTTCCAAGAACCTCTAACTCTGAAATGCACCAAAGAAACAGCACTTCACTGTACTTGTGTGTGTGCAGGGTGAAGTCATTGCATTTGTGTATGTGGGGGGGGAGCCACTGCACCTGTGGGGGGGGGGGTGAAGTCACTGAGCTTGTGTGGATGCAGGGCGAAGTCAGTATTTCTCAGAGTGCCCTTTGCGTGGATGACAGACAAAGGAGATGTGCTCACCACCAACAGCTTCTCACCAACCCTCAGGCTTTAAATCTTTACCAAATAAACTCGCAATTTGTAAAGAGCTCCCTGAAATGATGTTGTGCGAGGAAGTTAAAGCAGGCACAGGAGGAGGGAGTAACATTTCACCATCTGCCTGTGGCACTAATAATGTACCACTCTACAAATGTCTGATTGACTGCGTGACAGAAGCCCAAAGATCCTGCCACAATCTGACAAAGATTATCCCTGTAGAACACCAAGGTCAGTGCTCCTAAGGACCAGTTTTGCAGAGAAACTTACTAGAGGCAGTGTGACCAAGCTGCTGGGCAAGCCTGAACTAAGCATGCTACCGCTGCTCAAAGGAAGCAATGCTAAGCTGGGGCCGCACAGAGCTCACAGGGGTGGAGAACGAGCTTCCAGGGTGCTCCTGCTGAGTGCGGGGAGAGCAGATGAACTCCTACCTAGTGTGGAGGGAACCTGGGCTCTAGGCTGCTTTTGGGTGTTGAGCCAGAGCTCATTGCTGGGAAGTGGTGGGTGACACTGGTGCTTCTGAGGCGTGGATTTTGCTGGCTGTCACATTTTCCTGAAAATGGCAGAGAGCATGCATAAACTGAAGTGCCTGAAGAGAGGGAAATGGGAAAACAGAAGCAGCTGGATGGCACACATCTTTTCAGTTTTCTTTTTCTAAAAGCAGCATCCCGCAAGCACACTGGCCAAAGCCAGATAGAAACTGGTGACTTGGTTTTCTGTTTCCTCCAGATTCCTGTGAGTGGAAGACCACTACCCCCCCCCACACACACACACCCCAAAGGCCTCAATTACCAGCACTTGAGAGATAAATCATCAGTTAAGAATACTTACTGCTCTTCCAGAAGACCCAAATTTAATTCCCAGCACCCACATCAAGTGGCTGACAATTGCCTGTAATTCATGTTCCAGGGCCACCTAGGGGTACCTGGACTCAATGTGGATACACACACACACACACACACACACACACAATTGTAAATAATAGTAATAATTCTTTTAAAAATACTTAAATTACAGTCTGACCATAAAATTACTGTGTGTTTCATACACATAATGCATCTAGATGTATGTACCATATACATGCAATATAGTTACACATATTTTGTCTATTTGCATATATGTTAGAATTCTTAGTACTAATATCAAAACTGGGACAGAGTCATGTCTTCTTTTTAAACTTTTTTTTTAATTTACTTTAGATCATGGTTGTAGTCTTTCCTTTCCTCTCAGTCCTACCTTCTCTCCCTCTATCCCATCCTCCACCTACTCCTTGAAGAAGAGGAGCACCCACCCACCCCAGGACATCAGTCATATCAGATCTGGGAGCATTCTCTTCTCCTGTGACCTGGCAAGGTAGCCCTGCCTGGGGAGCGTGATTGAAAAGCAGACAACAGAGCCCGTGTCAGAGTCAGCCTCCATTCCCCTTACTAGAGACTGCATATGAAGCCTGAGCTGCCCACCTGCTACATCTGTGTAGGGGGCCTAGGTCCAGTGTATGCATGGTCCTTGCTTGGTTCTTCAGTCTCTACAAGACCCTCAGGGCCTGGGTTAGTTGTCTCTACAGAACCACGTTTTCATATTTTTCTTTAAATTAAGTGACAAGTGGCTAAATTTATGTTTATTGTCAACTAATCCAAAAACAGTTCCATTCTGATCATGGGAAAAAATCCATTTTCTCTTATGTATTTCTGTAAAATCAATTAGATTGGTATTTCTTTTTGATTCTTACATTTTTAATTTTTGTGCATGCCAGGTACTTGTGCATGTGTGTGAACGTAGGAGTAGAGGTCAGAGGTCAAACTTTAGTGTTGCTTAGATGTCATCCGACTTGTTTGTTTGTTTGTTTGTTTGTTTGTGGCAGGATCTGAAATCCATTAATTAGGCTGGGCTGGCTGGCCAGGAAGCCCCAGAGATTTGCTATCTCTGCCTGTCTAGGTCTGAAACTACAAGGATGCATCACCATACTGAATTTTTAATATTATTTTTAGCATGGATTCAGTAAATAAAACTGCAGCCCTCATGCCTGTGTGGAAGTGTTTTACAAACTGAGCTATATTCACAAGACTTTATTTTTTATCTTTCATGATACACAGGACTATTCAGTCTTGTGCATGCCAGGCAAGTACTCTACTATGGCATTTTGTCACCAGCCCCGTCACTATTCATTCTTATTCTTTAATTTTAAAATATATATAGCATCGCTTTATTTTTACTGTATATTATCAGTTTCCAGTTTTTGATCAACATTAGTGGCCTTCTATGTGTGGTGGCAGTTTATAATTGTTTTCATAAATTAGTTCATGTTAATAAGTGTGACTTGCTGTACAGAAAACCTTAAGGTACAACAATGACGGTAGGGTGTGGCCTCGCCATGCAGGAGAGGCAGCATCCGCTCCCCTTTGCAGCAGCGATTCCCGTGATCGACTTTCCCATCCGGTGCGAAGGTCCCCCACCTCTCCACTACCCTGACAAGCACTTGGAATCTTCACGACCAACTAGCCAACATATTTTGGAAGAGGCTATCTGTGTGGGCAAAGTCTGTTTGTCTCTTTGAAGACTAAGCAGTTAGGAGGGAGGGGGGACCTCAAAACGGTGAACCAGGCTAAGCCCTCGCAGAATGCCAACCTTCGGGAGTGTGGCAGTGGTAACAGGCCGCCGATGTGCCGCCGCTCACAAGTGTGCTCTTTCTGCCGCTTCCACTGGTCTTAAGCGGTTCTCAAAGAAAATGAGCCAATTTCATGGATAAAAGGACAAGTTTCCTATATAGAAAAATCTTCGTGTTTTCCTCTAATTCATGCCCTCCCCATTTATTAGTAATACACGCTTGGGCACTTGTCTGGAATCTGAGTACCTATACTTAGCAAACGTGAAGACAATTGCCTCAGTCACTCAGCAGATATTCAAAGATCAGGGGTCTACAAGTGCCCAAGAACAGGTATTTTATTATTACTATTATTATTATTATTATTATTATTATTAGTTTTGGTATATATATATATATATATATATATATATATATACAATTTGAAATGACTCCCATAACCGAGCTAACTAATATATCCATCATCTCATACAGTTATTCCCATCTGCGTGGTGAGAAAAATTTAAGAGCCATTATCCTACATATTCCCTAGTAACAGCACAGCACGACTTACTTTCCACTTTGTGATACTAAATATTTATTGAATTTATTTCCTCCTCCACCTAAAACTTCATACCCTTTGACCAGACATCCAGCTTATTCCTCACCCTTTCCAAAGCCCTTGGCAACCACTACTGTTCTACCCTCTGCTCCTTATGAAAAAAGATTTCTTTTTTCTTTTACATATTTTTAATTAAATGAATGTCATGAGCACCTATTTATAACAAATAATATTATGAAATATGCAAATAATGTCAAATGGACAACTTGAGCTAATGAACACAGACATTACCTCAGATAATTACTCTTGGCCATGACGTTACTATAGATCTGAAGAGCCCTTTTCTTCCCAGGGCGAGGCAGCTTAAACTTGGGAATTCATTCCCAATACCACGGTCCCAGATGAAGAACAAAAGGAAGCCAGGAGACAAGTGAAGCAAGCTTAGTTAATGGGACTTGCAGCAAGGCTACCTTACAGAGGGCATTGGGACACCTGGGGAAAGGACAGTAATCTAGAGTGTTGCCCACCGAGGCAGTTATTGGGGTGAGAATGAAAACCATGTTCCACCTAGGATGGTGTAATGGTGTCTCACCTACTGGGACCAAATGAAGAAGGAATCAGTAAGCATATTGCACTTCTGTTTGTCTCAACTTTGTTCAGTGAAGCCCCAAACTCAGGATGAGTGTTGAGAGGGGATAGTTAAGCATACCTATTGCACAGCTTCTGTGTTCCTATTGTGAGCTTCAGACCAAGAATGCACAGCTGACTGTGTTTACTGTCATCACATGTGGGGCCAGTTAAGGGGCTCAAAATGATCTTCTGGGTCAGTTTAACTAAGCAGTGATATTTAACAAGGAGGTTGAAGATTGCTTGCTGAACTGTGTCTGAAAGTTTTAAGTAGCTGCAAGAAGCTGCCTTTTCCCTCAGTTCCCTAACTCTTTACCTTTCCTAACACAAACTTCAAATCTACAGTTACTTCAACTTTAAATATGTAATGCATTATAACTAACTGTAATATCCATATGGCATAATAAATCTGATTATTGCCTCTCATCTGATTTTGTATGCTTGAATCAGTACCTCTCCAGCTGTCGCCGTCTAGATCCTCTTACCTTTGATAACCCTCATTGCACTATCTGCTTCTCTGAGTTCGACTTTTTCAGATTCCATACATAAGTGAGGTCATTCAGAGCTTGCTTATTTTGTCTCTTGTGTTAATTCACAATCCAATTACTTATCCAATAAAAAATTTCTTCCTTTTAAATAATAAATAATACAATAATGTTCCACCACATATGTATATGTACGTATTAACAAGACATGTATTTAATATTTTCCTTGTGCCTTTTGTCAGTAAACACATGTTGGTTCTGTATGTTGCCTTTTGTGAAGAACACTGCAGTGAACATGGCTTGTAACATACTGGTCTCATTTGGGTGTGTACACATGGGATTGCTGACTTCTATCATAATTCTGCCTTAGCCTTTTAAGGGGCCTCCCTACTGTTTTCCATAAAGACTGGAATGATTTGCATTTTCTACAATATTCAAGGGCACTTGTTATCTTTTGGAAATAGGAGACCCCAAAGGAGTGAAATGTTTAATTTTGAGGCTGTTGTCATTAGCATACAAAGAAGCAGGGTTCATCGTGACAGTTTTATATGCACATGTCATTATACTTTTCACACATTCATCCCTGCCACCCACTGTCTCCCTTTTCTATCTCTTACTAGACCCCTGGCCATGCAAACAGTCCCCCTGTCTTCTTGCTTGTTACAGCTACCTCCTCTAGAAAGAAGATTGTCCCTCTCATAGTTCCCTTTCTACTTTCATACCCTCCATATGTGTGTGAATTATAATATATATATGCACGTATACATACATGAGATAAAATCTAGATGGCACATGTCTTTCTCAGCTTCATTTATTTTGTGTAATATATGATTTCCAATTTTAACAACTTCCCAGGGACTGGAGAGATGGATCAGTGGTTAAGAGCACTGTCTGCTCTTCCAGAGGTCCTGAGTTCAGTTCCCAGCAACCTCATGATGGCTCTCAACCATCTATTCTGGGGTCTGATGCTTTCTTCTGACATGCAGGTGTAATGTGCACATAGAGCACTCATATACAGAAAACAAATAAATGGATCTTAAGAAAAACTTCCCGACAAATGTCATAATTCCATTATTCTTTACAGTGATTATGTGCAACCTCTTCATTATCCACTCATGCTAACACATATCTCCTCTGCTCCCACATTGTGGCGAGTACACTGATAAACATCAAGCTCTCTGTGCTGCCTTGACTTAGCTTCTTCCATTTCCCCATTGGAAGGCTAGCAACACTTCAGCCTCGCTGCTTGTTACACATCTGTCAGCCTTACTGCTTTCTACACATCTGTCTAGGTTGTTTACATCAGTTTGATTTAATTTCGATCTGTGTCTTAGAATTGACACAGAATTTCTTCTATATTTTTCATTATTTTAATATAAGCTTTAAAAAATTATGCCCTAATAGTCCCTTGGGTTTCAGTGAAGTATCTTATGATATCCTCCTTTTCAGGCCTTTAGTTATTAATTTGAGTATTCTCTCTGTGTGTTAGTTAGATAAGCTAGGATCTGCCATTCTGTTATATTTTCTAAAAACAAACAAATAAAACAGTAACAGAAACCCGTCTTTCAGTTATTGATTCTATGTATTACTCTTACTCTCAATTTCAATTATATACATCTCAATTTTATACATCAATCTCAATTATATATAATCTCAATTTCACTAATGTCATTATCTCTTCCTACACACTGCTGCAGGACTGAGCCCACTCTGGTTTTTATAAGACTTGAGATGTATTATTTGGACATTTATTTGAGAATTCACATTGATAGTCTGCAGGGCAGAGCTTTTCAGAGGTCCTCTGTGTCAGGCTCCTGACTTGTTCCCTCTTTTCTCCTTCTTCTGATGTCCACACTCTTTGTCTTTCTGGATAGGAATTGAGCATTTTGGCAGGAGTCCTCCCTCTTGATTAGTTTCTTCAGGTGTACAGATTTTAGTAGGTTTATCCTATATTATATGTCTATATGAGTGAGTATATACCATGTGCATCTTTCTGCTTCTGGGATAGCTCACTCAGGATGATCTTTTCCAGACCCCACCATTTACCTGCAAATTTCATGATTTCCTTGTTTTTTATTGCTGAGCAATATTCCATTGTGTAGATATACCACAATTTCTGCATCCATTCCTCCACTGAGGGGCATCTGGGCTGTTTTCAGTTTCTGGTTATTACAAATAAGGCTGCTACAAACATGGTTGAGCAAATGTCCTTATTGTGTACTTGAGAATCTTTTGGATATATGCCTAGGAGTGGTATAGCTGGATCTTGAGGAAGCGCTATTCCTAGTTGTCTGAGAAAGCGTGAGAATTCACTGACCTTTTAAAGACCCGTTAGCTTTTCTCCTATGAAATTGAGAACTCCAACTTTAGGTGCACATATATTTACCACACCTGTATCTTCTCAGTAGGGTCTATATTTACGGGCAATGGTCTACTTTATCTCTTCTTACTGTAGTTACAAGTTCACTTGTCAACTGTATCAGATGGCATGATATATCATAAGTTTATTGTCAGTTTCCATTTGCTCAGCAAATTGACTTCCATCCTTTGACACTATGTCTGTGCCTTTGCCAATAAGGTATGTTTTACTTGAGATAACGGATAGTTGGATTTTGTAGTTTAATCCAACCAGCAAATCTTCATCCCTTTACTGGTGAGCTGAAGCCATTTACAATTAGAGTTCTTCTTGACAGAGGCTGTCAATTCCTACAGTAGTCTCGGTTGTTTTCTTACTTTGGTTGGATTATTTGTTTGAATTTTGCCAGAGTTTCTTCGTGTATGTAGCCTTAACTATCCTAGAAATAGCTCTGTAGACCAGGCTGGCCACAAACTCACAGAGACGGACCTGCCTCAGCCTCCCGAGTGCTGGGATTAAAGATGTGCGCTTCACCACACGGTGTCTGCCTTTGCTTTGGTTTGCATTTGAGAGAGTCTCACTAGCTGCTAGTGTGTCTGTTGCTTACTATGTAGAGCAAACTGATCTTGACCTTCCAGCAATCCTTCTGCATCTGCCTTCCAAGTGCTAGAACAGATGTATACCACCACACTTGGCTATATGGCTATATGGTTTTTACTTCTCCCAATTATTATTTTGGGGGGGGCTGATGGTTTACTGTATTGCACGTGATTCAGTTCTTCCTACACTGTCGTTTATCAGTTCCTCTCATGAAATCTCGTGAAATATGTTGCCTCTGTGCTCTTGTAGTTGAAAATGTCCTTTTTTTTTTTTCCTTTTCGGTGTATAGCATTCCTTCATATATCTTCTACAGTGCTGGCTTAGTGGTCATGAGCTGCCTTAGTTGTATTTATCTTGCACTGTTCTATTTCTCCATTAGTTTTAAAATATAGCTTTGCTGAAGATAGCAATCTTGCTTGACAGTTATTTACCTCCAGAGCTTTAAATCAATCATTCCATACTTTTCTGGCCTTTAGGGTTGCTGATGAGAACTCTGATGTTTGCCTGATATGTTTGCCTTTGTGTATGACTTAATGTTTTTCCCTTACAGATTTTAGTATTATTTCTTTGCCTTGTATTTTGACATGTTGAACAGAATGTGTCATAGGAAGGGTCTTCTCCAGTCATTGCTATATGAGACATAAATGCCTGTTTTATTTAGATGCCCAATTCTTTGTCTGCATTTGGACATCTTCTGCTAGAAGTTCATTAAGTACACTATTCATACCTTTATCTCAGCTTATTATATCCACTAGTCTTAGATTTGGTCTTTTGACCATATCTGGGTTCTTGGATATTGTAGTCATGAATGGTTTTGTTATTGTCTTGGTTTTCTTTTTTATTGTTGGTGTGTGAATAGAGTATTTTATCAACCTTGTTGTCAATATCTTACATTCTATATTCTGCTTGGTCAAATCTATTTGTAACGCATTCACTTACTGTGATTTTTATTTGATTCATTGAGTTTTTAATTTTTTTTCAAATTTTCAATTTTATTAACTTTTTCACCCAAATTGTTGATTTTATCAATTACTTTGCTAATTTTTTCCTTTTATATTGCTGTATTTCCTCTCCAGAGTCTATATGAATTCCTTTTAGCCATCTACTTCTTTGTATCCTCTTTGAGATCATTAATCATTTTTATTGGTAAACTCTGAGCTTCTCATATGGCAACTTATGCATTTGAGGACCTTCAATCTTGTAGAGTCATGTTGCTAAACTTCTGCCTGTCTCTTGCACTTCGGCACTGCAGACTGTAGGTTTGAATGCCATTTCTGGTTTTACATGAAGGTCATGTTATTGAATAACTTACCCTAGGACACCCAATTCCTAACTACTCAGAGAAGTTGAAACAAGCTTGTGCAACAACATCAAACCTTACAAATTCTAAAAACATTATTAAATTCAATTTAGCCGCTGGCCCCGAATTTACCACAAATGATCATAAAATAGAAAACAATAAAACCAGAATGGATCATGGAATTCATTGTTATTTGAATAAATGTAGAACTAGTACATGAGTGAAAAGAAAGAAGGAGGGAAACAGAGCAGAAGCAAAATCAAATAAAAGGAATGAAGGGATGGAGAAAAAGATTATGAAAGAGGAAAGAAAATAGCAGAGAATTGGGAAAATGCAATAAGAAAATTTGTAACCAAAATTGGACAAATGAAAGAAGAGAATCAAAACCTAAAACATGTAAACTCATCCTTTAAAAAGAGAAAAGAACATAAAAAAATAAATGTATAAGAGAAAGTAAAATTACTATAAAATAAAAGAAAGAAAAAAGGGAGAAATTACCCAATAAAATTATTAAGATTTTTTTTAATTTTACTAAAGCTGTAGAAAAAAGAAAAAGGGGGGGCCAAAATGGGAAAAAGGGTAGGAAGGAAAGGGAAAGAAGGAGAAAAAGAGGAGGAGGGGGAGAGAAGAGAGGAGGGGAAATGGCTGAAGGGAAATGAAGGAAAGGGGAGGAGGCAAGGACAGGGGAAGGAAGGGGAGGAAAGGAGGGAGGGAAAAATGGTGAGTAACATCTCTCAGGAAGAGTAAATCGCCTACTGTGTATGTGGTGTGGGGCAGTCAGCTGAACTTACTGACTCTTGTCTTTCCTGTATTCCTTGATGTCCAGCAGAGAGGCCCTTACTTGTGTTGCCCTTCTGTTCCTCCACACTCCTCAGCTGTCCCATCATTCCTGTGATTCCCAAAGTTCTTCCTTTCTTTCTGTCTTTGGAATAATCTATTTTTCTTACCCCAACACTTCACCTTTGTGGGGTCACACAGAGGGAGTTACAAGTCTACCACCTTCTCCTGTCTCCTAAGCCCGGTTTTAATTTGCATATCGCAAATTAATGTTGTTAAGCGTCTTAAAAGTATATATCCATAGGCCATTTACACATCTTCTTTTAAGAAATGGATTTTGTTATTTTTACTGTTGTTTTAATTACTAATTATATGGCTTTTATTATCATAGGAGCTTCCTGCTTCTGAAAAGAAAGCTGCTACCTCAAAATATCATAGACTTCAGATCTAGAGCATAATTTCTTTTGTGATTATTCATTCAATATGTATTTAACATATGCTAGTGAACAACAGAGCAAATTCCTCATCTTCTGGTACACATTGTGATAAAATGAAAGAATGAAGATAATAAATGAATTTTAAAACAGGATGTTTGGCAATAACAAATGCCACAGGGGGAAAAAAAGTATATTATGACCAGGCAAAGGTATTATTCATTATAGTAAAGGACTCAGGTCCCAGACTACTTGAACTTAGTGTCACACAACTTATCAAGACTTTTAGATATTACAGTCTGATCCTTGGGCCTATATTCTCCTTGGTGTGATTTCAGAGGCAAGTGGGACACATAAAAGTGAGAGAAAAAAATGTTTCCACTGCCTGCTTGTTCAAACCTAAAAGCATTGCAAGAAGAGAAGATTTGAACAACTGTGTGTATAGCAATTGTGTGCACTGGGTATGTGTGTGGGTGTCTGTATATGTGAGACTATTGTGGATGTGAGTGTGTGTGTGTGTGTGTGTGTGTGTGTGTGTCTTAGCCAGTACTAGGTATTCAAACATTAAGCACAT
Organism: Meriones unguiculatus; assembly: GCF_030254825.1. NCBI lineage: Eukaryota > Metazoa > Chordata > Mammalia > Rodentia > Muridae > Meriones > Meriones unguiculatus. Next base: position 26,228,498 of record NC_083357.1, read on the forward strand.
ATTATACCTCTGCTAGACCCTAGAGTAGGAGATGTTATAAAATTTTTTTTGTCTTACTAAACCTAAAAACAGCCTCATGTAGATTTTCAGCATGGCTTTCTAGGCAAGCATGCCAGTGAGTCATGTTAGTATAAGAAATGAAATCTACTGTCACCTTAGAGTTCCTCCTAAGGCCTTAACAAAACTAGAAAAGTAGGATATTCATTCAAAGCCATAATGGGGAGTAAATAATTCATCCCTCCCAACTATATGACTTACAAAGAGTGGAAATGTCTAAGAGAGAACAGTGTGTAGACAGGAGCTGGGTGTGTATTAGAGGGGAGGACCAGTTTGGGGGTCCACCCACATTTGAATCTGAGCACGTGTTATAGGCTATGTCCACACAGCCTAAGCTCCCGCAGTGTTCTACACAGACATGCAATAGAACCCACAAACCATACTGCCTACAACTGTTCCAGTGTTCAGAACAACACCTTTGAGTCCATCTATAAATATCTTCAGCTCAGCCTCCAGGACATTAGCAGAATCTAAGCACTCCTTGTCAACTCTTCGAGAACCTCCCAGATCAAGCCTCAGTAGGAAGGTCTTCAAGAATCTTTCAGAGTCTCATCTTCTGCTGGACCCCGCCCCACCCAGACTGCATGTCCTACTGTGGAACCTCTGAAAACTAAGTCAGATCACATCCCTGTTTGTGTAAGGACTTCCAAAACTTTCTCATCTCACATCCTACAAGTTCCTTCACGGTCAGCTCCAACCAGGCTCTTGCTCCATCAGCCCCAAAGGCCTCTATGCTTCAATCCAACAGGCTGGAATGTTTCTATTTTTAGACTTTTTACACTTCTGCTCCCTCCATCTGGGAGATCCTCTCCAAGAAGCCACATGGCTGCTTCCACTCTCCAACCTCATCTCTGTTGAAGTCTTAGATCAATCAATCTAGAATGACATGAAACAGCCCCACGTCCATGCCTCTCTGCAGAACCTTACTTTGATCATTCCTGTGGCCTTGGTATGACCTGACTTCCTCCTCCATCTCTACCCTCCATTCCTTTCTCTTCCTTTCTTGTTCCTTCTTTTCTGTTCTTAGCATTATCAGTATAATGAGTTGTGGTTCAGAAAGTTATACCCCAAAGTATGGCCCTTTGGCATGCTGAGTACTTTGAGGTAAAAGAAAATCAAGATCCACCTGGCCTCCTGTCTATCACCCCTCTCTCCCAATAAACACAGGGAAGGGCTTTCTCAATTTCCCTTTTCTTACTGAAAGCAGTTCCTACACTGGAAGGCAATTGTTACTAACTCTCTCTCTCCAGAGAAAATCAACTCATATCACAGAAAAGGAGAATAAGAATCAATGCCCACCTCCCCCAGAAAGAATCTGGCCCACCAGCCTATCCCTATCCTTTTAAAGTCTGAGACATTATGAGCAAAACAATTCACCCTCCCAAAACCTCCAACCACCATCCTATAGACACCCCAAGCCCCTATTTTCTTCTGCAGCGCAGAACATTATATAAGCTTCAAATTCTGGCCTTTCTTCAAGCATTATATTTTTCAATGTTCCCTACCATGCATATGTATGCTTTAAATTTGTTTATCTTTTTTCCCATTATGCTATTGTCTATTTCATAGACTCCAATTATTGAAGCTTTAGAAAGTAGAGAAGCAGTTCCTTTGTCCCTGTAATACATGAGCACCACCTGTTTAAGGACATGATCTGTTCTCTTTATTTCTGTGCCTAGAACAGTGTCCAGTCCAAGCCAGGCACGCCAAGTGCTCTGATGAAATCAGTCACCATGAAACCAGGCACCACAGCACAGAAAAGTCCCTGCATCCCAAAATGCAACCACTCTGCTTGAGTGGGCTGGGCTCAGCCTTTTTTAACAGCAGGATATCAAGGTTTAAACACATAAAGATAGTGCTGGGCAGTAGAAAGTGAAAGCTCTTTGCTCTAGCAGGAAATCGGATACTATCCAATGCTGAGCATGTCTGGTGGCATTTAGGTTGTATAGCTACAGAACTGTAAACATACTTCTTAACTTCGTGCTGGGGTGGTGGCTGGGCGACAAGCAGCTCTGATTTTCAGACTAAAATCTTTCTAGTGGCCTTTAGCTAAGACCCCTGAAACGAACATTTTATAGTCAATCTGGGGCAACCTGAGGTTCATTTAAATGCAATTATTACATTACTATAAAATAAGCCATGGCTATCCAAGGATTTAGGCTTCTGTCCAAAGTTTTCCTCATCGGAACTGATAGCTGCTCCTAAGTAGAAATCACCTGAAGCGTGTTCATCCACTTAAACTTCAGCACTACCTGTGAAAAGAATGGCTGCACCAGTTTGTCCCAAATGTCAAAAACTTGAGATTTAAAGTTTGAGACTGGTATCTGCCATTGAGACTGGTATTTACCATTTTTTTCATTTGTGAAATATTTATCACTCTTAATACTAACCCTACCTAGTCCTTTCAGAATTGTCACCTACAGCTGGAGAATCACCTGAGTCAAGATTGTGTAGATGAGGAGCTTGGCTCTGGTTCACCAGGATGAACAGAACATGCAGTACAGAACAGGCACTGATGTACATTTGTTGAATATATGCAGGAAGATTCAAACAACAGAACAAAACATAATCCAAGCTCTCCCACAATCCCAACTTTCACAATTACTGCAGGGATGAAAGACAGTAACGATGCACATTCTAAAAATGTTCTGAAGCAAGACATGTTAAAAGAGCATTTTTTTTTCACTTCTAGCATCACCATGTTAACAGCTACTATCGAATGTCTGTTCTACATTTGCCCACTTCAGCAGTGGCGCTCTTATGTAGTGCCAGCACAGCCAGAACTAGAAAGAAACTACTATTTATTGAAACCTTATGATGTCTAAAGGAGAAAGATAGAGACTCTTTCTAATGCTTTATAGTCAAATTTGAGCCACCCGGGCTGTCGCAGCTTAGGAATAAGTTCTTGCCAGAAAAAGTCAGAAACTGAGTCCACAAACCCCACACAGGACCCAGCAGTCACTCAGCATTTAGCTCCTACAAGCATATACATGGCATTTTGCAGACATGAGCTCATTTAATTTTCAAACGGCCTTTAGGGTAGCTGCATCTATAATCCCCTTTTTTATACATTAGAAAATAGAGGCTCAAAGACATTGCTCCAAGATCTGTTAGAAGGTGGTAGAATCAAGATTTCACTGTCTGTCTTCAAAGTCCACACCATTAACCATATATAATGTATAACCTGAGAGCATGCGCTGGTTAATTTCAGTAGTCTTATTTTGATTCAAACTTTGTTTAACACCCTGCCAGCATTGCCTCGATGTTCTTTTTTCCCCACCATGCATGTGTCTATTCTTGAGAATAAGTAAAAGTCTATGAATGGGACAAAATAGAAAGACCCAATTTTAACATCTTGGCCCCCAGCTGTGTGTCCTAACTCTTGTCCTAGCCTCTTAGGGCAGCTCTGGAGTCAGAAATGAGAAGACACAGCCCTGGACAATGCTCCAGTCCTTGTCTCTGTTACACAACAACTCTTAGAAACTTTTCATTTTCTCTCCTTCTGGGGGCAAACATGTTCACTTGAGTCATTATGGCCATCCGCTAGGCTTGATTTGGAAGCAATTCCTAATTAAGTAGGACTATCAAATGCTGCGAGATATGAAATCTCTTGCTGCTAAATTGTGCACAGGCCGAAAGTGATGAGGATTTGTTTAGATATGCATAGTGCTTCGCATTCAGGGACTAGCAGTTACCAAGACACTTAGACCAATCATCATTAGGACAACCCTATCTCAGCAGCCAGGAAATGAAGATCCCTGTGCAGAGCTACCTGCCCAGACTAATGGTCAAGAGGTTGATGAGGCATTAATGAGACTATGAATCAAAATTTACCTAACAAACAATCCCCAAAGGCTCTTGCTTAGAGTTGCTTCTGTTTCAATTTATCTTGGCACTCAGTCTGAAACCAAATGACCATACTAAAATGTCTGTCTTAGTGGCCTTCTTTGTAAGTAAATATTTTTGAAGATGGCATGCATACAATGTAGATCGGTGATATCCATTCACCACAACCTCCTTCTAACTCCCCGAAATGCCTTCTCCCCATAACCATTCCAAATTCATGTTCTATTTGTTGTTGTTCTTGTTCTAGTTAATAATCCCAAAGTCAACCAGTGATGTTCATATACACATGAGTGTGTGGCTATCTACTGTGGCAGAAACAACCTATAAATCAACATTTAAATCTTTTTGATTGTGTTTATTTGTTTGCGGTGGGGATTTCCACAGCTTGTGGGTGGAGGTCAGAGGACAGTTGTGGAACCCACATTGTAGGATGGAAATCTGGTCATGAGGCATAGCAATACACGCCTTTAGCCTTTACCCCTTGGAACTTAGTGATCTATATTTAAACAACTCTTTCAATTAACCACAATGCCTGAATTTCTTTCTAAGTAAAAAAAAAAAAAGTCAAAGGGGTTTAAGTATTAATAGTAAATAAAATACTGATGAGAGTCAAGCTTATTAATTACTTTCCACTAAGTATAGTTGTATCTATAGTTCTTTGAGATGTTAGACATAATAACAACAGATACCCTCACTAAGCAAAGATACACTATGCACCATACGGAGTACTTTCAATCATTAACAACATGTAGCCTGAGCCTGGGTCATTTCCCTGTTCTATGATCCTACAACACCAAGCCCTCTCTGTTACCAAACTCACCATAAACTCATTTATCTTTTGACAACTATGTCAAGCTATAAGCTTCACAAGCTTCAAGAACCAGGACCAGTACTTTATTATTTTAGCTATAACCCCAGCTTTAACACACACAGTATTGCAGGAGATGTTTTAAAAATATTTGAGAAATGAGTGAATTAAACATATAGACATTAAGCAATGACCCTAGTTATATTGCTAATAAGTAGGATATGCTACATTTGACCTCAGCCTCCTGAGCCTATGCTCCTAAGCCATAGCACAAGGTCTCCCCAGGCTGGACAGTCACAAGCCAGGGCAATGATTCTGTGGAGATATGAGAAGGCAAATAGGACTCTTCTCTGACTACTGAAGTAAGGACTTATACTGCAAAATAAGTGCTAGTGTGCACAAAGCTTTGAGTCTATATCCAATCTTTCCATGTGTCCTTTTACTTTCCCTAAATTGTATCAACTATATTATTGTTGCTGTAACTGAATGTTTAGAACACAAAGGATGCTGGTCAGGAGAAACAGAATTCTCAACCAATTAAAACCTAGTAACAATTGTATTCTTTGTCTGTCTTATAGAGAATTAAAGGAGAAAATAAATAGACATGTGTAAGCCTTGCCTGTTCTAGTGTGACTATTGGCAGCCAGAAGTCTATACTTTAGGCCTGATCAGACCAGAATTCTAATCGCAGGTTGACAGTTTTCAGTTCTGTTGGTTATAGGACAAATTCTGTAATCTCAAGCTCTTTTTTCACTCATGGAAATAATAATTCATGTAAGTGCCTGGTGTAGGATCTGGCAGTGACAGGGAAAGAAAGCCACCAGTAAGTGGTTCCTGTCTCTATCACCTTCCTCCTTACCATTACACAGTCAGTTGTACATGGAATAAGCCTTCCCTGGAACCTGGATATTTGCACATTGGTTCCTTTCTTGTCAGTGCAAAGCTGTGAAACACGGGTTTTATTGAAGATGTTTATTTCACTTGGGAATCTTGCCTTTCTGAAGGACCCATGCATGGGTCCTGCTAGTCCCACCAAAAGCTGGAGCACACACCGACCTCTGACCTCTGACCTATGACTTCTACTCTTTTCCTGGAGCCTAGAAGCTCTGAGAATATGAGGTTAGGAACTTCTACCCACACTATCTCAATGTGTGTAACACAGTTTAAAATCCTAAGCTTACAACTCAAGGGCCAACAATATCTGGTCCCAATCATTTTGTCTTGAGCTCACAGTTAAAAACTAATCTCTTCATTAAGAATAAAGATTCAGTCCAATAAACTCATGATGACTACATCAGCATATTCTGTTTCCATCTATTTGGGGACTTTTTGGTTTTACTTTGATCAATCATCTATTCTTTCAGTCAGAAATAATTATTTTGCTCTTTTTTTTCCAGTGATGAGATATAAATATGAAAAAGAGACACTTTAAACATGGTAGGGTAGGCTTTAGCTTCCCCCCCAAAAAAATTTTTTTTTACTCAATTTAAACAATATTCATGAGCACTTTGGCTACTTTGGATTCATAAAGTCAAGTGTTACTAATTAAGTAAATGAGTGATTTAGGTTTTATTCTTGACACCAAATATAACCCCTCAACAGGCATAGAAGGATGAGAGTGTTATTGATTATCGGCGATGGTAGTAGCTGTCATGGAACTTTCTGGGCTCAGATCATAGCACCTGCATGTGAGATGTTGGACTTTAGTCTTATAGTCTGTGTTCTCATCTTTAAATCAATATCTACATTGTTTCACCTATGCCTCCAGAGGAGCCATAGCAACCACCTCTTAGGTATAAATCCCAAGCCCACTTTTTAGTTTAGTATTAACATTAATATTAATATTTGGAGAAAGAAAGTGTGACTCCTAGAGATCATGACTCTAGTCTCCAGTCTGATTGATTTCATGGTTTTCATGCAAATAGATAGACAAGGCATTTTCTAATTTTATTCTTAACAATTCCTTGAGATATTCAAAAGGTTATGGCAAAAAAAAAAAACAGCTTCCTATAAGTTTATATAGTTTAGGCAACAGGTCGATCTGGTCTTCATTCCCACGTAAAGCAGGGTCCTGAGAAGAAATACATCAGCACAGTTTGTTGTTTTGTTTTAGCCACTCATGGTTTTTTTCTATGTATGAATGTTTTGGCTATATGCGCGTCTCACACATGTGATGCCTGGTACCATGGAAGTCAGAAGGACACAGGTTCTCCTGAAACAGCAGTTGCAGCCACATGTGGCTGCTGGAACCTGAACACTGTTCTTTTGCCAGAGGAGCAAGTGCTCTTAACTTCTGAGTCATCTCTCCAGAGCCTGCATCAACACATTTTGAATAAGATGAATGCAAACACAAAGCTATACCTACACTCTAAAACCAACAACATGGCATTTTTCTCCAAGACCAAGATGAGCTCCTAAACAGGCCATAAACTTGTCTTCCAAACTACCTGGCATCACAAAACTACCCCTCCTACTTGAAATTTCTAGACTTGAGGTGTGACTGAAGATAATCCTGCAATTTCTTTACAGGAACATGGAAGCATGTCAATGATCCATCAATTTGCCTAGTATTCTCAAAAATATTCAGTGAAGTCCCTAGAATAACAAGAAAGAATGAGCATAGATGTTATGTGTGCAGGCAATTTGGCTGGCCTACCCTTAGGGGCCTTTCGGGTCCTGACAATGTCTGTCACCACTTGCATCCTATGTCATCACCTGGGCCAGGTGCTCCAGATATAACCTGTCACTCCCATGCATGCTCTCTTTGGTTTCTCTCTCCTTCCCTGTGTTGGGGCACTCTCCCTCCCTCCACATCTCTCTCTGTCTACTTCTGTCTCTCTGCCCTCATGGCTCACTCAGGCCCTAACTTCCTTCTCTCAAATAAATCTTCTCATACCATACACGTTGCTTGGCAGCATATCTTGATATATTATAACAATAGAGTCCTGGAGTAGAAAAGATATAATCTTAAATTTTCTTTTACAAATTGTAGATGGTTTTTGTAGTCTAGTCTAACGTTTTAAAAATTCATGCAAATTTTGTAAGCTGCTGCATAACAAAATTTGTTGTTTTTAGTATTCGCACATACTTTTCTTTCCCCTCAAATACTCAAGCAAAAGCATGTGCTGTGGCTGTGCTTCCATTAGCCAGCTACTTTGGGGATGCCCTTGTGCACAGCCTCACACTGCACTCATTAGCTACACTGGAAACCATGCAATTAATCAGATTGAGAACTACACTTGTGACCACTAGAAGTCACACTTCATTTCTTCAAATATTAATAATAACACTAATACTAAAATTAAAGAGTGGGTTTGAAAATCACACTCTCACATGGGAGGTGGTGGCTATGGCTCCTATAGGGACATAGGTGAAACAATGTTGGTATCAATTTAGCAATGAGAACACACAGATAATGAGACTTAAAGTTTCTTCCCAAAGTCCAACATCTCGTGAAGCAAGTGCTATGACTGCAGCGCAGAATGTTGCATAGCAGCTACCACCATCTTCCCTGATAAACATTAGCAACACAATCATCAAACTACCCTTGCTCAGGGCTTACTCTTGGTGGCAACCAAAAATAAAAGCTGGAAGATTTGCTTCAAACATGAGGGAAGAAGGTTTATTTTCCCCAGACACAATTTTACTTAACTGAAATACTATCTACGGGCAAATTGTACATCTTGGGTGCAAAAAGTCAAGTGTTACTAAGTAAACGAGCATCAACACAAATTATTAAACAAAAATTACATTTAAATTAGCTTTACCAGATAGTTTAAAAAAATAAGCCAACTTTAAAAGAATCTTCCAATTTTGTTTTTAAACTTTTCTCACACAGTAAATGATTCACTTCGATTGTTTTAAAAGATGAATACATGCGAGTAACCAGGGCATACCTAACTTTACTAGCATTCCAGCATTGGGCAAAAAAAGCAAGTATCATTACCACAATTACTTGGCTCTATCTGGCTAATAATGAATAAAAATGGGGGATATAGACAAACAGGTGTGGGCTTATAGGAAATATTATGAGAAGCCTTAACCCCTCGTTGGAACATCCTGCCTCAGTTCTAGAACTAGCAGTGGTGGTGTCCGAGGTCTGAGTAGGTTCAGGAGACCATTGCCCCCAGGGGCGAGACGTGCTCCATGCCAATTGACTAACTCCATGTTTTCCTCCAATTTTGAAAGTCATTTAAGGTTCTTAAATTATTTTTTCCCTTTTTTCTTAAATTTTTCATCAATTACACTTTATTCATTCTGCATCCCCCCATAAGCCCCTCCCTCCTCCCATCCCAATCCCACCCTCCCTCCTCCCTCTGCTTGCATGCCACTCCCCAAGTCCACTAATAGGGGAGGTTCTCCTCTCCTTTCTGATCTTAGTCTGTCAGTTCACATCAAAAGTGGCTGTATTGTCCTCTACTGTGGCCTGGTAAGGCTGCTCCCCCCCCCAGAGGGAGGTGATCAAAGAGCAGGCCAATCAGAGTATGTCAGAGGCAGTCCCTCTTCACATTACTATGTAACCCAATTGGACTCTGAACTGCCCTGGGCTACATCTGTGCAGGGGTTCTAGGTTATCTCCATGAATAGTCCTTGGTTGGAGTATGAGTCTCTGGGAAGTTCCCTATGTTCAAATTTTCTTGTTCTGTTGCTCTCCTTGTGGAGACCCTGTCTCGCATGCCTCACTGGGTGCCTATGCCCATTGATGCCCCTCACGCTATGACTCTCTTCAGACAGAAAAGGGATCTTGGAACTACAGCCACCATTGTTACTACCATCTCATTGACGGCTGTTGGAGCTACCACCAGGGCATTAGCCATGAGTCATACTGGGCAGACGGCTCAGACCCTGAATAATCATTTAGCCAATGTAGCTCATGCCTTAGTTGTACATAAAGGAATTAATGCTCAACTAAAAGGAAGCTTGATGGTGTTCAATCAGATTTGACCTCTTGCAGGAGCAAATTGATACCCTATGGCAAATCGCTCAACCTGGCTGTCAATGAAAGTATGCTGGACTTTGTGTCACTAGCATACAACATGAGAATTTCTCCTGCGCTGCAAATCTGTCTAAACAATTGTTGAGCTATATTTTAGGTAATTGGACTGGAGAATTCGATACTACGATGGAGCAGCTGAGAGTGGCCATTGTCACAGTAAATTCTACCGGAGTGGACGCAGGACTAGCCACAGGATTATCAACATGGATTGCTGCAGCCATGAATCATCTGAAGGAATGGGTGGGCATGGGAGTGTTAGCAGGCCTTCTGGTGTTGGTCTCCTTGGTTTGCCTGTGGTATATATGCAAGATTAGAGTCTCACAACAGTGTGATGCAGCCATGATCATTCAGGCCTTTACAGCCATTGAAGCAGGACATTCTCCCCAAGCATGGTTGGATACCATAAAAAGCTAAAATGATACGCTCAGGATGCGAGGCTAAGCACTGCACTCAGGGTCAGCCGCTTTGGACCCAGAGAAGAGCATGTCTGATTGCATGCGGGTTGATGCCCCAGGTCCCGCCTCTGAGAAAAAGGTATCGGACGGGTCTGATGCTCTTTGGGTGGATGACACCTAAATGAACATCTGTACAAAGTCCCAATTTATTTCTAATATCAGAGATCAGACCTCTACTCTTGCCTGATGCGTCTAAAACAAAAAGGGGGAACTGTAGAGAGCTGCGGAATGCTATGCCTTAAAGATGGAGCTGGTTTCCGCCTTCCACCTTCCCGATGGTGAGTGCTCTCCGTCACGAACAACTCCACATTTGGCTAAGGCCGAGGATCTGGCTTGCTTCTATGTATGTGGACCTATCTGCATTGCCCCCGTGGCACGCCTGGGTTGGCTACCCAGAGGCTATTTAAGCTGTGGGCTGGCTTTCCCCGGGGTCCGAGGATTGTTCAATGTTCCTGAATAAACTGCATTGAAAAAAAAAAAAAAAGAAAATTTACACAATGGAATACTACTCCGCTATTAAAAACAAGGACATAAAGAAATTTACAGGCCACCACAGTAAAGGACAATGCAGCCACTTTTGATGAGAACTGACAGACTAAGATCAGAAAGGAGAGGAGAACCTCCCCTATCAGTGGACTTGGGGAGTGGCATGCATGCAGAAAGGGGAAGGAGGGTGGGATTGGCAGGGGAGGAGGGAGGTGCTTATGGGGGGATACAAAATGAATAAAGTGTAATTAATAAAAAATTTAAAAAAAAAAAAAGATGAATACAGATAGAAAATGAGAAAGTGAGTGCCATAACTATTTTTGTCCCTGGACATTTCTCCAGAATCACATCCTTTAAGCAACCCCGGGCATGATTTAATTTACCTGAGAGGTCATCTTGCTTGAGGAGTAGGTCCTTCTTGTTTAAATTCAGCTTGCTCAATCAGATGGACATGGAGTGGAAAATGGGGCACACCCCTGTCCTGGAATTCATCCTACATTAACTAAAGTCATCTTGCTTTCGTAACAAATGAGCCATGAGACACAATGCCAGAAATTGATTTGGAAGAGTAAATATACAGTCCACAAGGGAGTGTCTCTATAGTCTACAGCACAAAGTCCCTGGTTGACCCTAGGTACCATGGTGAGGCTGTAAGACAGAACAACAAAGAAAGACTCAATGCATCACCGCTCCTCCACAGACATGAAGACATACTGATGGTTCCTTTTATCCTGTGTCTGCTCCTGAGGTGGCCTCAGTGCTTTGTCGCTGGTCAGCTTTTCCCCACTGTAGCTAGCGTAGGTGCGTAGGTTGCTTCTCTCCAATATGATTCCCCAACCACTTCCTTCATGGTGCTTTTCAAAAACTCTCATTATCTTTTCTTTGTCTGTGCACTTGCTCATTCTCCAGGTTCCCTCTGTCTTGTTCTTCTCAGTGTCATGGCGCCTAGCTCAGAGCCTAGCCCCAGGAAGGAGAGGCTACAAAGCATTTGCTGGGTGAAAGCACAAGCCATGACTGTCACACAAGATGCAGCGTTCCTTTGAGTTCATTTTTACAAATCAGGTTCTATTTCATTTCATTAAATAATTTTATTTACTAGTCATCATTTGAAATTGCTCTGGGTTCTTATTAATAAGGAAATATAGAGTCTATCTGCAAGAAGGCGGGGGGAACTTTCAGCCACTTGTTCCGAAGGTCTCTCAAAATAATGTTGTGGTATAATTTGGTTTGAAAGCAGGGTCCAGCATTTTATTACCTCCAAATCTGTTCAGCAAAGCTGAAGGCCTGTGATAAGGCTCATTAAGTCACTGAAAGGCCTATCTTTGCATGCCTTTCACACAAAAGGTCTCAGCTTAATGCCAGGTAATTACTGTTCATTTTCCCCTGCTTATTTCCATTTCCTGAAGATTCCCAGGAAAGTTGGCCTCAGCGGACAGCACCTGCAGTTTAAGAACTACGCACAGCAAGAAAGGCCCTCGATCCCTTGGAACTGCAGCTAGGAGAAATGAGTCCGGTTTGGGGGCTTAGAATTTAAGCACAGACCATCTGCAGGTCACCCTCTCTCTGGAGCCACGCGTAAGAGGGAAAAGTTCCTGGTCCATGCTGGTTAGCATCCCCACAGCAAATGCATCATCTGTCATTATAGGAGATTCTACACCTGTAGGGCTATAAATAACACTGCAGCTCCAGGTTATATAGGCTTAGTTCTCAGCTCTACACCTGTGACTCTGGGCAAAGAGTTCATTCTCTGTATCAATTGCCACATTTGTAAAGTAGGGTTCGCTATACATCCTTTGTCATTTTAAAAATTAAATGCAAAGTACAGAAAACTGTGTCTTCCACAGGCTAAGTTCTCCACAGTACTGTTCGGTCACTATTCATTACTATGATTTACACTGTCATCTCTGATGCCCTGTTTACAAGAAGACTTTATCCATATCATTGATGATAACTTTGCTTATAATTCCATGTAGACCCATTAATACTGCTGGAGGCGATAAATTTTTACCAGTTTTGAAACAGGCAATCAAGAGTAAGCAGTGATCAGAAAGAACTTCTCATTGGGAAGCTTCACTTTGATATTGCAGGGAGCATGGCAAAGCACTTTGGAGGCCATACACATCACTACTCTCAGATCTGTACCTTGTTTTATATTTAATCAACTGAGGGCTTCAACTTACCACTCTCCACTGCAGTGATGTCCCAACACACTTTTCTGGTATTGGCTCTCCTCACTTGACCAGCATCATGAATGATCAGCACGAGAGCTTAACTTCTTACAGGTACTGAGATGACTAACTGTATGTGTCAGTGAGTGTGAACCGAGAACTATATAGAAAGCTGGGAAAACATTACTGCTGGGTATGTCTGGGAGGGCACAGTTTTGGAATCATTGAATTCCGATAAGGGAAGTCGCACTTAGTCCACCAAGGGCCACCAGAGAACAACGGGACAGATACAGATACAGTGTTCTGTAGCAGAACACTGGTCTTCGCTGGCTTTGGGACTAGAACTTAGACCAGTCTTTAGGCTTTATACTGTGACAAGAACTCTCCCCACTGCTAGTCCTCATTCTCAAGCCTCCAGCTTAGGAAATTAACCTGTGGCTTCCATGGATCTCCAGGAATTCTCAGCATCCATAATCACTTAAATCTACTTCTCATAACAGTACTCTTTGAACTGTTTCTGGTATCTGAGGAAGACTGAATAATGCAGCTTCTGATTTACAAGGCATGGCTAGGAACTCAAACAATCTAGATGAAATTCTGGGCTCTGTTATGAGATACCCAGGATACTTTGCACACAAAGTCTCAATTGCCCTTTAAAAATAGTAATATTAAACTCAAAAAATGTCTTAAAGATTTCATATTACCAAGGGTTGTTTATAAAACTCATAGGATAATGTAACTTTCATAGAAAATAGTCAATAAGTATAAATTACTATATTCAGATTGGTGTTAGGGATATAAACTCTAGAAGCCCTTTTCTATTAGATGGTCATTATAAAAAGGCAATCAACAGGTCAAGTCCTAAGAGTAAACATTATATTTGAACAACAGACTTACAGACTATAAAAAAATGTTCATTCAGCAGCAAATCAATAATTGTAAATTGGCTAGTAATCCTCTCCTGGCATTCTTATCAAGTTAACCCTACCTACAACGTTGAGACGTAATATTTACAAAAAAAATGCCTTTGGAAATCATCAATATTTGATTAAATGGTAAGATGTTAACATGAAAACATTAAGAGGGTGAATAACATACACGAGAAGAATCAGCAGCAGGAGGTAGGTATGTATGCCTATAACTCCAAGCATTGGGGAGGTTCAAACAGAATGGCTGCTGCAAGTTTGAAGCAATCTGGGACAACAGAGTGATTATTCAACTAGCCTGGGGTACATTGCAAGACACTGTCCCCCAACACCCTAAAAAAAAGAAATAAGGAAGGAAGTGAAGAAAGAATGGAACAAACCAACAATAAAGGAAGAAAATGAAGGAAAAGGCTAGTATGAAGTAGGTTCTTTGAATCTACTGCTCTATCTCCCACATTAAGCTCACTTAATTAGTACAGCATAGATACTCTTGAGGCCAGGAACAGAAAAGTATGTGTCTAGGACAGAATCCATGTGGTTTAGCATCTTCTTGAGCTACCCACCAGTCCATTCTTTTCAGGTTCATATTCTAGTGCATGGAGAAAGATGTGATTAGAAAGCAGGAACTGGGAATGGGTTGAAGGATAAAAGAAAAATAGCATCATGCCATTTGCAGAAGGAAAAGGTGCATTTTACCCAGCACAGCAAACAACAAGCACACAGACGCATTAGACATGGGCTGGGAACAGCCACTGAAGAAAGAAAAAATGTGTTTTAGGTTCTACAAGTTATATATGAAAACCTATTGATATAGCACTCATATCAGGATAGGCCCAATATTAAGAAAGAGCCAGATAAGCAGGTAGGCTAACTGCAGATCTTCACCCCTTCCTCCTGTCTCCCAAATCTGATGTAGCAAGTTCATCCCCAGCTATGCAGCAGACCACCTGCTGAGGCCTCCCATTTGTCTCTTTGCTCTTCTCCAATGGGTCACACAGATCTTTCCTTCCAAACTTCCTTTGCCCCCTCATGTTTTTTTCTTTTTTTTTTCAATTTATTCATTATATATTCTGATTGAAGCCCCCTCCCTCAACTCCTTCCGGTCCCACCCTCCTCCATCTTCCCCACTATCCCTTTCCCCTATTCCACTGAAAGGGGAAGTTCTCCTCCCCTGCCATCTACCCATAGATTATCAAGTCTCATCAGGACTGTCTGGATCCTCTTCCTCTGCGGCCTGGCAAAGTTGCATTGCCAGGGGAAGTGATCAAAGATCAGTTCATGACAGAGGCAGCCCCTACTCACCTTACTCAGGAACCCACATGGAGACTGAGCTGCCAATAGGCTACATCTGAGCTGGGGGTCTAGGTCCTCTCCGTGCATTGTTCTCCTAGCTCCAAATTCAACTAACACAGGCCGCTTCAGCCAACTAAGAAGGTAGGGTAACTGCAAATCTTCACCTCTCCCTCCATTCCCCCAATTCAATCTCCTGCTCTCATTCCCAGTTTTGTAGCAGACCACCTACTGTGGCCTCTCTTCACTCTTTGCCCAAATTCCCAGGGGACTAAGCTCTATCTAGTGGAATACCCTGCTTTTTCTCCTATGGACACCTCATTTCCCCAGCCCATTCCCATTCCTATTCTCAGATCCAAATATTTAAAACACATATTAACTGAAACCCCCAGTGGCCAAACCTATCAGATCCCTGGAAAATTTTTTTTTGTACCAGCCAATACATAGCCACCACACTCTCCTAAAACCAGAGAAGACAACAGAAATAAATGAACAAAGTTCCATCAAACAAAGACAAAACCAGACTATCAGCACCTAAAATTACAGTTTTATCAAACCCACATTCCTAGATGTCAGCAGCAGAAACACACAAATCAACAACAGCCGGACAATGTCTCCACTAAAACTCAGCAACCTGACCATGGCAGTCCCTGAGTATTGAAATACAGCTCCAGCACAAAATGGAGATCTTAAAATAGCCTTTATAGATACGAGATTCTTAAAGAGGAGATGAATAAATCTCTTAAAGAAATCTATAAATATACAAACAGTGGAGGAAAACAAATTGCTCAAAACCCAAAAGTGAAGATTAGAATCAATAAAGATAACCCAAACTGAGGAAAATCTGGAAATAACAAACTTAGGAACGCGAACACAAATCTTGAAAGCAAGCTTCTTTAACAGAATACAAGAGACGGAAAAGAGAATCTCAGACATTGAAGACACAACAGAGAGAGAGAGAGAGAAAAAAAGGAGAGTTTGGTAAAAAAAAAAAGTTAAATCTTAAAAACTTCTGACATATAACATCAGGAAATCTGGCACCATGAAAAGACAAAAATCTAAGAATAGTAGGAATAGAGGAAAGAAGAAATATTCTAAATTAAAGAAGATAACTACAAAGGCACAAGAAACATGCAGATCAGCTAACAGATTAAACCAAAAATGAAAGTTTTCTCAGCACATACTAATCAAAAACTAACTGTATAGGAGAAAGAACAATATTAAATATAAGGGGGAAAGACCAAATAACACAATAACCAAATAAAAGCAAACCTATTAAAATAACACCCATCTTCTCAATGGAGATTCTAAAAGCCAGAAGGACCTTGGCAGACATCTTGCAGACTCTAACAGAGCACAGATGCCAGCCCAGACTACTAAACCCAGAAAAGCTTTCACTCACAATAGATGGACATTCATGAAAATAGCAAATTTAAGCAATATCCCCTACAAATTCAGCTCTACAGAAGATGCAAGAAGAAAAACTGTAACCTAAAGAGGTTAACTACACCCAAGGAGACATGGGAAATAAATAACCATAGACCAGCCAATCAAAAGAGAGGAAACACAAATGGAGCATGCAGGCAGGCACACACACACACACACACACACACACACACACACACAGCAAAATAACAGAAATCAACAAACACTGGTCATTGATTTCTCTGAATATCAGTGATCTAAACCCCCTCTCCTGCTCAAAAAAAAAAAAAAAAAGAACAGAATTGGTGTGAGAACAGGATCCATCCTTCTGCTGAATTCAAGAAACACACCTAAAAACAAGTTTAGACATCATCTCAGCATGAAGGGTTGGAAAAGATATTCCAAGCAAACGGACCTAGGAAGCAAGCTGGTGTGGTCATTTTAATATGTGACAAAACAGATTTCACACCAAAACTAAACAGAAGGTCCAGACACAAGTCCACACACTTATGAACACTTGATTTTTTTTTAATGAAGAGGCCAGCAATACATACTATTTAAAAAAAAGCATCTTTAACAAATAGTACTGTCTTAACTGGACAGCTGCATGTAGAAGAAGACCCATGCTTACCATTGTGTTCAAAACTCACATGCAAGTGGATCAAAGACCTCAACATAAAACCAGATATAATCAACCTGGCAGAAGAGAAACTAGGGACTACCTTCGAATACAATGGCACAGAAGACAGTGTTCTGAACAGAACTCCAATAGTACAGGGATTAAAATCAACAATTAAATAAATGGGACCTCATGAAACTGAATAGCTTCTGTAAAGAAAAATATACTGTCCATCATTGGAACAAAGCAGTTGTGTACAGTATGGGCACTTTTTTTTTCACCAACTCTACATCTGGGAGAAGGCTATTATATAAAATATATAAACAAATAAAAAACCCAATTGAAAAGACCCAATTTTAAAATGGAGTACAAATCTAAACAGAATTTTCAAAAGATAAAACAATTCAAATGAATACTCAACATCCTTAGCCATCAGGGAAATGCAAATCATAAATCAAAACTACTTTGAGATTTCATCTAAAACTGTCAGAATGTCTGAGATTATTATCACCTCATGCTGATGAGGATGTGGAGTAAGAGGAACACTCTTCCATTGCTGGTAGAAGTACAAACTTATAGACACTATGGAAATTAATGTCGGATTTCCTCAGGAAGATGGGAATCAATCTACCTCAAGATCTAGCTATATCACTCTTGTGCATATACCCAAAGGATGCTTCGTCCTACCACAGAAACACTTACTCAGCCATGTTCATTGTTGCTCTATTCAAAATCATCAGAAATTGAAGTAACCTAGATGTTCCTCAACAGAAGAATGAATAAAGAAAATGTGGCCTTTATACAATGGAGTATAACTCACCAATAAAAAGAATGAAATAATGAAATTTGTAGGTAAATAAGCGGAACTTAAAAACTCATCTTGATGAAGTATCTCCAAACCAGAAAGACAAATATGGCATGAATTCACTTGTGTGTGTGTGTATAGTAGCTGTAGTCAATGTTAACTGAACTACAATCCATAGAATCACAGAGGATAGATACAGAGTAAGGAAGGAGGAGCAGAAATATAGACTTTGTTAAGAAAGGGAAATAGAAGAGACAGTTATGGATCAATGAAGAGGCTGGGGCAAGACGATGAAGTGGTGAAGGAAAAGGGAGAGGGGATGAGAGAGAGAACAGGGGGAGACAGCTAAAATTAAAGGCCAGGGGGGAAAAAACGCATGGCCAGGCTGGCGAAGAAGGCACTGACAATGGACTGTCTTCTCCAGAACTCCCAACCAAATACTGCAGGACGCACATCCACTGACATGCATGTTACTTTACAGGCAGAGGGAGAAAGTGTCTCATTGTGTCCTAAACTCTTCGCAGAATCTGAGTGCCTGTGCCCGTGTCTACAGAACACCACAGGACCCACACTTGACGATCAGAACAAAGGGCCGGACTCTCACTGACCCCTGTGCACTGCCTGTTTGAAATGGGGAGGGACTATTTGGACAAGGGCAGATCTAATGGCAGAAGTGAAAAGGAGGGCTTGGGCTCTGAAGTGGAAAAAAAAAAAAAACAACAGAAAGTCTGTAGAGGCATCTTGCCTTCCCAGAGAAGGTGGGCTCTCTTGGGGTCATGTACTGTGCCTGCTTGGTGGAGAAATCTCTTCTTAGTTTATTAGTTAACAAAGAAGGAGAGACATGATTTTTCTCTCTGAATGAAGTGGTAACTTCCAGCATCCATCTGTATCAGTTCCTCTTGTGGTGAATGTGAATTTTGAAGCTTTCTTTCTCTCTCAGCACCACATATGCTAGTATTTTCCATTTGCCAGCTCCCAACACGTCCCCAATTACTTCTTTTTTATTTTATAGCCTCCATGCTGATGTTTCATCAGTTATGACTGCTGGGTTCCACTGAGCATTAACAGCCAGCAGTGCCTGCAGGGGGGTGCAGAATTCATAAGTATACCAATCCTTTCTTTCTCCAAAGAATATTGTTTAATATAAATACAGTATGAGGTTAATGTGATACAAAAGAGAGGGTTTTCTCCCCTCAGAGTAATCAAAAAACTGAAAAAAAAATGTTTCAAGGAAAACTGCTTTAGACATGAGAATAAGAAATCACTTTTATTTAAGAAGTATTATTCTTTACTGAACAAAGAGCAAAAAAATTAATACATTTGAGTACATGAACACATTTGTATTTTAACCCATTCAATCAAAATATTTTTACTATACAAAAACTAAAACTACCTCCTTTTTAGCATAGGAGCAGTTGAAAATGTGAGATCCAATGTGCCTACAAATCATTTTAGTGAAATGCAAAGTGAAAAAAAAAGATCAAGGGAAAAATTGTTTTGTTTTTATGTCATTTGTTCTTACAAATACATAGTCATTCTTTATAAAGAGTCCTCAGTAACGTAAAGGGCTTTTGGCACGTCTCTGAGCAATTAGGATGAACCTGGATTTAAAGGCCCCTGAACTGTTGAGAATCAAATCATTTAGCTCCAATAGGTGGCTGTGATTAGGTACTGTTTTTCTAAAGCTTACATTAAAAATCTTCCTGGTGAACAAGCCCCCTCTTTAAATCAGGGCATGAGCAGCGATGCTGTTGGGGTTAAGTGCTCCACTGTAGACTGTGATCCTCCAGGAGCAGAGAGTGGGTGCTCAGTGAGGATAGAGCTTGCTGAGCACAAATGAGGACCAGAGTCTGATTCCACCAACAGACGTGAGAAACTTGCCAAAAGGGCCGAGTGAGGAATTAAACTGTTCTACCTGACTCAGAAAAGCAAGACTTCAGCAGGGGAAGCTCCCCGGCTTCCCCGGGTATTTAAAGGCTTTCTTTTCCGAGGGCTCAGAACAAGTTCTCACTGTTCTGTAAAATGCCATCTTTCTTGCACTGTGTCCCGCTGATTCCAAAACTGTGACCACTGGGCCAGCAAGATCAGTGTCAGCAAAGTAGGCCACAGACACATAGACACCAGGCCTACCCAAGACCTAGTGAGTCAGATTCCACAGATGTGACAAAGACAGTGTTTTCATGGGTCTGAAAGGGATTCTCATATAAGTGTGAAAAGCACAGGTGCTTGAGAAAGCTGGATCTTGGAGGCAGCAGCCTGTGCCTGCCTCCACCCTCAGCCCTGGTCCCACTCATAACAACTCCGCTGAGGCAGGTTCCCTGTTGTCTCAGCTCACAGGCCACGAGGGAAGCCCTGGATCATTACACACTTATTTAAGTTTCATGGCAGTTGCCCCTCCATCTAAATAGTAAACTCCAGGGGGGCACTATACTTCAGGGCACAGCTTGTAATTTGCCATACAGCAAGCACTCAAGAAGTATTTATTGAATGAGTAAATCATTAAAGTCCATAATGTTCCAAGAGTTGAATGTGGCATTTATGGCATACATGAGTCTCACAGCTATATTTTCACTTAATCTCTGGTCAAATATTTATCAGACATTGACTTCAGCCAAATACCATCGTAAGCAGTGGGACGAAGCAGTGATCAAGGGAGAAAACGGAGAATACGAAACGCTTATCTTCGCATCTTCGCTGAGTTCTCTGGAACAGAGGGAGACATACAATGAAATAAAGTTAACTAGTAAAATACTCAGCATGGAAGATGATGAGTGCTAGGGTAAATGGCAGAATCTGGAACTGGCAAGGAGGAGGGAGTAGGCAGAGAGCGAGCTTACAGGGTGTCAGTGGGCTCTCTAGAAAAAGATCTGCGGGAGGGGACGAAAAAGCCTCTACAAGTTCCTGGGAGTGAGGTTCCTGAACTGAGGGGGAGCCGGTGAGGCACTCAGAAAGGGTCAGATAGCAGCAGTGAGCCTGGAGGTGAGGAGCCAACATAAAGCAGGTGAGGGCAGAGCCCTGGGCTCGGCGGGGGAGGGGTTGACACAGGCCCCTGGAGGAGTCTCTTTTGGGTTTTTTTTTTTTTTCCTCAGAGTGAAGTGACAGGCCTTGGCCTGTGAGTCAAGAACCATCTGAGGCCGGCAAGAAGCAGAAAGACCAAAGATCACAGCCTCCTGCAGTGATCCAAACAAGAGCTGCTGCTGCTGTGGCCTCCAGCAGGAACATGGGAGGTGGTGGGGCATGCCTGCTTGTGGATGTCAGACAAGACCCTGCCCTCAAGCAGGATACTTTGTTCTGCCATTTATCTGAGACATGGCACAATTCAACTGACACACACACACACACACACACACACACACACACACACACAGCTGACATAGAAGACTTAAAGATGAAATAAACACATCAAACATCTACATGGCAAAGAAAATAAAATGTGAATATGAAAAAGTTAATAAATAAAACACTATGAGGGACTGGGGAGATGTCTTGGTGAGTAAAAATTCTCACTGTTTAAGCCTGATACCTTCAGTCTGGATTCCTGAAACCCACTTAGAATTCAGCTGCAGTGGCACTGGTGTGCTGTGCCTGCAATGCCAGTGTGTCCTACGGAGGTGGAGACAGGAGGCCGACTCTAGACGTCCACAGCCCAGCTAGCCTGACTAGCACAGCAGCCAAGAGAGATGATTCAAAGTGGGTGAGAAGAGGTCTTCCAACTTCTACACACACCAAAAATAACTAATTAGTGTACACATAAAATGTTTTATAATAATCACAATAAACAATGGATTGGTTACTTGAAAACGAACAGAAAACGAAGACCCTGAGTGTTTCGTAAGATTTTTAAAGAGTGCCTCTTCAGGAGCTAAACAGATGGCTCGGTGATGATGAGCACGTGCTGCTTCTCAAGAGGACTGGGGTTCGTGATCAGCACTGCCGTGACAGCTCACAACTGGCTGTAACTTCAATCCCAGAGAAGCTGATGCCCTCTTCTGGCTTCTGCGGGTACTGCATGCACATGGTGCACAGACTTAAACACAGGCAAAATACCCATACACAAAATAAATCAATACAATTTTTAAAAATTATTTTTTAAAAATATCTCTTTACATTTCCTGCTTTGCCAGACACATGGCTGGTGGTCTAAAGATTGTGGTCTGATGACTACAAAGGGAGCTTTCTTAAGACTGCAAAGTCTGCGTGAGGAGATAGTACATACTAAATTTAGGTTCTCGAGGATTTATTGAGGTTTTTTTCTTTTTTCTTTTTTCTTTTCTGTTTTCTTTCTTTTCTTGAGACCAGGTTTTGCCAGGTAGCCTTGGCTGTCCTAGAACTTGCCATGTAGACCAGGCTGGCCTCGAACTTACAGCGCTCCACCTGCATCTGCCTCCCAAGGGCTGTGGTTAAAGGCTCGACCACACTACTTGGTCACAGGTTCAGTTACAATGAGAGATAAAAGTAAAAATCTCTAAAACACTTAGTGATGGTTAAAGCACTAGATGGTTAGTCTAGTAGAATAAAAGACAGGTGGGGGGAATTCAAGAAAAGTAGTCACTCTGCTTTACACTGTTTAACTTCCAACTACATTCAGGCAATAAATTCTTTGGAGCCAAAATACACTTGCAGTTACTCCACCGGCTACACAAATCTTATGAAAGTGTCCCAAGTCACATGGTTTTATGCAGCCTTCCTCTAGTTGAGTGCTCTCAGAGTGTGCCAAATTAGCAAACATCCAAAAATGGAGGGTGCTACCACCATTTGAGTCCTCTTTGGCTTGCTGACTTCAGCCCTGCACTAGTGGTATTTTAACCCATGCTTTAAGATTAAAAAGACTAACATACCACATAGACTGGTCAAGAGGGAAGCACTTACCTTTTTTCTTTCCTATTGCCAATGTTTATTCTTGGAATTCAAAGTTATCAGCTACCTGCTTCCCTTCCTCTCCAGTGCTCTGCTTCAAAGTTACTGCAAAGCTTTGCTGTGATAGGTAACTATGGACCTCTTACATGTTCCAGTGGCTACAAGCCCATATAAGCCATGAGGTAGGCATGAGAGCAGGCCAGGGAGGCACTGCTGAATTGTATCCATCATACACATCATGCCATACAGGATTATGTGAGGTTTCCTCACAGCAGCACATCTCTCGGTAACTGCGGATAAACAATGCCCTTGACTTCAAAAACACCGTGACTTTCTACAATCAAATATTGATCTTGGAGAGTCTCTGCCTCCCTAGTGTGTGTTCCTATGTGACGTGGCATGGCACATGACTTGAGAATCCCAGTCTAGGACAGGCATATGCACAGATATTCAAACTTTGTCTCTGCTAAATGAGAGACTGCCAGTGTTTAAACAATTGTGGTTATCAGCAGGGAGGAAACTGCAAGGTGATGCAGTATCTGAACGCAAACACACTCCTTTGAGCTAGTTTTTGCCTCTGTTTCTGAGTGACCTGAGATGACTAGGGGCTGCCACTAGAGACATATTGCATAGGGATGAAGGGCCGCGACTGCCCGGCAGCCTCAGTGCATTTGAACTCAGTTGCATTAACAGCTCTTGATGACTTTAAATTATTCGAGGGTAGATGAATAAGGACCAAACCAAGAAGCAGGCTCTCCAAAGTTTGAGGCAAGTTCATAGAATAAGGAGGTGACTGTCTTAAATGATGGCTACCTCAGCTACTCTGTGCCTATGCCTTTCTCTTTCATCGAGATGCTAAGAAGGTAATTAGAGCAATAAGTATGAGAAATGTTATACTTCTTGAAAACCAAGATTTGCTTGTTCGGTAAATGATACCTTGCTTCTGAATTTTCTTAGCAACACTGAATTCTTAAACATTCACTCCATCTACTTAATCATTTAGAAGTACTATACCTCCACCTTTTTCCTTGACTATGCAGTAATACGAGCTTACTATAAAATATTCAAATGAAACAGTATTGAATAAAAGAGGGAGTACAACTCTGGAATCCCAGAGAATGAGACTTCGTTAACCATTCCATCCTAAGTTGCCTTGCTCTCTAAAGTTCCCAGTCCAGCAAGAGAGAGGCTAAGAATAAAAACTAAAATACAGCAGAGATGACACAAGCATAAAAAATGATACAAAGAAATGCTACAAGGACTCAGAGGAGGACGTGCCCCTGGCAGGGCATTAAGGCAAATGAGAGGCCTGTGTCTTAGACCATCCCTCTACATGAGGCCCCTGCAGATGGACCATCTAGGCACAAGCTCTCTTTAGCCCAGCACCACAAGGAAGACAGTGAGACAGCCTCTATGCATTTCTGTTCTCTTTTCTGCGTCTTTAACATTTTCTCTATAAAGCCAACCTTCCTGCTCAGCTTATCCAAATGCTTACTGAATTTTATAAAATGAGGTGTTACTCAAACCTACATTTCCAAATAAAATTTTATTAAGATTCTCTATCCCCACCTTTTAAAAAAGAATTTTATTGGAATATAGCTATTCTCGTTCAATATAGATCAACATTTATTAACTGGCTCCTCTCTCTCTCTCTCTCTCTCTCTCTCACACACACACACACACACACACACACACACACACACACACACACGTGCGTGCGCGCAAAAAGTTTATTAGCATATGGCTTAGAGTATGAATTAAATCGTAGTTTACACAAATCACCTTGTGCTAATTCCCTCTTTACTAGAAAGAAACATTGGACTTTTGTGGGGATAATACTGTGTAAGAAGGTGGTAGTTGAGTAGGAGTGGCAGCCATGACACCTAGGTGAATTCCGGCTCAGCTGTGAGATTCTAAGCAAGTTCCAAACTTTTCTGTCCTTCAGTCTCCTTCATACGAAACTTCTCACTGCTCTATTTAAAAGGAGCTGTGAAAAGTTAAGCTAAATTTGTTGCCTTGTCTTTTGACCTACATATTTCAAAAGAAAACAATGTTTACTAAAAGAATATTTTTAAAAAGAATTTCTCCCACTTTTAGGGCCAGGGAATCCCTGTGTCGTGTCACTCAAGTGCTCCATGACTTCAAAAGTTGAGTATCTTCAACTAAGTTCCATGTGCTTTTGTGTAAAATTCCCAATTCCACTTCCTTACAACTCCTTAAGGAGTCCACAGTTCTGAATTGAGAGCTCAAAATTGAGAGCTCCAAAAAAGGCAAGTTCAAAAGGTATCCTGAGCTCCTCGCTACTTCCCACTACCTCAGTAGGAACTGGGGAGAATAATGATGGCACTGAAAAGCACAAATGTTGAGTTTTCTCTGCACCTCTCAAAAGGGAGAGGAACTCTAAATTGGTGGGAGGGCATGAGACAGAGGAGGACATCACTTAACATTTAAAACATGGGAGCCCAGGGAGAGGGGCATGAGAAAAAAAGTAAGTTTGAAATGCATAAAGGCTGCAGGCACAGAAAAAAAAAATCATAAAAGCGGTTCTAGGAAGGAAGGTGGATGTGTGAAGAGGAAAAGAATCCAAAGGCCAAGGAAAGCTGGGTCATTGAGACACACAGCCCTCAGGTGTCATGACTCTCATCGTCGCTACAACACAAAGTAATGATCCTGGTCCTACAAAGTCCCAAATAAGAGAAATATCTTTGAAAATGGAAATACCTTTGAAAATATTTTCTACAACACAAAGCATTGAGAGAGCAAGCCAGAGTTCTCATGGCAAATGTGCAGATTCAAGACACCAAGTCAGAATGTTCCATATGACGAGTCCCATTTTGCCATTTCTAGCGACCCTAGGGGATAGCAATGATCCAAATAACCATTGATAAAAATAGTACTTCCTTAAGGAACATCCCCTTTCTACCCTCGATCTTCCAGCAACCACACCATTCTTACAAAGCTCTGGGAAGTCCAACTGATCTCATAATTCAAATTCTTGTCCCTTAGCAACTACTGATTGTCAGGTGCATTTTTAGCACACATCATCTGTGAGCTGCCAACCCAAGTGACAGAGGCAAATGGGCATCCATCTTTCTTTTGTTGTGATTTACATAATTCCCTTCTGGGAAACACTCAAGCAACAGCTATAAGTACCTTCTCCTTGCTGAAAACTGCTTCCCCTTTCCACCTATCTGCCTTCCCCTCCCCTACCCCTTACCCCCACACACACACATACTCACAACCCTAACTACTCCTCACAACCTTGTTCAGGAAAGTATAGCAACAATCAGTGCAGACCCCATGATGCAGACCAAGCACCAAACAGTCTTAGCCACTGCAATTTGCCTGTCATATGTAAGAACGTAAGAGCTCAGACCTGAATATGAATCCTCACCTGACATGCATGTCATTCTAATAATTGTGAAATAAAAAGGGCTTTCTTTGTTAAATGTGTACAAGCCAGGCAAAGAGGGGACTACACTATAGGTCTGTGACATAATGGTGGGTAACAGCTTCATACATACCAGTCTCTCTTAATGAGTATCAGACTTAACAACAGGACTGCCCAGAAGCTGTGCTCTCTAGGAGAGATACTAACATGCCCCTGGACAATTGATTGTTGAAAAAGTCAGCACTTGGCAGAACTTTCTTCAAGAAAGAAATTGTACTTTATTGTTAAGAAATACTTGGCTGAGGCGATGGAAACAATGGTGGCACATTTTCTTGGAAAACAAAATGAGGTCAATAAACCCCCTTCGTGTATGGTGGAACTAACAACCAGAAGGCCTCCCTTTTGCTGGGTTTGGTGTGGAGGCCAGAAAATGGCACCTTTCACTTTGCTTCCCCAGAAGCATCAACTCTCCAATATGCTTTTTCATTTGGCAAATGAAGAGACACCAAATGATTAGTTTGCCTGGGTCACCCTTCTACCTTGACCAAACTCTGCTTGGGATCAACAGTTCTCGTCACTGGAAAAGATCTGGATTTTTTTTCTTTCAGCATTTCTGCAGTCATGTCTTGCATCTCTTATCCTACTTAAATATGGACAATTGATTACAAATATTATGCATATTTACCAATATATATAATATCTATAAATATTTACTAATATTTATTAATATTACCTGCTAAATTTTAAACCCTGGAAAGGAAGCGGTGATATCAAAACTATTTTGGTCCCACATTTTTTTAGACAAACACTAAGTTAATAAAATGCAACCAGATGGGAGCTCAGTGAAAGGAGCATGCAGATAAAATATATAGGGACATAGATGATGAATTAAGGGAAGTCTTGTAGAGGTTGTGACAATTATGTAGGGTCTAATATGATCAGCAGGAACCAGCCAGATACAAAAGGGGGATAGAGGAATTCAAAGCTGATGAATGAATAAAGACAAAGCATAAAAGCTTTCAAGGGCATGGTGTCTTCAGCCAAGTACAAAGAGCCCATAGTGGCCGTGGAACAAGTAGCATGATGTGGAGCGACAGGAGATGAAAGCCAGAATTTGAAAGTCTTTGGCACTGTGACATGGGGTTGGGATTTGACTCTGGAAACACAGGAAGCTGCTGAGAGTTTTTTGTTATTAGTAGGAATATATTTGTGTTCTGTTGAAGAACTCTGGCATCAACTTAAAGTCATCGGTGAGAATGGGATTTTAGGGTGGAACTGGACATTGCAATGGTCCTCAGTGAGAACATACAACAAAAAAATAGGTGGAGTCAATGGTAGCTGTGACTAGAGTGCATAGTGATAAAGAAAAAAGTACTCTGCCCTCCTAATTCATTCCTATTCTTTTTCTCCATCTCATATCAAATGCCATTTCCTAATGGAAGCTGCTCAGATCCTGAGACTAGTCTAGTTCCTTCTGTGACAGCTCACAAGGCATCTTGGACCTTTTTCTACAGCATTTGTCCTGGTCCTAAGGTTTTTGTAATAAGTCAAATTAGTACCTATATCTGCTACCAGATCATAAGTCACTTGAAGGTAAAATGAACAATACCTGTTTTACTGCCGGAGTGTTCTTTCCATATGACACAGTGCCTGGCTCACACTAGGAACTCCATTGCTTCTTGAAAGCAGTGAAAGACGAATACTTATATACTTGAATAGGAGGTAAATAGACATGCCATTCAGTAAGACAGGGTGTGGAAAAGTAGGAAAGGGTTCAAATAGGAGATGGCAGTTGATCTCAGCTTGAACACAATGAATTAGAAATATTCTGCAAATTTTCTAGACAGATATTTCCAAGAGCTTGGAACTCAAGAGAATCAAACAGAAAATTACAGATTTGGGAAATATCCATGAAACTAAAGAGATGAGAGTTGCTGTTTTACTCAGGATGAGTATACAGCTCCAAAAGAGGAGTGGATCAAAGACAGAACCATAGAGAAACACAGAATCCAACACACTTGAGTAAGCCACTAGAACACTAGGAAAAAAGTTGAAGAAAAAAACAATGAGAGAGGTAGACTCAAGTAAGGAGAATTCAAAAGAGAAAGAGGTGGACTCAGAGAGTAATGCAATGATATCTATTTCTAAAGTGAAAGGCCTCACAATTCCTCTCAATCACTACCCCCCGCCAAAAATAAATAAATAAATAAATAAGAAAAGAAAGAAAAGGAAAAGTCAAAATGACAACCTATCACACAGCCACTCTACACAGGAGGGAATCAAAGAACACATAGAAAAAGTGAAATAGCTCACCCTCTTGCTCACTCATAAAGTGTCTGTTTAGCTTCTACTATAAGCCAAGCAGTCTACATTGGAGGTGGAGTATAGCTAGAGACAGGATATGATGGTCTGGGCTCAAAGTACAGAGAGGGGAAAGGATCAAGATCAAAAGGGAGGCTGTCCTCTTCCCTCACTCAGATCAGAAATGATACAGGATAAAGATCTGAAAATACCCAGAAGAGAAAGGGCTTCAGAGATGCTATGGAATGGGTCCGTGGCAAGCACATAAGACAAAAGCTTGGGTAGAATGAGGAAAGAAGCAGTAAATAAGAAAGACATGAAAGCCAACACAAGATCATGATGCCCAACTGTTCCTGTGGGAAACAAAAATAAGTGTTATCTCTCCCCTAAGAAATTAACAATGGCAGACCAAAGGAAGGATTCTATCCATGTCAGTTTAATTGTGGATACTGTGGGTACATGAGTAAGGGGCTGCCTCCTAGGGCCTGGGCAACTTACAAGCAGCTACCCCACCCCAACAAGAAAGGACCCCCTCCTGCCCCCAGCAACAGTTCATTACTTGTATATCCTCAGGGAAGGGAAGGGTCCCCTGTGTAGACTGTCCACTCCCTCAAGAGCCCTCCTTCTCACGGTAAGGTAATATTAACAAGCCCAGTCTTGTGAGTTCTCCTGTTGGTAATCACAGCCTACCTGATTTCAAGACAGCAATGTCATGTCACATCTGGAGGATAAAGCTGTATATAAGCGTGACAATTATCATGCCTGCTCAGAGACCTCAATTTGTGCAGGACCTCCACAGTCCCTTGACTTTGGAAGGCTCGAACATTCATACATGAGTTTGCACTGTAGTTCCTAAGGGCATTATGTCTCCCACAATTTCGGGTTCCTCTTCAGCCCCAGGCTCTCAGGAGGAAAAAAGACTCTGAGTGTATTAGGTGAGGACATGATCTGCTTCAAGGTATGACGGAGGAGAAGGCTTTTATTGTAGATATGATGAGCCGGAGTACATCCAGAAGCATTTGAAGTCCGGAGCAGGGAGAGAAAGAAGTAGACTAAACATGGCCAGTAGACTTGAATGGACCACTGGGATCAGGGTGAGGGTAAGGAAGAGAGGAAGAGGGGAGGGGGGAGCAAAGAAGACTGAGCTTGGGGAGAAAAGACCATGAGCTGAGGAAGTTTAGGGTAGGAGCAAGGTGAGAAGAGCTGAGAGAGCCTGGAGAGAGCATGTGCTTTGGTATGCGTTAGCCATTTGTCTGAACTTTTTTTGGCCCTGACACTGGGGAAGAAAAAAAAGCAGGGAGAACTAGCAGCAAGAAGGTCACTTGGACAAAAATAAGTTTGCAGTTGCATCTGAAATCAGAGAACATTTCACAGAGGTGTGGTAATGATGGCCAACAAGGACCTCTCTCTCAAAAGTGGGATTGCTGTGAACCAGGTAGAGGCAACCCAGTTAGACTAGTCTGGGTGAAGAGGAAAGGAATGTTAAGATAAAGAGGCTTGAGAATTTCCTTTCTAACATCTAAGCCATCTTTCAACGCTTTGGGCCTCTTTGTAAGGACACGAGCATAAGGACTTAAGTTCAACCTGAAGATTATAAGGAAGGCTTTATGTTCCTCTAAGCCCTGATATTAACTATGGATACTGAGCATTTATTATGCACTAGGCATTTGACATTGCAAGCACATGTATTCAGAAGTACTAATGCTCCTGTTCCATAAAAGAGGAAACTAAGAACGCAAGAAATGTTAAGACATCTGTGTTTGGAAACAGCATATCTTAAGATTATATCAGTAACTCATACTTATACATTTGCATCTGAACATACACACAGAGTAAAACCAGATGTTATTTCCAAAGAATATTGCTGTTGTAGTTTCCCTGTTTCATGTTAATTACATGAATGAAATACTTCCATATATTTTATTTTTAATGAATCATATTCTTTAATTTTATATATCCATTAATCAGTGTGTTTTCAGAAAAAAATATGTAAAGATGAGAAATAAAGAAAATAAGCTTTTAAGCAGAAGCCAGAATGAAAACAAAAAGAAATATCAATAGCACAGAATTAAATTAAGTTGACAAAAAGCATCATGAAGAGGAAAACTAAGGAATTTAAAGACCTTAAATTCATTACAGACCAAAATTTAAATCCAATTGCAAAATTATCTGCATCTTTAATTTTGAGACTCATTATCATGCTGAAGATAGGAGGCAAAATTTAATTCAAGGAGCAATTTTGGCCAATCATCCTATTTTCTTTAACATGGGAGCAGAAAGGACAGAGAATGATACAGATAGAATCCACCAAGGAGCAGAGAAAGAAAAAGCAGACATGATCATCCTGCACAACCCAGACTTTAAGGTCAGCCTGCTCGTGCCATGACAGCACCCCAAAATGGAGCTGACTCATTATTAGTTTAGGCTAAAGAGGCCTGTATTATTAAAATAATGATTATTGGGCACTGGCCACAATCAGGATAATGTTTCCTAACCACAGCTCAAAGGCTCTATTTAGAGCCTGTGGACAGCCATCCAACTGTTTTCTGCGTTTACAAAGCAGAGCTACGACAAGCTATCAGGTAAGTAGTGCCTGAACACACGGTGTGAAGAGGAAGCTATGGTACCCTAAAAAGCATTTCTCAGGGCTTCAGGAAGGAGGACAAGGACTACGGACACAGAATCAAAGATGGAGCCTCAAAAAACTGAATGCACACTTGGGGGGGGGGTAAAGGAGGAAACCCAGGAGCTAAAGGTTGCGCATCACTATATTGTGAAGGCCAAGCTAGCCTGGGCTGCACAGTAGCCGTCTAAACAGACGACAAATACTGTATATATATTTGAAATCCCCATACCTTCACATTTATAATACTAAATACCTCAACAAAGACCATGGCACCAGATCTGAGCTGCTCAAAGGCAGGGCTCTCCAGTTTGCATATTTTTTGTTTCACCATAGTCAAATGCATTGCCTGGATCCCTGTGGGTTCTCAGAAAAGCTTCTGTCAAATGTAAGATTATCCTGCTGTTACCATAATAAGAGGACATCACAGAGAAACAGAAAGCCTTGTTGGTCCATTAGGAAGTGAAAATGATATGTAGATGGACTGTGAGCACGGACAAACACAGGCATGTTTGAGGCCAATAGAAAAATCACTTGCAACAATGAAAACAGTGGCGCTGGATGTTGAGACGCTGTACGTGTTTGTTTGGGTCTGTTCTAAAACTGTCTTTAATGTAGTTAGAATGTCATCTTTTCTGTTTCAAAATTTATAAGTTCTTTCCCGTTGGAGGGAAGGAACAGGGAAGTGTATAAATGGCTAGCTTATAGGAGAAGGCCTCTCTCGCCTCCAATGCACTAGAGACCCTTTTCAATATGGTCCAGCCAAGAGCTCCAGCTACGCACATCTTCCCCCACCACCTTCTGCCTCCTCTAGCACACTGAACTGCCTGTCTTTTCTAAGATCTTGTTCTCACTTTTCTTTCTTACACAGTCCTCTCACTGTCTGGACTGTCTTTTCTCCTAACAAATGCCACTCATCTTTCAAGACAGAACAAATATTCCCCCTTGAAGCCCCATCCCCATTCCTGACACCCTAGCGTCACTTGCTTTTGCTTGTTCGCTTACTTTTGCTTTCATTGGGGGGGGGCAGGGAATGTGGGTCACACCTCTGAGTTTCTATAGCAACAAATGCTTATGACTTAAGAGCTCTCTTACTCTGTGTGATAACAACTGTGTAGTAGCTTTTCTGCCCCACCAGCCTACCTAAGGCTGCAAAGTCCTATAAATGACTCATCACCTTTTTAAAACCAAATTGCAATGGAGTTTGGACACTTGTCAAGACCCTAGTTTGCCAGTGACATCGGAACTACATTGAGCAGAAAAGTAGACTTTATTTGTAAGGATGTGGAGATACTTCTAAGAACCCATGAATACATGTGGCCAGTGCGACTGGAATCCTAGAGCTGGAAAGCCTCAAGAACTAAGCTATTTCTCAGCAAACACCACCTACTTTCTCTCATTTCTCCTACTCCTCACACATCCTTTCAACTTGCATCTCTGTTCAATCTATTCTTTCTCTCTTTCCTCTTCCCCACCCCTACTCAGCTAAACATATAAGCTCAAGGTGCCTGGACTTGTGCCTGGCTTTGGTGTGCTCCTGCTCTAGGACGTCAAGTGAATCATTTAACCTCTTAGTGATTCAGTGTATAAAAGGGACATAAGATAAGGACTTAGTTCACACGGCTGTTCTGCCGATGACTGAATTAATGGTACATATGGCTGCCCTTGGCTCCCAAGTTTACCTACCCATCTCGCATGCTTAGCATGCTTTAGTCCCAGGTCTAGCCTCTGAGGAAAACAATCTTGAGTGGCCTCGTTGAATCAGCTGTGCCCCTCTATATCCTACTCCCTACACATTTACTCATCTATATCAATAGAAAACAAGAAAATGAGGTCACCAGGGTGTTCCTCAAAGATCAGAACAAGGGACAGCTCTTAGAGAAAGCATCTATGGACTAAGCTGATATCTCACGTATAAACCTTCCTACAGCCGCCTGCCATCCTCTCCAAGCCTCAGGCTGACATGGATTACAGCTGGGCCTTTTCACCTCACAGCCCTGCACAGGCTCTTTTTTAAAATACAAAGCTTCCTCTCAGCCTGCAATGACACCTAAGGGAGCTCCACAGGCCAGCACTTAACAAAGGCTTAATGGTGATGATGGTGACACTGACAAGAAGGATAGCTGGCACAGCAGGCCACACCATGAGCCACAATTGCTTCCCTGCAATTCACTGCTGGGCCCGTGAGCTTGAACTGAAAGTCAGCACATCTTTCTAACTCCGTTAGCGCAGCCTTGTAGGCTCCATCCAGCTGCTGGTTAGGTAGATTTATGCCCCACTAAGCACAGATCACACAAGGGCTTCCTCTTCCCTGCCATGGCACCAGGAACAGCAAGGCATTATATCCAGGAACCAGGGACAGGTCTCCAAAGCAAGTTAACCTCTCGGCTTCCAGATGCTATGTTACTGCTTTAGAGTCTCCAAGCACATGAGAGCGACTGAGGGGTCGCAGCTTTGAAAGTACACAAAGAGGGACAATAACAGGGCTCTATGGGAAAGGACACTTGCCACAAAAGTTTAGTGACTTGAGTTCAATCCCCAGAATCCACAGAAAGGTAAAAGAAGGGAACCTACTCCACAAAGTTGTCATATTATTTTGTGCTCTTCAGTGTGGCAAATAATAATAATTATTATTATTATTTTTAAATACATAAGCCCATAGCTGTAAGCTTCTACTAGTCCATATATAAAAACAACCTAAGATTAGTGAATCAGTATATTATCATGAACTGAATGTTTGTACCCCCTCAATTTATGTGTAGAACTCTTGCTCCTAATATGAGAGCATTTGGATTCAGGGCCTTTGGGACATAATTAGGTAAGAAGGGTGGATTTTATGCCTAGGAAAAGAATCCTAGATGGTTCACTCTCAGTTTGCTGCCCTCACAGACGCAAGAAAAGCACTAAGAATCTGCAAATAGAGAAGCTGGTCTTCACCAAACACCAGACTTCCTGGCACCACAGTCTTGAACTTCCAGGCTTCAGAACTAAGAAATGTGTGTGTTGTTTGCCCTGCCAATCTAGAGTGTTACGCAGCCCAAATAAGCTAACCTTCAAATTCCATTAAAATCCATGAAACAACCTGATAAGTGGGTATGGCTATCATCCTTTCAGACAAGGTAAACTGAGACTCAGAAAGGTTAAGGCCATTGTGTAAGATAATGTGAGTTTAGAGAAACAGAGGCTTTGGTTCAAAACTAAGTTGCAAATGTCTTGTCCTAATGCCTGATCAACTCTGTTGTTCTCTGCTGTCATCTGCTTTCCCCAGTTTCAAATATTTGAACACTAACGTTTGTGGCAATGCCAAATAAGGCAAGAGTCTTACCCACACCCAGCTAATCAAATTCATATCTTTAGCATCTATATAAGATTTCACTTCAGAAAATGAAGCACAGTGGTACCTTACTTCTACTACCATGACTAACTCCATCAATCATCATCATCATCATCAGTCATCACCATCATCATCAATCATTATCATCATCATCACTATCACACATGTCAAACACCTTTTGGTACCAAACATTATGAAAGATGCTATACAGGATTTAGCTCAGGTAGCCTTCATGATGATACCCAACTTTTACCATTCCTCTTTTAAAAATCAAGAAATTAAATCCTAAAGACAGTAGCCTGGTCCAAAGCATGACTATAGTCATTGAGAGATTCAAAGCTAGAACTATCTGAATCTCGACTTTAAATCACTCTTGCTGGTTTTTTACAGACACTCAGTTAAAACTATCAATGTTTAACATCACTATCTTTCATATAAATATTGTGCCTTTGAATTTTTAGGCCTCAGTGATAAATAAAAATAGTTATTAGTAACCCAAATCCTTTGAATAAGCACTCAGAACAAGAAATAACTAGCTAGGATTTTTTTTTAGGAATTTGACTATCAGGACATACATATAATAAACACTTCAATAAATTGTTCTGTAGCATAAAAAGTGGTCTCCTTTTCAAGTGGCAAATCCTGGTTCATGTGTATATGGTAGCATAATCTTTTAAGTAAGCTCTATGCTACACATCATTTTAAGAAATGCTGGTACTTTAAGCAGATTTGAATAGCAAGCACTATCTAACATCAGTCATCATCCTTGGACACAGTCATTTGAAAGTCTGAATTTTGCTTTTAGAAAATGTATATGAAAACAGACTCAGAAAATGGCAGTGTGCAGTCACAGATGAAAGATATCCTGAATACTTAACTCATAACTTTTAACAATTGTTTGTGCAAAGGAAGAACAAAAAGCAGAAAAGATAATGAGAGGCGGTGTTGTGCAGAGGTCAGAAGAGCTCTAGGAGCAACCAGCACTGCTGGTAGAGTGCAAGGGGCAAGTCTTGACTGTGCCTTTACCACCTCTGTGGATTAGGGTAAGCTGTTTAAACACTCTCAACTTATTTGATCATCTATTCAACTTAAGTGATAATGCAACCTATCTTATGGAAATTCTGTACTTAATAAAAAATAGCTATGATGGTGGTGGTGGTGATGATGATGATGATGATATTTACCACAACCTACAACAATGATCTGTGTGCTTTGATGACCCAGATAATGTATAGATGGAACATAGGCAACATAAAAATATAATCTATTTCCTGTTTCTGTCGTAACAGAAATAATTCTCTTAAAACTTCTATACAGTGTGTCTATGTTGAAACCTTGATCTCCCCTTGTGAGCCACCCACCCACCCAATATGATAGCTAATAAAGTAGTCAGTGTCCTGGCCACTTCTCAAGCCAACTGTCACTTGGAAATAATAATCTTCATGGAAGAAGACTATCTCCTGTACATTACTATAGTTAATTGCAGCTGGCTTGATTGGAACATTTTCACAACTGGGGCTAATCTACAAGTCCCAGTAGCATTTCACAGAGTAGCACTGATTTGTGATTTAAGTACTAGACTTTAGGTTTTGATGCTACTGTTAGAGGAAAAGAGGAGTGAAGTGTATGGGGAATGGAGAGAACATTCAGAAGGTGACAACAGTATGTCTGAAAGAGAACTGGAATATGAAAAACAGCTCCAGGTCATAAACTCATAATTCAAATTCAACTGAAAAAGGAGAAAGTGTAACAAAAATAGAACTAAAAAATATCCCTTATCAACTAAGAGTATCTAAAAATTACAATACTATCTATATCTATATCTATATCCATTACTGTGTGTGTGTATGAATACATCATTACACCATTCTTTTGGCTGTTATTGAGGATACTGTAAAGAAGTTTAAGTTCAGTCTATTCCCTTTGAAGCTTCAATGATTTTAGTTTATGAAATTAACTGAGGATAGTCAGATAACAAGAAAAAGAACACAAAAGTCCTATTTACACTTTGGCTTAGTTAGAATTTATATTGCTGTTAAGAGACACCATGACCATAGCAACTCTTTAAAGGAAAACTTTTAATTGGGGCTCGCTTACACTTTCAGAGGCTTACTCCATTATCATCAGGCAGGAAGCTTGGTGGTATGCAGGCAGACATGGTGCTGAAGAGGTAGCTGAGAGTTCTACAACTGGATCAAGAGGCAGCAGGAAGGAAAAGTCACAATAGGCCTGGGTTGAGCATCTGAGATGTCAAAGCCTACCTCCAGTGACACACTTCCTCCAACAAT
Source organism: Meriones unguiculatus (assembly GCF_030254825.1). Classification (NCBI taxonomy): domain Eukaryota; kingdom Metazoa; phylum Chordata; class Mammalia; order Rodentia; family Muridae; genus Meriones; species Meriones unguiculatus. The sequence goes on from NC_083357.1 coordinate 26,265,173, forward strand.
GCCACACTTACTTTAACAAGGACACACCTCCTAATAGTGCCATTCACTGTGAGCCTACAGGGGCCGTTTTCTTTCACCATCCAAAAGGTTCAGGGTCTGAAACTCAAAAAGAGTAAGGTGGCTAAACTTGTATATAAAGAGTTACATAGGAATAGGGGCTGGGGCTTCAGGGATGAAGAGAAGTGGCACATAAGTACAGAAGTATGAATTCTCCCAGCTCACATCACTTGCGGTCATTTCTGGGACAGGTGTTAAGCACTCTCTCTTCTTCCTATAGAAAGATGTTTCCTAAGGTCTGGGAAGAAGGCTCAGTGGGTACAGTGCTTACCTTGCAAGCACAAGGACAGGAGTGCAAACCCACAAAACCTTTATAAAGCCAGAGTTAGAAACAACCTTCTATAATCTATCAAGAGAGCAGACAGAGATATGAGAGTCCCAGAAGTTCAGCTGCATGGTGTACATAGTTACTACAAGAGCAATAACAACAAAAAGACTCTTCTCAAAGTGGAGGGTGAAAACTGACATCTAAGGTTGTCTTCTAACTTCTATATGTACACTATGATATATGCGCATTTGCACTCACACACATATATATGTACAAACATCTCATACACACAACAGACACATACCACACATAAGAAGATATATATACAAACATCACACATAAAACATATATACACACACAAGAAGGAAGAAGGAAGGAAGGAAGGAAGGAAGGAAGGAAGGAAGGAAGGAAGGAAGGAAGGCATTTCCTAAGCAAGAGGTAAGATGTCAGATAGAAAAAGCCTGTGGCTATATCTACTGTTTACTGACATGGGCAGATAGGAATTTCTTTTTGCAAAACAATGGCTTTTTCATGCTGCTCCTGTGTCTATGGAGGTCAGCAATTTCTCTAGATAACCAACTCAAAATATGACAAAGTACATTCAGGGTGGGATATTTAACTCTCCCATAGTTCAAAAGAAGAAACAGTAAAACAGTTTTGATCATAATGAAAGAATGCGGCAAGATGCGGGAGGGTAGGAACCACCTGTGTCTTAGTAACCAGCACACCTGGCAGAGAGATGGGAAATATCAAGCATGCTGTCAAGTGATGAATGAAAGCATGAAGACAGATGCCCCCCACACGAGATGTACCCTATATGAGACTATAGCCTCCGGACAGTGCGCTGACAGGTCTCACGGGTACTCCTTATTTATCTATAAGACTGCCCTGCTTCAGAGGCCATCCCCATCACAGAAAATCATGAAAACACAAGCTCAAAACAAAATAATATTTCAAACATACAAACAACACCAGTCATAAGAAATTGATTGTGGAATGTTTTACACTGAGACACTAAGCGAACTCCGTTACTTTGAAATGTCACCTTTTGCTTTAATTGGTATGTTCTAATGATAAGTATATTCCATTCTCACCTAATGAAGTCATGATGCAATGCATATGGAATCTGGGTCAAAGCCCTCTCTTGGAGGTACCCGGATTTATTATACAAATAACAAACAATGCATGTGTTGATGTCAAAACATTTGCTTATCATTTGTCTTAGTTTGGGGTTTTTTTTGCTATCAAGAGACACCATGACCATGGAAATTCTTATAAAGGAAAACATTTAATTTGGGGTTGACTTATTATTCAGAGGTTTAGTCCATCATCGTCATAGCGGGAAAGATGGCAGTTTGTAGGCAGACACGGTGCTGGAAAAGGAGCTCCAGCTTGAGCTGCAGGAGACTGTATATCATACTGGGCATAGCTGGAGCATGTGAGATCTCAAATCCTGCCTCCTCAGTGGCAGATTTCCTCTAACAGGGCCACACCTCTTACTAGGGCCACTCCCAATGGGCCAAACATTCACACTCATGAGTCTATGGGGGCCATTCCCATTCAAACCATCACAGTATCACTCCTATAATTTCAAAGTCTAAGACTTGACAGTGTATTTGCTCAACACACCCGCCTATTCAGCACCACAAACCATCCCTTTCAAGTTCCTCATGATGGCTGGAGCTGTTTTCAAATTGACATGTGAAGCTTCTGGCGATTTCTTTCGAGCCCACTGGAGGGATCACTCAGAATAGGACTACCCGCTTGGAGGCATCATTTTAATAAAGACAACAATAGGTCAGCATGCTCACACAGAATTTAGAAGGCTGTCTTTGCTTCCTCCTGCCTATTGTGGTACTTTAGCCAACTAGAAAAGACTCACTTCAGAGCTTCAAAGACACTCATAATGGACTTCTTCCAAAGAAAAGTCTTCATAGTGGGTTCCTTTCATTCAACAGTCAGAATATAAAAAGGCAATAGTGATTCAGACAAACACCTCTGAGCTGTTTGTTGTGGCAACATCAGATAAAAAAAAATTCTGTATCCCAGAGAGATATCTGATACACTCATTTGAATGTCAATGCCAACCACCGGACTCTCCCAACTCTCCCAGCCACTCGACTGAAGCAAGGACAATTGGTCTCAGAAACACACAGCTGCTGTCACACTGAAAGTGGCTTCCTGGTCCTTTTTACAGTTTCTGCAAGGGGTTGGGGGGCATTTCACTGATTCAGCCAGAAATAGAGGTCTCTCTCAGCTCCATCAGTTGACTTATGCAAAGGTACTACAGCTCCACCGTTCTACCCCATTGTCACAACAATGGCACTTCCCTAAAACAGTAACCAAATTTTTATCCTGCTCCAGCAACTGGGGCTTTATCCCAAGGCAATGGAGGCCTTGTGGGGCCATGATGAATCCATCAGAGGGCCCAGTGTGTTCTCATTACTATTCAGGTTTCATGCAGATCAGCCTATCTGCATACCCCACGTGATCAATCTCATTCCACCTCCTGGAGCCAGCTCTGTCTGCACCTTCACAATGGCAAAGCAATTTCTCAGGAAGAGTCTAAGCTTCCATGCTTTTCACAAAAGTGGCTTGTGAACACATTATCTTAAAATGCTTTCTCAAAAAAACAAAACCAAAAAAAAATACAACTTTTTTTTTTTTTAAACTGAGAATTACATGCTGTGCTGAAACAGGATGCTGGTGAGTTCTGATTATATCTTTTTCCCATTTTGGTTTCACTCTTAAGTAAAGAAAATACCAGGTTGTACCTACAACTCCCTCTTCTCCCAGAAACTAAAAGTTTAGTCAGCTGGGTAAAAAGTAAGTTTTGGTATTAAACTTCCACCTGTTATCTTTTCCTCCCATCGGCAAGGACTTAGTGATATTGAAACATTCAGTGGCATGTGCTCCTGAAAATGTGGGCAAACCAATCAGGTCAACAGTGTCCAACGGACAGTTTCTTTCTTAGCTAAAGGGCACAAACAGTTTCTTTCTTAGCTAAAGGGTCTGTGAGCACCTTCATCCTTGCTCAAGGCCAGAGATGCCACACCTGGTTAAGTCAAAATGTCTCTGTTTATGCTATGGCCACAGGCCAGGGATGCCAGGAAAAGGAGAGAGGACAAGTTGGTTTTTTATTTCTTTGTTTTGCTTTCCTTTTCTCTCTACTATTAAAGGGAACCTTTCCCGGAAACTATACTAAGGGCAGGACTGGACACTGAGGACAGGAAGTACGTTAACAAACTCCCATTCCTTTCTCTTCTCTACTCAAGACAGCAACCTTGAACCGTCCCATGACCCGCAACCGTCCTGTGACCCCTCCTGCTCTACAGGCGCTCTGCCTTCTTTCTTTCTCTTAAGGTCCTTTAATAAAATATTTCTTTGTAAAAACTCTAGGACCCTTTATTGCCCATGAATTTCATTCTCCAAACTTATAAGACAATAACCCAAAGCCTTACTAGAAGTTTTTGTGGCAATCACGTTTCTGGTAACCTAGCCCCTTAAGCCAAGTCCATCCAAGAGTCAAGAAAGGCTCCACCAATCTCAAAAATATCCCGATACCCATAAATTACTTAAATAGTTTTGTGGTGATGAAAATCATGCAATCATTAAAAATGAGCATTAGAAAACAGCATAGGGCCTGTGTATAGCAGCACACACCTTTAACTCTAGGACTCAGGAGGCAAGAGAAGATTGATCCCTGTGAGTCCAAAGCCAGCCTGGCCTACATAGTAAGCTCCAGACCAGCCAGGTCTACATAGTAAGACCTTGTCTTAAAAAAAATTAAAAAAAAATAAAAAATTAAAAAATAAATCTCATTCAGAAACTGCTTGTCTTGAAAGCACAAGTACTGGGTTACATTTCTCCACAGTCCATGTGAAAAACAGCTAGTCATAATGGTGTGTAAGGGAAATCACAGCAAGGCAGAGACAGGCAGGTCCCTGGGATTTGGTGGCCAGCCAGCAGCCCTAATGAGCAAAGTCAAGACCAGTGAAAGACCCAGTCTTGAAAAACAAAGTGGGCAGCTCCTGAGAAACAATCCCCATGGCTGTCCTTTGGCTTCCAAAGGACATACATGTGTGTATGTCCTTTGGAAAAAGGAACCAAACTTGTCCTCTCTCCTTTTCCTGGCATCCCTGGCCTGTGGCCATAGCATAAACAGAGACATTTTGACTTAACCAGGTGTGGCATCTCTGGCCTTGAGCAAGGATGAAGGTGCTCACAGACCCTTTAGCTAAGAAAGAAACTGTTTGTGCCCTTTAGCTAAGAAAGAAACTGTCCGTTGGACACTGTTGACCTGATTGGTTTGCCCACATTTTCAGGAGCACATGCCACCTGTGCACATACATACACCTGTGCACATACATGTGCAGGCAGACAGACAAGATGTATAGAAAAAGAAAAGTAATAGTTACCGTATAATATTTTTAACATTTTTAAAATGAAAACTAGTTTATACTTTTCCTAAGGACTTTCTCAAACCATGCCATAGTAAAAAAGATGACCCAAACAAACCAGTAGTTTCTGTTGTCATTTAAAATTAGGCCATCAACTTTTAAAGATCGTATTTTGGGGAGGGTAGAATTATATCTCAGAGTTAAGATTTTGAAAAACATTTTTAGACAGTGGAGTTAAGCCTCCTTTTCCACTACTTAATCAAACACAAGTAATTACATTTCCTGGTATGAATTTTAAAATTGCATTTAACGCAACTCAGAGAACTTTGTTGAACTTCAGTAAATTTCCTGTTTGTTTCTCAACAGTACTGACTGTTTCTCTTCAATCCCCACAAAACAATAAAGTCAATAATATCCTTACCAGATACAGGTTTGATGGGAAACATCCCAACTTGTTTTTAATTATAATATATGTAGCCAATTCTTTGAAGATATATTTATATTCTCTTTCTCTCTAGTTCTTTCTCTCTCTCTCTGCAACATTGTGAACTCATTGTGTTTCACAAATATATATTACTAAACTTTTTTTTTTTTCATTTTTCAAGACAGGTTGTCTCTGTGTAGGCTTGGCTGTCCTGGACTCACTTTGTAGACCAGGCTGGCCTCGACCACAAAGAGAACCCCCTGCTTCTGCCTTCTCAAGTGCAGGGATTACAGGCATGCACGACTGTGCTCAGCACTATAAGGAATTTATTCAGTCAATATTGAAAAAATAATAAGAGTGCCTTGGTAGTTATGCGATCAAATTGGTACAGATTTCTAAAGCTTGTTCATACCATGTGCAGGCCTTGATAACCTTATAGTTTGGATCTTTTTGTTTTGTTTTTTAATTTTTTTATTTATTACAGTTTATTCACTTTGTATACCAGCTGTACCCTCTCCTTCAGCCCTTCCCAATCCCACCTTCACTTCTCTTCTCCTCCCATGCCCCTGTCCAAGTCCACTGATAGGGGAAGTCCATCTCTCCTTCCATCTGACCCTAGCCTATCAGATCTCATCAGGACTGGCTACATTGTTTTCCTCTGTGGGCTGGTAAGGCTGCTTCCCCTCAGCGGGAGGTGATCAAAGAGCAGGCCACTGAGTTCATATCAGAGACAGGCCCTGGTCCCCTTACTAGGGAACCATTTGGACACTGAGTTACCATGTGCTACATCTGTGCAAGGGTTCTAGGTTATCTCCATGCATGGTCCTTGGTTGGAGGATGAGTCTCAGAAAAGGCCCCTGGGCCCAGATTTTTTGGTTCTGTTGCTCTCCTTGTGTGGCTCCAGTCCCTTCCAGGTCTTTCTATTTCCTCTTTCTTTCATAAGATTCTCAGTACTCTGCCCAAAGTTTGGCTATGAGTTTCAGCATCTGCTTTAATACTCTGCTGGATAGAGTTTTTCAGAAGGCCTCTGTGGGTAGCCTCCTGTCTTGTTCTTTGTTTTCTCCCTCTTCTGATGTCTATTGCATTTGACTTTCTGAATGGGGATTGAGCATGTTACCAAGGGTCCTCTTTCTTGCTTAGCTTCTTTAGGTGTACAGATTTTAGTATTATTATCCTATATTATACGTCTAATATACACTTATAAGTGAGCATATGTCATATGTGTGTTTCTGCTTCTGGGATATGTCACTCAGGATGATCTTTTCTAGGTCCCACCATTTACCTGCAAATTTCATGATTTCCTTGTTTTTATTTAATTGCTGAGTAGTATTCCATTGTGTAAATGTACCACAATTTTTGTATCCATGCCTCAATTGAGAAGCATCTGGGTTGTTTCCAGATTCTGGCTATTATGAATAAAGCTGCTATGAACATGGTTGAACAAATGTCCTTGTATAGTTGAGCATATTTTGGATATATGCCTAGGAGTGGTATAGTTGGATCTTGAGGTAGCACTATTCCTAATTGTCTGAGAAAGAACCAGATTGATTTCCAAAGTGGTTGTACAAGTTTACATTCCCACTAGCAATGGAGGAGTGTTCTGCTTTCTCCACATCCTCACCAGCATGTGTTGTCTCTTGAGTTTTTGATCTTAGCCATTCTGATGGGTGTAAAGTGAAATCTCAGGGTTGTTTTTATTTGCATTTCCCTGATGAATAAGGACATTGAGCATTTCTTTAAGTGTTTCTCTGCCATTCAATATTCCTCTATTGAGAATTCTCTGTTTATCTCTGTACCCCATTTTTTAATTGTTCATTTGTTGCCTTTTAACTTCTTGAGTTCTTTATATATTCTGGATATTAGCCCTTTGTCAGATAAAGAGTTGGTGAAGATCCTTTCCCAATCTGTAGGCTGTCATTTTGTTTTGATGATGGTTTCCTTTGCTTTACAGAAGCTTTTCAGTTTCATGAGGTCCTATTTATTGATTGTTGGTCTTAGAGCCTATGCTTTTGATGTTTTGTTCAGAAAGTTGTCTCCTATTCCAATGAGTTAAAGGATCTTCACCAATTTTTCTTCTAATAGGTTTAGTGTGTCTGGTTTTATGTTGAGGTCTTTGATCCACTTGGATGTTACTTTTGTGCAGGGTGATAAGTATGGATCTATTTGAATTTTCTACATGTACATATCCAGTTAAACCAACACCATTTTTTGAAGATGCTATCTTTTTTCCATTGTATGGTTTTGACATCTTTGTCAAAAAATCAGGTGTCCATAAGTGTGTGGGTTTATTTCTGGGTCTTCTATAAATAGAAGATGATATCAGAAGATGGAAAGATCTCCCATGCTCATGGCTTGGCAGGATTAACATAGCAAAAATGGCCATCTTACCAAAAGCCAATTTACAGATTCAATGCAATTCCCATCAAATTACCAACACAATTCTTTACAGACCTTGAAAGAAAAATTCTCAGCTTCACACGAAGTAACAAGAAACCCAGAATTGCTATAACAATCCTATATAATAAAAGATCTTCTGGAAGTATCTCCATCCTTGATATTAAGCTGTACTATAGAGCAACAGTAATAAAAACTGCATGGTACTGGCATAGAAACAGGCTGGTGGATCAATGGAATCGATTATGTTTTGGATCTTATATAGCTTTTATGTTACTACCTTGATGCTCAGTTCCCCACTAATGTTACTACTTCTTAGAGTTGGTGGTACCTACAGGAGGCAAGGCCAACTTAGAGGAATCTCAGACTTTGGCAGCATGTCCTATACTGTTACCTAAATCCCTTCTTCTCTCTTTAGGTACCTGGATTCCCATGAAGGGAGCATCTCTGCAGCACACATGCTCTCTGCCATGGAATTCCATCACATCACAGCATGTAGATGAAGGCAGCAAGTGGATAGAGCTTTAGTCTCCAAAACTGAGGTCCCAAATAAATCTTTTCTCCATAAACTTGAATTTCTCAGTTATTATGCCATGGTGATAAAAAGATAACAGCTTATAATGTCCTATCAACACACATAGCATAGAATACATACAGCACATACATATTACACAAGGGCCATGTAACTTGATTGGTTTGGGGGATAAGTGTTTACAAAATGGAAGACCACTAGTTGGTTGGCATTTCTCTGTAGTTATGATGCTACAGGAAAGACATGTCACAGCCTTTGACTAGTCTTTGATCTTGCCATTAGTTTTCACTTATATGCAGGAAGAAAACTACTGTCTAAGAATGAATTTTACAGATCTGTTTTGAAACTTTTCAGAAAAAGAAACCAAATTGCTTTCTAAGTAGTAGAGTATGGATGTAGGTAATTATTGTAATGCTAACACAGTACATGAAAAATTTCTATTTCTCTTCTATAAGCAATAGAAGAGAATGTGTTTTTAAATGTTTTTATGAAACATACACCATAAAACTCCTCCTTTTGAATTATATGGTTCATTAAGTTTTAAGTATATTCAAAAGAGTTCGGCAACTGACTACACAGTCAATTTTATAAGATTTTTCACCACTCCAAAAAGAAACCCCATGACCATCAGTAGTCATTCTATAATCCCCTAGCCCTATTAATCCATTAATCTACAACATGCACAAGTCTGTTCGTTCTGGACATGTAACATAAGGAAAATCATTCCATGTGCATTCATTTGTGACTGGCATTTTTCACTTAGCATAGTATTTTCATTTTTCTTTTTTAATTTATTTCTTTTTAATTAATTACAGTTTATTCACTTTGTATACCAGCTGTTGCCCCCTCCTTCATCCCCTCCCAATCACACCCTCCCTCCCTCATCTCCTCCCATGCCCCTCCCCAAGTCCACTAATAGGGGAGGTCTTCCTCCACTTCCCTCTGACCCTAGCCTATCAGGTCTCATCAGGAGTGGCTGCATTGTCTTCTTCTGTGGTCTGGTAAGGCTGCTTCTCCCTCAGGGGCAGGTGATCAAAGAGCCAGCCACTGAGTTCATGTCAGAGACAGTCCCTGTTCCCCTTACTAGGGCACTCACCTGGACACTGAGTTGTCATAGGCTAAATCTGTGTAGGGGTTCAAGGTTATCTCTATGCATGGTCTTTGGTTGGAGGATCAGTCTTAGAAAAGACCCCTGGGTCCAGATATTTTGGTTCTGTTGCTCTCCTTTTGTAGCTCCAGTCCCTTCCAGTTCATTCTGTCTCCCCCTTCTTTCATAATATTCCCGGCGCCCTGCCCAAATTTTGGCTATGAGTCTCAGCATAGTATTTTCAATGTTTATTCATGTTGTTAGAGTGTTTTATTCTCCGTTGTATCTGCATGCTCCATTGTACAGATGCTCTACTTTGTTTATCGATCCACTGCAAGAGAACCCTCTGTTGTTTTCACTGTTTGTTATTATGAATATTTCTGTTGCAGATGTTTATGTGTAAGTTTTGTGTGGATGCATGCTTTTAATTTTCATGGCAATGTTTCTGGGAAAGAAAGGAATTGCTAGATCGTATGATAACTATGTTTGGCATTTTGGGGCAGTGTCAAACTCTTTTTCTTTCTTTTTTTTTTTCAAAGTTTATCTCTTTTATTTTTTCTTTTTTTATTATTTTTTTTATCAGTTACATTTTATTAACTCTGTATCCCAGCCGTGTCCCGATCCCTCATTCCCTCCCAGTCCCTCCCTCCCTCCCTCATCTCCACCGTGCCCCTTTCCAAGTCCACTGATAGGGGGGACCTCCTCCCCATTCATCTGATCCTGTTTTATCAGGTATCTTCAGGACTGGCTGCAAAGCCCTCCTCTGTGGCCTAACAGGACTGCTCCTCCCTTGGGGGGTGGGGAGGTCAAAGAGTCAGTCAGTAAGTTCCTGTTAGAAATAGTCCTTGTTCCCCTCACTATGGGAAACCAATTGGTTACTGAGCTACCACAGGCTACATCTGAGCAGAGGTTCTAGGTTGTATCCATACATGGTCCTTGGTTGAATGTCAGCCTCAGAAAAGACCCTGTGCCCAGATATATTTGGTCCTTGTGTCCTATTCTTTCCCCATCAGACTAACTCCCCTTCTTTCTTATGATTCCCTGTACTCTGCCAAAGGTTTGGTCATGAGTCTTTGCTTTGAAAACACTGCTAGTTAGAGTCTTTCAGATGCGCTCAGTAGACTCCTGTCATAGGTTCAATGCACATCCCATCTGTCTTTCTAAACGAGGATCGATCATCTTACCCCATGTCCACTCAATTGATTATCTTTTTTAGGTGTATAGATTTCATTATGTTTATCATATCTTATAGATCTATATAAGTGAGTATATACCGTGTTTGTCTTTCTCCTTCTGAGATATTTCACTCAGAATGATCTTTTCTAGATCCCACCATTTGCCTGCAAATTTCATGATTTCCTCCTTTTTGATTGCTGAGTAGTATTCCATTGTGTAAAAATACCACAATTTCTGTACCCATTCCTCCGTTGATGGACATCTGGGTTGTTTCCAGGTTCTGGCTATTACAAATAAAGCTGCTATAAACATGGTTGAGCAAGTATCCCTTTTGTGTACTTGAATGAACTTTGGGTATATACCTAGCAGTGGTATAGCTGGGTCTTGAGGAGGCACTATTCCTAATTGTCTTAGAAAGCTCCAGATAGCTTTCCAGTTTACATTCCCACCAGCAGTGGAGGAGGGTTCCCCTTTCTCCACAACCTCTCCAGCATGTGTTATCGCTTGAGTTTTTCATCTTGGCCATTCTGATGGGTGTAAGGTGATATCTCAGGGTCATTTTGATTTGCATTTCCCTGATGGCTAATGAAGATGAGCATTTCTTTAAGTGTTTTTCTGCCATTCGATATTCCTCTGTCGAGAATTCTCTGTTTAGCTCTGTTCCCCATTTTTTAATTGGATTCCTTGGTTTGCTGCATTTCAGCTTCTTTAGTTCTTTGTATATACTGGATATTAGTCCTCTGTCAGATAAAGGGTTAGTGAAGATTCTTTCCCAATCTGTAGGCAGTCGTTTTGTTTTGATGACGGTATCCTTTGCTTTACAGAAACTTTTCAGTTTCATGAGGTCCCATTTATTGATTGTTGCTCTTAGAGCCTGTGCTGTTGGTGTTCTGTTCAGGAAGTTGTCTCCTGTGCCAATGAGTTCTAGGCTGTTCCCCACTTTTTTTTCCAATTGATTTAGGGTATCTGGTTTTATGTTGAGGTCCTTGATCCACTTGGACTTTAGTTTTGTGCAGGGTGATAAATATGGATCTATTTTCATTTTTCTGCATGTAGACATCCAGTTGGTCCAGCACCATTTGTTGAAGATGCTGTCTTTTTTCCATTGAATGAATTTGGCTTCTTTGTCAAATATCGAGTATTCATAGGTGTGTGGGTTTATTTCTGGGTCTTCTATTCAGTTCCATTGATCCTCCTTTCTGTTTCTATGCCAATACCATGCAGTTTTTATTACTGTTGCCCTGTAGTACAGCTTGAGATCAGGGATGGAGATACCTCCAGATGATCTGTTGTTGTACAGGATAGTTTTGGAGATTCTGGGTTTTTTGTTTCTCCATATGAAGTTGAGAATCTTTTTTTCAAGGTCTGTAAAGAATTGAGTTGGTATTTTGATGGGAATTGCATTGAATCTGTAGATTGCTTTTGGCAGTATGGCCATTTTCACAATGGTCAAACTCTTTTTCAAAAAGTGGTTATACCATTTTACTTTCCCATCGAGATATGTGACGTCTCTAATTTCTCCTGCTCTCATAATAATTATTGTTTTTCCTTTCATCCATTCTACTTTATACAAAATAATATCTTGCTGTGTTTTTATTTTATTTACCTAATGAATGATGTTATGCATCTTTTTTGTGGCCTCATTAAGAAAAGCACCTGCTCATATCCCTTGCTCATTTTTAAGGTAAACAGACAAACAGAAACATACACACATAACCTGGATTCAAGTCCCTCATCAGATGTGTGCTTTTCTTTTATCTTCATGTCATTTTTCAACTTTCATGATGGCATCATTTGATGTGTAAAGGTTTTACATTTCTGGTGGAGTAAATATTTCTTTATTTTTTAACTTTTAACTTACAAATCAGAATACTGTCATCTGTGCTTTTGTTGCTGATTCCAAAAATCCTAAGTCATTGCCATAAAAATCAACTTCTTTCATTTTTCCTTTGTGGTTCAGTGTGTTATTCTTTGCATTTAAATCTATGATTTCATTTTGAGCTAATTGTTGAATGGCAGAGTCCCAAATTGTTGTTTGGGATATCAGAAAGAGGAGGGGAGATGAGGAAGAAGAGAAAGAAAGAGGAAGAAGAGAAAAAGGAAAAGGAGAAAGAGGAAGAAGACAGAAGAAAAGAAGATGATGAAGAAGAAGATGAAGAAGAAGAAAAGTAGTTATTTGAAAGTAATTGAATTATTGAATTATTTTGGCATTCTTTGTTAAAAATCAAATAACCACAAAAGTGAAGATTCATTGTTTGTGTTTCTCTTTGTCCATGTCTCCCCCTGCCTCCCCTCTACTCTTATTTTCTCTTCTCTCTCTCTCTCTCTCTCTCTCTCTCTCTCTCTCTCTCTCTCTCTCTCTCTGTGTGTAGGTGTGTGTGTGTGTGTGTGTGTGTGTGTGTGTGTGTTTCCTTTGGAAGGTTTTGTTTGTTTTGTTTTGTTTTACATTGATTCATTAATTTGTGGAAGGAAGGGGTCAGAAGAAAATTCTCATGAGTCAGTTCTCTCTCCTCACCATGTACAGAGATCGCTGAGCCATTTCACAGGACCTGTTTCTGGAATCTCACTTCCTTTCTGATGTTCTATTCTAATGTTAATACCACAGTCTTTTGATACTGTAGCCTATAGCTTTTTAGCAAACTTTGAAACCAGAAAGTATGGTTTTTCAAATTCTGATCTCTCTTCTTAAGATTGTTTGGCTATTCTGCATCCTTTGTAGTTCATGTACACTTAAGATAAATCTGACAACTTCTAAGAAGAATTAATTACGGTTAGAAATTTTATGAGTAAGTCAGTCATTTTGGTCAGTATTTCACTGTTAGGTTTCAATCCATGAGCATGAGATCTCTTTCCACTTATTTCTTTTTACTGTCTTGTTTTATTGTTTTGAGTGTTTAAGTTTTATACTTCTTCTGTTAACTTTATTGCTAAGTATGTTTTTCATTTGTTGGTGTAAGTAAGAATGTTTTCTTAATTTCATTCTGAACTGCTCATTGCTAGTATACAGAAATAAAATTGATTTTTATATATTGATCTTATATCTTGCCACACTGCTAAATCTCTTTATTAGTTCTAATAGTTTTTAGGAAATTTGCCAATGTACCTTTAACTTTTAAATCAGTTTGTTCCCTAGCTAAGCATCAGTATATACTACTACTGTACCGTAATTACCCTCAACATTGAGCAACTAAATCCTGCCTGCTCACAACTCTCATTTGGTCCTTTTCAATTAACCCCTTAGAGCTGATGACCACTTTCTAAAGCAAAGCAAAAATCAGAAGATAAACAAGAAAATTTACTTCTCCCTTAACCCTCTCTACTTCTAATGGTGAGTAAAATCATTCAATATAGTAAAATGAAACATATGCTAAAGCCATTAAAACTCTTCTGGCCACCATTACCTTGCTAAAATGAAGTCAAGCAAAATTAACCCAAAGTGGATCCTGACATTTCATGTTTTGTTGAATACTGTGAGGGCACTGGCAATCACTCTCTCTTACATACAAATTAACAGCCTACCATCTGTCAAGTGTTGGGATAATCACAGGGTTTAGCTCACAATATGGTTATTAGAATATGACCTGACAAAAAGGAAAAGAACACAACCTAATTTGGACTACAAAATCTATAATCTCACTTGCAAATGACAGTTTGACAAGCTCTTTCCTGCATTTTGGCTTCTGCAGCAAAAGCAGTTTACGCATAAGTAATTCTATTAGTTATATGGGCAGCATCCTGTGGATGACTTCTTTAAAAAAAAAAAAAAAAAAAAAAAAAACTTCAAAAATCTGCTTGGCCATTCAACATTTTTCAACTAATTCTTAAGACAAATGTTTACACCATGAATAAGTCAGAATGTAATGATCTGAGTCTTCACTCATCCAAGTAAAGCAACAATCATTGGGCAAAAACATCTTTTTGGCATCACTGCCAGCAATTCCCAGGATTCTTCAGGGTATATGCAAAGAGATGAGCATAAGAGCTTATTAAAACTACCCACGTGGACATACATCAAAGTCAAAAAGCTGACAGTTTTGAAAAGTGTAATATATGAAAGTCTTTGGCATGGAATTCACTTCGTCCCCAACAGTGACATCTGTTAATGAGCATCATTAATATTACCTACTTTTATTTATCCTAATGCCTCATGGGTGCTATCTTCATGCACAGACCTCTATAGCATCTTTTGTTTTCATCCATGGGGGAAATCCCTTCCTGACAGCTGCTTCTAATAAAGATGACTGCAACAAAACTCCCCTCTCCTACTCCCAGGGAGAGCACGGAGTACCACATCCTCCTTCTTGTTTTCTGCCTGTTGAAACACTGCAGAAATGTGTGGCACTCCTGAAGGTTATCTGAGGGTATACCTACTGTGTCTAAAACACATGCCTAAGAGAAGAACGCATTAATTAAGTCTCAAGGCAAAATGTTCTGTTGAGATGACAAAACAAAACAGATTCTTTAATATTGGTAATTATATTACCGGGGGAGCTTAACTGAGATAATAACTATATAATAAATTTGACAATTCACACTGCAAATTATGTTCTTTGTTTTAGACTATGTATCCTTTCTATTACTTTCATGACTGTTTCATTTCACTGTAGGGAAAAAAATGATGTATTTTTCTGTCATGTTGGCTCAATATAAGGTGAGTCAGGGTGCCAAGGTTCCTCCAAAAATGATCTTGTTATCCAGTCTTAATATGCATGAAGAACAGTGTGTAATGAGTTATGGGCTGCACAATACCCCCCAATTTCCCAATGTTGAAACCTTCATGGATAGTCCCTGAAGATGAGAAAAGGATCTGATGGAGATTTGGAGAGGCCTAGCATGAACAAGGCCCCAGTTCATACCTCAACACAGAAAGAAAAATAAATCCAAAAATTAAAATATAAAAAAATATAGAATAAAGTGTTTACATAAATGGATTTAAAATGATTTTCCCATAATAGCAACCTAGGTATGAATATGATATGAGATTAAAGGGCAGAAAAAGTAAAGACAATCATGTAAACATGTCGTTTATGATTTTACTCTTGGAAATTTTTATTAATAATTCCCTTCTAGTTTCTAGCTATATCTGCACCACATAGTAATTTTTAATTAATAAATTACATTTATTTATTTATTTATTTATTATTTGTGGGGGGTGTGAAGAGATCAGAGAACAACTTGAGAGAGTCAGTTCTGCTCTTCTACCTTTTGAGTCTTAGACACACAGCCCAGGCTGACAGGCTTGGCACCCAGGGGCCCTGCTGAGCCATCTTACCACACCTCATAAAGAGTTTTTGTTGTTGCTATTGTGAGTTTGTTTTTGTTTTGATTTTGAGACAGGGTCTCAGTATGTAAGCTTGGATGGCATAAAGCTTGCTGTGTAAACCAAGCTGTCCTCATAGAGATCTGCTTGCTTCTGTTTTCCTAGTGCTGGATTTCAAAGCACAGCTCACCACACCCAGCTCGTGGTAAGTTTTTAATGTGAAGACTGTCATCAATATAATTTTATACATGAACAAAAGAAACTCCTTTGAAAATTCTTTTTCTGTAGTAAGTATTATTTCCAGATTTAAAAATCAGTGAAATGTAAATACTAAGTATGTTATTAAAAATACAAAAAGGAACTAAAATTAAAACTATTTTAAACATGTGATCAAGCAAAAATGAAGAAAATTAAGCAAACAATTTATTTAAGAAGATGTAATTACTTTCATTCAATATGTATTAATTTTTTAAATAAATGCATGGTGCCTTTAATGGAAAGGAAGTCTCCTCTGTACTACTTCTTCTGATGGTTTAAAGGGTTCATTTATGAACAGTAAAATATGCGGAGTACAATTATGGTGACCCGTGACTTGTTTATAAACAGACACCCAGAGGATCTTCTGCTCAGTTCTGGATTGTGTTGTCACTGAATATATTTTCCAGCTCTTATACTTTATATAAACGGACCCAGGCAGTATAGAATTCTGTTTGTAGTTTCTTGCTCAACATAATGTTTTTTCCATGTACCCACACTGTTTCGTATCCACATTCCTTTTATTGCTGGATAAGATTCATCATAAGCTTAGTACAAGGTGTCTATAATCATGTTCTTTGATGGATGTTGGATTTTCTCAAGTTTTGCCAACTATGAATTCAACTGCCATGAAGATTCTTGGTTCTTTTCACAGTATTAAGGCATGGACTTGGCTGCCTACTAAGTTGCCTACTATGCTAACAAGGCAGGTCCCATCACTAGATGGATAGATTTTAAATACATGTGTGGCATATAGATAGAGTAGGTTTTATTCAACCACAAAGAAGAACAAATTATGCCATTTGCAGGAAAATTATTAGAACTTGAGAACATCAGTGTTAAGTGATGGAGGCCATTATATCAAGTGAAATAATCCATAGCCCAGAAAACACTAAGGGTTGTACTATGCATGTGTATGCTCATGTGCACATATGTGTATATGTATGTTTGTGTATGTATGTATTACATGAAATTAAAACAACTATTTGAGAAAAGAAATGAGACTCATGGAAGTGGGGAGAAGGGATTAGAAAGGGTGATGTGGAGTGAATATGGCCAAAGAACATATTACATACTTGAACAAAACTGTCATTTTAAACCCACCATTATGTTCAATGAACATACCCTAATAAAAATCTGAAAAAAGTAAGGCTAATCTGGACAAGAAGCAGAGGCATAACCAAGCTCTCTCCTAAGAAAAGTGAGAACTTAGGTGCCATCACTGATTGATTCAATGGATTGCCAAGTAGAAACAACAGACCCAAACTGCTGCCCCTGACCTGAGTGTATTTAGTAAGTCTTTTTTTAAGATGCTCCACGTGTTTGACATTTCCACAAACAAGGAATAGTGAATGGGGTCAGACATCCCCTGAATTTCTCAGAAACTAGAAACAGAACAAATTACAACGGGGCTATATGTGAGGAGGGGAAGGGAGAGGCTCTGTTCACAGTGGGACTCAACGATAGTGATATTGTCCCTGGGTGATTATTCGGGAAGGCTTAGCGGCTGTCTTACTAATGGAGAAGAGAACTACTTTCTGAAGGGCACCTGGATACAGGGTGCTCTGTGCTGTGCAGGACAGGCCTCCCCAGTGAAAGATGGGCCTTTGCCTCCCATAACTTTCAAATGTTCCACCAGACAGTCATGAAAAAAGAATGTGATTATGTTATACAAACAGCCCAAAGTATTTTTTGCACATTTTAAATTCACACTGAATTTCTCAAGAAATGTAGCTAGCATGTAAGCTGAAGGAATAATGTGCTTTGTTTTGCGCAACGCTTTAGGAGCTGTTCACTTTCAGAAAATCCCTTCACTGACAACAGCGGGGCTTGTGGTACCCAAGCTGCAAATATAACCCAAATGTGTTCATCTCCAACCCTCTGCCACATGTAAATACATAAGCCAGAAATGAACTTAGCACACTATACTGTCAGATTGACCATGACATATGGCACTCAGATATCACACAATTGCATTCATTGAGAGTATTTTTATTGGCATATGTGAATGTATACCAATGATACATATGTATCAATTATATATATATATAATTGCATACATATATATAATTGTATATATACATTCTGTGTAGCAATAATATATTATTATATATAGGCACCAGTAATATATGTGTAGCAATTGTGTGTGTGTGTGTGTGTGTGTGTGTGTGTGTGTGTACATTCCCATGTGGGCCTACAGAAGGCTTTTGAAGAGCTGGAAACCAAACACATGCCTCAACCTGAGGGAGGACTTCAAGGTTAAATGAATTCTTCTTGTGTTTTTTTTCAATACCACTCAGTCTCTTATCCTAACACAGGAAATTGTTTTACAGCTCCCTTTATAAATAAGTCCAATTAGCTTCCAGGAATGGGACATTGGCTACATTGCCTACCTCTAATGGCATTATTTCTTTTAGCACATGAGCCCTACTTTTAAGAGTTTGCTGTCTTTTCCTCATCACATATGGTACTGTTTATCACTTTAGTTAGTGTCCCTCATCCCTAGTTTTTATTTCCTATTATCCTTACAGAGAATAGATTCAGATATTCTTGTCTTAAATCCAGTTTTCTTCATAGCAAGCAATATAAGCTTCTGACTAACTCACTGCATCTTCAACCACAGTTGAACTGAGGATTCACATTAGAATACTTAAATTCTTAATAAATCACTTTCCTTCACTTTTTAAATTATATGGTTTTTAAAAACAAGTGCTTAGTGGGTAACACCTACGAAGTCCATTTTATGATAACAAATGGGATATCAAATACATCTTAGTAAAAACAAGGTAGCTAATCTGGAGGACACAGAATATGTCCACTGAAACTTAAAGAACAGGAGAAACAGCTAGGGGAAGGGAAGAGATCAGAGAGATGGAGAGCAGCAAAACTGTAAGGCAGAGGAACCTCATTTTAGTAGAAAATGTGAAGAGAACAGAGAACAGAGAGCTGCACCCAGAGAACCACCTGCCAAAAGTGTGGCAGCAGCTGGTGAAAGCGCGTGGCTGCGTGCATAGACCTTCAGTTGCGAGGTGTGTATAGACGTGTAATGGAATGCTCTGCAGCCATGAAAAAGAAGGAAATTGTGCAGCTTGTTAGGAAAATCGATGAAACTGAGGTAACAGTAGGGAATAAACTGACTGTCAGAATGATAAATGCTGCCTGTTTTCCCTCATTGTGGTGCCTAGTTACATATAAACATGTATGTATGTAAGCATGTATGCTTATATATGACACAAAAGTAGAAGCAAAATTGCCTAGGACAACAAATGAGACTAACTGGCAGGAAGAGAGGGAAGACTGCAGGTGGGAAGGAGGCCTGAGCGAGGAAAGTCTTTAAAGTATGTTATGTTTGTGTGATAAAGGAGTTTGAGAGGAGGTGCACAGAGACAAAGTCCTGCAAGCTACTGCCATGCATTGGAGCTGCATGTTGAAGGACAGAAGACATACATAAAGGAATGACGAGATGTCCGTTGTACTTTATAAAATCAGATGATATCACTGTGGAAAACAGACTATCAATAAGGAAGCTTCAGGCTGACCAATTAATCAGCTAATACAGTGAACAAAGGAACAGACAGTGTGGCCCTGACATTGGTGACAACCGCAGACATGGAAAGAAGAATGTGAGAGATAACATGTCACCTAAAATTAATTGAAAAACAATTGTCTTAAGGATAACTTTTCCAGCCACACAAGGAAATCTTCCCTACGAATGGCAAGAGATTATTTTATATATTATTTATATATCTTACTGAGAAACAGTAAAATAAAGACAAATCATGCTTTTTACAATAAGAAAAATACAATATTGTGAAATACAAAAAATATATTTTTTAATCAAATGAGTAAAAAGAAACATTTGGTGTGAAAAGTTTGTAATTGTGGACTTCCTTGTCCCCCAACTTCTAAACAGCTAATGAGTTGGGTTATAATTGCTTTTTGACTTTGATAAATCTGATAGGTGATTTTTATAGAAATATATATATATTAGATAGATATATAATAGTGTAAATATATTATAGATATAGATATATCATAAATATATATTCCTTCAGATGCCTCTGAAGAAAATAAAATTAAAAATATATCCTCAGGAAAAGCTATATTGAATAAGAAATTCTGTAATTCTGGTATCAGAGCCTGAAGACAGCGAGTTGAAGTTGTCTCTTGAAAACAATGTTTGCAGCACTCTGTATGCCACGGCCCAGCACTACTGTTGCTATGAAAATGAATTACAAGGGCTGGGAGATGGCTCAGTAGGTAAAGTATCTGTTGTGCAAGCCTGGAGTCCTGAGTTCGGATCCCCAGCACCCAAAACATGCTAGCCAGTCTAACTGAACCAGCTAGCTCCAGATTCAGTGAGACCCTGCCTCAAAGAACTAAGGTGAAAACAGCAGTAGCAGAGAACACTTGGCATAACTGTTGTCCTCCGTAGGTACACATATATGCATACACACACACACACACACACACATACACACAGTGTTTTATGCCCAATGTCTATGACTTAGACTTCCAGATATGAATATAGTATTAAGAAAATTTTATCTTAAATTATTGTGAGAAAGTTGTGAAGCTTAACAATAACAGTGAAAATACATACCATCTTTTAATTAGGAATAAGCAGGAAAACACCTTTTAATTGTGTATATCTGGCCCGATCAAAGTTTAACTTCCCAAGATAAATATATACTTTGACCTTGGTTTTCATCCTCAGAAAATTGCTATTACTTTTTTATATTTGTGAGTCCACCCTCCAAACCAGCTAGTACCTTAGAAATTAATGCAGAGTATTTTCAAATAGGAGGAAGTATCACCAGGCTTATATATGGCATATCCTCTGGCCAAGCATTGCTTGGATACTCATAGAGGCCATTTCCAACTGGGATCAAAGCAACTTGCCAGAACTAACTGTCCCACTAAATGAGTTAAACATCTTACTAGAGTAGTAAGTGACATTAAGAAGCACATTAAAAAATAAAATAAAATAAAGCACATTTCAGGGCAGCAAAATGACCAAGTGGGCAAAAGCTCTTTCTGCCAAGCCAGAAAATCTGGGTTGCTCCATTCCCAGCACCTAATGGTAGAAGGAGGAAACCAACTCCAGCAAGCTGTCCATTGACTTGCACACACACACACACACACACACACACACAATACTTAAATACATATTAATATTATGCAATAACTACATATTATTATATTATTATTACATATGTGATAATTATAAAACATAAAGAAGTTTATTATAGTTGCTAAGAACAGTGCAGGGAAGCATCCTTGGATGACAGTTGAACCAACATGTAAACAGAAAATGAAGAACAGTCAGTTAGACGGGGATAGAACACTGCTACCCCAACACATACACACACATAGACACACACACACACACACACACACACACACACACAAATTTTAAATACACATACACTCAAAAATATTTTTTAAAGAAACCTTTATGGGGCAGTGACATTCTACTGCTTTGTTCACTCTGCCTACAGCAGCGTTTCACCATCAGCCCTGCAATGCATTCGCTTCCCCACACTATTCTCCACACTAACAAGATCAGAGGAAATGATTTATTCCACCCCTTGCCTGCTACTTCTGAAAGGCAGCGGGTGTCCTTGGGGACACGGGATTTCTGAATTGCTTGCGGCCATCTGATATTGCAGCTTTGCAGCCTTCTCTCGAATGAGCCAGAAAAAAAAAATCAAAATAATTACATTAATGCTGGGAATCAAAGTTTATTGACTCTCCCTAGAGGTGAAAACCAAAAAGCTGGTTACAGAAGTTGCCAGTTTATTTAATGATACCACTGCCTCCTCGTTCTTGTAAAAACAGCTTTTGAAAGCATTTTCAAATGAAGCCACCTCTGAGCTCCAATTCAATAGTTCACCTATTCCTTTTTAAATAAAAGCTCATCATCTGGCCTTCCATATCCAGATCTCCTAAAAGGGAGGACCCGACAGGCCTTCTTCTCCTGCCAAGCCACTGCCAAAGGCAATACTCCGAGGCACTGTCCCTGTCATCATTTCCGCTCCCTTCAGGAAGCTCTGCCTCATTGAATATTCTTCTAAGCCAATGAGGGAATCACGTGCCTCCCTGTGGTGGCAGTCTGCACTTACTGTGGCATTCATGGCCTCTGACAAGCCTTGCACCAGCTGGTTTCTGTCACTCTCTAGAAATTCTTTGCAACATTCAAGGGAGGAGACATTCAGGAGACCACTGTTTCAAAGATGATCCTGCCCAGAGGCTCAGAGGTTCCCACGGCTGTTATCTTTGCACTTCTCCTAGGACTTTGGGAAGAGCCCAGTAATCTTAGGTATTCAATGAAAGGCTTCTTTAGTTCACTGAATTAAACTAAAGTAGGTACTAGATTAATTTATTTAATTCAACTGGATTTAAAACATCACATAAGCCAAATCTAGCCTTCTCCCTGCCTGACAACACTCATCAGTGTTCCTCTTCCTCCTCCTCCTTCTCTCCTATCTCTCTCCTCTCCCTCATCCCTTTTTCTCCTTTCTTCTTTCTCTGCCTCCCCTCACCACTTAGCCCAGTCTAGCCCAGAACTTTCAGCAATGTTCCCAAGTACCAGACTTACAGCCACACAGCACCACACCCAACCTCCTCTGTTCAATAAGAAATCTCTCACACAGAAAGGCATGGGCTTCTCCCGTGTCCCAGCCCCCAAGTCTAACAACAAACAAGATCCTTTGATATTCGTGTCACTCATTTGCTCCTGTTTTCCTCAGATGAAATGTTTAAAAGCAAGGCTGCCTCATCAGCCAATGTGTCCTGGAAAAGACAACACACAAACCTCACAGCTCACCGTCTTTAGAGTGCCTGCTTTTGACTCAGGTCCAGCATCTGGGATCCCTGAATTATAAAAGGGCTCCTGTTTTCCTAGATCTAGTAAGGGCAGCTCTTTGTGCCTAACCTAATTATTCTGATAGCACAGTTCATGCTCAGAGGCAGCTTTCCATCTGGGAGCCTGCGTTTGTGATCTGACTAGGCATAGGGTACCTTTGTGACCAGCCTACAACAAAAACCTGTGTGCCAAGCATCTGTTGAGCCTCCCCATCAGCACTCAAGGAATTAGGTACATCCTCCTAGGTCTTCTGGGAGACGACTCTTGCAGCCTTGCACCTGGCGTCCTCTGAACGTCACCACAAGCACCTTTTCCCACTGCTGATTTTGCTGTGTATCCTTTAGATGCAATAAATCATGGCCAATCATGCAACTGCGGGCTGGGTCCTGTGAGCTCTCCTAGCATACAGTCTTTAAAAACTGGATCTGGGTAAAGTCTCAGGACCCGTGATCCACATATCTAACACCTTAAGTCTACTTAAAGATTCACTTTCTCACATAAATACCTAACCTTGGATAAATGCCCAACTAGAAGAGACCACTGTCCATTCCCTCCGTACTCTGAGCTGCTTCCTAGCATTTGTCAAGACTGGCTTTAAATGGCATTGCAATCATCTGTCTGTGGCTACTGCTCTGCAGAGGTTCTAAGCTCTGAGTCAGGAATCATGTCTACTTGTTTCACCACATGTTTTTCAGGAGTGAGTACTGAAGGCAGGAGATCTGAAAATATAGCATACACCCTTCTCTTACAGCTTTCCAAGAAGCAGAGTCTATACCATTTCCCTTTCATTTCACTCATTCACTTCCCAAATTCCACACACAATGTAATCTAAACTATGTCTCATTCAGCAAAATATAATCTATTGATATTATGTAATCACCAATGCCATGCCAATGTTTCATCTCAAGGGACAAGTTGTAAGTCTGCTTTGGGGACTTTCATTTTACACTGATGACTAATCCACATATTTGCAACTCTTAATATGCTTGAGACCTTCTAGACAAGACAGTTCTCATTGGTCATTATAGCTTTGGGGACACTCAGAATGGAAGGACAACTGTAAGAAATTCACAAGGCTATGATTCTTCAGCCACATTTTACAGGCAGGAAATGTAAAAGAAATTATGTTAATCACATTCAACTGTCGAAACACCATATGACAACAGATAGAATAAACATATATTCTTCAAAGAAAAGAAACAAACTGTCCATATGCTATAAGGGAGACATCTATATATACACAGACTGTCTTATGCATTTAATTTGTCTGCAAAAAAAATGGGTCAAGTAGGCCAGTTTTCCCACCGTGGATGAAGATAATCTGACAGGACACACCTGGATGGGAATCGACAAGACTTTTTAAAATTATGAAAGTAAATAGTCACATACCCTATCCTTGGTGTATTTTAATATCGAAGGGAAAAAAACTGTGTGTCAAAGTGCACAGGTGACAAGCTGCCAGAAACACGTTTGGAGGTGACATTAGGTGACATTACTACCACAGCAAAAGTGAAGTCACCACAGAGGGCAGTGGGTATTATCAGGGCCAGTTTCTAGGGCCTGGTATATTGAGACAAGCAACGGCTAACCCACAAGCAATATTCACTCCGAGAGAGTCAGCGGCGTTGGACGAGAAGGGCCTCTCCTTCTCAGTGGAGTCACTGTGTGGCTTTGTGCACCCCCGTTCTGGGCAGTGCTTATGTTCTGGTTGCCAGCAGGGTTCCGTTTTACTTTCTCATGTATGTGCCAAGAAAATATGTTTAAGAAACTGCCCTGGTTACACGTGTCAGAGCAAAAAACAAGCAAACAAGCAAACAAAAACCGGGAAGCAAATATACCATGGATGACACAGCATCACAAACCAAGAACTATGGTTATTCTATCTCTGTGAGACATGATCTGAATTGTTTTAACACACACAAAAAAAAATATTAATTGCTCTTCCCTATGTCTCCTCAAAACCCTGTCTTCCCTTTGCATCCTCAGCTGTGGTTCACTAGGTGCTCACTGTGTTTCTATAGAAATAACAATAAACATGGCTTTATTAAATGAAAATGTCACGGTGAAGTAGAATCAACTGTTGACTTTGTGAAAGTTCTCATCACCAGAACCATTAACATGTCTAGCAAGGTGCACATTTTATTGTGTCTGCATGCATTTCCAGGGCTTCCTGTGGCACAGGTTTCCAGAATTGGTAACTAGACACCAATGGCAACCTGCAGAACACACATTTGTTTCAAGCAACTATGAGTTTGATGCAAATGTCTGACAAAACACGTCGCTGCACTTGGTGGGACATTTTATCTCTTGCTCTTTAATGAAGTCAACCCTTTGTGCCTATTGCACATTTCAAACAGGTTTTCCTCTCTAATGGAACAGCTAGCAACCCTGCGCAATCCTTAAACCTTCTCCCCCTTTTCACTCCATTAAGTGCTTCAGAAGTGTCTTTACAGTTGATGACATCTGATTTTGAGTGTGGGTTTGTGTGTGTGTGTGTGTGTGTGTGTGTGTGTGTGTGTGTTTTCAAAATAGCACTATCAGGTACAAGTTCAATACATCAGTAGGGTCTACAAGAATGAATGCTTTTCAGCAAATGAGAAGAGAAACAGGTGAACCTTATTTGTAAAGATCTCTATAGCTCTGTCAGAGATGGGAATTGCATTGCCAGACACCATAAAACAACATGTAATTAAACCCTGGCACTCTATTAGAAGGCCCAGAGACAAATCCTTTCAGCAGTTGCAATCAAGGTTGGATAATTTACAAGAAGTGAGGTGGGGGAAACTTCCACTGTACTAGACCAAGATCCAACATTGCTACTTTTTTTTTTAAACCAAAGAAGAATTGGCCAGTACTAATGTCATTAAGAGAGAGAGGGTCTCTGGCTTTAGTTCAGTCCCATGTTGTGGTTTAGCTTAATCAATAATTCAAAAACAATTGTGTCTCTCCTCATGTGGCTGGAGGTAATGATAATTTGCAATAAATAGAACTAACCTCTTCCATTTGGTTTTTGTGGAGATTTTGATGCACTGAATATACACAGAGGAAACTGACCTGCCTCACAGATGAAGAATAGTGGAGTATGTCAGGTAGTTTGTATGTGGAAACTTCTGTACACAGAAGAAGAAATTTGCAAAATGTTGCATTCTCCCACATGCAACGACAAAGCCCCACTACTGGTGGCACACAGTGGCAGTGGCATGTAGGCTCTCTCTCAATGATGCCAGCATCTGAGGGAATGCCTTGCTCGGGGCACAGAAGAGACAACAGCCGGTGGAATGGATACAAATGCTCTTTTAGCATCCTTACTCAGTTGGGGTTTCTACTTCCTATTTCCCTTTAAGATATTCCAAACAAGTTAATGGATCCTGGGATGCATGGAACATCCAGCAAGGGTCCTGAATGGACTTTGGATGCCCCAAGCCCTTAGAATGATGTACAAAATATGACATGTATGGGCACACACTGTCTAGTGTGAGGAGAGGCTCCCAAAGATTTTGTTGTTGAGATAAAAAAAAAAACTTGAGTGTTTCACAATGAGGATGAAGGGCTGAATAACAAACACACAGCTGCCACCACCATTGCATACTTTCTTCCTAACTCACTCCTCACTTTTTATTCCACATGTCAGGCTTATTACCTTAAAGCAATGTTCAGACTTTAAATGTATCAATTATCCACCTGCAGAATTTGAGAAACCTACACATTCCGCCTTCCCATCTTGGCCCTACAATCCCACTCTCTCTCCACTGCAGGAAGGAAGCCAGGAATCTGTACTTTTCCAGACATCATTCTCAGACAAATGTTCAGAAACCCACGCTCTGAGAAACATGCCATAACTGAGCACCATGTGAGAAACCCACACATGGATCCATGAAGTTAGAGGAACAAAGACATGAGTCTAGTTCTTTGTGTGGCTACTACTTTGGCATTTTTCACCACAATTACTCTATGAGTCATGAGAAGATTAAAAGGCTCCTTTTCTTCTTTGCTATGATCACTGTTACTTGGCAATTTGGGTGGTACTGATGACAAGGAATACAAAGTGAAAGACATAAGTATGGTTTTGAACAAAAAAGGAAAGGAGAGTAATGGCAGCCATGTTCTCTCACTGTGTAGACTGACTACACTGTGGAACAGTGAAATTCCCTTTCACAACTTATGCTGTGGATTTAAATCAGGTTAACTCAGCAAGGGCAGCCATGAAACAAGCGGCTATAGAGATGTAAAGGAAGGAATATATCTCTACATTTCTCTTTTGCCTTTTATTTTCCCTATGGTCTTTAATGCTTGTCTCTTTGGAATGGATGAAGTTATAAAGTTGCCTTACATAAAAGCTGGGCTTGAAAAGGCTGGTAATTATACAGCTCACTACTCATCTGTCCAGTCTATTCGTTCTAAAAAGGCTCCTCTTTTGTTCAGCCCAGATTATCTCTGCTGTAAAGTGAAACAGAAATATCTGCGTATAAAATTGAGAAACTGTTCATAAATATTATGGAAGGCTCTCAGAGCTGTTTACTATTTGAGGTCTGATTTAGCAAACAGTAAACCTGCTTCTTCTGGCTTGGGGATTATTTTACATTTTTCTTTTAAATAAATCACCAAATAAAACTCAAAAATGTTATACAGATTTCATAGCTTTTTCACTCTGGATGAAAGCATAAGGAGACAAACTGAGATCTTTTAAGAGACAGTTTTAACATCTGCAGAAGAACATTTGTAGAAGAAGGAAAAAAATGCCAGTGGCATTGTTTGCTGTAGGTAACTTACTTACACTGTAAGTATTCTCTATGTTTAAAGTATTTATGTACTATCCCACAGGCCAGAGGCTTCCCACAGAAATAACACTAGAGACAGCATTCCTGAGAAGTTAGATTAATTTACACTAATTTTAAAAAGGCAGAGAGAAAATCTGTAATGGGAGGTATAATAACACAATTTAATCAAAAGCAGTTACGTTTCTAATCAGATGTCTGTGATGCTGCAGCTTTAAACTCTGAGCTGCGGCCACTGTGTTAGGATGAGCTGTTCTAATTCCGTCTCCACATACAATGTGGCATCGATTCAGAAAACAGAGTCTATACTCAAACACACCCGGATTGCAGCAGTAGAAAAGGGTGAGCCCTTCTACTTAACAGCAGGAAAATTTTTAACACATGGCTCCTGAGTGGGAGTGCCAATTAAAGAATTGTAGTACCTGTCATTGCTAGTTTAACATTTCAACAAAGCAAATCATCAATTACAATGCATCAGCACCAGTCATTCTGCTAATTGACCAAATGATTATCATTCTCTGCTAAAAGTGACTGACAACTTGAAGAAATTCTCTTTCTTACTTGCCAACCCTATAGAGGGTGTGCCAGATCTCATCCTTGTGTGACCCCTTTGGTTTGAGGGTCAATGGAAAGATGTCTTCCTTAGTCATTATAAATCCCCAGAATAAAAAACAAGTTCTATCTTAATTTTTTCTGTGCACCTTCTCACAAAAACAGTATTTTCTTGTTTGCTGCTGTGGGAAGCTGGTCATGGAGATCCTTTAGTCTTGCACATAAAAGGAGATGTGGGGAATGACTGGCTGGAGATCCTGTTCAGTCAAGGCAGGGTATGAATTGTCCAGCGCTGTATCGCACCCATTTAAAATCAAATCCAACTAGTTCTAAACTTCAAAAATGTATTCTTGATTGAAGTTTCTGTCGGAGAAGAAAATGAATGTGCTTCTGTGGGAAAGCATGCATTGTCGATAAAGGAGACCACCTCCTAGGGATCGGGTGTGTGTTCTAGTTCATTGTATAACTGTAAACCACGCCTGACTGATAGACAGGTAAGGTAAGTCTTGTTTGTAGGCAGATGAACTCCATTCTGCCTGCTGGCCAAACTAGTTTTGCCTCCATATATAAAGCTTGTCTGTCTGTCTGTCTGACTCTCTCTCTGTGGGGGTATTTTAATTCTTTTTATACTGGTCTTACTAATTGCCTGAGTGTCTCTTTATAAGTTGGTGTCATCTTAAACATGTTATTCTATACCAGTATGAATTATGATTTTTACCTTTTGAAAATTAGCCTTTAAAACATACATAGATCTTGAGCTAGGATCTCTAGAGTCTTAGGCCATGCCATGAGACTATGCCATGCTCTCTCTTTTCATGACCTCTGCATACAGATTTTTCTGCCTGGAATGTGCTTCCCT
The DNA here is from genome assembly GCF_030254825.1 of Meriones unguiculatus. Taxonomy (NCBI): domain Eukaryota; kingdom Metazoa; phylum Chordata; class Mammalia; order Rodentia; family Muridae; genus Meriones; species Meriones unguiculatus. The sequence continues at coordinate 26,294,080 of NC_083357.1, forward strand.
AAACTCCAGCTACTTGATTTAGTTAACTCTTAAATTTCCTTGAGATTGTGGCTCAATCACTAGTCCCAACTATCTTCCCTCCATACCAATGTGCTATGTGCTTACACTGGACAGGCACTTCTCCTTGTTAGCTGGTTACCATCATTGACTTTTACGTATCACATTTTTCTGAAACATGCTTTTCTCAGTAAAATAAAAATTCCTTTGGCGACAAATGATACCGAGTTGTGCAAACCACTGTATCCTAGCTCCAATCAAATAACTGTGTGGTACAAAGAAAGCTCAAATAGTGTTTATTGTGATATGTTCAAGACACACGTTCTTAAAACATGACACCTTGTTAGTTGATAAGAAACACAAGCAGGAAATTCTTTCCAACCTTCCTCCTGAAGCAGGCCCTAAAAGAATTCTTGACAATGGATAACTGACCTTATTCTAGAGGGCCCCTCCCTGTGTATACAGAAAAGGAATATACTTCTCCCTGAAGTCACAAGGATGAGAGAGTCTTACCTGAATAAGCACTTGCTAAAGCTTCCCAGATTGTTAATGACTCAATTATAGTTCTGCATCACTGTCCACTATTCCTCAAACAGGATAAAAACACACATATGTTTCTAAATTTCTCTTGGTCTTCATGTCTAAAGATGTACATATAATATTTTCCAAATATCATATATTTTCTCTTTTTAATCTATGCTTTTGTACAGGGACCCCAACCACAAACTTAGCAAAGGCAAAGAAAGACCGTTACTTCTTCTGTATACTTCTACATGTCAGTAGCCCATCCACAGGTCAGTGAATAGACTGTACTCTCAACAATTATTCTTATTAAAAACAAATCTGAAAAAAGCTGAACAAAGGGTGGGGAGTGAAGAGTGTACAATGAGCTCAGTGTTCATGATCTGGAAGGCCACGGAACTCAACTTTTAGAGGTTCCAAGTATATTCTTTAGGATCTAGGACCACAATCTAAAAGAAAACTTTCTGGCATGGCTCTCCTTCCTCAAAGAATTCTAAGGACAGAAAAAAATTCAGAAATCCTGGTTATTTTGGTCCAAAACAAAGCAAAGTACAAGAGGTGAAAACTTAGGATCCATGTGGAAACATCATGGCATCAGGTCTGTCCTATCTGTGATGTAAGGTAGTCACAGATGCAGTCCATCACAAAATTGTAAATTCTCTTAAAACATTATGAGACTTTTTTTGCTTCTTCTTGTTGTTGCTGCTGCTGTTTGTAACTCAATGGCACAGTTACTGAAAGTGAATTTTGTAGATGGAACCATGGTGCAGCAAATGGCAAGTTGTTGGACAGACTTGAAGAGGTACCGTTCTCCAAACATGGCTTCCCCATGTCTAATAATTCCATTTGGAAATTCTCAGGTCTCATCCTAACCTAATGAATCTGAAACTCTGGAGGAGGATCCAGCCACCTGGGTATTATGAAGCCCCAATACAAATGTGAGGTTTGTAGCATAACCTTAGCACAGAGCAAAGATGGGTCTAAGACAACTGAGGTACTACTATATGTGGCCGCTGGATACTATGACACTCACTTTGCTTTGTTAGGTCCAAGTTCCCACATCAGAAAAACAGGAATAAAAATTACAAAACTTGTCTCACAGGGCTGTATGAAAATACATACAAACTGTCTAGAAAATGGAAAGGCAGGAAGGAAATGATTCTGATAAAATAAAAATTGCTGTATTTAATGTTGGTAACATTATCACTATCACTGCCATCACCATTTTGTGTAAATTGTTAAGATCTTGAAAACAAGGGCAGGACAACTTATATCTTTTTGTCTGGGACAATAAGCACAGCTTAGATAGAAATATCAGACAGGACCAGTAGCTAATCAAAATTGTGTGTCATTGCTGCTGTCTACCTAGAGTCACATTTTATAATTATCATTAGTGCATATTCATTTTCAAAATGTTTTCATTTAGTCATCTTCATAGAAATATACCTTATACTTTGACCATGTTCATTTCATCACAACCTTCTCCTTTCCCATCCATCTCAGTGGATACCTTGCTCTTCCTAAATAGTCCCCTTTCTATTTTCATGTCTTTTAAAAGATCAAAATTCCAGTATAAGAGAAGGTATTTATCTTTCTGAATCTTGAATATTTCCTGAAATATTTTATATTTTCATGCAAATGACAACTCCATTCTTCAGATGCCTGCATTTTGTAAAAGAGGTGTGTGTGTGTGTGTGTGTGTGTGTGTGTGTGTGTGTGTGAGTGTCTGTGTATGTGTAGGATTCATGTCTGCAGGTACTCTCAGAGGACAGAAAAGGCAGTCAGATCCTCTGGACGTAGAATTATGAGCCACAAGGCATAGATGCTAGTGCCAGGAACTAAGGCAAATCTTTTCAAAGAGCAGATTTCTTAACTATGGAGTCCTCTCTATCGCCCAAACTCTTATCATTTTTGGCAAGTAATTTATAATAGAATGCAATATGCTTTTTTGGGTACAGTGCTCAAGAGATTATACTACCATATAGAGCACATAAGCACACACACACACACACACACACACACACACACACATACACACTGCTTGATAGTCACAAATAATCTGAGAACTGTTATTTCAAGCTTGTAGTCTTCCCAACATGCCAGTGCCTTCTTCTCAGTCACCTGAAGATTAAGAACTTAATTCTCAACCCATCCTCTTTGAATTTTTCCTCCTCATCTACAGTTTTGTTTGTACTTAAATCACTTTTCTTCAAAACGGAGTCTCATAAGACACACTGTGGAGCAAAATATACCTAGTATTCTTTAGAATGCTTTTGAGGCCCTGCCTTGTGGTTGGTTTTCCTTACAAGCCACACATTTAAGGGAGATGGACATATTTTTAAACTCCTTACTACCAGTAATTCATCCCTTCTTTTGTGTTTGCTTGATTTTTATTACAGACTTTTTTTTTTCATTAGAATTGACTATGTTTGACACCAACGTGTCTTAACAACCAATTTGCCAAATATCAACTTTAATATACAATGCTATGGGCCACTGTCTCTGCTTCCAAAAGATGGTGACTTTCATACTCATTTCCCACTAACTCATAGAGCACCCACCATTCACCCGCATGGTGTGTGGTGTGATCTGTAAAACATGAGCAGAACAGACTGATGTGTGCCACCGTGAACAGGTAAAGTCATCCAATTATAGTAAAATAAACAAGACTGAGCTAAAGGCAATACCAATAGGAGGCATGATGAATGCATAGTCACTGGAACCTTCCATAAGGACTGAGGGAGCCCAGCAGAGACATTGCAGACAGTTTGATCACAAGTCTGCCTCTCTCTCTTCAGCAAAAGCACATGTAAGTTTACCTTGATGCAGAAAATAGAATCTGAAAATCCAGTACAAAGCTTGTCAGCTGACCAAATGAATGAGTAAGGGAAAGAAGACCCCCTTGACATGAAATTTAAATCCAGACTCTTTCATGACACCATCCCAATATACTTTGTTTCTGTTCCTATTAAGTATTGTGCATGTTGCACTTAGTACAAATTAAGAAGTTGAATGCTTTTATAAAAATTGAATTCATAACAAAGTAAAAGCAATACTGCCCCAAACTTGCATATATATAAAAACTGAAGTAAATAAAACCCCAAGTGATGGAAAGGATCAGAGGAGGAAATGGAATAGTCAGGAGGAAATGGAAATGGAATATTTGATTGTTCAAGTGGGAAGCTTCATATTTTAGCACAATTCAGTTACCAACTCTATGTTTTTGTGTAACATATATTTTACAATGAAAATAACAAAGCTTTAGTGAACTGTGCTTACTTGCCCAAGATACCTGAGATGCAAACTGATAGCCCTCAGAATAAAACCTAATCAAGATGCAGGAGCTACGTACTGCTTATTCCGTACAGCAACAGTTGATGCATGGACTGCACCTAGACAGCTGCCTCCTGCACGGGCGCAACCTAAAAATGATCATTATACTTTTCAAGGTTGTGTGATGATAGTTGTGCAGAAGGACAAGAAACAAATATTAAACAAAACTTATTCTGACATTTGTTCAAAAGGCAAAAAGGGGTACTAGCACAGGAAAGAAGAGGCTTAACTGCCAATACAGCACAACAGTCAGGATTTATGGGCAATATTGGAGAAGGTAATGAGGTCAGGGAATGGAAAATTACTAAAAGAAGTAAAGGAAATCTTGTTGAATTAGTCCTAACAGGATGCCTGTGAAAGGAAGACCAAAGCCTGGAGAGGAAGGGTGTGCTAAAATACCATGGTAGCCAAACACCACTTTACAACTTTGCTATAAACACAAGCTAGGCACAACAAAACTACAGCAGGGGTACCAAGACCTAGCTAGATGCCTGATGGAGAAGAAAGCTTAGAGTTTAAGGGTTGGGGTGTAGCTGAGTCACAGAACACTTGGCTAGCATGTTCAGTGTCCTAGGTTCGATTGCTAGTACTGGAAAAAAGATTTAAAGTTTGGTTAAAGAGATGGTATTTGTCACAGGACAGCAAATTTTACAAAGGGCATAAACAATTTGCTTTAACAATTACTTTTTCTTAATGTTTTTCAATACTTAGATTTATTTCTTCTCCTTTTGGGTTGTTTGCCTGCATGTATGTCTATGTACCAGATGTATATCTGGTGGCCATGGAGGCCAGAGGAAGAAATAGGATGCTCTGGAACTGGAGTTACATAATCGAACCTGGGTCTTCCGGAAAAGCAGCCAGTGCTTGAAAGAGCTCCCCAGCTCCTCCATTCAACAATTCTTGTTCTCAAATAACCTACATTTTAAGAAGTAATGAAACTGTCATCAAAATGAGGCCTGCTCGCCTTGGTCTCAATTTGCAGTAGAAATCTTATTCCTAGGAACCATAAGTAGATACAATCTTCAAAGATAGCAACAGAAGGAGAACTTAAACTGTTTATTCTATAATCGTATTTTAACCAACTGAAGGTTACCATGTCCCTAAATCAGGAATTTTACACAACATGCCCAAAGATAAGCATGTGTGGCTTAACCTAGTTTTTTACACGACACCATTGGCCATCAAGTTCATCATCCCAGATGGTAGAACATGAGAGATTGTCACTATTTTTAAAATCTAATCAATACCTACCTTTAAAATCTAAATACCAGCACTAAATGCATCAAAATGGAAAGGTAATGTGTCCCTACAAATCTCATTATTCAAAGTGTAGTCTGCCAAACACAGTTTGGGCATCATTGATTGTTAGGAATGCAGACTCTCAGGCTCTGCCTGCTGAGCCTGAACCTAAGCAGCCCCAAGCTCCCCTGCTGTGCTTTGCACTTGATAAGTTGCAGGATAACCACCTTACTGGGGAACTGGAACTAAGTCCATCCCCTCAATCATCTCTTTCTTGAATAACTAATACAGTGCTTTCTTATGTGAGAAATAAGACAATACACTTGGGTGTACTGTCTGTCACCCAAGTGGCAGCAATTCCTGGGGACAGAGAAAATGTTCCACTTTGATGGTTGTGCTTTGTGAGTAGTCAGTGTGCAGACCTGAGAGACTATGAGAGACAAAGTTTTACTGCACAAGATTGAAGACAATCTCAGTAATAGTTATAGTATCTGTACTCAGTAACGGTTAAGTAAACCCTGATACAACTCCATTAGAGAATACTGAAGCCATTAAAACAAGATCATTTTTGATGTGCAACAGCAGTGTTTTCTAATACAGTCTTAACTTCAAGTGTGCAAAGGAAAAACACAAGGACATCACAGAATGTACTCTGAGTTCTTCTCCAAGGAAAAATAGTGTGTGAATACCTGAAGTACCTCTGGGATGGGAAAGAGAGAAAGAAAGAAAGAAAGAAAGAAAGAAAGAAAGAAGGAAGGAAGGAAGGAAGGAAGGAAGGAAGGACAGAAAGAAAGAAAGAAAGAAAGAAAGAAAGAAAGAAAGAAAGAAAGAAAGAAAGAAAGAAAGAAAGAAAGAAGAAAGAAAGACAAGAAAGAACTATTTTGTTCCAAGGAGACACTGCCATGAAGACAGGTGGGCTAAATATTGGCCTGTCTTTCCTGGGACATCAGAAACAGAACAATATATTGGAAACATTTAAGCTTTAACATGGTGCCTTTTAAATTAATCAATTAAAGAAACAGTGCAGACTGAACAAGACACACACCGATGGATGTGCCCGCATTACTGTCCTGTCACCCTTCCTCCAGGGATCCAAAGGATTTGGGTTTTGCAGTTGCTTCCGGAAGATGCTTCTGAAAAGAAGGACCTCTTTTTAACTCTCAATCAGTTATACTTGTATTTCACTTGACAATTTACTAATCCATCTACAATTCTAAAAGATGCTAATAATTTATTTGCTGATAATTGAGTTGGCATTTAAGACTAAAATCAACCTCAAAACTGGCCCTCTTTGCATGTGTGTGTGTGTGCATGTGTGTGTACGTACTGCTGTTATCATTGTTGTTTCTAAAGACCTTTGATAGTTATTGTTGGAAAGTATTTTATTTCTTCGGTGGTAGAACCTCCAAGGGGTGGTAATTCATGGAATATATATGTGTACTAATCCATTATATCTCTGAAGCTTATTTGCAAAACATAGTTGTCGTTTTCCAACAAGCTTTCAGAAGAAGAAAATTTCATTGAAAAAAAGACACAAATGTCTTACCATTCTATCCTGTAAGAACTTAAAGAGTCTAATAGACCATAAAAAAAATTGAGGGATAAATTTAATACTTCAAAGTGACTCTGTTAGCAGGAGATGCAGGCAGCAAGCCAGGTTAAGAAGAAATAGCTTTATACCCACAACTAACAGCATTCTTAATCTCCCATCTTCACTCCTCCTCATTTAAAGCCCGGTACCCACAGTCATCACAGCAAAGTGTCCCTTGCAGCTTGTCCTATGATTTGATGTCACTTGGGCTCTGAACTCTGTGTGATTAAAACAAATAGCAATTGGAAAAGACCCTCTCTGATTGAATCGTGACCTGCAGTAGTTGAGGGAGCATATGAGGACCCCACAGTACTTGCATAACATTGGTGAGGATATGGGGGTCCTGCTTTGCCAGGGGCTGGTTGCAAACCAGCATCAAGAGCAAAGGCAGTGGCCAGAGGAGACACAATTATGGTTTGGAAGTGAAATGTCCCCTTTAAGCTTATGTGTCTGAAAACCTGGCCCATGCTAGCAGCACAGTTTTGGGAGGAGATGGAACCTTTGAGACTGTGGCCTACCTGTGGAAGGGGCGGGAGATCACCAGAGGCAAGTCTTTGAAAGCTAGATCTACACCTAGCTCTTGATTGATCTCTCCGATCCATGGTCTGTCTCTTACTGTGAGTTCTGTTGCATGCTCCTGACACCACTCGGTTGTTTTAGCATGCCATCCCTACCACAATGGACTGAGGCCTCTGAAATCATGAGCTTTATTAAGCCCCACCCCCTGAAGTTGCTCTAAGGAGTATTTCTGTCTTGGATTTTACCAAAGTCACTAATGAAGGTATCAGTTTAAACCTTCATCTTCTAATGCACAGACTGAATCTTTACAACCATATATGCTCTCTAATACGCTTAGTAAAATTAAAAACAAGTTAGAGAGTTCAAGAGCTGTGGTACACAGAAAATACATATCTACTGATTATGGTAACTTCAAAGTGAGTATTACCTGCAACTCTTACAGAATCTAAGAACCAGAGTCACCATGGTAAAATAGTTATAACATGATGTCAAGGAAGGAGACACTGAATTACTGATATAATTTATGTGAGCAAATTTAATCATTTTAAATGATTTCTACATAAATAGGCATGTCATTAAATATAAAGCATCAGGAAAGGATTACCAAACATGTAAGATCCATCTACACTGGCAAATTTAAGTTAATCAGTGCTTACCCTTGGGGAAAAGAACCTTCTAGTTCCAGCTTTAACAACCCAAATGTCAGTTAACTTCCAAAGGAAAACACAGTATTGATTTGGCAGGTACTTTCTGCAGGAAATGAATCTTTCACATGTAATAGCTGTGCCAAACTTTGTTTTCAGTTGTTTAGAACACTGGCGTGTCTTTAAATCTTTCAACTTGTTAATTGCAGGAGATTATTTGCATACATTTCTCAGGCTATTCTGACATTTTAAATACCTTGAAGAAGCTATATCTATATAAAATAAATAAGCTATTAAAATGTCACCATGCAATTCTGTGCCTCCCTTCTACAGGATACTTGTGGAGGGCATCCTTTTATTTCATTTTTTTTTCTAAATGAGGCCTTCTGGAACATTAAAGGCAAGAACCAGGCATTTAGTTTCAGTCCTTATAGAAATAAATTTGGGAATCTTAGGAAAATCACAAAACTGTATGCTACACTTGTATTTGCTTAATGAGGAGACTATATGAATTTGAATGGGGCTGGTGTGAACCCACAGGAAAGGTTCAGAAAAGAATAGCCTGCCACAAAGATCAGGCTTATATATGGCTATTGTGGAGGGATGAAGAAAGACCAAAGTCATGATGCATAGAAAAACCTTGGTGAACTAAGGATGAAGCTCAGTGGTAAAGCATTTACCGCACATGTACGAGGCCCACTATCTCTGAATCTGATATTCCAAAGGCTGAGAAGAATTTCCATGAGATTGAGGTCACCTGTGCTACACAGTAAGTCCTTGGCCAACCTCCCCTACAACATAAGGCCCTGTCTCATGAAATAAAACTGACAAACAAAAATAGGGCCTGAGGAGATGTCTCAAATGGCTCTGTCAGTACAGTAGTTGCCACAAAAGCATAAGGACCTGAGTTCCAGACCCACATCAAGAAGCCAGGCATGTGTGCATTGTTCATTGTGATCCCAGCACTGGGCAGGCAAAGATGGGCAAGTCCTTAGAACTTACTTGCCATCTTGTCTAATCAAGCCAGTGAGTCTCAGGCCAGGGAAAGACCCCCCCAAAACTAAGGTGGATGGCAGCTGAGAAATGACACCCAAGATTGACATCTGGCCTACACACACACACACACATTTTTTTTGCAGTATGGCTCACGAAACTTGCATTGAAAAGGAAAACCAAAAATAAGCAACTAATATTAAATGAATATTATTCAAGTTGGTTCAGAACTTTCTCTGAAGAAGTATCTGATGGGCAAAAATACATTCACAAGCCACCACAAATGGTCCCCAAACACCTTTGCACATCTCTGACAGTCACCTTTCATCAAGATAGCAATCTGACAGCTTGCCCTTGGTTTCTCTGTTGGTGTGACAGATAACACAAATGAAAACAACTTCGGGCTTTATTTCATTTTACATTTTATAGTCCATCATGGAGGAAGGGGGTAGCGGGAACTCAAGAGGCAGGAAATGATGCAGAGACCACAGAGAGATGCTGTGTCCTGGCTTGTTTCCAGGCTCATACTCAGCAACCTGTATAATACAGCCCAGGTCCAGATGCCCAGGATAGCAATGCCTACATGCTGTAGGCCCTCTCCCATCAATTAGCCATCAACAAAATCCCACCCCCAGACATGCCCATAGGCCAACCTGATGGAGACAATTGCTCGGTTGAGATTTTCTCTTCCCGGGTGCACCAAGTTGATAACTGAAGTTAACTATGACACACCTTCACCAAAGTTACACAACAGAATTTTAGAAAAATTTTCATTAAATAAAGAACAAATGACAGGTATTATCAACTTAGTTAGATCTTCTATCCTGAGTGCTGTGGTTTAAATGACAGTGCCTCATCCAATATTCATGATACAACTTAATCCTTAAGGCAACTGTGTTAAGAGATGTAGCCTCTGGATGTAACGAGTCTTGAGCGTAGAGCATCAACACAATTAGCACCATAACAAAGGGGTGCCAGTGTGAAAGGAGAACCCTCTTCAGTTGTGTCTGCTGCCACTGAAGGCATGGCATGCATCCCTTCCAAAGGGTGCAGCAACAGGTGGAGGTTTGGAAGAAAGACGGTCTCAGCAGACAGAGAACTGATGATCTTGGCCTTCCCAATCTCAAGAACTGAGAATGATGAATTTCCACTCTATGTATTACCCAATCTGCAGGGGTTTGTTATATTAGCATAAATAAACTAGGACAATGGATAACTATTGGGCTTTTAGCATCGCTTGGAGCTACAACAAGCAGTGGCCAAGATCTCATCTTCATAGATGCAAAGGAGAGTTCCCAAGTACCATCATCTCAGTGTGTTCAACAAAGTGATAACTAACTGCACAGACTCAAAGTGATTGCCTGCGTTACAAGTTTTTAATGATTAATGGGCAACCAAGAACTAAAATTCCCACCCAAACAGTTACCTCATGATGGCACACAGTTACCGTGCTTAGATCAATCACATGCAACAACTCAGAAACTGATGACCCACTGAAATCATCACATTCTAAAGATGCCATTAAGAGTTTCATGAGGTGTCAAGCCAAATTCTGGTTTACTAGTAGTAAAAGGATAGCGAGTGACCCCAGAGAGAATTCAACTCTGCAGAAAACACTGGTACCAGTTCTTTTTACTATTTTTCCAGAGTAGAGCATCGTTTCCATCCCATATTTCTTTTTGTTTGTATATTGGTTTTAAATGGTATATGGCAATTGTGCCCATGGTGTGGTAGCTTGACCTGATTATAAGACCTGATGATGAAGTCACAACAATCACCTCTATCTCCTTAAACTAACATTTTTCACTTTCTTTTCTTTTTTGTATTATGAACCTTTAAAGCCCTCTCTCCTCTCTTTTAGTTCTTTATAAAAAATTGCTCTTTGCATTTTTCTACATGTAGACATCCAGTTGGACCAGCACCATTTGTTGAAGATGCTGTCTTATATGCATTGTATGGTTTTGGCATCTTTGTCAAAGATCGGGTGTCCATAGTGTGTGGGTTAATTTCTGGTCTTCTGTTTGGTACCATTGATCCACCATTCTGTTTCTATGCCAGTACCATGCAGTTTTTATAACTGTTGCTCTATAGTACAGCTTGAGATCAGGGATGGAGATACCTCCAGAAGATCTTTTATTGTAGAGGACTGTTTTAGCAATTCTGGGTTTCTTGTTATTCCATACAAAGTTGAGAATTTTTCTTTCCAGGTCTGTAAAGAATTGTGTTGGTAATTTGATGGGAATTGCATTGAATCTGTAGATTGCTTTTGGTAAGGTGGCCATTTTTACTATGTTAATCCTGCCAAGCCATGAGCATGGGAGATCTTTCCATCGTCTCATATCTTCTTCTAATTCTTTCTTCAGAGACTTGAAATTTTTTTCATACAAGTCTTTGACTTGCTTGGTTAGGGTTACACCAAGGTACTTTATGTCATTTGTGGCTATTGTGAAGGGTGTTGTTTCCCTAATTTCTTTCTCAGCCCTTTTGTCTTTTGTATATAGGAGGGTTACTGATTTTTTTTTTAGTTGATTTTGTATCCGGCCACTTTGCTGAAGGTGTTTATCAGCTGTAGGAGTTCCCTGGTGGAGTTTTTGGGGTCACTCACATATACTATCATATCATCTGCAAATAGTGATAATTTGACTTCTTCCTTTCCAATTTGTATCCCCTTGATCTCCTTCAACTGTCTTATTGCTCTAGCAAGGACTTCCAGAACTATGTTGAAGAGATATGGAGAGAGAGGGCAGCCTTGTCTTGTCCCAGATTTCAGTGGGAATGCTTTGATAGATCCATACTTATCACCCTGCACAAAACTAAAGTCCAACTGGATCAAAGACCTCAACATAAAACCAGACACATTAAATCGGTTAGAAGAAAAAGTGGGTAAGACCCTAGAACTCATTGGTACAGGAGACAACTTCCTGAACAGAACACCAACAGCACAGGCTCTAAGAGCAACAATCAATAAATGGGACCTCATGAAACTGAAAAGCTTCTGTAAAGCAAAGGACACCATCTTCAAAACAAAATGAATGCCTACAGATTGGGAAAGAATCTTCACCAACCCTTTATCTGACAGAGGGCTAATATCCAGTATATATAAAGAACTAAAGAAGCTGAAAAGCAGCAAACCAAGTAATCCAATTAAAAATGGGGAACATACCTAAACAGAGAACTCTCTGTAAAGGAATATCGAATGGCAGAGAAACACTTAAAGAAAAGTTCAACATCATTAGCCATTAGGGAAATGCAAATCAAAACAACCCTGAGATTTCACCTGACACCCATCAGAATGGCCAAGATAAAAAACTCAAGTAGCAACACATGCTGGAGATGTTGTGGAGAAAGGGGAACCCTCCTCCACTCCTGGTGGGAATGTAAACTTTTACAACCACTCTGGAAAGCAATCTGGTGCTTTCTCAGACAACTAGGAATAGCGCTTCCTCAAGATACAGCCATACCACACCTAGGCATATATCCAAAAAAGGCTCAAGTATACAATGAGGACATTTGCTCAACCATGTTTGTAGCAGCTTTATTTGTAATAGCCAGAAGCTGGAAACAGCTCAGATGCCCCTCAACTAAAGAATGGATGCAGAAATTGTGGTACATCTATACAATGGAGTATTACTCAGCAAAGAAAAATAAGGAAATCATGAAATTTTCAGGGAAATGGTGGGACCTGGAAAAGATCATCCTGAGTGAGCTGTCCCAGAAGCAGAAAGACACACACAGTATATACTCACTCATGTAGACATATAATATAGGATAAACCTACTAAAATCTGTACATCTAAAGAAACTAATTAAGAGAGAAGACCCTGACTAAAATGCTCAATCCCCATCCCGAAAGGCAAAGAGGATGGACATCAGAAGAAGAAGAAAACAGGAAACAACCTAGAAACCTGCCACAGAGGGCCTCTGAAAGGCTCTGCCCTGCAGACTATCAAAGCAGACTCTGAGACTTATGGCCAACTGTTGGGCAGTGTGCATGGAATCTTATGTAAGAAGTGGGAAATAGTAAGATCTGGAGAGGACAGGAACCCCACAAGGAGAGCTACAGAACCAGAAAATTTGAACACAGGGGTCTTCCCAGAGACTCATACTCCAACCAAGTACCATGCATGGAACCTAGAACCCCTGCACAGATGTAGTCCATGGCAATTTAGTGTCCAAGTGGGTTACATAGTAGTGGGAAGAGGGACTGCCTCTGACATAATCTGATTGGCCTGCTCTTTAATCACCTCCTTCTCCCCCTGAGGGGGGAGCAGCCTTACCAGGCCACAGTAGATGACAATGCAGCCACTCCTGATGTGATCTGATAGACTAAGATCAGAAGGAAGGAGAGGAGGATCTCCCTTATCAGTGGACTTGGGGAGGGGCATGCGTGAAGAAGGGGGAGAGAGGGTAGGACTGGGAGGGTGGGAGGGAGGGGCTTATGCGGGGATACAAAGTGAATAAAGTGTAATTAATAAAATAAAATTTAATTTAAAAAAATGGCTCAGTGGCTAAGAGCAGCTCACATGGCAGCTCACAAGCATCTGTAATTCCAGTTCCAGGGAATCCAACGCCCTCTTCTGGCTTTCAGTGGCACTGCATGCACATCACAGGGATACACACAAAACACTCATTCACATAAAATAATAATAATAAAATCTCAAAAGAATGTTTAATGTAATTAATTGCTGTCACTTTACTGCATGCAGAGCAGAGCAGTAGCGCACACTCCCTCAAGTAGCTGTACTAGCATCCTCCCGTCCACTAGAAACATATCTTCTCATGGCCCTTTCACTGCAATTACTTGTTCAAAGAAGCAAATTTCACAAATCACTGTGATTTTGTAGAACTGCCTTTAGAACTTTCTTCTTTCGTAAGCTTTCTCTTTCTAGTTCACTTAAAAACCTGTACTGTCTGCCTTGAGGCCTATGTGAAACTACATTTCACAGGTTATTCCATCTGCTTGCCATTTTTGGCTTTCTCCATATCATCTAAGCAGTTACACCCTTGCTGACTCAGCAGCAGATTCATGTAGACAGAAAAGGAATGATGGGGCAATGATGAAACCCAACCAGTAGTGCCCACCTCACACAGGCCTTAGGAGAGCTGAGCACCCTTGGGAAGTGGCAGTTTATTTGGAAGGGCATAACAACAGGCACTTCTCTACCAGTACTTTAATCTGGTTTGGTTGTCTGTTTGTTGTTTTGAAGCAGTCTATATATCTTAGGCTGGCCTAGAACTGTCATGTAATCCAGGAGGGTCTTGAACTCAGGATCTCTCCATCTCAGCCTCACACATGATGGGATTGCAGGTATAGATACCATGCCAAGCAAAACAAATTTCATTTGTTTTCTTGGGATACAACTTGGGGCCTTGTGGGTGCTAGGATGGTGAACTAACACAGAGAATGACCCTTGCCCCTTCCTTATACAGAAATTGTCAAAGAAGGAAAACCAAACCATGTTATTAGAATACATTTTAGTGTTATGCCTGGTGTCATATTAATATATTTTTTAATTTTTTCCTTAAGGAAAGATCCCAATATAGCATGAGCTTATGACATCACAAAACCTGAATCTACTCCAATACAAAGGAGCATATATAAAAGGTTTCTTTGTTTACTCTGGCACTTACGTGTTGAATCTGAAAAAGTAAAATGCAGGGTCTTTAACTTAAAATATAAGTTAGCTAAGCGTTAATGAAAAGTGAGTTTAAATGTATATCCTTAAGATTTCTGATTCCATCGTGTATTGTTCAATGAAATGAAAGAAAGGCTGCAGAAAGCCTTGGTCCTTTCAATTTCTCCCCAGTGACTTAAAACTTCGAAACGGATGGCATCTGGGCTCTGAGCAATGTTTACAATTACAGTCCCCTCAAGAGCAGGCCTAAGTGGATTTTCCTTGTTTAGTAGTAAACATAAACAGCAAACATTTATCACATGACGGATACATTTGCCTTTAACAAAACAATCCTGGCCAAAAATTATTAGGAACCAGATCGGCGGCCCCACTGAACTAAAGCAACGTAATTAGGTAGTCCAACACTACATTCCGTCAAAATTCTCTGACAACCTAAGAACCAGATTGTCATCAGACAGACATTGAAAAATGATACTGGGTTTGTTCCAGCATGAAAATGCCACTGTTTCTGTTGTGTTTTTTTTTTAATATAAAAATTAAAAATGCACCTATGAAGAATGCAACCAGTGGTTGGGTGGTATTTAGGTGGGTGTGCTCTTTTTAATCAGTGAAGTGGGAGGTTTAAGGTTTAAAGACCCCTCCTGTGCTTGCTTCGGCAGCACATACACTAAAATTGGGATGATACAGAGAAGATGAGCATGGCCCCTGAGCAAGGAAGACATGCAAATTCTTGAAGCATTCCATATTTTTACAAAAGGACAGCCTACAGACTGGGAAAGGATCTTCACCAACCCTATATCTGACAGAGGGTTGATAGCCAGAATATAAAAAGAACTAAAGAAGTTAAAAAGCAGCAAATCAAGTAATCCAATTAAAAAATGGGGTACAGAGCTAGACAGAGAATTCTCAGTAGAGGAATACAGAATGGCAAAAAAACACTTAAAGAAATGCTCAACGTACTTAGCCATCAGAGAGCTGCAAATCAAAACAACCCTGAGATTTCACCTGACACCCATCAGAATGGCTAAGATCAAAAACTCAAGTGACAACACATGCTGGAGAGGTTGTGGAGAAAGAGGAACCCTCCTCCATTGCTGTTGGGAATGTAAACTTGTACAACCACTTTGGAAATCAATCTGGTGCTTTCGCAGACAATTAGGAATAGTGCTTCCTTCAAGATCCAGCTATACCACTCCTAGGCATATATCCAAAAGATGCTCAAGTACACAACAAGGACATTTGCTCAACCATGTTTGTAGCAGCTTTATTGGTAATAGCCAGAACCTGGAAACAACCCAGATGTCCCTCAGTTGAGGAATGGATACAGAAATTGTGGTACTTTTACACAATGGAATACTACTCAGCAATTAAAAACAAGGAAATCATGAAATTTGCATGCAAATGGTGAGACCTAGAAACGATCATCCTGAATGAGGAATCCCAAAAGCAGAAAAACACACATGGTATACACTCACTTATATAGACCTATAAGATAGGATAAATATACTGAAATCTATACACCTAAAGAAGATAAATAAGAAAGAGGACCCAAGATACGATGATCAATCCTCACTTAGAAAGACAAATGGGATGGACATTGGATGTAGGAGAAAACAAGTAACAGGACAGGAGCCTACCACTGAGGGCCCCTGAAAGACTCTACCTAGCAGTGTATCAAAGCAGATATTAAGACTCATAACCAAACCTTTGGCAGAGTGCAGGGAATCATAAAAAGGGGGGGTTAATATGACCTGGAGAGGACAGGAGCTCCACAAGGACCAAATATATGTGGGCACAGGGGTCTTTTATGAGACTGTTTCTCCAACAGGGACCATGTATGGATATAACTTAGAACCTCTGGTCAGATGTATCCCTTGGTAGCTCAGTATCCAAGTGGGTACCCTAATAAGGGGATCAGGGTCTGATTCTGACATGAACTCAACTTTGGGCTCTTTGATCTCCTCGCCCCACCCCCTAAGGGAGTAGCAGCCCTGCTAGGCCACAGAGGAGGACTTTGCAGCCAGTCCTGAAGATACCTGATGAACCAGTATCAGATGAAAGGGGAGGAGGTCCTCCCCTATCAGTGGACTTGGAAAGGGGCAGGGAGGAGATGAGAGAGGAAGGGTGGATTTGGGAGGGAAAGAGGGAGCGGGATACAGCAGGGATACAGAGTTAACAAACTGTAACTAATATTAAAAAAAGTTTTTAAAAATTGGAAAAAAAATAAAGGCCCCTCCCAGGAACACCCATGTGATTTCAGTGATTTAGCATCAGCACATGGAGAGAGAAGATATAGCGGCAATGCTAGGTAGACATCAACTGGCATTGCTGGGCGTTTGCTCCTGCCACGGCACTGTTCCATCTTCTCGGTTACTAGGTTCCAAACAACCATCAGTGATGTGTGTTACTGTAGCCTCTCTTCTGTGGGACAGAGGGAAGCTTCTCCAGGCAATGCCTGTACACCCAGCAGAGGCTCAGCTCCACATTCATGGTGACTGGAAGGCATCAGCAACGAAACGGGGTTTAATATTGTCTTGCTAGGTAGGAAGTGTCCTTTTGAGGAAAACTACTACATGTTTTGCCTCCAGAAGAGGGCTGTCCCAGTGTGTAGTGTGACCTATAAGGCAAATTCTATGCATGCTGTGTATCAGTGAATAGAAAAGGTATTGCAGTTATGGATTATTCTCAGTTATACATTTAAATACTAATGGAAACATTAAGATGAGGTCTAGGTTTTAAAAAAAAATAATAACCTCCAGTTTCCACTTAGTTAATTATGAGAAAGAATCCACTAACCTGTACAGGAAAAAAAACTCAGGGTGTACATTTCTAAGATGACCTTTGACATACTAATATCCAAAAATTTTTGCTATTTGGTTAGCTGGGATCTAACTGAGTGACCTACTGTCAGCAAATCACTGTCAAGGTTGGACACGAAAATTTTGTAGCAGAACTAGTCAAGAAAATAGATACCAAAAATTTGGAAATGTTTTTCCCAAATACCTGGAAATACCTCAGAGTACTTAAATACACAACTAACCAATTGATTCCTTAATCTTCAAGGCACTCTGAAATTTCAAAGCATTTTCATATCATATGATTTCATATAACAGCCACAGGTCTGCATTATTTCTTTAAAGCAAAAAGGAAAGATTCCAAATGTCACGAACACAATGTTGAACAAAAGATACCACATACAAAAGACCTCATGGTCTATTTAATACGTAACTTTCAAAAACCTATTATCAGGGCTTAGATCTAGGTCTCAACAACATGGCTATATATACTAGGAAGGAAGGGATTGATAGTAAATAAGGAACAACTATGGTGCTTCCCTCTAGGAAATGTTGAAATTAAATCAGTCTGTAAGCTAGGGAGACTTGGTCCTTCTGTAGCATAGCCAAGATGAGGTCAGGAGTGGCAGTAGGTGCTAGAAATCCCAGCTCCTACGAGGCAGAGGCAGAAGAACTGTGAGTTCAAAGCCAGCCTGGGCTATGTGGAAAGACTGTCTCAAATAACAATTAACCCACGAAACACAACTAAAGCTGCAAATGCTTGAAGACAACCTAGACCTATCCACACGATCTTCCATCACAGAATCACAGCTGAGATCACCAGAAGACTAGAGAAAGTACGCAGCAGTAAAAGCCCCACCAGCACAACCAGTTCCTGTACGTCATTAGCCCACAATAAATACAACAAAATTACCTTTCTTCATTGATGGTTGTATTAGTTGTATTAGCTTTTATTTGTATTGCATTAATAGGACTTTATTCAAAAGTATCTTGGCAATTGAAACCTTTCTTAATATGTACTGAAATAGATGTGGGATGAATTATTGTAATCCTGGGGGGGTTGGTTTTCTTTTGTGGGGATCAGTAAGTCAAATGATATGGTGTGGCATGAAAAGGGAGAGCTTATGGTGTGACATGAAAAGGGAGAGCTGATAGATCATGGATTTCAACTTTTAGAAACCTCTCCTTGACAGGTTGAGATTTGTGAGAAACATTACAACCAAATGTGAAAACGTTCATGTTTAAATAATGGTCCATATTTTTAAAGGCTTCTGAAAGGATAGGCTATGCTACTGGGTAAAATAAAGGACATGAATATTTTTTTAAAAAACTTCAAAACTATAATAAAACAAATATGTGACTTGGAGTCGGGATAATTCATGGTACTGACTGGAAAAGAGCCCGGGAAGTCTCACACCTTGTCTTTTCTCGAATAGCCCCTTAGGAATGCTCACTGCGGAGTCTAGATCTGAGGCACACAGATCAAGAAAGCGTATTGGTGTATTGTACTTCTATACAAAATTGATGTAGAGTGTCATTCTCTTGCTTTATTCACTCAATAGCTATACCAAGAACAAAATATATACTGTGCAAGAGAGCAGGCAGTATAAAAAACATATAGAAGTTTGACTATGCAAACTGCTGAGCTGCTGGCCGCCTGATTAGAATCGCCAAGGAGTCCTTTCTCTCACAGCATCACACAATTTACACAGCAATTCTTCTCTAGTAGTTCCTGTAATGAAAGTGTAAACTTCGAAGTCAATCATAATTGGGTTCTACAAACACCAGGCAATGTTTTCTGGGAAGAAGGCCTCTAAAGCCTCAATGAGTGGTTTAGAGAGATGTGGGGAACTTTTTAAATCATTGTTAGCCACTCTCCCTAAGATACAGAGCCTTGTTTGAGTATGGTGGCTCATGCCTGGAATCCTAGGTTACATCTATTTCTGATTATTTCCATAAATGAGAAATATGGAGAGGTATATGAAGAGAACCATGAAAGAGAAAAATATGAAGTGCTACTTCATTTTTCTGATCCAATCAGTTTGCAGAACTTTGGAGCACAATTATGAATTGTGTTTTTCATGCTAGTCAAGAATGAATAGCAAGGTTGTATGATGTGACCTTCAATGTATCCCAAAAACAATGCGATGAAGGCTATGTCACGAGCTGATGGTGCTAGTGGGAGGTCCTGGGACCTTTAGGAGGTGAGGACTATGGGAAGAAAGTTAGGTCATTGGTGGCATGCCCTTTGGGGGAACATAGGAACCCGAAGGAAGCCCTCCCTGTACCTCTTTTTATTTTTCTGTCACCAGGAGGTGAGCAACTTACTTCAGCAAACTCTATCCACTACAGACCCAAAGGTGGCCCGGGCCAAATGACTTCAAACTGTCAAAGCATCAGCCCAAGAAGTTTGTCTTTCAGCTGATTTTTCTCAGGTATGTTGCCACAGCAATAGAAAGTTGACTAACACAAGGTATAAAACTCAGTATTTCAAGGCAAATCGGTTTGATTATAAAAAGTATCAAATGTGTATTAATTGTCTTAATTTTCTTAGACTTGCAGAACTCTAAAACATAGAGATTATCAATGATGTTAACAGCTGTTGCCCAACTGAGCTTTAGGCACAGCAGCTTGAAAACTTTTCTTAGCCAGACAATCAACAGATATACAAAGGAAAATTAATAATAGTTGTCATTTTAGGCCTGAGCTGCCCATCTTACTATGTAACACATTTTATAAGATGAGTACATTTCAAGAGAGCCTATCCCCTACTGAGAAAGCAAGGAAGGAAGGAAGGAAGGAAGGAAGGAAGGAAGGAAGGAAGGAAGGAAGGAAGGAAGGAAGGAAGGAAGGAGAAAAACTCCACACATATAAAAAGTACAGAAACAAATAGTCTCAAATTAATTTTTTTAAGCTTGACAAATCACCTACTAGGGATAATGTAGTCAAAATTATGTGGAAGAAAATAACTGTTTTTTGTAACAAAAAGAACTAGGGGAAAAATCCCAACAAGTAAATCTAAAAATAGCTACAGTAGGAACATTAGTCTTTCTTGCCTTTTACTCATCAATTATTAAGAGACTATAGCATATAAACAAATACATACTGTGGAAATGCTGCTGTCTCTCTGTTTCTATGATGGGTGGAAACTTTTTTATAATAGTAACCTTGGTAGAAAAAGGTAGGACAAGAGACCTAGGAGAGTGGGGCAGAAATATAGTTTTGTTGTGGGACTGGAAGAAATCATCTTGAAGCCAGGGCCAGTAGGAGCCCAGGCTGTCCTCTGGCCAATATCCAAGTTTCATTTACTTCTACCATCCCAGGCTGTTCCTATAGTCTCTGGGTTCTTTCTCCAGCCTCTTGCTAAATGTAGACCCACTCCAAGATGAACATAACTCTGCCAAGTTGCTCGGAGCCCAATGCTAGCAGTCACAGCAGGCTCGACACTGCCTTCCTGTTCTCTTCCCAAGCTTAATAATTACTCCTGAAGGAAAACAAACAAACAGAAAACAAAACCCTCTTCCTTTGTTTTGATGAATTTTCTCATTCTTCAAAAAGTGGTTCAGGAATAGATTCATCAAAGTAATATTTTTAGAACAAGGAACAAATGTTTTATTTACTCTATTGTGTCTCTTTTCTATAATTGCATGGCTAAATGGTTGGAGTACTCATTGTAGCTGCTAACTGTACCAGGCCTGTTTATGTGTGCGCATTAGTGCATGCTCAGGTGAGCGTTCAATGCAGAAAAACCTGCAGCTGCCTGCTCTACAGCTATACAAGACCAGATGCTTTCTCTGAGGGATAACTATGAAGAAAAGAGAAAAGAGACTGACAAGATGGCTTAAAAGGTAAGGGCACTTAACACAAAGCCTAAGGCCCTGAGTTCAATTCCTGGGACCCACATGATAGAAAGAGACAACCAACTCCAGAAAGTTGTCCACTGACTTCCACATGTGTGCCATGGCTCACTTAAGTAATTGAGCAATTACTGTAAAACAGAGAACAGACAGGAAGCTGGCAACAGCTGTGACCTCAGCACACGTGAATCGACAGTCTTCAGAGCAGTGCTGCTCCACGCTTCAGATCGAGCTTGAAATTCACATATGCCCGGACAAGATGTGACAACTGTAAACCATCACATGTCCCTTTTGCTGTTTCTATGTCTCTGAAGAGTCTATCACTAATACATTATTTTTAAAATAAACTCAAATTTTAATACAAATAAAATTTTGAAGAGAATTCTATGTACTCATTGTAAATATCCAACATCATCTGTATGTGTGTATACATATGTGTGTATTTAGTCTACATATAGTATATAGCTTACATCTTTCCCACTAATAGAAAGAAATTGAAAGACTCTAATATGACTAACCAAAAGCATGTTCTATCTCATATGTCACATGAATTACCATGATCTAAGTGCACACTAGAGAACAAGTGAATTATGCATACACAAATTATCACATCACCGTAAACATGTACAACTACCACGTGCCAAGTAATTTCATGTGCATAAGAAATTCCTAAAACCCCTGTACACATGTTGTCCCTTCAACAAAATTAAACAGTGAAGGGTCACCAAAAAAGGTACATAAGACACAGAGGAATGTCAAGGCTGGGTGCTAGAAGCAAATTAGATTGAGATAAATTGGATGTCACAAACTTAGAAGAAAGAGCAGGCTGTGGACCACTTCACAATTATTTATTCCCAGAATTGAATTGTCTCTAAATACGTGTCACAAAGAAGGTCCTTCGCACTGTTTGGTTTAAACGCCCTTCATCTCTGCACCATCTTTTTTAGACAAACATATCTGAGCTCACAAATTACCCATCACAAAGAAATGGCATGCTGCTAATAGGTCTCTTCATTGTGGCTGACAGTGCAGAACAAATGCCGGTCCCTGAGCTGAGACCAAATTTCTGGAATACTAACTGAGGTTCCCAACGGGGGATGACATTACCTAGAGGTCACCCCAAGAACTCTGGAACAATCTCCTGCATTCTGCTTCCTCTCCCCACAGTCACTGCAACCTGCCATATGCTCCAACTCTCTCAGGGCTTCCTTCTCTTCAGAGTCTCAATTCTCTAGCTTCCCACAGGTTTACACACCTAGCTTTCAGCAAACAGGTACCTATTTTTCAAGGGGGAAAGCTGAGTGATGGGGCTGGCAAGATGGCTTAGCAAGCAAAGTCAGCCTAACAACCTGAGTCCAGTGCTGGGGACTCATAATGTAGAAAAAGAACCAACTCCTGCAAGTCGTTCTTTGACTTCCACATTCCCACGGCGACACTAGAGTGCCCTCTGCCACCCTCCATATAATAAAAAGAACAAATAAATATATTTAAAAAAATAAGTAAGTCCGAAACGATCGAGCACAAAGCAACAGATGAAGGAATGTAAACTGCGCTCTTGAAAGGAGTACCTGCCTGTCTAAGTCATGCCCTCCCCCAACTGTCTGAGCAGATCCTGTTTTGATACCAAAGGACAGCACATGAATCCATCGATACCCCTGTCGTTTAACACAGAAATGACAGGCTCTCCCCTTGCCCTGCCTGGACAAAGATTCGTGACATTGTCTGTCAAAGCAGCTTCACCTCCCAGTCTTGGTCAGTTCACTTGAGTTCTCTGAGCTCCTTTATCTGTTAAACACACAAAGATAGTGCATGCCCATGAGTTGTAAAAAGGACTGAGTGATGAACGCTTTAAAAAGTAACTCCTTGCCTGATTGCCCCAGTTATCAAAGCCTGAGGTGTCAGCTCCCATTTGAGACCAGACCATACTATCTCTGTAAGTATCCATGGAGCTAGGCACGATGGCACATCCACAGGTCCTCCCGGCATGAGGATTCACAGCATCAAGTTTATAAATGCACCCTAAGTATATCCCACACTGTCCATTTCAAGAAGGTCCTTGCACTTTTCATTTCTCACTCTCAGCTTCCTACACTTGTGACACTGTAGAGCATCGCGAAGGATGAGCACCTGCAGCCACAGGAGGCAAAATGTGTGGACCTGATGCCTGGACTGTTTTCCGGACAGAAAGCACTCCCAAATGACTCTACCCAGGGGATGGTAAACTACTTCGACAGGCTGTTGGCCCTCCAAGCAAATGCCCACACCTCTCAGCTAACACCCTCCTCCGGGCAGGCATCTCCCGTGGTTACAGTCACTCATCATGACTGGCTCTAGTCACACAGTGCCTATGGTGTTAAACCAAACGGCCTCACAGACCTCTAGTCCAAGACAGCTGGAAGACACAGACCAACATAAACAGGACACGGACAGACAGGCTGTGGTGCCTTCTCCTTCAGATGGAACAGACCCTGAAACAGATCCTCCTAGCAAGTTCTCCAGAGCCACGGTGCAGGAGGCTGCAGGTCAGAAAGTTTTCCAGATCAGCTTCTGTGGGTGCCTCAAGCCAAGATGCCAGCAAAGTGTAACAGCAGCTGTGGTGCCTACAAGCCAAGATGCCGGCAAGGAGTAGCACCACTGCAGCACGTTCCTGACTCTGAGCTCATGTGCAGTTCTGATTCCAAAAACACACAGTGGAAAACACAGCTTTTTCTGCCTGCCATCACTTAAATGTAGTCAATGGGGATTAATGACAGGAAGGTATCTTTCTGAGGCAGCCATCATACCTCAGAATATCCTACAATAAACACCCTGTGCTTAAACAACGGGCTCAGGTTCCCTTCAAAAGGGAGTCATCACAGTCACAAAACTAGAAGTGAATCTAAGAACTCTCAGAAGCACTGAAGGATTCCGCCAACACAGATGTATTCAGGAGCAACTAGTGGCTCCAAGGGAAATGAGAAAACACAAATGGTGATTTCTAGCATGGCATCCAATCTTCATTTTTGTGATCCTTCGATTCTCAGTTCAAGTATAAACAGACTTTTTCCCCTGAAATAGGAAGAGGATTAAGTAGGCAGGACATTTTCTGAGTTCTGTATGGCAAATGTTCCTGTGCTTTCCTTTTGTAGCATTTATGGATTCATTCTGAAGAAGGGGTAAGCCGGAGCAAAGCAATTTGGCATGCTTGCATTTGCTTTATCAGGACCAGCAAGCACAGACTGCAGGGGCTGCCCCGACCTGAGCTACAAAGAGGCTTCCAGAGCCCCAAGGGGGCTGCTGATTATTTTCCTTACAGGTATACTCAAGCTGAACTATCCTCCTTGCAAAACAGCAAATGAGCTCACTTAAATTATCCTCAGGAAAGTGGTAGCCAAGAGGACAAGCATGATCATTATCATACAAACTTAATTTCTGACCAGCTTCTACAATCACCCTGTCTTCTAGAGGCCAGTTAGGCAGGAGGTTGTCACACACACCTCGGGTTGTATTCAGACATCCCCAGCCTAAGGACCTTTTGGAAAAGCAGATGATGTACCTCCATTTTTTTGTAGGCAAGATCCACACACCAGAACACAGAGCAGCCCTAGATGATGTTTTAGGGGAGCTTTTAACATTCAAAACATAATGCTTAGCTGAAAAAGTAGTAAGTACTACTTTCTCTGAAAATCATATCAACATAGAGAACTAACTGAAAAAAGGTATCCAAAGATAACATAGTTCATCATCTCCGAAGAGCAGGATTAAGAGCAATTTTTATTTTCTCCTCTTTTATTGGCGTGCCTTCTAAATATTATAAAATGCAAATGAATTACTAACATGATAAATATAAGTAATTATAAGAGATTTAAATATGCAGAATGTCATTTACAAAAAGGTTTTCCATTTACACGGCAAAAAAAGCATTCCCACTAAGATAAAACAATGGACTAAGAGCACTGGGGAAAAAGGAGGTCATATCTCAGGCAGCTTCAACCGTCAGTACTTCTTGAGTACGTGCTGCATGTAGCACCCTGTAGTTTGGATCAGTAATCATATAAGTAGCTCAGCTGGTAACCAAGTCTTTTCCATCTTCCAGCCCTCTCCCAGGGATGGAGAACATAAAAACCAACCCTTCACAGGGTTGTGGATCCATCTGCCTGCACTGTAGTCGGCCCTCCTTGGAAAGTCTCTTTCAAGCCTGTCAAGTAGGATTAAGTACAATTAAGCAGGCAGCCAGCCAGGTGTACTCTGTCTGTGCCCCAGGCCACAGCTGACTCCAACAAAGGGAAATGCCTGACCTAACTGAAGTCATGCAGGAAGGAGATTAGGTACATAGCAGAAAGAAGAAACATCCACATACCAGATACAGACAACCTATCTAGCAGCAGTAACTATCCTCTCATTCTCCTTCTGCATCCTAGGCAAAGCCCTGTGGGGACGGATTCCCTGTATCATCTTGAAAGCAGCAATGGTGCCCTAACTAAACACTATTTATGGGTGTGTCATTGTTTCTGAATGAGATTAGCGTTTCAGATGGTAGACTCATCAAAACAAGCTGGCTTCCCCAATGCAGATGAGCACAAACCAAACCCTAAAAGTCCCAAATAGACTAAAGGAAGGAGTAATTGCTGCTGCTTCTGTCCTGCTGTCTGAGATGGGACACATCTTCTCATCCTCATTTGCCCTTGGACTGGGATTTGCACCTCCGGCTATACTGCTCCTCAAGCTACTGAGCTGGGATGGAATGGAGCCACTAGCTTTCCTGGGTTTACAGCTTACCGATGACACAGTATGGGACTTCTCAGCTTTCTTAATTACATGAGCCAACTCCTCATCACAAACAAGCAAATAGATAAGTAACCTGATAGTTCTGTTTCTCTGGATAAGCCTGATGAACACAGGCCCTGGGTTTATCGAGCATCCTCCCTCTTCAAAGCCATACACCCAAGAAAGGGAACATTTATCTCACATCAGGACTAAATCTTTATTGCTTTTAAACAGAGAAAGGATCACTGCTGCTCTAAAATCCACCTTAACAGTTTCTAGCACAGCTTGTCCAGGTCCATTTAAAGCAGGAGCCTCATACACACACAGACACACAGACACACACACCACCTCTAGCTGTGGGTAGCCTTTTCGCCAAAATATATTTTCCATAGACCACAACTTGAGAAGGTACTTGGTAATCTCATTCTATATGCCTGGATCTGACTCGGGAAAGAATATGTGATGTTTCTGGGTGATTAAAGAATCTTTGGCTTTATATTTAAAGACATGAGAATAGTCTCTTTGGTGAGAGGGAGCTGTCATAGCTGCAAAAGGCTAATAATAATAATAATAATAGTAAATAAAGACAGGCAGTCTAAGAAGGAAACCAACACAGTAAAACAGGGAAAAGGGCAAGACATGGAGACTGTGGTGACATCATTGAACCACTAAACTATCAAAACCTATGGGGATACCCTTCAGGACATCTCTTGATAAAATCTCTAACAGGTTTTGTTTTGTGGAATTTCAGATTCAAGTTGGTAAAGCAATTCACAAAATTCTTATGAGTGATTAGCAATCTGTCACCAGATTAATGCTCAGTTCCCTCTTCCTGCAGCACAGTGACAACGATCAAAGGCACCCTGGTGGGTCCCCAGTTGCTTGACACCAGGGAAAACTGAGTTTCAGTTGGATTCCAAACTTCCAGAGCCAGAGTTTTGGAGCATCTTTCCATCAATCATGACATCCAAGAGGCTCAGCAGGTAGACATGGAGGGTGGGAAGATTTTTCCTTTTAATTGCCTTATTTTTAAAAACCATTTCAAGTTGACTTTTTTATTATTTGCAGCCAAAAGCATCTCCAACAATAAATCTATCTTCACATAATTAGCAGGAAATTTATGTATCCGCCTTTGAGCAAAGACTCCAGAGAAAATGGTACAGAGATCCATAATTCTGCCAACATTCTCCCAAATCCTTAAATGATAGATCTTAAGTGATTATTTTCCAAAAAAGAAAGACAACTGAGAAGCTAGAAAAAAAAAAGATGAATTATGGAAGCAGCTGACACTTATCTGAGAACTATAGAGCACCCACCAGAGGGTGAAGCCTCACCTTTTCTCAATGTTAAATCAGGGCAGCATCATTTAGAAACACCAATCTGTTCTGCAGGTCATCCTTCCTGGAAATAATCTCCCTTTCTCATTCAAGAGCTCTAACACACTTGGCCTTAGGGGCGTGTCTAAAGAAAGAGTTATCAAATCCTGTCACCAGTAAGATTTTTTTTTTCTCTAAGGCTTAAATATGTTGAAAAGAATGTGCAGACCCTACAAAAGACAATGAATAAATGTAAATGTAGGCTGTTTTTGCTTTGCTTAAAACTGTCCTTTTCCCTCTGGGCTTGTCTAGGTAACCAACTGCAGGACAGTGGAAATGGGTTTCCTGGTATTGGAGACAAGCTGGAAGTGTTCCTTCAGGTTGTGGAGACCAGCATCAGCTTCCTGGCAGTACTTTCACTGGGGTGGTGATAGGATGTTGGGAACATGAAGATTTTGGCCTTGAAGAGACAGTAAAGAACCCAACCTCTTTTGACTAGGCACAACAAAGCTACATGGCACTGCAAGGGCAAGAGGCTCCAAAGGGTGGCTGCTGGAAGATCGGGGGGCCTTTTCTGGAATGCTTTGTGCAACAAGGGCCCGCTGCACCTTTGCACCAATGACCGCACATAAGTAGAAAGCCCAACTCGCACTGAGTTAGCTTTTCCAATATTTAAAGAGAAAATATAACCAAGAGTGCACCCAAGCATTATTAAAATTGTGTAACTCTTCCCTCCGGAGTGAAACAGTCCCTCCTGGAGGAAGGAGAAGTGATGATCCCGAGATTCACAAAGCTCAGTGACCTTCAAGACTCACAAGGCTCCTTCCCACCATTATGTAAGCAGTAAACAATTGCTTCTGAAGATGGGGCTATGTGAGGAGGCCCAGTGACACCGCTTCTCGGAGTCAGCTCAGCACGGCTGCGGTAACATTTTCAGGGAGATGGTTATCAGGATCACCTGCGGCCCCACTAAGTAGTCCCTAAGTATTCCTAAGGATACACTGAGTTCACTGGTTCACCATACTGATGTGGCTGGACTAGCTGCTTGGTGCTCTGTCTGGGATGTATAGATGGATGTCAGCATTTCCCCAGGAAAAGTTACACCGTGAGAGCCACACATGTAAGATTTCAAAGTTTTTTTTTAATGATGCTTTGAAATCAGAGTGCCAACTCAATTTGTAATTTTGGCTGGTTTGACATGTCCTGAGCTTCTAAGGGACACCACACTCCCAGGACAAGCTCTTCTTAGTCATTCAGCATGCTCACTGCCACACACTTTATAAAAGGAAAGCTAGCTGTGAGAAAGAAGGCTCCATGGCTGATGAACAATACTAAATATTTTTAAACAGTCACACAAAAGGTAATAACAAACTCCTTTTATTTTAATTCCTTTACAAAATGTCACACCCACTTAGAAGAAACTACTTGATTTCTCTCAGTGTGCTGGGGATTAATGAGGCTGGAATGTAAAGGAAGGAAATGCCAATGTGCATGGCACTTCAGATCACTGAGATTCCCAAACAATACAAAAGCATTTCAAGTCACACATGGGATGTGAAGTGAAAATGTTCTTAGAGGGAATAGTCTCTAATAATACTTACCTACTTCAGAGAGTGCTGTGAAGCTCTATTAACACCAGCAGACCACTTTGAGATCTTCAAATAAAATCATGATATAAATGCAAAGTATTATTACTTTAGCTAGGAAATAATTTCACACCTAGGGATGAGAAAACCCCAGGCCAAATTTTACCACTTCTCTTCTTGCCTGATAAACAAGAAGTACCAAGTATGGAGGTGGTGACAGGCAGAACAAAGACATCAGGGCTCCTCTGTCACCGAAGCTTTATATTCTCCTCCATGTCATTTTAGGGAACTTTGAGGGGAAAGTGAATCCTTTAAAGCAAAGGGTTAAAAATGAGGATTAAATTTTCCTTGTTTTTATAGCAGATCAAACAACAAAGAGCAGCTGCATCAATAGCCATCAGGACTGCTTCTCAGCAACGGAGGGTGATGGTGGTAGAACTGGTGATCAACAATGAGCACCATCAACCTAACTGTGTTAAAGGAATGATAGGATACAGAACAGAACTCCTCAAAATCTGCCTGCAGTCAGTCCCTGTGGCCACACTGCCAACACTGTGCTAGGGGTCCAGTTAGGACTTTGAGCATGCTACACAAGAATGATGCTCATGCCTTCCATCTCAGATTAACATAATCACTGAAGTGACAGTATTCATCACAATTGTCCCAATTAAGACTAATAATTCTAGCCAGAAACTAGAAACAACCTACATGTCCCTCAACCAAAAATGGATAAAAAAAATTATATAGTACATTTATACAAAGGAATACTACTCAGCTATTAAAAACAAGGAAATCATGAAACTTGCAGGCAAACAGACAGAACTAGAAAGTATTATCCTGATCAAGGTAACCCAGTTCCAGAAAGATACACATGACAGGAGCCCAGGTTAACATTCTCTGAGTCTCCCATCCCCTGCCCAGCAGATAATAGACTCAGATGCTAAGACTCACAGCCAAGCATCAGGAGGAGCCCAGAGAGTCCTGTGGAAGAGCGGGAGGGAAGGATAGAAGGACCCAAAGGGAACAAGAATGTTTCAAGAAGACTAACAGTCAACTAAACTAGACCCATGGGGTCTTACAGAGACAGAAGCACAAACCAAAGAGCATGCATGGACTGGACCTAGACCCCCTACACATATGTAACCGACGGGCAGTTTGATCTTCATGTGGGTTCCCTAGTAAGTTGAGCGGGTGCTGTCTATGACATGGACTTTGTTACCTGCTTTCAATCACATTGTCCTATCCAGGCTGCCTCGCTTCACTTAGCAGATGAGGAAGAGCTCAGCCCTGATGTGATTTGATATGCAGGGGTAGGTTGAAATGGGAGGACAAGAGGAGGTGGGGGAAAGACAGAGGGAGGGAGGATCGAGGAGGAGATCGGGGAGAAGGCTATGATCAGGATATAAAGTAAATATATAAATTAAAAATAATTTTTTTAAAAGGACTAATAATTCTACAGAGATCTCATACTAGTTGTGCTCTGGACAAACTACTTGGTTTAGGCCTTACTTTCCATATCAATAAAATGAAACATCTGTCTGACCTATCTACTACCATCTTCTTTATACGGTATTAGTAAATATTGAGGAAAACAATATTTGAAACTGTATATTAATTATAAAATATGTTTAACATTCACACACTAAAAGAAATTGCCAACTAGACTATACTTTCTGGCTCAATGTGAAAATAATTATATTATTATAATAATGTAATAATTACATTAGATTTAATTTAAATGTAGATTTAAACTACATTTTACGGCATGACTACATTAAAGGGCTGTGGGAAACAGAAGTGGTAGGAATAGGACATGCCACAGAATTAGGAGTACTGCCCAGAGTCACATAGCTACAAGCTGCAGAACCAAACTACAAGGCATTCTTCCTAACATTTTAGCTGAGGCTCTTCCCAGCTTGCAATGCGACCATGTTACTTAGTCACGATAGAGGAACGAATATGATGTTCCTGGGAGAACAGTAATTAAACACCTTCGTTCTAGGACCTGCACAGAACAAAAGTAGTCAATACAGAAGACATAAGGAAAAACTTACCCATTCCATTCTCAGGAAACCATAGAAATACCAGAGGCCCAAACAATGATGTTTTCGATTTTACACATTAACAAAAAGAGAAAGGAAAAAAAAAAAGGAGTTCAATAGAATAAAAATTTTAAAACACAACAAAAAATATTGAAAAGAGAAATTAAAATTTAGAGAAAAATAAAAAATCAATACAATTGTTTTGTTTTGAGACATTGGGATGAATGAAAGAAAAATCACAGCCTCTTTGTAAGCAAGCCAGAGCCACAGGTAGCCCAACAGCCCAGACATTAAAGGGATGACGTCCCCTTCTTGCCCCTGTGTAGGCAAGCATCCTGCATTGCTCAGGGAAGCCACCATGAGGGACTTCTTTGTTCCAAGCATGGGCATCAGGGGTAGTTCGTCAAACTGTGCCTTTTTGAGATCTGTTTTGGTGACCTGCTGTGAGACGTTTAGAGCTATTATACAGCCTGGAAGAAGGTAACAAATGGTGTCTTCCTTGTAAAACTCCAAACACAGCCATTTAATCTATCTAGTTCACTCACATATGAGCTATAGCTTCTCAAACAGTTAGTGAGATAGACTAACTTTAGATGGCTGAAGGGCACCTGGAGGCTAAGAAGACATGGAGAACCTCCGAAGCCAAGACAGACACGGAGGCCAGCTAACAGTAACTGCTAGCTGTGGTCCCCTAGCTATGGCCGGGCCAGAATGTCCTCCTGGGAAAAAGGAGAAGGCATTCGATAAAGATTTGAATTCCAAAGAATAAGCACGTACTTAAGGAAGCTGGCGGCCCCCCTGAGTGTGATACTGCAAGTGTCCACTACAGCACACCCCCAAAAGGAAACAAAAGCACTGTCAAGAGAAACAGACAGACAACAGAGGAAAAATAGGGAACGGTGTTTTTCTACATTTATCAGGGCTTTCTTCAAAAGTTCCTAGCAGAAAAATCTACCTAGCAGAAGATCATTAATTCCCTAAGAATATAATTTTAGATTATAGTAATTAGTAACTGAGCATATACAACTAAAAGGTCCATTTCCCTAATGGCCACAAAACTTAACCCAGAACATTTTTTGCTTCAAAAAGCCTTGTTTCTCAATTTCTTTTTTTAATTACATTTATTGATGTTCTGTCTGTCTGTCTGTCTGTCTGTGCACATGCCAGATGTAAGTGGAGGACAGGGGAAACTCATGGGAGTTAGGTCTCTCCTTCCACCATGTGAGGCCTGGTGGTTGAACGCCCAGCATTAGGGTTGGGAGCAAGCGCCTTTACATGCTGAGCCATCTTACCAGACTCTTGTTTCATGTTTATTAAATGTAACCTTCTCATTTTATTCCTGATGATAAAGCAAGATTCTCTCTCTCCCCCCACTCTGGTAATTATAATGTTTTCCTTTTGAAAACATTATCCTGAAATATCTTAAAAACAAACAAATAACAACAACAAAAAAACCTAGCCCAGCCCAGCGTGGCGGTGCATGCCTTTAATCTCAGTACTCAAGAGGCAGAGGCAGGTGGATCTCTGTGAGTTTGAGGCCAGCCTGGTCTACAAATTGACTTAAAAACAATGGAGCAGGAACTAGAGGCCCGACCCAGCACTCAGCAGTGCCTGCTGCTCTTACCAAAGGCTCAGCAGCTCCCACTACCCAGGTCAAGTCATGCAGCTAAAATGTACCTGTAACTCCAGTTTGGGGAAAAATATGACACTTTTGGCTTCCAAAAGCACCTATACTCAAGTGCTCATACTCACACACAGACACATTCACATACCAATATAATTAAAAATTATTTAAAAATCAGTTATTAAAAAAAAAAAAAAAAAAAAAAGAATGGGCAAGGCTGGGAGATGGCTCAGCCTATCAGGAGCTTGTGTACAAGCAGGGGGAGCTGAGCTTCAGCCCCAGCGTCTACACTAAAAGGCTGTCAGAAGCAGTCCCATTGCAGGAGAGGCAGAGACAGGAGGATGCCTACAATTGGCTGGCTGGCCAGTCTCATACAATTGGTATGCTCCAGGTTAAGAAAGAAAATCTCAAAAAATAAGTCACAAGGCAATGATGGAAGATACTTAATGCACCACAGCTACAACCTCTGTTCTACACACAGGCACACATGCACAAACTCATGTGCATTTGCACACACTCACAGCTACATGTAAATACACGAATATATAAAAGAATGTACTTTTTTTTTAACCTAATAAATTCATAAGGCAGCTAGTGCTCATGATGAGGGGAGGAAGTGATGTAGCAGCAGCAGCATCTGCTTTTCATGGACCACGACACGTTCCTACACAACAGTCATATGAGGCAGAGCACATGAACCTCCAGTTCACAGGTAGGGAGAGAATAAATACACAAAGAGATGAAAAATTTGTTCACCATCCAATAACCAAGCCAGGACAAATCCCGTGTCTGACTCCAGACCACAAACACAACAGAGGTTCTCACTAAGGCAGAGAACACAGTGTGGGAACATTCCCTTCTCTGGAGGGATGTGAGCACCACGGCTTCACTTCCAATCGCAAAGTCCTCGAGATGCCCGCACTGTCTATAACTCCAAGCTGTGCCCATGCAGGATTAAATGCTGTCCAGTCCTGCCATGTTCCAGGAAGTGGCTCAAGGCCACAGCGACATGAATGACAGAAGAAATGAGAATCGTCTGCATCGTCACGTGGTATTTGATTCACGATGGCCACCTACCATATCAAAATTCCAAGACAGGCAGGCTTCGCGCACCAGAACTTGGTCAGCTCAAAGTGAATCCTCCAAACAGTCTTTATAGGTAATGTTTTAACTATTCAAAAGAGATTTTTCTCCAATTTCTCTGTAAAACTATACTTTATCCTCAAAATGAACATTAAAAACTCAAGTTTGTCATAAAGTTAAAAATAACTTAAAATAGAATGTAAATCAAATTGACTTTTCAGATTTAACCAAAGTGGTCACAGCCATAATGACTATAATAAAAATGACAGAAAAAAAAAAACCTAAAATTGTCAAAAACATAATTGATGATGAAAACAAACGTAAAATTATGGCACACTTCACCCTGGCCACCAAAGACTCTTGATGAAAGCGCAGCCCTATAATTCCTCAGAGTGAATTCTCTAAATTAAAATACTTCATGCAGAACAGAAATTAAACAATGAATCAAAGAACACTGCTGTACAGAGGTGCGCTTATAAATATACCTACAAAAAAAATGAAACAATTACATTTTTCCATGTAAAAACCAAGTCAACCGTACTGTTTCACAGGAGGCTGAGCTGGTGTTTTTTTCTGTTGCTTCGATCTTGGATAGCCACTTCCTGGAACTCCCTCAGGATCCAGTGCAATGTAATCAGCCCCACCAAACTGGAAGGCGCTCTCCATGGCACAATACCAGCTCCTCCACTCAACCACACCACTGACTTCCGTGATAAATTTTATCCAACCCAATTGAAATGCCACTCTGCATTTTATTTTAAATGCTTTATTTGGCCAGCTGTTTTATTTAAATATTGACCAGAGGTGGTACCAGTGCATTCTTTTTCCATCTAGCATTAATCTTAGTAAACTTAGCTCTATTGGAATGTCTTAACTGCTGAAAAGAAGGCAAAAGTCAGCAAACACACAATTGCATTTGGCCACCCTCAGCACATCATTTTATTTCCTCCCGCTCACTGCTAACTACTGCTCAGCACTTTTGCCTATGAGGGGGGACGAGCAGGTGGTTAAGGAAGTTGTGCTGTCAGCTGTATCTTTAATCCAAGTGTTTAAATCTCTGAATAAAAGAAAAATCAATGTGGTAAAGGCAATGTTTGTCAAGGCCATGTAATAAATACACTTACCTTTACGAACTGTTCTCAGTGGAGTTTCCTTCTTTGCTGGGCCTTCAAAGCTACAAAGAGATAAAAACGGAAGACGTTTGAGACTAAGACACCAAATGTTTCCTTTTCGTGTTTCTCAACAGAATTTCCATATGCTGTGGTATGTGGTGCTGGCTAGACATACCATTGATGAAAGTTCTGCCTCATACCTGCCCGAAAGGCCACCCAGAGACGCAGACGGCTTCAGTTTCAATGTCTCCCAATGCTTCCTATGTCAAAATTTAACTTCTCTCACGAGGCATGAAGAGAATGAAAACATTATCTGAATCCGGTTTTAGTGGAAGACATTGAGAAATCATTAGGTGCAAATAAGGTCACTGGGTTAAACACTTGAGGATTGAATTCTGAATCCTGATAACTTCATATAGAGAAGAAAAAGAGCAGATAGCCATGAACAGAACACACACAGAGAGAGAGGGAGAAAATTACAAACAGAGCATGATCCATGAAATATACAAAATTGTGTATATGTACACACATATCTCCACACCCTATCTCTTGGTATGTGGTGATTCACAAAACCGTCTTGGTGTTCTGCCATGTAAATGCTACTGCCAAATGTAGCCCCTAAAACTTGCACCTTCAGAACCACTATCCAAATAAACCTCCTAGATCTGTAAAACTGACCCATCTGCTCCATGGTATTATTGGCAATGAAAACAGGCTAACACAGTCACAAACTGGAACCAGCACATGGTTCTTCAGAACTGCATCCTGCAGACCTCACACAATCTACAGGCAAACCATTTAGGATCTGAACACTTCGGCAGTGAATGGCTTATAAACTGTGGGGTGAAAATCCCATTAAACATCAGGACGGCACATGTTTTCTGAGCAAGCATTTATGTTCTTAGTCCTGGTATCATCTTTTTCCTACGGCTGATTTCTGCTTCCCACGAGACAAGATTATTCTAGTCATACAAGATACCTAAGCCTAGAGTTCAGCTTAGCATTGTTGTTCATGAGAAGGGGTGGCAGAGGCCTAGCCATGAACAGTCACCCTTTCTCCAGAAAGAATTCAGCCTTCTTTTGGAGAAACCCACAGGAAAACAGAAGCTATAACTTCATTTCAAATCAAGTCTTTACTTGATAACTTCTCTGTTTACCAAATACGCACTTGCCACATTCTAGTCAATGAGAGCTATGAAAGCAACTGCAAAATGACAACTGTCAAGAAACAATGGTGACTGAAGGCTTCAGGGGGCTGATCATACCACCCAACATTACTCATAGAGCTGTTCTATGAAATTATTGTAACATGTTTCTTCTATATTTTGTAGCTAGGTTCCCATTCATCCTAAAGCTCCAATAGCTGAGAATGTTAACTACTGATCATTTTGTTGTTGTTGTTCAATATTCTAAGTAATGGCTTTAGATCTTACTGGATTATTCCTGTTCATATTCCTTAATTCCACCAAACAAGCCTTTATCCCAAAGAAATGACCACCAAAGAATAGGCCATAGTCACAGGCAATGCTATAAAACTTGGAATATTAATGCAGGTCCTTCCATAGAAAAGAATTAAAATTTTCTCATGCCCCTTAGTTCCATGAAACACAATAAGGTTAGAAACAGCATAATTTGGGGAAAAAAAAAACAAATGAAATTTTATAGTTTTTGTGAAGTGTGAGAGATTTATGGTATAAAATTCTTTCCACTTCGAATACATAGAGATGCTAAGCAAAATAAAGAATTAAAAATACAAAAGAAAAAGACCAATATGAAAATACGATGTATATAAACTTCCTAAAATGAAAGTTATGAGTCTCTTTGAAAGTACATCAAAATTATACGATAAATAATAGATGATCTAAATTTAGATGCAGACAAATAAAACTACAGACTATCAGAGGCAGTCCTAAATTCAATCACCAAAGAAAAACAAAAAGACATGTAAAAATAGTGTGTTACCATTCATAAAAATAAAGGTAAGGTAGTGATGGTGGAACATGATCAAAGAGCTCAGAGTTAAAAAAAAAAAAAGTCAACAAACTACACTTATGCCAACCACATTATTCAAAAATGGTAGGGAAATAAGGACATTAAACAGATTTAAAAAATGTTGTCTGTTTATAGTAGTTCACTTTTGCAGAAAAAATACTTAAAGATGTAGTTGAGTACAGAGAAAACCATCTCAGAAGGAAAGAGTGAGGAATAAGAAGCAATGGTGACCAGAGAAACTCCACTGAGCTGGATAATCAATATTGAATATTAATTATAATTCAGAATGTAAAGAAATAATAATCATAATTCTGGTTGAAAAAAAGGGGAGAAACCAGTGATATGCCTTAGTCAAAATTACTATTATGATGAAAAACAATGATCAAAAACAACTTGGGGAAGATGCTTGAATTTCATTCAGAAGAGGAAATAAGAGACATCTGAAGGAGATGGAGGGAGGGAGCTGGGTGGGAAAGGGGGTGGGGAGGGGAACTGGAGTGGGGATAAGATGTGAGGAGGGGGTAGGTTGGGAGGAGGACCCAGAGAGAGAATGGAAATCAGTGGGGGAGGAGCATCTCCAGGAGTCTATGGGGGTGAACCTGAGACTCCTAGCCACGGGGTAGGTGTGGGATTGGGGAGATGGATCCTGGAGCCACCATCCCTACCTCTACCCCTACCCCTACACCCCCCCCATAGCCAGGTGGGACTTCCAGTGGAGGGAGAGAATACCCACCCACACATAAGACCTTCTACAAAGGCTCCTTTGGCCACATAATTGCTTATGGTCTGTCTCTGAGATTAGCTAAAGTTTGTGCTATAACACATGAGGCTTCTCCTTGTGGCTGGAGGCTCCTCAAAATATAGATGTGAGATTCCAAAAGTGTGTGTCCCAAGACAGAGCCAGGCAAAAGTTACACCTTTTAGAACAGAGGATCAAAAACCACACAATCCTTTCAGCACCCCACAGCCCCCCTCCCCCCCTCCCCGCAAAGACACACACACCTCCCAGAGGAAGGCCTGTCCATCACACTGTAAAATCACATGGGTGGAGAACCTGTCTGGGGCAAGCACACTGGGGAGCCCAATGGTCCTCACATTCAGTAGCAAACAAGCAGTGAGTGATCTCTTCAAATGGGTCTTCAAATGGGGCAAGAACTGTAAAGTGAGGTTTTCAAAATCCGCTTGAAGGGCCTGGAGAGCTAACTCGGCAGGTAAAGGCACATGCTGACAAGCATGACAACCTGAATTTGCGCCTTGAGCCTCCACAATGGAAGGAGAGAACCAGCCGATACTGCAGGTCATCTTCTGACTTCCACAAGCATGCCGCGATACACACAATCGTGCCCACGCATTACACAAGTATGCACAAATAAATAAATAAAAGACTTTTTTAGAGAAGTAGGCTTTAAAATTAGTCTTCATGGCAGCTTCCCTTTAGAGACCAGTGGTGAGAGATTGTCTTAAAC
The DNA here is from genome assembly GCF_030254825.1 of Meriones unguiculatus. Lineage (NCBI taxonomy): Eukaryota > Metazoa > Chordata > Mammalia > Rodentia > Muridae > Meriones > Meriones unguiculatus. The sequence goes on from NC_083357.1 coordinate 26,332,172, forward strand.
AGCTTTGGTCTCCCTGCAATGTCTTGTGATGGATATGCATACTTTTATCCTAAAGTACAGTGTTCAGTGTGCTTATATTCTCTGGCCTTAATCAGACGTTATGTTATTTAAAGCCTATACCCATTATTGTTGAAACCTGCTTGCTTTGTGCTTTGTAAGCCCCAGATTTTATCCCAACTCCATAACCATTCAACAAAATACTTGATAACACAAACGCAAATGCATCCTATGTACAGCCTTTATGACATTTTTAGTGCCTGAAAATTAATGTGTGTATGTGTGTGTTTGTGTGTGTGTGTGTGTGTGTGTGTGTGTGTCAAGCAGAAGCCAGTCACAACCCAAAGCTCTTGCTCCCATGCCCAAAATACCGATCTCTAGACAAAAGTCAGGAATCGCCTCTCAAAATTCTCCTTCTCTTTGTTTGACTCCCCAATCCAAAGACCTGCACTCGCACTACCAGGCAAACACTTCCCCCTCCAGCTGCAAGGCTGCTCTACCCACTATTCACCCCAGCCTAAACTCAGCACACTCAGTTCTAGAGCAGACAGCATCTACACCCTTCAGATGACCTTCTGCAAGACAGAAATTAGATTTAAATGAATCCAAATAGGTTTGGGCTTCAGCTGCTCCTCAAAGAAATAAACATGGAACCAAAGCTGAACAAGCCAATAACAGACTGATTTATCTCAGTGGTTTCTCACAGCTTTACAAACCCCTCAGTCCATGGCCCAGTCCCAAATTCCTTAAAAACCGATCTGAATTTAAAGAAATAGCCTTCCCAAGTATACAGACAGGCTTACTTGAAAGCTATTTGTAAGAACCATCCAGGTGCTCCTTACATAAGGCGAGGTGGCCTGGAACTGAGGCGACGTTTGCTCTGCTGTCGCATTCTGAAGCTTCACCTGACTTAACTGTCATGTGGAGGGATTGGTTATTGACCTTTAAGTCTGTAACAATTATCTACATAGCTAGGAAAGAGACTGTGCATTCAGGTACAACAGTGAAGACACTGAATAAATTCAGTGCTCATTTTCATTTTTATGCTACATTCACTGAGCTCTTCCTGCAGACAAATTACTGCAACGGTCTCTCAAATGATAGCCAATTTTCAACTAAGAGAAGATTCCTAAACCACCTTCTAAAACCTTTTTCTACATATCGGTAAGAACCAGGCAGCTGGAAAACAGACCTGGTTAAACCACCTGATGATAAATGAACATTTTTTAAATACATAAAATTCTTTGACAATCCACAGAGTGATTTAAAGACTCACAAGAAATAACAGCAAGACCCCCAAACCTGATGTTTTCTCCAATATAGTCTTAGAAATTGTATTTGAATATATGTATACACTCAGTGTGAGGTATTATGAGCCTTTGTGAGACTTAGGCAGACTTTAGGGTGCAGAATAACCCTCACCTTTGTGATTTACCTTATAGTGTAAAAGTAAGTGAAAGCCCTTCCTCAGTCCTTAACTTCAAGAATGATTTGCTCTATGTTGTGGCTATGTCTTCTAGAAGAGCATCTAGCAAGGAACAGGTGCTGGGCAAAGCTTGCTTAATTACAGGGTATGTTTTTGCTACTGCTAGTATGCAATGATTTGGAATTCTATGGTTGCTTTTTGGATTTGTGGTTTTGCCAATTCTATTTGGAAGCTATGGTTGCTTTGGGGATCTGTCCTTTGTTTTCACTCATTCCTTACTTTCTCATTCTTTATATTTCAGAGTTTCACAAAACAGAAAGTGCTTTCTGGCCTGAGGCATATACATGTATAACCCCCCCCCCACACACACACACACACACATACATAGCACACACTCGTCACACCTGTTCGATACTGTCATATTTGCTAGACATTGCAAAAGTAAATTTGCCAAGCAGCATGAGATCTGAAAATCATTAAGTGACATCTGAGGAGCAGAATACCAAGCGCTCAATAGTTACCACCTCAAAATTTACAGAACTCTAGACAAATCAAATTCTATGAAATCTGGGGGAGCATGACCTGAGCTGTGTTGAGGCCCTGAAAATGGGAGGTCAATGAATTTGTCTGACCACCAGACAGGACTAGAACATACTGACCTAGTCCCAGGAGGAAACAATGTGACAATGTGACATTTGCACAGGGTTGCCCTAACATGCCCCCAGTACATTTTCTTGGAACAGGATGACATTTCAAGTCAAACAGCTCTGCTCCCAATAGCCCAAGCCCTCCCCCAAACTCTACTGGTCTGAATTTGAGAAAAGGAAGTTCATCGTTAGAAAAAACTGGAGGGTATGTATGCAGATACAGGTTTAAAATAATCTGTTTTTAAGGGTGCCAAGCTAGACATTCAGTGTATTATGCCCATTTGTTACCTTCCTGGCACTTCTTAAGCCTTAGTCAAAATGCTTGCTCTCATTGGAACACATTCTTCCTCCTGGATTCCCACACTGGATACCTTTCAGGACAATCTGTGTAACCAAGAGGCAGAGAGAGCATCTATGAGCGGTCTCACCACACCTCTGCTGCCCAGACTGCTGTCCTCATATAAGTCAGTCCAAGGACAAATGGTCACTGCTATTACCACAGCCTCTGGCCTTCCTGGAGTCACCTTTCCAACACAGAAAAAACTGGAGATGCTAAGAATTCCAATTCCCTATTTTGTTACTATACCTGCCAACTCTAACCTACATGTGACTTGGGAAAGCACCCTTGGGCAAAGGCCCAGAAGAGGGGACCAACATCTCCCAGAATGACAAAGGCCTAGGGTAAGTGTACCTCTGCCACACAGCCTGTGTGTAACCTCCTGAATCGGCACCCACACTGAGCTCGTGGTGCCTGTTCTGCCAGACCCAGCTCCACTTCAGGATCAGGAAACAGTCTGTGCAATGCCTGGCTGCTGGCCAATGGCCCAAATGGCCCAGCTACGTCACTGGAAAAGGGAGTCTGCATGTGTGCCCTCCTCTGAACTCTCCATCTGGAAGATTCTCTGGCCTCCTTCCCTCTCATTTTTAATCTGACAGACACTGCTGGACAGGGACACTCAAAGCAGACCAAAGTTCATCTTCCTGTCTCTACTTCTCGGCCTGTATAATCACAGTGGCAGAATGAGGCTAGCATGGAGCAGGATGCCAGGAACTAAATGAGGGTCCCTGACCACTGGACCACATCAGTCCTGCCTTCCAAAGTCTTAATTAGCCCTTCTCTGCCTGGCACACCTATTTGCCTCTGGAACCCATGGAGGTGGCAGGGTAAGATGCCATGCTCACAGCAAGTATTCAACAAAATATTGGTTGCGGAAGGCAGTCAAAGCCTGTTGGTTCATGGTTTGGCAATAACATCAGTTTGTAAGTCTGGGTACTGGCAGCAAGATTTCTGCTCCTGGTTCTGATGCAGGCAATTCTACCAGCATTATTCTGAGTGATATTCAGCCACTAGCTCAATTTGGAAGCAAAATGATCTTAACAAACAGAGGCAGACTTGACAGACAGGCTGCTGAGCCTGGGGACCAAAACACAAGATGAAAAGCAGAAGACAGAAAGGGTATACAGCAAAAGAGGATAGGGAAATGCTAGACAGACAAACACAAGTGCAGGGCTAGTCGCCTCCATGCTAAGACTCTGAAGTAAGCTTCAAACATAACAACAGTTAAAGCAGGGGCAACGAGAGGGAAACCAAGTAAAGGGAACAGAGAAACTCCTCTTTGGAATTCTGATGACTAGACAGACACAGTGGAGCAGTACACAGATTCAACACTAACATTTGAGAGGTTTCCAAAGACAATGAGTCTCAATTCTGTCCTGTTTTGCAACTCTTGAACTTCAGTGACATACTGAAATTTGCTATTTTTCTAAAAAGGACATTGATAAATACAATGGAAAGTCTGAATACATTTCCTCTCTGCATTCGTTATTATCTCTGGCCCTTATCCACAGGCCTATTGCAGACTAAATTGGATTTTGGATCACTGGTACTGAGGCACTGCAATTAATTAACAATAGAAACATAATATTTATATCCAGGCCTAACAACATCTGACATTTAAACTATTCTGCCAGTCGGGCAAATTCCATCCGACAAATTTTCATTTTAATGAACATGACAGACCACAGTTTACTTGATGGCCAAGATGCAGAAGTGAGTTGATTTCTTGGCCTGTGTTTCCAAGGACTGGCCGCAGGAGCTGGGCAACTGTCAGAATAATAGAAAGACTTGGTCCCCAGCTCCACCCAGACAGACCAAGGACATGCCTGTGACTCTTCTAAAAAGACTGTGGGACAACACTGTCCTGGTTCCCTACATGTGCTCAAGCTTAAATGCTGCCCTTTATGACCCACTGGGTAAATGTTCTAGCTCTGGGATACTGACATTTTCTTTGGGACACTAAAATCCTTTAGTCCTTTCTAATTAAAAAGTGACAAACGTTTTCTAAGGCATCTAATAATGTGCAAAATATACAAGAGTTGGATCTGACACAGCTTTTTCAATTGGCACAAAACTGGCCTTCCGTATTTTGCCAGATGGTACATCTCAGTAAGTCCTCAATTCCTGACTCAAGTGAGGGGCACTGTCACTATGATGCTGATGCGGAGATGCTCTTAAATGTTATCTTATTTTGAATTATGCTAACACCACAGACCTAACATTTATTCTTGCTGAAACTTTCAGAGCTTAAAGAAGTTTGTGTCCTTCTGTGACTCACTAGCCATGCTAACAGAAAGATGGCACAGATGAAGAAAAAGAACCCTACCCCATAAAAGCCATGTAAGTTCTAATCCCCAGTGTCTACTCACAAGCTAGATCAAGGGCATATCAATGTCAAGGACAATGTCAGCAAGAAGATCTCCCAACACAAAGTTCTATTGCTCCTCTCATGGCTGCAGGACTAAAGGAAACTGAGTGAAAATGGTGTGAATTTATCTACAGCCATCTCCACTAACTACTCTCCATGTATGTACAGGAGACAAAGATGAAACATGTAACCACACATTACAACATGGATAAAGGTTTCAAAAACATGGAAGCAAAGTAAAATAAATAGATAAATAAATAAATATAAAAACTAACCGTGAATAGTCCAAACAGTCCAAACAGTCCATTCCTTTTTAATGGAAGCACAATATATTTCTAGCTCATGTATCTAGAACACCATTATCTCAGTTTTAAATGTCACTGTATATGAAGTAAAATAAAAGTGCATTTTATAAGTATTACTCCTTGAGAATATGGGTTTTGCTCCTGAGCCACAATCAGCATCTGAAATATCCACCTGCAAGCTAGTGATTCACCCTCAAGCTGTATATATATATGGTCAGATGCAAAACAGTAATTATATTCCATGTCACTTTTACATATAGTCAAGATAGCAGACTACTAATTCCTGAAAAGATGAAAGCATTTCTTTTATACAACCAATAAAGAATCAATAAAGTATTATTCAAATCAACAAAATTCTGAATACGGACAAGTACAACAATTTCTGATGTACACACTATAATTACCATTATGAAGTCTCTTGTATAATGAGGACAAGGTAGTTACTCTTAATGAGGCTTCCTAAACGTAGGTCCAAGGTCTGCAACGTGTAAATGGAAGTTTAGGGAGAAACACAGATCCCTCTCCCTCCTCAGTCTGTGAGCTACAAAACACAGTGGCATATGACAGCATCCACAAGGGAAACAGCATGAAAGAATCGATTCTTTTTTGGCAATAGTCAAAATATCTTTTAAATATCAGGTATGAAACATTTTCAGACCACCAGATGCTTACATAATTTTGAAAAAATCAATGCTACGGAGCTGCTACAAGTAGTTTCATGTTTGTTAATGCCTGGTTATATTCTTGAAAAAGTCGAGGACTTACAAATCTAAAAATGTCTTCTTGAAAGTCGGGAAGCAAAGCAGGAGTCAGACACGACGGAATGGAAAGTGTTTACCAGAACACAGATGAACAGTCTGTAACTTCACAGTGCCATTGTGGGTGACACGCTCTGAAGTGGCCACATCAAATTCTGAACACTTAAGACCTAACGTGCTTATTGCTGTAAACAAAGACATTTGGTTAAATGAAAGTTCCATCAGAGATTAATGATGGAATTGAAGTGAGCACAAAGTAAAGGGTTATATACTTTCTGTGGTTTCAGTAATAGCTAATCTAATAACCACGAACGGAGGGTTATTGTTGATTCCTGTGCCTCTGGTTCATAAATTAGATCAAGCAACCTGGCAGTTACAGTACTTCAGAGTTTTATTCGACGAAGTGATTTTAAAGCTATCTCAAAATATAACAAAGTCATGACTCGAATGACTGCTGAACTGTACCTTGCTTCTGTCACCGCGTTAAACTTTTCACCGGTGTGAAGAAAAAAAGACCTTCCTGTTAACTAAAACAACTCCATGAGACAGTTTCTATCCACAGGACCAAACCATTTCAACAGCAAGTGTCATTGATACAGTATTCTGTGATACTCTGTCTCACCAAGGCCAAGCTTGTAAAATATAAACCGTAAGAGCAGCCGGGTATTATTTATTTCCTCTGAATCAAAACTCAGAACAGTAGAATTTCTCTGCTTAATGATTTTTCATAGCACATTTCCAATTTCTCTCCAACCGTTTATTGATCTGGAATGCTAAAGCAGTTTCTTTCCTGACTAAAATGTGTTCGGAATCTATGCCCACGGTTCCTTAAAATGTGTCTCCCAGGGACAATGAGGATGACATGGTGTCAGGCAGCTGGGGTGTGGTGATGTAAGCCAAGGCATTGTACTTAAAAGGGGTGCTAGTTCAATCTCAAACCTTCTGACACCAGAAAACATCCGAGCCTGTGGACTCAGAGATGAGGCGCATCTCTTGTGGCGGGGACCTGATGGGTTGCCCTTCTCAAAGGCAGCCTCGTTCCCCTTGGTGCCCTGAGACAGTTACTTTCAATTACCATGATAGCCCAACAAGAAAAATATCCCTCTTTCCATATTTCATTCACATAATAAGAATCTGCACGCTGTTTTGTATGACAGATGAGGACTGCGTGCTGAAGCAACTTGTTCCGCCTGTCAGCCTCCAAAAATCCACAGCAATGAGATACAATCTTGATGACATTACTATAGAAGAAGTGGGTCAAATGCATGGTCACTTGGAAACAGAATGTCAGCTATTCTTTCTACTTCAGTGATTTGATGTGGTGATACTCGAAACACACTCAGAGAGAACGGAAGAAAAGAAAAGAGTCTACACCAAGACAAATAAAACATTGCTAAAAACACTGCTCCGGAATGCCCCTGAGCAGTCTTTCTGGCCTCCAGCCAAAGAGTCAAGAAGCATTATTAGGTATCTAGTGTGAGCCAGACACTGAACCAGTAAGAGGATGCTGAAGACAGACACAGCCTTAGCTTAGTTCACAGTCAAAGGTAAAGGACACACATTAACATGCACCGGAGAGCAATGTAAAATAACACAGGATGTAAAGACTACAGTAAGAGGCTGAAAACCAACTAAGTCACACGGGTCAGAAAAGGTTTCCCTGTCAAGGGAACATTTAAGCCAAGGTCTGACATGTACAGAGGCAGCCAGGTAAGAAATGAAAGGGAAGAGTGTCAGACAGCTTTTTCCTTAGAACATTTCTTTTCAAAGAAACCAGCGGGATCAAGGCAGGAAAATGAGGTAGAAAACAACCGGTAAATGAACCCATGCAGTCTGTCGCTGGGGGTAATTATCATTTCCTACCGTTAAACCCTAGTTTTAAAAATTAATTAAACAATTTAAACGTCAGTATAACTCTGTCCTGTCTTGCCACATAAAAGTAAAAGTTAATCATGAACATAATTCCTCATTGATCTATGTTAGGTAGATTTTATTTTTAAAAATCTAAGTTATCTTGACTATACTGATTAAAACCCACAGGTTATTTTTAAAAACATGTTTTGACAGCAGAGAAACTTGGAGCACATATAACACCAAGAGCAGAAAATGTGTTCAGAGTACAAGTCCATGAAAATTAACACAAGCAGTGGGTAAATATAATTCACCAAAAAAGAGACAGATAGATATTCAAATGTTATATAATATATTTATAACAAAACATCACATTGTAGCCTATGAATATAAAATCTTAAGAGTTAATTAAAATTTTGAAGCTAAATAAGTAAATGAACAAAATGACTGTCAGAACCTACATGCCACAATGGGTGGGGACAATGAAGAAACGGGTTCTTTGGGAGAATATTTGGTCCTGAAAATTCTGACTTCCTCTTGCAGAAAATTGTTTTGGATTATAATCCATGTCTTTCACAGCACACAACTTTTTTCCATGGGATCAACAAATTGGAATGGAGAAGGGAAACAAATATATTCATGAGTGTGCCTGCCCTTTCTGCTAAACTCCAGAGTGTGCCATTTGGATTATTTTCTTTCTAAACTCAAAATCCATCCTAATAATCCAAAATCAATTTTAAAAATTATATTAGCATAACCAAGGGTTGAGTCTGGCTCTAAAATCCCAGTGTCTGAGTTGGGCTGCTAACGCGAGAGAGTTTTGTATGCAATGTCTGTAGCTATTAGCTACTAGCAATGACTTCAGCAGATGCTTTAACACAAAAATTTACAGCTACTGTGTGTAAATACAATGTGCCAGGCATGAGGATCAACAGTCCCATTCCACCTTTGAAGGATAGCAAAATATCCTTGCCCAACTGTGCTGCTTCCACACAAGAAAAGAGACTTTAAAACCAGCAGGTGCAACAAATGCGTGTGTGCTTCCCTTCTTCCCAAGATGAGAACTGACATGTTTATACCAAAGATGGCTTCCCATAGAAGAAAGTACCACCATGGACCAGCTGTTGAAATGGACGTGATATGGACAAATGGAATTACACTAATCTCTTTACTTTTCTACCCAGTAAGTTCCCTGAGTCCAAGGGACTTTGCCCTGTCACAGTGCCACAGTTTACTGCTCTTCAGCCAATTCTGCATGCAAATATTCACCCTCAACTATACCTCTGGGTTAAGTTTCCTTATGAGGGTCCCTACTTCATAGAATCATTAAATAAAATTGTATGCTTTTATTTAATGTATCCTTGTCTTTCTCACATCAATTTATTCCCCCAGCTATCAAAGTTCTATTCTGAGATTAGCATTCTTCATTCCTAAAAAAATGTAAGTGTACTGATAGGTCATCACAGAAGTGTTCATGATAAAGAAGTCATCCTTGCAGAATTCAAAAATAGCTACCAGCAAAAGTAGATACAACCAAACATTCACAGAATGCTAAAAAGCCCCGAATGAAATGGGTAAATTCCATCCCTGTCACTTTCCTGACTGTGGATGTTAAAGTACAATTCTGCAAAATGCTATAATTAGAAGAAACTGGATAAAGTGTGCCCAGAAATCTTTCTCAGTCGTACAAATGCATGGGAATCTGTCATCTGAAAGGAAATTTCATTTTTAAAAAATCTGAAAGTCCTTAGCTATGTTTACTAATCTGGTCAGATTTGAATAAGTACAGGAAATGCCTTTTATATGTAGTATGTTAGCAGTCATTTTTAGTTTGGCAAATATTTTCTAAGCGCTTCTTATGTGTCAGGTCTTGCACTACGGGGTGGAATTCAGTGGCCATCCTAGTCCTTCTCTTTATGGACAGCAAATCCTAGACTAGTGGCTCTCAAACTGCAGGTTGTGACCCCTTTGGGGATTACATGTCACATAGCCTGAATATCAGCTATTCATATTATGATTCATTAACAGTAGCAAAATTACAGTTACGTAGTATCAATGAAATAATTTTATGGTTGTGGGTCACCATAACATAAAGAAGTGTATTTAAAAGCTACAGCATTAGGAACATGGACAACCACTGATCTATACAGAAAAAGGGGGAACAAATGGCATCTTCACTTTGTAAGAAGGAGCAGAGGGAAAGAATGCAAAGGGGTTTGCTGGGTGTAATCTGGAAGGGCCCACAAAGAAAGCAATGCTTGAGATTTTTATATAGGATACATACTTGTCATCTGCCTCCAGGGACTATATGGGCAGAGAAATGGCAAACTGGATACCCATTGGGACATGCCTTTGCCTCCTCACCTATTGTCTAGCATAATCCTGAATAATGGAAGAATATACTGTGGGACAAAGTTGTGGTGTGCCCTTTGGTAAGGCTCTACTCTTGTACACCATTAAAAGAGCCAGGAAGAAAATCTAAGGTTATATTTGCCTTTAGCGCTACAAGATGGTGCAGGTGCAAGTCACTAGACTCTGTGAGAGGAACTTCCTGAAAAGGCACAGAGCACTTAAGGTCTATCCTGTATGACCTCCACGACCCCTGGGATGAGAACAAAGGGCTTGGCTCATAGCCCAAGCTAGAACATAAAAGTCTCTGCTAATGCAAGAGACTAGGACAAAACCAAGCGGTCTCCAAATAGCATAAATCCACCCAGAAAATTTTCTCTTCTTGGGAGATTCAGAGTATTTCAGACACTGCCAACTACACACTGTTAAAATGTGCAGGGCACCAGGCAGTAGGATAGGAAATAAAGACACAGCTGCCCGCTCCTGTTAGTAAAATAACTGCAGGCCTAGAATACTATGGTTTACTTGGGCCCAGTCTGGCTGGAAAGACACAGGTTTCAAATAAGGCTAGACAGGAGAACAGATAAACAAAACTATGAAATATTCACATAATGGAACATTATACACCAGACAAATCAAATAAAGGGATGCACAGAACCTTGTGTATTAGACATTACTCTTCGTATAAGGAAGGAATGGAAATAACGTCCATAGTTTTTTCAATGTGTATTAAAAATTTTAAAAAAAAACACTGAAAATATATAAAAGAAAGTAAGCCATTTTTCTTAGAGCCTCTCTGAGAGATGAGAACTGAGGCTAGGTTGTAGGAAGAGGAAAAGAAAATTAACTTCATTTCATAGCTCCTTTTTTACTGTTTGAGTCAATAAATAGGTTACACAGAGAGAGAAAGAGTTATCCTCCTTAATACCACTAAGAATGAGAGCTAAAAGAAGGGTAGAACAATTCACAGCTTGTGGGAGTGCAAAGCAGTACATGTGAGGAGGGCTATGCTGTGGCCGGAACATGCCAGATTCTAGACATGGACCCGGGAGTTGATCACACAAGGCAACATGTGATAACCTAATTTCCTGTGCACATAGACATTTATAACTAGACCAGAAAGACAGACATCAGAAAGAACACAACAATGCCCGACAAGTGGCAAGGCTGTGGGGAGATAACTTCTCCAGTGCCCGCAGTGCCTCTGCAGCCAGAGACGAAGGTGCTGCCTTTCTCATTCCACATTAGGCTAACAAGTCCCAGGATGGAGGGCCTGTGACACTCATCCCTCTTCTCTGTCACCTCTTCCTGGCTCCCGGAATATAACTGCTAGCTATCCCAAGACCACCAGAAAAGGACAAGAGCACTGCAGACACTCCTTCACATCTTGGTCTGGCTGAACAGACAGCCATTTCTAGATATTTTTCCTTATATATGAGTCATACCCTCTATTTGTTTCAGCCAGCCTGAATTAGGTTTCTGTTACTTGCAGCTCAAAGCATTTTGCCATACTTAATACATGATATATATTATGGTAGCATTTTAACTAGCAATATTCACTAAGCCACTATTAATAAACTGTAGTAGCATGTCAACATAGTCAATAATGTATGGTTTCTTTAGGCTGAGCAGCCAATCCATAGTGTTTCTTTTGATCAGCCAGTGGAGCCTGGAGAATGATGTGGCTAATTGTCCTACCAGCTGCTGGCTTTACAGCTCTCGTTTGACGTTCCTACAAAGCAGGGCTCCGGAGAAATAGCTGAAGGAGTCTGTCTACAGCCAAGGCCTGCCTGCAGTGCAGAAAATGAGGCCTATATACTCCTGGCTGCAGCTTACAACGCGGCCCAGAGTCTCCACTTCTAGGAATGAAACATGGGTATGGAGACATTTACATGCAAATAGTCTTCATTAGTATGCACCAGGAAAAACAAAGGAAGGAAACCTAAAAGTTTAACAATTGGGGAAGGTTAAGAAATAACACTGTGTTCCAACACAGAAGTACTTTGGCAACAATAAGGATATGTCAAAATACACCCAACACAATGCTGAGTGAAAGGGGACCCATCTACGTGTGAAGCATGAAGAACAAACAAGTGGCTCCCATGGAAAGGTGCTAACTGAAAATGTCAGTGAGGCAGGCAAAGGTGAACCACTGATGCCAATTTAGAGAGTATTTCCGCACTTTAAAAAAAAAATCTAAAATAAATTTACTTTCTTGTGCATGAAGTAAGACAAATTAGTTAGCGAGTTAGTTGACCAGCATAGTCTTATCAAAATGTTGGCCTCACAGACTCCAACTTTATCTAATGTCTGCCCATAGACTCAATGGAGTTGGCAAGAAACAATTTATTTTGTGTTTTAAAAATAGACTGATGCCAACAGCTGCAAACTATGCTATGAAGATGTTACAGAAAGTTGATGTTTTCAAGTGAATCTGTATTACATAAATGCAACATGTTTTCTTTAATTCCATAAATACAGTTTTGATGTTGCCAATTTGAGAAAAACACTGACATTTCCTTAAATAAGCCCATTCTATATTGAAATTCACCCCCATATTTGAAGCCAAATGATCTTGAAAACAATAAAAATGAAGTCGATTTTCTGTGTCACTGAGAAAAGAGTCCATTTACATCCTTGTCCCTCTCCATCAGACTCCATCATACAGAAGAGAGCAAGCAGCTACCAAGCAGCTCAGCCTTCTGATGGTATGTGCCAGGAGAGATCAGCTCCCTAACCAGACACCTGGATCCACATGGAGGCCCACCTCTCGCTAGCTGGGTGTTCCTGGGCATTTCCTTAACCCTTCTGGGCTTTCATGGTCTCTCCAATGAAGCAGAAGTAGCCAGTGCCTCTGAGTCAAAGCTACTATGAGGATGAACTGAGAAAAGATGCAAAGGTCTTGTTTGCATGCCTGGCCCACCGCCATCTGGTGTAGGAACGTATCCTAACTTGTTCTCTAAACTTCCATGGAGACAGAAATATAGACTATGTCTGAAGACCCGTAATATTAGATTTTAAGGAGGCCTCAACATTAGTGTTGGTTCTTGATTCCCCAGTATGGATCTGACACCATTTACTCTGCAGACCTCATAATAAATGAGAGCTTTAGGACAAATCTTTTGGACCATATGTCTGTTTCATACAGTTATTTCATATTTAAAGTATTTTGATTAATAACAAAAATAATCCTCCAAATAATAGATAACATGTTTTAGTTCCTGCTGTATACCAGGAAATATCCTATGTGGCTTCATATATTTTCTCTTTTTTAAAAAAAGATTCTATTTATTTATTGTGTATACAATGTTCTGTCTGTGTATACACCTGCATACCAGAAAAGAGCACCAGATTGCACTATAGATAGCTGTGAGCCACCATGTGGTTGCTGGGAAGTGAACTCAGGACCTCTGGAAGAGCAGCCAGTGCTCCTAACCTCTGAGCAATATATTTCCTTATTCAATTCTCAAACTCAACCATGTGGTACAATATCATACTATCATCATTTTCAGATAAGGGAATTGAGGAATAAAGAGACAGAAGAGGGTTACCAAAATACAATCATATGCACGAACATGCTGCATACACAACATATAACATAACAATCTATATTCATATTTTCTTACACAATAACAATGTCAGCAATTGTAATACCACTGCCTTATCAACTGCAGCACCTGATGCTTTCAAAATCATCTTTTTTCAAAATCATCTTCTCCTGTAATGAATAAGACAACTAAGGACCTATGTGGATTGCCTAAAAAACACACATCTACCTAGCTCAAGGTCCTCTATCTACATTAACCCTTCTGCAGACCATAAAGAAAAGTTCAAGCCCAGAACTTCTCTGCCTGTGGATATTGGAGAGTGACGAGATTTCAGAATGATCTGCTCCAAGCTCTGGCTTCACTGAAGTAGAAAATGAGGCCCAACAAAGGGAATGCATGTGTGCCAGTGAGAGCCAGAGCTGGAGCCCAAGGCCTCCCCACTTCAGTATTCTGCTCTCTGTTGACAGATTAACATTTTCCCAAAGTGAGTTTCCTTACTTAGACACTGGGAAAGCAAAGACAGGCGTGGCTACAGTCAAGTGAGGGCTGCAATGTGTGCTCACTTCTGCTCCCCAAGACTGTGTTCTGTGCTTCCAGGTACCTTCAGAGCCAGCCCGGGTGGAGGGAACCTGCGGCAAAGACAAGCAGCAGCATGGCCTCTCCTGGTCTATCTGGACCCCGTTCCCAGTGCCATTCTTCTGCAGCAGAATCCAGGCTCAAGGAAGAAGTGTGTGTTCAGTCACATGGGTCTCTTTCACACACAAGACAAAACAAACCTAGCTCTTGCAAACACTATTTGAATCAGCAAAACACCTGAATTTTTAAATCAAATGCACATCTTTCTTACTTATGGAGTAGCTAAAAATAGCTTGCCTCATAGAAATTTTTTTTTAAAATAGAAGTTTGAGAGTACTGAATTTAAAATGCACCCAGCATTATGTAAGCCTTTAAAAATAACAGTTGTTTACTCTGCCTTGATTTCTAAGCTTTCTTTTTGATGACAAATATTAATATTTATCATTTTTCTGGTGTTGGACTAATGAGAATCTTAAGTGTTTATGAGAAGGCATTTAAATATTACAGTACTGCAGATGTGTTTGTTTTCTGATTTATATTCCTGTCTTCAGCATCAACCAGCATTTATATTTTATGCTGACTCCTAGGTGGTGTTCATGGACTATTTTAGTAAATTCTTCATACCCAAACTGATGGTCTTTTATTTATTGAATGATAAAGTGAATACGAGATTTTTACAAAATAACGCTGTACTATATGAGCACAGCTGACCTATGATTTTCATTGTGATAACTGACAGACATTCATCGTGGTAACTATTAGCTAGCAACTGTAGGCTGACAAGTTTCGTAAGCCACATCCTGCCTCAGGTAGAATTTACTGAATGCTGTGCCAGGCATTTCCTAAGCTATGACCTAAAGCTGTCCCACTTGGTACCCTCAACACTTCCAAGCTTAGTGGTGTTATCACTTTTGTTTACAAGTATCATGCAGCTCAGAGAAGTTGATTACTTTGCTCAAAATGACACAGTTAACAAGAAACACGCCCACAAGTCAGTCTTCAGGGTAGGATGACTTAAGAGTCCCACTTCAATGGTTCAGCACTGAAATGTTCTGTTATCTGTTCAGCATAAATAATCCATCTGCCAAGATCAGCAGTCACCAGGACAACCTAACTTTCAGATCTTGATGGTAAGAGTGAGCCATAAATAAAGTGTTCAGTGATGGGTCATGCATTCATCTATGCTTGGAGACAGAGGATGAACAGGACAGCAATGTCTTGCCCTCCTGAAGCCAGAGAGAAGACAGACAAATCCATACCATAAGCCAGTTATGAGTCCTAACGGGCTATGCAAGTTCAGAGAAATGGCAAGAATGACTCCTTACCTCTACTGCCCATGCAGGTAAAAATCGATTGACCAGAGAAATAATCCATAGCAACACAAACAGCACAGACATAAACTAGGGCCAGTGTAAAGTTCAACAATGAACTCTAAGTTTAGGGACCAGAGAAGAGATGATCACAGGTCAATAGCTACTACTTTTGTCCTTTTATAGCATTTATATTCTGGAGCAAATGGAGGTTCTCATTAAGACATTATAAGTAAAATAAAGGCTGGGATTTTTAGTTTGTTGGTTTGTTGCTATTTGGTTGTTGTTGTTTTTAAGTCTAGAAGTCCAGGAAGCAAACTGAGGACCTAGCTCAGAGGAAACTATGGTCCACACCGTGCTTCTGATTCTATCCACTATGCACACTGGGTCTCTTCTCCACGTTGGCAGCAGTTTTCCAAATTTTCAGATAAAGATATGCTACTTAGAAGAGTCCAGTGGGAACTGCAAAGCTCTTTTCTCAGTGTATCTTGGAGCATGATTAAAACATAATACATCACTGCTTCCTTCAGTCATCGGTTCCTAACAGTTCTGCCCTCCATCCTGCTCTTCCCAATCGACTGCATCTCTCCAGCAGGGCCCTTTGCTTGATGTTTGTGGCCACATGGCAGAGAAATCAGAGCAGGAAGGACACACGAGCTGCCCCACCGGAGGCAGAAGCAGGGGGGACAGACGCTGAGCAGAGGCAGCTGAAGGAAATAAGGGCACCTTGACTATATATGCACAGGGAGCTCAGTGTCCAGTGAGTGCATTCACAGAAGAGGAGCCCGTGGAGACAGGCGGCAGTCCATCAGCTAGGAGTGGAACTCACATTCCAGCGACAAGGAAGAAAGAGAAGTCTAGAAGAGAACACTGGGTGGTGTGCCAGATGAAGAAGGCCCAGACTTGAAGCTCCACCCATGCCACTGAGGTCCAGGAACCATTACCCAAACTCTAAGCCTCAACCTCAGGCCTGGGCTTATGGCCAGCCTCAACTACTTGTCCTGTCAATTTCTACTAGCCACAGAGGCTCCTTGAAGCATGGCAACTTCTCTCCCTCTTAATGTCTGATACTGCTTTTTCCTCCCACGGATAATACCATTCTGCCAACTGTTCGTGTGGTTGGTGCGAACAGACCCGCTTTATCTTTTGTATAAGAATCTTCTCAATATGCCTGGCTTCTTCATGTAAAGATGATACCCAGTTCCCCTTTAATCACAGTACTGTGTGCCTGACCTTCTGGACCCGAGGGGTTTTAGTAATATTTTCTGCCTGCTTATTTCCCATCTCTGCCACAACTCTCTGAGTGATACATCCATACCTAGCGTAGTAGCTCACACACAGAAGCCTCACATAATTCTGAAGTAGTTACCATTACAATATCCACCCAACCCCAACCTCCCCACCACACTGTTTTGGGTTTTGTTTTGTTTTGTTTTGTTTTTTCCAGTCAGGGTTTCTCTATGCAGCCTTGGCTTTCTTAGATCAGGCTGACCTCAAACTCAGAAATTGCCTCTGCTCCTGCCCCTGCCTCTGCCTCCATTGCCTCTGCCTCTGCCTCTGCCTCTGCCTCGTGCTGGGATTAAAGGCATGTGCCACCATGCTACCTCCACACAATCCCCATTTTAAAGATGAGAAAATTGAGCCTGAGCCAAGAAACAAGTTCAAGTTTATGCAGCTAGTGATCAGTAAGACCCATGGTTTGTTTAATGTATCTGGATACCTGAGCTCAAAATAGTAAAAATGAAAAAAATATTTTAAATAATTACACTTATCGGGTGCTTACAACAAAAAAGGTTTTGTTACCTTTGTGCATCGCTAATGAAATGCCTGACAGAACAGCTTAAAGACTCATTCCGGCTCACAGTTTTAGACCGTTATGATAGGGAAGGCAAGACAGGGTGTCTCAGATCACAGCAGCAAAAGCTCCTGGTGAAGGCTGTTTACACCACAGCAGGCAGGAAGCAAAGAGTGACAGTGGAACCAGGGGCTGGGTAAACATACCAGCAAGAGCCTTCCTCTTAAACGTTCCACACCCTCCCAAACATTCAGAATACAACCCTGCCGAGACATTTTAGATTCAGACCACAGTTACCACCAAATTCAGACCTGCTAATAAAGTGTGTACTATTACATCCATCTTACAGAAAATAAGACCTGCAAATTGAAACAACTTGCTCAATACAGTCCTTGACCAATAATGAAGATAGATAGACACACGCAGAGACAGATTAATAGATGGTGAGATAAATAGACTTCTGAACTCCAACAATTCTTTCTCATTCCACTAAAACAGAACAATATACTCGCAGCCACCATGAAGATCTAGAACTTTGCTATTTCAAGTGAGGACCATGGACTTCACCATGAACAACAACTGAGCATCTGCTCAAAACACAGATGCTCTGGCCTCCCTGGGACCCACGCAGATAACTCCAGCCAGCCCTTGACCCACAGGAGTTGGACACAGCTGTTCAATCTGTGCTAGAAAGCAAGCTCAGCCAATTCCTCCAGGCCAGGGAAACCTTGGCCTACTGCCTCCTGGAAGTTCAGGAGGCCAAACGAAGCCTAAGCTTAGAAGATGCTTTATCCTTTGCTCTACAAAGCCAAGAGGGGGCCTCAGCTGCAGCTTTATCTGTGGCCATTGCCTGATAAAGCTGCCTGGCCTTTCTTTCACCCTCTAAGCCAGAAGAACTTCGGAGCTAGGATTTCAAACTGCAGTAGCCACCTGTTGGTTTTACAGCCCCAGGAGCATTTCCCCTCTGCTTGAAATATCCCCACCTCCATGTACTCACTTCATCTCTGTATTCAGACACTCAAGCTGAGCACATGAGGTATGTCCACTTCCTTTGGGCAAACCTCATGTCAGAGGTACGACTATGCTCCCAGCCTGGCCATTCACAGCATACCTCACTCCGTGTAATTCTAAGTGGTAGGCTCATAACCCAAGCTGGACCGCCTTCAATCTGTGTTAATTATTTGGGTATTATGTTCAAGTGGATCTATTTAAGTTAATTTAAAAAAAAAGAGTCTCTAAATTTGATGGTAAAATGTGTTATATTTGCTATGTCTTACAAAGCTAGCCTGATTATAGTTCCCACATTCTTTCCATATTGTAACCCGCTTGCGCTGCTTTCTAAGGAACAGTTTGCTTTTTAAGGAAAGGTTTGCAGCACTGTATACGAGTTAGAATCAACTAGATCCTAAGTGCTTCAGGAAAAGGGCCATTGTACCTCTCTCTGGCAGTCAGATTATAGAAACTGTTATTAACACCTGAGAGACACTAATTTTGAAAAAGAAAAAGAAAAGAACTTTGCAGCTTGGCTCACAGTTTCTGAGACTTTGGCAGCAGATCACTCGCCTCTGCCTTTCTGAGCCTGCAGTGAGGCAGAACATTCACGAGGGTAGGTGAATAGAGGAGGTTCTTCGTATGATGGCGACCAGGAAGCAAAGACGGAAACAAGGGAAGGAGCTAAGGACCAGATAAGCTCCTCCTCTAGCTAGGCCACCTCCTCAAGTCCCTGCTACCTCTCAGTAAAGTTGTCAGATGAAGAGTCTCTCAAGAGATAAAACCATTAATTAGCAAATGGCAGAGAAACATTTAAAGAAATGTTCGATGTCCTTAGTCATCAGGGAGATGCAAATCAAAACGACTCTGAGATTTCACCTTACACCCATCAGAATGGCTAAGATCAAAAACGCAAGAGATAGCACATGCTGGAGAGGATGTGGAGAAACAGAATCCCTCCTCCATTGCTGGTGGGAATGTAAACTTTGGAAATCAATCTGGAGCTTTCTCAGACAATTAGGAATAGCGCTTCCTCAAGATGCAGCTATACCACTCCTAGGCTTGCTGGGGAGGTCCTGAGAGTTCTACCTCCCTGGGCTGCTGTTCAGCAGGCTATGCTCAACCATGTTCATAGCAGCTTTATTGGTAATAGCCAGAAGCTGGAAACAACCCAGATGTTCCTCATTTGAGGAATGGATACAGAAATTGTGGTACATCTACACAATGGAATACTATTCAGCAACCAAAAACAAGAAAATCATGAAATTTGCAGGCAAATGGTGGGAACTAGAAATGATGATCCTGAGTGAGGTATCCCAGAAGGAGAAAGACACACACAGCATATACTCACTCATAAGTGGATAGTAGACATATAATATAGGATAATCATACTAAAATCTGTACACCTAAAGAAGCTAATCAAGAAGGAGGACTCTGGGTAAGATGCTCAATCCTCATTCAGAGAGGCAAAAGGGAGGAACATCAGAAGAGGGAGAAAACAGAGAACAAGACAGGAGCCTATCACAAAGGCCTCTGAAAGACTCTACCCTGCAGAGTATCAAAGCAGATGCTGAGACTCATAGTCAAACTTTGCAGAGAATCTTATGAAAGAAGCGGAGATAGACCTGGGGAGGACAGGAGCTCCACAAGGAGAGCAACAGAACCAAAAAATCTGGACACAGTGGTGTTTTCTGAGACTGATACTCCAAACAAGGACCATGCATGGAGATAACCTAGAACACCTGCACAGATGTAGCCCATGGCAACTCAGTGTCCAAGTGGGTTCCCTAGTACGGGAATAGGGACTGTCTCTGACACGAACTCAGTGCCCCACTCTTTGATCCCTTCCCCCTCAAAGGGGTACAGCCTTACCAGGCCACAGAGGAGGACAATGCAGCCAGTCCTGATGAGACCTGATAGACTAGGATCAGATGGAAGGGGAGGAGGACCTCCCCTATCAGTGGACTGGGGGAGGGGCATCTGTGGAGAAGAGAGAGGGAGGACTGGTTTGGGAGGGGAAGAAGGAGGGAGCTACAGGTGGGATAAAAGGTGAACAAACTGTAATTAATAAAAATAAAATATATCTTTTAAAAACGCCATTGATTAGGTTAGAGCCCTCAAGACCTTACTTCCCTGGTTAACAATCCCATAGCATAGGAGCCTTTGGGGAAAGGGCATCACATCTGAACTGAAACTTAGTTTCAACTGTCCTAGAATATAACCATTCGTCTCTCTAGCATGTCCCCCCATGATTAAGTGTGTCCAGGTCTATACCCTAAAGCAGACCATCCAAACACTGGGCCAACTTCAGTGCAAATGAGACCTTCTTTCATATGATGTGATAAATAGCATGCCCGCTTAATTTTATTTATACAGATGACTGAAGAAACAAAACCCTTTCCTTGCTGCTCCACTCAACAGCCTTTTTGTTGCTAGTCATCATCTAAGCACATGTCTCTCTTCCTGCTGTCCTCTATGTCCTCCCACAACCTCTCCTGTCTGTAGGTTGGCTTCTGAGAAGGTTGCACAGGAATTGCCATGCTCCAGGGCTGGCACGGGCTTGGTTTTCAGCAGGTTCTACTTCTTCCCTCCCCTTGTCCTAAGGGCTCTGGTTCTGTATACACAATCCTGTTCCATTGCTTAGACAGCTCCTGAAACAATGGGGATACTATCCTTTGGGTAATGCAGAATCGAAAGACAAACTTTTACTGTTGTTGTTGCTTTATTTAGTGTTTTTTTTTTCAACTGAAGACACAGGAAGAAGACCTCAAGCCTTGCAGAAAATGAAAATTTTGTTCTTACCACATACCACAAACTTCACTGATTAAATGACTACAGGCTGTAATCTCCTCCAACTAAAATACACATGCATTAAACCTCATAGGGAGTACTGACACCTCAATATTATCTATGATGGGTTTTTTTTTTTAACTCCAGTAACAGTGAGTCTGAGAAACTGCAAAATACAATGAATTTTAATAGAATTCTGATTGCTAATACAAATAGGCAGCCCTATTTTAAAAAAAAAAAAAGGTGATAATAAACACACAGACTTAGAACCTGTCTTCAGTTTCCAGAACACAGTCAACTGTACCTTCTGTGAACTTGCTCAGCAGTTTCTCAATTGTCTCTTCTTTTCATTCTTAATTCCTCATTAAAAAGAAACACAGGCCATAACTCTCAAAATGCCAAGTGTCTGAGCTATGTGATGTTTAACAGAATTAAGCCCAATGGTAGTGGCATTCCTCTTCCTGCATTTTCTTTGTCTCTCCGTGGAGTGAACACACCAGGAAAATAAACCTACTACATTGTAAAATAGCCCTCTACTGAGCAGAGAGGCTCAGAAAATGCTGGCAGTAAAATTATGATGAATACTCCTAGGCCCTTGATAAGGTTTTACATATAAATATTCAAACGTAAGTTTGTACATTTTCTATGGGGGAAACAAAGCTTTTAAAAAGAGAGGGTTCTGGCAGTGATCAGAATCTGCCTCCGCCCTAAACATGCCACCTTGGAACAGAGGCTATCTTGTGCAATGGCAGCTGAACAGTAGCCCAGGGAGGGAGGACTCTCAGGACCTCCCCAGCAAGCTGAGAGCAGGGCATAAATTCCATTTGTAAAGGAGGTGTGTTTGTAAAGATGTTCCCTCTCCCATCAAAAGAGAGTGACCCTGTACACAGCAAACCTTCCAAAGCAACCTTCACTTCCCCTCCGTTTCCCCAGGCGCCTTCTCCCAGCTCTTCCTCCCACCCATGTCTCCTCCCCTGCTCTCCCTCCACAAGGTATGGGAGGCAGTGCTACCCTCCTTTTTGCAGTGTCCTTTCTCTAAAATTCTCCACATGCAGACATAATAAAAAAGCTCCCTTCTTCAATTTCCCCTTTTTACATTTGCTTTTTAGGGCCCTAGAAGCAGGACCTGAGAGGGTGGAGGAAGTTTTATTTCTCCTCAGTCTCTATAATATAAATGATTTTTTAAAAAAAGGTATTTAATTAAATTATCTTAATTAATCTGACAATGGAAAATGGGAGTAATTATTTAAAAAAAAGGAACCAGCCTTTCACATAGGCAGCTCTGAGGCAGCCGTGCATTTCAGACAACTGCAGTAAAAACAAAGAATATCACTGGTAAGAGAACCTTGCAGTTTTTCTGAGCAGTCCTGTAGACCTTTGTCCAACACTCGTGGGTTCCAGAGATTTGATTTAAACTTGGCTTTAATGAATTAATTGTTTACTTAAATTTTTCATTTATGAAGAATGAAACAAACTAAATACCAGGAAGAGAACTCAACCTGAAAGTCCCCATGAGGATATTCATGACTTGGGCAAGCAAAGCCAGAGTCACAAAGTGTGTGTGTGTGGGGGGGGGAGATAGACACAACCTACAGTTAGTTATTCATCTGGTTCCAGGAAGGCCTTGGATGAGGCACCTCACCTCCACTGTCAAAGCCTTCCAATGCTCCTTTCTAGAAATCTGGTTCCATAACTACACCATGTGACCCACCTGAGAAATTTAAACAACAACAACCAAAAACAACACATGGCCTGGAAAGCATCTGCCCCAGGAGACTGACCACCCCCACGCCCTGTGGGGGTGGGGGAAGCTAATGGTAGCTAGCCCTGAAAAACACTTCCTAGAAAGCAAGACAAACAGATTAATCTTATAGAAAGGAGGAAGAAATCTCTGTCCTTATGCCTCAAATTCCCTTCCTATTAATGGAGTTTTAACTTAAATATGTTACTGAAAGGATCTTCAATTTTTTTTTCCCCATTGACTTCAGAGAGGCTCAGCTGCAAAGTCTGAAATGCATCTCTCTTCCCACGATGGAATGCAGTGACTGCTGCTCCAAAATACCTTAAACCGAGGAAAGGGGAGAAAAATATTAGAAAAAAAAGTTTTATTGTCATTTTCCCTCCTTCTCCCCTGAAGTAGGTTATAAAATCTAGGAAGGATTTTCAACCTTCCCATGAAACAAGTCATAAAACCCTCATGAGAAGAAGCTTCCCTGTGCCCAGACGAAAGACATATCCTTGTCTCTGAAGACATGGGGTCACAGTTAAGAATCTGACCCAACAGGCTCTCAATGTTACACCACATAGTTGTTATCTGATCCTGCTCACCATGATTCAGTCTACCTCATCAATCCTAGCATAAAAAGAGACAGCTTTACCCATCTTCAAGTTGTCATGATACTCCAGTAAAACTTTCAGTACACAAATTAGCATACTTTTCAAAAGTTCTTCACCTGTCTTTCATTGGGGGATCAATAGAGAGGAAGGGGAATCTCTTGGTCATGAGCCTAAGATAAATGAAGAAAAGAGATTTAAATTCTCCCACACTAATAATGTTTAAATATACACAAATGATCACACAACTTCCAGACACGGTGTGTGACACGTAAGCTAAAACAGCAGAATTAAAGATAACATTCCATTCAATATTCAAAATATGATAACAAAAAATGCAGGAAACAGAATGTGCAAGTTGTGATCTTATTTATTTAGTTTTGATTAGTTGACTTTTTTCAGACAGTGTCTTACCTGGTAGTTCAGGTTGGCTTACAAGTCACTGCGTGGCCCAGACTGGCCTTGAACTCACAATCCCCCTATCTCTACCCAATAACCACTGAGACTCCAGATACACACCACCATGCTTGGATTATTACGTTTTTATCACTGTGAATAACAAGAGTGAAATGAAAAGCTACTGAACACTGAAGACAGCTACTAGGTTAAAGAGCTGCTATGGGTTACATGGAAATGGAGGCTGAGAGAGACCAGAACACTTAGCCTTCATGGACAGCAGGACCAACATTAAAAACTGAAGTCCTTTGTTCTTAGGGTCTGGGAGAGTTTTAAGGAGAATGACCTTCATAAGCGCTTGTATTTGAATACTTGGTCTACATTTGGTGAATCTGGGAAGGATTAGGGGTTGTAGGTTGTTGAAGGAGATGCGTCCCTGAAAGTAGGCTTTGAGATTTCAAAGGACTTACACCATTTCCAGTGTTGTTTCTCTGCCTCTTGGTTGTAGATCAAGAAGTTCTTTGATGTTTTTGCTGCCATGCTCTGCTATTATAACCCTCTGAAACCCTAAGCTCAATTGAATGCATTCTTTTCTAAGTTGACTTGCTCGCAGTCTTTTGTCACAGCAATAGAAAAGTACAGAAGCCTAAGAACTGCTTGAATACTTGTCACTCAGCGTACAGTCCATAAAGCAGCATCAAGAGCCCATTAGGAAGACAGGTTTACTGGTCCACTCCATATCTACCAAGTCAAAAGCTACATTCTTAAATTAGCAGGACATATGATGCACACAAATGTCCAATAAATGCAGGTCTATATACCACCCCTTCAAGGCTCAGATAATATCACAGCAGAGTGGGGTATGGAATGAGTGCCTCAGAAAGAAATCATCCAGATAAGACATGGATGTTACCCAATGAACCCACGTGATTACCTGCATATGATCCTCACAAGACTGGACCATCAACCTCTCAACATTTCAACATTTCATGAGGGGATCATGAGGCCTAAGAGAACTTTTGGAAATGAATGTTTGCTGTGGGATGAAGCATCATCGTCTTCAGAGGTAAAGCAGATAGGCTGCAAATGTTCTAACAAATATTCCTCACACTCATGCAAATAACCATGCTAAACTCAATAAGGGTCTCTCTCTCTCTCTCTCTCTCTCTCTCTCTCTCTCTTTCTCTTTCACACACACACACACACACACACACACACACACACACACACACACCATTAAAGTAGGGAAGAGAGACTTGATGGGAGAAAGGGGATTTCAGTAGGAGATTGTAATGGGGGTAAAAATGAGCAAAATTCATCAAATATGTGTGTAAGTGTGTGTGTGTGTCTGTGTGTGTGTGTGTGTGTGTGTGTGTGTGTGTGTGTGTGTTATGAAATCATCAGGAGGAGGAGGCAGCAAATCCAGTTGCAGGAACTTTTCCACATTGACAACTGCCTGTCACTGTTTTATTATGCACATTAGATCTATACTTTTACAAGTAAGAAAACATTTTATTTCCTCACTTGAGACCACTCAATGGCTCCCCAAATTCCCTTAGAATAAAGTTCAAAACTCCTGTAAATGCTGGACTGTGTATAACACCACTTGTCCTTGTTTTCTTTCTATTCCAGTAATCAGCAACAAAGAAGGTTTCTCTTGAGGCTTACAGTCCTTCATGCCGGGACATCAGAGCAGGAAATGGGCAGAGACATTAGGGAGATTATGCTTATTGACCTGATCCTTTTGGCTTGTTCAGCCTTCTTCCTAATTTAACACAGGACCTCATGTCCAGGAATGGCAAAACCCACAGTGTGCTGGGCCTTCCCATGTCAATCATTAATCAAGAAAATGCCCCCAACAGACAGGCCAATGGGCCAATCTGTGGAAATGCCCCAGTTAAGGTTCCCTTTTCCCAGATAGCACTAGTTGTGTCAAGTAACGGAAATAAGTCAGCACAGTCCTCTGTGCTGGCCTGTGCAGCCTCACGTTGTCACCCTCTTCAGTCACTGAATGTCTTTCCTGGGTGTCCAGACCTCCATCCTACTCACCAAATCCCAGTACTTCCTCTTTCCCTTTCTTCCTCCTCTCACCTGTACCTAGGATATTCCATCCCTCACTCCCATGGTCATCTCCCTGTTAGTCATATTCATTGCTCTTTAAAACTGGTACATAGTGGCGGGCCTAGAGGAGCCAGGAGCAAGCTCTATGCATGTGTTCGGTGTTTAGGATGCTAAAGACCTCCACTTTTGCTTTGCCTGCTTATTCCTCTCCCTTTGGCTGTGATCCTCATCTCTGTTTCTCCTTCTCTATCACCAAGTAACAGAAAATAATGTCTTTATCAATACTATGAACTTTAGAAACAAGTCACTAGCTGTCACCCCTGAATTACCCACCAGCTGGAGGACAATTGCCTGAGTTTGACCCTGAGGATCCTGGGATAGGTTCTCCTCCTTTCTACAAGTAGACAGAAGGCTTCAGTGACATGAGCCAGCTGCCTTCCAGTGGAAGTTTAATATCTATGTGGAACCATGGGTCAGAGACTTCTCAGCAGGCAATGCTTACACAAAAACCTTACCATCTCCTTGCCCTTAAGAATGTCCCTGGGCTAACAAGATGGGTTTTCAATAATACCCATAATAATACTTTGCATTTTAAGTATTATGGCCTACTTTTCTTATTCTAAGAAGGAAAAATATAAAACTACTTTATTTTCACATATCAAATTTATATTAACAATGACAAAATAGGACATATTATGTATCTATCATCTGCAGGCTATTGGTAGGTAACAGAAGCCTCAGAGAAACAGCTGGGGTTTGAGTCCCAGGACATCACATGAGTGACATGTATTGCTTTTATCTGGATCGCTGTTTCATCTGAGAAGTCAAAAACATGGACTTGTCCAAATATAGCCCTTTGGAAGACAACCTCAGAGGCTGGGATTCCTCTCTGCCATGTTGATACTGAAAGTAACATAACATACATCTTACATTTCAAAGCTGCATTTCTACATTAAAGGAGAAAACTGAGATTGCAGAAAAGGCTATGGGAGCAGAGCTCAGGGGTGCTATTGAATTCAAGTCCACAAGCATGTTCTCAGCATCTTCTAGCGGCCAAGCAGTGCTGGGTGGTGCGTGTCAGTCCGACACCTGGGTGAGTGCTGGAGGTCACAGAGGTTCATGGGAAGAATGTTTTGCGTACTGACTTGTTCTGAATGTTTAGCCAATAATTTACAGAGTTGCTATGTCATTACCTAATTATCCAGAAATCATCTCTCACATGGAAAAGGTGAGAGGTGCTTGCTTACATACCTGTGAATACATAACTGAAGGGCCCGCGTGTCTTGTCAAAGCAATGTTTTGTGTAACATACACATCTTATGTACATTCCCAATACCTTACAGCAAAGTGTTAGATTGTGACATCTGCGAACGCAAAAACAGCGTCACACCCTTGTTCTCTCATCTCTGGAGGAACACAAAAAGGATTGGGAACCAAAACAAAACCAATGCCGAAAATAGAAATGGAACATATTGAAGCTGCTTGTACATACAAATTAATATGAGAACATAAATGCATTCATGAAGCATGGCACCAGATAGGAATGATGTGGGGTTAAGGACTCCAAGAGGAAGCTAGCACGGCATGATGGCTACATGCAGCTCTATGAGACCTCAGGAACCACTTCCCTTTGACCCGAGGCATCAGAAGAAGGCTGCTGGCTCACTTGTTTCTAAAGTGAAAATGACAGAAATGAACCCCGTGACCTTCCAGCTCTAGCTCACTGGGCACTTGTCCTTTAAATGCCCCTCCCACCTGAAGAGATGAGCTCAGAAAAACATTTGTTCACTTAATGAAATAGGACAGCTTTACCAGCGAGAAAAGAGACTTTACAACTGGCCCTAGTGTGTGGCCTGTAAAGAACAAATGTTGGGAATCAGGAGGATAGCCTTATGTACATAGCTACACATAAGCTGTTCCTGATAGCTCATTGCTGTTGGAAGATGCTGAGGAGGAGTTTCAGCTCTGACATAAACTAACAGTGTGACATCAGGAAAACGGCTATGCCTCACAGGAGCGGTCTCCTCATCGCTGAAATAACAGTGTTTTCAAGCTACATATATCTAACAATTTTGAAAACTTTACTCCCAGCAAATTTTTCGAGATCTTTGCCTTGGACTTAAGTAATCTCAAAAGGTTTTGCAAGCGCAAGTATTTAGGGTCTAATTACAGAGGCATCGTTGCCAGATAGACCAGAGTCTCTGAGTTCTGTGAGGAAGGGTCCTTCGGTAGGAAGAAATTCTCAAACACAAGGCACTACAACTCCAGTGCTTCTATTATCCCCCTGGCTTAACTTGAAAAGTTGCTTAACTTTCTCACCTTTTGTCCCCTAATCAGTTCGATGGATACAAAAATGGTTATCTCAACCATGTCGCTTTAAAGGAGATTAAATTATAACTAACTCTACAATGCAATAAAATATATAGCCCAATTTTAATACATCTGTGAAACCTTGGACAACCTTCCTTTCAAGCTTTTTTTATTGTGGAAGCTATAGAATGGTTTAGAGACCATGTGAACATGCTTTAACAAAAAGTATTATATCTGGTATTCTGATTAGTATATGCAATCAGGAGAAAAAAAAGAGGTGGGGAAATCTTCATTAAACATTTCTCTTACTCCCAGCTTAATTCAGCAGGTGGACAAAGAAGACAGCCAGGAAGGTAGGGCATGTGGGAGTCGTAGTTCTAAAAGAGGGGCCTAGCTCCTATGGGCCCTTGTAGTAAGACTTCAATTCCCAGAAGACATCTCGTCAGGCCAAACGGTAGCTTGGGAGCTGAAGTACCAGGCCGTTAGGGTGCAATAGGTGGGACTACAAATCCCAGAAGCCTCCACAGCTAAGCTCTTGAGCCTTGAAATGGAGCCTGAAACTGGAGCTTTCAGGTACAAACAGCTTAAGCACAGGTTCTCTTAGGGCTGCACTCAGAAGAACAGGCCTACCCCTGATTAGCGATTGTCTAAAACAACCACTTGCTACTTTCAGCACATTTCTGAGACCGAGAATAAGTAGTTTTCAAATGACAAACGTTCGAGAGCCCGGTCTCAGTGTTGACTGCAGCTTCAGGCAGCTTCTCTGGGCCACTTAAGCGGGGAGTATTAAGCTGGTTTTCCTCCATGTGTGACCGCTGAGCTGGTGGTCCAGGGTCACACGGCAGAGGCAAGGTGGCTCAAGTTCCAGCAACCGGCCTTCTTTTACAAATACCCGCGTGTAAAACTAAAATTAAAAACCACGGAAACCTCCTGGGGTGACGCGTTCTCGCAGCTCGGGGAATTCGTGTGGGTTTGTTTCTCTTTATTGTGTGTCCAAACTTATCAAATGCACACTCTTTCCCGAAACCCTGTCCTGTGTGCCCTCTTCTGCAGCTGCCCCGGCACCTGTTCAGACCTTTGGGAACACCTAAGCTAGGTTTATGTTTAGCACGGGTTCCTGCCACTATGAAACTCTCTATGGAACTGAGGAACCATCCAAAAGTAGCCACAGCCAACTACACCTCGAAGACCCGCAGGCACAACCCCCTGCCTCAGTTTACCCCGAAGGGCGGGTTGAGGCTGGAATAGGTTGCTCAGGAGCTGGGGAGCCTGAGTCCGTCCCGAGCAGTCTCCGCAGGTGGGCGAGTCCTCCTGACAGACAGCCACTGCTAGGCGAGCGGCGCTGGCCTGTCCCCGCCCCGCCGGCCGCAGGGGTCCTGACCAGACGCGCCTGGAAACCCAGCCCGCGCCCCACATTCTGTTCCACTTGGGCTCGCCTCTCACGCCCCTACCTTCCAAGATCTTGGCGTCTGGAATGAAAGGCAGAGGGCGGGAGTGCGGGACAGGAGCACCGCCTGAGCGTGTCCCCAGGGGGTGGACCTGTGAGCTGAAGGGAAAGTCCCACAGCAGAACCAAGCGGGACGGACTACAACCCCCACACCACCCTGCGGCAGGGGCGGAGCCAAGATGGCCGCTCATCTGGAGACAGGCGCGGGAGCCAATAGGCGAAGAGCACGAGACGAGCTGTACCAATGGGAGACAAATGTCAGTAGCACCAATTCTTAGAGTAGAAGAGTGTCTTCTTAGAGTAGAAGAGTGTCTGAGGTGAGGCTTCCCTTTTGAAAGGAATTTTCTTTTTCTCTTGACATGAAAGCTTGCTTTGTTCGTTTGCTTGCTTTCCATCGAGAGGAGCTAACTATGTGCATCCTCCCCACCCCCGCTCCTTCTTGTTTCCTTAAGACCTTTGTATTTTCCCCAGAACACGCTCCCAAATTCCTTACTTGAACCAGCATATGGCTACCCTTGGCCTTCCCTGACATCCTAACAAAATAACATCACAGTCTTCCCGACCTTTTTTTCCTGCCTTCATCTTCCGCCCTCGTAATGGTTTTCAACTGGACCCTTGCCATAAAAACACTGCAAGTTAATTATTTGTGTTTTTTACTGTTCCGCCAGGATACAAGACCTTGCAGAAGTAGATTTTTATTTAGCTACGGTATTTCTTACACCTAGGGGACTGAGACAATAAGGCAAACGTAGTAAATAAGTTTTGAATAATTGAATGATATCTAGAGATGACCTTCCTCTGTTCCTATCTCTCGTGCATATCAATTAAACTCATCTCCGATCACCATGGGTCTTTTATGCTTGCTCTTCTCCATGTTAATTCAAAATCATCTCCTCAATATATTCCATACCAGATGCCATGTGAGTGCTGGAGAAATTGTTGACTTAGGCAATTCTGAACCTAAACATGTTCTGGGTCTAGTAATGTAAGAGAAAACAAAACAAACAAAAAGAAATCCTTAATTTTCCCAAAAATCTAGTTGCAAGTTGCAGAGCATCTAAATGACTGTCACATGGCCATGCAGTCCTCAGCAGGGACTATGCCACCACAGATGCTCTCTCTTCTTAGAGATGCCCTCTTCCTTTTTCTTCCATTCTTTTTCAAATCTAAGTAAAAGGAAAGAAAGGTGTCTGTTGGTAGTCTTCTTTAACATCTTGAAAGCAAAATAAATAGCAGGAATGCTTGGACAAACCCTAAAATCTGTCCCTAATCTCTGTGGCTCAGCTTTTCTTTCACCACAGGCGGGTAATTGCACTAAGTCTCAGATTGCTCATCCTTTCTGAACTTAAACCTCCATTCAGAGTAGCAAGGTGGACACAGCACCCTGGTGAAAAATACTGATGTCCATGCAAGTGTGGCTGTCAGAGAATGTCAAACTAGACCATGGTCAAATTATGCCTGTAACACTGAGACACTAGGAAAAATGTGAATTAGGATGAACTTGAAAAGAATTACAGCTCAAACAGCAAGAATGCAGGTCAATGTGTATACAGATTAATTTTGTGCATGGGGATTGAAACCCTCTCCAGCCTTCCTAGCGTATGCTGGTCTCAGTTTAGGTTTATTTTCTATAATGCAATTCTTTCTAGCTTTTATGAGCATAGAGCTGGCTCACCAGTCCCAGCTTTTCTCAAGCTGATAAGCATGAGAGATTTCACCACATGTGGCTACTGTGCAGAACGGTGCCAAACTAAATGTGGAATAAAATCACTGGGCCATAGGAAGCGAGAAATCCCAACACTTACCCCGCCACACACACCAAGGTAGTATCAGCCTATAGTCATTACATTTCCTACTTAAAGGTGAATGTGAACACATTTAAGATAAAAGAAGGTTGGCCTAATGATGGTGATAGATAGCATTGGCAAACAGCTAATACAGATCTTAGCACAGGTATGTGGGTATAGGCATTCAGCTATGAATGTTTCTGGATTAAAAAGTCAGCTCTGACCCTCAGCAATGCATGCATTTATAAAGAACATCAGGAATTGGCACTGGTCTTGGATTCAGAACTTCTAAGTGCCAAGACAAAAACAAAAACAAAAACAAAAAAAAAAACAAAAACTGAAAGGTTGTAATCTAATCTACAAACTGATTCTACAGTTTGGGATTTTCCAGAGGCAGGTCCTCTGGAACCTGTTGTAATAAACAACATAGAGTTGTTTATTACGCAAGCAATTCCAGGAAATATCAGGAGAACAGGAAGTAGGGGAAGTGAAGTAGGTAAGGAAAAATACAGCCAAACGGGTTGGGTGGAAGTGCCCTGTCCATCATATTACTTGTAGTGGCAATTGTAGCTCATCTTACTAGAGGGGGTAGAGGGGTCTTATCAAGGATTGCTGAATTGAGTTATCCCACCAGGGAAGCAAAAGACCTGGGTTATTGAAACACTTAAGTCCCATCAGTCTGTCAGGACTGCTTCATTTCTTTTGGGGGACGGGCAGGGGAAGAGCTTTTATGTTGAGTTGTCAAGCATAAAAATGGCCTCAATGAACACAGAAACATAGAAATAGAAGCCACACCATTGAAAGTAAGAGGACAGGACAAAAAAAGAGATTTGCCACAGCTACGTCATAGAGAATAACAGAGTAAGCACAGTTCTATAATAAAGTAGATACGTACCAGTTGTGTGCATATATGCATGTGTGTGTTCCAAGCTGCTCATCTCCTTACTTCACCACTGTATTTTTATCCTACGATAAAGTTAAGATAGCCTTTCATTTCTAAAATCTTCACGAAGGCGTACAAACCAAACAGTAACTCTGGGAAACAGAAACTGTTGGGGAGTCTAAGAGGAGGCATGATGAGTAGGGCACATGAGGAAAAGATCAAAAGATTGGGAAAGAAGACTTAGAGAAAATATTGCTGAAGATGTGTTTGGTTTTTTTATCTCAGGATCTTAAAGAAATACAAGCATTTTATGGTGGGGGTGGGGAAAAATCTCGGTGATCTGTGGGCCTAGAAGACACGTGTGTGTGTGTGTGTGTGTGTGTGTGTGTGTGTGTGTGTAGAAGAGTTCTATAAGTTGCACTGCCCTACCGCTTCTTCAAAGCAAACAGCTTTGCTTAATATTGTAGTCACTATATATCATTCTATATATATTGTCTCACTATATATATCCTGTGTCTCCTGAAAATACAACCCAAACTCTGAGAAGCAAGAGCTTCCTGTTGGACTTCGTTCTCGATAGGAATCAAGGAGAGAGTATGCTGCCATAGCCATGCTACAGCCAGAGGACTCCCATAAGGCAAGAGCTAGAAGAGCCCCCTGTAGCATTAAGACTCCTAAAGCAAAGGAGCCCAGACAACCTCCTGCTACCCTTCCATTATAACAAGTACAGGATTATCCTCCCAAGTAGGGAGCCTGGGGGTCGTATGCTATAGTCCCAAGAACATCCTCTTCATGCTCCTGAGGCCTACAGAAACATCTTTACTATGGAAACAGTCTCAAAACCAAGCAGTCATTAGCAGTCAAAGAGTTCAACCCTCTGCATAATTCATTTCAGCCATATGTTACAGGTCATAAACTACACTTTCAGACAAGCATTCTGAGAAGATTTATTTGAAAACATATATCAAATATGAAAATATATTAAAACAAGGAAAGCAATGTTTTATTCTTATATACAAAATATAGAGAGACAGGGAAATTGAGCTGACCTGAAGTGTTGCAGTCTCCTTCACCTCAGCTTGTAACCATGGAGCTTTTCTTGCTGTCGGGAAAAATCTGGTTGCTAGTAAGAGCAAGAACTAGCTTCTGACATCCTAATTATTGTTCATATTTTCTACACTCTCTCTAGCATTTCATCTTATTTATTCCTTTGTTTTTCTAAGTGAAATGGATTCCTTGTGTAGACCTGCTCATTAGATATTTAAGAGCTCAGTATATTCCCTATAGTTAGAGAACATATGCATGCTGTCTCTTTCTAACTCTGCCTCATAAATAACCACAGTTAATCCTTCTTGCTGCCATCTTTTGCAATCATCTCCCAGTTACCTAGAACATAAGGTGCATAAAACTCAGCTCAGTGTCCTAGCTGTGATGGCACTAGGGTGGCCTGAGATCAGCTGTGATTTCTCATCACTCTTTTTCAAGAAATGATGCATCCAAACACATGGCCCCAGGTTCACCGCAGCGTTAAAGGCATTCCATCATTCAGGGGGACAAAAATCCATTAAAAACATTTCCTAAAAATTAAAATGCTGTATTTCTTTAGGAGAGGGCTGTTTTAGTGCGCTGTCTGTTGCTGTGACAGACACCATGAAGAGAAGGTTTTATTTTAGCCTTCAGGTTGCAGGTTCCCTCTATCCTGGAGGGAAACCAAAGCAAGAGCTGGAGGCAGGAACAAAGACAGTGATAACTTACTGGGTTGTTTCCCTTGGCTTCTTTAACTCCCTTTCTTATATAGTCCAGTCTTGCCTGCCCAGGGATGGCACTGCCCACAGTGAGCTGGGCCCTCCCACGTCAGTCAGCAGTCAAGAAAACAGCACACAGACATGCCACAGACCATTGCAATGGTCCTTAGATGGGGTAATCAGAGAGGGCCTCTTAGAAGAGGTATCGTTTGAACAAAGGCCTGTTTGTAGAGGTATGATTTTTTGAAGAAATGAAGAGGCAATCCGTGGGAAGATCTGCGGAAGAAAATTCCAGAGAGAGGGAGCAGGAAATACGAAGTCTTTATGATACAAACAAGCTTGGCGCGATGGAAGAATAATCAGAGGTCATGTCAGTGAAAAGTAAAATTATAGGAGATGAAGTGAAAGGGACACAGAGGTCATGGTGCGGTCTTAAGAGAAAAGACTAAATTAGTCCATAAATGTAGCTGCCAGGCAGTGGGTATATAATATCCATTTTGTAAACCTGAAAGGATTAGGTATTGCACACACACACACACACACACACATTATTGGTGTCTGTAAGCACACACAAATAAAGCTTTTAAGCAGGTATATTTTGGAAACTGATAGGTGTCACAGTTTGTTGACAAGCATATGCCTATACTATCTGGTACACTCTGCTCACATAGCCTTGGGACAGCATCCTGTCAGCAAACATTACCACAGAACAACCCACAGATATAACAAGCAAATGCTCTAAGAGCTTATGCCGGGTGACTCTTTCGGTTCCAGAGAGGGGTTTTTGTTGTTGTTAAGTTTCAGAATTGTGGATCAATGCTTGCACTGGCAACGGAACTCCTGAGAGACTTACGCCTGATTCTGAAGAACAGTTGGAAGATGGAGACAGCACT
The DNA here is from genome assembly GCF_030254825.1 of Meriones unguiculatus. Classification (NCBI taxonomy): domain Eukaryota; kingdom Metazoa; phylum Chordata; class Mammalia; order Rodentia; family Muridae; genus Meriones; species Meriones unguiculatus. The sequence continues at coordinate 26,367,075 of NC_083357.1, forward strand.
GATAGTATGAGAGTCTTTCTTTAAAAGCTGCTGAACTTTTTTAAACCATGAATTAACTACTCTCACTGCTGAAATGATGCAAATTTAAAATGTTTAAGGAGGACATCAAGGTTTTTATTAAAGTAATCTTTAGATATTAATAAATAAAATAATTTAATAAAATAGATAGTACTAACAAAACATTTTCAACAAAAAAATATTTTCTCCTTTTCTGTGTGTGTGTGTATATATATTCATGACTGCATACATGTAAGAGGATTCATGTGTATGTGTGTGCTGATGCGTAGGGAGGCAGGTTCCTCATGTCCCATCACCTTGTTTTGTTTGGTTTTGAGAAATGTTTTGTCACCTGCTGCTCACCCATCAGGCTGGTGTCAGTGCTGGGTGACATCTAGGGATCTACCTGTGTCTTCTTCACCAGAGCAGGGACCACAGGCATTCACCACCACACACAACATGTTTGCATGGGATCCAGTGAATAATCTCAGGTCCACCTGTGTGTGTGTGTGTGTGTGTGTGTGTGTGTGTGTGTGTGTGTGCACTCATGTGCTCGTGTGCATGTATGTGTGTGTGTGAAGCACTTTCCTAATCCTACCTCTCCAGACTTAGAAAGAATTTTGAACACGGATTATGAAATAATTTCTAAACTTGAGTGTTTTAGTTTGATATTCAATTTTTACTATGTACTCTGCTTTTCAGAATTTTGTATTTTAAGTGTGGTTCCATATAAGAGAGAATCAGAGTAAAAATGAGTTTGTAAGGAAGATGAAATTTATATACCAAATTCATCATCAAGTTTTCTTTGAAAGGACACTTGCTCAACCATGTTTATAGCAGCTCTATTTGTAATAGCCAGAACCTGGAAACAACCCAGATGTCCATCAACGGTGGAATGGGTACAGAAATTGTGGTATTTTTATACAATGGAATACTACTCAGCAATCAAAAAGGAGGAAATCATGAAATTTGCAGGCAAATGGTGGGATCTAGAAAAGATCATTCTGAGTGAAATATCCCAGAAGGAGAAAGACAAACATGGGATATACTCACTTATATAGACCTATAAGATATGATAAACATAATGAAATCTATACACCTAAAAAAGATAATCAATTGAGCGGACATGGGGTAAGATGATCAATCCTCATTTAGAAAGACAGATGGGATGTGCATTGAACGTATGACAGGAGTCTACTGAGCGCATCTGAAAGACTCTAACTAGCAGTGTTTTCAAAGCAAAGACTCATGACCAAACCTTTGGCAGAGTACAGGGAATCATAAGAAAGAAGGGGAGTTAGTCTGATGGGGAAAGGATAGGAGCTCCACAAGGACCAAATATATCTGGGCACAGGGTCTTTTCTGAGACTGACATTTAACCAAGGACCATGTATGGACATAACCTAGAACCTCCACTCAGATGTAGCCTGTGGTAGCTCAGTAACCAATTGGTTTCCCAAAGTGAGGGGAACAGGGACTATTTCTAACAGGAACTCGATGACTGGCTCTTTGGTCTCCCCACCCCCGAAGGGAGGAGCAGTCCTGTTAGGCCACAGAGGAGGGCTTTGCAGCCAGTCCTGAAGATACCTGATAAAACAGGATCAGATGAATGGGGAGGAGGTCCCCCCCATCAGTGGACTTGGAAAGGGGCACGGTGGAGATGAGGGAGGGAGGGAGGGAGGGACTGGGAGGGAATGAGGGATCGGGACACGGCTGGGATACAGAGTTAATAAAATGTAACTGATAAAAAAAAATAAAATAAAAAATAAAAAAAAAGAAAATTTACATAAATTCTAAGCAATATTAAGTCTCTTCCATTTTATTCTAAAATGTGGTCCATTCTCAGGATTTGTGGTGCTTCTGTTTTATTCTGTTTTGTTTGTTTTTTACAGCAAATCTCCACAGCTTTTTTTTTTCTGTTTTGATAACAGGATGTCATGTTTGTGATAAATATTCGCATAAAAGATATTTATAATGTAAAAATCTCCTAAAATATTTACACATTTTAAAACTGCAATTTGAAACCTTCTTATCTCCTACCACTATTTTTCCAACAAAAAATTCGGAGAGATGTATTTAACAGACACCACATTTCATGGTGAACGTTATTGGCTGTGTGGCTGAAAACTGTAATTAGCCATGCCTCACTGATTCATACATGAATCATTTTGAGGTTTGTTACTCCATTGGAATGTTAATGAGCATGAATACAAAATACTCTGAGAGCTTTTCTTTTAATCTTGGTAAAGTACATATGGTAAGCAGAAAAACATTTAAAATAATTAATGAAAAATGTTTCATGTATTTAAGAAGCCCACTGATCTTTTTCAAATAGTAAGGAAGACTGGATAATTGATCAGAGCGCTTCTCTGTGATATGCAGAGTGGTTCTATAAACACTAATTAATGAAGATCCCTGACCCCTTCCAGGTAAATGTTAATGAAACCCAGGAGTCCTAGTTCTTCTGACCTTTGCTCCAGTTTTCAGGTAAGAAATAAGCTGAGTAAGATGTTTCTAGATCTTTGAAAAGAATATGGGAATGAAAGCAACATTCAGAGTTCAGATGTCATTTATAAATACCATTCTTTTATGAACTTAGTTGAAAATAAAAGTAATTTAGGAAAAAAAAAAAAAACATTATGTCTGCACTGCCTTCACCTGGCAGGGATTTTCCTCATGGAAAAAAAAAAAAAAACAAACTGGAAGTATGACTTAACTGGTCCTGCTTCTACAGTTAGGGTCACTAAAGCGTACTGTAAATGGAAATCAGATTGCTGTAGAATCCAAGAACAAACTCTGCTTTTGACCTTTAGAAAGCTCATGATGTATATGCCCACAAAATAAACAAAATAATTTCTAAGCAAATTCGTTGAGTGTACCTGACCTTTGGAACAGAGCAGCCGCTGTTAATCAGATTTGTATGATGTTAATCTAGCTCATCCTCCATCCCTCCATGTGGTTTTCAGATATCATAAAGAAGAGTCTCACAACAAGGGATCTTTGCCATCAGAATCAATTTAGAAATGCAACAAATGTATAACCTGGCGTTAAACACGGATGTGTGTAACTCAAACACAGAAGCAAGGAGCACTGTACTGTAAACCTATGTAATATGCACTTACAGGGAAAATGACTTTGAAAACCATTACCCTAAGTACATTATAGGCAGCTTCTCAATAAAATATAGCTTGAGTCTTAATGCTGTGCAAAATACCATTAGGTCAACTTTGAGTTGAAAATTGCCTACATATTATAAAAAGGAAACCCTTCTGCCTGTCTCTTCTTTTCCTCCTCCTTCTTTTTTCTCCTCCTCCTCCTCTTCTTTAAAATTCTTTTCTGAGAGGACCTAGACCCCCTGCTCAGATGTAGTCAGTTGGCATCTCAGTCTCCATATGGGTTCCCTAGTAAGGTGAGCAGAGTCTGCCTCTGTCATGAGCTCAGTTGCCTGCTCTCTGATCACTTTCCCCTGGCACTGCTACCTTGCCAGGCCACAGATGAAGAGGCTCCAGGCAGTCTTGATGAGACTTGATAAGCGATGGGCAGATGGCAGGGGAGGAGGACTCTCCCTTTCAGTGGACTTGGAAAGGGATGGGGAGAAGAAGGAGGAAGGGTGGGATTTGGAGGGCTTAAGGGAGGGGGGCTACAACTGGGATATATAATGAATAAATTGTAAAAAATAAATAAATAAATAATTTTTTTTTTCTGCATTTTAGCTTTCAGTGCTTGAAATGTTGCCTCTGAATATTTTGTTAAGTAACTTGGTACACATACTGCCTCACAAGGAAAACCAAATCTGACTTTTTCCAGCAGTAAACCTCAATCCATGTGGCTGTGGTGGAGATAACCACTGTTGTTCCTGCCGAAGTAGAAATGAGTGCAGAAGTAGTCACAGCAAACAATGTTGTCCACAGCACTGCATACAGTGTGACCAAAATGATTGTTTCTGAGGAGACAACTACCCCAAGCCAAGCCAGTCTCCTCAGGTGTTTTGCCATAGACATCTTCTTTGAAATCATTATGAAAAGATAACGGGGTAAGGCTGTGGGCTACCTTCCCTACGTAGGGGTTAAGTCAAGCAGAGTCAAGAGAGGGATAGAGAACGGCAGGTACGGCATCCCAGAACACAACTGCAGGCTATATGAGTTTCTTCTTGTGTGAGTTGATTTGAGTTAGGTTTATTTCTTTCAACCAAAGGAATCCTGACCAACTGACAAACTCAGCTATCAAACTTAGGCTTTTTCTCATTGTGTTGGTTTTTGGGGACTCCCAGACCTAGAGCCAAGCTAGCCTTCGCTCTACCAGCCACAAAAGCATGCATGGGGCACACTGTACTCTTCAAAGAACTGCAGGTACTGGGTCTGTAAAAGAGAACACAAGAGGTACTGTGGCTCTCAAGCATGTGAAGGACTATTTTGTGAGAGAAGAGATCTCTGTGTATTGCTGAAATACTCTCCAACACTAGGGATAACTTTCCAAGCAACAAATGTCATGGCGGCTTACATTGGGCTCTACCACTTTCTTTTGTGTTTTGAATTCGAAGGTTTTTTTGTTTGTTTGTTTGTTTGTTGTAATGTCTATGTGCCTGTGTGAATATGAGTGCACTGCCTATGGAGTCCAGAAGAGGGCATCTGATCCCCTAGAGCTGCAGATTTGTGAGCCTCCCAAAGTCGGTTCTGGAATCGAACCTGGGTCCTCTGCAAGAGCTGTATGTGCTCTTAACCACTGAGCCATCTTCTCAGCTCGCTCTACCACTTTCATTAAGTGAAATCTCCACAGAGGACTTTTAAGATCACTCTTATTCCCTGATTGCTGCAGTTTCATAATTGTCATCATATCTATAACTTATAAAATCCCCTCAGTTACTCAACAAATCACAAATCAGTGCAAGTATGTCATGTCAAAGAGGTAGATGCACTGAGTGCAAATGTGAATGCATTTACTCTCTGTGCTCTTGACCTTGTGAATGACTTTCTGACCAAAGTTCCTGCCACCAAGACTTCCTAGCTACAGCAGACTATAAGCTGGAACCACCAGAAAAAAACAAACCCTTTCTCCCCTACTTTGATTTTGTCAGGTATTTTTTTCACAACCTGTTCACAACGGCAAACAATGCTAAGACAGAGGTGATTCCTGAATAGTTTAAATTATAAATAAAGACTTGGTTTTTAGCAAACATACCACACTGAACAGCGCTTCACTGAACTCTTAACTTGGAAAATGTCTGTCGCTATGATGGTTTATTCAAAACCATATAAATATAATACAGAAACAGCCAATCAAAGCATCTACAATGAAATAAAACTTTCTTCTGTTTTGAGTGTTGTTAGCATGTAGATAATAAGGAGCAACACAGGAAGATTTACCACACATTCTCAGTCAATGAATGAAGGGTTCCTGTTACTCCTTTTTGTATACAACAATGAACTCAGAGGCCTCCAAACACATGACTTTGTCTTTCTCTGTGGAATTCTTTTGTAGACTGCCAATGTATTTTGTGTTTTCAAAAGTACTTTGATACCCAATATTTAATAAAAGGTATGCAAATGATACTTGCACATAGGAGCTGCCAGAAAAAAGCAACACCACTATTCTAAACATGCAAACACAGGTGTTAGAGGTCCAGGTGCCTTTAAGAATTGTTTGAAGAGATGAAATTAGGCAGCGAGGATCAAAAGAGTATCTGTTGGCGTTATGGACAGCATAAACCATAACTCAGGCAGAGAAATCACTGAAGATTGCATGAAAGCTGCTTTAGAAGAAATTACTGTGGGGAGAGATGTCAGGACTCAGGTTTAGAGAGCACAGAAGCGTGTGTGCTGTGAAGAGCCAGTGCACTTCTCTGTGGGGACAATACTGAGAAACTGTACAGCAGTGCTATCAGAACAGCACCCCCAGCTCCAGAAATGGAACATCCTCATCCATCCTGTACCCCCTCATTAAACAGACTCTGTGGCTGCTCAACACTCAGTGGGGGAATAATCCCAGACAGAGAAACAGGCATGTAAAAGGTGATTTAAAAAACAGAAAGCTTAGAAACCATAAGTGGCTCATTGACACTCAAGAGGAGACTAGAAGAGAGTGGCTAAAAATGTGATTGAAACTATATTCAAAAATGTTAGGGCTGGAGAGTTGATGGTTCAGCAGTTCAGAGCACTTACAGCCCTTGCAGGGAGCCTGCCTTTGGTCCCCAGCACCCACAGGACAGCTCACAATCACCAGTCACTCCAGCTCTAAGGAATCTAACGCCTTTTCTGACTCCTCTTCAGGCTCTTGCCCACCTGAGCTGCGCATGCACACACTCAGACACACAGGTACAGATAAAAATAATTAACTGTTTATAAAAAGATTACAGGAAGACTGATGAAACATTCTCCAGACCGAGGGCACAGTGGGAAATAGGGTTCTATCATGCAAGAAATACAATCAAGTTTACATTTGTAGAAAAATCTAAAAAGATAGCGGAGACTCATGACCCAGGGAAAAAAATAAAAGAAAGGCTCACTATTAGCAATTGGATAAAGTATTTGACTTTTCAAATTACTAAAAATTAGTAAAAACAAGTGATAAAACAGGAGTTGTTAAATTTCTAAGAAGCAGTTTATAATAAAGTTTTGGTATGAAATTTTAAGATGCTTGGGGTGCAAAGTGCATGCCCTTTGAACTAGCAACCCAATTTCTATATATCTGTACTTTTAAAAGTAGGAGATGCATACAAAACCACGTGTGTGCCAGAAATGTGTCACTGCCATTTAAATGTTTCCTATGTCACTAATGACATGGAAAATTGTCCCAGGATTAATGTTAAGTCAAAAAAGCAAATGACAGCGGCATGAGCCTAGGCTCAGAAAGGAATATACATTCATGTGAAAGTATGAAATACAGTAACAATTCACCTCTGGAACTGTTTTTAATCTCATATTTTTTACTATTAAATCCATCATATGAATATGTATTAATTTTATAGGGAAATGTTAGATTGAGACATTTGAAATTCCTTAGTATATACTAAATTGTACCCCTGACCCAGTTCTTATGTTGAAGCCCTGACCTGAAGTTTCATTGGATTGGAGATTTTTTTTTTTTTTTTTAGAGAATTTGGATATGTTATACAATTAGATTTGAAAGGGATTTTAAGAATGGGACCCTTGTGATGGGATTGGTGTCTTTATAACAAAAGAAAAAGATGACAAAACTCTGTCTGTCTCAGTATACACAGGAGGCAGAGGCTGTAGGAGTCTAAATTAAGATAGCAGCCATGTATATCCCAGAGCCTGAGCTACCATGTTTGGAACCTAGTCGTGGATTTCCAGCCTTTAGAACTGCGAGAAAATAAATCTCTGTTGTTTAAGCTGCCTGTCTATAGTATTTAGTAAGAGACTAAACTAATTAATACAATGCTTAACCAACTCCATAAATGACAACCACCTACAATTAAAGCTACGCAAACAAGAAATAAGATACAAGACATTTATTTACAATCCTTTGCGATGGATGCTGGGAGGTAGAGCAAAAGCAGTAACATCAAGATTACAAAATTTGGTTAGGGTTGATAAGGTAGGCCTGGGGAAGAAGGGAAGGCTTCTAAAACTGTATATATATTTTACAGTATATAATTGGGGACAAAGAACATTAGGAAAGCCTGCCTGGTAACTCTTAGATGGCTTCCAAAATCCCCACCTGCTGCTGTCCGTATCTTAGTCCTTGTCCCCAAATTCAACTTAGCAGAGCAAATTGTCTCCAACTTCTAGCAGTTTGCCATATGGTTTTATGAAATGTTTGTTGTTGTTTTACTTTTCAACTTTACAATGCCAAGACAGAAATACACACTCAGTGGAAACTATTCTCCACATTTTTAATTTTAACACTTTCTCAGGCTAGCAATATCCAGCATAATCCTCTCTGTTAATAATAGACAGAGGCAGGCAGCCACCCTCCCCAGCTCCCTACCCTCCACTAGTCAGGAACCTTAGAGTAACAACTGCTACTCTAGAGTATACTGCTTTTACAGTGTTTGATAAATACAGCTAATCAGTTCATGAGACATTCAACAGCTTAGTATGAAATAGGTGTGTTAGATGATTTGGTCTACTAGGCTAATGTCAGCATTCTGGGGACATTCAAGGCAGGCTAGACTAAGCTATGATGCTTGGCAGGCATATTTAATGAACTTATAACTTATTGATACTTTCAACTGAACCCATTAATAAAAAAGATTCTAAGATATAATCATTCAGTAAGAAGATCTGGTTGAGGGATACTCTGGTGAATGACATTTACACGTGACACTGCGTTAGGGACTCACAGGGCTTACAAGTTGTAACTGTATTTCTGGAGGCCCATAACCTCCCATGTGCCCAAACTGCAAAGTTCTAAATCTGTAGGATTTTGCATTTATAGAATATCCTTAGAAAAATGTGGATCTACATGTTTTTAATTAAAGAAAGATTTAAGATAGTTTTCTCCAAATTCTATTCAGTGCTGTAGGTAATTTGTATGTGGTCATTTTCTATCAGCTTCCTTTCTTATTTTGGGCTTTTGTTGACATGGACTTGAGGCTTATGGGTGGTTAATTTCAAGTTTTTATAGTACATATTAGTAACTATATGATACACAGTCATTCCAAGAGAATCTAGTGTTCCAAGCAACATCCATTGTTTTTAAGTATCTCATCCGCAAATGAATGGTCCTGTTAATGACTGGATGAGCTAGAGCCCAAAAGCAGCAAAATGTGTATGAAGAGGTTGGGCTCACGAAGCCTTAGTCTACTGACAAAAATGCATAATCTTTAAGTGGTTTCTTGCTGAGATAATGCTGTAACACACACAAACTCACTTACATATGCATACAGCCATATATACACATACACACACACACACACACACACATACACCCACCTACTCCCACCCCCCCCCACACACACACACTACAATGTGGCCAGTGAAGACAATGGAGACTTTCTGAGTCTCTGGAAGTATACTGAATGTAGTCAGAATGAAATGTTTAAAAATTAGAGGCACTCCAACCCTACATCTGACAGAGGGCTAATATCCAGAATTTATAAAGAACTCAAGAAGTTAAGAAGCAACAAATCAAGCAATCTGATTAAAAAAATGGGGTACAGAGCTAAACAGAGAACTCTCTGTAGAGGAATACAGAATGGCAGAGAAACATTTAAAGAAATGTTCAACGTCTTTAGCCATAACAGAGCTGCAAATCAAAACAAACCTGAGATTTCACTTTATAGCCATCAGAAGGGCTATGATCAAAAACTCAAGTGACAACACATGCTGGAGAGGTTGTGGAGAAAGGGGAACCTTCCTCCACTGCTGGTGGGAATGTGAACTTGTACAAACACTTTGGAAATCAATCTGGTGCTTTCGCAGACAATTAGGAATAGTGCTTCCACAAGATTCAGTCATATCACTCCTAGGCATATATCCAAAAGATTCTCAAGTACACAATAAGGATATTTGCTCAACCATGTTTGTAGCAGCTTTATTCATAATAGCCAGAACCTGACAACAACCCAGATGTCCCTCACTTGAGGAATGGATATAGAAATTGTGGTACATTTGCACAATGGAATACTACTCAACAATTAAAAATTAGGAAATCGTGAAATTTGTAGGCAAAAGTTGGGATCTAGGAAAGATCATCCTGGGTGAGGTATCCTAGAAACAGAAAGACACACATGGTATATACTCACTTATAAGTGGATACTAGACCTATAAGATAGGATAAACATACTAAAATCTATACACCTAAAAAAGCTAAACAAGAAGGAGGACCCAGGGTAAAATGATCAATCCTCACTGAGAAAGACAAATGGGATGAACATCAGAAGAAGGAGAAAACAGGAAACAGGACAGAAGCCTACCATAGAGGGCCTCTGAAAGACTCTACCCAGCAGTGTATCAAAGCAGATGCTAAGACTCATAACCAAACCTTGGGCAGAGTGCAGGGAATCATATGAAAGAAGATGGAGTTAGTAAGACCTGGAGATGATAGGAGCTCCACAAGGACCAAATATATCTGGGCACAGGGGTCTTTTCTGAGACTGATTCTAGTCAAGGACCATGCATGGATATAACCTAGAACCCCTGCTCAGCCATAGCCCATGGCAGCTCAGCATCCAACTGGGTTTCCCTAGTGAGGGGAACAGGGACTATCTCTGACATGAACTCAGTGGCTAGTTCTTTGACACCCCCCCCCCAAGGGAGGAGCAGCCTTGCTAACACACAAAGGAGGACATTGCAGCCAGTCCGGATGAGACCTGATAAACTAGGATCAGATGGAAGGGGAGGAGGACCTTCCCCTATCAGTGGACTTAAAGAGGGGCAGGGAAGAGGTGAGGGAGAGAGGATGGGATTGGGAGTGAGTGAGAGGAGGCTATAGCTAGGATACAAAGTCAATAAACTGTAATTAATTAAAAAAATAAAAATTAAAAGAAAAAGAGAAAAAAATTAGGGGTACTAGTCAGAGTTCTAATAAAAACACACAACTGGAAAAATCTCTTGCTCTAGCCAAATGCAAAGTAAATCCACAAGAAACTTTCACACGCCAGGATAGATCCACAAGCATAGAGGAACAGGACACCGGAAGCTTGAGGTATGAACCCTGCCTCTTCCCAGGACAGGCTGGATCTTGAGATCTTTTCTCACTCAGTGCTACTGTTTAGTGCTGACATGCCTCAACTACCCCATCTCACAGCTCCTACTCCAGATTTCTAACTAGGTAAAGCAGATAAGAAGTATCCCTCTCAGAAAGTGCCTGGTTTTCCCTTTCTTAGTACTTCATTTTATATTTTACTTTGGTTCTCCTTGCACTTCTTGCACATAATTTGCAACTTTTAAGCATTGGGTGATAGCCTTGTCATCTAGATTTCATTTAACTAAATCATAGTCAGACAGCTTTTATGTCTTTCAGAAATGAAATGGCAAGAACATCTTTGTTGTAATTAAGATATAATCTCCATTCTTGTCCTATAGAAAATACAGTAAATAAAATATGAAATGACACACAAGTTCATTCATATTGAAAAGTAGGTAATAGGGTACTCTGCCTCCTCTGTCTCAGTTGAGTAGAAAGGTTCTCCACTGTGTGACCTTTAGAAAACCTTTTAACCTTTCTGTGCCTTGGTTTCCTAATCTACAATAGGATAACAATTCTTGCCTTTAGGATTAGCTGGGATTAGTTTAGGATTAACTTGGATTATGTGACTCTCATGACAGTAAGGATGATATCATTTGTAATATTTTCCAAAATCTTCTGAACTTCCCTTTTCAAAAAGATTTTACATCATCTCCTGCACTGTACTTCCTAACCTAAAGTGTGTATTATAAGGTTTTTGTGACATTTTCCATTTGAATTAGAAGCCAGTACTGAGATGTAGGATACACGGTTGTAGCATAAGAGGTGGTATGCACACTTTATGGTTTTCACAAGAGTATGAACATATAGATATAGATATACACATATTCTACTACATGGAAATCTCCAATAACATGGCAAAGCAAGGGGAGAGACAAGATGGCGGCACCAGGAGAACACTACATTTGAGGAGCAGGACAACATTTTCCCTACAGCAACCAAAAGACTGAACTCTGGGTCCTAAAACAGCCGCCATCACTGAACTGGGCTCCAGCTGCGAGCACAGAGACTTGCTGCACCCAGCTCTCTGTCATAGACAGAGCTGTGCACTCCAGGGCAACAGAGACTGGGAGTACTTGTTGGGAGTAAATCCCACAGGGAAGGAAGGAAATGGGGACCCGAATTAGTTCATCCAGTATATCCCTGCAAAAGGTCCCACAGACCAGTGGGCAGGCGTGCCTCCAGCCGAGACCTACTCTGTACCAACTATTCTTCACAGACAGAACTGTGCGCCCCAGGACACCAGAAACTTGGAGTCCCTGTTGTGAGAAATCCTCATAGGGAATGAAGCAAAGGGGATGGACTTAGAACACACAGTATATCCTGGGAAAAGGTCCTGCAGACCAGCCCAACCCAAGGACCCGCTGTGCACCAGATACCCTGCTGCTACCAGGAGAGCAGTACTAACACGCCACAGATTACCACTTGGGTAGTGGGGCACTGAGCCCCAACCTCAAACCTACAGAAGCCCCAGATCCCCAAGATCAACCCCCAGATACTGCTGCAAGGGGCAACCAGTTATCCCTAACAAAACTGACCAAACCACAGGACACCCAGGTTACAGCAGCAGCTCACTAAATTTACAGCAAGAAACCCAGAAGCAGGGCAGCTGTCTCCAGGACTTCTCCAGGTAAGAGGAGAGGCCTCTCAACTAACAAGGACCACAGTTACCACTCAGGTCTCTATGCCTGAGGTGACCTGTGGTTACTCCTGAAAAACACCAGCCATACAATGACCATACCCAAAAAGCTGAGAGCATCCCCTTGGATTCCAGAAACCAGAGGATTCCAGGAACCACTAGAAACTAACTCCAAACACCTAAGATAGCCCAGTGGGTAGAGGCCAGTGTAAAAGCTCAACCAACAAAAGACAGAGCAATATGGCATCTCCAGAACCCAATTATCCAGGGGCAAATAGCCCTGGACACCTCAGCATAATTGAAATTCAAGAAGATGACCTAACATCTATGATCATGAAGAGGATAAGAGAGGAAACAAATAAAATGCATGAATACCTAGAGGAAGATAAACTCAAACAGATTATGGCCATCCATAAAGAAATAGAGAAAGATAAAAACAAACAGATTTTGGCCATCTGTAAAGAAATAGAAGAAGATAAAGAAAAACAGATTATGACCATCCATAAAGAAATACAGGAAGTTGCAGCCAAACAGTTTGTGGCCTTTAGAGAGAAAATACTTAAATCAGTGAAAGAAATAAAAGAAACAGAGGATTGTTCAAACAAACAGCTGAAGGAATTGAAGGAAAAACAGGAAAATACAGTCAGACAGGTGAAGGAAATCAACAAAACGGATCAAAATCTGAAGATAGAATTGGAAAAATCAAAGAAAACACACATGGAGGAAATTATGGAAAGAAAGAACTTAGGGAAGAATACAGGAACTACAGAGGTTAGCATAACCAATAGACTACAAGAGATGGAAGAAAGAATCTCAGGTGTGGAAGATACAATGGAAGAAATAGATGTATCTGTCAAAGAAAATGTTAAATCTAAAAAATTCCTGACACAGACCGTCCAAGAAATTCAAGACAACATAAAAAGACAAAACCTAAGAATAATAGGAATAGAGGAAAAAGAAGATTCCCTCCTCCAAGGCCCAGAAAATATTTTCAACAAAATCATTGAAGAAAATTTCCCCAACTTAAAGGAGAGGCCAATAAGAATACAAGAGGCCTACAGAACACCCAATAAATTAGACAAGAAAAGAAAATCCTCCTGCCACATAATAATCAAAACAGTAAGTATACAGAACAAAGAAAAAATACTAAAAGCTGCAAGGGAAAAAGGCCAAGTAACAGATAATAGCAAACCAATCAGAATCACACCTGACTTCTCAACAAAGACTATAAAAGCCAGAAGGGCCTGGATGGATATCATGCAGGCCCTAAGAGAACACAGATGTCATCCCAGGCTAACATACCCAGCAAAACTCTCAGTCCTCATAGATGGAGAAAACAAGATATTCAATGACAAAAACAAATTTCAACAATACCTACATATAAATCCAGCATTACAGAAGACACTAGAAGGAAAAATATAACCTAAAAAAAACTAGTTACTTTCAAGAAAACACAGGAAATAATTAACCTCACTACAGTAAAACAAAGAGCAACCAAGCACACAACCTTATGACCACAGCCAACATCAAAATCAAAGGATCTAACAGCTATTGGTTATTAATCTTTCTCAACATCAATGGACTCAATTCTCCAATAAAAAGACACAGACTAACAGAATGGATGCGTAAACAAAACCCAGCAATTTGTTGCATACAAGAAACACACCTAAGTCACAAAGATAGACATTAGCTGAGGGTAAAGGGCTGGAAGACGGCTTTCCAAGCAAATGGACCCAAGAAACAAGCAGGAATAGCCATTTTAATATCTGATAAAATAGACTTTCAACTAAAATTAATTAAAAGAGATGGGGAAGGACACTTCATACCCATCAAGGGAAAATTCCACCAGGAAGGCATCACAATCCTAAACATCTATGCCCCAAATACAAGGGCACCCACATTTGTAAAAGAAACATTGATAAAACTTAAAGCACCCATAGTCCCACACACATTAATAGAGGGAGACTTCTACACCTCACTCTCAACAAAGGACAGGTCAACAAAATGGAAATTAAACAAAGAAACAATATCTCTAACGGAGGACATGAATCAAGTGGACCTAACAGACATTTACAGAACCTTACACCCAAACAGGAAAGAATGTACCTTCTTCTCAGCACCTCATGGAACATTCTCCAAAATAGACCACATAGTTGGTCACAAAGCAAGCCTCAACAGATGCAAGAAGATTGAAATAATCCCTTGTATGCTATCTGATCACCATGGAATAAAGCTGGACCTCAACAACAACAGAAATAGCAAAAAGCCTACAGACACATGGAAACTGAAGAACTTGCTACTAAATGACAGCTGGATCAGGGAAGAAATAAAAAAGAAATTAAAGTATTCCTTGAATTCAATGAAAATGAAGGTACAACATACCCAAACTTGTGGGACACAATGAAAGCAGTGCTAAAAGGAAAGTTCATAGCACTAAGTGCCTTCAAGAAGAAATTCGAGACAGCTCATTCAAGCACCTTAATGGCTCACCTAAAAACTCTAGAAAAAGAAGAGGCAGACACACCAAAAAGGAGTAGACGGCTGGAAATAATCAAACTCAGGGCTGAAATCAATAAATTAGAAACAAATAAAACAATTCAAAGAATCAATGAAACCAAGAGCTGGTTCTTTGAGAAAATCAACAAGATAGACAAACCCTTAGCCAAGCTAACTAAAACACAGAGAGACACCATCCAAGTCAACAAAATCAGAAATGAAAAGGGGGACATAACTACAGAAACTGAAGAAATCCAAAATCATTAGGACTTACTTCAAAAGTCTATATGCCACAAAATTTGAAAATCTAAATGAAATGGACAATTTTCTTGATCGATTCCACTTACCAAAGCTGAATCAAGACCAGGTAAATCAATTAAATAGAAGCTGTCATCAAAGGTCTCCCATCCAAAAAAAGCCCAGGACCAGATGGTTTCAGTGCAGAATTCTACCAGACCTTCAAAGAAGAGGTAACTCCAATTCTCTTCAAACTATTCCACAAAATAGAAACAGAAGGAACACTACCAAACTCATTCTATGAAGCCACAGTCACCTTGATACCTAAACCACACAAAGACTCAACAAAGAAAGAGAATTTCAGGCCAATCTCCCTTATGAACATTGATGCAAAAATACTCAACAAATACTTACAAACCAAATACAAGAACACATCAAAGATATCATCCACTATGACCAAGTAGGCTTCATCCCAGGTATGCAGGGGTGGTTCAATATATAGAAATCTATCAATGTGATCCACTATATTAACAAACTGAAAGAAAAAACCCACATAATCTCCTTAGATGCTGAAAAAGCATTTGACAAAATCCAACGTCCATTCACATTAAAAGTATTGGAGAGATCAGAAATACAAGGCGCATATCTAAACATAGTAAAGGCAACATATAGCAAGCCTATACTCAACATCAAATTAAACGGAGATAAACTTAAAGTAATCCCTCTGAAATCAGGGACAAGACAAGGCTGCCCTCTCTCTCCATATCTCTTCAACATAGTTCTGGAAGTCCTTGCTAGAGCAATAAGACAGTTGAAGGAGATCAAGGGGAAACAAATTGGAAAGGAAGAAGTCAAAGTATCATTATTTGCAGATGATATGATAGTATACCTGACTGACCCCAAAAATTCTACCAGAGAACTCCTACAGCTGATAAACAGCTTCAGCAAAGTGGCTAGATACAAAATTAACTCAAAAAAAAAAAAAATCAATAACCCTCCTGTATACAAAAGACAAAAGGGCCGAGAAAGAAATTAGGGAAACAACACCCTTCACAATAGCCACAAAGGACATAAAGTATCTTGGTGTAACTCTAACCAAGCAAGTCAAAGACTTGTATAAAAAAAATTTCAAGTCTCTGAAGAAAGAATTAGAAGAAGATATGAGAAGATGGAAAGATCTCCCATGCTCATGGCTTGGCAGGATTAACATAGTAAAAATGGCCACCTTACCAAAAGCAATCTACAGATTCAATGCTAATCCCATTAAATTACCAACACAACTCTTTACAGAGCTGGAAAGAAAAAAATCTCAGTTTCATATGGAATAACAAGAAACCCAGGATTGCTAAAACAGTCCTCTACAATAAAAGATCTTCTGGAGGTATCTCCACCCCTGATCTTAACCTGTACTATAGAGCAACAGTAATAAAAACTGCATGGTACTGGCATAGAAACAGAGTAGTGGATCAGTGGAACAAATCAGAAGACCCAGAAATTAACCCACACACTTATGGACACCTGATCTTTGACAAAGATGCCAAAACCATACAACGGAAAAAAAGATAGCATCTTCAACAAATGGTGCTGGTCTAATGGATATCTACACGTAGAAAAATGCAAATAGATCCATACTTATCACCCTGCACAAAACTAAAGTCCAAGTGGATCAAAGACCTCAAAATAAAACCTGACACATTAAATCGATTAGAAGAAAAAGTGGGGAAGACCCTAGAACTCATTGGTACAGGAGACAACTTCCTGAACAGAACACCAACAGCACAGGCTCTACAAGCAACAATCAATAAATGGGACCTTGTGAAACTGAAAAGCTTCTGTAGAGCTAACAACACTGTCATCAAAACAAAACGAATGCCTACAGATTGGGAAAGAATCTTCACCAACCCTTATCTGACAGAGGGCTAATATCCAGTATATATAAAGAACTAAAGAAGCTGAAAAGCAACAAACCACATAATCCAATTAAAAAATGAGGAACAGAGCTAAACAGAGAATTCTCTGTAGAGGAATATCGAATGGCAGAGAAACACTTAAAGAAATGCTCGGCATCATTAGCCATTAAGGAAATGCAAATCAAAACAACCCTGAGATTTCACCTGACACCCATCAGAATGGCCAATATGAAAAACTCAAGTGACAACTCGTGCTGGAGAAGTTGTGGAGAAAGGGAAACCCTCCTCCACTGCTGGTGGGAATGTAAACTTGTACAACCACTCTGGAAATCAATCTGGTGCTTTCTCAGAGAACTAGGAATAGCATTTCCTCAAGATCCAGCCATACCACTCCTAGGCATATATCCAAAACAGGCTCAAGTACACAATAAAGACATTTGCTCAACCATGTTTGTAGCAGCTTTATTTGTAATAGCCAGAAGCTGGAAACAGCCCAGATACCCCTCAACTGAAGAATGGATGCAGAAATTGTGGTACATCTACACAATGGAGTATTACTCAGCAATGAAAAATAAGGAAATCATGAAATTTGCAGGTAAATGATGGGAACTGGAAAGGATCATCCTGAGTGAGCTGTCCCAGAAGCAGAAAGACACACATGGTATATTCTCACTCATATAGACATATAATATATGATAAACCTATTAAAAATCTGTACATCTAAAGAAACTAATCTAGAGGGAGTACCCTGACTAAAATGCTTAATCCCCATCCTGAAAGGCAAAGAGAATGGACATCAGAAGAAGAAGATAACAGGAAAGAAGTTAGGAACCTGCCACAGAGGGCCTCTGAAAGCCTCTGCCCTGCAGACTATCAAAGCAGATGCTGAGATTTATGGCCAAACTTTGGGCAGAGTGCATGGAATCTTATGAAAGAAGTGGGAAATAGTAAGATCTGGAGAGGACAGGAACTCCACAAGGAGAGCAACAGAACCAGAAAATTTGAACACAGGGATCTTTCCAGAGACTCATACTCCAACCAAGTACCATGCATGGAGATAACCTAGAACCCCTGCACAGATGTAGCCCATGACAGTTCAGTGTCCAAGTGGGTTCCATAGTAATGGGAAGAGGGCCTGCCTCTGACATAATCTGATTGGCCTGCTCTTTGATCACCTCCCCTTCAGGGGGGGAGCAGCCTTATCAGGCCACAGAAGAGGACAATGTAGCCACTCCTGATGTGATCTGATAGACTAAGATCAGAAAGAAGGAGAGGAGGACCTCCCTTATCAGTGGACTTGTGGAGGGGCTTGCGTGAAGAAGGGGGAGGGAACGTGGGGTTGGAGGGGAGGGCTTATGGGGGGATACAAAGTGAATAAAGTGTAATTAATAAAAGTTAAAAAAAACATGGCAAAGCAAGTTGCAGAATTATTTATATTAAGGCAGCATGTGTGTGTGTTTATATGTTCCTTCCAGATTAAAGAAGACACATGTGTAACTCATATATACAACCTGGACTACAGAAAATGTTTGGTACATTGAGCTGCCCTGCAGCTTGTACTGACAGCTCACTCTATGCCTCCTGTCTCTCAGGCTTGCCTTCCACTCCCCAGCAGGAAAGCTCTAGTCGCATCCATAGGAGGCAGGTTTGCTTCAAGTTCAAATTCTGCTATTTCCTACTTGTGAACCTACAACCAAGTCATCTTCTTCGAGATCAACTTATCCTTTAGCAAAGTAGAAATAATGAATGCATTTGCTGTACTGGAGGTTAAATGAGAGAACACAGGTAAAACGTGGTGCCTAGTGCCTAGTCAGCACTTAAAATGTAGATGATCCTTGTGTGAGACAGAAGCCAGCTGCTCTAGTGAATAACGAAGACTCCAAGTAACAAAGACTTAAACAAAATGGAAACTCACTTCTCCTAAATGAGAATCTGCGGGACAGCTCCGCAGTGTCCAGGCCTTGGGTTCCTTTCATCTTGCTACATTGCCATAATCAGTGGGCATCGTCCATCTTTGAATGTGAGAAGACTGCTCCTGTTTCCCCTCACTCGGTAATGGAATGGGAAGGGGGCTGGGATGTTTGGTTTTCAGGCTATATACTTCATGTGAAAAATGAAAACATATGAGCATGTAACACAGAGATTATGGACTCTTGGGGAAGGTATTTGGAAAGAGCATAGCCAAGATGGCTCCACATTGTGTCTACAGCAACTGGAACCTCATCTGGGAAGAACGGGATCAGGTGAATCAGTGACTGAGGGCTGTAGCCGCCACCATGCCTTCCTTAATGCCTGTGTCTGAGAGTTAGTAGAGCACTTTCCTGGAATTTATGAGGCAAACCTTACACACACACACACACACACACACACACACACACACACACATATACACACACAGAGAGAACAACATGGGATTGGGGCAAAAGTGAAAGTCTAGGTTATTAAGTAATCCTCAGAAGAACAATAATAGCTTAAATAGAGGAATAAGCTTAAACTCTGGGAGAGACAGAATAAGTTTAAAGTCTGGGAGAGGCAGCTGGGTTTGTAGTATGTAGAAGGTAGAGTGAATACAATGGGGTTTATGGACAGACTGAATGCGAGGTAGGAAACAGGAATATAGAATGTGACTGTTAGGTGGGAGGTTCTGGTTTGTGTTGGAAGCTCTCTAGGTACTCAAGGCTAAAGGTAAGATTTGCAGTGGTTCTTATGTCCTGGACAAAATCTCAAGGTCAAATGCACAAAGACTTAGGCATCCCAGGAGTGATGTTGAGTGCCTTCCCTCCCCACAAACTAAAGGCAGAAATAGTCTCACAGTAGAGCTAAGAGCTAGTGGAATGGGGGGCAGGGTGGGATTAAGCTTTTCAGGTGGCTAGGGAGAAAAGAAGGATGCAAGGGTGGACCTGTAGCCTTGAAGATTATTTGTGCAATAGTAATGGACACAAAGAAACCAGGCACTGAGGAGCCAAGCACAGTACAGCCCTGAGGAAATCAGCCTCTTAATTCCCTCAGAGTCACGGCCTTTGCTTCCCTCATGCTAGGCACCCAGTAGGCACTCCCTAAGTACCAATGACCACAAAAATGATGTTGCCGACTGGGTTGCACAGCCTCTCATTTGACCAATTATTTATGATCGTTCAGCTGATTTCCCACTCTTGTAATGGCCTTCAATTTTACTGCAAACACAATTAAGGCATGCCAACAATAATGCTTTACCACCACAAAAATAGATCTTACCTCCCACTGGACACCTTTATGCACTAAATCTCTGCTAACAGACCCAGGAACAAAGTCCTAGGCAAGGCTCTCTTGCCTGCAGAGGAAAGCATTTGCAGGAAAAGCCAATATACTGGAGTCAGCCCCAGCAAACATTGGAGTCTACATTTTCATTGTTCACATTTTTGCTCTGTTTGCTTCATCATCATTTTATTTATAATATCCATGTCTTTGTAGGTTAAAAACATTCATACATTTTTTTTGCTTCAAAAACTAAGTCTCAAATGATCCAAAAGCCATGTTCTTACCATTTTTGTTTTCCTCTCCCATTCTCTTTCTCTCTACTTGTCACATTTAAGTCAAATTGAGAAGAAAGGGTTTGAAATCACATTATTTGTCTAAGCTAGGCATCATCCTAGCACTCTGGATGCTGACACTGGAGGACTTAGACCTGGAGGCCAGCCTAGATAACATAGCAAGACCCTAACTTAAAAAGAAGTAGCTACATTGTTTTCCAGACTCATGCCATTGACATTTTCTATTTGGGAATGCCTATTTCTCACTTTTCAGACTTGGCCCTGTGTTTATTTCTTCACTTTGATTCTAGTTGTTTGCTTTTCGATATCAAAAGATACTGCAGCATAGAGCCTACACATGACTCAGTCCTTCCCCGACAGTCTCAGCTGAAGGGCAGGTCAGTTTACCTTTGTTCAGGTCTCTCCCCCCCCCCCCCCCGCTTCTACCTCTGTTCCTCGAGGAACAATTATGAGGAAAAGCAAGAGCCTAGAAGAATTCCAGAACATACCAAGAAATGAATTCCTAGTTGTAAAATCCAGAGGCAAATGGGAGAATCAAACAATAAAAATTAATAAATACATAAGTAAATAAATAACCCAACAAGAATAACAAAAGCATTTTTGGGCAACACAATCACTATTGATTAGTAGGACTAATAAATATTTGACCTGCTCCTTTATGATATCTGAAATACAGGTCTTCTCCCTACCTCAGGGGTTATGAACAGCTTGGTCACACTATCCTAGAGATGACAGATAATCCAGTCCCTTTCTTGAATGTGAGGCCCTGCATCTTCTTTCTGGAGTTATACTGATCCTCTGTTTCTAGTTTAACATTTAAGTTCTGTCTTAGTAAATCTGGTTTATCAAGCATTTATAAATGGACATAGACTCTCCTACTTCCCCAGCCTTTCAAGATTGGATCTCCAGCCTGTCCACTTTTGACTTGATGAAACAGCTAACTTTCATCAGCTCAGTATACTCTCACTGCCCTTTAAAGTCTAGACCTCACAGTACTACCTATCAATCACATGTCAAGATGACAGTAAATCAAAAGAAACCATACACCGAATCACACTTTCCACAGAATAATTGTTATCAATCTAAAGAGCATCCAAAAAAGTTTCAACATTCTTTCTTTAAGGGTATGGTGGACTTTGAGTCTTGGTTTGAAAACATAAAAATAAGAAAGAAAGAAAGAAAGAAAGAAAGAAAGAAAGAAAGAAAGAAAGAAAGAAAGAAAGAAAGAAAGAAAGAAAAGAGGGAGAGAAGGGAGGAAGGAAGAAAGGAAGGATAACAATAATCAAAGAAAAAGGCTATCAATTTGAATTGGGAGCATGGGAGTATTGAAGGGAGGGCTACAGGATGGATAGGAGGGAGAAAATGGAAAGAGGGAAGTAATGTAATTATATTTTAATTTAAACTGAATTCATATAAAATATACGTGGAGACATTAAATGCCTGGAATTAATCTGTGCACACTGAATTTGTACATTGGAATGTCAGCCTGTGTACTTTGAGTATGTAAAACCATTACTTGTTATCAATAAAAAACATACTACCTTATTGCCTCTCCCACTTTGTTTCCTTTGGTGTGCTTCCTCTGGGGTGTGGACACCCGAAGATGCTTCCCAATATATGAAGGATGTTTGAGCTAAAGATAATTAGAGGCACTTGAGCTCCCTGCCTTCCCTCTTTTTGGCTGAAAGCAAGACCTAGACTTACAGAGGTTATAGTACCCTAGTACCCTACCCACCTTCCTACCAGGCTAACAAAAGTTATCTACTGAAGACAGTGTCAGACCCTTATCAGCCTGGAGAATGATAATTGGGGAAAGCATATAAGCCTTACTAATGTAGGGGTAGACAGGTAGGATCCTGCTCCTTACTCACCGTAAGGATGATTAGTTAATTGATTTATGTAATCAGAGTTTTATATGACATGGGAACCTTCAAAATGAGACCAGACATGCAATAAAAACTGTCAGAACAAGCAGCTGGGTAGAATTAGGATTGAACAAGTCAGCATGTGACCCTCTGGTAGCAACTGAGAGCAGCTCAGTTTTGATTCTCAATCTCAAATGAGCATTTCTTTCTCCCAGCACACTGCAGAAGCCCTGTGGAGTGAAATAATGATCATGGGGGAACTCGAGTTTCTATGATGCACCTTGGTGAGACAGAGGAAGGAAAAATCTGGTTTCTTACAGTCCCTTTGGAAGGAAAAAAGGAGGCAAGAGACGGAAGGCCTGAAGATAGTTAGAAATGCCTTGCATACATACATATATGTATACATATATAAATATAAAACAGAATTATATGTTATATATTATAGAATATATGATACATAAAAATTACATATATTCTGATATAGATATCTAGAAAGAGAGACAGAGAGAGAGAGAAAGGGTCTCACTGTGTAGCCCTGGCAGGCCTAAAAATTGCTATGTAAGCAAAGTTGGCCTTCAACTCACAGAGATCTTCCTACCTTTATCTGCTTGATTCTGGGATTAAAGGTATGTGCTAGCATACCCATCTCTCTCTCTCTCTCTCTCTCTCTCTCTCTCTCTCTCTCTCTCTCTCCTCTCTTTTTTACTTGAGGTTTTTTTTTTTTTTTTTTTTTTTTTGAGACAGGGCTTCTGTGTATAACTTTGGCTGTCCTGATCTTGCTTTGTAGACCAGGTTGGCCTTGAACTCACAGAGATCCACCTGCCTCTGTCTCCCTGAGTCCATCGTATTTTTTTTTTATTCAGGGTTTCTCACTGAGTGTAGACTTCATCAATTTAACAAAACTGGCTGGCCAGTGAGCTCTAGGAATCCATATTTCTCCTCCATTCACACACACACACACACACACACACACACACACACACACACATTTAAACACATACACAAACACACACACACATTAAGGTTATATAGTGAGTATGTGCTTGGTTCTTTATGTGGGTATTAGAGATCCGACTCAGGCCATCATGATTGCAATGCAAGCCCTTTATTGAACCATTTCCCAGCCCCCTATCACTACTTTTGCAACTAGTAGTATTCCCACATTTTAAAGAGTAGAAAGTAAATCTTAAACAAAATGAGCAACTCATTAATAAACAGTAAGCACTAAAAACCATGCCCTTAGAAGACTAAATTTTATTTTGTTTCTGCGTAAACACCAAGGGGTATTTTTAAAAGCAACTTTGTTATTAAAAAAAAAATGACCCAGTAAACACATGTGAACTGGAATTTAGACATGTATCTTATCAGGAAAAGAATCTTATAATTTTCCCATAACACTAATCAAGAGCCTAAATATTATATCATTGTCTTCATCCTTTTCAGTTGTGTTTTGCATCCTTATTAACACATTAGAACATATCAAACTGATGTGGAAACTGTTAATCTCAGCTGTGCCCTGAAGTTTCCCCCTGTGGTGAAATTCTTTTACATTATAATGAGTTTACTGGTACTATTGCTTACCAATTTCATTCTCTATTACTCTCACACAGGCTATAAAAATCTTAGCAAGTTGTTGGGAAAAAATTAATTCAAACATCTATATCATTAAAGGTAAAATAATGTTTCTACAAAAAAAATCAGTCTCTATTTCTGAGCTAAGCTTCATGGAATCACACTCATTCACAGTCTTGACAGATTTTTTTTCACTATTAAACAATGTGTCAGATAACTTTAGTGAAACTAAAGCAATAAAATGTAACGTTTGTCTAAAAATATCAAGCAGTTATAATTTTTTCATATAAAAACTGCAATTACCAATAGTTTTCCACCTTCACAAGTAAAGAGTATCCTCCAGTTTTTAAAATAAATGACTCCAAATGAGTTACTTCCAGAGAACTATATTCTTGTTTGTTTCTCTAATTTCATATTCAAAGACTAAATGAATCTTCAGACTTCTCAGCCAGGGGTCTCACTGTCTTACATTTTATTTTTATGATTCTTTTGCTTAATAGCAGATATTTGCTTTCACATTTTCAATTTGACACTCCAGATTGTTCAATTTGTTGAAAGGCAGAAAGCTTCAGAAACACATTAATCTGTTTTCTATAACTGTGGCACACCAATAAGTCTCCTCTAACTTTTTCATAATAATATCTGTAATATCTCTGCAAAATAAATTTTTCCTAATTTAGTGAGTGATTAGAAAATTTCTTCTATGGTTTTCATTACAAGCCAACTCAGTAACCACCTGATCAACTACCTTCAGACATTCAGGGCACTGCAGCAAAAATTCCAGGCTAGCCTAAAATTCTTGGTAATGCCCTACCCCCGCCTCACAAAAAAATTAAAAATAAATAAAAATAAATTCAATTATTGCTTGGTAAATCCCTCTGTGCAATCACCTGCAGTTGGCCTTTGAACTTTACCCTCTTACAGCTAGCTTATCTGTATAAATGTCTCATTTAGACTCAGAGTATGAGTAGGTCTGCTCTTTCAAATGTCTGACTCTTTTTAAGGCCCTAACTAATATCTCAAAATTAGATTATCTTTCAAAATAATCTTTTAATGGGATTTTTAAAACTATAGAACCTCAATCAATGTTAACAACAAAATAGAATCTCTGAACTCTATGTGAAAAATTTGCAGTATCACATCCAGTTACTCAAAGATCACTATCATTAGTTCCAAGTCTTTATTCTCTTGTGAGAGACTCATATACCGAATTTGACAATTGTCTCGTATTATAAGTGAAACATACCTCTCTTAGAATACACTCTTATCAATAAAGCATGAATGGTGGCCTTAAAGGCGCTTGCCTCCCACATTCTCTTCTTCATCGCCTGAGACATTCACAGGTAGCCACTGGTACCACATGGGATGTTAGATGTAGAATAAACGTGGACCTAACACGTGAACCTAATCGTAGCCAAACACACCAGAGCTCTAGGCAAATGTAAACTCACAAGCAAGACAATACCAGACATTTATTGTTGGGATGCCCTGGTGTTTTGGATTGTTTGTAACGTAGTGTTTCTACACCAATAGCTGCTAATTACAGTGTCCCTACTCCCACCTCCTTAGTACTCCTGTCTTTGTAGAGAAGATTAAATGGGTTAATATATTTCAAGGGTTCTTTGAGTACCTTTTTCATTCTCCATAATCCTACTATGTCTCTAAGCTTTACCATGAGAGACACAAGTCTCTGACTATCTAAATCTATATTGCCAAGACAGAATCATGCCACTCATACTTACATTTTGGTAAAGTTTATGGTTCTGTTGATTTCAAAGTCAAGTTAATTTCAGTAAAGGAAAACTGGGCAGTAGTATAGGAAAAAAAACAATAGAGTCAAACCTCAAATGCTGAGAAATAGATTTCTTGAAATCATAAGCAAGTATGGTTGTGCAGGGCACAGGAAGGTTAAAAAGATAGCATATTAATATAATTATTTTAGTTACTAATTCAGCTCCAGAAGTCTATCTATAAAAATGAAAGTTTTTATCTCAGCTGCACACAAAGGTTTATCTCTATAGCTACCTTGGCACTCTTTTAGAAGCAAAAATATTGGAAACAATCTAAATATATAATAAGGAATTCATTAAATAAATTTTGATACAGATGGGAGAGAATTGAGCCATGTAACTTTCCTGTTGTGGAAAAATACTGCATAATATGGGAGATTGCCCATTACATGTGACTGAAATGGGAAAAACGTACAAGGTGTTATTGTAGTTCAACCATACTTCTTTTTAAAAATACATATTTAGTAACTCGACTTCACAGATGTAAGAGAAAATGCAAGTTTAAACATTAACAATCATTCCCATTTATGAGTTTGTGAAAGACCTGGTACTCAATGCCACTGGGTAGTGAGAAATTAAGGGAAAAGCGGTGCTCATCTGTTACTTATCAGATCTATAATGCAACATTTATGGTTCATAATTTGGCAATATTTATCAAAATTGCATATTCAAAAATTTTGACTAATCAGTTTTGCATTCAAATTGTAGATGTTCCAAATTTCAAAGCCTAGAAATTGATCCCAAGATATACTTTTTTACTGCAAAATGACTCATCAAATTTGGATGTCAAAGTCCCAATCTTTAGCACCTTAGAAGGTGACCTAATGGGGAAATACCGTCGTACCTGTATGCTTGCGTGCATGCGTGTGTATACACATGCGTTTTGTATACAGAAAGGTGCCTGTGTGCGTGTGTACATCAGAGGGCAACTTCAGGTACTGTCCCTCAGAATTTGCATTTTGCCACAGGCCCTCTCACTGGCTTTTGGAGTTCAGCAGTTAGGCCGGGATGGCTACTCATGAGCCTGGGGACGCTCCTGTTCCTGTCTCCCCAGCCCTGCAATGGTAAGTTTATACCATCATGCCCAGCTTTTCATGTGGGTTCTGGGAACTGAAGTTAGATCCCCATGTTTTCACAGAAAATACTTTCCAAAGTAAACCAGCTCCCTGTTCCTAGAAAGGGGGTCATCATTAGAGTAAACTCTAGCCAATATAACTAGTGTCATTATAAAAAGGGGAAAGTTGAATACAGACACAGTCACAGAAAGAAGATGATGTGTGGGAATACAGGAAAAAATGTGAGCATCTACAAGCCAAAAAGAGATGTCTTCTCAGGCCATAGAGAAGAAGTACTCTGCTGATACTTTGATTTGGGGTCTTGAGCATCTGAAACATAAAATGAAATAAAACTATAATCTTGGATCAATAAAAGAGGTAGGGTTTTTTTCCTCATTGTGTTTAAATTGTTACCCTTGCAATTATAAGAGTCACTGTGGCATTACAATATCATGCCATTTAAAAATGAAAACACAGAGACCCAAAGAAAAGGAATGTTTTATTCATTTGCTTTTAGTCAGTGTGCTAGAAAGCACATTTTTAGAAATATATTAGAAGAAAACCCACCAGTTATATTATGGCCTGACAACCAGAAAACAAAAGTAATTATTAAATAATTTTCATGGCTATCTTTACTTGCATGTACTAAGTCAAGGGAAATTGTTTTCTTTTAACAAATACAAATGCAACAACCTATTTCAGTTCATTTGCTTAGAATATAAGAACTATTATTTACAGGGATGTCATGAAAATTGAGGCCTCCATGCATCTACTCTGACAGTCAGTCTTCATGAAGCTAGCAATAGGTTAGCACCATTACTTTAAGAAGCAGGCTTCTTGTCTTCATATATGGAATATTGTTAGCAAACCATATTATATCTGAAAAACCACACCTCTGAAGAGAGAGATGGAATTGAAGCCAATTATCTGACCCCTTGTTGGTTCACTAATGAGCTAACCAACTTTTTGGTATAGTGGTTCACATCATAGGGCCAACTGAGCTAAAGCCGCAGTAACACTATTGTACAAGAAGCAAAATAGCTCCCATAGTTACACTCTAAGATAAACCAGGAATAACAAAGCCCCAAATGAGGTGACTTTTAAGGTTGACTTTGAAAATATTTTATTTTTAATAAAATAATCTTAAGTTGGTGGTATACCTTTGTAGGTTTTCTAGTGTTAAAGGTCTAGAGAAGAAAAATTCTTTTAAAAGGGGGAGATGCACATTTTCTACTCTCTTGATATTGCAAAACACATAATATATCCTCATATTTATTTTTAATATAAAACTATAAAAAAACGGGTAGTTCAAATGAGTCATTTGCTGGGTTAAAATCTTGTTCACTCAGAAGAGATTATACAAAATACTAAATTGGTTTGAGATTCCAGGTGGATTCATATTGTAAGGGTCAGGACCCAAGCACTTCTTCCTTTATGTCCTTTTCCTTAGAAGTTAGCATAAAGTTCTGGCTGTGCTGTAAAAGGAGGTAATGGCCCTGTGTGCTATACTGGTCCTTGTTGGGGAACTCCAGGCAGAAGCATGTCTCCACACAACCCACAATCATGAAGAATGCTGAAATATCAGGATACTGGAGAGGTAACTACTAGTAATCATCTGGGGAAAAAAAAAGATATTTCCAAGTGGCCAATGCAGACATCTTAGGATGATTTTATTAGCTCGTCATGATTATCTGTCAGCCAGAGAGATGGCTCGGTTGTTTAGTGTGATTGCTGCTCTTACTGAGGATCAGAGTTTGGTTCCCAACACCCACATCAATGACTCCCACCAACGCTTGTAACTACAATCCCAAAGTATCCAACACTCTTCTGGCCTTTGTGTAAATCTAAACACATGTGCTAAGATACAGACACATATACAGACAAGTAAAGTAAATTAATAAACCTTTAAAACAGGACTTAACAACTTGAAAGGTGGCATGTGCCATCCTCTTGAATTTGGATAACTCTTAGTGGCATCTTGTAAAGGAAGTGCAGTGGAAGCAATGCTGTCAGCAAAGGTCATGCAGCTCTGGTGTGCACCTTTTGTACAGAAGAAATCAAGTGAAAATTTGACATCACAGAGGACCATACTGCTCAAGATACCATGTAGAGATACTGAGGTAGACAGCCTGGCTGATTCCCAGCCAAAAGATATGCTCAACTGAAGCCATATGGCTAAGGCACCTTGCCATCAATCTTCCAGACTATCATAACCCTGGCTGGCACCCAACTATAATCACAAAGAAGACACCAATGAAAACCACCCAAATGAACCCTTTCTTACTCCTTCACCCACTAATAGTCCATTGGGGGAAAAAAAAGAAGTAGCTATTTTAAGCTATTTCATCTTAGGGTCATTTGTTGCATTGCAAAAAAGAGTTCTTTCACAAGAGCATAAAAACAAGCAAATTTAAAACCCACGAAGGCTTTTAAATCTAGGCTGACCAGTCGCCCTTTGATCCTCAGAGTATCTGGTACTTTCCCACTCTTCTTCAGGGATTTTAAGTTCTCTATATCTCTCAGAACCAGAACGTAGAGTGGACTAAGAAGATGGGGTTGAGCTGCCAATAGCTTTGGGAATAATCGTTTTTCTCATTTAGCAGCCAGTGTGACAGATCATTCATGAAAGCTGAGCAAATGCTGCTTTAGCAGGAAGCTAGTATAGAGGAAGTCATGTTTGAAAACATGATCAAGCATCAGAATATTGACTCCTTAGAAATACCTCATTTGAGCACTCATGTGATACCAATATCTTGATTGTTCTTTAGAATTCTTTTTTCTTGGCAAAGAGGATGGACATCAGAAGAAGGAGAAAAGAGGGAACAAGTCAGGAGCCTGACACAGAGGACCTCTGAAAGGCTCTGCCCTGCAGACTATCAAAGCAGATGCTGAGACTTACGGCCAACCTTTGGGCAGAGAGCAGGGAATCTTAGGAAAGAAGTGGGAAACAGTAAGATGTGGAGAGGACAGGAACTCCACAAGGAGAGCAACAGAACCAAAAAATCTGAGCACAGGGGTCTTTCCTGAGACTGATACTCCAACCAAGGACTATGCATGGAGATAACCTAAGACCCCTGCACAGATGTAGCCCATGGCAGTTCAGTATCCAAGTGGGTTCCATTGTAATAGGAACAGGACTGTCTCTGACAGGAACTGATTGGCCTGCTCTTTAATTACCTCCCCATGAGGAGGAAGCAGCATTACCAGGCCACAGAAGAAGACAGTGCAGCCACTCCTGATGAGACCTAATTGACTAGGATCAGAAGGAAGGAAAAGAAGACCTCCCCTATCAGTGGACTTGGGGAGGGGCATGCATGCAGAGGGTGAAGAAAGGGAGGGATTGGGAGGGGAGGAGAGAGGGTACCACAGGAGGGGTACAAAGTGAATAAAGTGTAATTAATAAAGAATAAAAAAAAAGATTTGAAAAAAAAAAGAATTCTTCTTTCTTTTCCCATATTATTTAAGGTCAGTCAGAATAAAGTCTGGGTTTCTTTACATTCATCCCATAAGCCCTGCGAAGGCAAACAGCCCAAGACATATCCTGAACCTAGCTCCCACAAATGGGGCATGATTAAATAGATTCAATGAACTTCAACTCTCACTTGATTTGCCAACAAAACCAAGAACTTCTTGAAATGAGGAGGGACCTCTGCAAATGATAAATGACATGGCACCTTGACTGCATCCTGTTCCGATAACCTCCGTGTCTGCCTGGCCAAACTTCACAGCAAAGTCTTGCTCCGCCCTGACACTTGTCTCACAATGATAAGTTCTTAGGCTGATAAGCAGGGGAAACGTACCTGTCCCTTGGCTAAGCAGTGAATTTTGGAATCTTCCCCGATTTGTAATGTTCTATATGAATAATGCACTAATTCAAAGATGTTCTGTTGCAAAGAAATTCAAATTTCTTCCTTGCAGACGTTTTAATGATTTTCAATCACCTAACCTCTTCCCACATCGTTTGCTCTATATATCAAGCAAGATT
Source organism: Meriones unguiculatus (assembly GCF_030254825.1). NCBI lineage: Eukaryota > Metazoa > Chordata > Mammalia > Rodentia > Muridae > Meriones > Meriones unguiculatus. Next base: position 26,397,801 of record NC_083357.1, read on the forward strand.
CAAGTTCCTGGATATGAGAGGTTATTCAAAATTATTCAAAAGAAGAAGTTAATCAAAATTATAAATGAGTTTTGGTAATTGGAGACTTTCGAGCAAAGAGTCCTATATGACATCAATTACATGGTCCCTACCCTCTGAATGGTTTATACAAGATAAGAATCTTCTGGCTTTTCTTGATTAACATTTACTCGAGTTCTGCCAACAAAAATCTTGCTTTTCCTTAGGGAAAGTGACCTTTCCTCATCTTTAGTTCTGTGTTGTGTAGGTATCTTCTCCCCTGCCACACACACACCTGTTCTGTGCCTGAGCCCCATGCCTTGCCATTCAGAACTTCCTAAGGATAAGAATGGGCAAAGGAAGCACAGGGGGTCAGATCATCAGATACTGCAAAGGGCTAAACACAGGTAAGTGCAGGGGAATTCCTTGGAATTTGAAATTCAGGAGATGAAGTGGAAAGTGAGGGAAAGGAACCTTTGGACAGCTACTGAGGAGTGTGATAGTTTTCCTGGGACCCATCCTAAGGCTTCAAAAAGGGAAGCTATGAGATCACTATATTGTTAAAAAGTAACAGTGTGCATTGTGGAAAATGGGGGACCTGAGTTGTGGAAACTGATACAGAGATTTTGGCATGTGATAATTATGTACTGAAGTGAGGTTGTGGTGATGGGGCACAGCGGAGAAAGGTTGGAAAGTGCTCACCATCAGCTGAAGACACAAGGAAGGGGAAGGAGGGAGAGAATGGCTGCCCATTTGAAAATCCTCTTGCTTTATAGTCTTGGTGTAGAACTCTTTCCTTTCTGGTTTGCTTCAGCTATTCCCCCTTAAGGGCAACTTGTTTGAATTCAGTATAGTATATTGATTAAGAGTCCAAATCCAAAGGCAACCAGCTGGATTGAGGGCTGCAGACCTACTATTTATTATGTAGCTGCAGCAATACACCAGGTCCTTTTGTGTCTCAGCCTTCAATTCTGCAAGATGGAGGAAATAATTATATCTCCTGTGTAGACTTCCTGTAAGTGTTAAATGAGGTATTTCATGTGTGATATCCAGAGAAGTTCTGAAACACAGCAAAAACTGTGTTAAGTACTAGCCACTATTAAAATAATACTTTTCAAGTAAATGCTAAAACAACCAAATAGCATTTCCCAAAGCATATAGATGATGGGACAAGTAAAAAGATGTCTTTGGTTTTGACTTTTTTCAGTCCTGGAGACAAAGTGTAGGGTCTTGTTCACACTGAGCAAGCCCTCCACCCTTAAACTGTAGCTCCAACTCTCTTTTTAATTTTTGTTTGAAGGCAGAGTCTAACTAAGGAACCCAAGCCCACCTTCAAGTCGCTGTAGTCCAGGGGTGAGCTTCCTGTCTTTCCAGCTCAGCCTCAAGAGCATCTGGGATTACAGACTTGTGCCACCAGGCCCAGCAGAAAGATGTTGAAAGGAAGTCTGTTAATTTATCTTGGTTATCTGCTCGAAGGTGCTGAGAATGAAGAAAAGTTACAAGGCACTTTCTGTTAGAAATTATTACAGTAATATTTTAACAAGAGGAAAAAAAACCTGACAGAATAAAAAATAACTGTTAACAGGCCAGAGTCAAGTTGGGAAAAGCAGGGTGCCAGGAGGTAAAAACCAAAGCACATGCTATTTAATATCTTTATTAATGATCTGAAGCACAGAGTATATTGTACATTATTCTTATTTGTGGAAAATCATAAACAGTGAAAAATAGATACACGGTGGAGCATAACACAGAGACATTGGAGAGGCCCACCAGTTTAAGTGTGATGAGTCCAATTTATAAGAACATAAAACAATACACTTTGGGGAAACTTCTATAAGACACAGACAAAACCTGAGAATTCTTCTAAAGAACAAAAGATTAATGAGGCTTTGGGGGTGATGGTCAACAGCAAACTTGCAAGCACTTAAGACTGTGTGCTAGGACCATTCAAAAAAGGCAGAAAGGCTGGGCACAGTGGTGCACCCCTGTAATCCCAGCACTGGGGAGACAGAGGCAGGTGGATCTCTGTGTGTTCAAGGTCAGCCTGGTCTACAAAGCAAGTCCAGGACAGCCAAGGCTACACAGAGAAACCCTACAAACGAACAAACAAAGGCAGGATGGGAATGTTCTAGAGAAGAAGCATATGAGATCAACTGTGAGAGAGCTAACCCACAGAGCTAATAATCTAATTATTCCAAATCACTCAACTGCTTCTTAATTTCTGCTCTAGTAAAGTAAACCTACCTCTAACTGTAATAAAAATGTTCATCCCCAACCTTATTTAAAAAAAAGCAAGTAACATAAGAACTAAGGCTTCAAACACAGGAATAAACTGGGTTTTTTTTTTCCATAGCAGTAATAGAACTCCCTGAAACCAATTGTCCTTCAAGGAATTTGAGTGAGCAGGAGCACAATACTTTTATTACTCACACTAGATTTTGCCAGTTATCTTCAAAGGAACATCAAAGAAAAAATACATCACCTTCGTGCATTTATGCATCTGCAAAAGCTCATCAAGAAATGCTCTAGTTGATGATATGCATGATACTAGACGATGCCCAGATGTATGAAAGCGAGGGCCCGATGAGATGGCTCACGTGATGAAGTGCCTGCCTCGCAAACACAGGAACCTGAATCCGGACCTTGGAGAAAATGCTGAGTTTGGCCGTGTGCACCTTGATGCCAGCAATAGGGAGGATGAGGGGCTGGAGACTGGTGGATCCCTGAATCTCAGTGGCTCTAAGGTTCAAGATGCTCTCAGCTGGGTGATAAGCCGTTACCACTCTCCACACAAGGAGAAGCAGGAAAACTCTATCAGGTCCTTAAGGAGTCACTGAAGAGTGCTAAGCCAGAAAGAGATGTGGCATATAAGAACCACTCTGGCAGCCAGGGTAGAGGCTGAATTTGAGGGAAAGAAACTTGGGGGAAATGGCACCTACTGTCTAGGGCTAGGGTGCTATAAGAGACATCGGTGCTTTGCCTGGGGGCTCCAGGTGACCCCTTTAGTTGGGATGAACACCTGAATTCCCTCTGGGAAGTTCTTTCCTCTCTAACTGTGTTGAGTTTTTGTTTGTTTGTTTTGTCACAAAATGGGTAGATGTTAAAAATGAGCTAGAGTTGTCATGTATTCCACTATTTTAGATTAGTATGTCCAGGAATAAATCATATTTTCATTTTTTCAAAAAACATTATGTACCAAGTTACAATTATTGAAAAGCCCTAGAACTGAAAAAAAAATTAGAAAACATTTATAACTTAATCAGATGAGCCACTCAAAAAGTTGTTTAGAAAACCTCTGTCTTTGATGGATAATGCAATTTAACTCTCAGAAATGATTGGGTTTCCCCAGTTCACACCAGGTGCTTAAAGCCCTACTCCAGACCTCTAAAATCATATCGAAGAGGCACAGAAAATCAAGTCATGACATCATGATAACTATTGAACAGGAGGCTCCCCAAGTGTTCTCCCTAAGGGAAAATGGGTAGTGTACTTAAAATAATTTTTTCCATTAGGTGCAGCGATGAATCAATTTAAAATTATTGAGTGGCCGACATTGTAACACAGAGAAATAATGTCCTGGAAGTCTGTCTTAAATTACTGACATCAGATATTTGAAAACGAATGGCTGTGAAATGTGCCTACAGGTAAGACATCATGTATGCAATTATTCTTTCTATTTCAACTAGGGAGACACGCTTTTAAAAGCTTAGAATGAAAGCTGTTTTAATTACATTGCCCCTTGTATATGTGATTGTATGATCACGAACACAGGGCCCTTCGTCTTCTCTATGATCGGAAATGGCAAAGTGAGGGTGTCCTCACAGAAGTGTTAAATATCAGATAGAGACATAGGATCAGCCCTCGCTTGTACCACAGAACCTTCAAGGACTCTTTCTTCGCTCTGGAACCAGCCCAGGTCTTTTGATATTGCTTTCCCAGGCATGTGTTCCCAGCGCATTCACGCTGAGATGCTGGGCTCAGTTCTGCCCTGTTCCCTCCGTGTACTCTTCTCCCACTGCAGCCATTTCTGTCTGTCCCCATTTAGTCCATGCAAAAAGATGTTCTCAGCATATCCCCTCTATGAAGGTCACTACAGCCATGGAGACAGCTTGGGGTTAGCCCCTTCCAAGCTTCCCCTAAGGTCATCCTTACCTGTCTTTGGCACTGATCAAACAGCACCTCCTGTTGCTATTTTTTTTTTTTAAATTATACAATCACCTACTATGCTGGTAGCTAAGCCATGGATTCATCTATCAGATATTCCTTTAATCCTACAAGGTACAGACATGTTGCTTACACAGAAAACCAGCTGTGAGGAATTGAGACTCAGATAACATCTAGTTGGGGGGGACCAAAGCTTTCAAGTATCCAAATAAGAAGTGTGTGGTTGAGAATAAAATTTTCATGGACACTAAGACAGCTTGAACTTCAAGTGACAAAAAAGGCATCATCTGGCAATGACAGAGAGAATATGAATACATGCCATCTCCCACAGGGACTCTGGTGAGAAGGTAGTACTCCCTGCACTCAGGCATCTGGTTGCCCTGTTCGGTTTTCCCTGCATTCCACCCTTGTGCTATTTACCTAGAAACTGGCCAGGCAGCTTGTCCAGGTTAGCAGAGGCAGAACATGTACTTTGACAGCAAATCTTGACCATAAAAGAAATACTGTCACCATTGCCACTTGCATATACTCCATTTTATTTCATCAGCTCATGTTGGGTTATATGCATGACCTTTAAAAATATTTACTTCTTTTTATCTTATTATAGGAGTATTTGTCTGCTTGCACGTATGTGCTCCATGTGTGTGCCTTGTGCTTTCAGAGGCCTGTTGTGTCCATGTGCCCACACAAACATGAACTACACAAACACACACATACACATACATACACGAATAGAATTCCACATTTATCACATTTCTACTCATTTCTACAGCCAGAAGACGAGCACTTTAATAGATTTATTAATGTCTCTCTATCCTCAAAGCTGTAGCTCAAAATTCTGCCCATAGTAGTAGTCTTCCTGCAGATATATCTTCCATTTAATTAAACTAGTACCGACATTTCCACATATTCCCAATATCTTTAGTTCAAGGATATGGAATAGCCTTACCATTCTTGCACTGTTCATAGAACCGTGTCTACATTATGTGGTGGTATGAAGAAAGAAGCTGAGGAAACAAGCATCTATATCTAATCCATACTCATTTCATTCCCAAGGTCAAAATCATCAAAAGGCATTTATTCTTACTAACTACGCTTTTGCCATTTAATCTACGGCTCCTCATTATTTTTTTCCTAATAGAATGGTTAATAATTTACCAAGTACAAAACTGAAGAGTGTGACTTCAAAGAAACATGCCCTCCTCCCTTTTTTTAACCAGATAATCGCTAATGACATTAGACTGCTGTCAATCAAGCCAGCCCATTCTAATTTTATGTTCTGAAAAGACATTAGGATTCATTTGTTCTCCATCCCTTCAGTGGCCAACATTCCCAATTAATTCTGAAAATTTACTAGATTATGTGTAGAGGCTGTCATACTTCTAAGAAAGCTGGGCCTTAAACATGACCTGCGCGGACGTCTACTCGCTGTAAGGTCCCCACCAGTTATCTTGTAAGCCCACAGAGTGATTTTAGCTGCAAGAGAATGCAGAAACAATACCCCATGAATATTAAAATGAAGTGATTTCATACCTATCAATAAGAAAAAGCAAGTCATGTCAGAGTTGACAACAAAGAAGAAAGCTGGGAGCTGGGAGTAGGAAGTTGGAATGAATAGAGCAAAGCTAATAATTACAAAAGTGTGTGGTTTTTTTTTTTTTTTTTTTCCTAAGGAAGCATCTTGGACTTTTACAGTAACACCAGTGACATCTTAAGTGGGAAAAGAGTCCTGGCCTACACCTTTATCATTTGTGAGAATCCCCAAACAATGGGATGTAATTACAAGGAGAATTGTGCCATCTTGCAGTTTACCTGCTTTGGAGTCTAAAGCTTTGTGCCTATCAAACTGTCAGTTAAGCTGCCAATCAATCATCAAAACCCACATTGAGAGCCTTCTGCAGGTCCATGTGGAGAGGAGGCGAGACTGCAGTAGCAAGCTTTCCAATCTGGCGCCTTTCATTAAATTACAAAGTCACTTGTCTTTGTCTCTTTATTAAAAGAAATTATTTCGTGTCCAGTCCTCCCTTTAAAAAATGACAGAACTCAACCATGCAGTATTCATCAGTTCCTTTTGGCAACTCCATTGGTTAATGGAAAATCAGGTACATTCATGTGCAATTATTAGATATTGAAAAAGTATAAAAATATTCAACTTTCCTTTTTATAGCCACACTCGCAGATTTTCCTCTTTACTTGTGAAATAAACACACACAGCTGCAATATGTCGATGGGCCTCCATAGTGTTGGCAAGGGTTCACCTTGCTGAGTTCACGTGTGGTGTGATAAGCAGCCAGGATTGCTTCTCGCTTTTCCTTCAAAGATCTGAACCAGATGCTTTCATATTTATTCAGAGTAGGTGAGAGTTTATGAGGAAGGACGGGGCTGGGGGACTGTGCATCAATTCTGCACAATGGTGTTCAATTGTAAGTGTCAACCTGAGTGAATTAAGGGATATCCAGATATCTAGTAGAGCATTATTTCTGGCTACATCTATGAGGGTATTTCTGGAGGTGAATGGCATTTGATTTGCTGGACTGAATAAGGAAGGTGTATTGTCATTCATTGTCGGTGGCCTCTGTCCCATTAGTCAAAGGCAGAGATCAAATAAAAGCTCAGAGGAAGTGCTGACTTTGACACGCATTTTCTTCTTCCCCTCCTCTCCCTCAGCCTGAGACATCTGTCCTGTTATTGGACGTCACAACTCCAGGTTCTTGGGCCTTGGGACTCTGGGCCTAGCACCCTTCCTGCCACCACTTGTAGACCCATTGCTAATTCTCTGACCTTGCTGTTTCCGAGGTATATGAACCTGCACTGAGCTATGCTGCTGGCTTTCCTGATTCGCTGGCTTGTATGCACTGTTGGTCTTTTCAACATCTACAATCCTGGATCACCTCTCCTGATTCCCTCCTATCTCTGTATCTCTGTCTCTTTCTCTCCCCTTATCTTTTTCTTGTCTTCTCATTACTTCATGTTTAGAGAACCCTGCCAATGCCATCAAAGTAGCAGAACCTAAGACAGAGGATGGCATTGATGGTTCAGTGCTCATTGTAGAGCCATGGACAGTCACTGATGGGATCTGTGCCAACTAGTGCCTGAGCTGTAGGATCTTCATGTAGTATATGAAGACAATACTAGAACAAAGACAAGTACCAGGGTGAGACAGGAGAAGAATAAAATTTAATAGAGTGCCCCAAACCAGTAGTGTAGATAAACAATATTTTCCTATAGTCTTCTTAAATCAAATTGATCATCTATAACTACTGGATTTTTTGTTTGTTTGTTTGTTTGTTTGTTTGTTTTATAAATAAGAGTATATTAGGACCATGACCAAAAATGGGCTCAGGTAAGTGATTTAGAGTTATCTAAGTGCAAGGTCAGATAAATAAATTTATCTTTGTTTAAAATAACGAGAGTTTATTCAACGTATTTTTTTTGCATTACTTTTGAGTTTGTAAAGCATTGCATGACAATAGTGTTTTCTTGGGGGACTGCATCTTTGGGTCCTCACTTGCCTTGCCCTTGTTCTCACTAATGAATGTCTTCCACAAGGTAGGAATATCCGTCTTCACCCAATCCAATCTGCTGAAGGCCCAGACTGAGCAGAGGGGCAAAGAAAAAGTGAGGGTGCAGACTCTCCTTTGCCTTTCTTCATCTTCCTAGGGAGATTTAGAGATGGCCTTCTGGGCAACTCCTCATTCAATCTGTCCCACCCTGCAGTGAACACTGCTGGTCACAGAGGGCTTCCAGCCTTTGTACGAGGAGCCTCCCCTCTGTGTGTGAGTTTAATAGCTATGGGTGGGGTGTGGTTGTGAGTCAATCAAAGAAGCCCATCGTTGTCCATGCACATCCTCATTGAACACACAATGCTTTCTTTCCAAAGGTTGAGGAAAGAGTAAGAAGCAAATGACTTGCTAGCCTCCCAAGGAAGATTTAAGGAGATGTCAAAGATCCAGGCTCCAGATACCATCTTCGTGTCAGCTTTTCTTTAAAAATTGTGAATTGCAAAGCTTACAGATAGCTTGGAGTCGGCCTCTTGGTGTGGAGTTGGAATAGAGGTGATCTTAAGCTGAAAACATTTAGGATTCAACAAATGTAGAAAGAAGGCTTCTCAACATAACCCTTATCTGACTAAAAGCTGAGATTTCTGGGAAATGAGAATGCCATAAATTCCCAGTTCAGGGTAGCTTTCATGCACAGGAAGGAGAGCAAGAGTAAACCCGCTGTAAGTCTCCTCTGGGGAACAATACAGTGCAGAGGAATGAGAAGCCAGGTTTGCAGCACTAATGAACAGAGCAAACCCCGTTTTTTCGGTTGTTTCTCTAAAATCCTGTTCCTCCTCCACAGAGAGCCCCATTTGGTGCTACTGGAGCCTCTCCTCCACTCTCCCTTTGCCATCTCAAGGGCTGTACAATAAGTCGTTAACCTTCCTGTCTATCACTTACGCATCTACTTCCTTCCTAACCTGTGCTGCACGCGAATAAACTTCTTTCATTTGCCTGTTGTCATTAGAATTCACAGACACCCGGCTAATGATTGCGGGAGAGAAGACTTTCTTCTTCTTCCTGTGATTATTTAGGAACCTACAGCTGCTTCAAGCTGTGAGGCAGGAGGAAGTGTACTACTCTCAACCACATCACCCAGGAAGAAAGAAACACTAGAAACTTGAAAGTCTCAAAACTGAGCCACAGACGGGGGCTACAGAGAAACAATTAAAAAAGAAAAAAAAAACCCCTTCACCTTGCCAGAAACCATCTTCACTCTTCACTCTCAACTTCCCCAACCTCATCTATGAAAATTATGTTTTTGAAAAAGAGAGAGGTAAAACTAAACAAATTTCCCCTTCAGCCAAAAAGCTCTTTTTACTCTCTTACTATAACACACAAAATGAGGTACAAATACATGAAGCAAAGAAAGGGTCGTCTGTGTTTTAAATAATCTGTTTCTCCAATTCAATCTTGTTTTTGAAGGAAGTCAGGTGGTGCCTGTTAAAAACACACACGGAATGCCTCCTACCGTGTCTGTGGGAAAACGTGCTTGTTCATAAGCCTCCCAACACAGAAAAACCCAAACATCAGATTTTTCTGTCCTTAAGCCTCCCCAGCAAACAAGATTTTAATGTCTCTTAGCCTGGCTACAGTTACCTCCCTCCTTTCCGAGCCAAGTGCTTAGGTTAGGGAAAGCATTGCCCACAGCCAAGGGCGGCCGGAGAGGCTGCCTGGAGCCGAGAGGCAAGGCTGAGAGCTGAGGGGTAGTCGGTTCTGCAGTTTGCTCTGAGGCTTCCATAAAGGGCATGCTTTCCGAAAACAAACAATCCATGAGGGCTGGGAATCACACGCAGACCTTTGCTCCGCAGGACATGCATCTTCCTCCAGTGCTTCCTAAGAATACTGAATTCTCTGGAGCAGCTGCGGCTCACAGGCTCACAAAGCTGCCTCCCCCCGCCCCCCCGCAGCCTCCAACTGGAACAAGCTCTGCACTGAGATGGGCTTTCCCCACTGCTGCTTCTGAGAGTGGCCCCAAGAACATGCACCAGCCAGGATGGCTTTCACTGCTGCACTCGGTTGTCAGTCAAGCAGTCAAACTGACTTTAGCTTGGTCCTGTTGGCACACAAATTCTAGGGACCTATTCCTACTGAGACTCAATAATGAGAAACAGTAGTGATGGCACCCTAAACTCAGCCACATTCTGCCAACATTCCTGGGAATGCACGCAACCCATCCGGGTAAATTTCAACATTTTAAAAATTGAAACTTGGTGAATAACTCAAAAAAAAAAAAATTAAAAGATGAGCAAGGGTTTCTCCCCTCAGCAAATATATCCTATCAAGCTATGCGAACTTAATGTAAAAGGAAGCCTGCCCTAATCCAAGTTAGAAATCAAAACTAAATAAATTTCAAAGGAGCGAGAAAATGCATTAGTTAAAGGGCTAACCACAATTTGGGAAACTAAAGTAAGCCAGTGTTGGGTTACACAAATGCATAAAAATTCAACAAGATTACCCAAGCACAAAAGCTGCCTCTGAATAAAATATTAAATAACTTTACACACCACAAAATGCAAGCTGTTCCAATGTAGGGTAAATCAGTTGTGTAGAAAATTAGTTGGAAAATTGTCCTTAAAAACAAGTGATAACTGAGCTGGAAAGGCAAGGCAACTGTCTTGCAAACAGTATGACCCAAGTTCTAGACCCAGAATCCATGTGAAATGAAAAAGAAGGAAGACAAGCTGGGCATTGTGGCCCACACTCATCCTAGTTTGTTGTTTCTTTCCTTGTTTGTCGCTGTGACAAAACACCTATCAAGCAAACTTGGAGGAGAAAAGGGTGGTTTGGCTTCTATTTCCATGTCATGGTCCATCATGAAGGGAAGTCAATCACTGGGCAGGAACTCAAAGCAGAAACCATGGATAAACATTGCTGTTGGCTCACTTCCCCTGGCTTGTCTACCTACTTTCCCTATACAGTCCAGGTCTTCCTGCTCACGGATGGCAGGGCACACAGTGGGCTGAGCCCTACCACATCAATGAGCACTCAAGACAATGCTCCACAGCCTTGCCCACTGGCTGATCTGATAGAGACAGTTCCTCAGTTGGTCTTCCCTCTCCCCTAAGCTTGGGTTTTATCTGTTTTATGTATGCTGTGATTTATCACAGCAACAGAAAGCAAACTAGTGAGCCACAAGTTGGCAAAAACTATGACACAGGCCTATGTAGTTCCTCTGCTGGGGAGGCGAAGACAGGTAGATCTCTACAGCTCACTGTCCAGGGAACCTAGCCTCTTTTAGAGGGCTCCAGGCCAATGAGAGAACCTGTGTCAAAAAATAAGTTGGCATCTGGAGAGTTGGCTCAGAGGGTAAGAACACTTGTTGCTCGTGCGGAGGACCTGACATTAATTCCCCGCACCCACATGACAGCTCACAGCTGTAACTCCAGTCCCAGGGAACCTGAGGCTATCTTCTGTTCTCTTCAGGTACCAGGCACGTGGTGCACAAACCTACATGCAGGCAAAATACTCATCCACATAAAATAATAAATCTAAAAAATGTTTAATAAAATATTTATTTAAAAAAAGGTTGGAAAACTCCTGATTAATAGCATCCAAGGTTGTCCTTTGGCCTCCCCAAACACACAACTGTGCACCTGTACACACATGAACGTGAGCACACATAAACATGAATAAATTTAGATGCATGTACTCATACAAGCACATTCATACACACGTGATAACAAGTGCACACTTGTGATAACATGCACACCTGTGACGCCATGCACCCCTGTGATGACTGAAAGGGTAGTTTTGTGACAAGTTCCCATAATGACATGATGAGGCTGTTTTTGAGACTCTGTCCTTTCCGTCACTGAATTAGGCTTGAGGTAGTGCTTTAAGATAAAAGTCAATATCGTGGAAGTTTCGAAGAAAAGTTGTAAATGTGAGTGGTGCATACCAAGTCCTCTCCTGTTCGCAGTCTGCCAGTGGGAGAGCTTGCATTTCGTCTTCTCGTTTCTATCAAGCCGAGCTTTAGCGCTGTTTCTGGAAATTGGCTCTGACTGTCCATACAATTTGATAAATTCTCGGGTTACACATTGCCATTAAGCAATCAACAGTGGGTCTACCAGCCATTAACAAATTAGTAGAAGACCCTAGTGTTTATGCTCCAAATGTTGATGTCAGTGCTGGCTCTAAGCATTTTCCATGCAGCCTTCTATTGATAAAAATAGGAAACCATCTTTATGAAAAAAAAAAAAAATGTTCTGTTCTTGCTGTTTGAGCACTCTGGGTTACATTGCGTAATGGACATTTTTATGGGTGCTTTGTCATTTCCTCCTCACTACAAATCTTTAGGACAGAGCTTTAGATCATATTTACACACAGGTGAAAATCCTGATGCTAAGAAGGTCAGATACTACAGGTGACAACTATTGCTGTTGGAATTTGATGCCAAAGGATCTTTTCTGGAATCCAGTGTTGAGCCTGAGTCCACAGATATTGGGGAGCTGAGACCCCACATTTCTGGAAATCCCCTGACCCGTGTCCCTGGTGCTGATTCACACTAGGAGAAGCGAGGATCCGTCTTCACAGTGGTTCTCACTGAGTATCAGAGGGGTCTGTTGGGCAAGCAAAATCCTCAGCATCCCAGAAATGCACCCAAAGATTAACTGCAGAACACCAGCGACAGTCAGATGTGCTGCTGAGTGCCTGTGCTCTCACCGCTGGGAGGCTGAGGCAGGGGGATCATGAGTATAAAACCAGCTCGAGCTATACAGACCCTATCCCAAAGAGAAAAATAAATGTTTCTAGTCATCAGAGTCTGGTTAATTAAGCTGTCTTTTAATCAGGAAATAGAATTCACAATGAAACTCACATCTTCTTGTTATAGTTGGTAGTTTTTAATGCCAGTATAAAATATTTGTATAACTGATGACCTGTAATGAAAATCTATGAATTCTTCTCTGCAAAACCTAAGCAAAGGCATGGTAGCAGTCCACTGCATGTCTTGTGACTTGTAATAAATTGCACTAAGAAACACATTTATTTATGAAGTAGCTTTCTCCAAGCTTTGCTAGTTGTTGCTCCACTGACAAAAGATAGGCTATTCTGTAGGAACTCCTCTGTGAATCATGGTACTTTCTAGGTACTTCTGTTGGGGTAATTGCAAAACAACCATAAAATCTCCATTTTTATATGCTGCTTTCCATTATTGTATAAACAGATATGCACATGGCCTGGGCCGGAGGAAAGCTTTTCGTTTTGGATATTTGATTTTGAATGTACTATCACCCCGCTCCTCCTCTTCTTGTGAAAAAGAAGTTTGTATGTCTTTACTGATTTGTTAGGTTAGAGATGATGATTCTCTCAATGAGAGGAGTGGCTTTACTACCGATAGGCTATTTGCTGTGCAAACCAATATAATTGAATTTTATCTAAGTAATTAGTTTATTCAGTGCATACATTTAGTTGAAGAAATGAGGCCCTGGAGAAAAAAAATGGTGTAGAGCAGCTGCAGGAGAGTGGGTGTCTGTCCTTTCACCCATGCTCACCTGGAAGTGTTAGGGTATTTGGTTAAGTGGTTGGTTTTGGAGTGCAGTGGGCTTAGATTTGGATCTTAACTCTGATGCCAATGAGCTGTGTGGGACCCAGGCACAAGGGACATAAAATCTTGTAGCACTATATAAAGTGTGTGTATACCCGTGTGGCTATATGCAATGTGAATGCATATAGTCAAAAGAAGGCCAGAAAAAGACACTGGCTCCCATGGAGATGGAGTTGTGAGCCGCCTGATATGGGTGCTCACAGCCAAACTCCAAACTTCCAAATCCTCTAGAAAAGCAATACACGCCCTTGACTGCTGAGCCATCATCTGGAGAGATGATGGCTCTTGTAGCACTACCTAAAACACTATAGAAGTTCTTTAAAAATTACATCAAAACTACTAGATGAACCAGAAATAGCATTCTTGACTGGAAAGTCGAGATCTCAAAGAAATATTAAAATTCTCATGTTAATTGCAATATGGTTGACAATTACCAAAGTGTTGAAATAATTAGGCAGACACAGAATTTTAAAATGTGATATATGTATGCATACATATGTGTATGTGTGCATGCTCAACGGAATATTATTTATCTTTTTAAAAATGCGGAGTTCCTGTTTTTTGAAAGCACATGAATGAACCTGAAAGGATGCTATGTTAACTGCAATAATCCAGATGCAGAAAGAAAAGTATCTATATGTGTCCCATATAAAAACACTCAAATTTATAGAAGCAGAGACTAGACTTGTGGTGGCCAGAGCATGAGGGAGGTCACTATGAAGCTGCTGATGAATGAGCATGGAATTTAGTTGTACAAAACCAAGAAGAAACTTCAGAGACCCGCTGAACAGCGCTATTCCTTTAGATGCTGAGACTGTCCTGCGTACCTCTAACATCCATGGGGGCAGGACAGAACAGCTGCAGCTTTCCGTCTCCTCATCTGGAAGTTGGGGAGCACCACCAGTTCTTTCTCCCAGTACTATCACAGATTAGTTCCTGCTGCCAGTGGGATTTTCATGTCACTGATCTAGACAAAGAGGTTAGTCTCTTCTCCATAGTGTTACAACTACATTAAAACTACTCTTGTTATTTTTACAATTAGTTTTTGGTTTGGTTGCTGTTAATGACACTAAACAAGAAGTCCCACAGGTTTGTCAGGCTTGTCCCACACAAAGCCAATGCTGGGGTTGTATTCTAGCAAACTACAGTGCGCTGCATGCAAAGCGCTGCTTACTAACTCATTGCTTCCTGCAAGTGTGTGACCAATTGAGGCTTTATATCTATAATTCACAATGATAGACCAAACATACAGTATGGTTGTAACTCTGTACCCCAAAATGGGAGAAAGAATGGCACAGGTGCTGGCATTTCTCAAGACCTTCTTTGGACTTTTTTTTTCTTTTTTTCTTTTCTTTTCTTTTCTTTTCTTTTCTTTTATTTTATTTTATTAATTACACTTTATTCATTTTGTATCCCCCCCATAAGCCCCTCCCTCCTCCCCTCTCGATCCCACCCTCCCTCCTCTTTCTGCATGCATGCCACTCCCCAAGTCCACTGATAGGGGAGGTTCTCCTCTCCTTTCTCATCTTAGTCTATCAGTTCAAATCAAAAGTGGCTGCATTGTCCTCTACTGTAGCCTGGTAAGGCTGCTCTCCCTTCAGGGGGAAGTGATCAAAGAGCAGGCCAATCAGATTATGTCAGAGGCAGTCCCTCTTCCATTACTATGTAACCCAATTGGACTCTGAACTGCCATGGGCTACATCTGTACAGGGGTTCTAGGTTATCTCCATGAATAGTCCTTGGTTGGAGTATGAGTCTCTGGGAAGTTCCCTGTGTTCTTTAATCACTTCTCTTTACCATTGTGTTCACTGGAAAATGCCCACGGTTTCCTTGGCTCTCTGTGTTCATCTGGACGATGACACGCCTGGCATGGTCTCTGCTGCGGCGGCAACCGGAAGGAGGAGCACTACAACGTCACAGCTCTCCACCAAGCAGCGACCTCCGTCATCCCCATCCCACCAGCTTACTAGACAGGTAGATTTGTCCAACAACGTAGATGACCACCAGAGATATTGCAGACGGCCACCCGTGTGGTCCATACCTGCTGAAAAAATGACAGCTTCAAGCAACTGGCTTTGTAAACGCACCAATTGTTTTATTTTCTTAAACCGAAGCATTCAACACAGAGGACACATTGCTTTCTCTTTAAGAACACTCTCCACAAGCACATAGCTTGGTAAACTTATCCAAACACGAGATTAGTCCCCCTAGGGGTGTGGGGGTGTGGCATTTCTAGCATGGTCAACCCCAGGACACACTCCAGCTCAAGCTGTGACCGCAGCTCAGGTTGCTTTTTCTTGAGCCACTATGGGCATAAGGGCACAGTGCATTCTCTTTTATTTTTTGTTATGTACAGTGTGTCCCTTTCGAAAACACATTAAAATTTACAGCATGTTTCTGATGAGACAGATTCCTGAGCTCTTCCAAGAACCATTTTATTATTTTTATTTTTTTGTTATTGGGAACTCCTTGTCTTGGTTTCATATTCACTTGCTGTTTGTTTCAAATCAATTCTCTGGACATGCTCTGAAGTAAATGGCCTGTATCCAACCATCTTTCAGGAACTAGATGGTTACTACTTATGTTGCTCTACTGAAAGGAGGAAAGCATGGGTGTGGGCTTTCGAGTACATCCTCTGGAGAAAAAACACACAAGTGGGCGCTGGCTGCTTTTATATAACCAGCAAGCATATTCAGATGTATGAGACTCAGAGCATTAATGTTTCCCCATGTGGTGGGGAGGGGCATGAAAATCCAATTATGGAGGGTTTGGGGAAAAGAAACCTCAACATGAAGAAAAAGCAACTCCAAAAGATAGCAGCGGAGGGAGAGAATCACAAAAGCAGAAGCTACAAGAGATGAGGGCAGGGGCTTCTGAAAATACAATAGGATGCTACACCCAGGAAAACAATGGGGCTATTTTCACTAAAAGAAAGGCAAGGGATACGATGAGAAATGCAAAAAAAGAAAAAGAAAAAAAAAAGAAAAAAAAAGAGTGAAGACAGAGCCACTGTTTTGTCTCAGCCTTTAGCACAAGAATGAAGGAAGCAAGAGATCAGCAAGATAAATATTAATGGATCTCTGGGAATATGAAGAAATAGAATTAATAAGAGGCAGGTAAGAGAATAGTTACACAATTTAAATATTTATAAACCAGCAGAGCTAGGTGAGAATCACTTGAACGTTTTCCACAGTACAGCTACCGCAGGATACACTTCCCATACCGGATTTGTTGTGGAGACTTGTGTACCAGAGAAATCTAAGCAGCCTGATTTAGTGTTGGAGATAAAGCAGCCAGAAGCAGATCCAAGAAGAGGTGGGCTAGTTAACGTTTCCAAACTACCAGTCAAAACCATAAATGAAATCATATATCAGTCTGCGAGTACCTTGAGAAAAATAACACGGTAAGTAATGGCCGAAGAGCCTCATAAAAAGCACAGCCTGTCAAAGCAACTTAATCCATTTTGGGGTATGCTAAGGAATTTGGGGACGCTAATGGATGCTCCAAACGTAGTTAATGGAGTCCCCACAGAGGCCAGCAGATAATTCCTTTGGACCAGCCTTGTTCATATGATGGCTATGACTCTACCATTTTTAATAGAGAAGACAAATTTCACTTATGTACTTATAATGCAGAAAGGGGACTCTTCATTCCCCATGACACTACAGCATGGAATTTAGCAACTGAGTAAATACAGTCATGCCCAGATGTACAGAGTAAATGTTTCCCAAATGAGACTGAGAGAGATTGATAATTCTGGAGCAAATTGAACTGACATCTTTGGGAAAATCAATGTGTGCTTGTGTGTGTGTGTGGGTGTATGTGTTTATCCTCATGTGTTAGTGCGTGCATGTATGCTCATACACTCAGAGATGCATGTGCGCTAGCACATGTGCATGATCATATCTGCAATTAGCAAGTATAGTTAGGGCAAAACCAAATGTTTTCATTCAAATTTTTCATATGACTTTTCCAACTATTAAAGATTGTGTGAAAGCAAAACCCTTTCTGAAAAACATAAAGATCTCATCAAGTCATCAGGTCCCACCGACACGGCTCAGTGACTTTCCATTGTACTTTGTCGAGAACTGTGCCTGGTCGTTACCTACCTCCCCTCCTCCACATTCATCCCCTGCGAGTCCTGAACTCCCTGTTGTCCTTGTCTTTGGGCCTCTGCAAACGTTGGGCTCCCTTTCATTTCCTTATTGCTCTCTTTTTGTTCAATTCACACTTTGAAAGGGGGCAGGGGCTTTTAAGTTTTTCAAAACTATATGGTTTCCACTGAATTTCACTTTAACAAGACCATCATTCATTTCTAGAAGCACTCATTTTAAAACATAATTGTATACTCATCCTTAAAAACACAGCAGCTTACATAGCCCCAGTATAGTCTAGGCTATCAACTAGACTAGACTATCACCTCCACAAGGACAATATCTGTTATCACAAAGTTTCCCTTCGGGACTCAGCACAGTGATGAGCACAGTAAACTTTGTGATCCAATCACTACCCAGGGCATCCATACCCAGAGGGCTCACTTCAGACAGCCGCTGGTGAGGATACTTCTCCCTTTTTGGTATTATAACATTCTCTTCAGCTTTCTTTCAAGTATGATGCTGGGGAAAAGTCTTTAATGAGAGTCTTGTTGACAGAGGTGTAAAAACTCAAGGCAGCTAAAACTCGAATTGTTGGATTCTACATTTGCACATTACATTTACCTCTGATGTGTTCCAAAATTTCATTTCATGGTGATAATGAATCTGTGGGAAATTAGCATCCTATCATTCTTTACAGGAGAGTGTTGGTGAAGCTTTGTGAATCATGAGGAAAACAAAACATTTTTTTCAGGTATCCAACATTGTCACTCCCTCCCTACCTTAACAGTGTTTCTCTTACACCTCAGAGAAAGCTGAAACACCAAAATAGAGGGCATTGTGAAGTTAAGGGGTTAGGGGATCATGTGTCTTTCTGTGACCAGCAGGGAACTTTCTTTTACTATAATGTTTAGATTTCTCTTTATATGGTTAACTAAGAATTGTTAAATAATAAGTCGGCAAGGTTCTGACATATCCACAGTATAGAAGAAATCTGTGACCCAGGAGGATTTAGAAGATTGGTTTCTGATTGTATTCCATTGGCTTTTCTTGAGTTCCAAATGAAGATGAATGGTTCCCAGGAGTCAGCTACTGTGTGGGCTCTCAGGAAACAAAGATAAGGGCGCAATCCTTGTGCTGTGGAACCAAGCAAGAATGGGTGGTCCCCTGTATAGCCCCAATGGGTGCTCACAGGTGTCCCCAACTCTCTGCTATAGTCAAATCAGCTAAGATCAGTAGCTCCTATACCCACTGCTGGGTTACTCTTGACTAACAAGTCTCTGTAGGAGTTCACTCAGATGTGGGCCTTGTAGCTTCCAAGGAGTGATGCTGGCAGTCATCAACCACGAGAGACCAGGGGTCAATGAATAGAAGTCATTCCTCCATCCTTCTGAAATACAAGTCTGAGGGTCATTCTACATTTTCTCCACTGTAACAGCCAGATCAATACTGTGTCCCCACTGATTTTCTCATTTCTAGTCTCTTTTCCATCATTCCGCAACCTGAGGCACCAGTGTATAATGTCTCTGAATGAGTGAACACAGGGATGACTGTAGAGCCACAGTTACAAATTGCAACATCTTCTGTTGGTCATGCACACAGTCACTACACATTGAATACATGTTAATTTTGTCTTCCTTGCATGAAGTTTGTGTTTTTAAGCACTAAGAATACTGATGAAGCTTGGGACTGCCAGGTCACAGGCAAATCTTCATGTTAACTAGAGATGTATACAGGAGAAGAAACAGATGTAGAAACAGAGGTGGTTAGGCCAGCATATCTGCAGTATAGAAAAAGAATGGAGAAGATAAATGATAAACAGAAGAGCTCTAGCAACTGAGAAACAAATGTTGAGGTAGTATAATATGATATGAAATCCTTCTGAGCTTTTTCCAGGCATACAATGGTCCCGGGCACTGCTTGGGCACACAGGAGCACAGCTTCATAGTCACTTCTGTAACCTGAACTGAACACAGTCCTGGGATCTACTGTTGTTTATCAAGACCCCCATCACACAAGCGATGGTGAATGAGAAGTCAAATAGCAAAAGTATACTAAAGTGTCCATGTAGGGCTGGCATTCCCCAGGTTACTTATTCATATGCCATGCCTTATAACACAGAAAAAAATATTCAGACTAAGGGAAGTATCCCAGTCCACATAAAGCAAGCCCAGTGTGACATGCCTGTGAGCCTTCCCTTGAGTTAGGGTGGTGTCTGTATCAGTGTTCCAGCGTCCAGCACAGTGCCCTCTGAGGCACAGCACTTAACGAGTAACTGTGAAAGAAAATAGGAAATAACAAAAAAGAAGGGCAAGAATTGGATTAAATTTTCAATTAATGAGTCATCCATCAAAAGACTTTAAACAATGACATAAATTCCAGATTAGTCCACAGACCCCAGGAAATTAAATCTTCATGAAGAGGAAGACGATAACAATTCAGAGTCTCTCTGAATCTCTTTGATCAGGGATGGGTTTATGGACTGGACACACTGTTTGCACTGAGGAGGGAATGTTTTTCCTTTATAAAACATCAGTGGGGAAGATGGCACTCTCCTATTGGTAATGAGCTATGGGCTTCCTTCCCGAAAGTGTGGAAATTCTTCCAGTGAATCTTGTGCCCTTTGATGGGAACACTGCTGAGCAAACATCTTCAGCAGAGTAAGAATGGGAAAGAACCGTGAAGATAGCATTCATGTTCCTCTCTGCTGTGTCTTTGATGTATACAAAGGATTTAGTCTTGGAAGATGAAGATCTCATCCATTTCGCTCTCCCCTGAGGAAAGCTTTCTTCCGCATTTCTCTGTTGGGATACAATGCCAATGAATAGGTGGTAGATAATAGGGTCTTCTCATTACCCAAGTATTCATTACTGAAATCTCCATAGGCTGCAGATTGCAAAGAAAAGCAAAAGTTATCATAACACAAACATATTTACCCATGAGGTTATCATTTAGAATGTTATCCCTGATTTTAAGATCCTTTGTCAATTACAAGTAACTAGACAAGAGTACAAAGCAAATAAACCACTAAGGACAAATCACACAACTCACAAAGGATAACAGTGTCATGAAGTCAATCAATGTGATTGTGGGAATTATCTGAATACCAAAAGTAAATGATCCTTAGGGAAAAGGATAGAAAGTGAATATTCGTTTTCAAGATGCTCTTTAATAAAACTTGTGTCTAAAGCTAAGCATGAAGGACTAAACTTAGGAACTCCTGTCTCACTCTGCATTTTAATCAATGGTTTATAACTGTGATAATTGGCTACATAACTATTGATATTATTTTTTTAAAAAAAGCTAACTTTGGTTTAATTTTTCAAGCTGAGTTCCAACTAAGCCTTCTGCCTCACTAGTTACTGATGAACATAGTCCCTAAATCAAATGGCTTCATCACCGCTGCTTATGCCTGGTGTCAATCCTCTGCTTCACCCATCTGTCTGTTCTCTCACAGTCAGACCATCAGCAGTTCTCAGCTGGCTAACTACCACACCCTCCTCCTGCTCTGCCTCCTGCTGAACCGTCTCTGCTTCGCCTCCATGTGGTGCTCAGACAGGATCTCAAATGCAAACACATCAAAGCTCTGCCCTGCCTGCAATCTTTCCATGGGGGCCATCCAGCTCAGTGGATATGATCCTTTGTGCCTGCATCCCTGTTCTCTCTCCAGCACCCAAGCCCCTCTTCCCAGAAGAATGATCTCCCACTGTATCTTGCTCTCATCTCTCGATGTAGTGTGGTCCTGCCTTGTTGGCTCTTGAACCACCTTAATGCCTGCTCAGCTTTCAGATCTCAATCCAGCCCTCCTGGGTTAGGAGGCCGTCCTTTGCTGACCTGCACCATTCTGTGATACACAGCTCTCCATGAGCCTAGCTTGTGTGTCAGGTTCCACAGGGCTCTGGCACCTTATGAAGTATCTGGGTAGGAGCAGATGTCCAGGAAATGTTTGGTAAAGGAGAGAATGAACAAATTTTGAGTAAATGAATAATTACTAGATGTGGCACCAAGCAAACCAAAGCAGAATGCTATGTCGTGAAGGAATTGAGCCATGCTGTTAGGCTGAAACAAATTCAAGTCTAGTGGCTAAAGAAAAGTGAAGACATCAGAATTATTTAGAGTCTAGAGATATAGCTCAGAGGTAGAAGCCTTGCTTAGCATGTGCACAGCCCTGGGTTCATTGCCCAGTACTAAACAAAGGGATAATTGGTTATGATGATGACGGTGATGATGATGATGATGATGATGATGATGATGATGATGATGATGATGATAACCTGTTGCCAGCGCTAGTTTCTAGGGAACAGAATGAGGAGAGTGTGACAGGGGAATTCCATTTACTTTACATGCCTAACAGTTGCTTGTCATTTCCCTAAGAATGTATTAATTACCGTGATAACAAAAATTTTAAATAATAAATTCCTGCAACAAAATGTTCTGTTTGTTTTTAACTTAGAAATAGTAAAATTCTAATCAGCTTCTCTTCTCAATTTGGAGATTTGTATTTGTTCTCCATCTAAATTAGATAAAAATAGAAAAACTTTAAAACTATCAAAGAAACTAGGTGGTCTAGACATTTAGCTTACTTGTTAGGTAATGTTTGTATAAAATCTCAAGGATTTTGTCTATGTATCTCAGGCTGCTCTAAAACTCACAAATCTTCCCGTCTCGTCCTGCCAAGTGCTCAGAGTATAGGTGGACATCTACTGCCAAGCCTAGTTTTAGAATGTCGGGTTGTTTTTCCCTTTTCTTAATGTGTGTGTGTGTGAGAGAGAGAGAGAGGACATGGAGAGACAGAGAGAGAGACAGAGAGAAACCCATGTGTCAGGGGGCAGCATTGGAAATCAGTTCTTGCCTTCCATCCTGTTGAGCCCGGATCTTTCTTGTTCCTGCCGCACTGTACAACATACCTCAGGCTAGCCAACCCACCAGCTGCCTGCCCATTCCCCACCTCCCCCCACCCTCCACCCCTCAGTGGGTACACTAGAATTAAAGACTGGTGGCCCTGCATCCAGAGACTGCAGTTGGGCTATCAGTTTCACATGACAAGTGCTTTTATCCACTAAGCCACTCTCCACCTCCGGGATGTTTTTCCGGGCAACGTGTCTTTAATGTTCCTCCATCAATGATGAAAGACTGACCACGGGAAAGAACAGGGTGTATTTAGAGAAAAGGGACTCCCACTTTCCACTGAACATTGCACTGAGCTGGTCAAAACTTTTTAAATGGTTCCAAAGATGAGCCAGTGGATAAAAACATTGTGCAAGCATGAGGACCAGAGTTCAGATCCCCAGAACCCACAAAAAGACAAATGTTGTAGCAAGTATTTGCAATCCCAGCATGCCAAAGACAAGATGAGAGGTGGAGACACAGGAATCACCAGAAGCTCCTGAGCCATCCAAGAAGAACAACAGAGGACCCTATCAGGAACAAGGCAGAAGGCAGAGGGCACTCAGAATTCTGCTCTGACCTCCACACAGGTGCTGTGGCCTGTAGGCACGCACACTTGTATACACATACACAGTACACACACACAAACACATACACACACACACACACACACACAGGCTTTTTAAAAAATTGTACAAGAAACTCATATTACTTCCACAATAAAATAAAAACTAATTAAAAATGCAAAAGCAAATATTGGCAAACATTTCGAGAGGCTTTTAAAAAATGCATTAACACTCCTGGCAACTGCAAGGTAGATATTACCTTCATTTAAAGATGAAGAAACTGAAACTCCAAGAAACTCTGTGACTTGTCCAAGGTCATAAAGTTAATAAGCTGCAGACTAAGGATTCAAGCACAAATCTGATTTCCAGGCCAAGGTAAAAGTCTTTAAAAGAAAACCATACAATGTTTGTTTTGTTTTATTAAAGAAGCAGATAGCAGTGTGCTCAGAGGGTAAGTGTGTTACTTGAGGGATAGAGGGAGATTTATTTCCTTAGTTTAGGGCAGTAATAAAGCTTAGGGATAGAAAATAAATGCTTCCCTGGCCCAGGGTACCCTAAGAGGAATCATATTAGCTGCCAAATTGAAAATGAATTTCCTTCTAACACTATTATTAGTATCTTAAGCATTGTAATATTTCCTCCATGTTATCTCTCAGCCTTGGCAACAATAAAGCCTTGGACACTGAGCCTTGCATGGAAGAGGCTATTGATTCTAATTGTAAATCTGTTAGAGTAGGAATGTGTACGTATCTACATGCATATGTGCGCTTTCACATATATATTTGTGTATTTCAGAACAATGTATACCAAATTTCAACTGCTACTGTACTCAACAAATGAGGAATTCTCTAGAACTTCAAGCAGTTTCAATCGTCTGAAATTGAGGGGTTTTAGTGCAAAGTATGCTTGCTTGCTTGCTTGCTTGCTTGCTTTCTTGTATTTACTTGTTTGTGAGCTCTGGGAGGGACTCAGTGTGAAATGTACAAAAGCCTTTGGCACACAGAAAACATTCAATAAACACATCTATGTCCTTGTAAATCCAAGTATGGACTGGGATGAGCCCTTGGACTGTCCAGAGGCCTAACTGCTTCTGCTTGCTTTGATTTTGAGTCAACACTGTGTGTGTGTGTGTGTGTGTGTGTGTGTGTGTGTGTGTGTGCGCGCGCGCATGTGTGCTCTCATACAAGCACACTTGTAGGCATTTCATGTGCTGAGGTCAAAGCTCAACCTCAGATGTCATTCTTCAGGATGCATCACCATTTTTTGAGTCAGCATCTCTCACTGGCCTGGATCTTGCAAAGTAATCTTGCCTGGCTGCTGGCTGGCCAGTGAAACTCAGGAATCCACTCAGGCTGCAGTTGATAACACCCCCACGGCCAGCCTTCTTAAATGAGCACAAATTTACTGACTGAACTATCTCCTCAGACCCTCAACACCTCCCTCCCAGCCCCACTTCAACATGCAAATGTGTATTCTGTTCAATGAGAGCATCTTCCAAGGTGCTGTGGTATGACTCCCACTTGTCAAATCTGGAAGCCCAACTTCAAGAGCTGGCCCAAGTCACCCAGGTCATCTGCCACAGAGGGAGTAGGTCTGAACTTGAACTCTGGTAGCACAATCCTCAAAACCCAAGTCGTCTGTTGCTTCTCAGTGCCACTAGAGTGAAAATCATCAGCTCAAATGAAGCGAAATCTCAGTCAGGAAGGATTCTAGAATCTTTCTTCCACCTCCCACTCCCGAGGAGTACGTGTGTGTGTGTGTGTGTGTGTGTGTGTGTGTGTGTGTGGTATGTGTACGGGACAGAGGCAGGTCAGACAACCTTGGCGGCTATGGAAATCCTTGGAGGGAATGTCAGCTCTGAGCAGCAAAAGCCACAAATGGTTAACAGCAGTATTCCCTGAAGGGCACCAGAAAGTCAAGTAAGCAATTCTTGACCTTTCAGAAGCTATTATGGGGGAAAACATAAAGAAACAATTCTCTGGGCTTAATGAAGGAATGCTGTGAAAGTGTAATGGGCTATTTGTGCACATCGCAAAAGCATCATATAATTTGGCCCAATTGGCAGCCTATTCTCCAAAGTGGCCAAGCAGGGTGTTGCTACTTAGGCCCAAAGTGCCTTGGCAAAGCCAAGGTACCCACCTCCACCCCTTCTCTAAAGCCCAGGGTGTCTATGATTTAATTTTCAAGATTTAAACATCAGTTGCCTAAATGAGATGTGGCACGGGTTCTCTTATTTTTCCCAAGTGCAAAAACATGTTTTATGTTTCAAAATATAAGCCCCATTTTGGTTGGATTCCCCACTCTCCAGCCCCTGCTACAAATACAAAGCTCTTTTTTTTTTCTTTTTTAATAACATTTTCAGGCAATTAGTTCATTAGGCTGATGCAGCTCTTCATGATTTTGGTGGGGGTGAGAGTTGGCGGAAGAGCAAGGTGGGAAAGTACTTCATTATTTTTAAAAATGGTTATTGGCCGTGTTTGGTTCCCATATTTCATTCCTGATTTCATAAGGGTGTTTAGTATGCAGGGTCTGTGCAAACCCCCATCAACTTCTGCGTTAGCACAATGGCTCTTCTTGGAACCATAACAGTCCACCATGGAAATGATCCGTGGATTATGTAAGTTTATAAGGTCGGATACACTTACAAACAAAGACTTTTTTTTTTACCCTTTTTTATTATTTATTCCTCATTGGGCTCCCCTGCCTTTTTCTGCTCCTTATTATAAATGCAAAAATAACACTCAATGCCAGTAGCTGGGGGAGGGAAACACCCCCAAGTAGGTTTAATTAAAGCTCAGAGCAGCCTGAGGATGCAATGGTTTCCATTAACACCAGGCTGTACCTCTGTTCACAGTCTATGCCGCCTTCCAGATACATGAAAGAGCATGTGGTGTCCAAAGCCAGGGTTCTCTATTTTCTTCATTCCTATGTCTTTCTAAGAAAGGCTGTCACGGGACCTCCATAGCATTGTCCTATTTGAAGTGAATGATCTGAATTCATTACAAGTTCTTGGTGGTTCTAAACAGGAGGACAAAAATGACAAAATGTGAATTCTGTAACTCAAGTTTAAGAAAACCTGGAAAGTGTGGTCTCAGGAAGGCAGAGAGCAAACAAATGTCTTCAGTGAAAGGGTAGGATGCTAGGCCACCTTAGGGAAAGCCGTTCACAAAAGCAGCGGTAAAGCGACTCTAATGACAGCAGAGACATGCTATGTGACTGTATTTTCTGCATCTCCTGAGGGCTTTAGGAGCTCTTGCCCAAAGTGAGCTCATCAATCACTCTTCCTCAACTTCTATTAATGGCTCCTCTTCCAACATGTCTCCTCTCAGAGGACAGAATGGGTACAACAGAGAACTCACTGTATGCCATACACTCCATCCCACCACGCCACAGGTTAGTAAGCAGGTATGTAAAGAGACAGTCCAGAGATCCACAGGTTACAGATGTCAATGATTTGAAGTAGAGGATAGTTGCCTGTCCCGCTAGGGAATTGGGTTTTACATGTGTGACAGAACTGTGGATATAGTTTTTGGGGTTTTGTTTTGTTTTTTTGGGAGACAGTTCTATGTAGTCCTGGCTGCCCTCGAACTCACAGAGATCCACCTGTTTCTGCCTTACAGGCATGAGTCACCACACCTGGAAGTGATTATGTGTTTTTAATGCATGGTCTCATCAAAAATTTAAAAGAATGACCATACAATTTAGCAACGTGCATACCACCAGAAAAAAAGCTGAGGCTTGAATGGATCCTTACACACTCATGTCTCCAGTAGCAGCAGCACATGTGCAGCAGGCAAAAGGTAGAGATGGCCCTTATGCCCCTTCATGGCTGCGTGAAAGAAGAGCTTGTGGCATACGCATAGAGTGGGCCGTCACTCGGCTTTTTATAAAGGAGGAAGTTCTGATGCATGCTGCAACACGAATGACCTTGATGCCAGTGTGCTAAAAAAAAAAAAATGACAAATTCAGTAAAGGCCCAGGGCTAGGGGCCTGGAGAGATGGCCCTGGCTGGGTTCCCGGGGAACTTGGCGCCCCTGACTGGCCACCACAGGCACTGTATACATGTGATATGCTTACATACCCGCAGGCAAAACACTCATACACACGAGTAAAAATAAATAAAATTTTAAAATACATCTGTAGGAAGTACCGACAGTAGTGGAATGAATAGAAATACAAAGAGGCTGTTGGGGGGGAAGAATGGGCAGTTAGGGCCAATAAGTTTCCATTTTGGAAGCTGAGAGATTATAAAGCTGTTGTGGGCATAAAAGTTCTCAATGACTCTGAATCATACATTTAAGATGGGTGAAATGTTACATTTCCTGTTGTGCATATGAGTTACTCTTTATAATATTTTATTCTATGAAAATTTCATAGATTGTACTTTGATCATACTCACCCCCTCTCTCCTCCTCCTAATTTTGATCTATCACCCATCTCTCTGCCCCTTCCTAAATTTATATCCTCTTTGTTTTCCCAAATACCCCACTGAGCCCGTTTGTGTTACCCATGTGTTCGCAGGTATGGGGGTATTTTAGTTATTTTTCTATTGCTGTGACAAAACATCATGACCAAGGTGACTTACAGCAGGGGGGGAAATTATTTGGGCTTATGTTTCCAGAGGGTTGCAGGGGGCCCTTCATGTCTAGGAAATAGCTTGGCTCTGATATTCCCCACACTCTGACTCTAAAAAAACAAAACAAAACAAAACAAAAAACAAGTTTTTGTTTTTGAGAAAAGATTTCTCTGGATAGCCCTGGCTGTCCCGGAACTCACTACGTAGACCAGGCTGGCCTCGAATTCACAGAGATCTACCTGTCTCTACCTTCCAAGTGCTGGAATTAAAAGCAATGTGCATCAGCATGACTGGCTTAAAATCTTTCCACTTCCTTTACCCAAACAATCCCTGACCATATGATATAAACATCCTATTTTGTGGCGAGCATTCCCCAGACGTTTGTTCTCTGTGCTTTGACCGGTTGTGAATTTCTACAACGACCACATCCACTGCACAAAGAAACCTCTCCGACGAGGTCAGATGGGCTACTCTACAGGCAGAGACATGAATTCGGAGGGACGCTCCACTCGGTGTCTGCTCTGCAGAGCTCCCCAGATTTACATCACCAGGCATGCGCTGCCACTGTAAACGCAATCGGAAAGCCCTTTAGTTAGCTTTCTTGTTGTTGCAAAGAAGCACATGACAGAAATAAGTTAAGGAGGGCGAGGGCTCACAGTGTCCGCCCATCACCACTGGAGGCCACGAGGCAGCTGTTCATGTGCAACCCCTGTGCAGAGAGGCAGAGAGGTTTGAATGCTGAGCTTAGCTTACATGGGTCCAGGACCCCAACCCACAGGTTGGTACCAACCACGTTTAGCAGGCGCAAAGGGTAGTTGAGCTCAGTGATGAAAAAGACTCTCCAAAGATGAAAATCATTGAAGCCAAGGCTGTCCCACAG
Source organism: Meriones unguiculatus (assembly GCF_030254825.1). Classification (NCBI taxonomy): domain Eukaryota; kingdom Metazoa; phylum Chordata; class Mammalia; order Rodentia; family Muridae; genus Meriones; species Meriones unguiculatus. Next base: position 26,426,055 of record NC_083357.1, read on the forward strand.
TGGGTATGAGGTGATGGGACTGTTTCCCATCAGGGAAATGGTCTGTCTGCTCCCTGTAGGTCCAGGACAGCCTCTGCCACCGTAACATTTCAGAGAGAGACAGGACCCTGGAGAAAAGTCACCATCCTAACCGGAGAGGAGGGACACTTTCCCCAGGAAGGCTTTCACCCACGGTGCTCTCAGTGTCTTCCCTACTAGCAGCCATTATCAAGCTTTGGAGGCTAAAATGAGCCCCTTCTGGGCTGTTCTCTGCAGATAGGTGCTTTGTCTAGTGAACCAGAAGGAAGATGTCAGAGTGGGCTCATGCCATTGCGGGTCTTACCCAACCATCCAAAGAAAGGGCCACATCTGAAATCATAAAATTAAGAGGTTCGTTCTCTCTCTGGCATTGTGACTATTTTGGTTTGACTTTTGTAGAGATGACAATAAACACATCGTTATATATACTTCTGTCTTCGACAAACATCCCTGTGGATTTGTTGGCCACTATGAGTAATCGTTGCTTCGTTTATTCATACTGCAAACAATTTATTGAGTATTTACAGGTATGACACAGTTCTTGGTCCTGGGAGGTAAGGGGGCCCCGGAGTGGGTACAGATGTGGCTGAAATCACGGGAGATTCAGAGTATGCAGAAAAAAGCCTTTTGGAGCTTTCCTTATCTGATTAAACACAGATAGTTCTGGAAATGAGGCTGTCATAAATGCACTCTTCAGGGCAGCTTCCCTTCCAGGAAGGAGACTGAGTAAAACTGACAGAAATCCCTCTGCAGGGGCGTTGACAGTAGCCAGAGAGAAGGTGGAAAGGCCACTTTCATTTGCATAAACAAACATCACCACAGACCTTATCTCAACTTGTTCTTCTAAAAGTCCATTTGTCTCCAGTAGAGAAAGTCATTTGCTCTCCCCAAGGAAAGCTTTTCTCCCAGCATCCCTTTCCCCTGATTGTAGAGGTTATAGAGTCCCTGTCTTCCTCATCTTAGACAGTCAGATGTGGTTTCCATTCCCACCTCACCCCACACAGAAACAAATTTTAAAAACGTCCTTTCTTTCATTAGTTTAATTCGGAAGCTCTTAAGCACTGACCATAAGAGACTACAATAAAAGTTTTCCATTCCTGATAGATTAGGACAGGCCAAGTCTCACTTCTTGGGATAACTGTTAGATAATACATTGAGGGAAAAAAAAAAAAGGAATGATGGCGCAGATCAATCAGGTGGATTATAAACAGTACCCAGTTATCCCCAAGATGAGAATACCACTGATGCTATGAAGGCATGTGCAGATGGATGGCTTGGTTTCTGTCTGCCAATTAAAGTCTCAAAAGGTAGAGAAAGTCTGAAAGTCAAGCAAAGCCAAAGTTTGGTCAAAGAGGACCGCTTTCTTAGAGTTTAAAAGAAAACCCCAGGGTAGGCAAGTGGTTATCACAGCAGCTATCCTGAGGAGGAGGGCAGAGAAGAGAAAGGGGAAAGGCAGGCCTCTCAGTTGGCAGGGAGGGCAGAGGGCAGCCATGTGGGGGAGGGGAGTGAAGACAGCGTGAAACCTAAAGTGTTACGGAAGCCACCAATGCTTAGAAAAGACAGAATGAAGAAAAACAGGCAGAGCAGCCCGATGGCTAACACTGCAGTAAGGGGCAGGGATGCTGGGAAGGAAAACAGGGTCTCTCATTAGTGGATGACTATTGTGCCTCTCTCCTTAGTGAGGCTTAAAGTGAGTCTGCCTTCCTAGTTGTGCTTCTGCCTTCCTGAGGGGTGATGGGCCCAGCTGGGCTAATTCCTAGATGGATTCATTTGTCTTTTGGATAACATGGATGCTAGGTCTCTACCCAGGCCAGAAATTTTGTCCTCTTAATCAGAAGAAGCTAGTTTTGCCCTGAGCAGGGCTTTACTGTGGCTGTATCACTTGTCAACGCAGGCGCCTGTTGACTAGCTCCTATGAGGTTCTAGATTCAGAATTATCATCCTGCCTTGAAATCTCGTCCAAGGGGATTTTGGACACTTGAGGTGGTGCCCAAAACCACAGGAAAGAGCCAGCTTTGAGAAGGTAGAAGAACAGATGCAGAGGAAGGAGCTTATATGTCCAAGGTGGAGGGGCGTTCTATGCAACATGGCGGTGTCTGCCCTGCAGGACGGCAGAATGAATGGATCTCCACTAGTATCACTAGTCTAAGTTGATGTGTTTGGGAGGAGGAAGGTGAGGTCTTCGGGCTAATAATGGAGATTACAAGTTACAAGAGACACGAGCATCTTACATCAGGAACTCCATGCAATAAATGCGAGGCAAGCCATTCAAAAGCCAGGAGCGTGTGGTAGCTGCTGACTCCAATAGAAAGTGGAGTCTGCCTAATCCTTAGTGACTGGTGGGGGAAGAGGCCTGGAGGTCGGAGCATTGGCGAGTGTGTAGATGAAGCTGAATTCAGAAGCAGAAATTAAAAACAACAACAACAACAAAAAAAAAAACCCCAAGGTATTTAGCAGTTTGTGGAATATGGTCCCCAGACATATCTAACACAGCACTGGGTATGAGCTGTCCAAAACTTTTATAGGAAGTGTATGGAAAGACAGGGTCAGACATTAATTTTTAGACTCAAGAGAAACAACGTTTGAATGGTTACTTTTCTGTTGCTATGATAAAAGACCTTGAGAAAAGCAACTTGAATCAAAGTTTCCTTCAGCTCAAAGTTTGAAGTGCAGGCCTTTCATGGCAGAGAAGTCAAAGCAGCAGGAACTTGAAACAGCTGGTCACAGTGCATGCACAATCAGAAGCAGAGAGCAATGAATGCTTGCATGCTAGAATTCGACTTACTTTCTCCCTTTTACCAGTCCAGGGTCCCCTGCCCAAGAAAATGGTCCCACACCCACCATTAAGATGAGCCTTTCTGCATCAGTTAGTCAAGATAATCTTTCCCCTTCCCAGGTGAGTCTAGGATTTGTTGGGTTGATATCAATCACCTTCATGCCATCCCCCATCCAGTGAGCCCTGCCCTGATAGCCCGGGGACAGCCCTGGCAGGTCAGGCTTGTGAGTTACAGACAGGGCTGCATTAAAGAAGTGTGTGCTATGTCAAAGGGAGAAGCACCCAAATTTACATGACTCTCATATTCCTAGAATCCTGCCTGGCATCGTTTGCTAAGGACTTAGATTTATTTTCTCTAAAGAGAGTGAATTTTATGTCATCCTTGAGGAAATGCAGTATTTAAGGCTAACCTTATTACAGGAGGGTTCCTGGAAAGACATAATAGAATGCAACAGTTGGCAGATCAGAGCTGGAGGTCACTGTAATTAAGAAAGGAAAGAGTAAATGGAATGCAAACAATCCCATTTCACACTAAACAATTCAACGTGGGGAATCGTTTTAACATAATGACTCAAGGGCAGAGTACATCCTCAGCTGCACAGGCACAGCCCCCGTTGACTTCCATCGCAGACACTGATGCATAGCTAGGAAGAGTCTGGGGCCTGCAGGCTGCTGAAAGAAATTGTGTGAATCGATTTAATATGCAGCCAGATGTTTTTGGCTCTGAAAAGAGAAAGACATGGGATGCGGTGTGGGGGAGCCACAGATAGCCCTCAGAGCAAAACCCTGGCCCAGCAAGCTCTCAACAGTCAGGTGTAGCTGATTAGTGGGACTCCTCATATCTTGCTGTCTAGTCCTTTCTTAACCTTAGGTTCATTGTCTGCCATCTCAACTACCTACTGACAGCTGCAGTCCAGACAGACTAACTGGGGAATGCCACACATCAGCAGTGCACAGACTGAGACTTGTATTCCCTTGAGGATGAAGTCTTACATTGACCTTCTCTCTCTCTCTCTCTCTCTCTCTCTCTCTCTCTCCTGGGGTTCGACCATTTCTGTGGGCAGTGGATCTGAGCAGTATATTCCATCCACCCATTAATCACTGGACTTCCATGTTAGTTTCAGATCAGCTGTCATGACATAACCGTGCTTGCTCCCAAGATCAAGGGTAATGATCCTGGTAACTCAGATATGACAGAATTAGTTTGCCATGGGTATGCGCACCTACAATGGGAGGGGGGGAATCATACGACAGGGAAAACACTATGTAGAAAGTGTTTGCACTATCCAGGTATCAGACATCCAGAAAGGGTGTGGAATCTAGCCCCACATGTAAGAGAATAGTGTCCTCCATTCAACAGAGAGTAACAAGCATTTGGGGAAGGCCCTCTAATTTTAAACTACCCAAAGGGAAACACAAGTCTCATAGCCTGGATTTGGACTTCACAAAGCTCACATGCTGGCAAAGAGAAGGTTTCCATCTGTCTGCCTACAAGATCAAACAGGGAAGGCATTTGGGAAATAACTGCAAAGACGTTTAAAAAAAAAAAGTTGCTCAAGGCTGCAGGCTTTATGATACTTTATGATGATGTTATTGTGGTTTAAAATGTTCTAAATAGGTATTGATACTTAACAAAAAAAAAGCGTGTATCAATAATAATGGAGGCTGAAGATGTATGTACTTGCCTGGCATGCATGAGGCTCTAGGTTCAGTGCTCAATACTAGTTTAAAAAAAAATATTCACTAGGGATAGTGGCCTATGTCTGCAATCCTACATGCTGAAGGTTGAAGCATGAGGAATGCCTCAGGCTTAAGGCCATAGCTCTAGCTAGAACCAAACCAGCCAGGGTTGTGTAGCAGGGGCTTGTCTAAAGGGTGAAAGAGGAGTGTGTGAAATAGTTTACAACTATTAAAAAAAACACATTGAGGAAAATATTTAAGAACCTGGAAATGTATTGGTGAACCATTAAGTGAAAAGCATTTGACCAAACACTATCGACATCTGAGTCCATTTTCAGATGAAAGAAACACATTTTCCCATTGCTTTGTTTGCCTAAGGGACAGAAAGACCATGTATCATTAATGCTTATTTCCTCATACTATAATTATGAATGCTGTATTTCATTTTGCCTTTTTCTCATAGTCATTTTCCACACTAAATATATATAAAAAAAAATAAAAGTATCAATAAATGAGGGCTTCCAAAAGCTTTAAATGGAAATAGAGATCCAGCCACAGACTAGGGGAAGGTGGTGCTCAGGCTGTTCAGTGAGGAAAGAAGGAAAGAAGAGAGTCAGGGAAGATGGCTCAGCTGGTAAAATGCCTGTTGCACAATCATGAGGACCTGAGGTCAAACCCCAGCAGACATATTAAAAGCTAGACATGAAGAGATGTGTAACCCAGGGCTGAAAGAGGCAGAATGATTCCTGAAGCTCGGAGGCCAGACAGCCTACTTGGATCAATGAGCACAGGTTTAAGGAGAGATCCTGTCTCAAAAAATAAGGTGGAGAGAAATCTAATAAAAGACAACCCCACAGACACAAACAAGTACACACAGCACACACAACTACTATACCATATGGACTAGAAACCCCTTTGCACATACACAAAAACAAAACACACCAAAAAATGGCATTTTTTTTTCTGTCATGAGTCTTCCATGAGTACTTACTACTTACTTTGAGTAGCCCTACTTTACAAAAATATTTCCTGGCCCTCGGCTGCTGTAGGTTCATACAACTGCCAACAAAGGAAAAGACTGTGTGTGTATGTGTGTGTGTCTCTGTGTATGTGTGTGTAAGTGAGTGTGTGTATATGCATTTTTGTGAATGTGGTATGCACTTACCATAAGTAGTGTGTAGATGGGAGGACAGGGTACTATCTCAGATGTCCATCATCACCATCTACTTCATTTGAGACAAGTTCTCTTACTGTTTTTCTGCTTCATACGCCAGACCTGGTCTATGAGCTTCTGGGAACTCCCCTGTCTCAGCTTGCCATCTTCCTGCAGCAGCACTGGGGCTCCAAACACTCATGCTACTGGATCCAGAGCTTTCATAGATTCCGGGGAATAGAGAGCACAGCCTCAAACTTGCATAGCAAGCACTCTTAGCCACTGAGCCATCTCCAACATAACAAATATCTTTAATTGCAACTGTAATCAACATTTTTCTTAACATCATTCCCTAAACAATTAAATGCAGCCCCTTAAACAAGGTCTACACCATATTTACTATTACAAGAACTCTAATGATACTTTTTAAACACGAGAAGATGTATATCCATTACGTGAAGCACTATGCCATTTTTGAGTCCTGGACTTGAGCATCCCACAGATTTTAATAGTCACGGCAAGTTTAGAATTCTATGGGATGGCATCAGCAGTAGCCACAACTCTTAGGGTTTTTTGCTTTTGTTTTTGTTTTTAGGAGTGGACAAGGGCTAACAGAGGGCAGAGGAGGGTGCTGGATTCTCTCTAAACTGGAGTTACAGGCAGTTGTGAGCCACAAATGGATGCTGAGAACCAAACGAAGATCTGCTGAGAAAGCAGTAAGTGGTCTAAACCACTCAGCTGCCTCTCCAGCCCCCAACCCTCTATACTATATCCAAAACCTCTACCCTGTGGAACTCGGTGTTCTTACTGTGATGGCGTGGTAGAAGAGAGGTGTACTAAATTGAACATGTCTTTCCTCCAGGTCTCAATCTCCCAGATAATGACTCAGGAGACTCAAAATATATTTATAAATATCTAGGCCATATAGCTAGGTTCTTCTCTAACAAGCTCATAGCTTAAAATAACCCATTTATTCTGCCACGTGGCTACCTGAGCTCAGGTATCATGTACATATTCTCAATCTTCCTGGGTGAATCCTTCACTCTCACTCTATCCCAGAATCCTTTCTGCCTGCCTGGATGTCCCACCTTCTAGTCTACACTTTTCTAGAGACCATAGGTTTTTCACTTGACAGGCAATGCATCCATGCAATACACAAGATATTCTCTCTATGGAGACATACAGGAGGAAATCCAACCAGTATGTTAACTAGAGCAGAAGAGGCTTAGGACTCTCTATAACCTCTGGACACTTGATAGAGACAGGGTTATAGGAGAGAATTTAGAACTTTTCTACCTTCCCCTACCCTATTTCCACAGGTCACTATGTAGTTTGCAGCATCCAGTATAAAACAAAACCATAAAACCCTCTGTTTTAACAGAATAGGAACAATTAAATATAAAGGGACCAAAGAACCTTCTTTAGAGAACCAAAGGACCTTCTTTATAAAGAAGGCATAAAAATCAACCTGCAGTAGAGACATTTGTAACGTGGTAAATTCAAGAAAACTCTTTGATCAACTTTTGTTTGTCTGTTTAACATAAATCCAGATAGTCAAGTAAGTGCTGAGGGGGGGGGGATGGGAGTAGGGGTGGGTTAGGGGTTGGGGTGGGGTAGCTGACTCTAGCTGCTACAGATGGGAAGTTGATGCCTGGTTTGGGAACCTCTGAATCAGAACGCACCCTAATGCCACCTCCTGTCACTTCTCCCTTTTATGTCTTTCTGTCATTTTCCACCTTTCCTGTTCCTTGAAGTTCTAACCCACCAACCTTGTCACACTGAGAAGCTAAACTGAAGCCTTGTCACTCCTTCAAGTCATATTTTTCTGCGAACACCTGTCCTTCAACTTACTGATTTTTCCTTTTCCTTTTTATTTCAAGGGCACCAATTAACAAACAAAGAGGGTAGTTGAAAGCTTTTTCCTCCCTGGCAACATGAAAATATGAAGTTCTTTCCTCTTCTTTTGAGATTGGTCTTCTAATTTGCTTCAATGTTTTTAATTTGCCTTTTAATGTCATTTGTGGCAAAGGCAAATTTTAAATTTTAATTATTAACATTTATTGCACTATTTATCTTTATATTGGACAACACAGATCTCAGTATAAAAAAAGAGCATTTAATTTATATTAAAAAACACTGAAGTTATCTAATTTTGCAGCTCACACATGCATTTTATTCTTACAAGAACAATAGAAATCTTGAACAGAACTGCCTCAGTTGTCCCTTATTTATTGATATACATATGTTGGTTTCCACATAATTAAGAAGGATTTCAACGACCAGAACTTGGGTTGCCCCTTTTTTCTCCCTCCCATATTCATATCCCCCAGGCCATACCCACACCCACATCTCATATTTCAGCATTTAGAGGCTGGCTGACACAGACAACGAACAGAAATAAGAAAGATATGACACACTCCTTAGGTCACTTGTATTTCGGAGAATCCCATTGGTTTCTCAGTGTAAGTTAGAAGTCTGACTTGTCAGCCTTTGTGGACTTGGTACAGCTGTAATGCATTTAGACAGTGATAGCTTTGAGTCTTGCTAACTCCCATCCATGGTGAGTCAGCTAGAATCCATTCTCCTGAGGCACCACTTAATGCCATATGGAAAGAGAAAAAGAAGGGGGGGGAGGAAGGAAGGAAGGAAGGAAGGAAGGAAGGAAGGAAGGAAGGAAAAGAAAGAAAGAAAGAAAGAAAGAAAGAAAGAAAGAAAGAAAGAAAGAAAGAAAGAAAGAAAGAAAGAAAGAAAGAAAGCGGGCTGCAAGGAACAGAGCGATGCAGTACTGTGCCTTCTGCCTGTGTTTACACCATGCCCCATCCCCTCTGATGGCCTGGCACAGCAAGTCAGAGACAGTGTTTTTAGGGACATCTGAAGATGACAGCAGCCCTTTAAACTGGGCATGGGACCTTCTCAGCATGGAGCTGTACAGTTCTGTCTGTACTGCTGTTCAGCTGTTCACATACCAACCACACTGTGAACCTTGCCCACGTCTACCAGTATAGTTTGAGAATTTCACATAAAATCTAATGTAAAAATAGGACATAAAAATTGTGCCACAAAGAATTTTATATAGTATTTAAAAATCAGCCCAGAAGGCTGGAAGAGGGCTGTGCTATTAGGAGCATTTGCTATCCTTTGAAGAAACTCAAGTTCAGTGTCCAGCATCCATCTGAAGTGTCTGTCAGGTGGCCCACAACCACTTGTAACTCCAGTTCTAGGGTATCTGACACCCTCTTCTGTCCTCTGAAGTACTTACACATAAGTGTCATATGCTCACAGAGACACAAATAAAAATAAATCTTTAAATATATATATATGTATATATATATATGTTTTTATGGAACTAGGAAAGTACATAAAAGAGGCCAAATCCCTCAGTCTCCCTTTTCCTGGCTGTTGAGAGGTGCAGGGTTAACATCATTCTGTTTCCTCTTAGCTCTACTATGAGAAAAAAAAATACTTGTGCAAAAAAAAAAAAAAAATGGCTACTGACCCTTACCTTCAGAGTTCTGAGGCCCTGGGGACTTGTGAGGACATTTGGACAAAGATGACTTCCTGGTTCTCTGATGGAGCTGTCCTTGGTCAAGGCCAGCTGCTGACTGCCACTGGAGAAAGGGGGCCCCACGCTGCTAGAGCCTACAGTTTTTCAATACCAGAAACCCAAGCTCTCTATGGTACCTCCCAATTGTTTATTGCTGTTGGCTAATTAAATTTAATTTTATGCAGGGGATCTTAACACAAAATAACATACCACCAAAGGAACAGCATAAATCAATGAGACAAAGATAAAAATTCAGTAGACAGTGTTGGCAAAAGTGGTTCATCACATGGAGAAAAGGAAGGCTGATCTCAGTGAGGAATACAAATGAATCCTGGGGTGTGGAGGGTTTGGTGGTAGAACATGTGTTTAGCATGTGGGAGACCCTGAGTTCAATCCCTGGCACAAAAACAAAAAAGAAAAAAGTGAATCCTGATGTGATTCATCATATACAAAGAATGCAAAAGCTAATGCAATCAAAGTAACCGGACAAAATAGAGGAAAATATCTCTGTGACCTAAGGATAAAGAAAGAATTCTTCCGCGAAACTTCAAAAGCACCACTCAGAACAAATGGATGGTTGCAATTACAAGTCACTATAAACAGAGTAAATTGGTCTGACAGCCTAGGGGACACTTGCCGTGTCTGCCCAACACGGATTCATGCACAGAACAGGAAGGAAATGGGAGGAACATATATAGATACACTATAAAAAGAAGTGAAATGGACTTCGTTTTTTTTAATCTATTATTCCTGTCAATCTTTTCAATATGTTTCTTATCAAGCACAGTGCTCAGGCCTTTTACATCTTTCAAATTTCGAATCCACAACTTGTATGCATGCTTTTGTTCATGGTAGGTCTCCATTTAGACCAGACACACTCCAAGTGTTGAAAAGCCACATTTGACTAATATGTAGCATGTTGGAAACATCTAGAAGAGTTCCTTACAATCAACAATAACGGTCTTTTTCTTCAGATGCAATGTGCATACCTTTAGCCCCAGCACTCAGTGGGAAGAGGCAGGCAGATCTCTGTGAGCTCAAGCCTAGCCTGGTCTATAAAGAAAGTTCCAGGCCAGCCAGAGCTACACAGTGAGACCCTGTCTCAAATAGTACCAATGATGCTAATAACCTGGCGTCCATGTCCATAGAAAAACGAATGAAGGATATAAACATGCAAATTTAGTATGGGGAATATAACTAAGTTATAAAGAGAGACTCAGAGCCACCATTAGTTAGGGCTAGGGAGGTGGCTCATCGGGGAAAGGTATTTGCTGCTAAGTCTGATTGGCTGAGATCCGCATAGTGGAAAGAGAGAACATACTCCTGCAAGATATCCTTTGACCTCCACACAGGGCCATGGCATGAGCACACACACACACACACACACACACACACACACACACACACGATAATGAAAACTATAATACCATCATTAATTAGAAAAGCACTGTATTAAATCTACACATTCAGAAAAATCACAAAGTGGAGTATATAAAGAGTTGGTGGGAATATTGGTATAAAGATTTCTCATTTGCCAGAGTGAAGCAGATAACTACAGACACCATGAATATTTGTTTCATCAAATTAAATGGATTACAGCAATTAATTTTGCCATTAAGCATTGATCCTAAAGAACTCAACACAGTTCACGCATTTATTTTTTTTAAATCTATCTTCCCCAGTGTGATGGTTAATATTGCCAACTTGACAGGGTTTAGAATAATCTAGGAAAGAAACTTGCAGTCAGGTCTTTGAGGGAGATTCTAGATTGGGCAAAGTGAGATGGAAAGAGCCTCGTGAGCACAGGCAGCGCCTTTTCCCGGGCTGGGATCCCAGACTGAACACAGAGGAGAAGCAAGTGCAGCACGCTGGTGCTTCAGGGTCTCCCTGACTGCAGTGGTCTCAGCCGCCCCATCCTGACAGGACGTGTTGCATCCCTCAGATGGTGAGCCCAAATAAACCCTTCTTCCCTCGAGTTGCTTTATATGGGATAATTGATCACAGCAGTGAGAAAAGTAATTTATATGACCACTGAAAAGTGAGAGAACAGAGGTTTTCGTTTCGGTTTCTCTGTCTCAGTCTCTGAGCTGGGGACAGACATTGCTTCTGTGTATCCAGTGGCCAGCCGAGGTGACAGTAATGAAGTCTAGCAGCCTAGATTAATATGCTACTCTGCCCATTATGCATTTCAACATTCAGCACCTCGGCGATCTCAAACAGAAAGTTAGTGTATAAGCAGCTGCAAAGGGTACCATCTCTACATTTTCCAGATTAGATCAGACCATATTCACACACAGAAAAAGTGCTCTCTCAACTCCTTTGGATGTTCTTGAGTTATGCCTTGTGTGAGAGATTGGAAAAAAAAGGAAAGCAAGGGGACTGTAATAGTGTAATGCCTTTGTTCTCCTGCCCACCGTTAGCCATTGAAGAACAAAGAGGGCAGGCTTAGTGAGAAACAAATTATGGCTTGCTCCTGCACCCTTAGTGCTAAAAGGGTTAACGCTCAGCCATCAGCTTGTATACTCTGAATTCTTGCCCTTCCCTTGCTCTCCATAGCTCTGATGAGCTAACTGAGGAAATCATTTGAGGACTTCATCTTCTCAGTTCTTTTGGGCCATCCATTACCTGGCAGGTATCCCCCTATTTGAGTATAAGTCCTCATGCCACATACCTCTCCTTTCCACCCACTATTTCATGAACCAAGTGTTAACTAACTTCGTAGCAAAACAAATCCGCCTGGAAACTGGCATTTCTACAGCATGTCTTTAAAACTGCTGTTCATCACTCTCAGTATGTCCACATGTGTGAAAAATTCTGAATACATTTACGCACGAAGCACTGGAAAGACTCAGTGCACATTTAGAAGCCAGACTGCTTGCTACAAGGGGAGCGTATGTTCTTGAGGGCGCCGGGGATGGACTAACACTTACATCATGTACGCTAAATATTTGGTTATTTTGACTGAACACTATTAGTCTGAGCGTATTCCATATTCTCTGTTTACCTAAAGATTATCTCTCAATTGCAAAAAGGATTACTGTTGCACAAAGTCCAAACACAGATCCCTTTTTCTTCATTAGTTAATGTATTTATACCTAGACTTGCTTTCTTAACAGAAGAACTTGAGATAGCATATAAACAATTTGATGGATTGGATTATCTGTGGAAAAATTCCTTTCCAGCATTGATTTCTACTTCCAAATGAGTGACAGCAGTAAAAGTGACAACGAAGTCATGTTTCTGAATCACAAATATCCTGCACAATGACATGTCACTAGAACCAGATAGAGCTGGTACTGGAAACAAAGCCTGTTCTAGAAAATCCTCTCCCTAGTAGAAATGTTTCTGGTCCATTCCTTGGGTTCAGGTGACCCGTTAGTGATTATCCAGAGTCAAGTGACCAAGACTGAAGGAACAAAGTAAAAAAAATGTGTGATGACCTCCTTTTGCTCATACTGGAGAGGGAGCTGCCAATGAAATATAATAAGCTATTGTCTTCTATTAGGGCTCAGGATTCCTCTTAGACTTAGGTGGTGACCATACCTATTTTATTTACTGCTCTATCTCCAGTCCATTGCATATGATTGGCATCCTGTAGATGCTCATTGAATCACTTGAATTATTATACCACTTTCTCACCAACTCAGAAAAGAACCCATCTGTGGTTGTGTGAATGAGAATGTTCCCCGTAGGCTTATGTATTTGGTTTCCAGTTGGTGGTATTATTTGGGGACTTAGGAGGCATGGCCTTGGTGACAGAAGTCTGCCCCTGAAGGCAGACATGAAGAGTTCAAAGATACACCACTTTGTTGGCTGTCTCTCTTCTTTAAGCTTTTATATATGTTGTTGGTATAATATTCTTTTGGAGTGTATACAATTTATCCTTGTTCATTCAAATGCTAATTTCTCTATCCTGTTATCTGGTTTCAATACGGACATTGCATTGTGATGCCTAGAATAAGCAAGTTTCTCTCAAGTTTGTGTTAGCGTGCCACCATTTCTTCTAGTGCTGTGCAATGGAGAGAATAGGCTGGGACATCCTAGTCCCAGAGGGGAGAAAAAGGAAGGAAGGAGTAGGAGGCAGAGATTGACAGGAGAGACTTCGAACCATGAGGAGAGATGAACCACACCTAAGGTATGACTAAAAGCAAGTATAATGGGTGAAATTTGAATGGTAGGAAACTATGGAGACTTGGAAGTTTAGGATGGAGTAACTTTTGCCCAGCATTGTGTTCTAGGCTAATTAAATAAATCCTAGTCTCCGGGTGGCGATTTGGGTATACAGCTGTTTTAGGAATAACCTCTGCTTAACTAAAAGATGAATCAATAATAAATATTAATAATCTGCAACACTCTGTGATTCAAGAAGAGCTCTCAGCTTCCCACTCCCGCTGCTATGCCTGCTGGCTATGATGGTGGTGGAATCTGATGCCCCTGAAACTAACCACATAAATAAACCCTTCCTTCTATAAGCCATCTTGGTCATGGCGTTTTATCACAGCAACACAAAAGCAACTAACATACCGTCTAACTACATATATGAGAATATATAAAGAACTACCATCTCCAGGAATCAAAGCATTTAACCGGAGTATAAATGATGGGCTGCTTCTAAGGAATTCTTAGTGATCTCCACTCCTGATAATCATGTCTTGTGGAATATCAACCCTTTGAGTATAGGCCAGATTTCCTGGCGGCTTGCAACAGATAGCATATGGCATAAATGATAGGATGCCATTTCCAAAATTAGGTAATAAATAGACTGTAGCTTCTGAAACAGTTTCTCCCCCCCTTCACTTCACTATTGTCACATCATGTGGACACCCAGGCAGCCTATGGAGCAATCCATATGGTGTAACAACTAAAGCCTGCAAGCAAGCGCCCAAGGAAACTTAGCAGATTTTCAGAGCCTTGTCAACAGCCATATCAGTAAGCCTGGAAATGATTCTTCAGCCCACCATATGAGTGTGGAAATGACAGTGGCCCCAACTATAGACAGGATGACTCAACCCCACAATACACTACCCCCAAAGAACCTATACCCCTGTTCCTCACACACAGAAACTATGGCATAGTAAATGCTTGTCGTGTTAAGCTGCCAGACTTGGAGACAATTTGTTACGCATCAATAAATAGTTCATCACAGCCCTAACAATATCCATGTACATTGTCTCTTACTTTTTGGTTTACACCCCCATAGCAAAGTGTGACTCCCCTCCCCCAGCACGGGGGAGGGTTGATGGCAGATATCAGTCCACAAGGGCAAAGGGAGCAAAAATGATAAACTGGGGATTCAGTGGCCTGTGAGCATGAACGGAAATGACAGACTTTCAAGACCAGCTTCAGCAAGGCAGTTCAATTTTATTTAGGGTGAACAAGGGTTATATAGAACTTTGGGGAGAGGGTAAGGCTATCCAGGGTGGGTAGAGATCATTGGCTATGGGCTGGGAAACCTCATTTACATAGAGAGGCATTCCAGAAATGCCAGGTGCTTGCTGAATGCGTTCTCATCTGGGAGAAAGGGAGTTGGACCTGTAATTTTCCTAAGGACTACATGACGTTCCTCAGATGGAGGACATGCAGACCCAGGCTCCTGGGACAGAGAAGAGAAGGCCCTGCTGTTAAAGGGGGTCCTCCATTTTGTGCCAAGATCAGAGCTTTCTAATCATGGTGGACTGCGTCCTTAGCAGCAGGATTTCCCAAAAGCAGTGGGCTAAAACAAATTCTTAAAACAGAAAAAAAGACCTACACAGAGGCACCTAAGAAGTGAGGATGATTGGAAACACATATAGTTGTAGTTTTGAAATGAAAAAATGAGGCAGGCATGGGAAACATGCCCAGGACTAACAGTTAGCCCTACGGAAAATTCAAATTGCTTCTTCCAGTCTCGTAGCATTGTACTTGGATGATATAAGCAAGATTCAACTATAAGAAAGGAAACCCCAGTGTCTTAAAGGAAAATGATGCCTCTCTTGGTCATGTAGTAAGACACTTAAAAACTGTTCTGGCCTCTTTGTGATACCATCTGAAACTAGGCTCTTGGCAGCCTAGACATGCATGGCAATCGGTGCCACCTTCACAGTCAAACGTGGCTATTTGATTTATGAGCTTATGTCCTCATTCCAGCCATGGATGCAAAGGAGGCTGTGCAGTGCCTAGTGACAATAAAATGATCTCCTATTAAAGGGAAAGTAGAGAAAGGTAGTAGGGAGTGCCCTCCAGGAATGAAGGATGTGTCTCAACCAACCCACTGTTAGCTGAAAAGATCTTAAGTCACAAATACTTTCACTACACCTAACTATGGCTCAGCCCCACAGTACACTGGGAAGTGTCAAGTATGACCCCTGGGACTATGTGGAGCCTATGCTTGTTGCAGCTTCACAGCATAGCTCCCTCAAGAGGGGATTGTACCACATATCACTGCCCAGGGCAAGATCAAGATTCAAACTGGCAAGCATAGTTCCTGATGAATGAACATTGCTTTTAACCATCACAGAGTTTAAAAATCATAAGTGGGAAATGTATCAAGTCAAACCATTAGAGGCCATCTGGAGTAACCTATGATCCAGATAACAAGACTGACAGGGCACCACGGGGCTTGTCATTCAAATATCTCCCTGATGTTAGCCACCTCACATTTCCAGGTTTATCCCTCATCTTTCACTTCTTCTGCAAAGGCTGAACCCTGCTCTATGACTTCCTGTCTTTAATCCTTTTGTCATGTGGGCCATGCTGCTGAAGCTCAGCCTGGCTAGCTGGATAACAGGCTCTCTCATCACACCTACCGTTACTCTGTTCTCACCTCTCTCCTCGGAAAAGCCACGGTCTTGATTTATACCTTTATCTAATTTATAACTGTACCCAGTACCCTAAGTGCTTGGCACTATGTCTTTCTGGTTTCATTATGTGTGTCCAACGTACACTACATGCTCAGCACTGTCCAAGGCATTGTGGCATAAAAGGAAAGCCATGATCCCTTTCTTCTGAGAACTAGAAAATAAAGGACTATAAAATAAGAGTATAAATAACAAAGAACTAGAGTGGTGATGCATACAATGTGATAAAAATAATAAGCCTAGCTTGGTACAGTGATGCAAGTTTTTTATCCAAGTGCTTAGGAGGCAGAGGTAGACAGGTCTCTGTGAGTTCCAGGCCCACTGGGGAAACATCATCGATCTACAAAGGCCCACAGGTAGAAAAACAGAATACAGCTTTTATGAGACAAGCAGCAATTTGGTAAGAGCCATAATTTAGTACTCAAAGTTAGAAAAGTAAAGGATCAAAGAAAGGTGTGGCCTTCGAGCAAAAGTGATGTAAGATGGCAGCCACCACAAGCTCAGGAGCAAAAGTCCCTCGGAACTTCCAACTGTTGAAAGAGATGGAAGAAGGCCAAAAAGGAGTAGGCCACGGCAGATCAGTTGGGGTCTGGAGGACAACAAAGATATGACACTTACAAGATAGACAGGGATAAAAATTGGGCCTCCAAGAACAATTTTTGAAAACTGAATATGCAGCCTTAAAATAGAATGTGGACCTAAATACCCAGAAGCATGCCCACCTGTAAGATTTGTAACAAAAAGTCAAAATGAGTGGGGTGAGCAGTTTCAATGGAGTGGTTGATCCCCAAGCCAGGGCAGTGCTGGCCAAGTGGCAGAATTCCCACTGCATCAGAGTCGTCCTGCAGAAACTTCGAAGCTTGATGATGTCGAAAGAGAACAAGAAGCTGTCACAGCCACCAGAAGGACAGTGTTATACAGCAGTTAGTCACTAGGGCCCTGACCTCCCCTCCCCCTCCAACCTAAGTCTTTATTTTCCACAGTAGTGAATTTTCTAGACACATCTGTAGGCCTAATTACTGGGAGGAAGCTCTACTCAAACTTCATCCTGAGACACTCTTGTGATGCTAATTTCTTGTCTGTAGTGTAACTGCTGTCTGCCTGGTTCTTCTGGAACTTCTGAGATCAAGAAAGTGTGTGGGTTTCCTTTGGGAGTGGAGGGCACAGCTAACACAACTATAAACATCACACAGTAAGGAGCTACCTTTGAATGTGACAGATCCTTTAAAGGAGTTCCTTAAGTGATTAAAAATTATTTTTTTCTAATCAAACAATGGTGTCTAAGGTATGCCACTTAGGATTGGTGTAGACACCACAGACCCATGAAGGATTTGGGGACCTCCTACTGCTCTGTAGAGCCTCTCTGAGTGTGGGCTTGACCCCTGTGGTCACAAGATGATGACTCCATCTTCTCTCCATACCTGGCAGGATGAAAAGAAAGGCACACAGTAACAGTACCAGGCAGATCTGCTTACCTCTCTGAGAAGGCCATTACTTTTAAATGGCCAAAACTATGCCACATGTCTCTTACAAAGGCCACAGCTGCTGCAGATTCTGGCAAGTAGAGCTGGAGCTGGAGCCCATACTGTCCTTAACCATTGGGACTCTGTAATCAGGAAGATGGGATGGTAGGGATAGTCAGGTAGGAGATCCTTCCTCCAGCATGTAAAGAACCTACTTTAGCTCAACTACAGTCTGAAGATCATCCCTCTGTCATCGGGAAGGCATGGGCCTAGTTTAACAAAGGGACAAAAAACTGACCAGAAAGCCCTAAAATTTAAGCAAAGATTGGGGGTAGAAGAAAGACAAAGGTGGAGACAAAACGGTTACTGTCAGGGCTCTGTTGTGGAAAGGGGTGGAAATCACAGTGTGATCATAGGGTGAACAGTTTTGTGTAGAGAAATTTTAATCCAGCAACATGGCTGCTCTGGCTAGGAATCACATCCAAAGACTTCTTGGTCTATGTCATCTGGCTGTAATACAGACACACTCCAGATTACAGTATGATCTGGCTAAAATACAGACATACCTTTAATATACACCTTTAATCCCAAACAATGAAGGTAAGGTTAGTTTATAGAAAAAAAGCAGCCATGTTTGAAAGTTACATCTAATTGAAGGGCAGACAAATCAGAGAAAGGTTTGACAGAATGAGTCAGAGATAGGATGTGCCCAACTCTCATGAGAACAGGACAAGAAAGAAAGGCAACATAAGAGCAGTACATGGAGAGAGAGGATAATTTTTCTACTGGGAGATTTTTTTACCAGGACAGTTTCACAGAGACAGGTTGCAGAGAGAACAAGCTAGATACAGGTGAAGACAGAATGAGTGAAAGAATGAGAAGGAGCCAGAAGATTGGAACAGATTGCCAGAATTAGTTTGAGGCCAGGCAGAGCAATTCAGTCAGAAGCAAGAGAAGCCAGTTTGAATCAGTCAGTTTGGAGAGGAGTTTGGGCTTAGTTGAACCAGCCAGTGAGAGCTCAGAAAGAACTAGAAAGGATCAGGAACAACGATTGTTTTATCCCCTCATCTGAGGAAATAAAACATTTACAGGTTTATAGTGGATCAAATTGTATCTCTCACACAAAATTAGTGTTTACCAACAACCTCAAAATATAGTGTTATTCAGAAAGTCTTTGAGGGTAGAATTAAGGTCCCTCCAAACTTCCCAAAGCTCCAATCTCATTAATGTCTTGATTTTGAATATCTGAACACTTGACCTTAAAATAACTAATTTTTGCTGCCTTACAAACACCCAGCTTGTACCCATTTGTCATAGCAGCTCTAGAAGGTGAATTCGAGGAATGAAACACATGAATAAGATGGATCGATAGGAATGAGTAAGCTAGAGCCAAGATTCCTTGGTTTCCTCTTTGTCTAACTGAGAAAACATAAGAGTATGCACAGAGGTGTGGACATTAGGAGAGATAAAAGGGAAAGAAAAAAAGACTGTATACCTAGTTTGGTTTGGACACGCCCAAGGAACCTTTAGGAGACATGCTGCAATAGAAATGCAGGACCCTTAGAACAGACCATGTCCTTGAATTGCCTAACCTTTTCTTCCATGCAGATGAGCCTCTCAGACAGAAGAGAATTCAGAAACATGATAAGAGAGTTTGGGCTAAATTACTGAAATGTAGAGCAAAACTATTTCAGGAAACTTGAATTAAAGGAAATTAATGTGAGGTGGACAAAATGACCCTTATCTCAATGTTAACAAGCAGGTTTCCTCCATTATTTTTATTAATTGGCACAAACCTACAATAGCCTCTGACTAAAGTGGCTCTTCTAGTTCAAAGACCAGTTCTATCATATGTACGGGTGCTCACAAAGCATTAAGAGTAGAAACGATGTGTTTTATCTAATCTCTTCCCACACAGAGGGAACAGAGAACCTCAGCTTCTAGACCAAGTGAGACCCCAGCACAGGCTTGACTTTCTTCCGGAAACTAACATCACTAAGTGCATATGGGAAAAACTTCATCTGAAGGAAAATGAGGTGGGATTTGATCTGTAACAGTCCAATGATGACGATGAAAATGAGCAGGCAAAAATGTCAATTTTTAGAGACAGACTTAGCTTCACATCCAAATGCCACCAGGCATATCAGTAAGGAAACTCTGGGTTGTGTTTTGGGGGGAAGGGAAGAAATGCAAGCAGTAAGAAAGTTATCTGTTTGCATCATTGACAAAGTCCATTGGTAGGAAAGATTTCAGACATGGTTGAAACAAGGTTCAAGTTTGGTTTATGCTGTTTCCCAGGCTCGACCCTTTTAGTGGTACCCCAGGCTAGTTCCCCAGGGAAGCTACACGTAGGACTGCCTGACTATCCAGAACGTGGTACTTCAACAGGGGCCATGTCAAGGTGGGAAGATGGAGCTCTCCACTGTAGGCACTAAGGAGTGGCACTAAGTGCAGAGAATTTTAAAACAACAATGAAACCAACAAAACTTGGTCCATATGCCTCATGACCACACGGCAGGGGATCTGGAAAGTCATGGAGAAAATGATCCTCCTGCCAAACCAACTATGCACCACAATAACTAGCCTGGATGATGTCATGATGGGGGCCAGGGATGACAGAGTGTGCTAACTGGCTAAGCCCAAAGCACTAGAGGTTTCCAACTGATTCTTAAACAGGTACAGTCATAATTCATGCTTCACAGATGTTTGGCAATATGGTATAATCTTAGGCAGTTGTGTGACCCAAGACTCTGTTATATCCTAAACATTTTATAGACATGTAAATCTATTAAACCCCAACAGCATCCATGGATATAGCTACCATGATTCTTATTTGTGTATTTACTAGGATCCCAACAGAGAACAAAAAAGCATACTCAAGATTAAACTGTTAGGAGGGCTTATTTCAAAAATGCTATTTATAAGGGCATAGGAACCTGGGCTCTATTATCCCTGAGCCTGAGACCACATTTAGTGTTGCCTGAACTTGTTCTCATCAAGTTGATTAAAGCTGGTTTATACAATTTCATAGTTAATCCAAGGTTAACCTTCAAGGGAAGAAAGCGCCATAAAATGTCTCTCTTCTGCCCTCCCAAAAGAGAGGAGAGGTTGCCCATTGGCTAACTTGAAAAGGAGCAGAGGCCTCAACACTCTATTTTCAAAAAAGTCATTAAAAAAAGAAAAAAAGGAAGAAGAGCTTATTTGGAGGGTCAAGAAAATGCTGGCTATCCAATACATTCCATCCTAAAGATGGACTGACACTTGGAAAGATTTGGTCACTTTTCCTATCTAGAGCATATGTTCTTCATGACCCTTGCAACTTGTCAGAATAAGATGTATTGTGTGTGTGTGTGTGTGTGTGTGTGTGTGTATTACAAACTTCATAGGTACTCTTTCTCTACTTCATTTTAGCTTGCACTACCAAAGAGAAACTACTGATAAAACCAGAGTTCAGATCTTCCCCAGTCAGGATGCTCCTTACAGCCAATGAGTTTAGCCTTCCCCTACTGGGGAAAGGCAGAACCCTGGGGACCACAATATAAATGTAAATACGTGCTTCTCTTCCTCCTGGCCTTTCTAGGCTAACTGGAGTTGCTGGCTGTCCCACAAAAAGAAATCAAAATGTAAAAGTCTGTGAAGAGTCTCCATCCAAGATGCAATTGATTTGTTACACAATGCATGAAGTAGCCAGAGCGACACAGACTGCGTAAAGATGTGACTGACAATATGCACGGATTCCATCAAGCAGTGCCTACAGATCCCTTCTCTGTAAGAAAATCAAAGTTTGCCACTGCCTTCTTCCTAATCCAATTCAAGCTCACCTCGCTCTTGTCAGAAGGGTGGGTGGCAGGTATTATTTATCATTCTAGTGTCAGTGGTAGGCTAGAAGGGTGACATGATTTAGCTATTGTCAAACCAGTTTTCATAACAGCTAACTCTGTTTGACACATTCCTTTCAGCAAGCCAAATATGCTGTCGGTCCATACCTTGAATATGTCAAAATAATTTGCCAGCAACACCCACATCCCGGTCCCATTTGATAGTGTTGGGTTAGTCACTTGGGAGAGTTACTGGGGAGGTTATTCAGAGAGAAAAAGAGCTAGAGAATTGGTGTTCCAGACACTTTGTTTCACATGGGGGAAGCTGGTAGTTACGCTGATGCCGTGTACAGGGTGAAGTCTGCCGCCAGGGCACTGATGCAAGGTCCTGGCACACGGGAGCTCCCATCTGGACCGGAAGTGTGGTGTGAGGGGGATCAAGCTTATTGTCTTACACAGGAGGAGTCTGCTTCTAGAGAGAGGTCATGAAGTGCCTGGAAGCAGGGCTATGTAACCTTGAAAAGGCTCTTGGCCCATCAGTCTGCTGCTGCTGTCCTGAAATTATGCGTAAGTTTGCACCTGGGACGCTGAATGTTCATTTGTGCCGGGGCCTGCCATAGCTCATTCTGCATGGAGGTCTGGACTCATCCAGCATTTTCTCACTGCTTTTGTGTACTACGTGCTAGTTTAGGCAGTGGGAATCTCAGGCTGAGGAGCCGCCGGGACAGGACTCAGGATGGGCTCAGTCCAAGGCAGTGCAACTGAGAAAAGGCCCCACGAGGGCTGACAGAGAAAGGCTGAGACATTAGAAAGAAATCTCAGCTACTTCTTGAGTCTGAGGGGAACTGAAGCAGAGGTATGGAGGGAGGGGGAGGGGATGGGTGGTGCTAGGTGACATTGAGAATTGGGCACCACAGGAGGCATGGGAGCTTGGATATGAGGCTTCTGCTGTGGGAAGTAAGGAAGTGACAAGAGCTGATTTACATCTTAAGGAGATCACTCAGGTGACAACTATGTGGAGAACAGATTGGGAAAGCAAGAGACACAACAGCAAAGTGCTGGACTCATCACAGGACAAATGGGACAAAACACAAGCATGCTAGGAAGGCTTCCAGAGAGCCTACGTGTAACAGTGTACTCATGTACATATGTGACCCAGAGAGAAGCCATGCATAACTGATTTCCAGATCATATGTGTGGATTCACACATACACATTTGTTTCAATGTTAAAAACAATATATATACAACAAATGCACCCTATGCCAAGTTTATACCCAGCCTATTAGTTTGTGGCGTGGGTTGAATTTGCTTCTATGTAACCTAAGGCTAGAATTTCTTTGCCTTGCCTGCTTGAAGAGCCCGTTGGGGTTTTAGGATGAGATGATGAACAGCAACACCACCATCTATTGTCTGTCTGTCTAGGAGTGCTGGGTAAGGAACCTGAGGACTCCTGTACGTGCGACTAGGTAGGTACTCTGCAACTGAGTCAGACTTGCATCATTACTTTTTTTTTCTTTTTCTCTTATTAATTATTTCAAGTAACATACAAGTAGTGGATTTTAACATGGTGTGTGTGTACAACTGTGTGTGTGTGTGTGTGTGTGTGTGTGTGTGTATGCACAGATGAAGGCCAGAGAGCAACATCCAGTACCTCCCTTTATCACTCCTTACCTTATTTTTTGAGCAGGATCTCTCACTGAATCTCATGGTAAGACTGGCTGACTAGTGAGTGCCCACAATCCTCTTATCTCTGCTTCCCAGCACGGGGCTACAGGCGTGTGTCACCATGCCCAGCTTTCTACGTGGGTACCATAAACATGAACTCACGGTCCTCAGGCAAGATCATCAAACATTCAACTTGCCACCTCGCCAGTAACCTTAAGACCATTTCAAACTGTAATGGTGTGTAACCAGAAGAGATTAAAATGATGCTGGGGCCTATAGATATTTAACTCTTCATCTAGAGACCACAATTCCACAGTTGCTATTTCTCAGCTTGTCTGACTACCTAAGTAAACTGTTATTCATTTTAAAAATACTTACTTTTCAGTTTTAAATAACTGTTTGTTCATGTGTCTACAATGTACCAGCCACTGTTCCAAGCGTATGGAAACTAGCATCAGACAATGCCAGGCAGGTGTCTGCTTTGGTTATTTTCTAACGGTGTGTGTGATCATAGTTACAGGAGCATGTGTACACATCAAGGACAAAGTGACCTTCTAACAGTGGTAGCTACTCAGATAAACACCTTTGTTTGTGTGTTTGCTTGTTGTGTTGTGTTGTTGGTTTTGGTTTTATTTTTTGACACAGGGTCTCTCTACATAGCGCTGGCTGTCTTAGGACTCATGCTATCATTATGTAGTTCAGGCTGGCCTTGAACTCACATAGATCCGCCCACCTCTGCCTCCTGAGGGCTGGGATTAAAGGATTAATGGCCACTACAGCTCACCATTATGCTCTCCCCAAAGCCCTTGGTTTGTCTCTTTAAATATTACCTATTGAGAGCAAATCCTTCACTACCTTAAAATTTCTGAATCCCACATTCAGAAAACATGACAATAGTAAGGCAAGGCAGTGCCTTCATATATCACATATTCACCCATGAAATCCCGGGAGTTATCAGCTCCCACCCTGTTCATAAACCTAGAAGCTGTGTCACAGACAACTTCACCGTTCACAGCGGTAATGACTTCATCTCAGGATCAGACAGGTGCCAAGAAAGAAATGCGAGTGTCCCAGCTCAAGGGTCCATGCTTGGAACTGGGGCTGACAGGAAGAGTTAGAAAAACGTGTCCATGAGCAAACCCCAGTACTTGGCCCGTCTTTGTAAATACCGTTTTAGTGGACTCAGCCATACCTTTCATTTCCATGCCAAAGCCTGCTTCCACTCAATGGCAGAGTGGGCTACTCGTGTCAGAAACCTCATGGCCTGAACACTAAAGTATTTACTACCTGGCTGTTTTCCCTTTTTCTTTCTTTCTTTCATTCCTTCTTTCTTTCTTTCTTTCTTTCTTTCTTTCTTTCTTTCTTTCTTTCTTTCCTTCTTTTTTTTTCTTAAATCAAAATCGAATGCAAGACCTCCCACAATGCTAGGCAAACACTCTGCCACAAAGCCCTACTCCCAGACGTACCTGGTTTTTTATTTAAAAACTTTTGCTGACCCACACCCTCCAAATCACCAACCTTTACTGTACCTACCATGTGCCGAGCACTGTTCCAGGCATAAGGGACCTGGTTTCAACCAATACTGAGGAGGGATCTGCTTTCATGGTGGGCATAGTCACAGTCACAGGACTCTGTGCAGGTGATTGTCAGGCAGGAAATGTTCTGCTTCTAACAGTATTAGGCACTCAGGCTATCTGATCTGCCTTTTTTTCTGTTTAAAAAGCAAAAACAAAACAAAACAAACAAAAAACTTAGTGAGAGCAAATCTTTGGCCATCTTAAAATTTCTTTGGAAGAGGAACTGATATGGTTTTAGAGGCTGCTGTCATTGGCAAGAATCAAAGTATGTGGCTCTGGCCCAGCAGGGTAGTTCTTATATATGAAATACACCTGCCTATTCGGCCGTACAGCTGGTTTGTTCTTGAAGAGTGTGCCAATAAAAGGATAATTAATAGAAACAAAGATTGCTATAATTGATAAACGTTTATAATCATCAAGTCTACGCCTGCAATTGAAAAGGAAATGGGGCTACTGCTGTAGGAATTAAAGTGTTTCTGAATCCAAACTCTACCTGCGATATTTCTTTTTCTCCCACACCCTCAGCTGTTGCTATTAAGAGTTGGTGATTGTCAACATTACCATGGCAACCTGTTTTGTGAGGGGCTGGAGAAAAAAAAGGATGTACCTCAGGCTGCCTTAGAGCTGTTGTTTGCCAGTCATGCTCATCCTTCAAATTAAAGAGGTAAAGTTCAAATTCTTGGTATAACCAATAACCCATACTCAAAGCTTGATGTTTTACTTCCTTCCTTCCTTTTTTTTTAAAGCAGATTATCAGATAATTAATAAAACCACTGAATTCTTAATATGATCTGAATCCTGATAAGATTTCACATTTGTAATCAAAACATGGTGAAAGATCCATCAATAGAGAACAGTTTGCTGATCATATTATCATAATTGTTGATTGAGTGATAGATGACATTAACAGTCTAAACACAGATTTTCTTCTCTTTTTTTAAAAAAAAATCACTCTTAATTTTAACTTGTGGCCTTACCTCATGAATTTTGAAGCCACTAATTTGGAATCTGTGATTCAAATTCAATCAAAATGCATTGAGTGCCTACCAGGTGCTTTCCGATGCATCTTTCATCTAATTCTCATAGCTAGCTACACAACCATTCTAAGAAGTAGATATTATCACATCTATTTTGCAGATGAGTAAACAGAAACTCATGGATGTTCAGCAAGTTGCCCAAGGTCATCCAATAAGGAAAATGCTGAGCTGAGTCAAACAAGAGGATATTTGTCAAATGCAAACTGATGTCTGCCATGGCTTAGCAGTATCTCCATAATTGCCTATCATAAAAGGCCAGGGCAGGCATTAAAACAAGAGAGACAATTATTTTCAAATATTTTAACTCTTAAAATATAATTAAATTCCTACAGATTTGTTCAGGTAGCCCAGAGATGTGGTCTTTAAAATATTTGGCCTTGCAAACAGGAGCCTAGCATAACTGCCTCCTGAGAGGCTTCATCCAGCAGCTGATGGAAACAGATGCAGAGACCCACAGCCAAACAGTAAGCAGAGCTGGGGGAGTCTTATGGAAGAGTCAGGGGAAGGACTGAAGGAGCCAGAGGGCTCAAGGACACCATGAGAAGACCTACAGAGTAAACTAACCTGGGTCCATGGTGGCTGAGACTGAACCACCAACCAAAGAGAATGCATGGGCTGGACCTAGGCCCCCTACACAGCTGTAGCAGATGTACAGCTTGGTCACCCTGTGGGTCCCCTAAGAATTGGAGTAGGGGCTGTCTCTGACTCTGTTGCCTGCCTTTGGATCCCTTTCCCCTAGCTAGGCTGCCTTGTCTGGCATCAGTGAGAGAGGATGTGCTTAGTCCTGCTGTGACTTTATGTGCCAGTGTGGGTTGGTATCAATGGGATGCCTCCCCTTCTCTAAAAGGGGAAGGGAAAATGGGGGCACTGTGGGGTGGGACTGGAAGGAGAGGAGGGAGGGGCTGCAATCGGGTTGTAGAGTGATTAAATAAATAAATTAACGAAGAAAAACAAGTGTGAAAATATTGGCATATCATTGTAATTATGTGATGACCTTAAAGAGGAAAGTGCCGCCCTTGAATCAGAAACCATGCGCAGACAGGCACAGGTGAAAGGAAGCCACAGATTCTCCATCTGCACCCTAATGCTGTCAAAGCGGAAGCTCGGATTGTTGAGTGACACTTTTTCTTCTCCTTCTTTTTTCTTTTTTTTTAAAATTCTAAGTTGACAAAATTTAGCTGTACATATTTATGGATAACAACATAACACTGTGGTTCCATAACACAATGTGAAAAGCCAAATCAAGCCAACCAACCCATCTCTTCCCTTAAACATTTGATATCTTACATGGTGACATTTGAGATCCACTGTCCCTACAACACTAAAATAATTAACTATATTCATCTACATGTACAACAAAGCTCAAAAAGAAAGAAAGGAAAGAGGAAGGGAGAAAAGAAAAAAGACAGACCAGAGATGAGATGAAAGCCTCTCATCTGACTGAGGTGTTGCATCCTGTGACATTCATCTCATTCTTTCTACCCTGGACCTTTTGACTCTATTTCTGAGTCCAGTCATTTCAGAATCTACATATACAGGAGTCACCTTTCTGTTTGGCTTATATCACTTAGCGCATTTCCAATTCCATTCATGTTGTAGCTTATGATGGGAACGCTTCTCCTAAGACTTCACACTTCCTCTTTATCCACTTGTCTGTTGGTAGACACACAACTTGATTCTCCAACTTGGCTACTATATTTTGATTCCTTTATTGTTTTTCATTTGTATATAATAGATCTTTGCTTAGATTTTAACATGAGGTTTTCAAAAAATACATTTTTATAATAATCTATTTTAAAGTGATATCTTGATATAATGTCAAAAATTTAAAAAGAGAAAATTACGAATAATTACATTAATAAATGACTGATAAAATAAATACTAATAAAAATAAATACTGATAAACATATTAATAAAAATTATACATTTGTGCTCATCACTGCTACATTTTAAATATGTGGTATCCTATTTTGCATCTTTGTGTACTGCTTACCTCTAAATGTTAATAAGATCATATTAATATGATCATTTTGGGTTTTTAGTCTTCTTTCCAAAGATATAAATGACCAGGCATTATGCTCACAACTTGCACAATTTGAATTTGTAGTTATTCATGTAAGTAATTTCATGCCTTCTAATGTGTACCTTTAACTCATCAAAATTACTTTCTTTTAGCTTAGAAAGCATTTAGCATTTCTTAACTTGCAAGTTTGAAGGAGGTATATTTTCTAACTAACTTCTGTAGGGTGTTCTTGCTGGCTATGTTGATAGGTGTCCTGGTTCGCTCTGTCAGCTTGAGCCTAACTGAGTCATCTGAAAAAGGAATCTCAATTGAGAGATGTCCATATCAGACTAGCCTGGGGACATGCCTTTGGGGATCACTGTGATTAGCAATTGATGGAGGAAGGCCCTGCATACTGTAGGAAGCATTGGTCGCTGGGCAGGAGGTCTGCGCTGCAAGGAAGGGCATGCACCTGAGTGTGGCAGCCAATAGAATTCCTCCACGGCATCTGCTTCCGGTTCCTGCCTGACTTCCCTCAGTGAAGGACTGCAACCTGGAATTGTGAGCCAAATAGAGTCTTTCCTCCTCTAAGTGATCAGAATATTTTATCATAGAACCAGAAATCAAACTACAACAACTTCAATGTGGAAATGCTGCATCACTGTCTCCTGGCTGATGAAGTTTCTCTGAGAAGTTCACTGGCTGCCAGACAACAGCCTTACCTCTTCCTTTTTTCTTGTTCATTTGAGAAATTTCTCTTCATCTTTAACCTTCAAGAACTTGATTATACTAAGACTTCAGGTAGATTTGGTTGAGCTGAATTTGATGGGTGAGCTTAGACTTCTCTTATCTTTCTCTGGGTTGGAGATACTTTTTCTTAACCCTTTAAACAACTTTCTCCCTTTTAGCACTGGCTGAATGGCTCTGCAGTAAATATGGGTCTCCAAGCCTTTCGTCAGCATACTGATTGTAAGTCCTAGCAGGTAAGACTGCTGCATCATACGCTAATTCATTTGGCTTTCTCGAGAACTTTCTATACTGTTTACCAAAACAGATAAATTAATTTCCGTTCATTCCTACAGTATGTGAAGGTTTCTATACTACATCCTCACCAAAACACTTATTATTTTCAGTGTTTTTATTAATGACTATTCTAACAGATATGTTAATTCTATTCTCTCCAATTATTACTGTCAATCATTTAGCTCATGGATATGATAGCTAGTCATATCTCTTTTAAGAAACATCATCTATTCAGGACCCTTCTTAAATGGACTGTTTTAGTTCTGTTTAGTTGTTTGAGTTTTTCATGACCTTAAATATTAATTCCACAGTAGACTGGGGTTTATACACATCCCCATAGCTTGTCTCCTTGCTAGGTTGTTTTGCTGCATAGAAGATATCTTGAGGTAAAATCATTTGTTCACTTTTTTATTATGTTACTTGTGACATCAGGATCTTATAAAAAAAAAACTCATTGCTCAGAATAGTTTCATAGTTTACTCCTACCTTCTGTAACAATGCCTGTATGATTTGAAGCCACCCCCTGTCTTGGTGAGCTCCAGTGCACCCCTGGCCAAAGGTGATCCCAGTTGGACAGGGTCACTGGAGCAGCCTGGAGGGGCCTGGAGGTTAAAGGGATCTGAATTAGTCAAATAATTGCTCTCCTCAGTAGAAATACAAAGTTGCTCTTTGCCTGCCTCCCTGAAAAGGGTCTGGGGGTGGCCTTTGGGGGTTCTAAGAAGCACTGACTAAACTCTCTGGTACAACAGAAGTGAAGGCTGCTTGCTGGAAAAAAAATTACTTTGCAGTCTTCTTTTCTTTGTGTGATCCCAGGCTCTGGTCCAAAGAAAGGCCTAGGATTGGCCTCCTAGGGCTCCAAGCACTTTCCACCTCTTTTGTGAATGACAAGCATCCCTCTGAGGTTGCTTGTCATCTGCTCTTAGCCATAGTGATTTATGACCAGGTGTCTCTAGTGGCAAATGCATTGAACTTCCACTAAATCTGCTCACTGGCTCTCCAGGCTCTGCTTCCTTACTTTATCACATGACTCCCAGTGGCCTAACAAAGCCATTTCATCCTAAATTCTTAATCTCTCATAAAATGAGAAGAAGGTAGCATTCCTAAGAAGCTTCTCAGAGTGATGGGGAAGCTAGCTTCTGTTTCACCTACCTGGAAACCAAGATCCCCAAGGAGCCTTGTCAGTGTGCTGCCTTTGGGGAGGGGGAGAGGAGGAGGAAGGAGGATACAGTGAAGGTGAAGCTGTGCCTACTTCTTTGTAGCATGGATTTTCACTGGGATAACTGTGGCACTGCGTAACTCGGGCCTGTGGTGTTTTTTTGGTTTGGTTTGGTTTGGTTTGGTTTGGTTTGTCTATGGATAGCTGCCAGTTGACAGTTCTGTCTGAGAAAGGGAAGCTACCTTCTTTTTTCATCATGACAGCATCATTTGACTGGTCCTCTTTCCTAATGGAAGCATTCACACTGTAGAATTATCTTTCATCACAGCTTTTCATTGTGTCCCCTGTGTTGTGAGATGTTGTGTTTTTATTTGCTTCAATTTATTTTTTATTTCTCTTGAGACATCATTGGTTACTGAGTTATTTAGAATTGTATAGTTCAATTTTCAAACATGGGGTGCTTTTTTTATACTTTCAGTCTGGGGCTGTATTCTGTTCTGATTCTATTGTGGTCACAGAATACTCTCCATACACTTTCTGAGGTTGGTTTTATGGCTCAAGACATAGTTCACTTTACCATGGACAAGAAAAACAAATATGTATGTTTCGTTGTTGATGGGTAGAGTCTGCTATAAATATTTATTTGATTCTGTGGATTGATCATGTTGTTGAGTTCTATTTGCAGGTTTTATGTCAAAGAATTATTCTGTCAATTATTGAGGGAGGAGTATTGAAGTTCTTAATTATCATTGTGGATTTGTCTATTTCACTTTGTAGCTCTACTGATTGATCTCTCAGATGATGCCTGGAAAAAAAAAAAAAAAAAAACAGGCCCTAGGGATTTCTATTCAACATTTGCTTGGAGAGATAGGTGGCAATAATTTTCTTCTATGATATTTGTCTATAACAGAGTAGGTGCATCCATGGTGTTCTTCTTTAACATGTTGCCCTTTTCCTTGTATTTTGGTTCAAGGGTGCAGTAGGCCCTCATTAGAGGTTTTTATCTGTACTTCTTGGCAGAAATAAGCAGCTAGTGTCTTCAGTGTCTGATCTTAGATATGGGTGTGGTGATCCCATAATACTGTTCCTCATTATATGGGTCCTGATATCCCTGTCCAGTCTGTCTCCACAGCTACCTCATCATCACCATTATCCTCTTTTTCTCCCATCTTCATCTCTTCCCTTATCTTTCACAGTCCTCTTATATTTGTTTCATGTATGGTAGCCAGGGATTTGAGTTATATTTAGCAAAAGCAACAGGATAAAGTATGTCTATTCTATGTTCTTGTAAGTAGGCCTCTTCATATCTGGTAGGATTTTTGTTTTGGTCTGTGTGTAGTGTGTGATTTATTTATTTTATATTTATGTTTTTATGCATGTATATATGTGTACCATGTGTATATAGATGGTACCCATGTGGGGATCAGAGAAGAAGTCAGGTCCCTGGAACTGGAGTTACACATGGTTGTGAACTGTTGCATAGGTCCTGGAAATCAAATCTGTGTCCTCTGAAAGAGCAGCAATCACTCTAAATCACTAAGCCATCTTTTTAGCCCTCTATCTGGTAATTTATAAAGGAAATTTAACACAAGGAATTAGATGCCAAAGTTGAATGAGTTAGAAAGCCAAATGGTGTATTGAGGCAACCCAGAGATTTGTAAACATAAGAAGTGGTTATCAGTCTAGGGCAAAAGTGAGACAGAGAGTAGTTGGATGATGATAACAAAGTCAAGAAGCAGAAGTCTGATTTCTAACCTCTAATAAGAAAGAGATTGAAGAGGGTTGAGTCTGTACCACTAAGAACTCAACTAATAAAGGAAATCCAGCCTGTGTTGGGCATCACCCACAAAGTCAAGTAGACAAAAATGAGATCAAAGTACCCTGACTTCCCTGCTGTGTCTACCTCTGGTCTCCTTCCAGTGCCTCTCAATGGCTGAACCCAGACAAAAGACACTTGGCAAAGGTGCCAGGGAAGAGTTGTTTGCACAATCAGCATCCTGTAATACTGAACAGAGAGGGAGAAGTAGAGCATGATCTGTGGGGAAAGAGGACTTGCACATGGTTGTGGACTTACAACTGTTTCCAACTGGAGTCAAAAGCCATTAATGACAGTAGAGGCTAGAGGAAAGAACACAGTAAATGGACCAGAGCCAAAAGGAAAATGTGACTATCAGGCACCCTCATGTGTACTTAGAATACACGGAATACCATCCTTCCATACCCCAAAACATGTTGCTGTTAATTTATTCGTATAGTCTAATAATGTTTATTTTTATTAGTCCTATAATTATTATGGCAGTATGTCTAACCTGCAATTATAACCAATAAAAGACATATACACCTGATAGAATTTAGAACAAGCTTATATTACCTGGAACAGGGCAGATATTAATCCTCTAAACTAAACCCTCTAAACTTTACTTCCCAGCCCCATCCCAGCCTACCTCCCATGCATAATTCCATAAATACTTGCTTATTCTTCACCTGGGCTCATTCTTCCATTCATGCCTGATCACCCGTGGTGGCATCTGCTTTTTTTTTCCCCCTCTCCCTCTCGGTTTTCTCTCTCCTCCCCTCCCGTGATCCTCCTGTCCTCAAAAGCCTCGAGCCTTAGCCAAGCTTACCCATTAACCTTGCCCAGGTGTAGACCTTTTAATCAACCAATCAAAGATAATTGGGAAACATCGCTTCTCATCACGTGGAAACAGGAGGTAGTTCAACATTCCATGGCAGGGTGGTAACAAACTTTCAAGGCACTGAAATCAGCATTTGAGTACATAGTACCAGACCAACCACCAACAGGAACATGTGAGTAATTTTCTTTAAATCTATGTATTCTATTCCATCTGTAATGATGTAGTTTGGAAAATATAGCTGTACTCTGAAGTATTCTATCTTGAGACCCAAGTGTTCTGATGCCTGAATGGGAAAAGCAACCCTGTTATTCTTAGGTGTGCATCAATTTTCCATCTTGTTTATGGGGCTGGATTCTTCTTTGTGAGATATTTTCATTCATTAATGAGAGTAATGGCAAGCGAAGTCATTTCCATGGACTTGGGCAATCAGAAGAGAAGTCTGTGTTTCC
The DNA here is from genome assembly GCF_030254825.1 of Meriones unguiculatus. Lineage (NCBI taxonomy): Eukaryota > Metazoa > Chordata > Mammalia > Rodentia > Muridae > Meriones > Meriones unguiculatus. The sequence continues at coordinate 26,458,889 of NC_083357.1, forward strand.
AATTCCAGAGAGATACATGAATTCAAAAAGAACACTGTAGGAGGCTGGAGTGTGTGCCAACAAGAGATTGCTCACCTACCATGCAGGAAGGCCTTGGGTTCTATTCTCAACACTGAAAATCTGTGTGAACAGAAAAGAAAGTCAGTACTACTTACATACAGATGTTCAAGGCCTAGAAGACTTGTGAATAGATGAATCCACAGAGGAGAACAAGAGGCTTTGGATGCACAGAACCACCACCTTAGTAAAGTTATCTTGGTGGTAGCTCCTGTTAAATCTGCAGTGTGTTGCACAGGAGCTAGGAAAATGCGTCCTGGCAGATCCTGTAAAATTAACAATAAACAACAGTGAAAAGCAAGCATTTTAAAGACTGTTTTCAAAGTGTCGCTTTTAATAAACAATCACCACAGTGATCAAACTTCTTAGGTTTTTACTGTATTTTTGGAACCATATTTCTAACTCTGAGAGCAATGAATCAATAGTTCTATAAAAATACCTCATAACTCAGGTTTGTTAATATAAATCGCTCAATAGGTTAGGAAATTATTTCTGCACTGTATGGAAGAGTTTGTGTTTAGAAAAATACAGTATTTTTTCTTCCTTTTATGTGGGTGTGTTTGGTAGATCCATGTATACTGCATAGGACTGTGTGCGGAAACCAAAGGGCAATGCCGGGATGTCTTCTTCCACCACCCCTATCTTAGTTTTTGAGAAGGCCCTCTCTGAACTTACTCATGACCTGGCCATCTGGCTTGACAGGGAGCCCCACGCATCTTCTTATCTCCATCTTCCCACACTTGGCTTTTTCCATAGGCTCTGCAGATCTGACTCAACTTCTTACGTTTGCACTGCAAACACTTTATCCAGTCAGACCTCTTCAAATCCCCTAATTTTTACTCTTTCAAATGAATAACTCCTTTTATTGGTAGGATTTTCTTTAATTATCACAGCAAACTATAGCTATTAGAGGCTCATTACAATAAAGTCCCCTTTGACTGTCAATCAAAACAAAGTTTGAGAGCAAACTCAATACTGAGTTGAGGGGGCAGGCAAACACAGTGTATGCAGCTGATTAATAATGCACAAGGATGGCCAACACAGTACTCCAACAAGATGGGGTGACAAAAGTCAATTAAAACCTTGAGACAGTTTCTGAGATGTGGAATATTAATTACGAAAAGTAACCACAAAATACTGGCATCACCAGGCACACATTTAAAATCTTGTTTGTAGTTTAAGAAGCCATTTTGAAAAGAGCACTTGAGAGACTGAAAAGATGCATCTAGAAAGGAAAGCAATTAAAATAATTCAGAGCTAGAAGATGTTAGGTCAGCTTGGCCTGCGCAATGCAACAGGACATGGTGGCCAGCAGAGCTCTCCAAGAGACTATCAGAACAGCTACTTCTGTGGAGCTCTGAGAAAGTCCACTCAGGGAACAGGAGCATGAGAAAGGCAGTTACAAGTGTGTAGCATTGCACGCTGTTATGAACTGCCTCTTTCTAAGATAAGTGAATGCAGAGCCAATTCTAAGCTGGCTAAGCAAATCGTATTTGTCTACAATAGGATTAGAGCTGCCACAGGCTGGGAAGCTTGGCTGTGTTTCTGTAACAGGATATTTACTCTGAAAAAATAAAAAATAACATCTTTGGGGAGACTTCTTGCATACCAAGCACTGTAGCATGATTTATTTCTTCCAGAAAGAACAGCACATGTAAGTAGGGATGCACGCTCATTTTGAGCAGTATGGTTTCACACATGTTTGGTACACAGTAGACTAGAAGGCACTCAATAAGTAATCTGCCTATGCATGGTGGATCCATAATGGGTGTGCCCATATTACTTTTATAATCTGGAAAGAAAATGAGGTTATGGTTTTACCACCTCTTGGCACCATATCTTTGTACAAGCTCCTGGTCTTGGGGACAAGCGATGTAGCACCTCACTTCCAATGAATGAAATACAGAAAAATTAATACAATGTCACGTGTGAGGCTCATGTCTCCATCTTGCCCTCTTTTCTGTCTCAGTTGCCCGTTATGATAGAAGCTGCTGGTTTTGAGCTGCTCCTGAAAAGAAACCCATCCAGTCAGGACTCAAGGGAGCTCTCTTAGCAATCACCAGAAAGAAAGTCAGACCTCAGGGCAATGGTCCACGAGGGGCTGTATCTGTCCGATAGCCATGTGGGTGAGCTGAGAAACAGTTCTGGACCCTGAATGATCCCTGAGGGTAGCTCAGCCCCCATGCGCTAACTTGCAGGATACCCTGAGCCAGAGTTGCACCAAACCCATCCCTTAGGCTCCCAGCACACTCCAACTAGGAGATAAATGTTTGTTGTGTTAAGCTTCTTAATTTGTAAAGAGTCTGAACCAAAGAAGGCTAATGGATTAATCTAGAGAAGAGTGGGATTTTCTAACCATATTATCATTATTTACTTTCTGATCTTTATGGAATGCATACTTAGAAACCGAACTTGCACTGGCTATGGATTAAAAGCAGCTTCTCCCATGACCAATGGATGAGGATAATGTTATAATTAAAATCTTACCTTCCCGTCCTAAGATACTGCCCCAGCATGCTGACAAAGAGATCCCAAAACAGTTCCAAGAAAACTAGAATTGAATCCAAGAGGGAAAAATAATTTGAAATCCATTAGGCTTATATAACACAGTGTTGTGTGCACCACAGTGATACTGGTTGCTAAAATTAATGTCTAAATACCTTCCTGCCAAAGTTAAATAGGCTTTCACTGTCAAGATATATTTATGGCAGTAATGATACCATCTGATTTCGTATTTGTTTTATAAGGGGAAAAACAGTTACACAAATGAGTCTTATAGCTTCACACCAACTCAACATTCCATCCTAAACACAGTTAACATCTTATTGTCTAATTCCAACTGTGCCTACACATTACAGTTCAATTTCTCCTACCGATGTGTAGGCTCTCAAATTCTTTAAGTCAAGTATTACAGGAGAAATAAAAAATATTAATTATTTAAAACTTAAAGGTTACTGTTATTTCCATCTACGTAGAGGAAGTCTTGTCCTAGGCAATTCCTGGGGACGTCCTATCATGTATTTTATACTGGACCTTTGATTTACTTCCTTTTGATTATAGGTTTTGGTATTGAACAGCACCTGGCATATAGCACCCAATCAAAAGCGTATGCGTAATCCAGGGATGGTGGGGTATACCAGCACTCAGAAGGCAGAGGCAAAAAGACTGGTGTAAGTTCAAGGCCAGCCAGGGCTATATGGTGACATCCTGTCTCAAAACAAACAGGGAAGTATTTGCCTGATGCATTGACGTGTGAACATGGCCCTCCCTCATTCAATCATCAGCACCATCCTAAGCCTCATTCCTTGTATGAGAAAAGAAGAACTACATCACCAGGAGAGAGGACAGTAACGATTGCTTTGTGAACATCAATGTAATATTGGGGGGTTTCTTTGGAAATATTCTGATCCTTGGGCTCCAACTGAATGTTTAACATTTAATGTTTAACTTTACCTTCGTTTAAGAATCACGGCATGTATCAGAGACTGACGACCTTTTCTTAAAATGGTGTAGGATCAAGCATGTCCAGCCTATAGCCATGGGTCACATCCATCCCAGGACAGGTAGGAATCAGCACAGCACATTTATACCTTAACTAATGCTTGGAGTTTGGAGGCCATCTATCCTTTGTTGCAGCTACTCAGTCCCATTACTGTCTGGAAAAGCTGCTGTCAGCAGTACATAAGTGAGCGGATGTAAGTACACCCCCATCAAATTTCATTGAAGTCTGCATTCACTAATTCCACATGCTTTCACTCCCTGTGGTATATTCTTTTTATTGTTTTACTTAGTAATCATTCTTGACTCTAGGAGTATAAAACAGACAACTGTCCACTCTGGCCTTGTGGGCTGCTCTTTACCAAAACTTTGGTATAGATAAAAAGTACAGTGTCCTGAATCTTCTCCATCTCCTTCTGTATTCTAGCTCTTCTGTTTACTGAAATGAGGATGGTATTTATCCCATGGAAGCCTTGCTCTTCCTCCACAGAGACATTGGTAACAGCAACTTCATCCTTGAGGTAGCGAGAATCTTGAAGGCCAAAGAGAAATAGACAGAGACAGGCTAAAAAGCCTGTGTGTTTTAAAAAACAACTGTGCTATTTGAACATCACAGTAAACATGTTTTCTTCTTACATGCCAATCAGGGAACTAATTTGGACATGGGATTTAATTAAATGCAGTTGGCTGTGTCACTAATACACTCCTCTCTCTTCATCATATTCTATTACACAGCAGTCACTTCTTCCTGGCACTTGTTATTGTAATGTGATGAGACCTCACCATAACATGTCATGGGGTGTACCAGGCAGCATCTTTTATTTTTATATGACTGGATTTTAATGGGATTTTATGATTCAGCTTTAGGACATCTAGCTTGCCAAGTCACTCAACAAAAGCTAAGGAAATTGTCTTAACTAGCGTACTGCAAGGAAATGGTTTAATTTAATACATCATAAAAATAATAAAAAGAAGAAAATAAAATGGATAGGGAAAGGGAAAATTGTTTTGGGGAAAAAAGATCTGGCTTTTTCCTAAATTAAGATTTTATGAAATAAAGTTTATCTTTTGTTTCTGACAGAGTTTATAGCTGCCATAGTCATGATTTTCTACCACCACCCAAAAGAAGACAGCTTCTCTTTTTAATCACATTTACTTTAAATGGTACTCAGCAAGTAGTCAGTCAGCTAGCCTTATTTCAGCAACCTGCTGGTAATGGAGCCTCGTAAAGGAACTATGCTTTAACCAAAATAATGGGGAGTTAAATGACACAGTTAAATTCATTTAAATAGAAGCAAGATAGCAGTGATGGGGGCAGAGAAACAGGAATTGAAGACAAAAAATAAGCCTAGTTCCTTTATGTGAGGCACCCAGGGAAAAGGTACACAGATGGCCACAAAGTGTATTATACCACAAGTCACAAACCGGTCCAAATCCTGAGCCCCTAAATAGTTATCTAGCCTGAGTGTTGAATGCCTGATGCACTGCATGGTGGCACAGACATATAGAGCAGGGCATCATAGGAGCTGTCTCTGGGCTCAGGCCAGGGTTGTGACTACACTAAAAATAATGAAAATTCATAATCATGTTCAGTATCATTATGGTATAAAAGATCAATAGACAAAAGTCAGTTGTATTTCTGGGCACTAGCAATTAAGAATGCAAAACCAAAATTAAAAAGTAATTGTATTTATAACATAAAAAAGAACAAACTATTATACTTTGGTGTAAATTTAAGGAAAGTGGAAAACATAAACCATACCAAGTTTTTTAAAAAAAAAAAGCATTTTTAAAAGAAATTTAAGATTTAAATACATGGAAAAACACTTCCAACTCTCAGATTAGACATTTTGATAGTAACAATTAAAGCTTCGAAATTAATCTAAAGAATCAGCATGATCCATATGGGAGTCCCAGATGCATTATTTTTTTTCATAAATTGGCAAGCAGACCCTAAAATGTATCTGGAAACACAAGGGACACAAAACAACCTTGAAAAACAATGAAGAGTAAAGAATGAGTACCAATTTTAAAATGAAACACAAATGAACTGTAATCGGGACAGCGTGGTATGTGTCAGTAAGTATAAATATACCCCAGTGGGACACAATCAGGAGTCCCGGAGTAGGGCTGGAAAGATGGTACAGTGGTTAAGAGTGCCTACTGATCTTGCAGAAGCCTCGGGTTCAGCTCCCTTCTTCCCCATTAGGCAGCTCAAGCCATCTGGAATTCCAGTTCCTGGGAATCCAAAGCCCTCTTCTGGTCTCTGCAAGCACCTGCACACACACGTGGTCCACATAAACTCATGTAGGCAAACACACAAACACACAAAAAAAAAATAAATGAATCTTGTTTCAACTTTATACTTTTGTGTGTTGATTTTCAAAAATATTTGAAGATAATTTGATGGAGAACAGTCATCTTTTCACTAAATCCTTGAGGATATTCACATACATGAGAAACAACTAAATAAAGGGGAAAAATATTACTGCCCATGGTTTTAGGTGTCAGTCAGTCAACCGAGGTGGGGTGGACCAAGTTAAAGCCTTGCGCACCATAGCAGCAAGGAACCAGTGAACACCTGGCTTCTGGGATTCCCTTTCCCTGTTTGATTCCAGTGCACTCCCTGGCTATGGGATAATGTTAAACCTTCCTGCCCCCTAGCTAATCCTCTCTGGAAAGGCACCGGTGGACACTCCACAGGTGTGCTTTACCACTCTCTTAGGAAACTCTCAATGCCATAGAGTTGGTGACCAACATAGGGAAGGATGGAGCAGGATCTCTGTCATACAAAGGGCTTAGCTAAAAAGTGGGTCATAGACCTAACTGTATGAGGTTAAACTCCAGGATTCTTAGAAAAGAACACAGAGTTCGTCTTCACAACTTTGTGGGAGCAAAGACTTCCTAGATAAACCCAAAAGTATAAAATGACAAAACAAAAGTAAAACCAAAAACAACCAACAACTCTAAAATCAGGCAAATTGACCTTATCAAAATGAAGTCTTTCTTGCCTCAAATGATACTTATCAAGAACATGAAAAGAATAAAATTATTTATTTTCCATCATTAAAGGCAGAATTTTATTTTAAAGGAAGCTGGAGAGATCTCAGCAGTTAAGAGCCCTGGCTGCTCTTCTAAGAGGGCTCACAACCACCTTTAACTCCAGCTCTTGGAGATCTGACACTCTCTTCTGCACTTTACTGATACTCAAACACACCTGCCATATACTCACATAGACACACATAGTCACACATAAAAATACAAAGTAAATCTTTAAAAAGCTATCACTCTGACATAAATTCAAAGTCCACCCTTCCTAAGCTAAAACTAAAAAGCCGATAAGAGAGTTGACAATGATGCAGAGAAGACAGAGCTCTGATCCACTTCTGGTAGAAATGTGAAATGATGCAGATACTTTGGAACATAGTTTAGCAGCTTTTCAAAAGGATAAACACGGTTATCCTATGATCTAGCATTTCTACTCCAAAGCACTCATGTAAAAAAAAAAAATACATGTCCAAAACTTTGTTCATGATGTTTATAGAAACATTATTCACGATAACCAAAATATAGAAACCTCAAGTGATTATCAGCTGTTAAGTAGGTAATGGAAGAATTATTAAGGAAATGAAGTGCTAGTCCATAGAGTTAGTAACAACTGTACGGCATGAATGAAGACAGTGACCCAAGACCACATACTGTATAATCTCATTATAAAATGTCTAGATCACCTAGGACTAACAGGGCTGGGAAATGAGTGACTGCTAATAGGTCCAGGGTTGTCTTTTTGTTGTTTGCTTGTTTGTTTGGTATGGTTAAAAAAAAAGTTTAAAAATTATGGTGATATTTACTTAACTGTAACTATACTAAAATAAAATTGGATTATGCACTTCTTTGTCAGTGCTGGGATTGAAAGCAGAGCCTTGGCCATACTTTGCAAATACTCTGCTGCCGAGCAATATGCCAAGTCCATAAGAGTGTACTATAAATGAGTAAGTTCAGGCCAGCATGCTGGCTCAGCAGCCATCACGATCCTTGCTTCCTGAAGATGGAGGCCTGATGACCTGAGCTTGACCCCCAGGACCTATGTAAACTCCACAAAGTTGTTGCACACACACTAGAGTATACAAGACTACATATACAGTATCATATACACATTAATAATAATAATAAACTAATATCAATAATAAATAAGATTTTAAATGAGTAAATGCAACACATAAGATTACATGGAAATAGGCTGCTGTAAACAAGACTCCATCATTCCTCTTTCTGAAGGAGCCGCCGTGACTCAGGGCAGCTGACCTGAAGCATATGAGCAGCCTTGGTTTCCAGCAGGCTCTGTGATTTTTCTTCCCAGACGCCCCAGCACCATGCTTGTACCCTCAGGCTATGAGGCACATTAAAGAGCAAGCTTGTTTTTCTTTCTTCTTTCTTGTTTATCCAATTGTTAACCCTGCTACTTTACAAGAGTAAAAAGAAAAATGACCTCTGTGGTAGGGTGTTCATAAAATTCTTTAAAAGTTGGCTTCCTCTCTTGTCTGAGTGGAAGGGACACCCAGCCAAATACATGCCCACTCCCCAACACCCTGCCACCCCAACACCCACATGGTAAAAACAATGGACATTCTCACACCTTTATCTCCCTTGAGGCTCTGACAGCTTGTCTAGATCCAAGTTGTGTGTGAAAGTTTAGCTGGAGGAAGGAGTTAACTGGTCCCTTCACACCACACTATTGACCCATTAGTGTTGAAGGTACTATAAGCTAATCCTAAAACAAGTGAGATGGTCCAGGGTGGGAATCAACAACCCTTTTCTTTCTTTTATTCCTTTTTGGTGCTGTTGTTCAGGGAGGAGGTTGTTGTTGTTGTTTGTTTGTGCTTTTCTGAGACTGAGTCTCACCACATAGCTCATGGTGACCTCGAATGCAAGATCTCCGGAGTCTTAGCCCCTTAAATGCTAGGACTGCAAACATCTGCCCAGCATGCCCTGCTTGATAATCATCTTAAAGGGACAGATATCTGCCCCCAGCCAATGGAAGTTCTGCATTATACTAACATCAAGCCTTCTGCCCTCCTCTGACTTCCGGAGTACCTTTCTTCCCTCTTGCGTGAAGAGTCACAACTTTGGATCCTGAAGAACTCAGCTTCTCTCCCCCCTCAGGGGAGTAGAAGACTTTGTTTTATAAAGCCTCAAATTACAAAGCAATATTACGGTAATTAAAATACTGGCTGACATTTACTGAGGGCTTACTAAGTCTCAAGCATGGCACAAAGAATGTCTTATGACAATTAAATGAGCCCATCCCTCCCCAGCATTGTGGAGGACTGATGGCCATTCCCATCGGCGAGGAAATGGAAGCTCAATAGTATATGTCTCTGGGAAGAATAAGATTTTAGCCAGCAACTTGTGATTCCAGAGTTTGTGACCCTCCTTAACGCTGTGTGTATTTGAATTGTAGAGTTGGCTGGGCTTCATGTAGGCTTCTTCAAAACCTAGAGAAAGCAACGTCTCTGACTCCAAAGAAATCTGGATCTCTAAAACGAAGGGAATAGAAGAGATCACGGAAGGCAGAGACCTAGGCCCCATTGCCTCCAGAACCCAACACTCAAGAGCCTTGATGGAGTAAAAGTGTGGGCCTCTGGGAAATGAGCAGCAAGTGTTGTCAAGATGGTATAAAGTTCCTACACCCACACTGGGAAGAAACAGAATAGTAAGCACTTATTTCCCAGCCCTTGGGAAAAGATGCAAATAACCCTGATGACACTTCATACCTAATAGACTAATGAGGTTGGAAGTTGGTGGAGTTTAATTTAACTAACTGAAATGTGAGTTTGCTCAGAGCCACAGGACAAATCCAAAACTACATAGGTGGAAACGGAGGGAAAAGATACTTTAATAAAAGATGATATCTGTGAGATGGCTGAAAATGCAGGGAGGTTAAATTTCTTGTTTGAAGGAGTTGGCCGCATAAGAGATGGTTTTCAAGGGTGAGAGGAAAGGCGTGAATGATTGAAGCTCATCTCGATGATAACAGCATGGAGGAGTACTTACTCCTCCATGTACTTACTCCAGGAACACAGACTCACTCTGTTCTGTTTCTATGCTAAACCACAGGGGACTGAGCAACAAATACTTGTGTTGCTTCCTCCTGAAAAGTTAGGGTGTGACTGTAAAACTTACTATGACTTAAAAAAAAGAGTTAGGGTGTGACTATAAAACCTACTAACTATGACTAAAATAAAAGCTAGGGTGTGATTATGTTAACCTACTAACATCAAAGTTAATGTGTTTGCTTCAAATTCTCATCTATTGTCCAGTAATTTCTACTTGACACAATTCTCTTTAAGAGCCTCTAAATTCTATTGTCTCTAAGGATAATTCCTTCCCTAACATCCCCATCTCAGATGCTAACTACTCAGAACCCCCTGAAGGTTCACCCTGCCCTAATAAGTCCAACTATGATATCTCTGGTCAACAGGTCTTTATAGACATATATGGAGTAGATGAAAATCAAAGTTACAAGGTGAATAACTGGAAATTAAAAGGTGTTTCTTTTGGATTTGGTAGTGATAGTACTTGTCTGGATTTAAGGAAAAGTGAAAAAGACCTACCTAAAATGGGAGGGATTCCAAGGGTGGACTACAATATTTTTTTTAAGTTTTCCCTGTAGGACAATGGAGGAGAGCGATAGGGAGGAAAATAGGATGGTAAACCTTATTTGGAGGGTCCTTTCTGTGCTCCCACTGGACCAGTGAGCAGGCCCAGCCTTGAAATGCAAAACTCCTCCCATGAGATCATGGGTGTGCAACTGTATCACTGGTGCCAAAAGCCATGCATCCATCCAGATGAGTGTGGCCAAGATTAACAAGGTCACAGGCTGGCTTAATGGCCAGCTTCAAACCCATGCTATCTGCAGGACTGTTCTCAGGATAGGCCAGTCAGAACATCCTAGTCTCTGATTGACTAAGGCTAATGGAATCGTCTCAAATAACTTATGACAAGAAAAGAGTAGAAAATATTGGTCATAAATAAATGTGAAAAGTATAAAAAGTTATTTGAAGGGGAAACTGGGGGGATTAAATATAAGGTCAACACAGAAAGAGAAGGATTGGAAATTAACAGTCAGATTATTTGAAAAAGTTGTAAGAAATCATATTATTATCTATTTATCTAAAACTATATATAATACAGATAAGTCTATGTGTATACATATATGCTGGATAGCTTTATGTCAACTTGACACAAGCTAAAGTCATCCAAAAGGAGGAAAACTCAACTGAAAAAAACAAAAAAACAAAACAAAACAAAAAATGCCTCATCAAGATCAGGTTCTAGGCAATCATATAAGGCATTTTCCTAATTAGTGATTGATAGGGAAGGACCCAGTGTTGGTACTACTTTTTAATATATTTTATTTGAGTCCCTATACCTCTACCTCTCTTCCACCAATCCTCCCTCCGCCCCCGCCAACACTAGGTAGGAGAGAAGAAGGTTAGAAGAAACAAGAGATGTAGACCTCTTTACACTTAGTAACGGCTGGTTAGGGTCATTGGGTTCTTTGGAGCAATATCAATCTCAGTTGTCAGGATATCCAGCAGTCCAGCAACAGCAAACACAGGAGAGGATGAACCAGCAGCAGCCTTCTTCCTCCTCTCTCTCTGTCTCTGTCTCTCTGTCTCTCTGTCTCTCTCCCTCAGCATCCCTTTCTCTCTTTGGGAGTCCTCAGAATTCCACTTACTGCAGCTGGCAAAGACCATGCCCCTTTGCAAGCCACACAAGTAAATTATCAACTGTGCAGAAACTAAAAACTTCCACTACAGCCCAGCCCACTGTGGTTGGGGCCATCCCTTGCCTGGTGTTCCTGGGTTCTATAAGAAAGCAGGCTGAGCGAGCCATGGAAGCAAGCAGTAAGAAACACCCCTCCATGACCTCTACATCAGCTCCTACCTCCAGGTTCCTGGCCTGTTTGAGTTCCTATCCTGTCTTTTTTTTTTTTTTAACAAAGAACAATAATGTGGAAGTGTAAGCCAAACAAACCTTTTCCTCCCCAACTTTCTTTTTGGTTATGATGTTTCATTACAGCAATAGAATCCATAACTAAGACAATAGATATAGTATTTATTTTCAATTTTATAAGATTTATAAATTTATTATAAATTATATATTATAATATTATATGTTCTATTATATAAATATTATAATATTTTAATTATATATTATAATTAAAGATGATAACAGAGGAAACAAATAAGATACAAAAAGACATAGAGGAAGATAAACTGAAACAGAATATTGCCATCCGTAAAGAAATAGAGGAAGCTGCAGCCAAACAGTTTATGGCCTTTAGAAAGGAAATGCTTAAAGCACTAAATGAAATAAAAGAAACAGAGTTGAAGGAACTAAAAGAAAAACAGGAAAGTACAATCAGACAGGTGAAGGAAGTAAACAAAACAACTCAAGACCTGAAGATAGAATTGGAAAAATTAAAGAAAACACAAATGGAGGAAATAATGGAAAGGAAGAATCTAGGGAAGAAAACAGGAACTACCAGAGGTAAGCATAACCAACAGACTACAAGAGATGGAAGAAAGAATCTCAGGAGTAGAAGATACAATGGAAGAAATTGATGTATCTGTCAAAGAAAATGTTAAATCCAAAAAATTCCTGACACAGACTGTCCAAGAAATCCAAGACAATATGAAAAGACAAAACCTAAGAATAATAGGTAGCAAGGAAAAAGAAGACTCCCTTCTCCAAAGCCCAGAAAATATTTTCAAAAAAATCATTGAAGATAATTTCCCCAAGTTAAAGGGGAGGCCAATAAGAATACATGAAGCCTACAGAACACCCAACAAATTTGACCAGAAAAGAAAATCCTCCCGCCACATAATAATCAAAACAGTAAGTATACAGAACAAAGAAAAAATACTAAAAGCTGCAAGGGAAAAAGGCCAAGTAACATATAATGGCAAACCCATTAGAATCACACCTGACTTTTCAACAGAGACTATGAAAGCCAGAAGGGCCTGGACAGATATCATGCAGACCCTAAGAGAACACAGATGTCAGCCCAGGCTACTATACCCCGCAAAACTCTCAGTCCTCATAGACGGAGAAAACAAGATATTCACTGACAAAAACAAATTTCAACAATACCTACAAACAAATCCAGCATTACAGAAGACACTGGAAGGGAAAATTCAACCCCAAAAAAATAGCTTCTTTCAAGAAAACATGGGGAATAATTAACCTTACTACAGTAAAATAAAAAGCAACCAAGCACACAACCTGATGATCACAGCCAACATCAAAATCAAACGATCTAACAGCCACTGGTCATTAATCTCTCTCAACATCAATGGACTCAACTCTCCAATAAAAAGACACAGATTAACAGAATGGATATGTAAACAACCCAGCAATCTGTTGCATACAAGAAGCACACCTAAGACACAAAGATAGACATTACCTGAGGGTAAAGGGTTGGAAGACAACTTTCCAAGCAAACGGACCCAAGAAGCAAGCAGGAGTAGCCATTCTAATATCTGATAAAATAAACTTTCAACCAAAATTAATAAAAAGAGATGGGGAAGGACACTACATACTCATCAAAGGAAAACTCCACCAGGAAGACATCACAATCCTGAACATCTATGCCCCAAATAGAAGAGCACCCACATTTGTTAAAGAAACATTGATAAAATTTAAACCACATATAGATCCCCACAAATTAATAGTGGGAGACTTCAACACCCCACTCTCATCAAAGGACAGGTCAACAAAACAGAAATTAAATAAACAATGTCTCCGACAGAGGTCATGAAACAAATGGACCTAACAGACATTTACAGAACTTTACACCCAAACACAAAAGAATTTACCTTCTTCTCAGCACCTCATGGAACCTTCTCCAAAATAGACCATATAGTTGGTCACAAAGCAAGCCTCAACAGATACAAGAAGATTGAAATAATCCCTTGTATCTTGTCTGATCACCATGGAATAAAGCTGGACCTCAACAATAACAGAAATGGTAAAAAGCCTACACACACATGGAAACTGAACAACTTGTTACTAAATGACAGCTGGGTCAGGGAAGAAATAAAGAAAGAAATTAAAGTCTTTCTAGAAATCAATGAAAATGAAGACACAACATACCCAAACTTGTGGGACACAATGAAAGCAGTGCTAAGAGGAAAGTTCATAGCACTAAGTGCCTTCAAGAAGAAATTTGAGACAGCTCATTCAAGCAACTTAATGGCTCACTTAAAAACCCTAGAAAAAGAAGAAGCAGACACACCAAGAAGGAGTAGACAGATGGAAATAATCAAACTCAGGGCTGAAATCAATCAATTGGAAACAAATAAAACAATTCAAAGAATTAATGAAACCAAGAGCTGGTTCTTTGAGAAAATCAACAAGATAGACAAACCCTTAGCCAAGCTAACTAAAAGGCAGAGAGACACCACCCAAATCAACAAAATCAGAAATGAAAAGGGGGACATAACTACAGACACTGAGGAAATCCAAACAATCATTAGGACTTACTTCAAAAGTCTATATGCCACAAAATTTGAAAATCTAAATGAAATGGACAATTTTCTTGATCGATTTGACTTACCAAAGCTGAAACAGGACCAGGTAAATCAACTAAATAGACCTATATCCCCCAAAGAAATAGAAGCGGTCATCAAAAGTCTCCCGTCCAAAAAAAGCCCAGGACCAGATGGTTTCAGCACAGAATTCTACCAGACCTTCTAAGAAGAGCTAACACCAATTCTCTTCAAACTATTCCACAAAATTGAAACAGAAGGAACCTTACCAAACTCATTCTGTGAAGCCACAGTCACCTTGGTACCTAAACCTCACAAAGACTCAACAAAGAAAGAGAATTTCAGGCCAATCTCCCTTATGAACATTGATGCAAAAATACTTAACAAAATACTTGCAAACCGAACCCAAGAACACATCAAAGATATTATCCATTATGACCAAGTAGGCTTCATCCCAGGTATGCAGGGGTGGTTCAATATACGGAAATCCATCAATGTGATCCACCATATTAACAAACTGAAAGAAAAAAAAAACCACATGATAATCTCCCTAGATGCTGAAAAAGCATTCGACAAAATCCAACATCCATTCATGTTTAAAGTATTGGAGAGATCAGGGATACAAGGCACATATCTAAACATAGTAAAGGCGATATACAGCAAGCCTATAGCTAACATCAAACCAAACGGAGAGAAACTTAAAGCAATCCCACTAACATCAGGGACAAGGCAAGGCTGCCCACTCTCCCCATATCTCTTCAACATAGTGCTGGAAGTCCTTGCTAGAGCAATAAGACAGTTGAAGGAGATCAAGGGGATACAGATTGGAAAAGAAGAAGTCAAATTATCACTATTTGCAGATGATATGATAGTATACGTTAGTGACCCCAAAAACTCCACCAGGGAACTCCTACAGCTGATAAACACCTTCAACAAAGTGGCCGGATACAAAATTAACTCAAAAAAATCAGTAGCCCTCCTGTATACAAAAGACAAAAGGGCTGAAAAAGAAATTAGGGAAACAACACCCTTCACAATACCCACAAATGACATAAGGTACCTTGGAGTAACCCTAACCAAGGAAGTCAAAGACTTGTATGAAAAAAATTTCCAGTTTCTGAAGAAAGAATTAGAAGAAGATATGAGAAGATGGAAAGATCTCCCATGCTCATGGCTTGGCAGGATTAACATAGTAAAAATGGCCATTTTACCAAAAGCAATCTACAGATGCAATGCAATTCCCATCAAATTACCAACACAATTCTTTACAGACCTGGAAAGAAAAATTCTCAACTTCATATGGAATAACAAGAAACCCAGAATTGCTAAAACAATCCTCTACAATAAAAGATCTTCTGGAGGTATCTCTATCCCTGATCTTAAGTTGTACTATAGAGCAACAGTTTTAAAAACTGCATGGTACTGGCATAGAAACAGAATGGTGGATCAATGGAACCGAACAGAGGACCTAGAAATAAACCCACACACTTACGGACACCTGATCTTTGACAAATCCGCCAAAACCATACAATGGAAAAAAGATAGCATCTTCAACAAATGGTGCTGGTCCAACTGGATGTCTACATGTAGAAAAATGAAAATAGATCCATACTTATCACCCTATACAAAACTGAAGTCCAAGTGGATCAAAGACCTCAACATAAAACCAGACACATTAAATCGGCTAGAAAAAAAAGTGGGGAATACCCTAGAACTCATTGGTACAGGAGAAAACTTCCTGAACAGAACACCAACAGCACACGCTCTAAGAGCAACAATCAATAAATGGGACCTAATGAAACTGAAAAGCTTCTGTAAAGCAAAGGACACCGTCATCAAAACAAAGCGACCGCCTACAGATTGGGAAAGAATCTTCACCAACCCTTTATCTGACAGAGGACTCATATCCAGTATATATGAAGAACTAAACAAGCTGAAAAGCAGCAAACCAAGTAATCCACTTAAAAAATGGGGAACAGAGCTAAACAGAGAATTCTCAATAGAGCAATATCGAATGGCAGAGAAGCACTTAAAGAAATGCTCAGCCTCATTAGCCATTAGGGAAATGCAAATCAAAACGACCCTGAGATTTCACCTTATACCCATGAGAATGGCCAAGATCAAAAACTCAAGTGACAACACAAGCTGGAGAGGTTGTGGAGAAAGGGGAACCCTTCTCCACTGCTGGTGGGAATGTTAACTTGTACAACCACTCTGGAAAGCAATCTGGTGCTTTCTCAGACAACTAGGAATAGTGTTTCCTTCAAGATCCAGCCATACCACTCCTAGGCATATATCCAAAAGAGGCTCAAGTACACAAAAAGGACATTTGCTCAACCATGTTTATAGCAGCTTTATTTGTAATAGCCAGAAGCTGGAAACAACCCAGATGCCCCTCAACTGAAGAATGGATGCAGAAATTGTGGTACATCTACACAATGGAATAGTACTCAGCAATGAAAAACAAGGAAATCATGAAATTTGCGGGTAAATGGTGGGACCTGGAAAGGATCATCCTGAGTGAGTTGTCCCAGAAGCAAAAAGACACACACGGTATATACTCACTCATATAGACATACAACGTAGGACAAACCCACCAAAATCTATGTATCTAAAGAAACTAAGCAAGAGAGAGGACCCTAACTAAAATGTTCAATCCCCACCTGAAAGGCAAAGAGGATGGACATCAGAAGAAGAAGAAAATAGGAAACAACCTAGAAACCTGCTACAGAGGGCCTCTGAAAGTCAGAAGAAATCAGGAAACAAACTAGGAACATACCACATAAGGCCTCTGAAAGCCTCGGCCCTGCAAACTATCAAAGCAGATGCTGAGCCTGATGGCCAACTGTCGGGCAGAGTGAATGGAATTTTATGTAAGAAGTGGGAAATAGTAAGAGCTGGAGAGGACAGGAACTCCACAAGGAGAGCAACAGAACAAGAAAATTTGAACACAGAGAACTTCCCAGAGACCCATACTCCAACCAAGGACTATTCAAAGAGATAACCCAGAACCCCTGCACAGATGTAGCCCATGGCAGCTCAGTGTCCAAGTGGGTTACCTAGTAATGGGAAGAGGGACTGCCTCTGACATAATCTGATTGGCCTGCTCTTTGATCACCTCCTCCTGAGGGGGAGCAGCTCTACCAGGCCACAGAAGAGGACAATGCAGCCATGTTTGACAAGAACTGATAGACTAAGATCAGAAAGGAGAGGAGATCCTCCCCTATCAGTGGACTTGGGGAGGCACATGCATGCAGAAACAGAAGGGAGGGTGGGATCGGGTGGGGAGGAGGGAGGGGCGTATGGGAGGATACAAAATTAATAAAGTGTAATTAATAAATAAAAAAGATTTATAAATTTATTATAAATTATATATTATAATATTATATGTTCTATTATATAAATAAAATATTTTAATTATATATTATAATAGTATAATTACTATAAATTATATATTATAAATATAATATAAATTTATATTTTTATAAATTTTATAAATTATAATTTATTAAAACTTGCAAATAAATAAAAGAATACTACACACTAAAATTAATAAGATCCAAAGTCTATACAACTCAGTTAAGTTCTGTACAGTTATAATATCATTTGCAACAGACGCTGTGCGGCTTCACAGTAAATTACATATATAATTTAAAGGAAATTTTCTGGATGGCTATGCCCTCCAAGAGCCATAGACTATCTAACAAACTCCCAAGAAAGCAGAGATGCTCCCTTACAAATTGCTGGTCAGGGGAGTCCGAGAGCCTCAAAACATGATAGGTTATTGCTGCGAATCCCTGTTGCTGAAGACACCATGCAATTTGGTCACAGAGTCTGAAGGACCTGAGCTGGATCTGATCTGAAAGCCATCATGCAAGCTACCAAGGGAGGGAAGGAAACAGTAGTCCTACCCAGCTGTAATAGCTATGAACCATAACAATGACCAGCATGGCAGGATGTCCCTAAGGCTGCAGCAGTGGCACACACACCTTGGCAGCAACCAAAAGCTCTCTAATGGGACTTAAGATGGAAACAAGACTTAACAAAATGGAAATCATGTCTGATGCGGGAAACCTAGCCAACCAACCAGGGCTAGTAAAGTCATGGCTCTTGGAGGAGAACGTACAACCATCACTTTACTAAACAAGCATAATCCATAACTATATTTTAAATGTCTATCCTCATATCCATGGTTAAATGTAGCTTTCACTCCCATCAAAGAAACTTCTTGAAACAGAGATCATTACAGAAAATGATAACTGATCAAAATGCAGAAAACAAGTGATTGTATGGGGCCCAGCCACAAGTGATCCATCTACAGCACGATTCCTGCACCCAAGGCTCAGAGAATATCCCAGAAGAGGAGGTGGAAATACTGTAAGAGCCAGAAGAAGGGGAAGTCTGCTGTGAGATTGCATCTTCTAGAACTGCAAGGAAAGCTGCACTCATGAAGTCACACCAACATGGCGGCCTAAATAAGATTTGGACAAGGAGGACACCAACAGGCATTCTAACACAGAAGGGCAAAACCAGGACATAACCATAGGAAAAGAACTACAGGCAACTAAAGAGTGCTACAAGCGAAAGAAAATAATGTTTCTCAGGGAAGATACCCCTAATAGGTTATTGAGGACCAAGTGGTCAGCCCTGAAATCATTCACATACAAATAGAATTTTATGGACTGAGGAGATTGTTTATATCTTCAGTAATATAATACTCACATACATACATGTCGTGAAGAGAGTGTAGAGGAAGGAAAAGGAAAGAGAAAATGATATAATTAATTTTTATTTAAAAAAATTAAGTTCCCTCTCAATTGGAAAGGAGGGGTACAGCAATGGACAATTACATTTCATAACTCTTCATACAAATAGTTTTTTTAAGTCACATGTTCTTACTGCTTTGATAAAACATAAGACTTTTTTAGAATATCGGTAATAATCACACAGTAGCTCATATAGCATTTCCCTCTTTCTGAATTTCTGAAGCAATACAATACTGGCCTAACAAAGAAATAGGACAAGGTTCGACTCTCCCCTGTTACATGGACATAAGAATCACAGGATAGCAGAAATGTTTGCACATTTAATGGATGCAAAGGATGGGGATATGAAGCCATGGTCCTGTATGTACCCCTCAAGGGCTGCTGTCAGATTTTCTGGATAATGATTACATCTATGAATTACTCTACAGGGATTGGGTTTGGGTTTCACTTCATCTTCTCCATAGCAGTCAACTTCCACTCCAAACTCTCTTTCAACAAGACACAGACAGAGAAGCCCTCCATCTTATAGAACATGCCTTGTTCATGAGCCCCAGCTAATTTTTAACCTTAAATCTTAGAGAGAAAATTATTTTTTTCAATCTGGAAACCACAGTTTCTGCCACTTTCAGCCTTAGTTTACATATGAAGCATTTTGCTGTTCAAGTTCTGTGCTCAGAGTTGAACATTTTGAAGATGGATGGGAGAACTAAGAGGGGAAGGGATGAGAGTGTTCAGAGAGGCCTTAACAGACAACATGGAAGCACGTTTCTGCTCAAAGGACAAGCATGTATACCAAGAGCTTCTGGGCACGTATATGGACAGACATGGTTCGAGGCTCGGTTGTTAAACACTTGCAAAACATTCATGAGGCCATCTTTCAATCCACAGCACCATGAGAGTGTAGAGGAGAGGACCAGAGATAAGGGAGCTGGGGAGAAGGGATAAGTAAGGATGTGAGAGGGGCCAGAAGAATGTGAAAGACTGGGGGAAAGGCCACCAAGTCAAGTCATCCCACATTTCAGAATGTAACCCCAGAATTTTTTTTTAATTTTTCATCAATTACACTTTATTCATTCTGCATCCCCCCATAAGCCCCTCCCTCCTCCCCTCCCAATCCCACCCTCCCAATCCCTCTGCTTGCATGTCACTCCCCAAGTCCACTAATAGGGGAGGTTCTCCTCTCCTTTCTGATCTTAGTCTGTCAGTTCACATCAAAAGTGGCTGCATTGTCCTCTACTATGGCCTGGTAAGGCTGCTCCCCCCCAGGGGGAGGTGATCAGAGAGCAGGCCAATCAGATTATGTCAGAGGCAGTCCCTCTTCACATTACTATGTAACCCAATTGGACTCTGAACTGCCCTGGGCTACATCTGTGCAGGGGTTCTGGGTTATCTCCATGAATAGTCCTTGTAACCCCAGAATTTAGAAAATTTTATCACAAGGATGTGGTTTTGTTTTTTGTTTGTTTGTTTGTTTGTTTGTTTGTTTGTTTTAATTCAGCCCTGGACAGGGTGCAGGCTAGCAGGAGTACTGCTAACTAGTCAGTCGATACTCACCCACTCAACAATATCTGAGCCCCAACAGATCAGGCACACTCTAGGCTCTGGGACAGAGTCCGTGAAGACTGAAGGCCTGACCAAGAAAACGGCCATTTCTAGGGTTCTGGGCTGAGTAAGCATGGCTGAGCAAATAAACAAGAATAAGATCAAGTCCAAACTGAAATCACACTTGAATGGTAGACTTTTTAACTCTCTTAAAACTTGTCTGTAAAGGATAATAAGATGTAAATGAGAAAGTATTCAATGATGACAAATACCTGTTACATGTCCTTAAGAAGAAAACGTATTATAATGATTTAGATAGTGTTGCTATCAACAAATAAATATATCAATGAAGAGCCACAAAAGAGAAAAGTATACTTTAAAAGTCAGAATATTTGGTGGAATTTTCTTTTTTTGATTTTTTAAAGTTTATTTATTTTTTTATTACTTACAGTTTATTCAGTTTGTATCCCAGCTGTAGCCCCCTCACTCGTCCCCTCCCAATCCCACTTTCCCTCCCTCTTCTCCTCCCATGTCCCTCACTCAGTCCACTGAGAGGGAAGGTTCTCCTCCACTTCCATCTGATCCTAGTCTATCAGTTCTCATCAGAACTGGCTGCATTTTCTTTCTTTGTGAACCCCCCTTAGGGGGAGGTGATTAAAGAGTAGGTCACTGAGTTCATGTCAGAGACAGTCTCTGTTCCCATTACTAGGGTGCCCACTTGGACACTGAGCTGCCACGGGCTATATCTGTGCTGGGGTTCTAGGTTATCTCCATAGATAACCTGGTTGGAGTATCAGTCTCAAAAACAAAAAACAAAACAAAACAAACAAACAAACAAAAACCCTGGGCCCAGATTTTTTTTTTCTCCTTGTGAAGCTCCTGTTCCCTCCAGATCTTTCTATCTCTCCCTTCTTTCATAAGGTTCCCTACACTCTGCCCAAAGTGTGGCTATGGGTCTCAGACTCTGCTTTAATACTCTGAAAAAAGTCATCCAGAGGCCCTTTGTGGGTAGACTCCTGTCGTGTTCCCTGTTTTCTCCCTCTTCCAATGTCTGTCCCGTTTGCCTTTCTGGATGGAGATAGAGAATCATACCCAGGGTCCTCTTACTTGATGAGCTTCTTTAGGTATACAAATTTTTGTATGATTCTCCTATATTATGTCTAATATTCACTTATGAGTGAGTATATACCATGTGTGTCTTTCTGCTTCTGAGACACCTCACCCAAGATGATCCTTTCCAGTTCCCACCATTTGCCTGCAAATTTCATGATTTCCTTCATTTTAAATGTTGAGTAGTATTCCATTGTATAAATGTACCACAATTTCTGAATCCATTCCTCAGTTGAGGGATATCTGGGTTGTTTCCAGCTTCTGGCTATTACGAATAAATCTGCTATGAATACGGTTGAGCAAATGTCCTTTTTGTGTACTTGAGCCTCTTTTGGATATATGCCTAGGAGTGCTATAGCTGGATCTTGAGGAAGCACTATTCCTAATTGTCTAAGAAAGCACCAGATTGATTTCCGAAGTGATTGTACAAATTTACATTCTCACCAGAAATGGAGGAGGGTTCCCCTTTCTCCACATCCTCTCCAGCATGTGTTGTCACTTGCATTTTTTTTTTTTATCTTAGCCATTCTGATGGGTGTAAGGTGAAATCTCAGGGTTGTTTTGATTTGCATTTCCCTGATGACTAAGGATGTTGAGCATTTCTTTAAGTGTTTCTCTGCCATTCATTATTCCTCTATTGAGAATTCCATGTTTAGCTATGAACCCCATTTTTTAATTGGATTACTTGATTTATTGCCTTTTAAGTTCTTAAGTTCTTTATGTATTCAGGATATTAGTCCTCTGTCAGATATAGGGTTAGTGAAGATCCTTTCCCAGTCTGTAGGCTGTTCTTTTGTCCTGACAACAGTATCCTTTGCTTTACAGAAGCTTTTCAGTTTCATGAGGTCCCATTTATTGATTGTTGGTCTTAGAGCCTGTGCTGTTGGTGTTCTGTTCAGGAAGTTGTCTCCTGTGCCAATGAGTTCAAGGCTTTTCCCCAATTTTCTTCTAACAGGTTTAGTGTGTCTGGTTTTATATTTAGGTCTTTGAGCCACTTGGACTTTAGTTTTGAGCAAGGTGATAAGTATGGATCTATTTGCATTTTTCTACATGTAGATATCCAGTTAGACCAGCACCATTTGTTGAAGATGCTATCTTTTTTCCATTGTATGGTTTTGGCATCTTTGTCAAAAATCAGGTGTCCATATGTATGTTGGTTTATTTCAGTGTCCTCTATTAGATTACATAGATCCACCAGCCTCTTTCTATGCCAGCACCATGCAGTTTCTATTACTGTTGCTCTGTAGTAAAGCTTGAGATCAGGGATGGAGATACCTCCAGAAGATCTTTTTTAATAGAGGATTTAGTGATTCTGGGTTTCTTGTTATTCCGTATGAAGTTGAGAATTTTTCTTTCAAGGTCTGTAAAGAATTGTGTTGGTAATTTGATGATAATTGCATTGAATCTGTAGATTGCTTTTGGTAAGATGGCCATTTTTACTATGTTAAACCTGCCAAGCCATGAGCATGGGAGGTATTTTCATCTTCTGAGATCTTCTTCTAATTCTTTCTTCAGAAACTGGAAATTTTTTTCATACAAGTCTTTGATTTGCTTGGTTAGAGTCACAACAAGGAACTTTAAGTCCTCTGTGGCTATTGTGAAGGGTGTTGTTTCCCTACTTTCTTTCTCAGCCCATTTGTCTTTTGTATACAGGAGGGCTACTGGTTTTGAGTTAATTTTCTATCCAGCCACTTTGCTTAAGATGTTTATCAGCTGTAGGAGTTCCCTGGTAGAATTTTGGGGGTCACTCATGTATACTATCGTATCATCTGCAAATAGTGATACTTTGACTTCTTCCTTTCCGAACTGAATGCCCTTTAATTGTCTTAATGCTCTAGCAAGGACTTCAAGAACTATGTGAAAGAGAAAAGGAGAGAGTAGGCAGCTTTGTCTTGTCCCTGATTTCAGTGGAATTGACTTAAGTTCTTGCCATTTAGTTTGATGTTGGTTATAGGTTTACTGTATATTGCCTTTGCTAGGTTTAGGTAAGTGCCTTGTATCCCTGATCTCTCCAGGACTTTAAACATAAACGAATGTTGAATTTTATCAAACCCTTTTTCAGCATCTAAGATTATCATATGGTCTTTTTCTTACAGTTTGTTTATATGGTGGATTACGTTGATGGATTTCCATATATTGAACCATCCCTGCATACCTGGGATGAAGCCTATTTGGTCATCATGGATGATATCTTTGATGTGTTCTTCGATTCAGTTTGCAAGTATTTTGTTGAGTATTTTTGCATCAGTGTTCATAAGGGAAATTGACCTGAAGCTCTCTTTCTTTGTTGGGTCTTTGTGAAGTTTAGGTATCAAGGTGACTATGGCTTTGTAGAATGAGTTTGGTAGTGTTCCTTCTGTTTCTATTTTGTGGGATAGTTTGAACAGTGTTGGTGTTAACTCTTCTTTGAAGGTCTGGTAGAATTCTGCACTAAAACCATCTGGCCCTGGGCTTTTGTTGTTGTTGTTGTTGTTGTTAGGAGATTTTTGATGACAGCTTCTATTTCATTAGGGAATATAGGACTATTTAATTTATTTATTTGCTCTTGGTTCAGCTTTGGTAAGTGGAATTGATCAAGAAAATTGTCCATTTCATTTAGATTTTCAAAATTTGTGGTATATAGGCTTTTCAAATAAGACGTAATGATTGTTTGGATTTCCTCAGTTTCTGATTTTGTTAATTTGGATAGTGTCTCTTAGCCTTTTAGTTAGTTTGGCTAAGAGATTGTCTATCTTGTTTATTTTCTCAAAGAACCAGCTCTGGGTTTCATTGATTCTTTGAATTGTTTTATTTGTTTCTAATTTATTGATTTCAGCCCCGAGTTTGATTATTTCCAGCCATCTCCTCCTCTTGGGACTGTCTGCTTCTTTTTTTCTAGGACTTTCAGGTGAGCTATTGAGTTACTTGTATGAGATGTTTTAAATTTCTTCTTGAAGGCACTTAGTGCTATGAACTTACCTCTTACCACTATCTGTCCTATAAGTTTGGGTATGTTGTGCCTTCATTTTCATTGAATTCTAGGAAGTCTTTAATTTCCTTCTTTGTTTCTTCCCTGACCCAGCTGTCATTGAGTAGCAAATTGTTCAGTTTCCAGGTTAATATAAGCTTTTTGCAATTTCTGTTGTTGTTATGGTCCAGCTTTAGTCCATGATGGTCAGGTAGGATACAAGGGATTATTTCAGTCTTCTTATATCTGTTGAGCCTGGCTTTGTGACCAACTATATGGTCCTTTTTGGCGAAGATTCACTGTGGTGCTGAGAAGATAAATTCTTTTGTGTTTAGGGGAAAGGTTCTGTAGATGTCTGTTAGGTCCATTTGATTCATGACCTCTGTTAGAGTCATTGTTTCTTTGTTTAATTTCTGGTTTGTTGGCCTGTCCTTTGTTGAAAGTGGGGTGTTGAAATCTACCACCAATAACGTGTGGGGATCTATGTACAGTTTAAGTTTTATTAATGTTTCTTTTACAAATGTGGGTGCCCTTGTATTTGGGGCATAGATGTTCAGAATTGTGATGTCCTCTTGGTGGAAGTTTCCTTTGATGAGTATGAAGTAACTTTCCCCATCTCTTGATTAATTTTGGTTGAAAATCTATTTTATTAGATATTGGAATGGCTACTCCTGCTTGCTTCTTGGGTCCATTTGCTGGGAAAACTGTCTTTTAGCCCTTTACTCTCAGGTAATGTCTATCTTTGTGTCTTAGGTGTGTTTCTTGTATGCAACAGATTGCTGAGTCTTGTTTTTGCATCCATTCTGTTAGTTTGGGTCTTTTTATTGGAGAGTTGAGTCCATTGACGTTGAGAGAGATTAATGACCAGTAGCTGTTAGATCCTGTGATTTTGCTGTTGGTTGTGGTAGTATGTTTGTGTGCTTGGCTACTTTTAGTTTTGCTGTAGTGAAGTTATTTTTTCCTGTGTTTGTTTTCCTGACTGTAGCTAGCTTTCCTGGGCTGTATTTTTCTTTGTAGTATCTTCTGTAACTCTGGATTTGTGGGTAAGTATTGTTTAAATTTGTCTTTGTCATAGAATACCTTGTTTTCTCCATCTATGATGACTGAGAGTTTTGCTGGGTATAGTAGCTTCTGTGTTCTCTTAGGGTCTGCATGATATCTTTCAGGCTTTCATGGTCTCTGTTGAGAAGTCATTTGTGATTCTGATGGGTTTGCCATTATATGTTACCTGGCCTTTTTCCCTTTCAGCTTTTAGTATTTTTTTCTTTGTTCTGTATACTTACTGTTTTGATTATTATGTGAAAGGAGGATTTTCTTTTCTGGTCTAATTTATTAGGTGTTCGGTAGGCTTCTTATATGCTTATAGGCCTCTCCTTTAAGCTGGGAAAATTTTCTATGATTTTGTTGAAAATATTTTCTGGGCCTTGGAGGAGGGAATCTTCTTTTTCCTCTATTCCTATTATTCTTAGGTTTTGTCCTTTCATGTTGTCTTAGAATCCTTGGACAGTTTGTGTCAGGAATTTTTTAGATTTAACATTTTCTTTGATGGACACATCCATTTCTTTTGTTGTATCTTCCACACCTGAGATTCTTTCTTCCATCTCTTGTAGTCTGTTGGTTAGGCTTACCTCTGTAGTTCCTGTTTTCTTCCCTAAGTTCTTCTTCTCCAAGATTTCCTCCATTTGTGTTTTCTTTAATTTTTCCAACTCTCATCTTCAAATCTTGAACCATTTTGTTGATTTCCATCACCTGCATTTTCCTGTTTTTCCTTCAATTCCTTCACCTGTTTGTTTGAACATTCATCTGTTTCTTTTATTTCTTTCCATGACTTATTTTCTCTCTGAAGGCCACAAACTGTTTGGCTGCATCATCCTGTATTTCTTTATGGATGGCCATAATCTGTTTGACTTTATCTTCCTCTAATTCTTTACACATTTTATTTTTTTTCCTCCATTAATCTCTTCATAAGTGTAGATGTAAGGTCATCTTCTTGAATTTCACTTAGATAGGGTGTCCAGGGCTGCTTGCTCCTGGATAACTGGGTTCTGGAGATGCCATGTTGCTTTGGTTATTTTGGTTTGTGCTTTTATACTGGCCTCTACCCATGTAGCTGTTTTGGTGTTGGCTGTTAATTTCTGGTATATCCTGGAATCCTGGGGTGGGGAGAATCCCCTTGGCAGGAAGATGGTTGTTCCTGAAGGAGGCCTCCTCAGCTTTTTGGTTATAGTCAACTGAATGGTGGTATCTCTCAGGAATTGCCACAGCTCACCTCAGGTATGTGGACCTGTGTGGCAACTGTGGTTGTTGGTAGTCAGGGTGGCTCTCTTCTCACCCGGAGAAGTCCTGGAGACAGCTGCCCTGCTGCTGGGTTTCTTGCTCTGAATTTAGTGGGCTGCTGCTGCTGCTCTTACACTGTGCTCACTGGGCGCAGTCCTCTTGAGGAACCAGGGAGCCCCATAGGTTGGTCAGTTTGGCGAGGGTGACAGGCTGCCCCTTGGAGCAGTGGATCCCAGGCTCCTGTAGGTGTGAGGTGGGAGTTCTGTGCCCCAGTTCCCAAGTGGTAATCAGTGGGAGGTAAGTGCAGCACTCATGCATGCAGCTGGAGGCTAGAGCCTGGAGCCTGCAGGAACCCAGAAACTTTTCTGGAGCTGGGAGTCCTGAGGTCGGACCTGATGTTTCCCCCACTGTGGAGTTTCCTCCCGAAAGGGAGACCCAGTCTGTGGTGTTTGGGGTCCACATTTCAGTCTGGGATGGTGAGTAGAGCAAGAAGGTGCACATGAGTAGCTCTGCCCTGAAGACTGGGGGCCTGCAGGAACCCAGAAACTTATCCTGAAACCTTTTGGGGGTGTGGGGTTGGCTGTGTGCCCTGAGGTTGGACCTGCTGTTTCCCTCACCATGGAGTCTCCTCCCAACAAAGACACCCACTCTCTGTTGCCCTAGGGCCCCACAGTTTTTTCTGGGACCAAGAGTCGGGTTTCAGGCAGGTCTCTGGGCTGGCAGTTGAGCACCCGCTGGACCCCGGGTCTTTGTCCAGAGGCTGTCTGGTGCCCTGAGGTCATGTCCAGATTGCTTCCTTCACCATGGGTTTTCTCTCAATTGGAAATCGCAGTCTCTGGTGTTGTGCTGCCCACAGTTCAGCCAAGGAAGGTGATCAGGACACACAGGTGTGTGGCTCTGGGCTGGTGACCGAGCTCCTGCCGGGACCCAGGAACTCCTCCAGGGTTTTAGCTGGGTGACCTGAACCTGATTGTGTCCCACATTGTGGGGTTTCCTCTCACCTGGGAAACACAATCACTGGTGTTTTAAGGCCCAGAGTTCGGTCTGTTGGTCACTGTGCAGTCACTGCTGTCCTGCTTGTCAGACATAGTGTCCTCTTGGTGCCTCCATCTTGAATCTCCCTGCTGTAATTTTCTTTAGAACTATAAATTATTTGTTTTACCATTCAGCCAAGTGACTGAATGCAAACTAATTAAAAAAAATCAGTAGCCCACCTTTATATAAAAGATAAACCAGCTGAGAAAGAAATTAGGGAAACAACACCCTTCACAATAATGAAAAACAATATAAAATATCTTGGTATAGCTTGAACCAAGCAAGCAAAAACCCTGTATGACAAGAACTTCAACTCTTTGAAGAAAGTACTTGAAGAACATATCAGAAGATGGAAAGATCTCCCATGCTCATGGATCAGTAGTATTAACATAGTAAAAATGAGCATCTTACCATAACCAAGCTACAGATTCCATGCAATTCCCATTAAAATTCCAACACGATTCTTTACAGACCTTGAACAAACAATTCTCAACTTCATATAGAAAAACAAAAACCCAGAATAGCCGAACAACCCTGTACAATAAGAGAAATTCTGATTCTGGCATCATCATCCCTGATTCAAAGCTGTACTACAGAGCAACAGAAATAAAAGCCACATGGTACTGCCATAAAAACAAACACGTTGAATTGAGTCAAAGAACCAGAAGTAAATCCACAGATCTATGGACCCTTGATTTTTTACAAAGAAGCCAAAACTACACAATTTAAAAGTATAAATCATCTTCAATAGCCCTACAGAATAGGAAAAGATTTTCACCAGCTCCACATCTGACAGAGGGCCAATATCCAAAATATATAAAGAACTCAAGAAAATAGATATGGACAAACCAAATAACCCAATTAATAATAGGGTCCAGATCTAAACAGAGAATTCATGATAGAGTAATCTCTAATGACTGGGAAGCACTTAAAGAAATGCTCAACATCCTTAGTTATCAAGAAAATGCAAATCAAAACTGAGATTCCATCTTTTTCCATTAGAAGGGCTAAGATCAAAAATTCAAGGGACAGCTCATCCTGACCAGTATGTTGAACAAGAGGAACACTCCTCCATTGCTGGTGTACAATCACTTTGGAAATCAATTTGGTGGTGTCTCAAAAAATAGGGAATAGATTCACCTCAAGATCCAGCTATACCACCCCTGGGCATATATCCAAAAGATGCTCCACCACACAAGGACACTTGGTCAGCTATATTCATAGCAAATTTATTCATAATAGCCAGAAACTGGAAACAACCTAGATTTCCCTCAACCAAAGAATGGATAAAGAAAACGCGGTACATTTACATAATGGAGTATCACTCAGCCATTAAAAACAATGACATTCATAAAATTTGCAGGCAAATGGATGGAACTGAAAAATACCATTCTGAGTGATGTAACCAGACCCAGAAAGACAAACATGATATGTACTTATTTATAAATGGATATCAGCAATGCTACAAACTACAGACACAAGGAAGCCAATTATAAGTAGGGCACAAGGGGGAACACTTGAACCTCACTGAAAAGAGGAAATAAAAATTAGATATGGGCAGGAGGATGAAAGGAAGGGATGGGTGGTGTAGGAGCAGGTGGGGATGAATTTGGGGGAGGAAGGCAGGAGAATACTGAGAGAGACAACTGGATTGAAGTAGGTAGAAACCTGGGACTATGGAAACTCTAGGAAACTATGTGGGTGGCCCTGGCAAAGACTCCTATCAGTGAGGGATATGGAACTTGAACCAGTATCTCCTGTAACCAGGCCAAGACTTCCAATGGAGAAATGGGGACGCCAAGCTAGCTACAAAACCTTAGATACACAATTTGTCCTGCCTACAAGATGTGCAGAGGATAAATAAATAAATAAATGTTCTTTTATAGTTCACAATCTCGGGGTTCTCAATGGGTTCAAATATCTTGCAGCAAATGGATGAAACTAAAAAATACCATTCTGTGGGAAGTAACCCAGACCCAGAAAGAAAAACATCACATGTACTTACTTGTAAGTGAATATTAGCCATGCTACAAACATTATCCGAAACACATGCCAAGCTAGCTCTGGGAAGAAGACAGAAGCTGCCTCTACAACAGACAGAAGTCAAGAAGCACTAAGGAACCTGTTCTGGGCAGCCCTCACCTAAACATCAAAACTTATGAAGTCACACACATCTGCGCTGGTTCTTAAGTGCCCCCTTGTTAATTTTATTCAACAGTTCTTGAATGCACAGAATTTGTAATGGCATGCTGTGTATTTATGTTCTATCAAAGGAGACTGTTCTTCAAAACATAAACAGACACAGACACTAACAGCTGTAATCATCACTGCTTTTCCATGCTTGCTATGACCCTGGGTTAGCCATCACACATACATTACTTCATTGAATTCTGAATCTCATGGAGTAGGTTCCATTATTCCTATACTTAGAAATGAGAAAAAGTGAAGAGAGAGATGGAAGGAGCTCACCCAAGATCATAGTACAAGACAGAAGAGGACTTCACAGCCAGGTACAAGTAATTACGGCCTCTCCCCTTTTCTTGGTCCACTGGGACATTTTCAAGTCACAATAATAGCTATTTTTCTCCAAGAACAAGGGCACACAAAATGGAAGTTTTAATAACCTCTGTGAATCCTTTTAGCTAGCATCTCTTTTTATTTTATTTTTTCAAGAGAGTAAAGCTTAGAGGAAGGAACCATTTTTAAAAATAGTCTCTCTTTCAGGGTGGTAAAAAAAATGTACATTATTTTATTTATCGTGGACCTTATACTTAAAAAAAAGAATACTATGCCATATTTGACTTTTCCAACAGTCTCAAGAGATACCATAAGGAAAACTGTGCAGGCAGAAAAATATTCCTTTTGATGAATTTACTATCATTTAAGATTCTGAAAAAGGAATAAGCATGCAGTCTTACTTCCTGGGCATCACGTGTTTATCAAAACCCGTTCACTGCTTGTTCTGTGTATAGTCACTATATCAACAGCTTGCAAGTGATTGAGAAAGGGGCTCTACTGTTGAGAAGCTCAGGTGGAAAAGTCATGAATAGGAGCAGGTTAGTGTGAAGCACATACATACACACTCAGGGCCATGTGATTCTGTTCATATGTGCTTGAATGCTATGCTGGGAGGATGAGTTCCAGTAAGATGCCACGTTCCTATTCAAAGTCTTTAGAGCAGAGTAACTTACTCATGGAGACCTATAAAATCTGAGGCCCACAGCTTCAGCTTAAGAGATGATGTCCACCTTGAGCAGATAGGGGCATGGATAAAAGAAGATCATAATTTGTGATATCACACGACTCATACTTTCAGAAATACAAGTGTAGATAAGGTGACTCAAGCATAGATCTAGGGTGGACTAAGTCAACATTTGAATTGCAGCCTCTCTGTTGATATGCCATTTCCTTAGACAAGCACGCCGTTATCTCTAGTCTTCAGTTTCTCCGTGTGAAATGGGGATATAGCAAGATTATTTCTCTATGTTATAAGGAGTTTTAAAAAGAATTTTATAAAATATGTTTAGCTTGCTGTGATAATGAAGTCCCCACAAATTCTGTAAAAAGCGTCTCAAAATATGAGAACATCAGGAGAATCTATTGCCCATTTTGGCCTTAGTTAGCACAATAATTATATCTGGTCCCCCTGGATCCACTCATGTAGCAATAAGTAAGTAAGTAAATAAATAAGTAAATAAATAATGCCAAAGCACAAAAGACAAATTAATTTCTTATAAAAGTAATCCATACTAAACTATAATCCTTGACTGTGCATTAGTTGGATTTTCAGTTTCTAAAGCATACAGAAATTTCCCACAACTATTATATTTCATTGGGGTAAGAATATAATTTGATATTGAAATCATGTTTTTTTAGGGGATTTACTTATGTTATGGTTATATAAAATGCTAACATTGCACAAAAGTTGGTAGGGGTGTACATGAATATCCTGAATTACGTTTTATGTAAACCTGATCTTATTTCCCCAAACAGTTCTTAAAACCAAAATAGAAAACAGAAATGATAAATCCAGATATAATGATTAACATCTGTGTTCCAGCCCTCAAAAGGTGAATGCAGAAGGACCAGCCTGGACAACATAATGACTCCCAAGAGAATAATGCAAATCAAAGTTTCAAGAGATTATCACTACACACCTCAGTATCAAGACTAGACTAGAAAAACAGAATCTACCAAGATGGTGAGTAACTGACCACTACTGATGGGTATGTAATCTAATAATATCTCCTTGTATTAAAACTTAAGAGTAGCAATGGCAATGACAGGAATTCTTACCAGCAAAAATTCTACAGTAAGTATACACGCATGTTAAGAAAAAGGCAAGGCCAAGAATCATCAGTGTCTGTTTACGATAAGCTCAAAATGGAAAATCCCCAGTGTCCACAGGGTAAATAGTTTGCGACCAGGAATACAGCATACTTACACATATTAACAGAAAAAGAAACCACTGTAACAAAAATATGATTGGGTCTCATAGGTACAAAGTTAAAAGAAAACATCCAGATAGACACGAGTAAGCACTTCATGCTTCTATTTATGTGAATTTCAAAAGTAGATGAGATAATCAGTGATAGAGCAGTTACCTGGCAGGAGGATCATAACCGGAAGAGACAAGTGGTGTAGGTGCTATTCTGTGTCTCTGTCTCACTTGGCAACGCAGCCTGACCGTTTTATCAAAATCTCTTGAGTAAAGACCTTCAGATGTATCCCATAAAATGCATTGTAACTTAACTTTTTTAAAAAATGGGATTTGGGTGGCAGATAGTCAGTAAAGCAATTATTGTGCCAATATGATAGGCTGATTTTGATCTCCATAGTCCACCTTTTAAAAAGCTGGGCATGGTGGCACATGCCCCTAACAGCAGCGGGAACCACAGACTGGGTGCCCTTCAAAGACATTTCCCTAGTGCACTACTTCCTCTAGCTAGGCCCTACCTCCTGCAGCTTCCATTGCCCCCCCAAATAACACCAGCAGGGAAGCAAGCATCTGTACAAGAGCATGGGGGTAGAGAATGGGGCACAGACATTTCATATTTAAACCACAGCCCCTATCAAGATTTAGAAACTTAACTGTTGTGATGTAGTGTCTTCCAGACATGATAGGGCCCTTTCACTCAAAGATTGCCTGCACAAGATCTGAATAAGACCAAGCCAATCAATATTTCAACATGAGAATGGATTCATGAGGTCCCACCCCTGCCCTAGCTAAAGATCTATTGATAGTAAATGGCTGTTAGAGGTTAGGGATTACATTTTTTAAGGGATGTGACCCCTGATAGGCTGACCATGCTTCAGTAGATGGCAATACAGCTGTGGCCATATTGGCATCACTAATTGAAATCAGTAAGTTACTGGGGGAGGGGAGCAAGGAGAGAGCTAACAGGAAGTTGGGAGGGCTATACGGGGCTCTAGGAGGAGAAGGAATGAAAGATAAGATACAATAAAAAAAAAACTTTTTTGTAGGTATAAAAATCTTAAACAATAAATATATTTTAAAAGGAAACTTTATAAACTTATGTTGGTGTATTAATAGCCAAACTTCAGGCTTGATTTGGATTTCTCTAGCTTGCTTATTATTGTTTCCTTTTTCTCTTCCTTAATCCCAACTAGGGCGTCGAATCATACTCAGTCATTATTTCTCATTAGTCATCTTTGGTTCACTATTTCTCAGCCTTTTCTTGGTTTTCATGACAATTTTAAGAATTATCAGGCAGGTATTTTGTAGAATTCCCCTCAATTTGAAGCTTCTGGGATTGCATGATTAGGTAGGAATTAAAGCTGTTTTAAATGAACCCTCTTGGCAGAGATCCCTTCCTTCCGTATTCTCTCAGGGTTATGCAGTGCCCATGTGACTCATTACTAGCTGTTCTCCTTGAGTCCTTGGTTGTATTGCCAGGCTTCAGTTCTTCTATAGAGTTATTACCTTTCATTTCCCATTCTGTTTCCTGAGAATGAGTCAGCTCAAGCAGATATAACAGGGCATCTTTGCTTTGGAGTTTGTACTTTATGAATCTGGATGTGACTCTTACATTGTATGGTACATATGTGTCACTCACCTTCTGTGATCAGAAGATTTTTCCTGTGTGATTTTGGTCATTTGATGTTTTCAACACTCTCTTTATGACCCAGGACACAGCTTATTTAGACAAATGTTCTTTGTGAGACTGAAAAAGAATACGTACATTTTTTTATTGCTTGGAAGAAGCATAGTGCATGTACACATACAGACACACACACACACACACACACAGTGTTTGCCCCATTTGGGCTTTGTAGAATTTCATGAACATGCACTTGGACAGACCTCTTTGGTTTGAAAGTTTATTTTACCAATGTCTCTTTAAATGTTTCCTTTCTTTCCCCTACTCCAGCCTCTACTCCAGCAACTTCAATTAGACATACAGACGGAGCTTTACAGAGTTCAATCTGCACCCTTTGCTCCTCTCTGTCTTTCCCATCCTATTTCCTCTCTGCCCCTTACCTCCTTTCAGCTTCCTGTTGTCACATGCACAGCCTCAGCTCAGCTCTTGACTTTTTAATCCTTTATTACTCTGAATTTTTCACTTTTGATGTTTCTGTAGATTCTAATTTTCTGGTGACAGTCTTTGTTTTCAATCTACATTCTTTAATATTTAAATATATTTGGTTTAAAGTTGTGATTCCATTATCCTTGAAAACCTAATTCATGTGCTTGCTTCAGCAGCACATATACTAAAAAAACTGGAGCAATGTGGAGAAGAGCAGCATGGCCTCTCAAAAAGACACATACGAATTCATCAAGCATTCCATACTTGGGGGACGGAAAAGCTTAAACGGGGAGAGGAGCAGTAGTATGTGGGATGCCAGAGGCAGAGGGGAGATCTAAGCCAAAAAAAAAGGATGTATGGCAATCCCTACAGATTTAATCCACGTATCACAACCCAATTAGAAATAATAATTACAGGGACAACAGAATGCATGTAAAATGGAAGAAGAGATTACCTGGAGTTAAAGGATTAAGCAAGGGTGGGGGCAGGGGATGAGTGAGAGAAAAAGGTCATAGATGACTTACCCAAAACTAAAAATGTATGAAGATTTATGGCTACCCACCAGTTAATAAACTAATTTCAAAATATATAATAAAAAAAGAAAGTAAAAAGAGTTCAAATATAATTATCCTGCATGGGTACAGAAAAACAGCACACACTTTGACTCTAAGACATAGATATATAACTCTCCAACCAAAAGGGAAGTTTCTTCCTTCTGGGTAGTTTTCTAGTTCCAGAAAGTGCTAGAGAGAGAAAAAGAGAAAAAAAAAAAACATCAGTGGTCTGAGGATCCAGCTCTGCAGCCTGCGTGCGGCAATGCCTACCTGCTACACAAACATGCCCACTGGTATTAGTGGCACGACTGTCATGGGATCAATAAACACTTTCCATCTGGATTTGAGGCCTGTCCCACAGGAGGAATTTTCATGCCTGGTACAGTAATTCTGGTCAAAAGCCTATGGTTGGGGACATCATAGGCCCTAGGGTAGAAACTGCTATTGTTATTTTGCTAGATGCTCAAATATTTGTGTTTATTCCCATAGACCGGAATATACTGGTAGACCCAAGCTGCTCTCAACCTTGGTCAGAGAAGTTTCCTGTGGCTGTGGACAGAAGTCAACAGAGAGATGCATAACAGGTCAAAGAGCTGAAAATAAGAACTGGGTGCTGAGTAGACATCTTTATGAACCCCTTACCCGGACAAAGGCTCCAGGAACATCAAAGAAGAAGCATGGAAAAAATGTAAGAGCCAATATCAGATGGGGAAGAGTGTTGTGAAATACCGGCTTCCAAACATGATGGGGCATCACTCTCACAGCAGCTATAGTTGCTTGCAGAAGACCTACATAAGACTAGGCCAGTCAAAAACACCAGCATAGATGTGTGAGACAATCTCCGGCCCCATTCCTTACTGAGAAACTACTGGCCTTTGATAGTTTCTAGGGGAAAGAGAATTCTTTTTTGAAGATGTGGCCATAGAGGACCCTCGTGTTGCAGCTGGTATCCTCACACCAATGCACTATGGGTAACACTAAATAGGCTTAGTGGGTTATTAAAAATTAGAAAGAGAGAGTGGAGTCTGGAGGTGACGTGTTAACTGGACATGAAGGGAGCTGAAGGAAGAAAATGGTGGCTACATATAATATTTTGTTGCATACATGTATGTAATTTTCAAAAATAAAGAAAAAATTAAAAGTCTAACCCACATTGATGAATTTACCCTTTTTGTTTCTGCCCTTGGCCCCTGTCTCCTGACATAGTTGGAAATTCTAAATTGGACTTTGACATTATGAATAAATGATTGCACAGTCTGGAATTTACTACATTTCTCCAAAGATGTTGTTTTTCTTCTTTCTTTCTTTCTTTCTTTCTTTCTTTCTTTCTTTCTTTCTTTCTTTCTTTCTTTCTTTGGGGGAAGGGATTCGAAGATGAGTTTCTCTGTGGTTTCTTTGGCTGTCCTGGAATCACTTTGTAGACCAGTCTGGCCTCGAACTCACAGAGATCCTCATGCCTCTGCCTCCCCGAGTGCTGGGATTACAGGTGAGCAACACCATGGCAGGCTGATGTTATTTTCTTCTGCTTAACAAATGGTAAATTCTGATCCACTCATAAGCTGAAATAACTGAAGGAGATCTTCAAGACCCTGTAAAGAGGGAACTCTCCTTATCACCAGCGATAGAGCTGCAGAAGGCTCATTCAAAAGGCTAGGAAATGGCGTGACAGTGATGCGCACCTTTGATCCCAGCACTCAGCGGGTGGAAGCAGAAGGACCATCACAAGTTTGAGGCAAGCCTGGGCTACATAACAAGACTGTAGGGAGAAGAAAAGCCTGGGAAATTTTCGGTGCCTTTTGGCAGGCTCTAAATGATAGTGTTTATCTACACCGCCCCACGAGGCTTCTAAAAGCACCTAAATGCTTTGTGTTCCCTTTGAATAACTAGGGTTTGTTTTTCTATGACCCTTCTCTCATTGCCTCCATGGTTTTCTAAAACCTTAGCACAAGCCTTCTTAAAAACTCTTGCCCATTGTAAGTCTTGTACTTTGCATGCACGCAAAGCCAGTACCATGTGAGTGCTCTGACAAGCTCTGCTGCCTGCTGGAGATATAGCCTGTCAACTTTGGATCACAGCTGCAGTGGCGTCTCTGTGCCTTCCTGCATTAGCCTGGGAAAACACTTTGATACAGTAACTTTTAAGCTGGGTACCCTGAAGTCTAGCTTTGCACTCTTCCTTTCAAGTGAATCTGTACTGCTAACCATGTAGCTTTCGGTGGATAGCATTCTCACCTGCCCTTTGTCCCACCTCTCTCATTTGTCTCACCTGTCTGTCTCATTTTTCCCTTGGCAAAGTCCACAGCTTCTCTTTAATATCAGTAATCTTCTTAGAAGTGACAGATGCTTTGCCAAAACAGCCTTGCTCACAACTTCAAATGCGAACATGATCCTTTCTTCATCAAACTGTAAATGTTTCCCATCATTCAGCTGTTCCTCACCATAAATATGACTGAAAGCAATGAGCAACAACCATGCCAAAGCCTGAATGCTACAGTTTTGAAATTCCCTTTGGCAAACCACTTAATCCATGACTTTTTAGTTCAGCCTCACTCAAATTTTCAGTACATAGCCAGATTCTTTGCCGAAATATAATACATTGGCCCTAAGCTCTTACATATTTCTTATGCAAACCAGTTCAAAAGACATAAGAATCACATTGTTGGGTTTCTTGTAGCAACAGTAGTGAGTTCACTTCTTTGTACAAGTTTTCTATACTATCTATTTACCCATAATTGTGACCAAATACTTTGCAGAAGCGATACAAGGTAGTAAGAATTTATTTTGGCTCACAGTTTGAGGAGACATAGTCCATTACTATTGAGAAGGCATCATGGGAGGCAACACTATTGAAGCAGAAGTGTGAAGATGGAGATCCTCACATGTCAATAAACACAGGATAAACTGGAACTATGGGAACAGGCCTCAAGGTCGTGCTTACTCTGGTTAGACCTCCAGCTTCCCAATGGTTCTATACTCCCAGTACAATACACAAACACTAATGTCTTAGTCGATTTTCTTGTTGCTATGATAAAATGCCCTTACCAAAACATCTTAAAGGAAAAAATAATTTATTCTGTTTTACAGTGTACTAAATAGTTTTATTTCAACCTGATACTAGCTAGAGTCATCTGAGAGGAAGGAAACTGAATTAAGGAAATGCCTTCATAAAATCAAGTTGTAGGTAAGCCTGAAGGGCATTCTCTTAATCAGTGATTGATGGAGGAGGGCCCAGCCCATTGTGGGTGGTGCCATCCCTGGGCTGATGGTCCTGTGTTCTATAAGAAGCCAGGCTGAGAAAGCCTTGAGGAGCAACCTATAAGCAGTACCCCTCCAAGGTCTCTGCACCGGCTCCTGTCTCCAGGTCCCTACTTGTTTGAGTTCCTGTTCCTGTCCTGACTTCTACTGATGATGAACAGTGATAATGGAGGATAAGCCAAATAAACTCTTTCCTCCCAAACTTGCTTTTGGGTCATGTTTTCTCACAGCAATAGGAACCGTAACTAAGATCCACAGTTTAAAATACATTGTGGTAGGCAGTCAAGGCAGCAGCAGTTGGCCACCCTGCATCCATAATCAGGACGCAGAGGATGAATGCTTGTGCTCAGCTCATCTTCTTTTTCTCATATAGTTTAGATCCTACCCCAGAGAAAGGTGCTACCCATGGTGTGTAGCTCTTCTCGTATCCAGTAACTTAATGAGGATAATCTCAACAGCCAGGCCCCTTTGGACTGGCCTTCCAGGTGATTCTATATCTTATCAAGTTGACAACTGAGATTAACCATCTAACTAGTAACAGTGTTCAAACACATGAGCCTATGTAGAGGACACTTTACATTTAAAACATTACAGTGCATACATGTGTAGATTGGTAGATGGATGGATAGATGACAGACAGACAGACAGATAGACACATCCCTATATTTAAGATGACCTAAATAATATATACATCATCACCTTGTAACTTCCAGTACAATATATTTTCCCCTCTAGTCCAATCTATGTTTCCCTTTAGCAAAATCTTCCTAGTCCTACAAAAACAAACCTCTCATGATTGTAAATACTAATACACAGGGATAAAATGATTTGTCAATTATTTTACTCTAAGATATAAAGGGAAAGATGTCTCTTTCCACTGAACTTCATGAGATAGCCATTTATATTTTTATTCACTAAGCATTTGCTCGAATACCTGTTAGGTAGCCCCTAAGGACTTGGAGATGCAGATGGTTCATTAGGATTCTTTGTTTATTTCAACTGGAAGAATTTACAGAATACATGATTTATTAGGTAGCTGTGGCAAACACATCTGGTGCCCTGAGTCACATACATCCACCCTTTCATCTGATATTAACCAGGTTGGAATAAGTAATTCAGTGTAATTCTACACTTTTAAGAGTCTTCCTTTCATTCACATTGAGGACTTTTCTGCCCCATCTGTCTTGAATGCTACTCCATACATACACCCATAAAAAAGAGTAGGAGACAAACTTGACCTTGACCTTGACCAATGGCTAAGAGCTCCCTCTGAACCACTGTGTCAGTCAATTTAAAGAGCATTATATGGTCCATAGAAATAAGCCCTGCTGTCCAGTGCCTGAAAATATCCCCCTCTTTGTCTCTACCCTAACCCCCTCTCTCCTTTTTGTCTCTATCCCACTCCCTCTCTCTAATCTCACTTACAATCCTAAGACTACCTTTTGGAAGAACCTATATGCCATTCAAACATGAAATTCTTCTAGTTATACTTTACCCCTTTTTAAGGTCCTCTCATGTTCAGCCTCACATTTCTATGGATGTCATCCTAGACCATAAGACAATTAATTAGTAAATGTGTTCTATTACAGTGCCATCTAGTGGCAAGGATGAATCAAAGCTCATGGCATCTACATGACCATGAGGCAGCTATTAAATGGAAATACTGGCTATTTCACATGACATTAGACACACAGGTGCATTCAAGAACAGATAGTCTTATCACAATCCTACTGAAGGTCAAAAATATAAATTTTTGTGGAAGGATATTAAAAGAGATGGTACCATTTTATGGTATGTAGGCAACACATGCTAAGACAATGATAACAATAATCAAATCTCACACATGAGAAAGCAAAAGCTAACCGCGGACAAGGTCAGCCAGAGCTTACCTCAGTATTTCCATTTAGTCAAGCAGAAGGCCATATTAAACACACAAAGTTGGTTGTCACAGTACACAAATCTGCCTCCGACAGTCAGTGCTAGAGAAATCTCTACAGAGAATAAAAAATTGATTAGTAGCATGCAAAGACAACAGGAAATACTATCTAATAAGTGTGTCTCATGTCCTGGCTTAGTGCTAAATGTATTATCCTTGTAAGATGAGTTTTACTGACGTCATATGATGGACAGGTTCATCTTTTCAGATAGAATAAAAGGAAATGAAAAAAAAATCCTCAAATTCCTGGGGTCACAGACATGGTGAAGAACAGAAAGGGGTCAGGTGGGCCTCTGTTTGGATACAAAGTCTGATTTTTCACACAGGTCATGATTCACGCAGCATTAAAAAGTCATGACAAATTTTGTACTTGATAATGAGAGTTATCTGTAAGGACCCCTTAATTCTGAAATGGGGTGCTGACGCAGTCATGGTGATACAGTGCCTCAGGTCATCCAGAAATGAACTGCTGAAATTAAGATTTCTTGCTCAGTGGACTATAGTCAAAACATATATTCTTTCTCATGATGGACTTCTGCCAGCAATTAATTTATGTCCTCAAGCAAATGAGCTATTTGCCTTATCTTAGCTTTATGCAACTGAAAATGCTATTATTAGACAAGCTAATCTACAGAACTATGAAAAAACTTTACTCCAGAACATTAAACTGAGCGCCATCTTCTGGCAGTGAGTTTTGAGGTTCAGCTGAGTTGGGGGTGCGTTAGAGATCATCAGCATATGCAGACCTCAAAGTGCGTCCTACCAGGACACTCAGGGATGAGATGGACTAACCATCATGGCAGAGTTGACCTCACCATGAGAAGAGGGGTCTCTCAGGTAGAAGAAAAAGCCCTCGGGACTCTACCGAGCATCATCCATCTGCACAATCTTGGATGTTTGGCCTGTCTGCAACTTTGTCCTACATGGTTGGATGAATGGGCAAAAACTAAAAGCAACTTCACCAAGCATTGGTAAGGATTTATGAACATAACCAAGAACAACACATCACACATAGTGAAACTTCATTTCTTTTATTTCTTTCCTGTCAAAAGAGTTTTGATGTTGTTTCTGAAAATGATCTCAAAAGTGCCATCTCTCCTTCACTTTCCTCTAACCCAGTGAAGAAAAACTTTTACAGCTAGTTGAACACCTCAAGGCACTTCAGAAGCGAACACTTCAGAAATAGCTAGGCTTGCCAATGGGGGACCGTTTAGCACAGCTAACAACTTACAAATGCAAATGCTGTCTGATCTAACAATCTACCTATGGGAAATTATCCAACAGACAAAAAAAAATGTAGGACAAGACTATGCATTGCAACAATAATTTCCATAAGAAAAGATCCCTTTCAAAATCTAAATGTCCATCAATAGAGGTTTCATTATTTAAATTGTGATACATGAAACTCTATACAGCAAGAAAATACATAGCTAGAAAAAAAATCAGGACATATTTTAGAGTAAGAAAAACAGAGAATAGGACATTATGTATAGCATACTACCATTATATAAAAGGCAGGAAATAAATATATGTTAGTATTTGTTTACATATGTAAAAAAAATAGCTAGAAAGATACTCAAAGAATGAAGGGTTCTAGTGGGCAGGGTAAGTGGAAACTGGATCCAAGAATAAAATGAGTGGAAAGGGGATTTTTAGTCTACCTTATTTTTCAAAAGGTGGCAAGGTCCAGAGAGCTAATAAAGGCATCTTCTGTACAAGTGTTGACCTGAGTTCAGTCTCTAAGCCCACAGTGGACAGAGAGAAATGATTCCAGAAAGTTGTCTCTGACCTCTTTCTGTGGTACATGCACTCCCATACACATCATGAACATACATATTCCTTCCTTGGTGGTTAATCTTCATTGTTACCTTTATCAAGATTTACCGTCACTATGGAAACATACTTCTGAGTGTCTTTATGATGATGTTTTCAGAAAAACCTAACATGGAGGGACAACCCACCCTGAATATGATGGCCCTATTCCACATTATGAAGTCCCAGACTGTATAAACAGAAGAAAGTGGTGTGATTTCCGGCATTCACATTTCTGCTTCCTGACTGTGTTTGGAGCTGGCCTACAAAAAGAAGGTGGAAGAGAATGAAGCTGGGGGCTTGGGGAGCCTTAGAGCATGTAAACAATACTTAATAGGCCATTCTTGTGG
This sequence comes from Meriones unguiculatus, assembly GCF_030254825.1. NCBI lineage: Eukaryota > Metazoa > Chordata > Mammalia > Rodentia > Muridae > Meriones > Meriones unguiculatus. The sequence goes on from NC_083357.1 coordinate 26,501,131, forward strand.
GAGTTCAGAAGACCAGCATGGCATGAGAAATGCAGATGGTGGAAACTTATTCATAAGGCTATAGAGCAAAACAAAAACTAAATAGTGCTAGGGTCTACTTGCATTCTAACAAAGAATCTTACTTCATTCTACCTATCTCCTGAGAACTTGCAGTAAGGCTAGACTAAAAACTACAGGGCTTTCTTCTGTGGCAGTAGAAACTTCAAGATGACATAGTATTCTAGCTGTGCCATGGTTTCTCTTCACTGCTCATTCAGATCTGCAGTTAGAAAGAGTTTCAAGTGCAACAAAATGATATGAAAATAGCAAGGAGAGGGGTGACATTTTAAAACTTCAAACAAGCTCACTGCAGAGAAGGCATCTGTAATTGTCACAGTGATTCATGCCCAGGAAATTACAGAGACTGAATTACAAAATCCCTCACTAGTGCAATACAAAACTGAGAATTACGAAACTCTTCAGTGGCACAATACAAAAGCCTGGAGGGCAAGAACCCACTCTTTGAAATCCCCAACGTATGAACTGTAAATTCATTTAAAGAGGGAAAGCCTTGAGGATGCCATTGAAGGGATTCCCAACTTAGCGAGTGCCCAGGGAAGTATTTTCTCAGGGTCATCCCTGAAAGTACACAGACAACATGGCAATGCTGTCATCCGTGTCTATCAAGGGTATCCAACCTTTTGACACTGCGAAAAAACCCTGTGATATGCTCATGTGTTGTGACTCTTTCATAGCTCTCCTGGGGTACATGAGGCCTACAGACAGAATCTTGCTGCAGTCTAGCCCAGGAGGGCCATGAACTCACTATCCTTATGCTTCAGCCTTTCAGAATGTAGGCATGGGCCACAAATCCCTGACAAATTATACATTTCCAAATAACCCATGCTCTGTTTGGAGACTATTTCTAACTGTATAACATGAAACTTTGCCGTGTGCAAAAAGCATTGCTGAGAAGGCAAAATACATGTTAAATGATGATGATCATAATGAAGAAAATGCTAAAATAAAAAACTAAATTCTCCTGGTAAGAGTCTAGAAAAAAGAGAAATTACATGCAAAACATATAAAAGAAAATAAAGCACTGGCATATAAAACAGAAAATGATGAAACCTGGTTCTACATAAAGAATAAACAAACTGATAAGATAAGTAATAAAATTGACAAAAATAAGAGAAAATCTGAAAAATATTGATATGTGGAATGGGGGAAGTGTGAATTTTTTTTTCTTTTGGAGACTAATAGTGTGATACAGAATGCTTCTAACAACTTTACTCCCACAAAACTGACAAAGCACACAAAATGAATAATTCTCTCCTTTGTATGACATTTAGGTGTGTGTGTGCGCAAGGAAACATACACACACGCACATATTTGTACCAGTGTGCCATGATGTGCATGTGAGGTCAGAGTACAAATTGTGGGAACTGGGCCTCTTTTTCTTTCATGTGGGTTTGGGGGTTGAGTTCAGATCAACAGGTATGGCAGCAAGCACCTTAACCTGTTGAGCCAACTAACTGGACCCCCAAATTAAGAGATTTTTTGAAGACCCAAAACTCGTAAGAATTGATGAAAAAATGCTGAAATTTGAATAACCCACTACTATTAAGAATGTAAATTTGCGCCTATAATTAAAAAAAAAAAAATCTTCCTGCAAAGATAGCTCTTAATCCAGATGGTTTCATTGGCAAATTCTTTCCAACATTTAAAGAAGAAAAAGAATGAGCTTCAGCCCACTTCATAGAGAAGAGAGAATTCTTTGCAACTCATTTTATCAGGCTGCTATTACATTGATACTAAAACCCAGCAAAAACATCTTTCTAAAAAATGCTGCTGAATATTCCTCATGAATATAGATGTCGAACTCTTCAACAAATGTAACTCATCTTTGGCTTAGAATGGCTTGACCTTGTTTTTCACTTTATGGTAGTGAAAAAAAAAAGGGCTACGCATTCTATAAAAACTAAACGGCATTTTCACATTACACATACACAAAAAAGATATGCAAACATAAAAAGATGCTCAACTATGTTAATCCAAAAGAACCATTAAAATCACAATACACTGGCCTTAGATAAGAGGCCCAATCAGAACGACACAAACAGCACCAGATTATTGCCAAGCATGTTGGAAGAATGATAGATTGTGCACTGCTAGTGAAAATACGAAATAGTATAATGACTTTAAAACTAGTTTAACACTTCTTTAAGAGGGTATAACCCAGTGGTAGAACACAAACCTAGCATTCATTTGAAGCCTTGGGTCCAAACAATAGAGACAAAATAAAAAGTTAAACATACATGTAACGTCAAGTTTCACAATTTGAACACCATTGTTCTGGTAGGTCAGCCTCTGCTGATGGAATGGCCCGCACACTGTAAGATGCTCAGCACTGATACTGGGTCTACTTGGTGGAGTCACAATGATGGTAAATGTGAAATATCTCATAAGAGAAAAAGTTACCTCTAGCTAAGAACCTATGTACACTGTGATCTAGCCACTGGACAGCCAAATATTTACTTAGGAAAACAAAACCATATCCAAAGAAAGCTGTTTTGGACTGACTATGCATATTAACAAATTTATAGTGTCAAGACTCCATATCCAGCACAGGGATGTAAAATGTAGGGCATTTGAGTAGCATCATAATAATTGGCTTTAAGTGCCTTTATTTAAAAAAAAAAAAAATCCAAAGAGCCAGGCACAGCGGCACACACCTTTAATCTCAGCACTTGGGAGGCAAAAGCAGGTGGATCTCTGTGAGTTCAGCGTCAGCCTGTTCTATAGGGACAGTTCCACTCAGGGCTACATAATGAGACCATGACCAAGAAAATCAAAATGAGACCAAAAGAGAAAATCCCAACGTGCTTTCTTGTCCTCACTACAACATATTAAAACATGGGAACGCGTCAGAGTACAACTTAGAGCCCTCACCAGCTGCAGCCCTGACCCGGGATTCCCAGCCTCCAAGCCAGAAGAAAGAGAAACTGGTCGGTTTTGCCACTCCGTCTGTGGTGTGTTATCATTACAGCCTTAACGAAGACAGACTTGTGCCCAGGCATCCCTACGAATTGTTTTCTCAAAAACTAAAAACAATTGAAATATACAAATTTCCTCAAAAGGCAGGAGATCGAACAAGTTGTGGTGAAGTGATGCAATGTAGTAATTAGTGTATTTTCTCTTTTTCTTCCTATCACCCCACCTAACCCTACATAAATGAACTTTCCTTGAGAAAAGAGAGGACCACCATAGACCCAGTGTGACAGTAGTTCCTGGACCACAGTAGGCATGATTATTAAACTCAATGAATAGTTAACTTTCAGTGTGTCTCATGGTGTTAGTTAACCCCTCTGTTTCTTTCTGACTTGTGCCTCCTCTCCTTCCTCTGTCTAGAGCATTTACAGTTCTCGAATAGTGCAGACCATTGGTAGTCCATGAAGTCAAGAGAATTTTTATCCTAACATTAGGCTATTTGGGGTTTTTTTTCCCCTTGTGTTGATATTGCCACTGATGATCCTGCAGCAGTGATGACTAAAGCCATTTTTTAAAGCCCAACATCACTTAACGTTTTTGCTCAAGGAGTATAAAAGCAGGTGGAGGAAATGGCTCTGTCAGTCAAATACCTGCTCCAGAAGCATAAGGACCTGACTCTGAAGTCCATGAAGAAAGCTGAGCCCAGGGCTAGAGAGATGGTTCCCTGCTAAAAACAAATACTGCTGTTGAAGAGAACCAGAGCTTGATCCCCAGCACCCGCATCTGACAGTCCATAACTGCCTGTAACTTGAGCTCCATAGGTCCCTGTACATATATTCAGACACATAATTTAAAATAAACAGGAACTTTTATTTTACACCACAAAGAGAACAACAGAGTCAAAATACTTGAGCCCAGGGGGCCCTGCAGAGACTGATGCTCCAACTAAGGACCATGCATGGAGAGGACCTGAACTCCCTGTTCAAAGAAAACCAGCCCATTGGTTGCTCAGTTTCCAAGTGGGTTCTCCAGAGACAGGGGCTGTTTCTGACATGAACTCAGTGGCCTGCTCTTTGATCACCTCCCCATGGGAGGTACAGCCTTGCCAGGCCACAGAGGAAGATAGTGCAGCCAGTCCTGATGAGACCTAATAGGCTAGGGCCAGATAAAAGGAGAGGAGGTCCTCCCCTATCAGGGAACTAGGGAAAGGGCATAGGAAAGAAGAGGGAAGGTGGATGGAACTGGAAGGAGATGAGGGAGGGGGCTGCAGCAGGGATACAAAGTGAATAAATTGTAATAAAAAAGAAAATATATTTTGATTAATAAATTATAACTTAGTTTAAAAATTTTTTTTTCTTGAAATTCAGACACAGCAGCACATACTTGTATTCCCAGCACTCTGAAGGAAAACATAAGAGAATCCTTGGTTCTTGCAAGATACCAAGTCTAGCCAAACTGGTGAGCTCCACATTCAGTTAATGACCCTGTATCAAAAACTAAAGCAGAGAGCCAGGTGTAGTGATGCACACCTGTAATCCCAGTACAGGGAGGCGGGCACAGACAGATCATGATGAGTTAAAGGTCAGGCTGGTCTACAAAGCAAGGACAGCCAAGGCTACACAGAGAAACTCTGCCTAAGAAAGAAAGAAGGAAGGAAGGAAGGAAGGAAGGAAGGAAGGAAGGAAGGAAGGAAGGAAGGAAGGGAGAAAGAGAGAGAGAGAGAGAGAGAGAGAGAGAGAAAAGGCAGAGAAGCAATGGAAAAAGACACCAGACATTGATTTCTAACATTAATATTGTATGTGACAAAGGGGGAAATATGCCCACAAGCCTGGATGTTGCATAGCCAGGTTCCGTGGTCACAGCCAGGACCAGAGGAGTTGCCCTAAGCCGCACGGCAAGCTGAACGAGCTTCCTCATAAAGTAAGGTGTAGTTGTTCAACTTTGGTGTTGGCAGACCGTGAGTGACAACATTATATATTTATATGGTTTCTAATAATTGAACCCAGGGTCTTGTGTGTGCTAAGCATGTTCTCCTCTACTTTGTTACATCCCTGGCCTACAACATTCTTTAAAACGAACAGAGAGGCTGGAGAGCTGATGGTCCCATGCTTAAGAGCACTTACTGCTCTTACAGAGGACCTGGGTTCTGCTCCCAGCATCCCATAGTGGCTAACAACCATTTATAACTTCAGTTCCAGGGGATTCAGTGCCTTGTTCTGGCTTCAGGGGAACCAGGCACACATCTGGTACCCAAACATATATGCAAACAAGACATTCATACCATAAAATAAATAAATCTAAAAAAAAAAATTAACACAATGAATCCATCCATTCAAAATAACCTAAGTATGTGTTTCCTGGCTTCTCATAATTTATTTGATCTTTAGAAAAAGGTTACATTAACCTTTGACGGTTTTATTTTTTTAGTACGAGATGAAATAATTAACGTTTCTTTTCCCATTTTAATTTTGAATTCGGCAATTACAGATAAATGTATCTCAAGTAAATAAAAGCTCTTTGTGAGCTTTTTTTAACAGTATAATAACAAATGCATAAAATAAAATGGACTTCCATATTTATATACATTTTTAGGTCTGTAATGCAAACACCAGGGCAATCACCATGGGGACAAGCACCATTAGTACACATTTTCAGAACTTTTAAACATCTCAGAGTTCAGCTCACCGCTGCCCTACCCTTAGCCTCTGGGCATCTCTTTTCCACATGCTGCCGCTACTCTAGGTGGAGTCACACCTTTATTTCGTTCGCAGCTAACATCTTTCACTTAGCATCGTATTTTCAAGGCTAATCCATTGTCCAGCTTGAGTCAAAATCCCATTCCCTTTAAAGACTTAGCAACCTTCTATTGTATGACATCCTGTACTTCGTTTTTCCATTGACTTGCTAATGGACATTCATGTGAATCTGGGTTTGTGAGACTTGCCATGTAAGTATCTAAGCTTGTCCCTTTAATTCTTTGAACTGGAACTGCAGGGCCTTTTAACAACTCTGTGGAGCACATTTGATTTGTTGTTTTGTGTTGTTTGAGTCAAGATGTCACTATATAGCCCAGGTTGGCTTCAAACTCAGATCTTTACATCTCGGCATCCTAAATGCTAATACAGTGGGAGCCACCCAAACTGCTTTATTTTTGAGGAACCCTTAACAACTTTCAAGGGACCCAAAGCCAAAACTAAAATTAATAGTTGCTACTGTAGAATGTTCCAACTTTGTCTAGCTAAGTCCTGCCTATTACACAAGACAGAGAGACCCAGGAGGACTACCAGGCCCAGCCTCAGGTTGTGTCATGAAGTGCCTCTAAATGATACATCTAATCCGTTCTTTCTCCCTTCCTAAACTGAAGCCCTCTGAGGGCAGGGTCCATGTCTCTGCTATTTCCATGTAGACAGTACAGGAGGAATACTTGTGGTGTGCCTCAAAGGAAATAAAAGATTGTTACATGAAATACTCTATAGGAAGGTTGGTAACCATTTGCTGATATGTCATTCTGTGCGCCCATCAAGGCTGCCTGCAGGACTGTGCTCAGAGGATTCTGGGGTCACGCAGAAGCTTACAGGAGGAAGGCAGGGTGCTATTAGCAACACGAGTGGTCTGTGAAAGAGCTGCTTTTGCAGATCTGACAGTCTATACAGGGAATGTTATTACTTTTGTCTTCAAATCTCATTCTTAATGCTTTATCCAAAGACTCTGATTCCTCTTCTATGATCAAGCCGCCTGTGACTACTGCTGCAGCATCCACTAGATTAAAAAAAAAAATACAAAAAACACACATACCGATATCCCCCTTCAGTCTGCATCTGCACCCCCGGAGCCCTCCAAGATCAAAAGTTCCTTATGGAATTCTTCACGGCGTTTTCACAAACACATCAACGCAACCTTATGATAATATGAAGCAGTTAGATTTGAAATGACTCACACTGCTTTCATCTGGGGACTCATTTCTTGCCCAAGTAGCATTCAGAGACAAATATACACAGCCCACATTTCATTTTATTTCTAGTTTCATGCCTTGGGTTGTATTTATAAAAAGCTACATGTTGTTCAAAAATGAAAACTATTCAAATATGTATTATTACATTATTTCTACAATCTTCAGTGTACAAATGGACTGCTGTCTGATATCTAAGAAATTACAGGCTAAGATAAAAAAAATAATGCTATCTCAGAAGAAAGACTCATAAGATACAATGGAACTGGGGGGTCTAGAATCGTGATACCTTTCATATCAGAGAGGGGAAGGGGTGGCAGAGGTAGCAATAAATTAATCCACGAGTATAACATTAAATGTTGTTACATCACGCTCTTAACTTACCAAGCCATGGATCCACATGTGTAAGGCAGGCAGAGATGTGACTTCCAGAGACTTCTTTCATTAGTGCTGTTTAGATTTGTTCAGACATTACAAGGCCTCAGAGAGCATGCTACGTGCTTACTTTAAACCCACCTTGGAAGATATAGACAGTAAATGAAGACTTGAAATTTGTATTAAAATCTAAGTGAAGGGAAGTTGTACATTCTTGAGGAGGGTGAGTGGGCACTGCGGGGCTTCTTTCCCAAGCGTGGACGTGGAGGAGAACTGATAAACAATGAACAGTGTGGGAAAACAACATGGCAACCAAGGCATGAACACTACCATCCCAAGTTTTACAGCTCTTTTTCCTTCTCAAAAACACACTCATGTGTATTATTTTATTTTATCCTTCCAAAGAGCCAGTGAGGGAGATAAGGCAGGTTTCATTATTTCCACAAATAATGTAACAGTCTTACCACTACTATTTGGAAGGGCCGTGAATGCAGAGGAAAATATTTGTACTGTGGCTCTGTCTCATCACTCATAAGAAATGAAGAAATGGGTTAAGACCGTTACACCGTCCAGGGATACTCTCTCTTACCTTTGGAGTCAAACTTCGCTTGTACATACTTACCAGAAAAATTAGCAATAAAACATGTTTTTTTTCACTGTGTTAAAATGAGGATTTTTACACGAGGTGTTATTGACTGGCCAGGACAAAGGCTACATCTGAGTTGTGACCTTAATGACTATGCACTGATCAAAAGCACTGATAGGTTAGGGGAGGTGCTTTGCCTTTTGATTTTTGAGACAGAGCTTCATGTAGCCCAGCCTGGTCTCAAACTCACTGTGTAGGTAAAAATAACCTTGAACCTGCTGCCTCTACCACCTGGGTGCTTAGACCACAGGTGTGTACCATTGCACCAGTACCATAAAGTGCTGAGGTTAAACCAAAGGGCTTTCTGCAGGCTCTGAAAGTGCCCTACTAGCTGAGCTAAGTGATTTCTGTGACTCCTGTCTTGTTTTTGTTTCTTTGTGGTTTGTTTTGTTTTTTGAGACAGGGTTTCTCTGTGTAACCTTGGCTGTCCTGGACTCTCATTGTAGACCAGGCTGGCCTCAAACTCACAGAGATCTGTCTGCCTCTGCCTCCTCGAGTTCTAGGATTATAGGAGTGATTTAACTTCTTATCAAATTTAGCCTTCTCTATGGCCTCTAAATAAAAAACCAAGAGAAGAGGAAAATGTTAAATGAAGCAAAAATAAATAAATAAATAAAAACAAAAAAATGACAAGGGATTTCCCTGTGAAGGGGGAATCTGTTTCTACTTTATTAAATATATGTGTGTGTATTTATGTATGTATGTATAATTTAGTCTATGGATAGACTAAAACAAAATAAAAATAACAAGTATTTATTAAATGCTATAGGTATAGTAGGCAGTGTAACAAAACTTGCATTTAAAAACACTAGCTTGACCTCTGTGTGTGCTCTTCCATTAGAGTGACTAGAAGCGTTCCTCCTGAGCCGCAGATTGGCAGGACCCAGGAGCTATATTCATCAGGATGGCCCATCTATTTGTTTTGACTAATGTTCTCTTAGCTGTCTGTTGAGTGGAAGCTGTTAATCATCTTAGCTACAATTTCTCATGTATTTGCTATTATATTTTATTTTTCAATAAATATTTGAAATCAATCTTGATGATATGTTTACAAATGTAAAGATGTGATATACATAAGTCATGAGGATATATACATATGCATGCAATTTACATGTAAGAAGACCTGTATTATAAAACATTTTTCATTGGTTTGCAAGAGGGAAAGGGCCATTGGTTGCTGGCCGTAGCCACTAGCTTCTTGAACACCCACACAGCCCTTCTCACTAAGTTCAGACCATGACAAAACTTGACAAAAAGACTTTCTTGCTCTCCCATTGTGTAAGATTTTTACTATAGTGACAAAAACCTGGAAAAAAAATCAACCTAAAGGAGGAAAGTTTGTTTGGGCTCAGTTTGGGAGATTTCAAGCCATGTTCGTCTGGCTCCATCACTTTAGGCAATGATTATGCTAAGAACAGCTGCATCACCCATGTCTTCCTCACTGATAAAATGAAGGCACTAAGGGCCCACTTCAGAGGGTGGTTGAAAGCCTGAAGAGAAATATGATTGGGCATGTGTGTTGTGTAGTGAGCTCTCAGTGTCAGTAGGCATCTGTGCATTCCTATAGTTACATTGTCCTTGACCCCAAGAGCAGGTAACTTCATGCTGAGTGGAAGACACGAGGTTCTGACTTTACTGATGAGTTCTCACTATTAACCTTCCCAGAATATATGTCAACATTGACATCGAAAACCACGCTGGAAAATCTTGAGCCTGGGAAGGCAGTGTAGTGACAGAGTACTTGCCTACCATGAACAAAGCTACGGGTCCTAGCCTCCACCCCCTAAAAATTACATATCCACATACAAACATACGTTACATTGCAGTTTTAAAGCATTTTTTATATGTAGTTAGTTGGGGGGGCACTCATGTGCCCATGTGGAAGGAGGCCAGAGAATGACTGGTAGAGCTGGTTCTCATCTTACCCTGTGGGCTCTGGAGGTTGAGTCTAGGTTGTCTGGTTTAGCAGCAAGGGTCTTTACTCACCGAGCACTTGCCTACCCTCCTTTTTATATTAGTCATTGCCGGAGCCAGCCAGGAGAGTCAAACGGTTCTTGAGACGGGAGTGAGGATTAATATTAATAAAATAAACACACAGTACACAAGAAACTTTTTAAAGGTCCAGACTCGACAGCCACAGCAAGAGGCAGGATGCTGTAGCAAGCAGTGCCAGCAGCAAGTCTCAAGTCTCTGCCTCCTCCTCTGCCTCCAGCCTTCTGACCACTTTATTTTTTGAGGAGTTACTTTCAGCCAGTAAAACATCTCAGAACAATAGGTTAACTTGCACAAGGAGCCTGAGGAAGAGGTGTGACCCTCACAAGCTATCCCACCTGCTGTCACAAACAAAAGGAGACGGACTTGCAAGTTCTACCCTGCCATTAGAGAAGGTCCTGTAAAAGCAGTCTCTCTGCTGAGATTTAAATATCAAAGCAGGCCTCTGGAGTCACACTCCGACAAGTCATTGCCTACTTCTGTGCACTTCATACACCTACCTGTCACTGTTGTTGAAAATAAAAGTGGTGTTGGGCTAAATGAAGTTATTATTTGCCCTATAGTTATTATGGCAGTATTATTTAAACTGCTACACAATAAGACACAAACCCCTGTTATATTTTATAATTGCTTTATTTACCTTGGGCTGGGTAGATATTTCCAGCTATGCCATCTCAATAATCTCACCATCTACCTTCCAGCCTCCATTCAATGCCATCTTAAACCATTCTTATTTGGCTTATCTCCTTATCTATAATTCTATAAATACTTGCTTATCCTTCACCTGGGTCATTTTCTTCATCCATACCATCCTCAGAGTCCTTTCTCCCAACCCACATGGTTTCTTTTCCATGCTAATCCACTGCAGTATCCTCCTGCCTCCTCTTTTCCTGTATGTCTGTCCTCCAAGAACCTCAAATATTAGCTCTCTCCCCCTTCTTCTGGCCCTGCCCAGGTACAGGCTTTTCTTATGAACCAGTCAGGAATAATGTTTTAGGCAGGTTTACACAACAAGAATAGGTGTATTTGGGCAGCAACCAGATCATGAGGGCCAGTAATTAGCATCAGAACACAAACATCAGACCAATGCCCAACATGTCACTCTGCACGATACTTTCATCCTAACACAGAGAATGAACACCTAAAAACAAAGATCTGTTCTTTATCATTAGCTCTGTCTCCTCTAGCTCCCCTGAAATGTTCTCATGTTGATGTCCCAGGACTTCCTGGTGCCATAACAAAGCACTGTCCAGTCTTGATGCTACTGCATCTGCTTCTCCATTGGACCCAGCTGATCACTCACGGCTAATTCTCCCGAAAGCAGCGCTTCTTTTTCTTCTCTGCTCAGCCCCCTATGTCTCCAGATGCAGGAAGATTTCCAATGAGAGTGTGTAGACCTATGGTTTACTGTCTATCATTAGTTTTAAATATTTTTCCTGGGGCTGCCATAACTGTATATATCAATGGGGTGGTCCAAGAAACAGAAATGCATTGGCCCCTCATTCTAGACTGAAGGTCTTGGCAGGGAAGATGCCCTCCTGAAGGCTGGGAGGGAGAATTTGCTCCTTGCTCCTTTTCTAGCTTCTGGTTCTTGAAGTCAGTTGTTGGTGTGCCTACACTTGTAGAATCATGATTTTACAAGAAGCCTCTGTTGAAAGCCACCTGGCATTCTCTCTGGGTTTTTGTTTCTGGCATTCCCTCGTATTCTCTAAGTTTGACTACTACTCCAGCAAAGTACCACAGACTGTGTAGCTTTGTACAGCAAATGTTTACTTCTCACAGTTCGGAGAACTGAAAGTCTCCACTCAGAGTCAAGCATGGAGAGCTCTGTTGAACTCTTCCACGTTGCTTAGAGACAAACTTAGATGTTCATACAGCATCAAAAGGACAAGAGAACTCTCTAAAATTTCTTTTAAAGGGGTGCTGACTTTGCTCATGACCCCATTTCTTCCCAAGTGCCCCATATCCCAATACTATCACATTGGTGCTAAAAGTTCAACATGTAAGTTTTGTAGGAACACAAAGTTTAGCTCATTCATCCCATTACAGTGATTGTATCTGGAGAGGCGCCTTTAAAGAAATAATTGAATTGAATTAAACTCAAAAGGGCAGGACCCTAAGCCAATGTGACTTGTGTTCTTATAAGAAGAGAGAAAGAAAGGAAGGGGTGAACAGACACAAAGAAAAGACCATGTTTTAACATAGCAAGACATGTGCAGCACAGACAAACACCACATGAGAAAACCACTCTGAAGGCAGCTGATCGTGAAGACTCCAGAACTATGACAGAATACATCTTGATGGCTTCAACCCCCAGGCTCCGTGTGGTAGACCAGATAGACTAAACTGGTGCCCAGTTTAGTTCTTCCCTCTGTGCCAGTGATTCCTAAATGAATAAATTAAGTCCTTGCCTTTTAAGGGTTCCACATAGGCTGACCAAACCAACTCGTATTTAATATGTCCACAAGAAAACTGCCACTGAATTTTCCAACTTTATCCCCACCCTGCACTGAAAACAATTCCCCCCAGAGACAACCACCCAGAGCTGGAAACATGGGAGTCTTCTCCCTGACCTCACATCCATCCAATCACATTCTTGCTGAATCTCTTTCACTCATATCACTTATCAAGTGCTATCCTCCATGCCCTTGCCATCACACAGGTTTCAGCACTTATTATTTCTTATCTGTGTTAGGATTTTGGAACAAAACATGTTTCTCGGTTGCCTAGCAACATATGATGTCATCATGTGTCACTGGCCAAGTGGCCACACCTGGAAGGCGTGGTTACCCTGCCCCTTAAAGGGATAACACAACATGTGGTCGCTCTCTTGCTCTCCTGGTCCTTCCTCTCTATTGGGGCATCCCTTCTCTCTTCCCTCTCCTCTCTCTTCCCCCCCTTTCTCCCCATCATGTCCTGTTCTCCCTCTCTTCATATCCACCTAATAAACCTCTTTCATAGAAGATCTGTTGTCAGCCTCATTGTATATTAATTGGTCCCAACAATCTGGGCCACTGAAACCACCTTCTAATTGATCCCCCGCATCCAATGTTGGCCCTTTAAGTCCATGGGCAACTAGAATTATTCACACAAATTGCAAATTGGATTTTCCGCTAGCCTCCAGCTTCTTAAGCTGCTCATGACACCATCTCTTACCTGTCTTCTACATCCGCTCAGCCTCATCTCTTGACCCTCCTCCTCTTTAATGCTCTGGAACTAGCATCAAACTGCTTTCAGACACTGTGTCCCTATATCTTCTCTCATGTTAGTCCCTATATGAAATCCTGCTTCCTCTCCCTTCCTTTCATCAACCTTTGAGATACGGTCCAGGTATGCCCCTCAAAAAGCCACCTATGAGAGTCATGTATGAGGCTAAAATTTTTTTCTGTGACCAGAGCTCCCAAAGCAGATCCAGCAAACTCCTCAGTGTTAAATATTTTATCTCTATTAGTTTATCATTTCTAAAAATATTTTATATTTTGTTTATTTTGGAAGGAAAGCCTAATGGGATGGAACTTCTGTCTATCCTCCTGGGTCCCTGCTTCTGTACCTGTGTACAAATATCAATAAACACTTGTGTGATAGAGCATGTAAGCCCAAGACCCAAGGCTTCAGCACTCAAGTGTTGAAGAGGGGAGCTGGAAAGGAACCTAGATCCCTGCAGCCTTTAATCTTTCAGTACCAAGGGGAGAGAAGGATTGGCTTTAGTTACTGAGGGGACAGAATCATAACATGTATGTATGTATTATGTATGTATTATGTATGTGTGTGTGTGTGTGTTTGTAGTGTGAAGATAGATATTCCACCATGTGGGTTCAGGGGATTGAATTCAGGTTGATGGCAAGTGCCCTTACCCATGGAGCCATCTTCCTGGACCCTGAAATCATGCATTTTAAAACAAATCAGCTGCCAGAAGGCAGTTGCTAATGACTGAGTGTTCAAAGACAGGCACAGTTTATTATTCTAGAATTTCTGCAAACTACTCCTTAACAAAGAAATGGCCGTTTAGTTGTGAATTAACACCACAGTCATCATCCTTTGTGTAAATCAGAGTTTCACAGCCTTGGCACTTCTGACATTTGTGCTGGATTTCCCCTCAGGGCAATGAGGGCCTGAGCATTCCACAGCACAGGTGGCACCCCACACCCCCACCTGCCAAATGTCAGCAGCCTCTCACCTCCTACATAGGACAATAGGAGAAGGTCTCCAAATGCTGTCAGATGTCCCTTGGCCACAGAAGAGGGCACAGCTGTGGAGGTATGGGAAGAGAGGGGCTGCCCACAGCACAGCCTGACCTTCATTGTCAGTTTAGCCTTCCATAACACTTCTGAAGGCAAAGATTCCCAGAACACTTCATTTGGTCCCTCAGGAGAGCATTTATTCTTTGTAAGAACAAATCTGCCAGAGTTTATCATATGTTTTTAAAGGCATTTAAATCAACTGCATGTAAAGCCTTTAAGAGTTTTTCTAATATAATTACCTTGTAAAAAGATGAGATCATGTCATTTATTGTTCTATAAAAATGTAGGGTTGCTTTAAAAAAGCATCCATGTGCTGATTCCCATTTGGAAAGGAAAGAGGTCTGTAATTTAATTTGAAAGCTGCTCCCCTCTGTCTAAGAGGGAGGGAGAGAACGAAAGAGGAAGGAGCGGGAGAGAGAAAAGAGCAATGGGAGCTGTTTGATCCAAACAGGGAGAGGGAGCATCTCTATTAACTCCCTGTTGCCTTTACTCTCTGCCTGCCTCTAACCCGTTGCTATTGATCAGCGTGGTCAACATTAAACACAGAGCAGTGAGCTCTCCTACTCAGCCTGATCACATAAAGGTCAGCCCAATATTCTGATGGACACAGTTCATCTGTTCAAAGTATTCTATTAATAAATACATCAAACACTGAAACTACACTAAAATAGTCTAAAACGTATTTGAGGTAAAGAGGATGCTTCACACGCTAGGATATGTGAGATTTTTTTTTTAAATGATCTGCACAGATGTGAACTCTATTCTCTCAAAGTTTATGATCTAGTTGGGGAATATAAAAATTAATGAAATCGTCACAGTGATGGGGGTATAATTACAAACTGAATAAATGCTCTGCAGAAAAGCAATTAAGGAACCTGACCTAGACTCTGGGAACTGACACTTGAACTGAGCTCTGAAGAAGAAAACTAGGTTTAACTAAGAGCTAGAAAAGCAGCCACAGATGAGGGGGACGGCACGGGTGCATGCCCTTATCTGCATCGAGCGTCTCTGGGAACTGGACCAGAGCCTCGGAGGAGACCTGGAGGAGCTGGGAATGTGACCAAGGCCTAGTAGTTTAGGGGGAAAGGTCACCAAGTATGTGCAGGCTAAGAAAGCAATCCTCTCATGCTGTAAAGAATGACTCCTAAAACAGGCTGGAAGAGATGCAGAAAGAGATTAACATCTTGCGGACATCTAGATCCTGGTTCCTCTTTGCAAGCTCAGGCAGAAGAAATTCCTCTACTCCGTATACAAACTCTGAAAGCACTGGGCCTGAAAGGACCCAGTCACTTTGGTCAAGAAGTCTGTCAGAGAGGCCACCACTCAAGAGACATTCATAGAGACAGAAAGATTCTGGTTGAGGGGAACAGGAGTGACTGCTAATGAACATTTGACTCCTTTGGTTGTAGATGGAAATTATCTAGAATTACACAGTAGCAATGGCCACACAGCTTAATATACTGGAAATTGATGGACCAAACTACTTAGTGAGGGGCTGGACTTTACAGCATTTGAATCATACCCCAATAAGCCAATTACCAAAAAAAAAAAAAAAACCTTCATTGTGTTTTAGGACAAACTAAGTTCTAAGTTCTAGGTAAATACAAGGTCGAGAACTGGCTTTTACAATTCTTATTTTTAAATTCCTGTCTTTAAAAACATCCCTTACCTTCTAAAATTCAGTCAGGTAAACATAAGAATTCTATTAAAATAGAGACATTTAAACAGGAATGCCACACCCACGCCAGTGTCGCCATAGTAGCATAAGCTACAGGGAGGGGGATATGATTTCCCCGGAAATAATGCCCCCTGGAAGGTCCCTGGCAAACTCATCCCACTTGGAAAAGAGACGTGTTCTGAGATTTCTACGCTTCTTCAGTTGTGGCTCTGGGGCTGGAATAATGAATTCTTTGATCTTTCTCTGTGACACCTGAAACAGCACAACTAACTTTATAAAGAAATTTATTATTGGTAGATTGTTAAAGGCTTTAATATAAATAATAAGTTTAAAAAGGGTAATGAATTAGATTTAGTATTAATAGGCATTAAAAATAGTGTAAAAATAATAGGCTCCTTTTTAAGAAAAAAATAACATGAGAAGTACAGCTGGCATGAGTTTCCCCTCCCTTCAGTGCCTTGTTCCTAGGGAAGATCATAAATCTTTAGCAGGACATAAGGGAGGATGGTTGACAAAGGTATGTTTAGACTTTGGCAGGCATCTGACTTAGCTCCTGACTTTCCTCTTCATTGGTTAGCAATAATGAAACCATAGTTTGAGGTTTTTGTTTCTTGTTTGCGTTGATCAGAAAGTTTCTAGGCAAAGATTTCTTGTAGGCACTGCCCTATGTTAAAACATAAACTTTGTATCCTTGGTAAAAGTCTGAATGTTCTGGAAAGCATGCCAATTTTAAGGTGCTTCCTTGTGAGATCACTAAAAAAATACTAGCTTAATTTCAGTAAAGTCGCAGCAGAGTCAAAACCATCAAGGTGTCTCTGTCTGTCAATTCTTTGCCGAAACCGTGTCTTCCTGTCTAAAGCCTTGTTCTCCCGCGGAGGACACGAGCCCGACTGGGCCGGTCCGTGGCACAGGAACAGCTGATCAATGATTGACAGGGAGCTTTGTAATTCCCAAATCACACTTTTTGCTAAGAAAAACTCTAAGTGAACCAACTACTGGGAATTAGATCAATTGGAATTCTACTATTTTGTCAATTGAGTCAAATAGCAGATTTTAACTTTCAGTACAATTGTCATTTTCTACCCAGACAGCAACTTAGCAGATGTATGACATCAATCTGGTTTCTAGCCTTAGCTTTCTGCATCAGTTCCACAGGGAAATGATTGTACGAGAATGTGGGGTTCCTTCTTCTTCTTTCTGTTCTCCTCCATCTCTTCTTCTTTTTTCTTCTTCTCCTTATCTCCTCCTCTTTCTTCTCCTCCTTTTTCTGCTTCATTAATTTATTTATTTAATCACTTCACAGCCTGATTGCCGACCTCTCCCTTCTCTCCTTTAAGTCCTACCCTCACATCCCTCTCCCCCCATTCCTCCTTTCCTTTTCTTTAGAGAAGGGTACCTACCCACCCTGGCACCAAGTCACAGCAGGAGGACTAAGCACTTCCTCTCTCACTGAGGCCAGACAAAGCAGCCCAGCTATAGTAAAGGGATTTAAAGGCAGGAAACAGAGTCAGAGACCCCAGTTGTTAGGGGATCCTCATGAATATCAAGCTGCACATCTGTATACGAGTGTAGGGGACCAAGGTCCAGGCCACACATGCTCTTTAGGTGGTGGCTCAGTCTCTGTGAGCCGCCCTGGGCCCAGGCTAGTTTTCTCAGTAGGTCTTCTCATGGTGTCTTTAACCCCTCTGGCTCCCTCATCCTTCTTCCCACTCCGTCCACAGAACTCCCAGATGTCCTCCGCCTGTTGTTCGGCTGTGGGTCTCTGTATCCGTTTCCATCAGCTGCTGGATGGGGCCTTTCAGAAGACAGCAATGCTATGCTTCTGTCTGCAAGCATGGCAGAGTATCATTAATAGTGACAGAGGTTGGCTCTCTCCTATTGGGTGAGTCTCAAGTTGGGCCAGTCATTGGTTAGCCATTCACTTAATCTCTGCTCTATCTTTATCACTACACTTCTTGTAGGCAAGACAAATTTTGAGTCAAAGCTTTTTTGGGGTGGGTTGGTGTCCTTCTAACCTGGGACAATAGAAGTCCTGCCTGGCTACGGTGGGTGGCAATTCCAAGCTCCATATTGCTTGCTTCTAGGAGTCTCAGCCAAGGTCAGCCCTATAGACTCTCAGAAGCCTCCTCCATTCTCAGAGATGCCCTCCAACTGATTTCCATTCTCTCTCCCAGCCTATCTCTGCAATTCCTGCTCTCCCCACACCTGACCCCCATCCCTCATCTCCCACTCAGTTCCCTCCCTCCCTCTATCTCAGATGTCTGTTTTATTTCCCCTTCTGAGTGAGATTCAAGCATCCTCCCTGGAGCCCTCCTGGTCCCTTAGGTCTGTGGATTGTAGTATGGTTATTCTGTATTTTTTGTCTAATTTCCACTTATAAGTATGGACATACCATGTATGTCTTTCTGGGCCTGGGTTACCTCACTCAGAGTGATATTTTCTAGTTCCATCCATTTGCCTGCAAATTTCATGATGTCCTTGTTTTCAATATTTGAGTGATTTTCCATGGTGTAGATGTACCACAGTTTCTTTATCCATTCTTCAGTTGAGGGACATCTAGTTGTTTCCAGTTTCTGGCTATTCTGAATAAAGCTTCTATGAACATATTTGAGCAAGTGTCATTGTTGGATAGTGGAGCATCTTTTGGGTATATAACCAGAAGTGGCATAGCGGGGTCTTGAGATAGCATTATTCCCAATTTTCTGAGAAAACGCCAGATTGATTTCCAAAGTGGTTGTACAAGTTTCTACCACCACCAGCAATGGAGGAGGGTTCCCCTTTCTCCACATGCCACCAGCATGTGCTGTCACTTGAGTTTTTTATCTTAGCCATTCTGACAAGTGTAAGATGGAATCTCAGAGTCATTTGGATTTGCATTTCCCTGATGACTAAGGATGTTGAACATTTCTTTAAGTGTTTCTCAGTCATTAGAGATTACTCTGTTGAGAATTCTCTGTTTAGCTCTGTACCCCATTTTTAAAATTGTGGGGTTTTTTTATTGGTCTTTAACTTCTTAAGTTAATTATATATTTTGTATATTAGTTAGGGATGTAGGGCTGGTGAAGATCTTTTCCCAGTCTGTAGGCTGTCATTTTGTCCTATTGATGGTATCCTTTGTCTTGGAGAAGCTTTTCAGTTTTATGAGGTCCCATTTATTAATTGTTGATCCTGTGCTAATTGTTAGAGCCTGTACTGTTGATGTTTTATTCAGGAATTTATCTTCTGTACCAATGAGTTAAAGGCTATATGCCACTTTCTCTTTTTAAAACACAAATCTCAACAACCTTATCCTTACATTCACCACCAGCTAAGTCACTTGCCTTTATGTTAGACCAGAATCTCACCAAACTATTCTTTTAAGAAGTATACAATGTAGAATGTGTGTAACTTTTATAATTATTGCAACCATAGCCTCTCTTTAAACTCAGATTTACAACCATATTAGAAAAAAGAATCCGGTATAGGAATGTTTTCTTGGTCAGGTTTCATTCAGGTATAACAGAAAATCCAACTCAACATATATAACCAGAAATGTGTATGTGTGTGTGTGTGTGTGTGTATACATTCCTTTAACTGCAAATTCCAAGGAATAGGAGCTTCAGCCAGAGTTGGGTCCATGGGACTCTTATCTCAGCTGCTAAGTTGACTTCATTTGTTGACTGAAGTGTGTCCCTCCTGGCAGATGGATAGAAAGAGCACCTCTCCTACTTCTCTTCCATTCTAAGCAACAAACAACTGAGGCTCATGACTTCCATTTAAGCCTAGTGTTCAGTCACAGATAAATCATAGTGTCTGAGAGAATCTGACACACTGATTGCCTTAGCCTGGATCACCTGTTCATCCTCTCAAGACTGAATCCCACTTACTGAGCACAGAGGCTGAGAATACCTAGATAAGTAATGCAGATGGGAAGGACACACCCCTGCCAGAAAAGCAAGTATCATTACTGGAAGAGAAGAGAACTAAGACTAGCTGGGGAAACAACAAATGCCCATTATACTTTCAGTTGAAAGACAAACCGATCACCATTGAGGGCAGTGGAGAGGCCTCTTCTCCCGGCTGTCCCCTTTGGTGGTAAGAACTCCCCTTATTGTATGACCTTAGCTATCATACTGATGGCTGTAGCTTAAAACGGGAGTATCACACACATCCCATGGCCTGACTCCTACCCTGTTAGGAAGCGACAGACCCTTTAAGAGGAAAGTTTAGTGAGAGACCTTCAAGTCACGAGAGGTGTGTCTTCCAAGAGGATGTGGCTCTGGCCTCTTCCTGTTTCCCTTTTGTCTCGCAGCCATGAGGTGACTGTTGCTTTACCATATGCTTCCCCAAAGCTGCAGAGCAACTGACCCTCCAAAACTATGCGCCAAAATAACTTTCTCTTTTATTAGTAGAGATGACTAATACACCATCTTTTGTGCTGATAGCTTTGAAAATAATCCCTTGATTAAGCCCTTCATGAATTATCATAACTTAATTGCACCATCTATTTCTTGCTGGGGTTCTCTCTCTCTCTCTCTCTCTCACTCACACACACACACACACACACACACACACACACACCACATTCTACCACACTCTACCACACACATACACACACTATACCACACACCACACCACACACACAAGAGTGGCAGCTGTACTTTACTGTACAACCTCGCTTAATCCTTTCTAATCATTCTGACATTTTTCTCATGAGGCTGAGCTATGGCTGCCTGTTTGACAGATGAGGAAACAGAGTCAGGCAGGTTAAGTGACTTGACCAAGGTCCCACAGTTATTAAGCACCAGCTGGCACTGGAAGCAAGATCAAAGTGCTTGTTGTTTTTGATCAATAGTGCCATCTTTGGTCAAAACACAACTTCCAAACCTGCTCTTTTATATATTTTTTTCTCCACACAATTGCAAACATATCACTATTCTAAAGTTCTGAAAAGGCCAATACATGGAATCTATTAGTAAAAAACCATATAAACACAACTATATGACTTTGCTATACATATATAGTTCACATCTGTGGGGCATATTTAAACAAAATGAATGTAACTATTATATATTATGTTTTACACTCAGAATTTGTCTCCTTAGGTCAGGAGCAATATTAGAGGGACTGATTCCACGCATCCAGTTTTTCTGGATGAGGCATGTTTATCTTCTCCTCTAGAAACAACTTCTCCTTCAGACACGACACTGAGGACGAGGTACCAACTCTGATCTGAAGTATCAGTCTCTACCTAGCATGCATTCATAGTGACTCTGCTTTCCCTCTGTATTCCACACTCCGTTTACCTCTTGTCTTGGTCAGGGTTTCTAGTGTTGCAATGAAACACGATGACCAAAAGCAAGTTGGGAAGAAACGGTCTCATTTGACCTGTACTTCCATTTGCTATTCTTCACTGAATGAAGTCAGGACAGGAACTCAAACAGGACAGGAACCTGGAGGCAGGAGCTGATGCAGAGGCCATGACTGGGTGCTATTTACTGGCTTGTTCTCTATAGCTTGTTCAGCCTGCTTTCTTACAGAACTCAGGACCACCACCCAGGGATGACACCACCTACAATGGGCTGGACCCTCCCCCATCAGTAAATAATGAAGAAAATACCCAACAGCCATCTCATGGAAGCATTTTCTCAATTAAGGTTTCCTCCTTTCAGATAACTCTAGCTTCTGTCAAGTTGACACAAAGTTGAGCCAGTACACCCCTCTCTCTCTCTCTCTCTCTCTCTCTCTCTCTTATTCAGCTGACAGATTCTAGGGAATGAGAATTATGTTGTTTTTTTATAGTTTTTTTATACATGCAAAGTGTGTCAGGTCCACATCAGTAGTTCCCTCCCAAGAGCAGCCGTTGGAAGCAATCATTAGGAGATTCCCTCACCAGAAGCATGGATTGCAGCAGCTAACACTGCACCCAAACTCTCAGTCTGTGATTCTGGATAGCAGGGTACAATCTCATCGGGAAATGAGTTTCTCACATGAGTGTATGCTAATAAATCTTTAACTATCTCATATATTTTGGGCCAGCCATGATCAAATACCTAAATACACTGGTGATAATAACCAGATTAATCACTGTTGGGGGAAAGACTTCAGGACACAAACTGATGAAATTCAAATGAGGACTCTAATTTAGGCAACCATATCCTCCCAGTGTTAATTTCTTGGTTGTGATCATCACATTGGTTATGTGATCCGTCAGCTTTAAAGAAACTGGGTGAGAGGTAATGAAGAAGTTTTGTACTGTTCTCAAACCTTTCCTGTACATCTTTAATTGCAGTTCAAAATGAAACTGTCCCACACCACAGTGTTCCAAGCCAGACTCTTAGCAACTAATACAGGGATAAGATTTCACCAAGACTTCAGAGGTTAAGATCACCAAGCAGGTTAAGATCCTGCTGTGTGATGCAGGATCCCAGAAGCTTTTGCTTTGGAGATTCTTACCAGTGGCCACCCACTGTGCTGTGCTTGAGGGAGGCTTCTCAGTAGAATCCTTGGCAGCCTGCCACTAAAGGCCTTCTCTAGGGACGACAGGGTACCACATCCTCAAGTGGCACAAGGCCAAGCCTGGCCAGCAACACTGGCCAGTTCCACATACCCCATACCAGACCAATGAAGCCAACAACAGATATGTATTGCAGCCACAAGGGAAAATACCCTCTCTTTTCCCTGCATATTGACTTAGCAGCCATCTTGTCACCAGAAAGGAACCAGCCATGGATGGAAAAAAAGAAAACCAAGAGATAAAAAGAGACGAATTCCAGAAACCTTCCCTTTCTCACTGCATGCAGCTGGCCTGCTAGAGCTCTGCTGGAGACATCCTTAGGCAGACTGAGCATCTATGGCCTATTCCTTCCTCTTTCCTTTCTTTTTTCCTGCCTTCCTTCCTTTCTTCTTTCTTTCCTTCCTTCCCTATTTCCTTCTTTCCTTTGCTTCTCTCACACCCTTCTTTTCATGCCTTCTCTGAGATACTACAGAAATGTCTAAAATTCACAGTGCGTATTGACAGGTGTACATACCTGGTAATCTGTCACCACAGTGTTAGGAGAGAGTGTTAGTGCCACCCCCCCGGTTTTCTGAACTACTCTTCCATACATTCATTTACCCCTCCCCACACTACCCACTGTTCCCAAGCAACTACTGATCAACAATTAAAGATTATCTTAAGTTGACTACTAGATCTCAAATAAGAGGAATCAATCAGTGTGTATTCATTGACGGCTTTCTTTTACTTACATCATTCCCTCCTTACCTTTCCTCCTCAAAACCCTCCCACGTATCCCCTCCTTGGTCTCTTTGAAAAGTATGAGATCTTTTTCATTAATTGTTTTTACACACACACACACACACACACACACACACACACACACATACATATATATGTATTTTTTTTCTAAATACATAGACATACCCTTCTCAGTTTGGATAGCATTATTTGTTTGTATGTTTTCAGGGCTGATCTCTTGGTATTGGATAATCAATTGTTGTGTTCTTCCTGGGGGAAAACACTCTCAGCATTCCTGTAGTTATTTGCAGAGGGTTGAGCCCTTGTGGGCTCTCCCACCCACCCCCCATATCCATGTTAGCACATCTATTGCTGTTGTCCTGGTTAAGCTCATGTTTAGACAGCTATGTTGGTGAGGCTTTACAGATGTAGCTTCTAACATTACTTGGAGACACAGTCTCACAGCAAACTCTCTGATCCTCTTTCTGTCCCCTCTTCTGTCATGTTCCCTGAGCTTTATGTACTGGAGTTGTTGTGTAAATGTGTTCTTTCAACCTGGGCTCCACAGATCTGAATTTTCACTACTTGTGGTTTTTTTTATAACAGTCTCCATCTGTTGCAAAGAGAAGTTTCCTTGATGAGAAGTGAAAACTACACTACTCTGTGGGTATGGGAATAAATATGTAGGCTGTAATTAGGGACTATGCTTGTTTAGTAAAAATCGTAGTTGCAGGTTCTCTTCTACGACTTCAGTAGGCCGGGTAGTTGGCTAGGTTTCCAGTGCCATGGATGATTTCCCTCTTATTGAGCAGGTCAAAAGTCCATTTAGAAAGTTGTTGGTTACTGCCAAGATATGTGTGCCACTACTACACCCTTAGAATTAGCCTGCCATGCTCATCACTACTGCACCCTTAAGGTTATCCTACCATGCTGTGCATTGTGTTTCACAGCTATTAAAACTTATTAAAACTACATAGAACTATTTGTTGCTTCCATCCATTGAAATCTTCCATGGTGTCTTCTAGTACCATGAAAGCTAGTCCTCAGGAAAGAGACATTCAGGGGCCTCTAACCTTGTGTCTGTGTCCACAGTACATGGTATCTTCAGCAATAAGAACTTACCTTCCACCTCTTAGGGGCAACCAAGGTACTAGCAGTAACCTGTAATGTTTCAGGAATGTCCCAAACAACCTTAACCAATGATTTTTCTTTGGTTTTGATTTGTTTTTAGATGATCTTTGCCTCTTGGAAAGAACATTATCAGCCCAGATGAGGAAATTTCATATATATATATATATATATATATATATATATATATATATATATATTAGGAAAGAGTGAAACTATTTTACAAGGTATTTGTATCATTTTACATTCCCATTAACAGTGTATCAGCATTTCCATTTCATATGTCCACCAACCTTTAGTAAATGAATCTTGTCAAAATGTAGCCACACCCTGCTCTTTTATTACCTTCCTCTGAGGGGAGAGCAGCCTTACCAGTCCACAGAGGAAGACAATGCAGCCAGTCCTGATGAGACCTGATAGACTAGGGTCAGATAGAAAGGGAGGAGGACCTCCCCTATCAGCAGATTGGGGGAGAGGCATAGGAGAAGAAAAGGGAGGGAAGGTGCATTTGGGAGGAGATGAAGGAGGGGGCTACAGCTGAAATACAAAGTGAATAAACTGTAATTAATAATAAATAAATAATTTTTTAAAAAGGAAAAAATGTAGCTACACTGACAGACATGGTGGTGTTCCCTCCAGGCTGTACTCTGCATTTACATAAAGAATAATAGTGTTGGAGATGCAGGAAAAATAGCATTGAGCCTCTTTTCTGTACTTCTCAGCTTCCCTGTGTCTCCTGTAGAGAAGCCTCTGTTTAAGTTCTTACTCATTATTCTATTGTGCTGTTTTCTTATGTGTTTTATGGAATTCTTATGTATATTAGATTGAAATCTTTTCTAAGATACATGACTTGCAAATGTTTCCTTCTAGCCTGTGGTTTATCCGGTCTTACTCATAACAATATGTTCCAAAGACCAGGTTTTTGTTTTGATGATGACTGAGTTCTTGGTTTCACTATGATTATGATTTTGCTATTGTATCTAATTTTGTCTAGCTCCAGGTCACAAGGGTTTCTCTACTGACTTCTTGTGGAAGTATTGTGCTATTTGCTTTCATATATAGATCTGTGGTTCACTTTAAGCAAATTTTTATGTGACATGAGATATGGAATGGGATACCTGTTCTTATACATGAGTATACAATTGTTGGAGACCATTTAAAATATTACCCTTTGAATTGCCTTTGTTAAAAAATCTATTAACCAAATTAATTTAAGTCTATTTGTGGACTCTCTATTCTGTTTCATTGATCTGTGTGTCTCTCTTGGCATTAGTATCAAACCATTGTAATTACTATAGCTTTAAAATAATTTTCAAGATCAAGTACTACCATCTCTAATCCTCATTTCAAAGTAATGTAGAAATTTTTTAAAAAGTAGTGCAGGCAAAATGGCTCACTCGGTGAAGGTACCTGCTGCCAAGCCTGATGACCTGAGCTGCTGGCTTTCTAAGATCCACACAGTGGAAGAAGAAAACAGACTCCTGACAAGTTGCCCTCTGACACACACACACACACACACACACACACACACACACGCATGCATAAATATAATTTTAAAATATTTTTTTAAACACCCTCTTGAGATTTTGATTAGGACTACATAAATTCTTTGGGGGAAAATTCACATTTTAATAGTACTGTGTCTTTTGACCCATGTAGAGGTAACTACATCACTCTATTTTTATTTTTAACACTTCTGACAGCAATGTTTTAGAGTTTTGTACACAGAGATCTTAAAGCATTTTGTCCAATTTTTCCCCAATTATTTATTTTTCTAATGTTGCTCCAAATAATCTCGGTTTTAAATTTTTCACTTCCCGATTGTTTATTGCCAAGCACTATTTCTTCTTTCCTTTTGCTTAAGGGAAGATTTTAGGAGTCTTAAGCCACTTTGTAATGTGCTCTCCTAAGTCAGGAATAAGCCTGGTCCAGTTAGCTGTAGTCAGGCTGGAATCATGAAGCATAGATCATTCCCGTCTCCCACCTCAAAGGTCAGCTAACATCACTTAGCCTAATGAAGGAGGGCCCTTGATTAGACAATTCTATGCCTGGGGTAAAATTACCACTAACACATAGGATGATGAGGACTCATGTTGTCTTTTTCAGTTTTGAAGCAAAAATCCTCCCCATGGCTATGGAGGAGGACCAGCAAAAGGATTCTTACTCTAAAAAGCAAGCATTTATTCTGCTGGCATCTCTAAATACAACCATATGGTCCTAGAGGCCAGAGTGTTACAAATTCCACCTACCACAGGAAAGTCTCAGTTCCTGGGAGACCAAATGTCTAATGATGTATCCGGCCCTTTAATTTACACTGTGGTTTGTCAACAAGTTGCTTTTAACAGGCCTGGGGAGCACAGAGGCAGCACAGCTACAGGGACTGACAGAGTAAACAGCACGTACTGCTGATGAATACTGTCTTGGAGAAGAGATGCAATCCTGGACTCACCCTCCACCCACTAAAACGTCCATCTGAACCCACATCAGTTTTAGAGGGAAGCTTTTGAAACCCTGGTTTTCTTGGTTAATTATATTTTTCCCATTACTCCCCATTCCTTGATGTTAGCTGTTATTTTCTTGCATTAATTCATCCAACAAATATACATGCAGAAGTATTTTGGGTTTCAAGGTCAGGATGGCAGCAGAGATGAGAAGGAATATCCAGATTGAGGAGAGAGAGACAGGTAGACAAAGAGCTTGCCAAACAAGCGCAAGGACCCAAATTTGGAGCCACAATAAGCAAAGTCAAATATGGTGGCACACACTTATAATGCCAGCAGCAGGCACGAAAGAGAGATGAGAATCCCTGGGCTTTCTCGCTATCTAGCCTAGCTGAATTAGTGAGTGACAGGTGCAGTGAGAGATTCTGGCTCAAAAAATAAAATGGAGGGATGTTATCAGTTAAGAGCAGTTGCCCTTGTAGAGGACATGCATATATGTAAATAAAAATAAAATAAATATTTTTTTAAATAAGGTTGCAAACAACCAAGGAAGAACTTCAATGTCAAATTTTGGTCTTTACATGTACATACATACATGCTCATATGCACACATACTACACATACACGGCACACACACAAAGAAAGAGAGAGAGAGGAGAGAGAGATTTGTAACAGGATTCTCACTCATGGGAGGAGGAAAGACACACAATAGAAATAAAGATGGAAATGAGATCTTTGGTGTTGTACTTCGTGAAATACAAAGCACATTCCAGTGTCAGTGATTTCTTCCTCAGAAGAAGAGACTGGGCTGTGAAGAATGGAGAGTGGCTCAGCACGGCTCCCCCAGAAAGCCATCAAGCATTCAGTCTGGATTAGATAAAGAAGTATCACTTTATCAGGAAAGGGTTTCTGTTTCGCCTGCTCATTCTTCCTCAGCATAGGAAATTATCTCCAAGGAAACTGGGGAATATGTGGTAGATTTGTATGGTGGGGTAATATTTCCCAAATATGGCCAACTTCTCCTTCAAGAGATGGAACCTCCCCCTCTCCAGGGCCCTTTGCATTCAAAGGATGGGAGTCAGATGTGGCAATATAAGAGGAGAAAGGGGAATTAAGGAAAAATGAAGCATTAGAAGGGGGTAGACAAGATAAGGGAGTGATAACTAATAATAAAGACCTTCTGAAAAGTCATGTGAAAAACTACTACTTCAGAAGCTTCCAAAAATATCAACATAGACATGTACAAAGGAGTTTAAGCGAAGTTGCCCTGTGACAGGCAACAGTGCCCCTACAGACACCACGGGCTAACAGATAAAAGTCCAGTGTCAAGGAGGATTATTTCTATTAGAGTTATTGGCCAGTGAGATTCCATAGACGCCCAAATATAACAAGCTATGCCATAAAGCACCACATACTTGAGAACACAAAGAAATCAAGCCTGTTCTGACCAGGTAGCTTATTAAAACTGGCTAGCTTTCAGAGCGCTGAAAGGTGCTGTGCATTCCATCAGAGAAGAAAGGAGGTCACATGTCTTGTTCAGCTGTGAAGGCTTCAAGCTATAATAATGACCTGCCTGGCAAGATATGCCTACCGGAGAAATAGCGGCAGGAATGTTTTAGAAGTAACCAACTTTCTTATTGGCCTAAAAGACCAATGAGATAGAGCCTTCTACAAGATAGAACCCAAAACTGATACAGAGCTATTAGAGCCAAAAATAAATAGATAAATAAATAAATAAATAAAGCCATGGCTAGACAAGTCACAGCCCTATGGGAAAGCCTATTCCAATTACGCCACTAATAGAATGAGCTGTAGTAATGTAACTCCTGAGGACTTCTTATACGTACAGATTAGTGTGTCTCTCAAACTCATCACAGATGCTTCTCTTTTGAGGTTGAGTTATTAACACAAAAATCTCCAGTTGAATAAGATGCAGAAAATAAGTGGAACATTGTTATGGCACACGCCCTCCTCCCAAGGCTCAGGTATCATTGTAACAGAGAAGATGGAAAGACTGTGAGAGCCAAAGGCTGTGGGTTACTACAGTAAATCAGTGGTTTTCAGACACAACAGGGCAGTTGTGCATATGAACACACAGTGGTTGTAACAACAAAACTTAAGCAAGCTACTTCAGAAGCTTCCAAAATTATTAACCTATACATACATAAGAGTTTAACTAGAGTTGCCCTGTGATAGGTGACAGTGCCCCTACAAGACGCTATAGACCAACAGATAAAAAGTCCAGTGGCAGGGAAGGATAATTTCTGTTGGAGTTATTGGCCAAGCTAGACAAAATCCAGAAGCAGAGGCTGGAGCTAGGCACAAAGCCCCACCTGTTGCTAAGAAGCTATTGGCTTTAGCGGCCATAAGGAGATAGTTTCCTTTAAGGGGATATACCCTGGCAGGGCCAACGTGCACCCGTGGATGGTGCCACACCTGACAGTATATAGGCAGCATTAAAAGGAGTCAGTGGTTTTGAGAAAGAGAAGTGAGGACACAAAATTGGGTGGGTATGGGATGGGCAAAGGATCTGAAAAAAGATGTGGGGGAAGAATGAAGATGACTAAAATACAATGAAATTCTCAAAGAATTGGTAAAGATATTTTTGAAAGAGACACTCTCCTGAATGTGAGGAAGGTTTTGTGACTCAGCTAACAGAGTGTGGCGGACAAGAAGCCACTGTTATGGTTCCTTTTCTATTGCTTCATAGGCTAGAGTGATAGGCTAAATCTTACAAAGAAAGATGGTGTGGTTTGGTGTCACATCTTACAAGGGCTTCGAAATGCTTTGCAACTGGCTTTAGGCATAGGGGAGCAGAAATGACAGATCACAGGGGCAGCCTGGATTCCTAATGACCCACTCCAGAGATAACTAATCCAGTCCTGAGAGAAGGCATTAATCCTCCTTAACATAAATATCTGTGGAAAACCCTGCCCCCAACACCATCACCAGAGAAAACAAACCGTGGTAACTTTCCACAAAGTTAAGTAAACAGTCCGAAAACAAAGCCTCACTTTCTGCTGTTACCTGGAATGTGCGTGTGTGAGCCCTGCACTGCCCTGCACTGCCCTGCACTGCCCTGCACTGCCCTGAATGCGTTTGCTCCACGCAAGTGCTGTTCTGTGAGGGACAGGACATGCAGAAACCTCACAATGACGTCCCAACATTACATAATGAAAGACAAATGTCTGGGTAGCCCCCACCTGCCACCGCCAGCCACCATCTGAATGCAAACGCACGAGACCCCAAACCCGATCTACTAAGTTGTGCTCTCCCCAAATTTCTCATCTGCAGAAACCAGAAAAACGTAATTATTAGCATTGCTTCAGTCACAGAACAGCAGAGCAAAGCGATTATATGATATATACATATATATACATATATATATACATATATATATATGTATATATATATATATTCCATAGCAGCCTTGCAAAGGAAAGACAGCAGAAGGAATCAGGGGAACCCACCCTTCATTTGACAACATGTATTGTATCAAAACATGCATAAGAGTGTTTGTTTAAATATGGAACTGCTTGTAAGCATGTAACACAGAAAAGAGATAGCTCTAGCTACATCCATACCTAAAAGGGCAATTGGACTGGATAGCTGAATCAGCAAATACCATGGGTCCCGCTGTTTCAAGTGATATTGATAAAGAAACAGCCCCAGTGTTATTTTTAGTTTGAAGGAAGTTCCTTAAGAGCAAGTTGGAGGCCTTAAGGACTTTGAGCACCTAAGCTCAAGCAATCCCCGCACCTCAGCTGAACTAGAGGTCTCCACCCCTGTACCCAGCCTCTGCAGTTTCAAACACGACCGAGCAGCAGTTTGTATCAGCTTTGGGTGGTGAAGGTCTGTTTGTTCATTTCTTTTTTTTTTTTATACTATTTTCTTTTTTTTCTTTTTTATTTTATTTTATTTTATTTTTTTTATCAGTTACATTTTATTAACTCTGTATCCCAGCCGTGTCCCGATCCCTCATTCCCTCCCAGTCCCTCCCTCCCTCCCTCATCTCCACCGTGCCCCTTTCCAAGTCCACTGATGGGGGGACCTCCTCCCCATTCATCTGATCCTGTTTTATCAGGTATCTTCAGGACTGGCTGCAAAGCCCTCCTCTGTGGCCTAACAGGACTGCTCCTCCCTTCGGGGGTGGGGAGACCAAAGAGCCAGTCATTGAGTTCCTGTTAGAAATAGTCCCTGTTCCCCTCACTTTGGGAAACCAATTGGTTACTGAGCTACCACAGGCTACATCTGAGTGGAGGTTCTAGGTTATATCCATACAGAACATCAATCTTTTTATAGTCTCTGCTGCTTTCTTTTTTTTAGACTGTATACCCCACCCAATTCTTGCCTTCTTGGTCATGGGCTTTCTGAGCCACTCTGTATTTCCATAGAGACCTGAGTGTAGCCAATATGCATGCCTTTGTTTGGGATACTTCCACAGATTATTTATTTTATTGATAACTCTCTTGTTATTCAACTGGAAGAGCAATCAACCTTGTCCAAGTAGTAAATGTGGTATCTATGTGAAAGAAAATGTTTAACAATGTTTCCCAAATTATGACTGTTTGTTCATTTCTTACTTGAGGTGAAGCCTCACTCTGCAAGCTAGGCTGACTCACGTTCACGAACCTTCCACCCCAGCCTCCCGTGCGCTGTGATTCCCGGGGGTGCACCGTGCCTGCGCGAACGACTCAGTGAGGATTTGGTTTGTAGCGGGAGCGGCATGGAACGCCTCCCAACGATAAATCTGTTTTGCCTCCAAATAACCCTAGGAGGTAGTTACTACTGTCTTTCCTGTTTTGACCAGGTGACCACAGGGCAGGATATGCGGTTAGGAAACTCCCAGGAATTAGTAAGTGACGGAGGCACCCAGGCATACTCTGGCACAGCTGCGGGTGCTACACAGCTCTCAATACACGGATCCAAAGGAACAGCATGAAACTAAAATTTAGTTTTGCTCTTTCCAAACTCTTATAAATACACCCTCAGAAAGTGACTGTATCAAATAGTCTTCCAGAGCTATGGGTAAGCAAAATGTAGCAATGATGCCAGTGTTAAGAGGGAAAGGAGGAAGGATCCAGACCACAGCTTCTCTCTCTGTTAACTGTTGTTGATTATTAATATTTAATATTAATTTATCTTTTAGTTAAACAGTAGTTTAAACCAGCTAAACCAGCTGTATACGCAAATCACCTCACAGAGACTAGAATTTATTTAATTAATCTAGAGCACAATTCTGGGCAATAGTTACTCCATCCTAAACCTCCAAGCCCACATAGTTTCCTCCCATTCAAATTTCTCACATTATACATTCTTTTAGTCATATCTTAGGTCTGGCTCATCTCTCCTCATGCTTTCAAGTCCTCTCCTGCTGTTCTCTGACTCCTCCCAATCACTTATTTCTCCTCCCCTCCAGAACAGGATGTCCCTCCCTATTTTCTCCACTGCTCAGCATTGGCTGGTTGTTTTATTGAAGATACAGAAAACAAATGGCAGCATGTTTACACAAACTTTAGACTGTCGGTGCTTAAGAATAAAGCAGACTATCAAAGCAGATGCTGAGACTTATGGGCAACCTTTGGGTAGAGTGCAGAGAATCTTATGAAAGAAGTGGGAAAAAGTATGATCTGGAGAGGACAGGAGCTCCCACAAGGAGAGCAAAAGAACCAAAAAATCTGAGCACAGGAGTCTTTCCTGAGACCGATATTACTACAACCAAGGACTATTTGTGGAGATAACCTAGAACCCCTGCACAGATATAGCCCATGGCAGTTCAGTGTTCAAGTGGGTTCCATAGTAATGGGAACAGGGCCTATCTCTGACATGAACTGATTGGCCTACTCTTTGATCACCTCCCCCTGAGGGGGGTGCAGCCTTACCAGGCCACAGAGGAAGACAATGCAGCCACTCCTGATAAGACCTAATAGACTAGGATCAGAAGGAAGGAAAAGAAAACTTTCCCTATCAGTGGACTTGGGGAGGGGCATTCGTGGAGAAGGGAGAGGAAGGGAGGGTTTAGGAGGGGAGGAGGGTTGGAGCTACAGGGGGGATACAAAGTGAATAAAGTGTAATTAATAAAAAATTTACAAAAAAAGAATAAAAATCAGAATGCAATGTCTGGATTGAAACTAGATAGTAGGTAGAGAAATCAGCATTTGAATGAACAAGAGTAAACTGTATGCATTCCACAAGAACATTATACCAACAGTTATCATTCATTCCTCCAATGGCAAGAGAAAATTCAGAAAGCAAACACACAGCAGAAAAAGAAAACAAATTTGTCCTTGGATAATTGGTGTTGTTTACAGGATGTCTTCGAGAATGTCTTTCCAGGACATTATCTTGGGCCTTCCTCTTTTGGATCCATTTTATAACTCTGTGTAACCACTTGCATTTGTTTCCGCATTGCTTTCCTAGGCATACTTCATTACAAATTAATTTAGGTCTGCTCAGGAAAATCTTACCACCGAGAAATCAGACGAAATGAGAATGAAAGCCGTAGCTGATCACCGCTTCTCCAGAGAGTGTCTCCTGTTTCTCTGTCAGCTCCAAAGCAGGGTTAGTGCTACTCACACATTTGCCACTCACACTGGGACTGTTTCCAACAAGTCCTTACTTCCCTCCCACACTTCGCTTTGCTCTGACAGCCCTGGGAGTTCAGACTACTTGAACTGTGAGGGGTGAGAGGGAGGTGTTAGCCAAGATCCTCCATCCCAAACTCTGCAGCAAGCTGCTGTAGATATTCCACACTGCCACCCCCCACACCGTCCAAGGCGAGAGCAGAGGAGCTGGGTGCGTTAAAAGCCCCTTCTTCATTCTCAGAAGGAACTCAGTAAGGTTAGATGAAACTGACACTTAATGAGGGGTTCCTGAGTGTTTAATTGCTCCCAGAGTATTTTCAGAGTGATAATCCACTGGTGGGAGTCAAGTTTGTTGTAAAGAATCTCACTAAACTGCCCCAAGCCTATAATCCCATCTATTCATGGCTATTTAAGTAGCATACTAAAGATTAGGGAGCATCATTTACTCCAAGCCACCCATCAGCCTCATTTCAGACTGATCAGCAAACTCAGAAGTTCAAGGTCTGTGTCTTTGAGCTGCAGGTGAACAGCTGCTGAATTTAGTGCAGATGATGCCGAACCTTCTTCCCACAGCAGAATTTACCAGTAAGTACATAAGGTCTTCGAGATCTGAGTTATTGACAAAAGTTGCTGCAATAAAGGATTGTTTATTAGAGCTAGGGCATCCTACAGCAATGATTCCAGTCAGGGTGCCATGTCAGGGCTACTCACAATTTTCCCACTGAAGACACCTCAGAAGGTTTCGCATAACCTTGTGCACGTGGTTATACAAAACAGGCACACAAAACTAACGTTCACTGATTATAAACCATGAATTTATTCCACAACAACTAATCTCTGGGATACATACAATTTTGCCATTTTATTTAAAATGAACACAAATCTGCATGCTAACAGAATAGCAGTGCTTGTTGGTTTATTACAAAGAATATTCTCTTTTCTGAATTCTTGATGCTGTAAGACAGAGTAACTTCAACATTTTTCAGAGACTATTAATATTTGACTTTATAATCAATAGTGACGCTACCTCTTCACGTAAATATGAAGTATAAATATGTTTAGAATGCTATTGCAGACATATTTTGAAAATTCTATCTTAATCTCAAGCTACAGTTCATTTAATGGCTTTCTTTTTTTAATTTTTTATGGAGCTCAACTCAGCAACACAAACAGCAATCTTTAACATGGAGCATTTTTATTCCAAAGATATAGTAATTTGACACACACTGACAAACTGTGGTAGGAAAACATTGAACATCTTTCCACAATTACATCATTCTGTTTCTAAAAGAGCAGAAAATTATTTGTAAGGTTACAGAAAAACCAGTGAAATTCACAACATGCCAAGTTCAAATCTGAACTGAGGTACTTTGGCGGCCTTTCTTTATTATTACATAGGATGGCCGTGTACACAGGACAAAGATTGTATGTTGCATGTTCAAAACAAGGGCAGCAGTGAAGTCATGCATTACCCACCCAAAAGAGAATTCCCAGACATCTCCTGGATTCATCACACATCTGATTTTTGAATTAGGTTTTCATAGTTTTGCTTAGAAACATGGAGCTGCCCCAGATTTTTTCATGGAATTTTTTTTTTTTTTTTTTTAAGTTCCATGACCGCTTAGGGTATTGCAAGCCACAGCTAAGGACAAAATTCCCTATTTCAGAGCTCATCCAGCTGAGAGTGGAATTCTAAGCCTATTGCTCATCCCATTTCCCTTACCATGGACAGGGATGTGGCTAGGCTCTGGTGAGGCCGCTTGCTGACATGCGCAGTCAGTCCTGGTAGATTGGCTCCGCTGCTCGCGCCCCTCTTGACCCGAACTTTGCCAGGTTTCCATTGTTCCAACGTTGATGTGAGGTTGTCCTGCTCACTCTAGCTTCTAAGGCTTTGCCTCGAGAGTGCCAGAGGGAGAGTGGCCTGGGCTCGGCCATTTCCGAAGCAAGGTTTCCGTGGGGGGTCTCTCAGCTCTGCTCTCTTTATCAGCATCAAGTTACAGGAAATACACTTATAGCTTGGATACAGAAAGAGTGGGAACCATTGCCAGAAGTGAATCCAGGAAGACTTCCAGTTCTTTCCTCATTTCCACCCATGGAATTTTCGCCTCCTCAGGTGGGCGCAGGGCTAGTGACTCCAGTTCATTCCGTGTCACAGGTAGTTTGGTGAGGAGAGAAGACAGATGAGACAGCATCTTGGTATGCCCTCATCTCCACGCGGGAGTTCCAGGAGGAGTCTTGGGATTGCTTTGAGCCTTCCAGTCTGCTTCTGGGAAACCAGACAGGATGAAAGGACAGGATCCGCGTCTGCATTCCATGACTTCTTTCCAGGAAGAACAGAATACAGGAGGGTGTTAGGTATCTTTGCACCTCTTTCCCCAGGACTACAATTCTGGCATTTTATGACCTCCAGTTCAGCCCTCTGTTTCGTCGCTGTAAATGAATTACTCATGGCACAAGTTGTTCACTTTTAGCATGATTTACTTCTCAGGCTTTGGGGACAGAATTGGCTTTGGGTTAATGCTTGGGCTTCATCTATCTTTATTGCAGCCTCATGCATAAGAGGAATGCATCACTGGGTCTGACACTATCTCTTTCCTTGTATCTCGTTTGTGAACTATTCTCATACATCTTTTAATCCTTTCATGTTGCTCAGTATAACTGGCAGCACTAGGAACAAAAGCTTACCACAGTCCCACCAATACTTTTCTCATTCCCACCATCTTTCTAGTGGTATCGGCAGGTAAGTAGATAGTAGGATTCTTAAATAAAAAGCAAATAGCCAGGTATATTAATACAGTTTTTGTTGATGAAATACCCAAGACAGGGTAAATTTATGCAGAATAGAGACTTTTTTAGCTTACAATTTTAAATGTTAAAAATCCAAAATTTATTTACCACTTTGTGCTCATGGCAAGAGAATACAGCTGTGAAGCATGATACACAACTGGGTTTGACTTATAAAACAACTGGTTTTGATGCAAAAACTTACTTCAGGCAACTCAGTATGTCCTTATGAGGAAAGTGACCTAAGGACAGATCGTTAATCATTAACCTGTCAAAGGATGCATCTCACCTCCCAGTATGACCACACTGGACACTTGCCCTAGTTTGGTTTCTGTGTCTGTAATAAAACAAGGTGAACCAAAGTAACTTGTAGAGGAGAAGATTTATTTTATCTTACACTTCCAGGTTCATCACTGAGGGAAGTCAAGGCAGGACCTCAACACATGATCCTAGAAGCAGAAATGGAAGTAAAGACCATAGTGGAATGCTACTTCCTGCCTTATTCCCTCTGGCTCTATCAGCTGCTTTTCTTACAAAATGCAAGTTGTCTTCCTTAACAATGGTAGTGTCCGCAGCAGGCTGGGTTCTCCTACATCAACCAAGAAAATATTCCACAGACACGCCCACAGGTCATCTGATGGGGCTGACTCTTCAACTGAAGCTTCCTCTTTGTAGATGTCTTTAGTTTGTATAGAGTCAATAACGAAAACTAGCAAGCACCAGGTTCGACAGTGCAGGCCTTTGAGACTAGAACGCTTGAGAGATAAAGATAAGCAGATCTATGTGAGTTCAAGGCCAGCCTGGTTTACAGAGTGAGTTCCAGAACAGCCAGGGCTATTTACACAGAGAAACTTTGTCTCAAAAAGGAATCTAAAAACAAACAAACAAACAAGCATAAGACCAAATTCTCTACAGAGTAAAACATAGAATTTGAGAGGATGAGCTAAACTGCTTGCCTTTACAATATGGATAATTAAATGATTGGGTCAATCCTGGGTCACACACAAAAAAAAAGGTGGTAAATAATGGACAATAGATAAATCCAGTTTACAAGGGCTTAGAACGAGGTTTAATAGAATGATCACAAATCTGTAATGTGAATGTTTCTCTCCAAAACTCTTCTAATTACAAGCAACAGAATCTTACTCAAAGCAGCTCGTGTAAAATAGGGAGTGGAGTCAACAGTAATGAACCAGCCACCTCACAGGGTCTGAGGAGTAACAGTTGTCGGGCGCAGCAGACACGCCAGAGCACATGGAACAGATCACCCAGGATGTCTTTGTGTGTCTTCTCTCATATCCACGTCTGAGTCGGTTTTCTTCTCCCTCTGCTCTGCCTCCCTTTGCCTCCCTCAAACACATTCCAGCAGCGGCAAGTTCAGTCCAGACAACATGACTTGTCTGCTTTCATGCCTGATTCCAGGATAACCTCACCAGGCAAGTCTCTGGGTCTCCGTGCTTGACTTTGGGTAGTACCTTAAGAGTTAAATATGCATGTCCAACAAGCACTCAGAGGCAGAGGCAACCGAATCTCCATGAGTTCAAGGTCATCTTGAGCTACAGTAGTGAGTCCCAGCCCAGCCAACGTAATTTACTAAGATCTTGTCTCAAAACAGCAACAATAACAAAAGCTGATGACAAAACAACAATAATAACAAATGATGATGATGATGATGATGATGATGATTATGATGATGATGATGAAAGTTTCAGGAGTAAAAGAAACAATAAAACACACCTAGTACTTTTTTTATTTTTTAACTTCCAGTGGTCTTTGAACTTACTGCAGTTAGGAACACTGTTTTACTTATGGTGTCCCTGTCACCTAGTTGAGGGACTAAAACATAGTAGTCATCATTTATATGATGAGTGGCTAAATAATGTGTGGATGAAACGAGCCTCTGCAAGATACTGTTATATATACACATATAGCTATAATAAAAAAGACATAAAATAACAAGTGATGACAAGAACATAAAAAAACTAGAATTCTCATATATTTCTAAGAATATAAAATGGTCTATCTCATTTGAAAAACAGTTTGGAAGTTTCTTTTAAAGTGTTGAGTATGCCAGGTGCGGCACACACTTTTTTAATCCCAGCACAGAGGCAAGAGGACCTCTGGGAGCTGTAGGCCAGCCTGGTCTACATAGTGAGTTTCAGGACAGGCAGAACTACATAGAAGAGACCCTGTCTTTTTTAAAAAAAAAAATAAAAAAAAAAAAAAGCTGAATAGAAATTTACCATGTAGCACAACAAAGTCTCTTCAGTGTCCTAGCAAGGAATCTCCAAACAGGTCTACATAATGGCTTGTGCCCAGACGTTCACATTTTTCTACCCAATCATTTATCAACTGGTGTGGATAGATAAGCAAAATGACATCAGTTCTCACAATGGAATATAATAAAAATGAGCTGGAGGTAAATGCTGCAATGTGGGTGAAGCCCACGCATACAGTCGTACTGAATGCAGTTGGATCCCAAAGACTTCATGCTATGTAGATTCATTTATATAGAATGTTCCCAACAGCAGCCCGATAGAAACAGAGGGTAGGTATGAAAACAAATGGGAAGGTGAGGAGATTGCAGAAAACAGCTCAGGGTTACCTTGCTGTGGTGTTTGCTCAACTGTGAAGATACAAAGGAATCCATGAATTATACACTCAAAATGAGTGTATTTTATGCTTTGCCAACTACACCTCAGTAAACTGTCTTCAAAAACCTGTAGGACAAAAATAACCATGTAAATTATCTCTGATTACCAAATCCTCCTAGCCAATCAATTGCTTTCTCTGCTTCTGAACAGATTTATATCCAGGACACCAATAGTCTCACATCGGTCATGCAATCTAACATTTGAGAAAATGATACTGACAGAATCAGAGGAGTTAGCCTTTTCGTTCGGGGCTTTAAAGACAAGCGGCATTGCCTAGAGATAGCATCACCAGTGACAGCTGAAACAGTTATCAACTGTGGTGGCCTGTTCTTCATTTTCCTGGCCTGCATTACCAGGGAAGACATTCTCCACAATGTTGACAACTTACTTATCTAGAGAGGTACCCTGTTAAGATATGGGGCATTTGCCTGCCTGAGAATAACAGAGCCAGGCTTTTATTTCAGGCGTCTATAAAAACTCCAGTGTTGTCCTTTCTCCTGGATGGTGAGGAAAAGATAATGCTGAAGGAATATGTGGTTTCAAAATAACTGCAGGAAAGGAGAAGCATCCTTGGGCAAAAGGGCTTGCCATGTGAGCCTGATGGCCAGACTTTGGATCCCTGGGACCCATGTGATTGCCCACATCTCTAACTACAATACTCCTACTTGAGACAGTAGGCAGAGACAGGACAATCACCCAGAAATTCACAGGCCAGCTGGCCTGGAACACATGGAAAAGCGGGTGAAACACCAAGGGAGACCCTGCCTCAAACACAGTAGAAGATAAAAAGTTGTCTTCCAACCTTCACATATGTGTCATGGATTAGGTCCCCAGTCTCACACTAACATTATGTACAACACAACACAATACACAAACAACAGCCTGGCTAGGACTTCGTATTTTATAGAAACTTCTTTAGTTCAATAAAAAAAAAAAAAAAAATTACCTGTGCACATTCAAGACACCATCACTCCAACTTTGCCGCTCACACAGTACTTAAAGGTGTGATTTGAAATAAGGGTCATCCAAGTCTCTTACCTTTCCACTTCTTTCCAGAAAGTCCTTGGCTAAAATAATCCATCTTGTTTCAGCTTTCATTTAATTTCCTAAATGAGTCATAAATTACACCCAAGTAGAATTTAAGGATAACTCCCTTACTCTTAAATATCCTGTTAGTTCTTTAGACAGCCTGATCATTTACTTGAAAAAGCAAACTCATACTGTGGGTCAAGGTGTTCGCTCTCAGCTGCTGCTCCATGGAGCCCAGGACAGCCAGGGCTGCAAAGAGAAACCTTTATGGAGATCCTTGAACAAGTCGTTTTAAGGCAATAAGTGACTGATGACCCCTGTGGAGAAGTCCTTGTATTGTAAGTGTAATCAGAAGGAGGAGGACAGTGTGCAAGTGCTCCTGGTGAGAAGATAATTTCAATCCAGTATTGCAAGGATTATCATCAAATATTTAAAAAGAAACAAACAAGCACAAAAGGGAGGGAACACAACAAATATCAACTGTATGCCGTGAAAACGCACAGCAAAAGATGAACTAAGAATGCTTTAATGGAAAATCAAATGATAAAATGTTTGTTAATTAACCAGAGTACCTTGTACATATTGATTTTCACTTAGGAAAACACTAAACGTGTGCATCATAAATCAAGCAGAACAAATTCCTTAAGGCATGATGGGGAAAAAGAATGCATGAGCCTATTAAAAGTTAACTGCAAAAATGAAAGAATTCATATGGCCACCTGTTTCTGCTTCCTGTTTGTCATGTGATCATATAAAATAGAACTTGAAGAAGCATCATCAGAAGATAATATGCATAATATACTACATATGATATAGCATTCTCCAGAATAATATCTCATTTATAATATTATTATTCAGAATAATACATTATATATACTTATATGTGTTATATAATATAAAAATATTGTTTATGTTATATATTTATATTTTAATTGCAACCATATTATATATTATATATGCTTATATATAATAAAGATAATATAATAAGGATATTGTATTATATATGTAATCTTTATATTGTATAAGCATATATTATATAGTAAAATAAATAATATATTGCATTATTATATATTATATATAAGTATAATTATAATAGAAAGATATTACATATAATAGATATACATTAAATATTATAAGTATAATATTATTTTATATAATTCATGTCATATATTATATGTTATATGAATTATAAAATTATAAAATATGTAACATTGTATATTATATTATATGATATAACTATATGATATGTGTTTATATAACATATATGTATATATGATACATACTTAAATATATATTCTACTATACTGGTAGGAAAAAATGAAAAAAGTGGGTGGCAAGATGGCTCAGCTGATGAAGGGCTTGGTGTCAAGCGTGATGACCTGAGCTTGAGACCCAAAACCTACATAGTGAGGGGAAAAAATAGATTCCTGCACCGATGCATATATAGGCTCAGACACATACAAATACATATATGCACACTTACATTGACACACTGACTAAATAAATAGAAAAGACGGAAAAACATCAACCGGTGCAAAATACTATAGGACCCAAAGTCTCTTGACTATGATAAGATAGATTATAAATAATACCTTGATACTGACAAGAAGAGGGGCTGTAAGATAAAACACGGCTGCACTTAGGGACTCTGCACTTGAGAGATTATCTGTGGGGCTGGGATTGTAGCTAAGTGCTGGAGTACTTGCCTAGCATGTATGAGGCCATGAGTTCAAGTCTCATTTCCACAAAGGAATAAAAATTTAATAAAAGTGAGAGATTATTTGTTTTAAGTTTGTTTGCAAGATATATATCTTTATTGCAGTTTCATTTAGAAAATATCTGAGCTTAAGATGAAAGAGCCAGAAAAATCTTTTTTTTTTTAATTAAAAAACACATCTTTTGAGTCAGGTGGGAATGGAGAAATAACTATTCAAGAGTGTGTGTGCTGTGAAATCACACCACTCTTGATTAATGAGGAGAAGGGCAGCCTAAATTAACAAAATATGAACATGAAAATATTTTAAAAGAAAACAAATGCTGTTGTGTTTTCTAGGCCATGCCCTTGAAATGGAAAAAAAAAAGATACAAAGCTCTGAACCTGATATTTAGGGAGGTTTTAATTGGCACACAAGACTGGTTCACGGATGTACATTAATTGGTTTTCACGCCTCGATTAATCACCAGGTCGTTACTAAGTTCCTTTCGCCACGCACATGCAGAACACTGAGGCAGAACCCCCCCCCCAAAAAAAAAAGACGTCATAAACCTGGCTTTCTGGGGGAATCAATGAATTTATTGACTCACCTGCCCAATTAGAGATTCAAATGATTCTTAGAAGGTCACAGATACCTCCATCAGTACAAACCCAGATTTCACTAACGGTCATTAGTGAGGGGATTCTGTAACCCTGAATTATCACCCAATGACTTGCACAATCCATGAAGGAGTCCTTCAAGTATTTTTGGTTGCTCTTGAAAAGGAAAAGGAATACTACGCAGCAATTAAAAACAAGGAAATCATGAAATTTGCAGGCAAATGGTAGGAACTAGAAAAGATCATCCTGAGTGAGGTATCCCAGAAGCAGAAAGACATACATGGTATATACTCATAAGTGGATATTAGACATACAATATAGGACAATCATACTAAAATCTGTACATCTAAAGAAGCTAAGCAAGAAGGAGGACCCTGGGTAAGATGCTCAATCTTCATTCAGAAAGGCAAACGGGATGGACATTGGAAGATGGAGAAAATAGGGAACAGAACAGGAGCTTATTATGGAGGGCCTCTGAAAGACTCTACCCAGCAGGGTATCAAAACAGATGTTGAGACTCATAGCCAAACTTTGGGCAGAGTGCAGGGAATCTAATGAAAGAAGTGGGAGATAGAAAGACCTGGAGGGAACAGGAGCTCCACAAGGAGAGGAACAGAACCAAGAGGGCCTAAGGGTCTTTTCTGAGACTGATACTCCAACAAAGGACCATGCATGGAGATAACCTAGAACCTCTGCTCAGATGTAGCCCATGGCAGCTAGTCTCAAAATGGACTTCCTAGTAATGGGAACAAGGACTGTCTCTGATATGAACTCAGTGGCTGGCTCTTTGATCACCTCCTGAGTGGGGAACAGCCTGACCAGGCCACAGAGGAAGACTATGAAAGATAGTCCTGGTGAGACCTGATAAGCTAGGGTCAGATGGAAAGGTAGGAGGTCCTCCACTATCAGTGGACTGGGGAAGGGGCATGAGGAGATAAGGGAGAAAGGGAGGGAGGGATTGGGAGGAGATGAGGGTGGAGCTACAGTTGGGATACATGTGAATAAACTGTAATTAATAAAAAATTATATTTAAAATTAAAAAAAGAAAAGTTCATCTGCGAGTGAAGCGTCCCTCACATGCCGTGTGCTTGCACACCTAGACCTGGCTGGCTGATGGCACTGTTTGGAGAGGGTGGGGACCAGCTGAAGCAAGAGGAATGGCTTTCTCAGGTCTGTCATTTCCAAGAGAGCCGACAAGATGGGCTGTTTCCCATGAACCGCAAGTTAGCAAATGCCTTGGTTCTTTAAGTTGCTTCTGCCTGGTGTTTTATCACAACAATAAAAGTAACAAATACACCTGGCTTTGACAACAAGCATCTCTGATCCTAATGGACCACTCATTCTCTACTGAAATAGAAAACTGGATGTGTGTGTGTGTGTGTGTGTGTGTGTGTAAAAGAGTACATGCTAATAAAGAATAAACCCAGGGCATTGCACATGCTAGGCAAATTCTGTACCACCATGCCTCTTTTTTTTATTTATTTATTTATTTATTTATTTATTTTTTGAGGCAAGATCTC
Source organism: Meriones unguiculatus (assembly GCF_030254825.1). NCBI lineage: Eukaryota > Metazoa > Chordata > Mammalia > Rodentia > Muridae > Meriones > Meriones unguiculatus. The sequence goes on from NC_083357.1 coordinate 26,544,652, forward strand.
AGGCTGACCTTGAACTTTCCCTCTTCCTCCCTCAGCCTCCTGGCATTATAGGCCTGTGCCACTGGACCAAGTTCATTACTCTCCCCTGAATGGCTTTCCTGGGAATAGTTGCAGCAACATTCCTGCATGGCAGTTTCTAAGTTGGTCTGCCCTAGCGGATACATGATATTTGCCTCTTGATATCCATCACCCCTTCTTTTTGGAAGAATGATCAAGATTTTACTTTAAGGACTTTTCTCTCCCTACCCTCCAGACACATAGGTAAACACATGTAGATGGTATACAAAAGTTGTATTGTATTGTGCTGTGGGTTGTCACACAAAGTTCACACTTAAGTTCCTAACTATGGTCCTAAGCTCATCTCCATGATGCTGCCTACCTATGTGACATATGTTAGCTAAAAGTCAGGAATGGTTTTTTGGTTTTTTGGTTTTTTGTTTGTTTGTTTGTTTGTTTGTTTGTTTTTTCCACTTTACATCCCTATCACAGACCCCTTCCTCCTCTCTTCCCGGTTCTACCCTCTCACCCTTTTTCACTTTTCTCCCCTCCCCTTCTCCCCAGAAAAGGGGAGCCTCCTCACCCCAACCCATCCCATCAATTCCCATCAGGACTAAGCAAATCCTCTTCCATTGTGGCCCAACAGGGCAGCCCAGCTAGGGGAAAGTGATCCAAAAGCAGGTGACAGAGTCCATGTCAAAGACAGCACCTGCTCCAATTGCTAGAGGACCCTCATGAAGACCAAGATGTCCATCAGCTACATACATATAGGGTACCTAGGTCTAGTCTCTGTGAGCCTTCGTGGTCCTCAGTTAGTTGACTCCATTGGTCTGCTTGTGGTGTTATTATCCCCTCCGGGTCCCTCTAACTTTTCCACAAGATTTCCCAAGCTCTGCCTAATGTTTGGCTGTGGGTCTCTGCATCTGTCTCAGTCTGCTGGGAGTGGGGGGGAAGCCTCTCAGAAGACAGCTATGCTAGTCTCCTGGCTGCAGGCATAGCAGCGTATTACTAATAGTGTCAAGGGTTGGCTCTTTCCCATAAGATGTGTCTCAAACTGGGCCAGTCATTGTTTGGCCTTTCCCTCAATCTCTGCTCCATCTTTTTCCCTGAACACCTTGTTGGCAGGGTAAATTTTGTGTGGAAGGTTTTGTGGGTGGGTTGGTGTCTCTCTCCCTCCACTGGAAGTCCTGCCCAGGTATAGGAAGTGGCCACTTCAATCTCCATGTCATCCAGGATTCTCAGGTAGAGTCACCCCCATATCCTCCCAGAAGCCTACCCCTTTGATGCCCCCCACTGGTTTTTCTTCTCTCTCCCAACCCTCTCACTTCCCATCCCCATTCTCCCCACACTTGATCCCCACTCTTGTTCTCCTTCCTATCCACTCTACCACCCAGTTTCCTCTCTTCACCCTTTTCCATGTCTATTCTATTTCCCCTTCTGAGTAAGATAAAAGCACCCTCCCTTGGGCCCTCCTTGTTACTTAACTTTTTTTGGGTCTGTGGATTGTAGTGTGGTTATCCTGTACTAAATGGCTACTATCCACTTATAAGTGAGTACATAACATGTGTGTCCTTCTGGTTCTGCATTAACTCACTCAGGAAATCTTCTAGTTCCATTTATTTGCCTGTAAATTTCATGATGTCCTTGTTTTTAATAGCTGAGTGGTATTCTACTGTGTAAATGTAACACATTTTCTTTATCAATTCTTCAGTTGAGGAACATCTAGGTTGTTTCCAGTTTTGGGCTATTATGAAAAAAAGCTGCTATGAACATAGCTGAATAGGTATCTTTGTGGTATCTTTATGGAGTGTCTTTTCAGTATGACTTTCAAAGAAGAGCTAATACCAATACTCCTCAAACTATTCCACAAAAAAGAAACAGAAGGAACACTGACAAATTCATTCTATGAAGCTACAGTCACCCTGATAACCTAAACCCATCAAAGATTCAGCAAAGAAAGAGCACTACAGACCAATATCCCTCATGGACATTAATGTAAAAATACTCAATGAAATACTCAGAAACCAAATCCAAGACCTTATTTAAAGACATCATCCATCATGATCAAATAGGCTTTATCCCAGGCTTCAAGGATGGTTCAAAATACGAAAATCTATCAATATAATCCACCATATAAACGAACTGAAAGAAAAAAAACCTACATGATTATCTCATTAGATTCTGAAAAAGCCTTTGACAAAATCTAATACCTCTTTATAATAAAATTCTTGGAGAGATCAGGGATGCAAGGCCCATACCCAAATATAATAAAGGTAATAAAAAGAAATCCAAGAGTCAACATCAAATTAAATGGAGAGAAACTGAAAGAAATTCCACTAATACCAAGGACAAAACAAGGCTGTCCACCTTCTCCATATCTATTCAAACATAGTACTTGAAGTTCTAGCTAGTGCAACAAGACAACTAAAGAAGATCAAATTGAAAAGGAAGAAGTCAAAGTATCTTTATTCAAAAATAATATGATAGTATACATAAGTGACCCCCAAATCTCAGCCAGAGAACTCCTACAGCTGATAAACATCTTCATCAAAGTGTTACTGTTGGTATATTATTCTTGTAGAATGTGTACAATTTACCCTTGTTCATCCAAATGCTGATTTCTCTACCCAACTATCTGGTTTCAATCTGGACATTGCATTCTGATGTTTATTCTAAGTATCACCTGTCTCAAGTTCATGTAAACATGTCACCATTTGTTCTCTGTATTTTCAATAAAACAACCAGCCAATGCTGAGCAATGGAGGAATAGGATGGGACATCCTGGTCCAGAGGAGAGAAGAAAGAAGGAGTGGGGGGACGGGTCAGAGAGGAGATATTGGCAAGAAAGAACTTGAAAGCATGAGGAGAGATAAACTGGACCTAAGATATGACAAAAGCAAGTATAATGTGGGAAATCTGAATGGGAGGAAACTATGCAGGCCTGGAGGTTTAGGATGGAGTAACTATTGCCCAGCATTGTGCTCTATTTTAATTAAATAAATCCTAGTCTCTGTGTTATGTTTGGGTATACAGTTGGTTTAGGAATAAGCACTGTTTATCTAAAAGATAAATCAATATTAAATATTAATAATCGACAACAGGTTACATACAAAATCAACTCCTAAAATTAGTAGCTTTCTTTTATGTAACCAATAAACGGGCTAAAAAATATATTAGGGAAACAACACCCTTCACTAAAGACAAAAACAATATAAAATGTCTTGGTGTGACTCTAACAAAGCAAGTGAAAAACTTGTATGATTAAAAAATAGACTTGTATGAAAAAAGAAATTGAAGAAGATATCAGAAGGTGGAAATATCTCCCATGGTCATGGATCAGTAGGATTAACATAATAAAAATGGCCATCCTACCAAAAGCAATCTACAGATCTAATGCAATTCCCATCAAAATACCAACAGAATTCTTTACAGACTTTGAAAGAGCAATTCTCAACTTTGTATGGAAAAATTAAAAACCCAGTTGTTTTTTTTTACAGAAGTCTTTGATTCAAGGTCAGGATCTTGGGGGAGACCTCCAGCCACAGGGAGGATCAAGGTGGAGTCTCTCCAGATGCAGAGAGCACAGTATTGATCTTATATGTACTGTGCAGTGGGCATTCTAGGATGTAAGTGAATGATGTCACTGGGTTCTGGATATCAAGTGCACCCGTGGGTGTAGCAGGGTCCTTGAGTAAGCTATTTTTATGTCTAAAAGGCATTTTTTACCATGCTCATTACACACACACACACACACACACACACATTCTTACAGTATGTGTAGTTTAAACCCATCATCACCCAGCTTGGGCTTCTCAAACTCATCTATCTTCCTGACAATACCCATTGGACAAAAATGACACCGATGAATATTTTAGGGCTAGTCCTGGGTTTCCTGGAACTACTGGGAAGAAGAGCTTCTTCTTTGGTCCGTTACAAAGTCAGTGTAACAGTTAATCCTGATTATCAACTTGACTGGCTTAGAAACTGCCTAGACTACTAGGAAGCACCTTCTGGAATGTTGGTGAAGGCATCTCCATGGATGATTATTTGAGGGGAATTGTCAGGGGTGCTGTCCATAGCCTGGACTGATGGAAAGCCTACTAACATGGGAAACCCCTTTCTCCCCTTCTCCCTCCCCTTCCCTTTCCTCTCCCTCTTCCTCTTTCTTCCCTCGCCCTCCTCCTCTACCTCTTCCTCTCCTCTCAATTTTCTTCCTGGTCACCAAGAGGTAAGCTATTCTGCTCCTACATTCCCTTCCAACTATGAGGGCTTATATAACCTTTAAAGCCATGAGCCCAAATAAACCCTTAAAATCATTTCTCCTTTAAATTGTGTTTGGTCTCAGCAATGCAAAGGATAATATGAAGCTAGAGAGAGAGCTTCACCTTGAGGTTAAGACAGCAGAAAGCAAACCCTAGACATGGGGAGAGGCAGAATCGGGACCGAGCCGGGTCCCCCTGTATTCAGCTGTACCTGATTCCTACCATGGACAGTTGCCATTTTTTTCTCCTCCTATTTTGAGTTTGGTTCCAAACCTGACAGCAAGAAACAATTGACACACTCTATTTCATTTGACTTCTGTGATAGTCCTCCTTGAAAACGGCTAGATTCTCCGTTTTCCACATCAGAAATCTGGGGCTAGCCAGGTGTAATGACAGACGCCGGTCCCAGCTTCTGAGGCGGACAGTTCAGCTGAGCTCAGGAGTTCAGTGCAATCTGAGCAACAGAGTGAGACTTTTGCTTCAGAAATTTAAAAACAAACAAACTTGAGAGTTGCAGAGTGAGCTTTCCAGTGACACAGCTAGTGAGGGAAAAGGCTGGGGCTCCCGTCTGGTCCACCAGAGTCCCTGCTCCCAACCCTTGCAGCTACCTTGTCCAAGTTCCCTTTTCTGTTTACAACCACAGCATCTAACACATGTCCTGACACGCCCTCTGTGTCTAATCACTGTTTTATGACTTAGTCAGCAGTAGAGGGGAAAATACAAAACAAAAACAACTACAAGAACAAACAAACAAAAACAGGCTTGCTGGTCTAATGAAAGAAACTTGGAGAAAATGACTGGGGAGTGGAGGATGGATAAAAAAGGAATGACACAAATTTAACTGAAAGATTTTAGGAAAATCCTGAAAATTAGCACAGTTAAACCCTAATATATAAATAAATAAATAAATAAGTGATTTTTTAAAAAATCAAACCCAGGGTAAACATTTTGCTGAACTATCTTAATCCTTGATTCATTACCCATACTTCATAGATAGCACAAAGTAAACTTCAAAGGGTGAAATTTGCTCAGATTTATAATAAACAAATATAGACGAACATATTCTCCACAGAGGAAGTGCCAAAGGTTAGGACGCTGACCTGAGGACGAGCGTCTTCAACGAGAGCAGTACCTTCAGACCTGCTGTGTGGGATTTCAGAGAAACACAAGAAACAGCATCTTGGATGTGAAAGCAGACATGTCCGCCCCAATGAAATAACATCCGCATCCATGCAGTGTCTAGCTTACTCCTTTCATAATGTTGACCCTAAGTAGCATTAACACCAAGTCTTCGCAGTCTTGTGAGGGCATGGATTGCAGTCCGAGACACAAATGTTCCATATAGCACTGGCTGCTGAGTGATGACTGCACTGTGGATCTCAGCCAAGGTTAGAGGATGTACCTTACTTCTGGGTTTCACTCATTCTTGGCAGGCCTGGGCCATTAGGCAAATGATGAGGGACAGAGGCTAAAGTAAACAGGGGCATAAAGTTCCTGTATGGCTGTGACAATGGATGAGTGCACAAAGATTCCATCCCAAGTGATAGCTCAGGAGGCAATGAACTCACTGAGAAGCTCCACAAATCACCTGTGTTATTTAGCATACATAAAATATGTGCAATCTTGCTAATAACTTAACTCACTGAAAGCTTGCTAGAGTTCAGTCACTTTGCTGAGATATCAGCCTTCTCTGTCATAGTCAGGCCCACAGAGCTGTAGCCACTTCTACTTGTCAATTTCTAAGCTAGGGAACAGGGCCCAGTAACCTTCCCAAGGTTATACACGCAGAAGGAACATGGCAGAGGCTCAGATTTTACGGCCATTTGTCTTTGCAAGCTGAACCCATCATGTTATACCACGCGAGGCTGTACAGAACTTGCTTGTGGCCCCTGGGATGCAGCTAGATTCACCTGTATTTTTCTCTCTCCCTTCTCTCTGTCTCTCTTTCTCTCTGTTCATGTGTGTTTACATACTCATATGTATGACGAAGGTTCACATGCATGTGGCGTGCACATAAAAGTGGAAACCAAAGGTCAACCATGGATCTCGTTCCTCAGATACTATATGCCTCATTCTCTTGAATTGGGATCTCACACTAGCCTGGATCTGGCCAGCAAGGCCCACCCAAAGATCCACCTATCTCTACCTTCCCATTACTGGCATTACAAGCCTAGCCACCAGGCCTTTACATGGTATTGGGTATCAAGCTCAGGCCTTCACACTTGCAAGGCAAGAAATTTACAAGCTGAATTCTCTCTCCAGCCCTCTTCTGATTTTTTTTTTATGGTGAACAAGTGCACATAACCTAAGATTTATCATGTAACCATTCCTAAGTGTGCATTTCTATGTCATGAAGTACTTGCACAATGCTGTGAAACCATAACTGCCATCCGGCTCCAGAACTGATTCATTATCCCAAATGGAAGCTGTATGCATTTAATAACTCCCCGTTCCATTCTCCATTGTGTGCATGTAGGATATTCTGTTTATCCATTCCACTATTGATGGACATTTTGGTTTTGTTTCCCCCTATCAGCTTTTGTAAATAATGGTGCTATGAACAATATTATATAAATACCTAAGTCTCTGCTTTCATTTATTTTGGTATAGACACTGGGAGTGGGCTGTTAGTCATAGGTTATATGGCAATTCTGTTTACTTTCTGTAGAAACTGCTCCATAATAGTTGTGCCATTTTAATTTCCCACCAACCATAGACAAACTTTTTGATTCATCCATACCCATTGCCAACACTTGTTATTTTCTGGAATTCCTTTTGGGAGAGGTAGTGTTACTGAAGTTTTCCAGAATGGCTATCCTAAACGGTGGTAGAATTCTTATACCGGATCTTCTTTGACCTAATAATTAATGATCTTGAGCATCTTTTGTGCCTTTATGTTTTAAGACTATGCCTTCTTTGGACGTGAGTCTAGGTGAGTCCTGTGCTATTTCTGAATTAAGCTGTCTGGAGTTATTACTGCTATAAAGTTGGAGAAGTGCTTTATATATTCTGCAGATTAATCCTCTAACAAAAACATGACTTGTTGACATTTTCTCCAATTCTGTGAGTTTCCTTTTACTATGTCATAATTATTTCTTGATGCAAAAGCATTTTTAATATTTAACATTCATATGTACACATGGTTTTGATTCACCTCAATTTACCTCTTCACTCTCTACCCCATCCCTCTCACTACTTTTTCTCCCAACTTCATGTGCTTTTGTAAAGTTAATACCTACTGAGTCCCCTGGTTCTGCCTCTATATACATGGTTGTGAGAATAGCTACTGATCATAGGTGAGTCTCAGCCTCCACATCCCTGAAGAAAACTGACCTCTGTCGTAGTCACTATGCTATTGCTGTGAATAGAGACCACGAACAAGGCAGCGCTTATAAAAGAAAGCATTTAATTGGTGGCTTGTGTACATTTTCAGAAGTTTAGTCCATTATCATCATGTTGGGATGGGTAGAAGTATCCAGCTACTGGACACCTTAGCTACTGGAGCAGTAGCTAAGAGATACACCATGCTCTATGGGTCAAAAGAGAGAGACTCTGGGATTGGCATAGCTTTTGAAACCTCAAAGCTCATGCCCAGTGACACATTTCTTCCAACAAGGCCATACCTCCTAACCCTTTTAATCCTAACAAATAGTACCACTTCCTGGTAACTAAGCATTCAAATATATGAGCCTGTGAGTCCACTCTTCTACAAAAGACTACATTTCAACCCCTGCCCCCCCCATAGGCTTGCAGCCATATTATAATGCAAAATGCATTTAGTCCAATTTTAAAAGTTCCCATAGTCTTTCACAGTCCCAAGACTGCTTAAAAGTCCAAAGTCTCTTCTGAGATTCATGCAATCCCTTAACTGTAACCATCTATAAAATCAAAACCAAAAAGCAGATCACGATTGTCCAGCCAAGAACACTTGTGCAACCATGTTGAAAGTGGCTTTATTCATAATAGCTAGACACTGGAAATAACCTAGATGACCATCAACCGAAGAATGGATAAGGAAAATGTGATACACTTACACAATGAAATTTACTACTCAGCTATTAAAAATAAGGACGTCATGAAATTTGCAGGCAAATGGATAGAAATAGAGATCATCCTGAGTGAGGTAACCCAGACCAAGAAAAACACACATGGTCTGTATTCACTTATAAGTGGATTTTTTTCTCCGGATTTTTATTTTTTATATTAATTACAGTTTATTCACTTTGTATCTCAGCTGTAGCCCCCCCCTCATTCCCTCCCAATCCCTACCCACCCTCCCTCATCTCCTCCCTGCTCCTCCCTAAGTCCACTGATAGGGGAGGTCCTCCTTCCCTTCCATCTGACCACCCCCTGCCCCCGCCGAGGGAAGAGCACCCTTGCTAGGCCACAGAGGAAGACAATACAGCCAGCCTTGATGAAACCTGATAAACTATAAGTGGATTTTAACCACATAGTACAGGATAACCATATGATAATTCATAGACCCAAAGAAGCTAAGCGATAAAGAGGAGTGAAGGGAGGATGCATGGATCTCACTCAGAATGGGAAATAGGACAGACATCAGCAGTAAATGGAGGGAAGGAACTGGGTGGAAGATGGATAGAGAGGGGAACAGGGTTGGGATCAGGGGTGGGGATAGGGGAAGGCTGGGAGAGAGAATGGAAACCTAGGGTGGGGAGCACCTCTGGGACAAAAAGAGGGGAGGTTTCCAGAGATCTATGGGGGTGACCCTAGCTGAGACTTCTACCAGCAGGGGATATTTTTTTTTTAGATTTATTTATTATGTATACAACATTCTGCCTGCATATCAGATCTTACTATAGATGGTTGTGAGACACCATGTGATTGGTGGGAATTGAACTCAGGACCTTTGAAAGAACAGCGGCTGTTCTTAACCTCTGGGCCATCTCTCCAGCCCAAGCAGGGGATATTAAGCCTGAGAAGTCCACCTCCTGTAGTCAGGAGTAACTTCCAGGGGAGGGAGGGCAACACCAATACACCCACAAAACCTTTGACCCAAAATCTGTCCTGCCTACAAGAAGTAGAGAGATGAAGATGAAGCAGAGACTGGGGGAATGGTTAACCAATGACTGGCCCAACCTGAGACCCATGCCATGGGAGAGAGCCCACCCCTGAGACTATTAATGACACTCTGCCATGGTTGCAGATAGGAGCCTAACACGAATAACTGCCTTCTGAGAGGCTCCATCCAGCAGCTGATGAAACAGATGCAGAGACCCACAGCCTAGCTTAGGAAGTCTTGTGGAAGAGTGAGGGAAAGGATTGAGGGAGCTAGAGGGATCAAGGATACCACAAGAAGATCTACAGAGTAAATTAACCTGGGCCTCTGGAGGCTCACAGAGACTGACCCACCAACCAAAGAGCATGCATGGACTAGACCGAGGCCCCCTGCATATATGTGGCAGATGTGCAGTTTGTTCTTCATGTGGGTCCCCTAAAAGATAGAGTTGGAGCTGTCTATAACTCTGTTGCCTGCCTTTGAATCACTTTCCCCCAGTGACCCAGTTAGGCTGCCTTGTTTGGCCTCAGCCTGGGAGAGGATGTGCCTAGTCCTGCTGTGTCCTGATGTGGCAGAATGGGTTTGTACCCATGGGAGGGGGGAGCTCCCTTTCTCTGAAGATAAAGGAATTGAGGAATGGGGGTGGGGTGTGAGAGTGGAACTGGGAGAAGAGAAGGCAGAGGGTCTTCAATCATGCTGTAAAGTGAATTAAAATAAGAAGGAGGAGAAGAAATAAAATGAATTCTAAAAAAAAAAAAAAAGGCAGATAACATAACATACAATGGCACAGAATTTCATTACCATTCCCAAAGGGAAGAAAAAGAACATAGTAAGGAAATACTAAACCAAAGCAAGACTGAAAACCAACAGGACAAATTCCAAATTCTACATCTTCATGTCTGATGTAAAAAAGTCCTTTGGATCTCCAAATCCTTTCTGCTTTGTTGACTGCAACACACTTCTCTCTCTCTCTCTCTCTCTCTCTCTCTCTCTCTCTCTCTCTCTCTCTCAGGCTTCTTCTACACCCAGTCTGCGGCTTTGCTTGCCAGGTATCCCACAATTCTAAAATCTCCAACATCTTGGGATCTCCAACACAATCCAGGCTTCACCCTCACAACTTTACACAATGGCTTCTCTGGGCCTCCAAACAGAAACACCCCTGAAACACATCTGGCCTCAGTGGCTTTCCTCCGCCATGGTGGGAGATTCCACAACCCCTTTCTGGAATTCTGGACACTAAAGCCAGAACCACACGGCCAAAGCTGCTGTGTTCTGCTTGCTTGAGGGCTGGAACTTGCCGTCTTCATTCAAATACATTTGCATCAGCTTTTTAGTTCTGATGGTTTTCTTCATCGCTTAAGCTTTTCTTTGATTCCTTTTCAGAGCTGGAAGCTCAGCTAGGTGCAGTCTTGCTTTAAGGTCACCACTCTATTGAGGCCATTCAGCATCTGTCTTTTGTTTAAACATTTTATCTCCTTGAGCACTGTACTTAGCTCCAACATTACACTTCCTGGGACTCCTTTTCTCCTCAAACAGTGCATTTTGTACTTTTCCTTGCTCAGCTTGCTCCTTTTCATTAAAGGTCTGCCTAAGAGAAACCACTAATAACCAAGCAAAACAGTCAATACTGTGCTCTCATGAAATCTCCTCTGCCAATGCCATTAACCCCAAACTTCCCCATTTAGCTTGAGGCAGATTTTTAAAACAAGGGCAAAAAACAGCAACATTATTTGCCAAAATAGGACAAGAATGATCTCTAGACCACTTACAAACAGTCTTCACCTCTCAAGCTTCTTGAGTTGGGCTTCCACAGTGCAAATCACCTTCAGACCTGTCTTTCATGCCCCTACTAGAATGGTCCATTAAGCTCTGTTTAAAGCATCCAAGCACTTTTCTAGTCCAAAGTCCCAAAGTCTACCGTATTCCTCCATCAAACAGCATGGGAAGGCCTATTACAGCAATATCCCGGTCCCTGGTATCAACTTCTGTCTTAATTATTTTCTTGCTGTGAAGAGACACCATGACCAAGACAACCCTTATAAAAGAAAGCATTTATTTGGGGTCTTGCTTACAGTTTCAGAGGTTTAGTACATTATCATCATGGTGAGGAGCATGGAGGCATTTACGAAGGCACTGAGAGCTACATCATGATCCACAGGCAGAGAGAAAGACAGACTCTGGGCTTGGCATGGGTTTTTGAAACCTCAAAGCCCACCCTGAATGACACACTTCCACCAACAGGGCCATACCTCCTAATCCTTTTAATCCTTTCAAATAGTGCCACTCGCTGGTAATTAAGCATTCAAATATATGAGCTCATGGAAGCCTTTCTTACCCAAACCACCACAGTCTCCTTGCCCTGGTAGCTATCAGTTGCCAATAGCTCCTAGGATAGGAGTGAGACTTCATGAGCCCTTCCCCTATTCATACTGGCATCTTGATTGACTTGATGTTGTACAGACCTTGTCTATTAAGTACTAGCTGATATGAGTTCATGTGCACTACCGCACTGTCACACCTGGAAAATACTGTTTGCCCACAGATGTCCACTCACTCTGGGTTTCACAATCTTTCTGTCCCTCTTCAGTGATAATCCCTGAGACTCAGTGGGAGGGGAGCTGAGCATTCCATAGTCTCTTACCATCTTCAAGTTAACTGTAAAGCTCTGTATTAGTTGTCATCTTCTACAAAAAGAAGCTTATCTGATGAGGTTTTAGAAATGCACTAAATTATGGGTACCTAATAAATTACAGGTACTAAATTATAGAACTTAAGGGCCAAATTATTGCTATGACCAGTTAATAAAATAAAAGTACTAGGTTCTTCCCCAGAGCCTATAAATATCTATAGGTTTTTGGTCCGTTCAGCAGAACCAAGTATCATGTAGAATAAACTTTGGAGCCAATCTTTATCCTGTAACATTTGTGCCAGTGTTGCTCCACTGGCCATATCTTGCACAATCAGATTTTAGTACATGGGGTCTACAGCTGTGTAAGATATTCATGGCTTTCCCCGCCTCTGTAGTGTGCATAGAACCATCCAGCACCATGAAGGTCAGCTAGCAGCGCTCAAGACCCGGGTTGGCATCTCTCCGTGCATTAGGACTCCACTAGGTGGTGTCTTCAACAATAGGGTCTCAGTCTCAAGTTCTGGAAGGTAGGCAACGACAATGGCAATAGTGTAATGTTTATGGGGTCTAGGGGACCCCAGTGGATGCCAATTCAAAGCTGGCAACTGACACTTTGATAGGCATCTGCGGGACGTACTCCTCCTTTTATAGAATAACTCCTCTTAAAGCCCCTTATCTGTTCATGTGTATGAGTTTTAGGAAGTTTCTACAGTAGTGGTTTTCTATATGGCGTGGTTAGTTATCCTACCCCACTTTCCTTCTTCTATCCTGCCCTCAAATCCCACTCAACTTAAGCCCTCTTGTTTGATTATTTACCACTCTCTGTGTATAGTACTTGCATTCTACCTCTTCCCCTAAAGTTTTTCACCAGTGGTGACTTCCTAGTTTCCCGCTTGCTGTGGACACTCTAACTTACACATACAGATCTCAAGATTCAAAGCTAGCACCCACATGTGAGAGAGAACATATGGGATTGTCTTTCTGAGTCTGACTTACCTTACTCAGAATGATTATTTCCAGCTCCATGCATTTACAAGAAAATTTAATGATTTTTTTTATAGCTCAATAATAGCCTCCTGTGTATGAACCACTGTTTCATTATTTTATTTTATTCATTAGCTAATGGACATCGAGATTGTTTCCACTTCCTGATTATTGTGTATAGGTCAGCAACAAACATGGATGAGCAAGAGTCTCTGTAGTAGGATATAGAGTCCTTTGGGGATATGCACAGGTGTGATCGCTGGATCACATGGTTGAAGAAACCATTATGTATTAACATAGATTCCTAGCCTTTTGAGGGACTAGCACACTGGTTTCCATAGCTGATGCTTCAGTTTGCACTCCCACCAACAGTGATTAAGTATTCCCCTTTCTCCACATCCAAAAAAGGATTTGTTGCCTTTCTTTCTTTTTTTTTTAATTTTAGCCATTCTGTCTCGGCTAATTTAAAATCTCAAATCAGTTTTAATTTTCTTTACTCTGAGAGTAAGGATGGCCATTTGTATTTCATCTTTTAGAAACTCTATGTTTAGTTTCACTACTCAATTTTTAATTGTGTTGTTTGTTTTGTTGGTGTTTAGTTTTGGTTTTGGTTTGGTTTGGTTTGGTTCGGTTCTTTATATATTCTAGACACTAACACTCTTTCAGGTATATAAACACCAAATATTTTTCCCACCCTCTAGACTGCCTCTTCACTCCAATGATCGTTTTCCTTTGCTGCACTAAAACTCTTTAGTTTCATGGCTAGCAATTGTAGCTCTTACTGCCTACACTTCTGGGATCCTGTTCAGAAAGTTATTTTCTGTACCTGTGAGTTGAAATGTGTATCCTACTTTCTTCTCTGTCATTTTAAGAAAATTAGTTCTCATACCAAAGTTCCTTTTTATTATTCTGTATTTCTAATGTTTTAATTATAATTTACTATGGGGAGTTTCTTGTCCATTCCTATCTATTAGCTGTTCTGGAAGCCTCTTGTATCTAAATGGGAATCTCTTTCTTTGGCTCTAGGAATTATTCTTCTATGGTTTTATTGAGAATATCCATTACATCTTCACTATGTACACCTCCTCCTCAATCTTCTGCTCTTCGGTTGCCTATAATTCAGAGATTAGATCTTTTCATGATATCCCAAAGCTCTCCTGTGTTTTGTTCTTTGGATTTTTGTTGTTGTGATTGTTCTTTTATTTCTCACTGAGCATTCCAGTTTTGCCTTGTTTTCCAGCCCTGACTCTGTTTTCGACATGATCCATTTTGCTGATAAGGCTTTCCACTAAGGTTTTAATTTTACTTATTGAGTTTTTATTTCCAGCATCATTTCAGTTTGGCTTTTCTTCAGCAATTCTATCTCTTTATTGAATTTAATTTTCATATCTTGGGTTGGCTTTGTTATGTCATTCAGCTCTTTGTTTTTGTTGTCTTAAGGCTTTTTAAACAAAGTTATAATCATCTTTTTCTCTGGAAAGTCCTTCTTATTTTGGTTCATTACTGTGGGATCAGTAATTGAGGAAGGACAAGTCTTGGTTTTTGTGTTGCTTTTGTATCTGCACTGGGACTTGAGAATCTATCATTTAGTTTTGCATTTCTTTTCTTTGTGCTTGGATCACCTTTCCTTTTTGTTTGTATGTACAACATTCAGGAGAAGATTATGTTCTAAAAGGATTCAGATCATATTTCCTTTTGTGGAACTTATATTGAGGGCCAGGGGTTCTAACCCTAGTCTTTTTAGAGGCTATTACTGTCTGTCCAGACAGACACTCTCAAAGGATCGGCACTGCCTTCTGCTGTGGCTCTACAGGTCTAGTTGTTCTGCTTTGAATACATTCTGGTCCACCAAAGATTGGAGAGAGGAGATTTGGGTATGTAGTCAGGAGGCCTCTGGAAGGTCTTGCTTGCACCGTCTTTAGGTGGTCAGGCTGGGGTCATTGGGGCAGAAGTTTTCAACTTAAATGCATTTTAATGGAAAATATTTGTCATTGGTGTGCACAGCAAATGGTGTGTGAGAGAGAGAAAGAGAGAGAACGCCTTCACATGAGAGTGAAGCATATCACAAGACCCAGTTTGATTAAAGCCATACAGAGGCATTGAACAGGCTGGCTTCAGAGGCCAGAAGTAGTGATGGCTCCCATAAAGAACAGAGACCTGGAAAGCCTTCCAACAGTCATCTCAAGTAGGAGTTATTGCTCAAGAAGAGAGACTAGGAGAAAACAAGTATCAGTTCCATAGAGGAGGAAGATGAAGACCAGAGCAGGGTGAAGAAAGAGGTTAGTGATTACTGGTAAGATATTGATGTGTACCTTGGCCAAAAGAAGGCTTTCATACAGATGCATTCTAGTCCCACACTACCCAGAAGCTAAAGGAGGAGTCAAGAGCAAGTCATTAAATAGTTCTATGTGTCAGCAGTCCCATGTCTACGGTAGGGACACCAGGATCTGTCCTTTCCATTTACTTTAAGTGTTAGTGGGGTTAAGGGTGGTCACAAACTTTTCATAAACTACACTGGGGAAAAATTTAAGAGAGTCAAGTGACAAGACATGAAGCAGAGTAGAACAGTCAGCTATTAAAAATATGGACTGTTTTTAAAGAATTTGAACAAAAGCGTGGCAATCTAGAGCTTTCTATTGACCAAAAAGACCTCTTAGGAGCCCAGAAAAAAATGGAAGTAAAATTGCCACTTGCTGAAGGGTGGCTGAAATAAGGGAGTCAAGCAGAGACAATGGTGAGCTCTTTCAATTATTTGTGAGAGGCGAATGGGAAAGAAAAGAGGAGCATGGGAAAGGTATCCGCCTCCCACAATAATGGGTTGTTGCAAATCCAAAACCGAAAGTCAGGGTGTCATACATACTTCTCGCTGTGAGGATCATTGAGATAGTATTCATACACTCTGAAAGCCATTCCTCCAAAGTGTGCTACCATAGGATGGCATGTGTAATGCTCACGTATGAACATGTGGAACCAGAAGTCAGTGTCAATTACATCTTCTTTTTGTAAGAAAGTGTCTCACTATAAGAATCTTAAAGGATATTTTCACTGTCTTCCTAGGAGCAGTTTTTGAAAACTTCCCCCTACTCTATGTGTCTTGCTCACACTAGTACAAAGTGATGTTTCTTCTAATTCGTGTGGTTCTAATGGGGATAGCAGAACTATGGAACTTGTCCTCCACCGCCATTTTAGTGGATGCGTGACTGTAAGCCTTGGTCTGCTTTATATATGATTTGAATATGAATTGCCTCATCTCAGCTTGTGTGTTGAAGCCTTGATCCTCTGCCGGTGACACTATTGGGAAATACTGGTAATTTTAGGAAACAAGGTCTAGCTGGGGAAAGTGAGTCATTATGGGAGAATTTGGGGGGATGTGTCTTGTCCTGGCCTTTTCCTGTATCTCTCTCCTTTCAGCTTTCTATATGTCCTGAGGTGAGCTGTGTTGCTTCAATGCATACTTCCCTCCAGGATGGTCAGCCTCACCTTGGATACAAAACAGTGAAATCAGCCAAGCATAAACCAAAACTATGAGTCAAAATAAATTTTCTTCCTTTCAGTGTTCACTCAGTTTTTTTTATTTTATTTTAGCAATAAAAAGTCAAACACAGTAGCCAAACAAAATATTCCTCCTACATATCTGTGATAAGCAAAATGAACCCACTCAAAGAGGACTGTATGGACAGACACTAGAAGACAGTAAAGAATCTCGTTACTCTAAGACGGCTAACCTATAGCCCTAAGGTTGGTCTTTTCTCTTCCCAACAGAAGATAATAGAGCCACACGAGACAGCAATGTATAGACACACCAATGCCAAATGATACCTCTCTCTTCAAACCCAGTCCATCCACCTAACAAACATCGGCAGGTAAAACTCCA
This sequence comes from Meriones unguiculatus, assembly GCF_030254825.1. Lineage (NCBI taxonomy): Eukaryota > Metazoa > Chordata > Mammalia > Rodentia > Muridae > Meriones > Meriones unguiculatus. The sequence goes on from NC_083357.1 coordinate 26,561,418, forward strand.
TCTGCTACTGTAATGCCTGATGGCTAAGGATGGTTTTTACATTCTCATACGGCAGGGGGAGAAACAAGGAAGAACATTTTCTGATTCATGAAAATGATCTAAAACTCACATGCACCACCCACAAATTAAGTCTGACAGGAAGACAACCGTGCTACTCACAGACATCTTCTTCTGACAACTTTTGAGATCTGAGAGAACAGTTATGACAGAGGCCATATGGCTCATAAGGTTGAAAATACTTACTATCTGGCTAGTTCAGAAATAGTGTAAGGTTAGGTCATTACCAGCCTGAACTGTTACCTGAGCCAGAAAATATATAATACAAACATATATATATATTATATATATATATTATATATATAATATATATATATATATATTGACAGGGTTTGAATCCCTATCACTTTCAACAAAGTGTTTTCTGAAAAATACCTTCTTGGATTTTTTTGTTGGTTGATTTTTGGTTTTTCAAGACAGGATTTCTTCATGTAGTCCTGGCTGTCATGAACTCACTTTGTAGACCAGGCTGGACTCAAACTCACAGAGATCCACCTGCCTCTGCCTCCCTGAGTACAAGGTGGCATGTGCCCCCTTGCCTGGCCCTTCTTGGTTTTATGGATAAGTAACATGAAGTTTAGAGGGAATGTGTACCTGGCTTGATAGCTTAGGTGACAGCAGAGCAGGCCGTGTGCCCTGATCTCCCACAGACTAGCTTCATGAACGCACAACCACAGGCAGCTGTGAATGTCAAAGGACTCTGTGATTGGCTCAGTGTGCTTACTATCACAGTCTTAGAGTTCTTAATCATTTCTGAACAAGCCCTGATTTTTCATTTTTCACTGAGCCTTGCAAATCATGTCGCTGGTTCAGGGCCTGCCCGTGCAGCCTGCGTGACCCTACCAAGCCTGCCCTTTACTAATCACATTCCACTTCATTATAATTTCAGTCATGCTACCACAATAATATTAGAGAAACTGATATTACAGCAGCTTCCAAGCTTTAATTCCAACATGATTTATAGTCAGAAGCACACATTTTCCCACCTTTATAACAAAATTAACTTTGTCCAAGGTTCAAGTAAGATAGCTATAATTCTATTTTTTTCATATGATTTGATTATTCTCATCACCATAATTGTTTTTTATTTATTTTGTATTATACTTGTGCTCTGGAGTAGTGCAGCAGAATGCATAGGTTTAGTAAGTTCATAAACTGGGAGCAGGATTTCAAAGATTGTGCCAGAAAATATATACATACAAATATATATTGACATATAGAGTAGCATCTGGCTGTGGTGGTACAGAAATGAAAACATAGCTAATGTTCTTGCATAGCCCCTCGAAAGAGAATTAGTCAAACTTAAATGTCTGCCTATAACAGGCATTTAGTTTGCAAAATACAAAGCTCAGAAACACAAAATGGAGTACGAGTTAAGTCATGGGCGACAATGTCATTGTCCAGTCTTTCAAGCGGCCTTCTAACCCTGTTGTGTCTTAGTGTCGCCTGGGTTCCTTGTTTGTCTTCAGCCCTAGCCCTTCTCCCTGTTACCAGTTTTATAAATTACCCAGACCATACATGTTTATTGCAGAATATTTTTCAAGCCAAGGTAAGGAAATTCATTAACATGAAACCATTTTTTATCACCCAGCAGTAACTACAGTTAACATTAATTTTGTCATTTTTAACATTTAGAGTGTGTCTTTACTAATCAGTTTTCCATGCACATAAAAACTTTTAGAAAATGGAATCTCATGGTGCTCACTGCTGGGCTATCACGTGTGTGCTTCCCCATGCCATCATTAGTTTTCTACACTGACATTTTAATGGATACAATCTGTTGTCTGTTTAACAAAGTCCCTATTGTTGGGCTTTGGGGTTGCAGCTCTTATCTCAGCCTTTTGAAGAAATACTTCAGCAAACACTCTTCTATTGCTGTCTACAGTGGATCTTTCTTTGTTTCATGTTAATATCAAAGACAAGGAGAAATGATCTGTAATCTGCTTGGCTGCCCAAACTTCTTATTTCCAGAGCAAACACTGACTACAGAGACTGAATAAAAGTATACGTAAAGTTTCAGGACGTGTGTAGCATAGTGCCGACATACCACGTGGTCAACTAATGATGGCGACTAATAGTACCAGAGGGTATAACCTTCCTTGTACCAAAGTCAAAGGGCCCGTTTTTTTTAGCTGTCATTTATGATACTCAACATAACTTTTAGAAAGGGATTTAAGTGTATATTTTATCATCTTATGCAAGTTTCACTGGTTAGAGTAGATATGAAATCTTTTAACTCACAGTTTCATTGGTGTTCATCCTATTTCCAAATTAGATAAATAGTGGTTGTGGTTGTTGTTATTGTTGTTGTTGTTGTTGTTGTTGTGTGTGTGTGTGTGTGTGTGTGTGTGTGTATCAGGCACACAGCGGTCAGAGGACAGCCTCAGATGTCAATCCTCGCCTTCCACCTTGTTTAATAAAGGGTCTTTCTTTCTCACTGGTGCACACACCTGGGTAGCTGGCCTATGAGTTTCCTAAAATTCTCCTGCCCCTGCCCTTCCATTTCCTTGTGAAAGCACTGAAATTACAGATTCATGCTGTACTGGTTACGGCTTGTATGTAGGTTCTTGGGGTCGAAATACAGGTTATCAAGAACGGGAAGCAAGTTCTCTTCCTACTGAGTCATCTCCCAAGCTGATAGATTCACCCTCAGCAATCCAAAGTAGACATAAAACTTACAAACTCACAGAGACATATTTATATGCAAAACAGAGCTCATTGTTTTTTAGTTTTGCTACTTTTAGAAATGAAGATTCAATCCCAACTTCATAAAAATTAATAGATGGGATTCAGGATTTTCCATTTTTATGTTAAATATGTCTGATATTTTATTATAACTGGCAGGTAATTTTAATTTTAAAAAATAGATTAAATGCTAATAATGAAAGGATTAAATTTCTTCTCCATTTGATTCAATGTTCTACAAGGGACTTGTGTTTTTTAGACTTTCCAATAACCAAGCTTTCAACAGGGTAAATTTTCATTTAGGTGGCAGCAGAGATGTCCTATATAAGTCAGATTTTCTATGAATATCTAAAATACTCATCACTCCAGCACATTAAGGATCCCCTTTGTGAGTGCCTGGTATACAGAGTAAAATAAAAATCTTACTGATAAATGAATCAATCTATGCCATCACATATTATCAATATTACTAACAACCAAGATAACTTTTATTTATTTTCTTCATTTATAATCACCAGAAATTCATAACCCCTTTTGGTTTACTCATCTCTACACTGAGTGCAATGGCTATACTCACAGTAATATATGAAGAGCACCTAACGCCAAGTATGGCACTCATAAACTGAAAACATGGTAGATGTTCCCATTATCCATAGCATAAACATCACTACCAACATCAGCACCATCACCGTTATCACCTCTGGCACCACCATTACCACCATTGTCACCAAAACTGACATCATCATCACCACCATCTCTACTATCATCATCGTCATCATCATGGTAGTCATCATCATCATCCTTGATGCGAATGCTTTCTTCCTTAATTTTTAAATCAGGCTTGTGTTTTCAACTTGAGAGAAAGGTTGTTCTGTTATTGTCTAGATTCATAAACATTCCTCATCTGGCAATACCATAGGGAAGACAGTCAGGAATGAGAAGTGAAGAAAGAGCACCAGATATTTTGCGAAAAGCAAAATATTCCAGACCATCTTAGCCTAGCGTGACAGGAAAGCGGTCTTTGCAATTGTGGTAGACATGAAGCTTGTGTTTCACGAAGCCAGGAGTTGGAACTTTCCAACCCCAATCACAACAACCCCAAAATGTCAAAGACCACTTTGGATTGCCTGAGAGTGGATTCCACACAAGGCTTTCTGTGGAGAGGGCCTGCCTGGCATGGAACCAAACTAAGGACACAGGATATGGCAGGCTGGCAGCAGCTAGTTTGAGTTTGAAGAAAAATATTAAAAGAGGTACAACGGTGTAACATGAGCAAAACCTGAGAAGAGAAAATGGGGATATTATACAGAATAAAGAGTTGGTTTCTGTAGAAATCACACTCAGGAAAATACTGGGGGGAGGGAGCTTTTTTTTTTTTTTTTTGGTACACTGGCTTATGTAGACTTAATTTGTTTGGGAAAAGACATTTAACATTACAATCTGGATAGAACCATTCATCAAGATAATTTAGGAGGAAATCTATCATTAAAAAAAAATATTGTTTTTCTGGGGCTGGAGAAATAGCTCAGCGAGTAAATAGCTTGCTACAAAAGCACCCTTGGCATCCACACGAAAGCCAGATGCAGGGCTGTGCTCTCGCAACTCCAAGGACCCCAGCATGGAGGTGGCAGGTCCCAAGGGCTTGATGGCCAGCCAGGCAGGCTGCAGGCTCAGTGAGAGATGCTGTCTGTAAGAGAGATCCTGTCCAAAACCCAGCATCAAGCCTAGGCCTCCAAGTGCACATGCATGGGTAAGTGGACACACACACGCACACACACACACACACACACACACACACACAGACACACACACACATTCTAATGACTGAATAGAGAATAAGGTTTCCAGTTAGAGAGAGACATGGCAGAACAAGAAAATCTCTAATTTCCACACAAAAGAAGAAGAGGAAGCGGAGGAAGAGGACTATAAAAACGCCTTCTGCTAAAATCCGCACCTGCAAAAGCTACAAAGTACACTGCAGCCATTGAACACCTTATGGCTGATGAGCAGGGCGCCTTAAAAAGTAAAAAGCTTACAGTTCAAAACGGAAACATAGGCCCGTGCAGCTTCTGTCTCAAAACCGGTCGGATGGCACTGCAGTTGAGCTCAGCCGCACGCTGCTTCCTGGCTTCAACACAGACTGCTGACTGATCCGCCCGAGTTTCAAGTTCTAATTTCCGCAACAACCAATGGAATGCAAACTGTACAAAATGTCTAAGGTGACAAATCAGAGTTGTGCTTCACAACGCTTAGGAACCATGTCTTCTGGTAATGCAAGTAAATTGTGAGCTAGAACAGGACAGCAATCCATCATATCCCTGTGCTGATTTTTAGCAATAAGTTACTCCAAGCTACCAACGCTTTGTGCATTGTGGATGATGTTTCTGTATCAGCAGAAAGCATCTTCAAGAAATAGATGGTTGCCATATGAACACATCCTAAAGCGCCTGTGATTGGAGCATGGTCCACCTGCCACAGTTGAAAATGAAAGGGTTCTTTCTGGTAAACTCTTTGTTGCTACAATGGCCCGCAAAGGGGATGTTGGCTGCAGTTTCAGCCATTGTCCCTCCAGTCACTCTAGAGAGGGTTGATTGAATGATGCCTTGATTGCAACTAATTATCCCAGCTCCAAGCAGCGCACTGACATGTGTCCAACTCTGCCTCTCCCATGTGGGCTGGAGCTCTCTTGCTAAACTCTGAGTGGCCTTGCTACCGCCAAGGTCACCTCCTTCAATCAGTCCTCACCAGGACCATCAGAGACACTATTCTAAAGCAAGAACTGGGTATTGTCAACCCCTGACTTTAAAAACCACCCATGGCAAGCCACCTTCTTACCAGAGTTAAGTCCAAAATCTATATACTAACAACTTAAAAATCATATGTTGGTTATTTTATAAACATTTCATTTAATATTATATTACCATATTAATTAGTAAACTTAAGAATTTTCCTTAAGTCACGTCCATTGTGTCTTCACAATGATTGAATAAATAGTTCCAAATTTTTCCTGATCAGCAGATATATGTCACCGTAGTGCTTTCCCACCAGGAACAACTTTTCCTGCAGGGGACATTTTGATGGTCAACCTGGGAAGAAGCCACTGGCATCTAACGTGTAGAAGCCAGGAATGTTGCTAAGCATTCCACAGTGGCACAGGGCATCTCCTAATTACCAGTCCCTAAATTCAAACAAGGTCCAGAAACACTGCAACAAAAGTGATTAAAAAACAAAATACCACTCCTCCGGAGCTGGAGACTCAGAGCCGGCTGTCAACCGGGTCCTGTCCCACAGCCCCCTGCCTCTTCTTTTTGTCTTTCAACATGACATATGCCACTCTGTCCTTCACCAAGGACTCCTTGGCTGGCAGAGTGGCCAGGGCTATCTCCAAGGCAACAGTAACAGCCCTCTCTGAGACCTCAGTAGCACCCATCAAGCAAGTCAAGCTGCTGCTGAAGGTACAGCATGCCAGCAAGCAAATCACGGCAGATAAGCAATACATGGGCATTATAGACTGTGTGGCTCATATCCCCAAGAACCAGGGAGTCCTTCCTTCTGGAGTGGTAACCTGGCCAACGTCATCAGAAACGTCCCACCCAGGCTCTCAACTGTGCCTTCAAAGATAAATACAGGCAGATCTTTCTGGGTGATGTGGACAAGAAGACCCAGTTTGGGCCCTACTTTGCATGAAACCTGGCATCAGGTGGTACCTCTGAGGCCACATCCTTGTGCTTTGTGTACCCTCTTCATTTTGCCTGTGTCTGTCTAGCAGCTGATGTGGGCAAAGCTGGAGCTGAAAAGAAATTCAAAGGCCTTTGGTGACTGCCTGGTTAAGATCTCTACATGTGATGGAGTTAAGGACCTGTACCAAGGCTTTAATGTGTCAGTCAGTACAGGGCATTGCTGTCTACGGAGCTGCCTACTTTGGTATCTCTGACACTGCAAAGGGAATGCTTCCGTATGCCAAGAATACTCACTGTCCTCATCTGCTGGTTGATTGCACAGTCTGTCCCTGCTGTTGCTGGCCTGACTTCCTGTCCTTTTGATTCAGTTAGGATGCAAAGGGACGGATATCATGTATACCGGCATACTTGACTGCTAGTGGAAGAGTGCTCGTGATGAAGGAGGCTTGTCTTGTATGATGAGATCAAGAAGTACACATAATTCTGTCTGAGGCGTTCTCCCTGAGAACAGGCATGTTGTATAATAAACCATATCTGGAGCATTCTAGACAGATTTTCCTAGCCTGTCTGTTTTATCAGTGGCAAGTACTGACCATTTGAAAAGTAGAAAGCAATAACAGTCATCTGACCTGCTTTCCCTTTAAGCCATTTCCATAATGACAATAGTAATAATGGGACTCAGTTAATTTTTTTTTTATTTCAGCCACTCCTAATATTAAAAATCAAAGAAAATAAAAATATCTAAAAACAAAATAAATACCACTTAAAGGCCATGTATTTTAAGTTTGGCATCTTCTGCTATGGAGGTGGACTTCAGCAGTTGTTGGATGGCTGCTTGGGGAAGCTACCTTTGGCTTTGTTTGGGGTTATGGTGACTTCTGAAGAAGATAGGACTATGTTGCATCAATACATATGGCATCTAGGTAGAACAGAGTCTTTGAATGAGTCTGGCAAAGAAAGGAATCGAAAGAAGTTGGAAATTAATAATTAAAACACTAAAGAAGCCCCCCACTCCCCGGCATAGCTGACTTCTCATGAACACAATGTCAGCCTTTCCTGGAAGTCCCTATGAAGAATGTAGGGGCATGGGCGGCCACTCTTTGGAGAGAATGTAGAGAAGAAGTCCACCGAAGCTAACAGTCTACTGTATTTCTTGCCGCTAAACAGTCTTACTCTGGTGGGGTTTCCAAATTCATCACCATCCTTATAAGACAAGATACACCAGTGAAACTATGATCCTGGGAGCGAGAAAAGGTATTCTAAAATTTCCCTTTAATCTCTCAAAAGTAAAGCATTACATCTGAAGGGATCCTCCCCGCCCCCTTAGTGCAAGCCAGGGAAACCAGGAAAATGAGATTCCATAAAAGGAAATTTCTAGCTGCTAAGACAGGAAGCATGAAGGGTGCGTGTATATTTGGAAGATGTATGTATAGTATACACAGTATGTACAGTAGGGGACTTGGAGTAAGCAGGAAAGGAGGCAAAGAACTAGAGTACTGTGCTGGAGGTTGTTTTGATGCTTGTATTTTGATGCTAATTACTGGCCCTCAAGATCTGGTTACTATCCTATCCTTGTTTCGTAAACCTGCCTAAGACATTATTCCTGATTGGTGGATTAAAAGGCCTAAAACCTGGGCAGGGAAGAATGGGGTAGACATGGCTAAGGTTCCCAGACTTTGGGACAGAGACAGGGAAGAAGAGAAAGATAGGAAGAGGACACCACAATGGGTTAGAGTGAAGAAGGAACCACATGGGCCAGGAGGAAGGACTCTGAGCATGGTGCAAATGGAGAAAACACCAAGATGAATAATATAAGCAAGCAGTTATAAGATTATGGACGGAAGGTAGCCAAGATAAGAATGGTTAAGGTGGATGGCACTGGATGGGGGCTGGATGGTAGATGGTGAGGTTATTAATATATGATAGGTAGAAATATCTGCCCAGCCCAAGTTCAATAGGCAATTTGTTTTATTGTCTGTGTCTTATTGGTTGTAATAAATAATACTGCCATGATAATCATAGGGCTAATAATAAACACTGTACAGTGAAATACCCATTTAATGTTCAACAATGTTCGGGCTTCCCTGGAGGAATAAGAACCTGAATAGGCCAGAAGTGAGGCAATGATAGTGATGGTAGCCTTGGCATTTGGGTCCAGCTTTGCACCAAAATTCTGGAAGGGGCCCCTTCCTACACTGCTGCAGACACAAAAATGAGCAAACAGGAAATACAGATGTACTGGGCAAGAGATGACCTGAAGTAAACCAAATGTGTCCGTATGTGCCAGCAGGAAATGTTAGCGTTTATTACTAGATCAGAGCTCAGCAGTTGAATGAGAGCTGTTTCATGATAGAGGGTGGTTTCAAAAAAACTTTCCTGTTGCCTCTTTGGACTTCTCAGTTATTCCTTTGTCTCTCAAACTTGATTTCCTCTTACTTTCAACTTAAAACACTTTGGAATAAGTTGATCTCTTCTCCCTCTTTTGGTAGCAATGAGTGGGAGACACTGAGAAATAAGTTGACAAACTCATGTTCCGTACACCAGCCCCTAGAGAAAGCTACTGCTTCTCCCTGTCTGGCTTTCCTCTGAGCCGAGAGGCTGCCAGGTTCCCAGGCACAGCTGTGTGGGTTCACACCCACCTACTTGATTTTAAGTGTTACAACCATGTCAAAGGAGTCACACTCCAAAGCTGGGAGCAACCATCCTGGTGAGAAATAAGAGTGGAAAAACCTGGTTTGATGTGCACAGGAAGGGTGAGCTAGGTAGAGATAATAAATTTATCAACAGTGTGTTGGGGTTTTTTCCTCATTTCTTTCTCTGGAAGTTGCTGTGATCATCTGAGGAATGATGCAGATTCTGAGTGCTAATGAGGCCTCCCCCGAGGCCAGCATTGATGGCAACATGTGAGCTGTCAGTTATCGAATGGTGGGAGACAACATGCTGGTGGGCCTGTTCTCCACACAGTTGCCACTAGCCATATCCAAGAACGCCAAGACGTGTTTCTGTAGATCCTTGCATCATTCCTGGATATCACACTTCTGAGTGCTGCTGTTGCTCCAGCCTCATCGTATCCTCTCGCCAAAACTTAGCTTCACTGCTTTTCAAGCACAAATGGTACGGAGTAACATCCATGCTTGAGATCTATTCCTAAATTCCCTAGAATGAGCTACAAGGTGTGAGAGGTCTGTTCCCACCCACCCAGCTCTCCGGCCCCATTGTACTGCGCACAGACTGCTGCCATGCTAGCCTTTCTGTGGAACCTTGTGGTCTCCACATACTTCCAGCCTTACCAGGCCACAGAGGAAGACAATGCAGCCAGTCCTGATGAGACCTGATAGGCTAGGGTCAGAGAGAAGGGGAGGAGGACCTCCCCTATCAGTGGACTGGAGGAGGGGCATTAGAGGAAGAAGAAGAAAGGAGGATAGGATTGGGAAGGGATATGGGAGGGGGCTACAGCTCAGATACAAAATAAATAAACTGTAATTAATATAAAAAATTAAAACTAAAATAAGAAAAAACAAGGTGAGTGCCACGGGCTGAGGAGATGGCTCAGCACCCAACAATACTTGATACTCTGGCAAAGGGACTGAATTTGGTTCTCAGTGCCCACACACAGGCTCACAATCCACAAGTCTAGTTTCAGGGGATCCAATGCTTTCTTCTGACCTCTGAAGGCATGCTGATACGCATAGATACACAGGCAAAACACTCCTAAACATGACGTAAAGTAAATAAATCCTTTAAAAATCATTTTTTAAAAAAAGGCAGAAAGGGTCTAGTGCACACCTTTAATCTAAGCACTCAAAAGGCAACGACAGGAGGATCTCTGTGAGGTCAATCCTAGCTTTTTCTACATTGGAAATTCCATGCCAGACTGGACTTCATAGCAATGTCCTGTTTCAACACACACACACACACACACACACACACACACACACACATATATATACATATATATGACTGAGTTCATTTAGTTTTCTCAGTCATATATATGTGTGTATATACACACACTGTGTTTATACATATATATATGGTGGATTGTGTATCTTGTGTAGAACAACAGTAATTAGAGAAGAGGTCATGAATTCAAGAGGGAATGGGGGAGCGACATGTGATATCTAAAAGAGAAATACTGTTTAGATGTCCTGTAATTGATCTTAAAAAGACAATTTTCAGCTTCATATGGAAACACAACAAGCCCAGGATAGTTACAACAATTGTTATAAAGAAGCCAGAAAAAAGATAGCATCTTCAACAAGTGGTGCTGTTAAAACTGGATAGTTGCACGTAGAAGATCCAAATAGATCCATACCTATCACACTACCCAAAAATCAACTCTAAATGGATTAAAAACTTCAACATAACCTAGGTATCCTGACACACACCTATAATCCCAGCACTCAGGGAAACAGAGGCAGGTAGATCTCTGTGAGTTCAAGGCCAGACAGGACAGCCAAGGCTACACAGAGAAACCCTGTCTTTGAAAGGCAAAACAAACAAACAAACAAACAAAAAAACTTCAGCATAAATCCAAATACACTGAATGACATAATAGAAGAGAACGTGAGGAAGAACTTTGAACTCATTGACACAGAAAAAGTCTTTCTGAACAGAACACCAATAACACAGGTACTAAGATTAACAATTAATAAATGGGACCTCATGAAACTGAAAAGCTTCTGTAAGGCAAAGGACACTGTCATTCAGACTAAGTGGTAGCCTACAGAATGGGAAAAGATTTTTTACCAACTACACATCGAATATTGGACTAATATCCAAAATACATAAAGAACACAGAACTACTAGATGTCAGGAAAACAAATAGAAAACAGTTTAGAAATGGGGTACAGCTCTAAACAGAGAATTATCAAAAGAGGAAACAACTCAAATGGCTGAGGAACAAAGAAATGTTCAACCTTCTTATCCATCAGAGAAACGCAAATCTAAGCTACTTTGAGATTTCATTTTATAATCATGAGAATGACTGAGATCAATGAAACAAGTGGTATCTCATGCTGACAGTCATATGGAGTAAGGGAGACCCTCCTCCATTGCTGGTGGGAGTACAGACTTGTACAGCCACTATGGACACTGGAGGACTATGAGTCCTCAGGAAAATGGGAATTGATCTACCTCAAGCTCCAGCTGTACAAGTCTTGGGCAGATACCCACAGAGGCACTTGCTTAACCATGTTCTTTGCTGCTTTATTTGTACAAGCCAGAAACTGGAAACAACCTAGAAGTCAGTCGCCAGGAGTAAAGAAAACCGTGGGACATTTACACAATGGAATATTTTTAAAATGACATGATGAAATTCACAGGTAAACAGATGGAGGTAGAAAAAGTCATCCTGAATGAGGCATTCCAGACCCAGAAAGGTTAATATGTTATGCATTCATGTACATGTGCATATTAGCTGTTAAGTCAATGACAACCAAGCTACAATCCATAATCCACAGAACCACAGAGGGTAGGTATAGAGTAAGGGACTAGGTGTACAGATGAATCTTGTTAGGAAAAACAAATAGAATATGATAATTATGGATGGGCAGGGGTGCTGAAATGGGAAAATCAAGTGAGGATGGGGAGGGAAGGATAAGAAAGGGAATACAGGAAGAGACAACTAAAATTAAGAGCCATTTGAGGGGTAGTATGGAAACCTAAAACAGTAGAAGCCTCCTAAAATATGTACATCTACAAAGGTGGTCTAAATTAAATCATCAAATAATAGGGGAGACATCTTTGGTCACCAAATGAAGCTTCCAGTCCAGGGACTGGGTTACATCTACCTCACTCGTTGTTGGGAATTCCCAAACAACCCAAGCTCTTCCAAGACAATAGATTGCTCTCTGCAAACAGACATGTTGTTGAAAACAACACCTCCACACAAACTGAACATAGAGAAGTTGAGCTGGTTCCTACCCGTCTGTTCTAGCATCTTTGGTACAGGAAGGTGCTCTGCACGGTACCAAAAGGGAAGTGTAAGCCCCGAGCCAGCTACAAATGCTTTGACTTACAGTGGTATCCTGCCTCCCAGATGTGCTAGCGCAATGGTGGCACAAAGCTTGCAGGAGTAACCAACCAATAGCTGTTAGATTTAAGGCCTACTCCGTGGAATGGAGCCCGTATCTGACAGTGCTTAGGTGATAAGAACCAGAGACTAGATATCCCAGGGATCTAGGGTAAGACCAAGTAGTACTGCTATGAAATCAAACAAACACAGCAATTAAATGACTCCTAATGACATTCTGCTCTAGTCATAGATCAATGCCTTACTCAGCTATCATCAGAGAAGCTTCCTCCTGCAGCAGATAGGAACAAATACAGAGACCCACAGACAGACATTATGCAGAGAGTGAATGACTAGGAGCAGTCAATCCCTAAAGGAGATATCTCTATCAAATCCTTCTCAGGGCTCAGAGAACCCTACGGGAAAAGAGACAAAGGGTACAAGAGCCAGAAGGTATCAAGAACACCGACCAAAACAAGCCCTCTAAATCAACTGAGCAAAGCTCACATCAACACACAGAGACTGAGGCAGCAAGCGAAGGGCCGCACCAGGCCCTCTACATGTATTATGGTTTACAGTTTAGTGGTTTTATGGGATTCCCGAGTGCGCAACTAATGGGGCTCTGATTCTTGCTCCTTTTCTAGGGCTCTTTTCTTTTCTCTTTGCTTGTCTTGTCCAACTCCAATATGTTAGTTTTGTATTATTTTATTAAGTTTTATTTTATTATACATTTTTTTAAAAAAAGAACAAAAGCTCCAATGACTAAAGGAAAAAACATCTTACGAAATATGCTTCTGAGACCAAGGATGTAGACCTCTTGTTGAAATGCTTCTTGATCATAAGATAGTATAAGAGTTCTGACAGGTCTGGGTCTAGATATTTCTGTCTGGATATGGCTTGTCCCCAAGGGATCATGTGTTAAAGGCTTAGCCTTAGTTTCATGATACAAAGGTGGTGCTTAGTGCTTTAAGAGGTGGGGCTTAGTGAGCCTTCTGTGAGTTCTTATAACACTGTTAGGTTTTGTTGTTGTTCCTTTAGTTTTGTTGTTGGATTTTGGGGGAGGTACTGTTACAGTTCTGAGACAAGGCCAAAACCATGTTGTGAAAAGAGCAAGTCTAATCCAGGAACCACAGTCTGATTTTTATCACCCATTCGTGCCACCCCAGCTTATACTCATTGAAAAGCTGGTCTTGGGCAAGGCACTGTGTTGGAAACATGATAACATTATCTCATTTAATCATCACAAAATTATATATCTGTACAGTTTTGTATAGGGACTTCTTAGGCTCTCCAATTCTCTTTTTAATTAAATCTTTATTTTTATATTAATTACAGTTTATTTATTTTGTACCTCAGTTGTAGCCCCCTCCCTCATTCCCTCCCAATCCCACCCTCCCTCATCTCTTTTCATGCCCCTCTCCAAGTCCACTGATAGGGGAGGTCCTCCTCCCCTTCTGTCTGACCCTAGCCTATCAGCTCTCATCAGGACTAGCTGCATTGTCCTCCTCTGTGGCCTGCCAAGGCTGCTCCCCCCTTAGGGGGAGGTGATCAAAGAGTCAACCACTTGATTTCATGTCAGAGACGGTCCCTGTTTCCCTTACTAGAGTACCCACTTGGACACTGAGCTGCCATGAGCTATATCTGAGCAGGGGTTCTAGGTTATTTCCGTGAATGGTCCTTGGTTGGAGGATCAGTCTCAGAAAAGACCCCTGTGTCCAGATTTTTTGGTTCTGTTGCTCTCCTTGTGGGGCTCCTGTCCTCTCCAGGTTTCACTATCTCCCCTTTCTTTCATACGATTTCCTGCACTCTGCCCTAAGTTTGGTTATGAGTCTTAGCATTTGGGTAGAGTCTTTCAGAGGCCCTCTGTGGTAGGCTCCTGTCCTGTTTCCTGTTTTATCCTTCTTCCAATGTCTATCCCATTTGTCTTTCTGAGTGAGGATTGATCACCTTACCCAGGGTTCTCCTTCTTGCTTAACTTCTTCAGGTATACAGATTTTAGTATGTTTACCCTATATTATATGTCTAATATCCACTTACAAGTGCATATATACCACATGTGTCTTTCTGCTTCTGGGATACCTCACTCAGGATGATCTTTTCTAGATTTCTCAATTTGCCTGCAAACAAAGGACACTGTCATCAAAACATAATGACAGGCTACAGACTTCACCAACCCTATATCTCACAGAGGGCTAATATCCAGAATATATAAAAAACTCAAGAAGTTAATAAGCAACAAATCAAGTAATCGAATTAAAAAACGGGGTACAGAGCTAAACAGAGAATTCTCTGTAGAGGAATAATGAATGGCAGAGAAACACTTACATAAATGCTCAACATCCTTAGTCATCAGGGAAATACAATTCAAAACAACCCTGAGCTATCACCTTACACCCATCAGAATGGCTAAGATCAAAAACTTGAGTGACAACACATGCTGGAGAGGAAGTGGAGAAAAGGGAACCCTCCTCCATTGCTGGTGGGAATGTAAACTTGTACAACCACTTTGGAAATCAATCTGGCACTTTCTTAGACAATTAGGAATAGTGCTACCTCAAGATACAGCTATACCACTCCTAGGCATATATCCAAAATATGCTCAAGTACACAACAAGGACATTTGCTCAACCATGTTCATAGCACCTTTATTCATAATAGCCAGAATCTGGAAACAACCCAGATGTCCCTCAGTTGAGGGATGGCTACAGAAATTGTGGTACATTTACACAGTAGGATACTACTCAGCAATTAAAAACAAAGATTCCCCAATTCTTAAAAGTTATTGTCTCCTGCTACACATTATTCTTCCTACACAATACTGATTGTGGGCACTAGCTGACAAAGTTCTATCCTCCCTCCCATCCTAGTGCCAGGATGTAGCCGATGAGGCTGAGCGACTTCTCCCTCTCTGGAATCTGACTCCTGAGCAGAGGGAGAGCTGGGAGTGTGAAGTAGCTGCTGTTTCACTCAGTGTCAGGAAGTAAAGTAAGCCAGATTCCCTCACTCAGGAGACCACCTGGGGTAGGTGCTTGCCTTCCATCCCATGCTGCCATCAATGCTCAAGGTCCTCACAGCCTCCAAATAAACCCCCCTTGCTTAAGGGAGAGCCAATTTCTACCACAGCTTAATGAATCAATTGTCACTGCAAAGATGACGAGTTCGGTTGAGAAACAAGCTCATACAGCTAGGAGACAACACATTTGGGTTAGAACCCAGGAAGTCTAATTACAGAATTTTCCTCATTACTGACAGAGACTGTTCCCAAGTGCCAGGTAAATTCCAGCAGGTTCTATGCTAACTCACTTGAATCAAAACTTAATTATTGAGTCACTACCGGCTCCAGAGCATCCATGCTTCACACTCCTTATCTGGGAGTGCTAAAGGATCATCTGGCACACAAACATTCAGGCAGGAGTTCGCGATGTTCACAGACACACAGACACAGGTTTTATTGGCCTGTAAGTAGGGCCATCCAGAGTTTCTAACGTACATCCAACAACAAATCTGGGCTGGACACAGTGGCAGAGGACCTAAACACAGGCAGTGTGTGGTTCTCTCTGCGCAGTGACCAAAACTGACATTGGCCTGAGTCAGCATACAGTTTGAGTAATGCCCCAGCTCCTCTGTCCTCTCCCCAAGCCAGAGGCTTTCATCATTCCAGGGACGATGAATGTGCCACGCCAATGCATCTGACACTTCCTCCACTCCAGTCTCCAAGCGGTCGTTGATGCTTCAGAGTGAATGACTCACTCCTGAGAGAGAAAAGTAAAACTGCATAGGGGCAGAGGCACCACCATGCAGAAATCCTAATCATGCCTGTGACCTTTCTCCAAATCGTCACGCCGATACACAATCCTCCTAAGCTCTTGGGAAGATAAAATGTATATATAAACACACTGTTGGAGTCCAATGACGAGCACGGAGCATTTCTCTGACTGTGTTGGTTGCAGCTCCCTCACACATACAATAACAAGTTTCTGGTTTCCCTGGCACATATGTTTGAGCAATGTGTTGCTATATCTCTGACAGTTGGTGACATTTCCTTTGTAGTCAGCCAGATTCGTACAGAGGCTGTGTGTCCAATGAAGAAATTAACATCCTGAGTCCCTGTATTTGCCATTAGTCATCATTTGCAACTTTATAAAAAAATTATATATTTATATATTTAAAAATTATATATAAAATATATATATATATATTCACTGAACACCTACTGGGTGCTCAGCCCCCTCATACACAGAGATACACAAAGCAGCCTCCACTCTCTCAGAGGCATGATACATGCACCAAAATAACTATATTGCCTGCTGCCATTGATAGCTAAAATGGGAACGAGAGATAGCCAGTCGGTGAAGCACTGGCTGACCAAGCATGAGGACCTCACATTGATCCTTAGCACCTTAAAAAGCACCTGCCTGTAATCCTAGCACTGAGGGTGTGGAGACAGACAGGTCCCTGGGTCTTGCTGGCCAGCCAGACTAGCCTAATTCAGGAACCCCTGATCACACTGAGAGGCCCTGACTCAAAATACAAGGTATTTGGAGAGTTATACCTTTAGTTAACTTCTGACTTCCACAGGCACCTGCACACACACACACACACACACACACACGGGAGGAGTAAGAGAGAGAATTGTTGCTATTAACATTTATTTAAAGATGTATTCCAGAGACAGTCTTAAATAGTTAGCATGGACTAGCTTCTCTATCACTCTCCAAACTAATGGTATTATTTCAAAATTGTATTATTACACCCATGTCACAGATGAGAAACATATACCAGCTTGGTGCCACATGCCTGTTATTCCAGCACAGGAGAGGCTAAATCCAGGGGCCTGAGAGTTCAAGGGTAGATAGTGAGATCCTATCTAAAAAAAAATCAGTAAACTAAAAAGGAACATAAGGGGTCTTACATTCCCAAAATCATACTTGAACAGTAAGAAGGAGGTGGAGGAGAGAGAGCACAGCCCCTCAAAGCCAGGCCAGAGGTCTCGCAATGGAGACTGTGGGGGAGTCCATTAAGCTGCTGTACAGTTGGTTAAGCCTTTGTAAGGAAACGTGAGCATATTTCTTTGTAAGCCTTACCTTCAAGAAGCGTTGTTAGCTTACATCCTTCATCAGAGAGCTGCTTATGAGTCTGCAGGTGCTGATAACAGGCTTAACATGAAGACCTTAGGCTTATATTGATCTCTTCTCAGAGCATGAAAAAGTTCATTCCATTGGTCTGTTGTGTTGGAGGCCTGGGAATTCAGCAGATCGATTAAACACCAGGAGGAATTACCACAGAGTTAGGAGATCAATTGAAGAAACTGATACCTGACAAATTTACCTATGGGCCAAAAAGCCATTATATAACCAAAATTTTCAACTGAATGAGACCTTTGGTATAAACCAGTCTACCTCTTCCATTTTGGAAATGAAAGAATGGAGGCCCCAAGTGGTCAAAGACTCATCCAAGGACCTAGTGAGTGTATAGAGTACTTAAGCTTGGCACCCTTGTCTTATATCTAATCCAGTTGGGGGGGGTGTAATTATGAATGTACGTATGTATGTACATATGTATGTATGTATGTATGTATGTATGTATGTGTAGATCAGAGCTTGATACTGGATGTCTTCCTCGATCACTTTCCACCTTATTTGGGGGTCAGGGTCTCTCACTGAGCCTGAAGCCTGCGGATTCAGCTAGAGACCAACCCAGTGAGCACCAGGGATCCTCCGCTTAGGATTACAGACAAACACCATGCCAACCTTTACTTGGGTTCTGGGAATCAGAACTTAGGTCCTCATGCTTGCAGAGTACTCTACTGACTGAACCACTTCTTCCAAAGACTATTATGTATATGTGGAATTATATATATGTAAACATACATGAATAATACAGATTTAAATATTCAAGGAGAGGAGATCGTTCCACTGGCTTACATGACACCTGTCTAGGTAATTCAACAACGCCTGTCTTCACAAGGGAGAAGCTGAGGACATAGAACTGCTCAGTGCACAAGGCTGAATGCCTCAGGAGGTTTATTGTCATTCCCTACTGCATAAGCTAGATTAAAAAGCTGACCTAAAACTTGAGGGGGTTCTCCTGTCTCTTTCCTCTCCTCCCACAGGAGTACACGGTTAACAGACATCTAGGCTACTGTGACTGGCCTTTATTTGGTCATGGGGATTTATGAAGGTCATCAGCCTTGGACAGCACGTGCTTCAAGCACTGAAACGTCTATCTACCCCTACAATTTATTTCACTTTAACATCTAGTGGTTCATCTATGAAGCCATCGCCACCAGAAAGATAAACATGTGATTGCTCCGGAAGGTGTTCCTATGGCTGAATGCTGCACTCTAGGCAACCACTTCTCCGCTATTGCTCTGCACTTGGATTTTGACCATTTTGTTATTTAATGCTGTTATTTAATGCTGGTGTGGGGACCGCTAGTAGGCTCGAGCGAGATATGATAGATCTCTAAAGGTGATATCAAGGTAAAGCATAGAAAGGCTTTCTTAGAGGTACTACCCTTTGGTGACTATGAAGGAATAAAAAGCCTCCTCACTTGGCACATAGAAAGAAGGTGCTGTTACAACCATCCTGTAGCTTGATGCAGTATTCATTTAGAGGCTCAGGGCCAAGGCCAGGTTTCAGGAAGTTTGAATAGTGGGGAAAAAAAAAAGAAGAGAATGGGAAAGTTTGCCAGTGTCCTGCTTTGGGGTGCTCTTTAAGAGCACTGGTGACCTTTTGCCTTTCCTAGACTCAGAGAGGGCACCATCTCTGGGTTCTCTTTAGAAGCAACATACATTTATATTACATTATATATTATATTATATTATATATTATATTATATTGTATAAACATAGTAGATATTATTAATTTGATCATAATAACAATTCTCTCATTACTGTAGACCTCATGTCAGCACTGTGCTGAGAATTCCACTCCCATCATCCCATTTTCAACAGCTACATGAGGCAGTTTTACTGGTTTTATTTTATACAGGAGAAAATTGAGTTACAGTGAAACCCACAAATACCATGTGTTTTCTCTCTCTTGCAGAATCTAGATGGTTTTTTAAAGAAATGACAACAGAAGAAGGACTGATTGGGAAGGGCAAGGAGCTTATCAAAGGAATGTAGAGTGAGAGGGGTAAATGATCAAGTATATTTCATGCATGGCCTCAAGTCCATTAATTTATTCAATTAATACATGCCAATGAGTAAGTAATTTGTTTGTGACTACAGTCTAACCAGAAGAGAGGCAGCTGAATCCACTTCTCTGTGATTTAAGAGTCCAGGTTCATAGCCTTAGAACCTTTGAAATCACTGGTGACGAATATGAAGAAAGTACACTAATGTGACATACACACCACCCCTGTTCCAGACCTGACCCTCAAGAAGTCTACCCTGCTATCTCATGGTGTAACTGCAGGCATTGGAAATATACAAGGACTTTCAATCTTGAGGTGTTGACTAAGAGGTGGTCCTTCATGCTCCTGAGAATATTCTGGAGGGATTCTAGAGAGAACACACACTTAGAAATTGCTTACTAACTCTTCCAATATTTTCTTCTCTGTTTTTCTATTCTACTATTTTCTATTCTACTATTTCCCTCAAGTTCGTGTTTCGGCAATAACTAATACTTCTAAAATGCCTGAATAAATATCTCCCAAAGGTCTCAGCGTTCCAAAGGCAAAGCTCCAGTCCACAGTTCTATTGGGATATGGCAGAGCATTTGAAATCTGAGGCCTTGCTGAAATTTTTCTGTTCAAATGATACTATGCCCTTCAAGAAGATATTGGAACATACACACACACACACACCACAACCACCACCACCTGCCACTGGCAGCCCCTTCTCTTCTGTCCACCATGAGGTAATTAGCTGTCTGCAGTGCATGTCCCCCATCATAACAGTCTGCTTTGCAAAAGGTGCAAAAGACAAGAAACAATTAGCCACAGATTATATCTAAACGTGTAAGCTGAAAGAACACTTTCTTGACAAATGTGATGGACATTGGATGTAGGAGAAAAAGGAGAAAACAAGTAACAGGACAGAAGCCTACAGCAGAGGGCCTCTGAAAGACTCTACCTAGCAGTGTATCAAAGCAGATACTGAGACTCATAACTAAACCTTTGGCAGAGTGCAGGGAATCATATGAAAGAAGGGGGAGTTAATATGACCTGGAGAGGACAGGAGCTCCACAAGAACCAAATATCTGGGCACAGGGGTCTTTCATGAGTTTTTTTTCCAACCAAGGAACTTGTATGGATATATCCTAGAACCTTCTGCCCAGATGTAGCCCATGGGAGCTCAGTATCCAAGTAGGTACCTTAGTAAGGGAACAGGGACTATTTCTGACATGAACTCAATGGCTGGCTCTTTGACCTCCCCCTTCTCCTCCCCCCCCCCCCCGAGGGAGGAGCAGCCCTGCTAAGCCACTTCCAGTCCTGGAGATATCTGATAAACCAGGGTCAGATGAAATGGGAGGAAATCCTCCCCTATCAGTGGACTTGGAAAGGGGCATGGAGTAGATGAGGGCAGGAGGGTGGGATTGGGAGGGAATGAGGGAATGGGATCCAAAGTTAATAAACTGTAACTAATATTAAAAAATAAAAAAAGGAAAAAGTAAAAAAAAAAAAAAAAAAAACACTCTTGTTTGAAGAAAATTACCTCAGGGATGCTGTTACAGTGGTGGAAAGCTAAGTAAAGCAGTGTGCCTCCCATCATGCCCAGCGCTTTGACCACCATCTCGGGTATATTCAGGTCTTACCTGGGAAACCACCTCAAAACAGAGATGTGAAAGGCCCCTACCCTCTGAGCTTCTGACTCAGTAACATTGATTTTAAGCCTGGCACCTATATTTCCAGCAAGTACCATACGTATATGGCAGACAATTTTTACCTTGTAATTGCCAACCACTTATTCCCTGACCTGAAATCAACACAATTTTACTTGGAGGGACTGTTGCCAGGATCCTTTCAATCCTATGAACCTCCTCCTATTTACTCAAATTTGTTTTCCAAACTACTATTTTCCCCTTAAGTTAGCTGGCTACATTGTGATGCTTGCATTCAAAAGATGCTGTGGGCAGCTTTTTTGAGAGAATCCAAGGACCAGCCTTCGGAAAGTATGGCCATTAATTTTTAGACGTCCTCTGCTTGATCATTCTTGGGAAGGGCAGGTTAGCTCTGCTAGCTCTCACTAGCCCTCGTTTCTACAGAAGTAGTAAAGTATTTGCAAAAGCAAAGGGGGGATCCCATTATAATAATTTATTCTTCCTTTTTAGCCAGCATGTAAGCGCTTCGTGTGACATGGAGCTTTTTTGTGACATTGACTTAGTTCCCAAATGCTGTTCTTGGGCTGTCAAGTCCAGAATTACCCTCACTAGCTTTTCTTCACTTGTGAACCTCAGAGCCCCTGCTAGTCCAGAGTAGAAGAGAGTTGGAAGAACCAAGTGGGCAGCTGACAAGCCACTAATTAGCTGCCTGGTAGTGTGTTGATGTGGCCATGACCTCAAGGAACTGGTTACAACACAAAGATCTACAGAAAGGCCTGGAAAACCAAAGGAACACCATTATTAGCAGCTCCTGATGAAATGATGACACCCCAATGATAACAATAGCTGCTAATTGTCCCTTCAAAGGAAGTTTCTATGGTGATAAGCCCTTGGTCACAGACATGTGGCTAAAGACTTAGTCATTGTAGAACAAATTACAGCAGGAAAGAATAAGGGCTGTGACCCTCTTTCCCAAGCTCAGGCAATTGTATTTACTTTGGTGCTATGTAGCATTGTTAGCAGCAGTCATGTTGATCTTCAGAACTCAGGACTTCTACAGCTTTTGATAAACCAATGTACATTATTCTTTCCCTCCCAGGTTGGCATCCCAGCACGTCCCCAGGAGACCCAAATTCCTCCATCATTTTCTATGTCATCTTAATGAACTGGCATCATAACCTTAGTTCACAACACAGACTCCAGGCTTGGTTATTGGGACATTTCATTTCCCTATATGTGACAAAACCAGACCCATGAGAAAGAACAGTGGGAGTCTGCTAGAGGCTTTCTGGTTGCTAAGTTTGTTAGATCCAGACAGCTCTTCTAGCACCAAGAGAGAAGCCGTGGAAGACTCAAGCCTGCTCAGTACTGGGCAAGGCCAAGAGACTAAGGAAACCAGATATTCTGATGTCACTATGTGAAGTACCATGTCTGAAGTATCACTACCATTGGCTTTTTCAATGACAGCAGCCAATATGGCCTTTGCTGGTTTAGCTTACGGAGTTTTTGTCACTTATAACCACAGACCCTTGATATACAGACAGAGGGGCTATTCCTTGGCTTCTACAACAGCAATTTAATGAGGGGGTTAATCCATTCACATAGGACTTTCTGTTCTTCTCTTTCCAGTCCAGGGGATGAATAGATCTAGGCATAAGAAAGGGACAAGAAGCTCATATAATTGAGTCCTTCCTCCCACGACAAACACTTGCCCACACATTTCCTAAGCTGTGCAGAAAAATCTCATTTCCTCACTTTCCTTCTGCACAATGTTTTCAAATTCAGAACATATGCTGGAGCGCTCCAAATGAACCTGACTTCTGCTGTTTCTCCTTCTCCAGGAAACCATTTCCATTTTTATGAAGTAGCCGTGCCCCCCCACACCCCATAAATGCCATCTTGTTGCCTTTCTTCCACTTGTGATTTCTTTAAGAAATTCTACTAGGCCAAGGTCATGAACCCACACAACACCCAGGATCTGAGCATGCTCTCCATCCCACTGAATCAGAAAGAACATAGGTCAGGGTTGCCTCCCTGAATTCATTCCAGCCGGCACATCTGCTCCCCAAAGAGCTCATACACAGTGAGGAATCCCAGGTTCTTCATATTTGATGCCCTCTCTGGTAGAACGGGGTGGAACTACTGAGTATCCCAACAAGCCTCACTAGCACGAAGTTTTAAAGTCAATTTACAGCTTATCACCATCCTTGACTCCTCGGAAGCAATTCATTGTCAAACCCTTTGACCTCTGTCCACAAGAACTTAAAATGAAACACAGATGGGCTAATAGGAAACTTACAAGAGGATTGTAATACCCCTGGATGGAGGTGTGCATAACCCCAAGATCAGCTGCATCAGATATATAACAGAAATAAAGTCTGAAACCTTGTAGAGACTGGCTAGCAACAAAGGAAGAAGATTGAAAGAAACAAAAGTTAAAAGACGACAACTATCTGAAAGCCTTGTTGGAGTTTCTTCCTTAGGAAGTCGGGCATCAAGCTAGAAAATAGACAAAGATAAAGGCCAATGAACACAAAAGTATTTTAATATGAACATAAGATTGGTTCATTTAGAAATAGAAATTACCACTGCCCATGTACAAAGGTAGCAAAAGTTTATCATGTTTCTTTTTTACTGCTTTTTAAATTTGTATACAACATATATTGATCATATTTTTCCTCCTTTCAAAGATTTACTTTCATTTTACATATCTGGGTGTTTTGCATGTATGTAGGCTTATGCGCCATGTGTGTGCAGTGACCTCAGAGGCTATTAGAGGGCATTAGATCCGCTGGAACTGAAGTTACAGATGGCTGTTAGCTGCCACATAGATATGGGAACCCAACCCATGTTGTCTGCAAGCCCAACAAGTGCTCTTAACCATTGAGCCACCCCTCCATCCCCACCCGACCTAAAAAAACAATGGTTTAAAAGTACAGTGATACTGTTCCTTACATTCAGCACAACCTGCTTACTTAAACATAATAGTTTGTTGTCACTCTTTCATGTCACTACAAGTTATAAACATTCAAATTCTTTCCTTAGCTAATAAATATTTTAGAAATACTAAGAAGTAGAAAGAATGAAAAGGGATAAGGGAGTGGCAGAGCACTTGCTCAGTATATGTGAGGCTCTAGATTCAATCCCATGCAACACAAGCGCACGCGCGCGCACACACACACACACAATTATGCAGTAAACACAGAGCTTGAGAACAAAATCACAAATGTTTTGGACCATACATAGTATCCTCCATAATGGAATTTTTCTCTTTGCCAATGGTAACCTTACTTGAGCATTAAGACTGACTTATGTTTCCCCACTGGGAATGGTTCTGTCACAGACATGTATTGTACCCGGATTATTAAGACAGATCAGTGGATAAAGGTGCTTGACACCATGGCTGATGATGCCTAAGTTCCATCCCTGGAACTCACATAGTGAAAAAAGAAGACTGACTTCCATAGTTGTCCTCTGGCTCCACTCTTTACCACATGTTGGGATCAGCAAGCAGGCATTTCTACAGGCAGCCCCTGGGGCCCGGCAGACCCGGCAGGTATCAGGCATTTGGAAAGACATCCAGACCACCTGCTGACCACCTGGAACCACCTGTGCATGCTCTGGATCATGCTATAAGAGAACTGGGGCCCCTCCCCTTGGTCTCTCTTCTTCTTGCTCTCTTCTTCTCTCCCTCTCTGTCTGTCTGTCTGTCTGTCTGTCTCTCTCTCTCTCTCTCTCTATCTATCTATCTACCTCCCTCTCTGTAACCCCCCTCTACCTAATAAACCTCCCGCGTGGAACCAATCTCGTGGTGTGATCTGTGGACCCGCATGTAACCTCTGTAACCTCTACATCTCTTTTTTACAATTCCTAACACCACACACTTGATAGACAGACAGACAGATAATTTTAACATGCTGAAATTTATTTAATCAGTTATTCAGCTGATCTTAGCCAAAAGTTCGAGACGCATTTGTGGTGAAGTAGTGCAGATATCACTGGGCATTTGGACTTCTTCAGGTTGTACATTATAAACAATGCTGCAGTAAACATCAGTATATGCACATTTTCACATACACATCTGTGACTATTTCCTGAGGGAAAGTCTGCACTGGTTAGTTTTTTGTCAACTCAGCACAAACTTGAGTCACCTGGGAGAAGGGAATCTCAACTGAGGAAATTTCTCTATCCCATTTTCCTGTAGGCATGTTTGTGTGGCATTTCCTTGATTTTGTTATTGAAATATAAGATAGCTGAATGTGTGCCTGGAAGCAAGCCAGTCATCAGCACCCTCCATGACTTCTGCCTCTACTCCTGCTTGAGCTCCTGCCCTGACTTCCCTCAGTGATGAACTGTGTTGTGCAAGCATAAGCCAAATAAACCCTTTGCTCCCTAAGTTGCTTTTTGGTCATGGTGTTGACCTCGGCAAAAGAAAGCACACAAGGACAGACTCCGAGAAGTCAGATTGCTGTCGCTCAGTGGTGAGAACACTGTCCAGACAGCCAGCATTGCTGACTTGCCCTGCTGGAAAGTTTTAACCAAGTGGCTGCCCCACCCCCAGTCATTTCATAAGTGCTTTCAGAGCAGCTGCAGGGGGGGATGGTGGGGACGTGCTGCGCTTACTCCTAATCCAGTGTTTTAACAGGCTCCTGGTCATGGGTTCTGTGCCAGCTCCTGAGATACAAAGGCATGTCAGACTGTGGGTGTAGCAGAGCATAACCCTGAATAGGAGGCAGAAGTCTCATGTGCTGGATAGGGCAGCCCTGGAAAGCACTCTGGGGTGTTGCTCCCAAAGCAGACCAGCACCCAAGACAAAGGATTTGCTCCTCTGTGCCCAATCTCCTGTCTATAAAGGTAGGGGTCATCAGACTTTCCCGCCTGAATCCACAAATCTAGGTCCAAAAGATGCAGCCCTCGAACCAGTCACCTGGATTTGCACTCTGAAACCAGAAGCAGGATCAGCAGGGGAGACGGAGAAAAATGACAGTCAGAGGCTGGGGGTGGGAGGAGAAGACTCAAGGTTAAGGATGGGCAGAGTCTGGCCAGCAGGGACAGCGCTGGACACAGGAGGGAGATGTTCTGGTGTTCCGTTACGGCAGGACGGTTGTGACTAACAATGTCATATTAAGTACTTATAAACTGGAGACTTTGAATTTTCTCCACTCAAACAAATAAGTGCATGAGGCTACAGAGGAGGAGAAGAGAAGGAGAAAGGAAAGGGAGGACTGGACAGGAGTACAAGACCCAGCACAGAAATATAACTAACTTTCTAAAGAAGAAGGCCCAGGAAATGCTCCAAGCCAGTTTTCCTGTGTCCTTGCCAATGTATCACCCCAAAATGGATTAGCAAAATGCTTCCTGACTGTGATCCCCTACACTTGCCTGAGATGACATTGGCACAGGGCAAGTTACAAGCTTCGGCTGCTTATTTTTGTCAGTGAAACTCTTTCCCTCATCCCCCATCCCTCATCCCACCTTACTCTTATGCATTTATGCAGCCCAGGCATCATCACACAGAAAGGTACCATTATTGTGTGTTTGCTCTCACACAATAACACAGTCCTGAGGGGTTGCTACACATCATCACATTTTTATGCTAAGTCCCAAGGGGTGTAGCATATAATGAGAATATGGTCCTGCGCCAATCACAGTGGCTCAGGCCTGTATAACCTAATACTCAGGAGGCTGACACAGAAGGATCTTGAGTTCAAGACTGGTCTGGGTTCATAGCAAGGCTCAGCCAAAAAAAAAAAAAAACTAACAACAAAAAACAAAAACAAAACAAACTTCCCTCAGTACCTTTTCACTCTGGTAACAGACTGACATGTTTTGCATAAAGCATTCACATTTATTTAAGTGACTAAACATTACTGGATTACTGGTATGTTTTATAGTAATTATATAAATTTGGTTTTATAATAATGAAGTGCAATAACTATAAGACAGATGTAGAGGGATTTTAATTCAGAATATGGCTACTCTGGCAAGAGATCACATCCAAAGACTTTCTAGGTCTGTGTGATCTGGCTGAAATACAAACACACCTTTAATCACAGGAGACACAGGCTAGCAGATCTCTGAGTTCAAGGCCAGCTGGTTGCAGAACAAGTTTTAGGTAAAGAAAAGCTTAGGTACAGGTATGGTGGTAAACACCTTTAATCCCAGCACCCAGAAGACAGAGGCATGCAGATCTCTGAGTTCTAGTCAGGGCTGTTCAGGCAGTTTGGTTGAGTCAGTGAGTCGAGAGGCAGTGCAATGGAGTTGACTTTGTGACAGTTCAGTTCATGGAATTCAGAGGCAGTTTTTACCAGGAGAGTTTAACAGAAACAGGTTGAAGAGAGAACACACTAGACTCAGATGGAGACAGAATGAGACAGAGAACAAGAAGGAGCCAGAAGATTAGAAGAGTTTGCCAGAGTTAGTTTGAGGCCAAGCAGAGCAATTCAGTGAGAAATTGAGAGAAGACAGATTGAATCAGTCAGCTTGGAGAATAGTTTGAGCCTGAACAGCTGAGTTGAACCAGCATGCCAGAGTTCAGAAAGAACTAGAAAGTGTGAACTTATTCAGCAGTAAATTTTAGAGGCTAAAAACATTCTAGGCCTAGATTAGATTGTATGGAGGCTAAAACTTTCCAGAACTAGGCCTAGGTCAGCAGACAGAGGAAGTAAGCCTCAGAGACAATTAAATCAGGAGAATAAAAGTTACTTTAACAAACAGGTACAAACAAAGCAACTAAAAATAAACCAGATTACCAAGCATAGTAACATCTGCCTGTAATATCAACACTCTGGAGGCTGAGGCAGGAGGATTGTGAACTTGAAGCCAGATTGAACTACATAACAAAATACTGTATAAACAAGCAAGCAAACAAAAAAGCAACTCAAAGAAATCCGAGAAAGTCATCAGAGAAAATCTGTGCGCTTCAGGCTTCATTATCCTTCCTAACATCTATCTCCTTAAGGACCTTAAGTTACTTTATAGACAGTAACTTCCTACAGACTGAAGCATTCCCTCCTAGAGGAACAAAGGAAGCTCTTTCAGTCTCAGGAAACGAAGGGGCCTCACAAGTCTCAGGGAATTCTTAAAACTTACAAGATTAACAGGCCTCTCTCCAAAGTTCTATAAGCAGAAGCACTTGCTGGGGAGGGGAGGGGAAGAGGAGATGTTCAAGCGGCCCAGGAAGAATCTGGAAGCTGTGCACAGAGCTCCTCCCCGGGCATGCAGCTTTTGTGAGTCCTCACCCATGCCCTGGTTGGATTTTTGATGACACACCTGCCTTTGCATCATACATGCTCTTGTAACTCATTAATTCCCTGAGCTAGACTTGAATGGAACCATCCCTTTGGTCTGTTGGTCTGTGCCCTATCTGGGGTGAATTGACGTTTGTCCTCATCTCCCCAAGGAAAGTCACAGAACAACTTGAAAGGTTTGTTTTGCTCGGGTTCCTACAGCAAGCATTGCAGGCCCCTGGATCCCTCCTAGCCCACTCAGCTGCAGCAGTGCGGGTGGGAACAGGCTGTGACCTAGCGCTGGCAGAAGCAGACTGTGTCGCAAAACTTCATTTCACAACACGCATTTCCTCCACCTGTTGTGAAATACTACTCTTTGTTTAATGTTTTCACCATTTAAAACAATGAAAATCACCCCTAACTTTTGGAACAGATTTGGTCCATGGTAAACAGACACTAATTTCTGATTGAAAAAGCTCCATATTAGCCCATTTGTGGATGTTACTGATTGACTGTTATCAGGATGTGAATGCAAAGTGTCCCCCACAGACTGCTGTGCTGAATGCTTAATCCTGGACTAAATATTTTGAGAGATGGAAACTCTAGGGGATGGAATCTACCTGGAGGAAGTAGGTCACTGGAAGAATGACTTTCAAGGGTTTCCCTGGTTCCTTCCCCCCTCTCTCAATCTCCCCTCTTCTTTCCCCCTCCTCCTTTTCTCCCCCTCCCTCTCCCTCACACCCTCTTCCTCCCCCTCCATCTCCCTCTCCCCACCCTCTGCGCTCTGTCTGCCTTGAGGTGACTATAACCCTCTGCAAAATCCTGATACTACAATGGTATGCCCACTGTATGGCAAGAAGTGTCAATGGCTGATCCCTTTGAAAGAGTGAGAAAAAAACAATCCGGCTTCATACACGTTGGGTATATGGTCCCGGCGCTGAGAAGGCTCCTCCTCCTTCTAGTCGTGTCTAGCTCTTCCCACTACACACGGTACTTGGTGCTCTCACTTCACCTGCAACTCTGCATCCTTCCAAGTATCTTCAGTCTGTATGTCTGAAGCACACAGGCCCTGAGGACTAGCCCATGTGACAATGTTATATAAGAGGGGTTCTTGAGACAGTATCACTGAAATCCAAATGCAGAGGCTCCTTTATCTCTACCCTAAGTATTCTGTGGTTTTTAAAGATTCCTTGTGTGTGTGTGTGTGTATGATTGTTTACCTGCATTATGTAAATATACCAAGTGAGTGTATATGGGCCTTGATTTCTGTTCCCCTGGATTCTCTGGAAATAGAGTTACAGATGATTGTGAGGTGGATGCTGGGAACGGAACCCAGCACCCTGGAAGTGCAGTGAGTGCTCTTAACTGCCGAACCATCTCTCCAGCAAGAGATGTCGCATTCACACATTGAATCCTGCTGCGTGCTTTCGGAGATTCGTCACCCTCACAGCCATTCGCGGAGCCACGCTTGCTCACAGAGAGACCTCTCCACCCAGGCTGTACTGTGTACACCTGTAGCTCTCTCCTCCTGGTGGAACATGACCACTTCCATCTTGAGGAAGAGCTGCAGAGACCAACTGCAGGAGACCCTCAGAGATCAGGCTTATTAACATTCCCTCATGCAGAGAGGAGAAAGCTCATCCGTGAATGGAGATGGTTTCTTACAGCTGTGGTGAATGAGAAGTGCTGGAGTGGAGCGTTCTAGTGGGCTGGCAGCCTGTGAGGAAGCTGTGAGGAAGCTCTCTAAGTAATGCTGCTGAATTCTCTGCTTGATGAGCTGGACTCCACAGTCGGTGACCTCTCTGTGTGGGGAGAGCAGACATGTTCCAGCATCAACCCCAGAAAAGGCACATGACCAGCACCTTCCACCAGGCTTCCCTGCCCATCTTTGTTTTAGTTTGATGCAGGTTTCGTTTCCTCTACTGCTGAAGCTCAGGTTCCTGGACAACTGGTACCTTTGATTTTCTTTCCTCCCGAAGGTTTTCACACAATCTCTCTTTTCCCCACTACTTCAGATTTTCAGAGCAAAGACTTTTAATTATTTCTTCAAAAAAAGAAAAAATCAAACCCAACATATTCCTATTATAAGAGCAGCAAATAAACCTTTGTTTAATACCACAGAGTGGAATGAGTTTCCTTCCTTATTAGACTGACTTACAGGGTGTGGTTCGAGTGGCCAACAATGGCTGACTCATGTCAAGAATCTGGTAGGTGTTCAATCTGGGAGGCTGGCTGTCTCAGCAGACCTAATCCTAAAGAATTCCTGGAGCACTGCAGGTCACCTAGCTTGAGAAAACGTCTCAATTTTGTTTGCTGCTGCACTGCAGTTGCCAGGCTATCTGGCCACATTCTGCTTCTCTCTGTTTCCCATCATGCAACAGAAGCCCTGGGGCGTCTACTGCCACACCTGGCTCTACAAGGATTCTGGTGATTTGAACTCAGGTCCTCTTCAGGATGACACACAGCAAATGCATCATCCACTGAGCCATCCCCCTACTATTTCATCTTTTAGCTAGAATTTGAAATTCTTAATTCAGATCTTTCAGTGCTGAAGGAGCTGTCTCAGAACATAATGGATTGGGTATTTCTAGGAATACTCTCTTAGGATAATTTCTCAAACTGGAATTGCATCAATCTGTAAAAACATTTTATTCTAATAATATATCTTATTTTTATATATTTAAAACATCCTTTATTTATTCTAATAAAAAGGTCCTTGTAAGTCACTGGTTCTCTCAACCTTCCTAATGCTGTGGCCATTTAATACAGTTTCTCATGTTTTGGTGACCTCCTCCCATGAAGTTATTTCATCACTGCCTGAGAACCGTAACTTTGCTACCATTGGGAACCGTAATGTAAATGTCATATATTCCGGATATCTGATATGCAACCCCATTTGATAAGGGCCATTTGACTCCTGAAGGGGTCGCGACCCGCAAGTTGAGAACCACATTACTAAGACACTGACCAGATTCCCCAATGTTTCCAGGCTTTAACCTTCCCGACTTCCCAGCCTCTTGCCTGTAGAAATACCATATAATTTTAACCAATATATTGTAAAATGGTGTTTACCATTTTACTGCTCATCTGGGAACCTCTCTGAGCTTCCTCTGTTGCCTCCCACGGCAATGTTTCCAATTCTACGGGGAGTTTCCCCGCTAGCATGGATGCTGCAGGGCGTCCACCGTGGACTCAAGGCTCAAATTATGGTTGAGAAACGCACAGCATCAACGAGGGATGGACACTTGCCGAGGCCACCATCAGTTAGCAGTGTTGGCCACTATGGCAGAGCCTGAGAGAGGTGCAGTGAAATGACTCTCCGATGGGAGTTGTAACAGTCCAGAATCCTGCCCAAAGAGCCTACTTCCTTCCATTTCTTCTGCAATTCTCTGAATTTTATAGATCTCTCCTTTTTATTAAGCTCAATAGAGATGGTCAGAAAATGGTATGTAATACTTAAGCCAAGGCTTTATTAATTTCACACCCCTACTTATTTATTAGAAAATCCTGTTTTCTCAAAAATATCTTGCCATGCTAATATGCAACTAAAAGCCTTCTCTGCTCATTAATTGTTTTTTTTTTTTTTTTTTTTTTTTACCTAACTTTGTCTAATTCCTTTTTCTGGCCTAACTGCATGTTCATTAGCCTTAGCAAGTGTGTGAACACCTCCCTCTCGATCATGATGTTTACCCTGGCCCGCAGAGAAATTAGCACTCACTGTAGCTTATGTGTGACCATAATGAACGATCCCTTTGAAAAACTCACAATTCCTGTACCTGTAAGCCTGAATCTGTTGTGGTCTGGATGTCTAGTGTTCTAGAAATGGATGAGGTGTTGAAGTCTCACCCCCACCCCCCCCACCCCCGCTGAAAGGGCGGACCTTCTCAGCAGACTAACCCACTGTTTGGACACGGAGTATTAGAGGGCGTGTCCTTTGAGATTACATTTTGTCGCACCCTCCCTCCTCTGTTTTCTCACTGTTTCTGACCTGCCATGAAGTGACAATTTCTGCTCTGGGTGTCTTCCCCACCATGGTAGCCTGTCTTATCTCGGGCCCAAAGCAATGGTGGCAGTTGACCATGAACAGAACTGAAACCTCCAAACTCATGAGCCAAATTAACTCTTTCCTCCTTTGGAACCATCTGTTCCAGGTATTTAGCGCTGCACTGGATAGACTAGCGCATCACTTCCTGCTCCTCTGTGCATGCTCAGCTCAAGCTACCCCAGGCCCCCACCTCGGAACCTGCACTTTTCCCAGTGTGCACTGCAGAGCTGCAGTTAGAGGGGTAGGCCTGGTGAGTACCCCCTTCCTCTGTCCCTTAGACAGTTGCCTTCTTCCTTCCTTTGCAATGACTGAATCACAAATCTTATCATTGGGTAGAGCTCTTAACCTAGAGGCTTAAGAAAGCACGTCGTCTGTAGACAAGACCATCCCAGAAAGGACTGGGGGAAATCCTTGATTTTTATACCGGAATTCATGTAGAAATTTCCACTCATTGAATTTTGTATCTGACCATAATGAATGGTCTTTTTCAAAAAGAAAAAAAAAAAAACTCACCAACTTTACCAAATCATTTACTTTGATCCTTCGAATAAGGAGAAATAAATGTGAACATACATATGTGCTATGATGTGGATTTATTTGGGTCTTAAACTATGAGTGATCAAATTCTGAAACTGCAAGGTCACTTGTGACTATATTAAATCATCCTTCTACTGACTTGGGGGTGGAGAGATGGCCCAGCAGTTAAGAGCACTTGTTGCTCTTGCAGAGGACCTGAGTTCATTTGCCAGTAACCGCACGCCAGCCCCCACCACTTCTAACCCCAGCTCCAGGGCATCTGATACCTTGTTCTCATCTCCACAGGGCACTACACACACGTGGTGCACATACATACAAAAAGGCAAAACACTCATGTGAATAATTTGTGCTTGTTTGTTTTGGTTTTGAGACAGGGTCTCATTATGCAGCCTGAGCTGGCCTGGAACTCACTATGTAGACCAGGGCAGGCCTCGACCTCATAGAGATCTGTCTCCCTGTACCTCATGAGTGCTGGGATTAAAGGGATGCACCATCACTCCTGGCAAAATGTATCTTTTTTTAAATGATTGTTCTACTGATTAAATCCAGGGCTTGGGGTGGGTTATGATATGGTTTAGTGTTTGAACAAAACCTCCTCTGGGCTGACACTGACTGGTAAGGATGTAGTTGGACAGTGTGAACTAAGCAGTGCAGGAACGATCAGATAAATGCAAAGATGGGGGTGTGGAGAACTGCAGTTTGAAAGAGAGCACAGTACAGCTGTTCGATGATTATTACTCCAGTCAGTGAAAACTACATGCCCCAAATCTCCATGCAGTCAAAGTAAATCCAATCCCAAATCCTGTCACTCACAAACACACACGATTGGATAAGCACTTATCTTTAAGGTAGAAGAAGCAGTCACGTGTGCTGATGCTCATAGCTCTTCATTCCATGTACTTGACCATTACTTCTGCATGAAGCAGAGACAGACATAACCATACTCTTAGGGATATTCGAGCTAACCTCAGAGTCAGCACCGGGTCACTAGAATCATCTAAATAGGTAAACGAGTGTATCCAGCACTTACAGAATGCACTGGAGTTTACATTCCCTAAACAAACAACTTAGAAATATCTTGAAATGGTATAGCCTATCTACTTATCTTGAACACAAGACATTTTGCCAAAGAAAGCCCCTTTTAATATGTATCATCATAACATGACATTTGGTACTGGTCAATGATAAATATAGCCGATGTTTAAATTCATCTAAAATGTAAATTTAGGAATAAATGTAAACTATCTTAGAAGAATATTTTCCACTATAAACTGTCTCCCACTATCATGTTGACTTAACCTAAAATTCATAAATGTTTAGCCATCTTGTTCTGTTCTTCTCCCAAGCACAATTTAAAATCAATTATAGGAGGTAAGAGTGTGGCTTCATTGGTAAAGTACTTGCCTAGCTTGCATGAAGTCCTGGGACTCGAAGCCAAAGCTAGATGTGATAGTACATACCTGTAATCCCATTACTCAGGAAGCTGAGGCGGGAAGATCACAAGTTCAAAGTCATTCCTGGCTAGGTAGTGCACCTGAGGCCAGCCTGGACTGGACAACATGAGACTGTGTCCCAAAACCAATAAATAACTGTGTAAATAAAACTTGTCCATGCCTCTTGTGGATTCCACAGACCATGCCCTCTTAGCTTCCTAGAACTCAGCACCTAAACCCAAAATCAGATGCCTACATGCCAAGGTGAAAACAAAATCAATAACATGTGGGAAAACAGGTCTCCACTAAAGCCACAGCAGATCCTGAATATTCCATCATAGCTAAAGCACAAGGAGAAGGCCGTAAAACCAGTTATATGAAGGTGATGGAGGTCCTTAAAGAGAAAGTGAATAAATCTTTTAAAGAACTGTTGGAAAACACAATTGGAAGAAATGAATAAATCCCTAAAGAAAGCCAAGAAGGGGATTCCGAAAGATGGCGGCACCAGGACGACTCTCGTTCTGACCAGCAGCACATCAGGATCGGCACAGTGACCAGCAGTCAGAACTCACGGCCCTAAAACACAAGTGATTGTGTTTCCCAGGTGAGAGGATACCCCACGGTGGGGGATTCAATCAGCTTTAACTCACCTGGCTAAACCTCGGAAGAGATCCCGGTTCCACCAGGCGCTTGGTCGCCAGCCCAGAGGCATATGCCGGCGTGCTCTGATCACTGTCCCAAGCTGAACTGTGGGCCCCACAAAATCAGAGACTGCAATTTCCAGTCGAGAGATAATCCCACAGCGCAGGAAATGATTGGGACCAACCTTAGGTCACCCAGACATCCCCTGGAAAAGACTCCGGTTCCACGGACACCCTAGGAGCCAGCCCGGAGCCAGAGCCGGGAACCAGGCGCCTGCACAGAGCCCTGCCTGTGCACCTGGTTCGCTGCCCCAGATACAACTGTGGGCCCCAGGGTACCAGAGACTGAGTTTCTCTGTTGGGTGCAAACCCACAGGGAGGGGAACAGCTAGTCTGATCTCAGAGCACTCAGCCGATGATACCACCACCCTGAAAAGGTCTCGGGAAAAATTACCCAGTTTAGGCACACACCCAGGCACCCAATCGCCAGAAAGGCTGAAAGGCAGAGCCACATAAGTCTGTGCCTGCAGGTTCTACTCACAATCACAGACAGAGAGGCTGTCCCCAAAGCAAAGACTGGGTGTCCCTGTCAGGAGGAAACCCCACAGTGAGGGGATCATAAGGTCCAACGCTCAGGACACACAGCTCGAGAAGACTTTCTGGATTCATGCAGACTCTAGGCTCTAGCCTTCTACTGTAGGCATGAGCTCTGTGCTCACCCACTATTATTGAGTACTGCTAGGGCACTGGGGCACACAGCTGCATCCTACAAAAGCCAGAGCGCCTTTACAGCAGCCCTCAGATACTGCTCCAAGGTTCAACCAGTTATTCCTAGCTAAACTGACAAAACTGTGGGAATCCCTGGTTCTTCAACGGGGCTGCACCCAGCGATTACACCTTAAGAGCAACAGCTGCTGCTCACTAAATTCAGAGCAAGAAACCCAGCAGCAGGGCAGCCATCACCAGGACCTCTCCTGATGAGAGGAGAGCCTTCCTGAACACGACAGTTACCACACAGGTCCATGCACCTGAAGTGAACTGTGACAATTCTTGAGAAGCACCACCATTCACTTGACCATAGTGAAAAAGCAGAGAACTTCAGAATTCCCCCAAGTGGATTCTCCCCACCCCAGGACCCAGCAGGTACCAGAAATTAACAGACAACACCTGAAACAGAGAGATGGGTAGAGGCCAGCAAAAAAGCACAACCAACAAAAGGCAAAGCAATATGGCATCCCCAGAACCCAGTTATCCAGGGGCAAGTAGCCCTGGACACCTTAACATAAGTGAAATTCAAGAAGATGACCTTACATCTATGCTTATGAAAAGGTTAATGAAGGAAGCAAATAAAATGCGTAAAGAATTAGGAGAAGATATAATAAAACAGATTATGGCCATCCGTAAGGAAATACAGGAAGAAGCAGCCAAAGAGTTTGTGGCGTTCAGAAAGGAAATAATCAAATCGTTGAAAGAAATAAAAGAAACAGAGGAATGTTCAAAGAAACAGGTGAAGGAATTGAAGGAAAAACAGGAAAATACAGTCAGACAGGTGAAGGAAATCAACAAAACGGTTCAATATCTGAAGATAGAATTGGAAAAATTAAAGAAAACACAAATGGAGGAAATCATAGAGAGGGAGAACATAGGAAAGAAAACAGAAACTATTGAGGTAAGCATAACCAACAGACTACAAGAGATGGAAAAAGAATCTCAGGTGTGGAAGATAAAATAGAAGAAATCGATGTATCCATCAAAGAAAATAATAAATCTAAAAGATCCTGAAACAAGCCATCGAAGAAATGCAAGACACATAAAAAGACAAAACTTAAGAATAATAGGAATAGAGGAAAAAGAAGATTCCCTGCACCAAGTCCCAGAAAATATTTTCAACAAAATCATTGAAGAAAATTTCCCCAACGTAAAGGGGAGGCTTATAAGAATACAAGAGGCCTACAGAACACCTAATAAATTAGACCAGAAAAAAAATCCCCCTGCCACATTATAATCAAAACAGTAAGTATACAGAACAAAGAAAAAATACTAAAAGCTACAAGGGAAAAAGGCAAGTAACATATAATGGCAAACCCATCAGAATCACACTGACTTCTCAACAGAAGCTATGAAAGCCAGAAGAGCCTGGACGGATATCATGCAGACCCAAAGAGAGCACGGATGTCAGCCTAGGGTACGGTACCCAGCAAAACTCTCAGTCCTCATAGATGGAGAAAACAAGATATTCAACGACAAAAACAAATTTCAACAATACCTACACACAAATCCAGCGTTACAGAAGATACTAGAAGGAAAAATACAACCCAAGAAAACTAACTACTTTCAAGAAAACACAGGAAATAAATAACCTCACTACAGCAAAACAAAAAGTAGCCAAACACACAAACACACTACCATAGCCAACATCAATATCACAGGATCTAACAGCCACTGGTCATTAATCTCCCTCAACATCAATGGACTCAACTCTCCAATAAAAAGACAAGACTAACAGAATGGATGCGTAAACACGACCCAACAATCTGTTGCATACAAGAAACACACCTAAATCACAAAGATAGAAATTACCTGAGAGTAATGGGCTGGAAGACAGTTTTCCAAGCAAATGGACCCAAGAAGCAAGCAGGAGTAGCCATTATAATATCTAATAAAATAGATTTTCAACTAAAATTAATCAAAAGAGATAGAGAAGGACACTTCATACTCATCAAGGAAAAAATCCATCAGGAAGATATCACAATCCTGAACATCTATGCCCCAAATGCAAGGGCACCCACATTTCTAAAAAAAACTTTAATAAAACTTAAACAACAATAGACCCCCACACATTAATAGTGGGAGACTCCAACACCCCACTCTCAACAAAGGACCGGTCAACAAAACAGAAATTAAACAAAGAGATGATAATTCTGACAGAGGTCAAATATCAAATGGACCTCACAGACATCTACAGAACCTTTCACCCAAACACAAAAGAATTTACCTTCTTCTCAGCACCCCATGGAATCTTCTCCAAAACAGACCATATAGTCCACCACAAAGCAAGACTCAACAGATACAAGAAGATTGAAATAATCCCTTGTATTCTATCTGATCATCATGGACTAAACCTGGACCTCAATGACAAAAATAGCAAAAGGCCTACACACACATGGAAACTGAACAATTTGCTACTAAATGACAGCTGGGTCTGTGAAGAAATAAAGAAAGAAATTAAAGACTTCCTAGAATTCAATGAAAATGAAGGCACAACATACCCAAACTTATGGGACACAATGAAAGCAGTGCTAAGAGGAAAGTTCATAGCACTAAGTGCCTTCAAGAAGAAATTCAACGCATCAGGCAAGAGTAGAGGTCTGATCTCTAATATTAGAAATAAATTGGGACTTTGTACCGATGTTCATTTAGGTGTCATCCACCCAAAGAGCATCAGACCCGACCGATACCTTTTTCTCAGAGGCGGGACCTGGGGCATCAATCCGCATGCAACCAGACATGCTCTTCTCTGGGTCCAAAGCAGCTGACCCTGAGTGCAGTGCTTAGTCTCGCATCCTGAGTGTAACATTTTAGCTTTTTATGGTAGCCAACCATGCTTGGGGAGACAAAACAAAAAGGGGGAACTGTAGAGAGCTGAGGAATGCTATGCCTTAAAGATGGAGCTGGTTTCCACCTTCCACCTTCCTGATGGTGAGTGCTCTCTGTCACGAACAATTCCACATTTGGCTAAGGCTGAGGATCTGGCTTGCTTCCATGTATGTGGACCTATCTGCACTGCCTACGTAGCACGCTGGGGTTGGCTACCCAGAGGCTATTTAAGCTGTGGGCTGGCTTTCCCCAGGGTCAGATGTTTGTTCAAGGTTCCTGAATAAACTGCATTGAAAAAAAAAAAGTGGAAAAAAAAAAAGAAATTAAAAACATATCATGCAAGCAACTTAATGGCTCACTTAAAAACCCTAGGGAAAAAAAAGAAGCAGACACACCAAAAAGGAGTAGACAGCTGGAAATAATCAAATTCAGAGCTGAAATCAATAAATTAGGAACAAATAAAACAATTCAAAGAATCAATGAAACCAAGAGCTGTTTCTTTGAGAAAATCAACAAGATAGACAAACTCTTAGCCAAACTAACTAAAAGGCAGAGAGACA
The DNA here is from genome assembly GCF_030254825.1 of Meriones unguiculatus. Taxonomy (NCBI): domain Eukaryota; kingdom Metazoa; phylum Chordata; class Mammalia; order Rodentia; family Muridae; genus Meriones; species Meriones unguiculatus. The sequence continues at coordinate 26,600,660 of NC_083357.1, forward strand.
CTATCCAAATCAATAAAATAAAAAATGAAAAGGGGGATATAACCACAGACACTGAAGAAATCCAAACAATAATTAGGACTTACTTTAAAAGCCTATATGCCACAAAATTTGAATATCTAAATGAAATGGACAATTTTCTTGACCAATTCCACGTGCCAAAGCTGAATCAAGACCAGGTAAATCAATTACATAGTCCTATATCCCTAAGGAAATAGAAGCTGTCATCAAAAGTCTACCATGCCAAAAAAGCCCAGGACCAGATGGTTTCAGCACAGAATTCTACCAGACATGCAAAGAAGAGCTAACACCAATACTCTTCAAACTATTTCCACAAAATAAAAACAGAAGGAACATTACCAAACTCATTCTATGAAGCCACAGTCACCTTGGTACCTAAACCTCAAAAAGACCCAACAAAGAAAGAGAATTTCAGGCCAATCTCCCTCATGAACATTGATGCAAAAATACTCAACAAAATACTTGCAAACCAAATCCAAGAACACATCAAAGATATCATCTACTATGACCAAGTAGGCTTCATCCCAGGCATGCAAGTGTGGTTCAATATACGGAAATCCATCAACGTGATCCACCACATAAACGAACTAAAGGAGAAAAACCACATGATCATCTCCTTAGATGCTGAAAAGGCATTTGACAAAATCCAACATACATTCATGTTTAAAGTCTTGGAAAGATCAGGGATACGAGGCACATACCTGAACATAATAAAGGCAATATACAGCAAGCCAATGAGTTTGATAGCCAATATCAAACTCAATGGAGAGAAACTTAAATCAATCCCACTGAAATCAAGGACAAGGTAAGGCTGCCCACTCTCTCCGTATCTCTTCAATATTGTTCTTGTAGTCCTGGCTAGAGCAATAAGCCAATTGAAGGAGATCAAGGGGATACAAATGGGAAAGGAAGAAGGTAAAGTATCACTATTTGCAGATGATATGATAGTATACGTGAGTGACCCAAAAAAATTCTACCAGGGAACTCCTACAGGTGATTAACACCTTCAGCAAAGTGGCTGGATACAAAATTAACTCAAAAAAATCAGTAGCCCTCCTGTATACAAAAGACAAAAGGGCCGAGAAAGAAATTAGGAAAAACAACACCCTTCACAATAGCCACAAAGGACATAAAGTACCTTGGTGTGAACCTAACCAAGCAAGTCAAAGACTTGTATGAAAAAAATTTCAAGTCTCTGAAGAAAGAAATAGAAGAAGATATCAGAAGATGGAATGATCTCTCATGCTCATGGCTTGGCAGGATTAACATAGTAAAAATGGCCATCTTACCAAAAGCAATCTACAGATTCAATGCAATTCCCATCCAATTACCAACACAATTCTTTACCCTTGAAGGAAAAATTCTCAACTTCATATGGAACAACAAGAAACCCAGAATTGCTAAAACAATTCTCTACAGTAAAAGATCTTCAGGAGGTATCTCCATCCCTGATCTCAAGCTGTACTATAGAGCAACAATACTAAAAATTGCATGGTACTAGCATAGAAACAGGCTGGTGGATCAATGGAATTGAATAGAAGACCCTGACATAAATCCTCACACTTATGGACATCTGATTTTTTACAAAGATGCCAAAACCATTCAATGGAAAAAAAGAGAGCATCTTCAACAAATGGTGCTGGTCTAACTGGATGTCTACATGTAGAAAATTGCAACTAGATCCATACTTATCACCCTGCACAAAACTAAAGTCCAAGTAGATCAAAGACCTCAATATAAAACCAGACACACTAAACCACTTAGAAGAAAAAGTAGGGAAGAACCTTGAACTAATTGGCACAAAAGACAACTTACTGAACAGAACACCAATAGCACAGGCTATAAGAGCAACAATCAATAAATGGGACCTCATGAAACTGAAAAGCTTCTGCAAAGGACACTGTCGTCAGAACACAAGGACTGCCTACAGATTGGGAAAGGATCTTCACCAACCCTATATCTGACAGAGGACTAATATCCAGTATATATAAAGAACTCAAGAAGTTAAACAGCAACAAATCAAGTAATCCAATTAAAAAATGGAGTTCAGAGCTAAACAGAGAATTCTCAATCAAGGAATATTGAATGGCAGAGAAACACTTAAAGAAATGTTCAACGTCCTTAATCATAAGGGAAATGCAAATCAAAACAACCCTAAGATTTCACCTTACACCCATCAAAATGGCTAAGATCAAAAACTCAAGTAACAACCCATGCTGGACAGGTTGTGGAGAAAGGGGACTCTTCCTTCACTGCTGGTGAGAATGTAAACTTGTACAACCACTCTGGAAAGCAATCTGGTGCTTCCTCAGACAACTAGGAATAGCGCTTCCTCAAGATCCAGCCATACCACTCCTAGGCATATACCCAAAACAGGCTCAAGTACACAATAACGACATTTGCTCAACCATGTTTGTAGCAGCCTTATTTGTAATAGCCAGAAGCTGGAAACAACCCAGATGCTACTCAGTGAACGAATGGATACAGAATTGTGGTATATCTACACAATGGAATATTACTCAGCAATAAAAAACAAGGAAATCATGAAATTTGCAGGTAAATGGTGGGAACTGGAAAAGATCATCCTGAGTGAGCTGTCCCAGAAGCAGAAAGACACACATGGTATATTCTCACTCATATAGACATATAATACAGGATAAACCTACTAAAATCTGTACACCTAAAGAAACTAATCAAGAGGGAGGACTCTTGCTAACATGCTCAATTCCTATGCCGAAAGGCAAAGAGGATGGACATCAGAAGAAGGAGAAAAGAGGGAACAAGTCAGGAGCCTCACACAGAGGAACTCTGAAAGGCTCTGCCCTGCAGAATATCAATGCAGACGCTAAGACTTATGGGCAACCTTTGGGGGGAGTGCAGGGAATCTTAGGAAAGAAGTGGGAAACAGTTAGATCTGGAGAGGACAGGAACTCCACAAGGAGAGCAACAGAACCAAAAGATCTGAGCACAGGGGTGTTTCCTGAGACTGATAATCCAACCAAGGACTATTCATCGAGATAACCTAAGACCCCTGCACAGATGTAGCCCATGGCAGTTTAGTATCCAAGTGGGTTCCATTGTAATAGGAAGAGGGACTGTCTCTGACTTGAACTGATTGGCCTGCTCTTTAATTACCTCCCCCTGAGGGGGAAGCAGCATTACCAGGCCACAGAAGAAGACAGTGCAGCCACTCCTGATGAGACCTAATTGACTAGGATCAGAAGGAAGGAAAAGAAGACCTCCCCTATCAGTGGAGTTGGGGAGGGCCATTCATGCAGAGGGTGGAGGAAGGAAGGGATTGGGAGGGGAAGAGGGAGGGAACCACAGCGGGGATACAAAGTGAATAAAGTGTAATTAATAAAGAATTTTTTTAAAAGCCAAGAAAAGTAAATAGTTGAAGGAAACAAATAAAAGTTTTCAAGACCTCAAAATGGAAACCGAAGAATAAAGAAAACACAAAACAGAGGAAATCGTGGAGACGGGAAACCTAGGTAAGAGAACAGAACTACAGACACAAGCATCACCAACCGAACACAAGAGATGGAAGAGGAAACCTGGGACACTGAAGATACAACAGAAGGAATAGATTCATCAGGAAAGAATGCTAAATCTAAAAAAATTCTTGACACAAAATATTCAGGAAATCTGGGACACAGGAAAAGAGCAAACCTAATATAGGAATAGAAGAAGAATCCCAGCTCAAAGGATTTTGTTAAATGTTTTTAAGAAAACCATAGGAAAAAAAATTCCTTGCCAGGTGTGATGGTGCATGCCTGTAATCCCAGCACTCAGGGAGGCAGAAGAAGTTGGATCTCTGTGAGTTCCAGGCCAGCCTAGTCTATAAAGCGAATTCAGGACAGCCAAGGCTACACAGAGAAACCTTGTCTCAAAAAACTAAAAGCAAAACAAAAATAGTTTTTTTAATATAAAGAAAGACATGCTTGGGCTGGAGAGACGGCTCAGTGGTTAAGAACACAGGCTGCTCTTCTAGAGGTCCTGAGTTCAATTCCCAGTGACTACATGGTGGCTCACAACCATCTATAATGTGATCTGATGTCCCCTTCTGGCATGCAGGTGTACATGCAGATAGTTCACTCATAGACATAAAATAAAAAAATAATTTTTTTAAAAGCAAGGCATGCTTATACAGGTACAAACAAGAAGCAAACAGAACATCAAATAGATAGATTGAAACGAAAAAAGTTCCCTCACCACATAATAATCAAAACACTAAACACAGAGAACAACAACAATAGAATATCAAAAGCTGCCAGGGGAAAAGTAACATATAAATGCAGACCTAGTAGAATGACACCTGACTTCTCAGTAAAGCCTTGAAAAGCCGGAAGGGTCTTGCGTGGGTCTAGACCAGGTCCTCTGATTTATGTTGTGGCTGTTAGTCTGGTGTTTTGTAGGACTTCTTACAGTGTGTCTCTGACTCGGCCGGCTCTAGGGATTCTCTTCCTCCCCATGGGTTGCCTTGTCCAGTCTCGGTGTGAGGGCTTTTGCCTTGTCCTACCTTATTTTGTTTTGTCATGTTAAGCTGTTGTCTCTTAGAGGCCTGCACTTTTCTGAAGGGAGTCAGAAGTGAGGGGAGGGGGGATCTGGAAAGAGTGCAGGGGGAGGTGTGGTCAGGATGCGTTGTAGGAGAGAAGAGTCTATTTTCAATAAACAATAAAACCAATTACAGACCTTGCAATATGAGTTCACTCAAGTAAAATCTGGAAGCACAAAAGTTTCAGTTCTAAGCCCAGCTCTCCGAAGCCAGGTCGGTCACAAACAATAAGATGAGCAGGTAGAACTCCCTGTGTCTCTATCACTTTAGCTCTGGCAACATGTAATAAAAGAAGACTGTGATTCACACACACACCCCAAAAATTTCTTCTGGTGTGTGTGTGCTATGGGACTCCCAGGACAGGCTTGCTCTTCAGAAATCAGAGATACTGCTCCACAAATCATCTCCCCACCCCTGCACCTCAGCCCCAACACTGGGACGCTTCCAACACCGTTGTGTGGCTGCAGATAGAACGCAGTAAAGGACTCTGCCCCTGCCCCCTTCTAAAACATTGTTTGTTTGTTTTTTCAAAGAAATCTTAAGTTAATAACAAAATTCAGCAAAGGGTACTGAGATTTCCTGTAAACTTGCTTCCCAATCCCATACATAGCTTCATTAGTTACGAATAGCACCCACCAAAAGGGTTCACCTGTTACCTGATGAACACTCATCACTGTGTCTCAGTGCTGATGGTTTGAGTTAGCAATAACCATCAGCTACACGTTGCTACACGTTCTATCGGTCTAGAAAAATGTTCAAGAACATGGGTCCAATATTCCAACATGATGATGATGATGATGATGATACTTAATTTCTAAAAAGGAATAGATGGCACCAGACATGCAATCTCAGCACACGGGAGTCTAGGGCAGGCGCATTGCCATAAGTTTGAGGACAGTATGTATTACAGAGTGAATTGAGAGCAACTTGGCCTACAGTGAGACACAGTCTGAAGAACAAAAATTAATAAACAGATGAGATAAGTGAGGACACACGCATGGGCTTTCATTAGCTGGCTACTCCTTGCCCAGGGTCTGCAGCTCAGCTACTCAGTACGCTGAGCAGTGCAGATGTGAAGTTCAAAGCGGTGGTTCTGGAGGAGTCTCACAACCCTCCTGCTTCTCCTCCGGCTCCTCCTCCGGTTCCTCCTCCGGTTCCTCCTCCGGCTCCTCCTCCGGCTCCTCCTCTCACTCGTTTGCCGAAAGATTGTGTGGCGTTTTGTGTAACAGCTAACCAAGGTCCCTGTAACTCTTCATATGCCCAGGGTCAGTATCTAGAGGGACGAATGATTACACGTGGCCTTTAGGAGCTCCTCAGTATTTACATAATGCTTTTTAAGTGTTTTTTAAATGTGTTTTGGGTCAGTGTTAATGGATGAAAAGTGTTGAATGGTGAGGCTCTAATATATATCTAGATTTTTACAATAATTCTTATGGAAATATTTTCTCATTATAAATCCTTGTGCTCTAAGCTGCATCATTCGTGAGACATAGCCTTGGCATGTAATACAGACCCTCCGTGCTTTCTGGCATATTTTAACTCCAATTAGAGACTCCAAGGGCAGGATTCTATGCCCCTTTATATATCCAACATTTAGTTGGTTGCAAGTCATATAATAGACCTTCAATATACATATTTGATGTATCTGTATATATTAACATGATATATGCATACTTAAGAAGGTGGATGGAAACTAGGGCAATTATGAGTAACCAGTGGACATTTGTGGTTCGTTTGACTATTCCCTAACCATATTTCATTTAACCTTGTTCTGAAATTGTATTAACATTTCACTGTATTATTTAGGACCTACATGCACAAAAATGTAATTAAAATAAAATTTCTTGGGTTTTTTTTTTTTGTGTGTGTGTGTGTGTGTATGTGAGGAGGGGGACCAATTCTGCATGGTTCAGAAGCATAGTGGGCATTGGGCCAACTCTATAGAATTTTTGCCTGAAATTTAATCAGTAGTTTTCAGGTTTTAAAAGGCTCTAAATTGAAGGGACAACTGGTAGCTAAACAATTTTGTAAGTAGAAGAAACCTTGGGAATTATTTCATAATACTGATGTGTGTTTATTGTGTATTTACTAGGTACATGGCTCTGTTCCAAGTACCTTATATGCGTGGTCTGAATTAATTCTGTTTCTGTCTCCCATAGGCTCTACTGTGGCTTGGTAGACCATCGTTACTTATTCTGTCCGTGTTGAAAAATGTGAGTCTGTCCATCGTGAACTTTTTGCATTAATTTAGATTTTTAACTTTTGCCTCTTTCGGTTGCTTAGGTTGATGACCTCTCTCTGGATTTAACCATATCCCTAGTCACAGACTTGGAAGGTTGAAGCTTCCATTTTTCTCACAGTAGTGAAGAGGACCGGAGGGGTTGCGTTTTCCCATGGTTTACAGGTGCCAGTAACGGTGGAGAAAGATCAGAATCCCAGCGTCTTAGCATGTCGAGCCTCAGCTTTAGCACATAATTTCACAGACGAGGGAACTCGGAGGATTTACAGAGGACCTGAACAGCTCTAGAGAAGTCACTCTACAAACCAGGATTCTCCTCTCTCAGCTGTGGCAGGAGGAGCCAGTCCCTGCTAAGACATCTCATTTATTCTCCAGGCTGCGCTGACTACAAGTTTCATTCTTTCTTTAACTACTGATTAGTGATCATCTAGGAAAGTGTCCAACATTCTTGGACTAACTTTTTTAGCAAGGAATTTGAAAAAAAAAAAAAAAAAAGTTCTTGGAGGGCATTCATCCCTTCATTTTCTCCTCGAGGTTCTGGGATACACAGTAGGATATGAATCTAAGAGGACAAAAGATACATATATATGAGTAAAACTGAGGTACTGTGGGGACAGAGTGAGCACAACACAGGTGAAAAGAAGGGGGAAATGAGGATAAGGGGGGAGGTTTAGGTGAGAAGAGGAATGGAGGGTAGGTCTGAGGAGAGATGGGTGGAGGGATTAGTAAGTTTGAGAAAGACTGTTATTAATAAGCCTCATAATCTCTGTATGTGTCTCTCTGTCTCTCTCTCTCTCTCTCTCGTGTGTGTGTGTGTGTGTGTTTTCATATAAAATGAGTTACCCTACACAGGGATTAATGTTCTTCCCAAAAGACATTGATTGCCAAATAAAAAGCACATAGTGTCAGGTATATCGGGTACCTTCCCTTGTTTTGTTGTTGTTGTCTTATTTTGTTTGGGGTTTGGTTGTTTGGTTTTGTTTTGTTTTGTTTTGTTTTGTTTTCTCGAGACAGGATTTCTCTGTGTAACCCTGGCTGTCCTGGACGATTTGTTGACCAGGCTGGCCTTGAACTCACAGAGATCGCCTGCCTCTGCCTCTGGAGAGCTGGAATTAAAGACATAAGCCACCATTCCCAGTTTCCCTCATGTCCTTGGTCAGAAGTATCCCAGAGGCCCCCAAACCATACAAGGTATTGTCATTGCTCTTACTTGATAAGGCCCTATCGCTGAAGATACCACATGCTTTGGTCTCACTACATGAAGAAATCAAGTCGATACTGACCAAGAAGTTTCCTTAGCTACATATTTCATAGTGCTAGAAGGTGCCATGCAGGCTGCTGAAGGGGAAAAGTCAATAACCATATACCATCTGTGAAGTCTGTGAGCTACAGTAATGTCTGTCATGGCAAGATATCCCATCTGTGAAGTAGTCTGTGAACTACAGTAACGTCTATCATGGCAAGATATCCCCATAAGTGCAAAAACATAGCCATTATGGGGATAACCAACTGCTCTCTGTTTAGATTTAAAGCTACTTCCGCAGGAGGAAATGTATACCTACTACTAGAAACCTGGCCAAGAACCCATGGTTGGGTAGGTCACTGTGAGCATGCTATTGGTCCATAAAATGACATACTATCAAACTGTCCTCTAATGTGTGTCTGTATACCCACAGATTAGCAATCTCTCAGACCTCATCAGAGAAGCTTCTTTGTGAAGTGAAAGATATTTCATGAAGAAACTCACAACTGGTCAAGGTTCTGAGAAAAGTCTGTGGAATGCTCAGCCACAAATGGGACCTCTATACGACCACCACCCGGCAGGCTCAGGGACCACTGAGGAAGTTAGGGCAGAAACGTTGTAAAACTCAGAGTGGGAGGAAGACGGGAGTGTAATAGTGTCTTCTAGACATGAAGACGCACTGTCACATGGACTCATGACAGGAATGATTGACTGCATACACAGGGTCAAGTCAGTCAACACTGTGCATGGAGGAAAGAAAAGCCCATGAGCTCTTCCTCCCCCACCCCCCGCCCCGGCTAAGGAACTATTATTAATTAATGGCATTCCGAGAAAGGAGAGCTGGTTTTTGGTTTTTGGTTTTTGGTTGTTTGGTGTTTTTTTTTAAGTGTATGACTCCTGGCTGTTAGACACCCCACACTCTAGCGGATGTTCCCACACTCATGATCCTTGTGCCTCAGTCTCCCCAGAGCTGAGGTATTATAAGAATATACCACACCACCCAGCTCCTTCACTCTCTAAGTTGTGAATGACTAATACATGCCAGGCTCTGAGCTAAGGGCTGAGAAGGAGACTACAACCTTCATGCCAAGAACATTTTAATTAGACTTTCTGCTCTGTCTACCAGGTGACCTTGCAGAGGAAAAAAAGAAAAAAAAAATATGCTTATACCTGAAAGAGGAGACCTGGCAGGGAAGCAAAACAAAGAGAGAGTGAGCAGCTCTGTGGAACACGGAAGCAATCATTCTACCTCCACTGGCAGAAAGGGGAAAGGTAATGCAGGCCAGTTATGTGCAGCCTCTACTATTTATATCAGCTTTCTCTTGTGTCCTAGGCATGGGTTATAGGTAAACACATGTCTTGATGACTGGCTAGAACGTAGGCTCCAGTTATGCCCCCGACTGAGAAGTAACAAGGAAATAATCATCAATACACAAATCTCCACAGGGAAAAACAACATCTAAGGCACCCAGCAATTTCGTTCACAGCGCTAAGTACACTGGATACCAGCCTAGCCACGATGCTAGGGATCAGAACAATAGAAATCAAGAGGGCCCCCAGGCTCAAGAAACTAAGTGCCTCTGAGTGGAGCTGAGCGCCAGCGGTTAAACGCTGTCTCCTGAGCATAACAGTCATTTCCATCTTAATCGGAGTAGCTGTGACTAGTCACAAGGGACCCTCAGCACTGGGCCTGTTAATGTTCCCGCCTTGAAGGAGGTTGGGCTGCGCAGGGGGTCACCTGACCCTCCCCTGAGAGATCAGCCACGCCCTTTTGCACCTCCTTGCCAGCTGCTCACCCGGCTTGTAGTGTGGGAAGGCGCTAAACTACATAGAGTGTGGGAGGTCAACTGAAAGGGGGGCCCCATCCACGAAGCTGAGGTTATCACACAGGCTGAGGTGAGACTTGTCAGTCAGATGGTTATATGGGGTCCCCCACAGACCTACAGGGAACCCTACACATGATCTAAATAAGCCCAGGGATCTAACTGGCTCACCACGCCAGCCTTGGGTCAAAGAATTACTTTGGTATTTTAATAAACTACCTAGCAAAATTAGACATTTGTTCACACTTCCCCAGGAAAGGTTTGTGCAACAGCCCTAAACACGACCCTACAGAGGGTGAAGTGATTGTGGAAGAACACGATGTATGTATGAACGCAACTTTTTATTTTCACATCTACTTATATGTCACCGAGCTGGGTAGGGAGCTCATCAGTAGAGTACTTGCCTGGACAGTGTGAAGCCCCTGCTTCCATCACCAACACCGGCGCACAACGGCTGGCCACTGGAGAGAAGAACGCTGCCCTCGCATTTCAGTCCTCCCCAGCCATCTTCTCCCAAGACTCAGGAATTTGCCGCAGGGATTGGGGCAGCGGAACAAACTTCCACAGAGCTTTGGAGTGGTTATGGCAGTTACCTGATTTTTTGTTGTTGTTGTTGTCCTATTAAGAAGAGAAAGAGATTTAGTACAGCTTTGGAAATTATTACTGGCTCGATAGCTGCCCGGATCCAAGAGTCACTTTATTTGTAAACAAAGCTTTGAAAGGCCATTTGAGAAAGCAATTCAACAGTTCCGTGTCTACAGGGCAGAAGTAAGACAAACAACACGGCTGAACGACGAAGCAAGGAAAGGGCTGGATTAACACATAAAAACTTCTGTTTAAGTGCTTTCCTGGACGCGGCTAAGAAAGGGCGTCTCTGGAGGCCAGGAGCAGTAAAGCGAGGGGACATTCTTCTGAGACCCGGACGGACCTTGAACGTTGGCACACACAGCTGTTCGGAGTGGGCAGTCAAGGGGCGGGGTACAGCAAGGAGAGCATTTGTTATTTCCACATAAAACTGAGACCCTGAAAGTAAGAAGCAAGGAGAAATGAGCCTATGTGTTGAGCGCAACCAGACGGAGCTCTGTGTAAAGGCAGGGGAGCAATAACGGCCCTAGGATCTGTCACTGAACTAACCTCTCCTTGGTCTAGTGTGTAGCTGTGTCCAGGTTTTTGACAGTCCAGCACAGCTCTGTCATCTGTAAAATTCAAGCTTGCTTCAACCATGTACTTGACAGTTTTCATTATTATTGTTGTTGTTGTTATTAATATTATTTCATACTTATTTTACTTACAAAATTAGTAATTTACTTATGAAATTATTATTGCATGAGTGATTTTGCAATTATTTTGTGTTGGGCTACGTTCACACTATCCTGTATCTACGTGTGGCAGGTTAAACATCCTCTGAGTTCTCCTGGTAAGATCCCAAAATGCTTTCAGAAGAAACCTTAATGTAAAGTAGAACGGGATAGTGTGACAGTGTATGCTTTCATGCACTGAAATGCCTTTCTAAAGAAAGAAATCTTTCAGTTCCTTATTACATGGGCACAATTCCCACTTTGGACAAAATAGAAAAGACAGGAAAACACATATGAAAAGTTTTTAATTGACTCTACGTACACACGTGCATTAAGAAACTGCAAGCAGGGTCCAGACAGATGGCTCAGAGGCTGTCTTCCAAAGCACCCAGGTTCGATTCCCAGCACCCCCACGGGGGCTCACAAGCATCTGCAGCTCCAGTTCCAGGGGATCCAAATCCCTCTTCTGACCTCTGCAGGCTCCTGAACATGTGCATGCAAGCAAAACACCGTTAACACACAAAACTTTTAAAGTAAAATATAAGGCACTGTAGCTGTTTCGGGGAGCCGGGATGGGTGTTGGGGAGGCAGGGTTGGGTTGGCTAGTTGGTTTTGAGACAATGTCTCACTCTGTAGACTACAAAGCAAGCATTGGTCTCAAACTGGTGACCATCCTTCTGCCTCAATCTCCCAAGTGCTGAAATTATCTATGTAAGCTGCCCTACCTGGACAGTTTGACTGTGCGCCTAGGGCGAACTGCTGTGGCAAAATGCTTGGAAAGCAGTGTGATGAATGATCGGCTTGTTTTCATTCTTTGTTTAACGCTTCCCTTCTTCTTTTGGTCTTTCATATGAGAAAATCGAGATAAAGCTTTGAGGCCTTTGGAAGGAGGGGCCCTGAGGCTCCTCGTTGATGTGCTAAATTAATGACAGGCAATTGCTTCATTATATAAATGCCTCAACAGGGGGAACGGGAGACTTCTTCCGGACATCTTTAGACATTTGACAGTGCAAAGGACCTCAAATGCTTTTCCAAGGAAGGAGGGTAAGAAAGGAAGAAGTTAGGGCTTGGGAAGTATCGAGGTCACTAGCAAAAGCAGCAGAAAGGGAACAATCATCCTGTCACGACAATGTTTCCCTCGGGTAACCAACCTCAGTCTTCCAGATGCTCCCCTTTGCTTTACTTGTTTGAAGGGGCCCAAGGAAGTCCACAAGGCACATTGTTTACACAGCCAGTTCCAAACAGCATCCCGGAAGAGCTTCCCCTACCCCACTGGCTGCCTGCTCTGCTGTCTTTTTTTTTACTTTTCAGACAGTCTCCTGTATGTAACATCAAGTAATTCAGATCACCACATATTTAGTGTTGACAGACAATAAGATAATACCACTGCTTCCCAAGGCAAAAATAATTGCCAGCTCTGTTATGGGAAGGGGGCTCAGTAGTCCTGCCAGAGCTATTTCAGATCTGAAATCGGGATGTCTCATCACGCTCCATCCCTCCTAATGACGACGATAGGTCTGCTTAGCATTTCATTAAACACAAGGCGCGTCGCTGATAGATCCAAACTCATCTCAAGTCTCAGAAGCGTGTCTTCCATGGCAGAGGGAGGGCAGCTTCTTCGTTAAAGACAGTTTAGCACTGAGGGTGAGGGTGGCAAATCTCTAAATCAGACATCTAGCCATGCTCACGGAAAATGGGCCAGAAGAGTCCACGGCTGTGAAATTTAGCCAAGAACAGAAAGAAGGCGTGACTCACAATAAAAGAAAGCAAGCTATCCTGTGATTTCAGCTGCTCTGGAGACTGTTGCAGGTGGGTTCCAAGTTCAAGGCCAGCTTGGGTTACAGAGTAGAAACTCAGGGGTGAGAGGAAGACTAGGGCTCAATGGAAGAGTAGCTTGCCTGGCACACACAAAGCCCTTGCTTTTATCCCTGGCATTGTAAAAAAAAAAAGAAAAATGTAGGATTTACACTACGTTAAAAAGAAAAAAAAACAGAGCAACTGGGACGCAGAGGCAGACAGATCTCTGTGAGTTTGAGGCCATCCTGGTCTACACAGACAGTTCCAGACCAGTCATGGTTACATAGTGAAACCTTGTCTCAAATAAATAAACACATAAACAAAATTAATATAAAATGGGCTGGAAAGTTTCTTCCCCAGTTAGGAGTGCTTACTCTCACAGAGGGATCCGCTCCTACACATCCATGGCTTCAGCCACCCCTAATTTCAATTCCAGGGGACCAGTTTCCTCTTCTGACCCTGAGGGCACCAGACACACACATCGCACATATAATACATGTAGGCAAAACCTTCATACACCCAAAATAAAATAAATAAACAAAAAATAGCTAAATAAAAATAACGTTTTGTGAGAACACTCATTGAACTTCATCTCTGAACATCTAGCCATCTAGATCTGACAGGATCCCGAAGTTCTCAATCATACTCTTTGGCTGGGAATGAATGCTCAGAGGCTCCTTGAGTAATCGCCAACTGACTGTTAACCATCTTTCTCCTAGTGACTGGCTTTTTGGAGGAATCATAAGAGGTATCCTCTGTTTTCTGTGGACTCCACCATAAGAAAAACTCTCCTCTCTGTGACAATAGAAACATCCTGCCTCCATCTCTGCTGCCAGCTTTGGTGATCAAGAAAGATGTCAGTCCTGTGCATGCATGCATGCATGTGTGAGTGCATATATGTGTATGTTTGATACAGGGTTTCAGTCTGTAGTCCACTCTGGCCTGGAACTCATTATACACACCAGACTGGCTCACACCAAGAGCAAGCCTCCTGCCTCGGTCTTTCAAGGGCTAGTATGATAGGTGTGAATCACCACATCCAGCAAGGATGCCAGTCTTCAAATGAAACTCATTACATGGGAAGAAAGAACGGGGTAACTAAACTGGCTCCTGAGAATGGCTGCAACTCTATATCAAGTGACACCTGAAGCCTGCCTATCATTGACAATCTCTGTTCAATAAGCAGATAGGTTCCTCCTATTAAATAAGCTAGTGTGAGTTGGTCTTTCTTTAGATTAGAAAGCATATGCCCTTTAAAAATTTCAGACACCACAGAAACTACCCACACGGCTTAGGGATGCCCAGCTTAGATGGAGTTGGATATCTTACTCAAAAAGCTTGCTGTTTACTAAAGTTTAATCTATACAAACATTACTTTAACACTAATGTAGAAAAAAATGTATTGTTGCTGGCAGGATGGCAGGTTTTGTTAAAACAGTTCACCACAGAAAAGGAAGTAGGAGAGGAAATGATTTCCTTCATCTCCATGGCAATTTTAAAAGTCTCCATCATAAAATGCTTCGTTCAGCCAACCACCCACGGTCTGTGTTTTTCCGATGACTAGTGGATTGGAAGAAAGATGGAAAATTATAGCTAGATTCCTGGGACATCCAAGAAGACATTATTTCCACTGCTTTTCTAATGTCATCAAGAAAGTAGTTCCTTTAGAAGCACGGGTCTCAGTTTGCCTAACCAGGGACCCCTTTCTCTTGTTCTGCATCCACAAGGCTGCTATGCTGCCTTTCCAGCCACCATGATTACTCCACGTGTCCATTACTGGCTTCTAATTGCTATACAGGGATTGTGCCTAGTCCATTAAGCCAGCAAGTATCTTCCCAACAAATCTGGATTTAGAACCTAGAGACTCGCCGGTGAATTCATGCCTTGAGGCTGAACTAGGGCATCCCAAATATAGGAATGGGTAGTCATACTAACACATGAAGACTGGAAAGTTGAGAAATCAATATTCAGTTGTTCGTGATGATATTAGGAGAACTCAGCTGCCATTGTTGAATGCCTACTAACTAGCAGGAACATCGCCTGCGAAGTGCTTGGTGCTCAGAAGTGTTTGTGAAAAAGACCATCTGACACCCACTCTACAGACAAGTATACTTACAATCTGGCTAAATAGCCAAAATCTAAGAGTTAGTAAATAACAAAGGAAAACTTCAAGTCCAGGCCCTCTGACTTTTGGACATTTGCTTTAAAAGCCAAAGTTTCATCCCAGGTGCCATTCTGTGCCTCAAGTTTCAGATACGCCTCTTTCTGTACGGCCACCCAGTATTTCTAAGAGAAAATGTCCCTTTTGGCTTAAGTAGGTTTTGTGTTTTACAAGTAAAAGTGTATTAAAGAGAGTATTACTGACAATTGGGAATCAACATTTATAGTTCCCAAGAACTCAATAAACAGAGAGTAAATGGAAAAAATGAACAGCATTAAGCCCCTCTGTGTAGGCTTCAGGGCATCCTAATTCAAAACTGCTTCCAACGCAGAGGAGCTGAGCAATGCTTCCGGTCTGTCCCCTGAACACAGCAGATGCCCCATGCCTGGGCATCTTGGTAGTGGGCGGATAATTTCCTATCTCTGGAACATGTTTGTGAGAGGAAGCACAGACAATGCCCTCCTTACAAGCTTGGTGTTTAGAAAGACAGATTTGGGACTCAGTCCTCAGTTAGAATCCAAAGGAAATTGCATTGAGATTGAATTTTTGGAAAACAAAGCCATCCTACTTACGGCAAGATTAACTCAAGGCTGAGGATCCAGTTCTGGAGTTGAAGCAAATTGGAACTGGAGCGCTGGCCAAGCCCACCCGAAGAGTCCTGTGACTACTGAGCAAGCTTCTGAACATCGCTATTTCTAAGTTTCACGGGTTTTTAAATATTACTTTAGAAAGTGAAAACAGCCACCCAGTCAAGCACAGGAAGAAAACAACCCTCTGTATTTCTCACAGAACAAGTGTCATTACACTGTGGCCACCTGGACCCTGTCTTCTCTGTTTGCTAGGCAAGTTGATTAATATCACAGAAGTCACTGAACAGCGTTCACAAAAACTACTGTTTGTTATAAACACAACAAACAGAAAAGTTCAATTTTATCAGCCAATCTCCTTAATCTAGAAAGTATTCTCTTTTACACTTGTATAGTAAATGAATTTATATAGTTATATATTTTTATATATGTAAATAGAAATACTTTGCAAAGATCAGACTCGCCATAGTTTTAAAAATATATTTAATTATATTTGACAATAAATAGTAAATAGTTTCATACATACATACACACACCACACACACACACACACACACACACATAAATGGGCTTGGTAGGTAAAAAGTGCTTGCTGCCAAACCTGATTACAATCTGAGGAACTCATTGGAGAAGAAGAGAACCAACTCCCACAAGTTATGTTCTTGCCTCCACATGAACATTTCACACAACACACAGACACCATATATAAATAAATAAACATTTAGAATTTTTTCCCTTTTTTTTTGGGGGGGTTTGAGATAGGGTTTCTCTGTGTGTAGCCCTGGTCGCCCTGGAACTTGCTTCGTAAACCAGGCTGGCCTTGAACTCACAGAGACCCACCTGCCTCTGTCTCCAAAGTGCTGGGATTAAAGACATGCTCTACCACACCCAGCTAGATTTAAAAAATAATAATAATAATAATCAGAGACCGTAAGAGAATTAGTCTTGAAAGGTTTAATTTCTAGTCTCCTTTTTAAATGCATTTGATTATTCTATGTTGCAGGGTGTTTTGCCCACAGGCATGTCTGTGTACCATGCGCATGCCTAGTAGCCACTGAGACAGAAGCGGCATTGTTTCTCCTGGGACTGAAGTTGTGAGTGCTCCCATGGATGCTGGGAAATAGAACCAGGGTCCTCTGAGCCACCTGCCCGCCCCCTTCTCTTTGTTCTTGTTCTTGTTTTGATTCGTGGACAGGGTCCCTCACTCTGTAGCTCAGGCTGGCCTCAACTTCAAGATCTTCCAACTTCAGCCTCCCAGACTCAGAGATCAGAGGTATGGACCACCACAGCCAGCTTTCTAATCCTCCTCCTCTTTCATTTTTTTAATCAATGCACAAGAAATGGGTTTGATAATTTGTTCTCATTTATTTACCCTTTTATCCTCTGTCTGTTTGCCATGCTGTACCCTTCTACCCACCTCCAGGAAATACCTCCCTGGTTTCCTGTGACATGTGTGACATGCGTTCTGTCACCACCATATCCACACTACCCACATATATGTAAATATTAAAGGCTGGGGGCTGTGTGTAGGAGAGAAGATGTGTCTCTGAGCTGACTCACCTCACTGAACAGAACAATTTCCAGATCCATTTGCTTTCCATTCAGTTTCCTAATTTCCCGTTTCTCTGTGGTTGAATAGAATTCTGTGGCGATACGTATCCCATTTGTATTATCCAGGCATCTGCTGATGGACATTTGAGTTGATTCTACTTCCTTGCTATCGTGAATAAAGCAACAGAACACATGGATATTCAGGTACCTGTCTGGTAGGATATAGTCCTCTGGGTATAAGCCCAGGGGTGGAACAGCTGGGTCCGATGGTAGCTCTGTCTTTAATTTTTTGAGAGCCTTCCACACTCATTTCCACAATGCCTGTATTAGTCTACACCCCCACCAGCAGTGAATCAGCTTCTCCACATCCTTGCCAGCATTTCTTGTCATTTGGTTCTTTTGAGGGAACCATTCTGATATGGGTGAAATGGAATTTCAGTGCTTTTAATTTGCATTTTCTTAATGGCTAAGAATGTTGAACAGTTTTGAAAGTATTTATTGGACATTTGGGCTTCTTCTTTTGAGAACTGTTTATTGATTTCAGCAGCCCTTTGTCTGATTAGTAGGGTTGCTTTTATTGTTTTTACAGTTCTTTTTTAAAATGTTATTGCATTTATTCATTCATCGATGCACTTACCTATTTTGTGCAATGTATGCGGAGACATACAGGCTTGGTGTGGTTGTGGAAGCCAGGAAACAATTTCAAAAAGTCAGTTCTCTCTTTCCACAAAGTGGGTCCCAAGGATTAAACTCAAACATTAGGCTTGGCAGTCAGCCTGACCTACTGAACCATCTCACCAGCCCTACAGCCTTTTATCCGTTCTCAATACTACCTGTCTGAAGTATAACTGACATAGATCTCCTCCCATTCCATGGGCTTCCTGTTCAATATGCTAATTGTTACCCTTATTGTATAGACACTTCTAGTTTCACATAGTCCCTTTTGTCAGTTTTGGGAGCTGTCTCCTGTGCTGTGAGCCAACCCATGTTCAGGAAGGTCTTACTAGGGTTATATGCTGACCTGTTCTAATTTTCTTCTTAAGCATTCTCTTTCTAGAACCCAAAAGACTCACATTTCAACTGATACTTAAACAAACATCCTCATATCCCACTAACCTCTCCCTTGTCCAAATCAAAAAAGATGGGAAGGCTTTCAGATTCTCTCTCTCAACTTTGGCAAAATGTCTAAATTCACTATTGTACAGTTTTAAAGTATGCAATTCAGAAGCATTTAGTACACTGGCCTCCATCTCATCACCTCCAAAGGAAAGCCTGTCCATCTGCATTCACTCCCTCCATACCCTCCTAATAACCCTCTTGCAGAGAATATTGGTTGACCAGCCTCATGCGTTTTTAATAACATTACATAATTATATCCCTTTCTTGTTCGCTTTCAAATCCATGGCCTCTTTTTCATTAATTATTGTTACATGCATGTACATCTTCACACACTTACATGTTCCTAAGTGCAACCAGCTCAGTCTGTATAATATAACTGGTATTTTTGTGTTCAGAACTGACTGTGGGGTATTGGATAACCAATTGGTGCATTCTTCCCTGGGGAAAACTATTTTTGCTGCCCTGAGCATTCCTTGTCGCCTGAAGTTCTTTGTGTAGGCTTGAGGCCTGGAGGGCTCCCTACCCCAACTGGACCACACCATCTCCTGGAATACTACTCTAACTCTCCCTGCAGTGAATGCCCTGGGCGCCTATGGTCTGTCTGGGCCCCTCAGCTTGTACCCATTTTGTGACTCTTTTGTTTGCATCTATACATATTCTCCACAACTCACATGATTGGGACACAGACACGTGGGTCAGTCGCTCAGTAATCAGTGAGATACAGGCTTGTGCTCACGCTTCATGAGACACTCCAACAGCCTCGCCCCGCCTCACTCAGAGCCTCCTCCATTTCCCCATCCTGTGAAATGGGGGGCAACGCTGACCTGTGACGATCCCTACAGATAACACCATGAACCCCGGAGGTTACCAAAATGTTGTGAACACACAGAACACCAGAGGTGGTCTTCACGTATCTCCCGTCTCTCTCCTGTCACAGACAAGTGCCGTACACAGGCGCCAGACAACACCAGCAGGTTGTGCTGTTCATTCCACACTCCCTCCCAGCCTTGGGGGAAGGCTGAGAGCCAGGCAAAGTCCGTGCGTGCCCCGCGCTTGCCGGCGGTTTGTACGCGTGACGCAGCCGTTTGTTTTCTGGATGTGTTTATAGCCACATCCTCCCAAAAGATGAGGAGATACCAACGTCCTCTGTGTGAGCAGGTTCTTTCCCAAAAGTCTCTTCAAAATATTTATGGAGACAGGGAGGTGCCACCGGCCTGTTTTTCAACCCAGTGGGTTCACAAGTAACAATTCAATACAATATATCTTAGCTGCGGGCTCCTAAGAGCGCCTTGGGGGCAGCCACTTGCTGAGTTTTCCCTAGCTATCAACAACCCAGCCCGGCTGGGGGCGGGGCCGTTGCCAAGGTCCTCTGAAGTGAGGAAACTGAGGGTCCGGGTCATCTCAGCAGGTGCTGTGGATGGAATCAGCAGCTCAGCCATCTGACTGCCAAGTCCTTGCTCTTAATTCTGATCCTGTGACTCCCGGCAAAGGATTTGGAATCACCCCAGCCCAACTGGGCAGGACAGGGAAGTCCTACTTTACCTAAATATATAACAACTGGCTAAACAGTTCTCAAGCCCACCTTGCCCTGACCCCATACATGTTTGAATAGTAGTAAAACCTGGTGTGATGCAGTTTTTCAATTATTGAACCAAATTCAAGGAATATCACCCTGTGAGAAACACTGAACTTGGTGCGGTTTTGTTGTTGTTGTTGTATGTGTGAGTTTAATCTGTTGAAAGAGGAGTTAAGCCAGGCATGGTAACGTATGCCTGCACTCCAGCACTCTGGGAGGCAGAGGTAGGCAGGTCTCTGTGAGTTCCAGGCCAGCCTGGTCTACAAAGTGAATCCAGCTGCACAGAGAAACCATGTCTCGAAAAACTATAAAAAGGAAGAAAGAAAGAAAGAAAGAAAGAGAGAGAGAGAGAGAGAGAGAGAGAGAGAGAGAGAAGGAAGGAAGGGAAAGAAAGAAAGAAAGAAAGAAAGAAAGAAAGAAAGAAAGAGAAGAAAGGATTTAATTTACAAGTTTGACTGTGAAGAGTGTCATTATTTAGGAGACCACTGTGTTCGTGCAGACACTGTCTTGGACAGACTGGTAATTAGTCACTAGGAATGAGGCTAATCGGGGAGTGGTGATATACGCCTGTCTTCCAGGATGCCAGAATCAGAGGCAGGGGGATGATGATGAATTCAAAGCTAATCTGAATTACACAGTGAGACCCTGTCACAACAAACCAAATAATTAAACCCCAAAATATGTGGTTTTAAAAAAAACACATCTTTATTAAAAAATTTTAACAGAATCTTCATCAATATTATTAAAATTTGATTAATTCTTATCACTTTTCTAACACTGAAAATCAAATGCCAGTGATGCCTAGGAATTCAACATATTAAAAACATCAATCCAAGTGTAATATCAAAGTGAGACCACGCACGCCCATGTGCTCATGCCCTTGCTGAGTTGTCAGGATAACAGTCCCCAAAGATAGCCAACTCTTCATCCCTGGAACTTGGGACTTTGTCACCTCGAAGGGAAAGGGACTCTGCAGACATGGAGATGAGATTTCAGATACAGGACAAACATGAGGTAGCCTGGTCCATCCAGTGTGACCGTAAGTGTTCTTACTAAGAGACAGTATGTTAATGTGAAAGGGGGAACCAGGAAAAGAGAAAAACTGGGGCTGGGGGATGGTCTGGTAGCTGCCAGAAGCTAGGAAATCTCTTCCAGCACTGCCAGGTAGAAGGCAGCCCTACACACAGCTGGATTTCATCTCGGCGAGTTTGGACTTCCAGAATTATGGGATAGGCTTGTATTGCTTCACACCACTGACTTCGTGATAATTTGTTACAATAGTGCTAAGAAAGTTCCAGGCCAATCAGCCTATCTGGATCACATAATAATCCCATTTTCCATTCTGATTGAATGTTAAAACATAACATAAATGACATCATTTTTAAAAAGAAAGAGCTGGAAAGAACACACTTGCTGCCCAAACCCTGATGGGGGCGGGGGTGGGGGGTGCGGACAGTCGTGCTCAATGTGAAAAGCTGGATGCTGTGGAAGCATGAGTAACCCCAGCACTCCTGTGGGAAGATGGGAGGCAGAGATAAGAGGATTAGCCAGACCCGCTGACTAACCTGGAATGAAATACACTGCACAGCGGCAGAAACACCAGAGACCCTGCCCCAGCAAGCTTGGCACGTGAGGACCGACTCCTGAAATTTGCCTCCAACTACCACAGTAACTACACACATGTTACTTTTTTTTCTAATTTTAAGAAGCCCTGTTCTTTATGATTAATCTCCAAGAAAACTAAGCTTGCCCGCTGGTGATGGTAAGAGAGAAAGGAAACAGAAGGGGAGACGTGCGACTGGACCTTCCTGAGAATCCGAAGTACCACCTGAACACATGAGAACCTAGCGATACAAAAGGCTGTTAGCTCTGTACACACCCTGCCATGGAATCCGCTTTCATGACAAAAACACGTTCTCTGTAAGAGAAATCAGATAAGGCAGCAGAATTTGGATCAACTCAAATCTTGGCTTCAATCTCAAGAAAATCATAAAAGGGGAAATTCACTGTTGACAGATCACTTGCGAAGAGGTCTTTTTGAGGCTCCGCTCACCCTCTGGAGTTTAGTGCTGACTGCATGATAGAGGCCCCGTTCTCCCCTCTCCAGCGCCACCCCCTAGTTTGCTCCCCTGAGGGCTCAACCTTCAAAATTCAACCTTGGCAGTCTCAAGTGAGGGCAGACATCATGTGACACTCAGGCCAGCCCCACAAGAAGGAACTCCTTACAAAACATCAGAGTGCCCAGGATGAAGACCCCCGGGGTCTCACCAACCTCTGAGTTTCTCTCTACAAAGATAGCTCTCTGCTTATGAAGCAACAGCACTCCCCCTCATCCCCCGCCCAGTAACAAGGGGAGGGCCTGGGGCCCAGGTGAATGCCCATAACCCCAAAACTCAGGAGACCAAAGCCAGATGATTGCCATTACTTTAAGGACAGCTTGGGTTCCAGAGTAAGTTCCAGGCCAGCCTGAGCTAAAGAGTCTGGAAATTGTTTTAAAGGAAAGAAATGGGGACTGGAGAGATGGCTGAAAAGTTAAGAGCACTTGCTGAGGACCTGGTGTAGTCCCAGCAGCCACATCAGACAGCTCACAACCACCTGTAACGCCAAAAGCAGGGCCATCTGATGCCTTTGGCCTCTGTGGGAAACTGGATATATGCTCACAATACGTACAATATAAACGAGAATCAGCCTGGTGATGGTGGCCCATGCCTTTACCGCCAGCCCACAGCTCTCAGGAGGCAGAGGCAGGCACATCTCTTCCTTCAAGGCCAGCCTGGACTATAGAGAGAGTTCCAGGACAGCCAGGACAACACAGAGAAACCTGTTTCAAAAAAAAAAGAAAAAAAAAAAAAAAACAGAAGCAGAAGAACAAGAACAAGAAAAGGAAGAAGAAGAATCTAAAGGAACATGAAAACTAAAAACTAGGGCTGGAGAGATGGCTCGGAGGTTAAGAGCGCTGGCTGCTCTTCCTAGAGGTCCTGAGTTCAATTCCCAGCAACCACATGGTGGCTCACAACCATTTATAGTGAGATCTGGTGCCCCCTTCTGGCCTGCAGGTGTACATGCAGGAAGAATGCTGTATGGATGATAAATAAATAAATAAATAAATAAATAAATGTTTAAAAAACAAAACTAAAAACTAAATGAAAGGGAGAAAAACACAATCTCATCCAATTCAGTATGTTTTCATATATATTTGTTCCATAAGAATTGAAGGAGAAAGTGGAGGAATAGCTCACTGGTTAAGAGTACTTGGTAGGGGGGGAGCCAAGATGGCGGCGCCGGGAGAGCACCGCGTCTGAGAAGCAGGACAGCACTCTCCGTGCAGCGACCAGAAGATTGAACTCTGGGCCCTGAAACCACAGCGGTTGTGTTTCCCAGGTGAGGGGAGGCTCCCACGGCGGGGGAATCGGTCGGGTCCACTCTCGACTGCCCAGCCAGAACCCGGGAGAGATCCCGGGTGGCACGGGCTTTGGCTCTCCAGGCTGGTGCCTTAAGCCTGCGTGTCCCCATCACTTTCCCAGGCTGATCCGTGGGCACAAGGGTGCCTGAGGCTGGGAGTCCCAGTCGAGGGGGGACCCCACGGGAAAGCAAGGTTGCGGGTCTGATCACGGGTCATCCAGTCTTTCCCCGGAAGGTCTCTGGGACAGTGGTTGCCCACTGCCATCACAGCTGAGCTCCTGCAGCGCGCGGAGAGCTGCGCGCTCAGCTCAGCAGTACAGACAAGCTGCGCGCCCCAGTACAACAGGGACTGGGAACCCCTGTCCGGAGAGGACCCCACAGAGAAGGAAGAAACCGTGCTGCTGGGGTCACCTAGGGAAAGTCTAGCAGACTGGAGATCGCAAACAGGCGAGTACACCCAGCCATCAGAGATCTGGGCCCAAACAGAGAACACAGAGTGATTGGAAACTCAGCTCACGCAGACTAGCAGGTGGGCGCACTCTCCGACAGCCCAGAGGCCTGCTTTGTACCAACTACTCCTTACAGACAGAACTGTGAGCCCCAAGATACCAGAGCAGTACTCACCCGCCACAGATTACCTCTTGGGTTCTGGGGCACAGAGCCCCAATCTCAGACCTACAAAAGACCGGGAACCCTGAGATCAACCCCCAGATACTGCTCCAAGGGGCAACCAGTTATCCCTAAAAAAACTGACCAAACCAGGGGACACACAGGTTACAGCAGCTGATCACTAAATTTACAGCAAGAAACCCAGAAGGAGGGCAGCTGTCTCCAGGACTTCTCCCAGTGAGAGGAGAGCCCTCTTGACTAAACAGTACCACAGTTACCACCCAGGTCTCTATGCCTGAGGTGAGCTGTAGCAACTCCTGAAAAACACGGGACATCCAGGGACTATACCCAAAAAGCTGGGAAGGTTTCCTTCAGGAAAAACCATCTTCCTGCCAAAGGTATTCTCTCCACTACAAGAGTCCAGGAACAACCAGAAACTAAATTCAAACAACTAAGATAGGCCAATGGGTAGAAGACAGCGTAAAAGTTCAACCAACAAAAGCCAGAGCATTATGGCATCTCCAGAATCCAGTTATCCAGGAGAAAATAGCCCTAGACACCCCAGCATAAATAAAATTCAAGGAGATGACCTAACATCTATGCTCACAAAGATGATAACAGAGGAAACAAATAAAACACGAAAAGAAATAGAAGAAGCTGCAGCCAAACAGTTTGTGGCCTTTAAAGAAGAAATGCTTAAATCACTGAATGAAATAAAAGAAACAGTGGATTGTTCAAACAAACAGCTGAAGGAATTCATAGAAAAACATGAAAATACAGTCAGACAGGGAAAGGAAACCAACAAAATAGCTAAAGACCTGAAGATAGAATTGGAAAAATTAAAAAAAAAAACACTAATGGAAGAAATTGTGGAGAGAAAGAACTTAGGGAAGAAAGCAGGAACTACAAAGGTTAGCATAACCAATAGGCTACAAGAAATGGAAGAAAGAATCTCAGGTGTGGAAGATACAATGGAAGAAATAGATGTATCTGTCAAAAAAAATGTTAAATCTAAAAAATTCCTGACACAGACCGTCCAAGAAATTCAAGACAACATAAAAAGACAAAACCTAAGAATAATAGGAATAGAGGAAAAAGAAGATTCCCTCCTCCAAGGCCCAGAAAATATTTTCAACAAAATCATTGAAGAAAATTTCCCCAACTTAAAGGAGAGGCCAATAAGAATACAAGAGGCCTATAGAACACCCAATAAATTAGACCAGAAAAGAAAATCCTCCCGCCACATAATAATCAAAACCATAAGTATACAGAACAAAGAAAAAATACTAAAAGCTGCAAGGGAAAAAGGCCAAGTAACATATAATGGCAAACCCATTAGAATCACACCTGACTTTTCAACAGAGACTATGAAAGCCAGAAGGGCCTGGACAGATATCATGCAGATCCTAAGAGAACACAGCTGTCAGCCCAGGCTACTATACCCTGCAAAACTCTCAGTCCTCATAGACAGAGAAAATAAGATATTCAATGACAAAAACAAATTTCAACAATACCTACATACAAATCCAGCATTACAGAAGACACTGGAAGGGAAAATACAACCCAAGAAAACTAGCTACATTGAAGAAAACAAAGGAAATAAATAACCCCACTACAGTAAAACAAAAAGCAACCAAGCACACAACCATATGACCACAGCCAACATCAAATTCAAAGGATCTAACAGCCACTGGTCATTAATCTCTCTCAATATCAATGGACTTAATTCTCCAATAAAAAGACACAGACTAACAGAATGGATGCGTAAACAAAACCCAGCAATCTGTTGCATACAAGAAACACACCTGTCACAAAAATAGACATTACCTGAGGGTAAAGGGATGGAAGACGGCTTTTCAAACAAATGGATGCAAGAAGCAAGCAGGAGTAGCCATTCTAATATCTGATAACCAAAATTAATCAAAAGAGATGGGGAAGGACACTTCATACTCATCAAGGGAAAATTCCACCAAGAAGACATCACAATCCTGAACATCTATACCCCAAATACAAGGGCACCCACATTTGTGAAAGAAACATTGATAAAACTTAAACCACACATAGATCCCCACACACCAATAGTGGGAGACTTCAACACCCCACTCTCAACAAAGGACAGATCAACAAAACAGAAATTAAACAAAGAAACAATATCTAACAGAGGTCATGAATCAAATGGACTTAACAGGCATTTACAGAACCTTACACCCAAACACAAAAGAATTTACCTTCTTCTCAGCACCTCATGGAACCTTCTCCAAAATAGACGACATAGTTGGTCACAAAGCAAGCCGCAACAGATACAAGAAGATTGAAATAATCCCTTGTATCCTGTCTAATCACCATGGAATAAAGCTGGACCTCAGTAACAACAGAAATAGCAAAAAGCCTACACACACATGGAAACTGAACAACTTGCTACTAAATGACAGCTGGGTCAGGGAAGAAATAAAGAAAGAAATTAAAATCTTCCTAGAACTCAATGAAAATGAAGACACAACATGCCCAAACTTGTGGGACACAATGAAGGCAGTGCTAAGAGGAAAGTTCAAAGCACTAAGTGCCTTCAAGAAGAAATTTGAGACAGTGCATTCAAGCAACTTAATGGCTCACTTAAAAACCCTAGAAAAAGAAGAAGCAGACACACCAAGAAGGAGTAGACAGATGGAAATAATCAAACTCAGGGCTGAAATCACTCAATTAGAAACAAATAAAACAATTTAAAGAATCAATGAAACCAAGAGCTGGTTCTTTGAGAAAATCAACAAGATAGACAAACCCTTAGCCAAGCTAACTAAAAGGCAGCAAGACACCATCCAAATCAACAAAATCAGAAATGAAAAGGAGGACATAACTACAGACAATGAGGAAATCCAAGCAATCATTAGGACTTACTTCAAAAGTCTATATGCAACAAAATTTGAAATTTTAAATGAAATGGACAATTTTCTTGATCGATTCCACTTACCAAAGCTGAATCAAGACCAGGTAAATCAATTA
Source organism: Meriones unguiculatus (assembly GCF_030254825.1). Lineage (NCBI taxonomy): Eukaryota > Metazoa > Chordata > Mammalia > Rodentia > Muridae > Meriones > Meriones unguiculatus. The sequence goes on from NC_083357.1 coordinate 26,627,638, forward strand.
AATAGTCCTATATCCCCCAAGGAAATAGAAGCTGTCATGGAAAGTCTCCCATCCAAAAAAAGCCCAGGACCAGATGGTTTCAGCGCAGAATTCTACCAGACATTCAAAAAAGAGCTAACTCCAGTTCTCTTCAAACTATTCCACAAAATTGAAACAGAAGCAACATTACCAAACTCATGCTATGAAGCCACAGTCACCTTGGTACCTAAACCTCACAAAGACTCAAGCAAAAAAGAGAATTTCAGGCCAATCTCCCGTATGAACATTGATGCAAAAATACTCAACAAAATACTCGCAAACCGAATACAAGAACACATCAAAGATATCATCCACCATGACCAAGTAGGCTTCATCCCAGGTATGCAGGGGCGGTTCAATATACGGAAATCCATCAATGTGATCCACCATATTAACAAATTGAAAGAAAAAAAAATGATAATCTCCCTAGATGCTGAAAAAGCATTTGACAAAATCCAACATCCATACATGTTTAAAGTATTGGAGAGATCAGGGATACAAGGCACATATCTAAACATAGTAAAGGCAATATACAGCAAACCTATAGCCAACATCAAACTGAACGGAGAGAAACTTAAAGAAATCACACTGAAATCAGGGACAAGACAAGGCTGCCCACTCTCTCCATACCTCTTCAACATAGTGCTGGAAGTCCTTGCTAGAGCAATAAGACAGTTGAAGGAGATCAAGGGGATACAAATTGGAAAGGAAGAAGTCAAATTATCACTATTTGCAGATGATATGATAGTTTACGTGAGTGACCCCAAAAACTCTACCAGGGAACTCCTACAGCTGATAAACACCTCCAGCAAAGTGGCCAGATACAAAATTAACTCAAAAAAATCAGTAGCCCTCCTGTATACAAAAGACAAAAGGGCTGAGAAAGAAATTAGGGAAACAACACCCTTCACAATACCCACAAATGACATAAGGTACCTCGGAGTAACCCTAACCAAGGAAGTCAAAGACTTGTATGAAAAAAATTTCAAGTCTCTGAAGAAAGAATTAGAAGAAGATATGAGAAGATGGAAAGATCTCCCATGCTCATGGCTTGGCAGGATTAACATAGTAAAAATGGCCATCTTACCAAAAGCAATCTACAGATTCAATGCAATGCGCATCAAATTACCAACACAATTCTTTACAGACCTGGAAAGGAAAATTCTCAACTTCATATGGAATAACAAGAAACCCAGAATTGCTAAAACAATCCTCTACAACAAAAGATCTTCTGGAGGTATCTCCATCCCTGATCTTAAGTTGTACTATTGAGCAACAGTTTTAAAAACTGCATGGTACTGGCATAGAAACAGAATGGTGGATCAATGGAACCGAACAGAGGACCCAGAAATAAACCCACACACTTATGGACACCTGATCTTTGACAAAGATGCCAAAACCATACAATGGAAAAAAGATAGCATCTTCAATAAATGGTGCTGGTCCTACTGGAGGTCTACATGTAGAAAAATGAAAATAGGTCCATACTTATCACCCTGCACAAAACTGAAGTCCAAGTGGATCAAAGACCTCAACATAAAACCAGACACATTAAATCGGCTTGAAAAAAAAGTGGGGAATACCCTAGAACTCATTGGTACAGGAGAAAACTTCCTGAACAGAACACCAACAGCACAGGCTCTAAGAGCAACAATCAATAAATGGGACCTCATGAAACTGAAAAGCTTCTGCAAAGCAAAGGATACCGTCATCAAAACAAAGCGACTGCCTACAGATTGGGAAAGAATCTTCACCAACCCTTTATCTGACAGAGGACTCATATCCAGTATACATAAAGAACTAAAGAAACTGAAAAGCAGCAAACCAAGTAATCCACTTAAAAAAATGGGGAACAGAGCTAAACAGAGAATTCTGGACAGAGGAATATCGAATGGCAGCGAAGCACTTAAAGAAATGCTCAACCTCATTAGCCATTAGAGAAATGCAAATCAAAACAACCCTGAGATTTCACCTTACACCCATGAGAATGGCCAAGATCAAAAACTCAAGTGACAACACATGCTGGAGAGGTTATGGAGAAAGGGGAACCCTTCTCCACTGCTGGTGGGAATGTAAACTTGTACAACCACTCTGGAAATCAATCTGGCGCTTTCTCAGACAACTAGGAATGGCGCTTCCTCAAGATCCAGCCATACCACTCCTGGACATATACCCAAAAGAGGCTCAAGTACACAAAAAGGACATTTGCTCAACCATGTTTGTAGCAGCTTTATTTGTAATAGCCAGAAGCTGGAAACAACCCAGGTGCCCCTCAACTGAAGAATGGATGCAGAAATTGTGGTACATCTATACAATGGAATATTACTCAGCAATGAAAAATAAGGAAATCATGAAATTTGCAGGTAAATGATGGGACCTGGAAAGGATCATCCTGAGTGAGTTGTCCCAGAGGCAAAAAGACACACACGGTATATACTCACTCATATAAACATACAACATAAGACAAACCCACTAAAATCTGTGCATCTAAAGAAACTAAGCAAGAGAGAGGACCCTACCTAAAACGGTCAATCCCCATCCTGAAAGGCAAAGAGGATGGACATCAGAAAAAGAAGAAAACAGGAAACAACCTAGGAACCTACCACAGAGGGCCTCTGAAAGCCTCTGCCCTACAGACTATCAAAGCAGATGCTGAGCCTGATGGGCAACTGTTGGGCAGAGTGAATGGAATTTTATGTAAGAACTGAGAAATAGTAAGAGCTGGAGAGGACAGGGCCTCCACAAAGAGAGCAACAGAACAAGAAAATTTGAACACAGGGAACTTCCCAGAGACTCATACTCCAACCAAGGACTATTCATGGAGATAACCTAGAACCCCTGCACAGATGTAACCCATGGCAGCTCAGTCTCCAAGTGGGTTACATAGTAATGTGAAGAGGGACTGCCTCTGACATAATCTGACTGGCCTGCTCTTTGATCACCTCCCCCTGGGGGGGAGCAGCCTTACCAGGCCATAGTAGAGGACAATGCAGCCACTTTTGATGTGAACTGATGGACTAAGATCAGAAAGGAGAGGAGAACCTCCCCTATCAGTGGACTTGGGGAGTGGCATGCATACAGAAAGGAAAGGGAGGGTGGGATTGGAAGGGGAGGAGGGAGGAGCTTATGGGGGGATGCAGAATGAATAAAGTGTAATTGATGAAAAATTTAAAAAAAGAAAAGATAATTTAAGAACCTTAAATGACTTTCAAAAGTGGAGGAAAGCATGGAGTTAGTCAATTTACATGGAGCACATCTCGCCCCTGGGGGCAATGGTCTCCTGAACCTACTCAGACCTTGGACACCACCACTGCTAGTTCTAGAACTGATGCAGGATGTTCCAACGAGGGGTTAAGGCTTCTCATAATATTTCCTATAAGCCCACACCTGTTTGTTTATAACCCCCATTTTTATTCATTGTTAGCCAGATAGAGCCAAGTAATTGTGGTAACGATACTTGCTTTTTTGCCCAATGCCGGAATGCTAGTGAATTTAGGTATGCCCTGGTTACTCGTATGCCTCGCTGGGTGCCTGTGCCCGTGGATGCCCCTCACGCTATGACTCTCTTCAGACAGAAAAGGGATCTTGGAATTACAGCCGCCATTGTTACTGCCATCTCATTGGCGGCTGCTGGAGCTACTACCACCGCGGCATTAGCCATGAGTCATACTGTGCAGATTGCTTAGACCCTAAATAATCTTTTAGCCAATGTAGCTCATGCTTTAGATATACAAAAAGGAATTAATGCTCAACTAAAAGGAGACTTGATGGTGTTCAATCAGAGGATTGACCTCGTGCAGGAGCAAATTGATACCCTATGGCAAATCGCTCAACTTGGCTGTCAATGGAAGTATGCTGGACTTTGTGTCACTAGCATACAATATGAGAATTTTTCCCGTGCTGCAAATCTGTCTAAACAATTGTCTAGACATATTTTAGGTAATTGGACTGAAGAATTCGATACTACGATGGAGCAGCTGAGAGTGGCCATTGTTACAGCAAATTCTACCAGAGTGGATGCAGGACTAGCCACAGGATTATCATCATGGATTGCTGCAGCCATGAATCATCTGAAGGAATGGGCGGGCATGGGAGCATTAGCAGGCCTTCTGGTGTTGGTCTCCTTGGTTTGCCTGTGGTGTATATGCAAGATTAGAGTCTCACAACAGCGTAATGCAGCCATGACCATTCAGGCCTTTACAGCCATTGAAGCAGGACAGTCTCCCCAAGCATGGTTGGCTACCATAAAAAGCTAAAATGTTATGCTCAGGATGCGAGGCTAAGCACTGCACTCAGGGTCAGCCGCTTTGGACCCAGAGAAGAGCATGTCTGATTGCATGCGGGTTGATGCCCCAAGTCCCGCCTCTGAGAAAAAGGTATTGGACGGGTCTGATGCTCTTTGGGTGGATGACATCTAAATGAACATCGGTACAAAGTCCCAATTTATTTCTAATATCAGAGATCAGACCTCTACTCTTGCCTGATGTGTCTCAAACAAAAAGGGGGAACTGTAGAGAGCTGCGTAATGCCGTGCCTTAAAGATGGAGCTGGTTTCCGCCTTCCACCTTCCCGATGGTGAGTGCTCTCTGTCACAAACAACTCCATATTTGGCTAAGGCTGAGGATCTGGCTTGCTTTCGTGTATGTGGACCTATCTGCATTGCCCCCGTGGCACGCTGGGGTTGGCTACCCAGAGGCTATTTAAGCTGTGGGCTGGCTTTCCCCAGGGTCAGAAGATTGTTCAAGGTTCCTGAATAAACTGCATTGAGAAGAAAAAAGAAAAAGATCAGAAAGAAGGAGAGGAGGACCTCCCCTATCAGTGGAGTTGGGGAGAGGCATGCATGCAGAAAGGGGGGAGGGTGGGACCAAGAGGGGAAGTGGAAGGGGCTTGTGGGGGGATACAAAAGGAATAAAGTGTAATTAATAAAAGTTAAATAAAAAATTAGAAAACAAAACAAAAAAAAGAGTACTTGGTAGGTCCAGGGCAATGGTGCACGCCTGTAATCCCAGCAGTCAGGGAGGCAGAGGCCAGTGGATCTCTGTGAGTGTGAGGGCCAACCTGGTCTACAAAGTGAGTCCAGGACAACAAGGCTACACAGAAAAACCCTGTCTCAAAAAAAAAAAAAAAAAAAGTACTTGGTAACTCTTCCAGAGGACCTAAGTTGAGATTCCTGCATCCTCATAGGGCAATTCACAATTTCCTGTAAGCTGCAGGGGATCCAGTGACCTTCTCTGGCCTTCATAGGCATGCCAGGCACACACACACACACACACACACACACACACACACACACAAATGATTTTCTTAAGTAAGAATTAAATGCAGTAGTATGTTAGAAGAATGGTGTGGCTTGTCAAAGCATGGGTACCAGTGATGCTCAGAAAATACTAGTTCCTGTCCTTATTTCTAGAAAGGTATGATGTCAACCAAGACAACAGCATCGCAGCCTTCTACCCCATGGCTGCCTCCAGTCCTGAATATTTCAATTATAACGCACATCCATCTGCTGGAAGGGGCATTTCCCCCAGAGAACTGGGAGAACAACAACAACAACAAAAAATCTCAAAAAGGCAAGCCATGAGAAAGTTGTTAAATTCCAGTTTGACTACAGAATACTGAAGGCTCCAATTAACATGTTTCAGTACTTAAACAAAATGGTTTATGGAGCATTCACAATTCGTTATGAAGAAAATGATTTTTTTTTCTTACTTGTTTTTCTAACTATTTTATTTTTTATAAATTCTTCTGTATTTTGGTTGAGTACAGAGAACTTTCATTTTCTGTATGTGTTTTGAACTGTGGCACAATGTACACAACATAGAATTTACTATCTTAACTGTTTTTTTTTTTTCATTTTTTGGTTTGTTTGATGGGATGGGGGAGGGGTGAGCCTATCAAGGCCTACCTATGGAGGGCAGAGGACAGCTTTGAATTCCATTCACTTCCTCCCCCTGTGCGTGGGTCCCAAGGATGGAAGTTGTACCCTCAGGCTTGTGTGGCAAGTGCTTTGCCCACTGAACCATTAAACCGTCTCAGTTACACAGTTCTGTGGCATTGAGTGTATTCACATCACTTGGTGAGGGTCACCATTGGCACCATTACTATCCTCATGCTCTGAATCTGAAACTAGGGCTCTCCCCTCCAGCCGGGCCCTCGTAACCACCATTCTACTTCCTGTCCATGAGAATTTGATTTCCTATCTCAGGTAAAAAGTCATACGGTACTTGTCCTTTGTGACTGGTACATTTCACTTAGCTTTTTGTTTGTTTGTTTTTGTTTTGTTTGTTTGTTTTTTCGAGACAGAGTTTCTCTGTGTAGCCTTGGCTGTATTGGAACTCACTCTGTAGACCAGGCTGCCCTTGAACTCACAGAGATCTAACTCCCTTTGCCTCCTGAGTACGGGGATCAAAAGCTTGTGCCTCCATGTGCAGCCTCCAGTGAATCTGTTCTTTAAATACTTAAACCGTGGTGACTGAAACTCATCCATGCTTACTTTATTTTGTGGATGTTTCATATGGCAGTCAAAATTTACTTTTATTGGCCTGTGAAAATGTACAAGTTAAGCTTTCCAAAGCAAGACTAAACAGTTAGCAGCAAATGTTAAAGCGTAAAGCATGACGCTCTGAATCAACCTAATCAATACAAGTCTAGGCAAATGACTTCAGCTTTCAAACCCTTTTTGTAATCACCTATTACTTTGCTATGCTCTAGACCTCATGGTGAGCACTTCACATGCATTGGGAAACTTATGATCTGCTCAAAACTCCCTGACCTGGGTCATACCATTGTTATGCCAGGATCATGGGACCCTCAGAGACCACCAGGAGATGACTCGATGCAAGAGCAAGAGAGCTTTATTACTAGAGTCATTGAACACAAGACCCAAGACTCACTGATGCAGCAGTAGAGAAGTGGGACCCTGAGCCCTGAGTGAGCAGGGTTTTTTAAAGGGAAAAACTGCCAGCAGGGGGTTTCCATGACATCAAGCAGGGGGGTTCATGCCTTGACATTACAGGATTGGGTAAAAGCCATTGGGGCAAGTTGACTTCCTACATTAATCACAATTGCCATCCTTCTAAGATACATCTGGAATGTTGGGGAGAATTTTCCCAACCGATTCTCATTGATTATTGCCAGGGAGATTGTCTCTATTTTCTATCAAGTGTTTATTCTGTGATATTTCCTGGAGGCTGTTGCTAGGAGAGTTAACTTTGTTTACTGCCAAGTGCACATTCTTTGATATTTCCTGGTACCTGAGTTCAGCTTCCAGTCAAGATGGCTTCTCATTTCAAAATGGAGTCACCAGGCTAACTTAAATTCTTCACCATCATCACTCCTTCTTAGTATAGCAGTCGAGGGTGTCCATTTGGCATTGCCTAGTTATTCTACTTCCTGGGACCTTAGTCAAGTTTATTGACCATCTACTAATGCCCTCCAATGTAAAATAGGGCTGACAGTGTCTTCTTTGGCGTACACTAGGTGAGATGGTATTAGTGGCATTGCTTATACGAAGTAGTCATCTGCATTGCACATTAATATTTAAATCTAATCTTCACTCAGTGTTATTAAAAAAAGAAAGTCCCAATCATTCAATTTTACCAACAAAGACTCAGGAGCTACATGCTGGGGTGAAAACTTGCTAGCTCAAAGAGGCAGAGAAAGCACTCAGCTGACCTTGCTACTCAGCTCACGTCCCAGGAGGAAAAAGCCAAAAAGCCAAAGCTTGCTAGCTCAGCTGAGGGCCAAAAGGAAAAGGCCTGCTAGCTCTCAGGACAGCCCAGGAGGAAAAAAAAAACCAAAGCTAAAAACCAAAGTGCTTAAGAGATCTTTCTTTTTCTCCAACACTGTTCTTAACTACCCTTCAACTCAAAGTCCCTCCTTACTACTTAATCCCTGACAGTTTCTTTCTTGCTCTGCCTCTTGACCTAGGGCTAACTTTATAAAATCCTGTGTACAGAAAGCTCTTGGATTAAATGTATGTGCTAGGTTTGAGCCACAACGTGATTGCCTGTTTACAATAAACAAAAAGTTCTTGGATTAAACGTATGTATTAGGGCTGAGCCACACCAAACAATAAACAGGTTTTTACAGTTTGTAGTCTCAGGATTCACAATAGAATCAAATAGCCTGCAACAACTCAGTATAATTCCACTGGTCAGACCTGCAAAGCATGCTCAGAACTTGAGAGGAAATATTAATATTAGCTTAAACCAAACAAGGCTTAATAAGCCACCTGCCTTAGGGTTTCTGTAGCTGATAAAATGCTTTAGCCATAAGTCACTTGAGAAAGAAAGGGTTTCTTTTATCTCACAGCTTCTAGTCCATCATCCAAAGGAAGTCAGGGCAGGAATTGAAATAGGAAGCTGTAGACAGAGGCCATGGAGGAGTGCTGCTTACTGGCTTGCTCCTCAAGGCTAGCTCATCCTGCTTTCTTATAGAATAAGTGCCATTTTCCCAAAGGTGGGACTGCCCTCAGTGATATGGGCCCTCTAACATCAATGATCAATCAAGAAAATGTCCCAAAGGCTTTCCCACAGGCCAGTCTTGTGGGAGCTTCTTCTTAACTGAAATTCCTGTTCCCAAATAACTCCAGCCTATACAAGTTGACATGGAACTAACCAAAACATGGTTCTTCCTTTTAATTTATGTAAAACAATATAAGAGTGATATTTATATCATCTTCAAAGTCCAAGTAGAATGAGTTTGTAATGTTTATCAAGTTCTTCTCTTCCCTATTATTGATAATGAATGCACTGAAATCTGAAAGTCAAGTTCTTTTTGACATTTCAGGCCAATCTTGGGCTTGTTGCTTTATACCCTGAAGCTCATCTTCCTCATGAACAGATGTAAGCACAAAACCCAAGTGTCACTAAGATATCTTTCAATTTGAAAATGTTCTGATTCTCAGAGAGGTCACTTGTACCAGTCACCAGTCACTTAAAATGTATTAACACCATGTGGAGAGAGCTGCTTGTGTGTGACTCTTTGAGATCAAGGTCAAAGCAGGATTATATCCTGACTCCCTCTATCCTGCTCAACAGACAGAACAGGTCTGTCTGCTACATGAGTACAGGCAAAATCTTTACGTGTGGATTGGATCTTAGTGAGTATGCTATTTGAAAGGCATATCTTCTTCCTCAAAAGAGCATCCCACCAATGGCTTTTGGCTAGAGGTAACTCTTTGGCACACCTTTACACTGCATTCTATATGTTCATCATTATGAATGAAACAGCTGGAATCCTGCAGTTCTTCTGGCCAGAAGACCATGGATGCAACCGATGGCTCTTTTGACTTCTAGGGCTTCATATGAGTTATTTCATTCAAATGGCATATCCTTCCCAAGGGAACCAATATTAACTCCTCTGCTTCAGTACAAGTCCGTGTTTCCCAATGACCAGCTATAAGGTTCTTTTTCTGGCAGTTTCAGCTGGTTAATTTACACCTCATCATTGACCTTTATCTTAAATATTTTTGCTTGGTTTATCCATGCATATCTGGGAACGTTGCCTTCTTTATTTTGGGGATATTCAGAAAACTTAGTGTAGCATTGTACAGAGAAGGAACATCAACTAACTAGATGCTAGCTACGCTACTGGTACCTGCATCTACCTGTTGGATTGAATCTAGTATTTGGGATTGTGGGGTTCGATTTGATCATTCAGTGCAGGTGTCTCCCTTGTGTCCCACGCTCCCATTCACAGCATAGACAACTTAAGAGAGGTGATTTAGTTTTCATCCCAACACTGTCTAAATCTTCTTATCAGAAACCGGAGAATGAGAATCTCAGGAATAACTTTTTTATTCTGGATAAAAGGGTCTTCTCCTTACACCGGACTTATTGCTGTCCATAGCGACCTAACAGAAGGAAAAACAGACTAGCTGGGATGCCTTCCCTAATGTGCTGTGAAGGGTCTAGGAACCTCCCAAAAAAAAGATACATGATTTTAAAGCCAAACTGGATAACCACAGTGGACACTAAAGTGGACCCTATCTCATCAGAAATAATAATTAAAAACAGGAACCTTAGTATTAAAATTTGTTGGAAGCATACAGACATAGACCAACTTTAGTTGAGATGAAATGGATGGGCTTTTGCATGTAGCAAAGCTATTTATGAAAGTCCACAGGGTTAAGGATTAAAATTTACAGTACTAGAGAACTGGCAAGGAGGAAACTCCACAGGCTGATGTCCAGAACTGAGAGTTCGCCTTAACAGTTCAGAGGGGGCACTGAGTCTTGGAGACCTGAGTGACTCCTGACTGTAAAAGCACATGCACCTCAGGACCAGACCTTCACACTGGATAAAAACGAAGATGTCAACTGGCAAGCAGTATTTGCCATGAATAATTTAATCTAGGATTAGCAGAAGCCAGCTTCCAAGTAACTCCTCGATGAAAAACCGGCCTACTGCAGAGCCTCAGCGGACGATTCCCATGTGTTAACGTTCTGGGCCTTGCTCTTGGAAACCGCAGAAACTGGCTGAGTTTCTGATGCTAGCACCAGGGAGCCCTGGCCACCTGCTCAGTGATTCAGAAGCCCAGTCCTTCTATTTTTTAGGTTAAAAAATGTATAAGATAAAAAGATGGATGTTAACATTTTTTAAGCAGCCCTACGTGTTTCTGTGTGCATGTGTGTGCCAGTGTGGGCAACGCACATGTGCTTGGGTGTGCACGTGAAGAGCAGGGGTTAACCTCAAGTGCCATCTCTCAGGAGCCATCCACCTTGTTTTTTGAGACAGGGTCTCTCAGCCTTGAGACCTGAGTCTGGACAGGTAACCCACCTTCTCCTTCTTCCTAGAGCTGGTATTTTAAATGCATGTCACCATGCCTTCTCACCTCAGGTCCTTATGCCTGCATGAAAGACATTCTACTAAAGGAGCTACCTTCCCAGGCCCCAAGACTTACACATTTTACTAAAAGTAATTCTACTCTCGCCATGCATAGTGAGGTGGAGTCTCAAAAGCAAAGAAACAAAGAAATGAGCTATACTTGCTTGAAAGGACCCAGAGATTATTAAAACAGGCCCTCTGCAGGCTGGAGAGATGTAAAGAGATGGACCAGTAGGTAAAGGACTAGCTGTTCTGCCAATGTTTGGGGTTCTAGTTCCAGCACCCAGATGGCACAACCACCTATAACTCCAATTCCAGAGGATCCAATGGTCACCCTTTCCTGACCTCAAGCACAGACATATACATCCACACCTAGGATGATGGGCTTAGAAAAATGGCTCAGTGGTTTAGAGTACTTACTGCTACTAGAAAGGATCTGGGTTCAATTCCCAGGACCATCAGTGATTCCTGTTCCAGATGACCCAATGCCCTCATCTGATATCTACAGGCACCAGGCACATTGAGGTGAACAAACATACCTGAAGGCAAAATGCTATGTGTATAATGTAAATATAAATAAGCCTTTTAAAAAATAAATTAAAATTTAATAATTTTAAATGAACACAGTATGTATCTCTATTTGATCATCTTAAAAAATCTCAGAAGTATTTTCAGTGAGTGTAAAAAACTTAGTAGATTTTTAAGTATTTTATGTTTGGTAGAAATTACGTAAATAGAAATTCAATTAGTTTCTTGCGTATGACTTCTACATAAAATCTATTTGGCATATATTCAACTATATTTTTTTATACCACACATGCATATATTACAAATACCTGCTAAGATTTTTCTTTCCTGGTTTGTTGAAAGGAGAGTTTGATCTAATTGATTTTTAAATATTGACTAAGTCTTACATGCCTGTAATAAGTCTCACTGGACCTGGTGTATAATTTTTATGTTTTGCTGTAGGTGGTTTGTTAATGTTGTCATAGGTATTTTTATGTCTAAGTTTACTTTCTAGTTTTCTCTTTTTGTATTCTTTTTTAAGATTTATTTATTGGTTTTGTGTGTGTGTGTGTGTGTGTGTGAGAGAGAGAGAGAGAGAGAGAGAGAGTTTGTATGACTTTATGTGCACTGTGTGTCCCCAGGAGCCCACAAAAGACAGAAGAGCACATTGCATTCTCTGGACCTGAAGTTATAAGCAGTTGTGCTGCTATGTAGATGCTGGAATCGGAACACTGACCCTCTGTGAGAGCAGCAAATGCTCTCAACCACTGAGCCATCTCTCCAGCCTCTTTTTGTTTTGAATTTGTGTGGGTTTCGTGGCGGCGTCATACCTTCAAAAACAGAGGCAAGTTTCTCTATTATTTTGTTACTTTTCAGGTTCCCTCTCTGACATCTGCTCTTTGCTCCATATTCTTCACTTTGCTTTCAGTTTATTTTGTTTGTTTTCCTAATTTCATGTCGTTTTCTGATAAAACGTAGTTTATCAGTCAGGTGGAACATACCTGTAGCACCTGCAACTTAGGAGGCTGAAGCAGGATGACCAGGAGCTCAAGGCCAGACCCAGGGCAAGCGTGGGTGACATGAGGCCCTCACTTCTGAAGACAGCAACTCTAAAAAACGTGGTTGCTGCTTGTAGACCTCCCACCCATCCTCGTTAACATTGCTGCTCGCTGCTTCAGCCAGCCACAGTCCAGAGATTTCACAGATTCATTCTCATTGAGTTCAAGGTATTTTCTTTTGCTGCTTCTACTTTGAATCATGAATTATTTGGAAGTATACATTTAATGCACATGTGTTAGTGAATTTCCTGTTATATTTATGCTGTTGGTTTCTACTTGAATTCTTTTGTAATCAGAGAACATGCTTTGTAATTTCAATTATTTTTAATTTTTTTTTTGATGTGCTGGGGATTAAATTAGAACAGAGAGGCACAAGCATGGTGCTGTTGGAGGATGTTTTGTTCACTGTGTATACAAATGTTGATTTCTGTACCCAGAGATCTGGTTGCAGTCTGGACTTCCGCACTGTAATTTTTAAGAAGCATCCCCTTATCTCAGTGTTATGTAAAAAATTGTTCTCCATCAGTTCTACTTGGTTAATAAAGAGCAGAAAGGCCAGTAGCTGGCTGATCCCAGAGACTGGGGTGCCAGATGGGGACCACAGAGAGAGAGAGGGTCACTATGAGGAGTCGCCATGGAGACATGGATGAAAAAGGAAGTGCAGGATGAACAAGATGGCAGGTAAAGGGCCACATGGCTGGGAAGTAGGCCAGGCACTCACAAAGTGCTTGTGACCATCTGTAACTCCAGTTTCAGGAGAACTGACAGCTGCTAAGCAAGTTGTAGTTTTTAATAGAATAAAATTCAGGCTTGTAATTTTTAAGTAGTTTTATTATTTTCTGTTTATGTTTTGCCTGCATGTATGTGTGTGTATGTGCCATGTGTGTGATGTCTGAGGAGGCCAGAAGAAGCTGTCAGTTCTCCTGAAACTGGAGTTACAGACGGGTTACAAGCACTTTGTGAATGCTGGGGCTCAAACCTTCTATAAAAGGAACAGTACTGAGCCAACTTCCCAGCCCAAACGTGTGTGTGTTAAGAAATGTATCAATTTTGTCTAGGTTGTCAAAGTTGTTAGCATAAAAGTGTAAAGTTATGTTTTTAATGCTGGCAGGGTTTGTAACAAGAAGACCTACTTCCTTTCTGAAACTGGCGACTTGTGCTCTGTTTTCTCCTGCTCATCCATGTAGAGGTTTGTTGATTTTTGTGCATTATTTCCACAAACCATTTAGTTTTCAGTTTCTGTGCATACACTGTGTGTGTGTGTGTGTGTGTGTATATGAATGTGGATGGGCGTGTGCAGGCTGAGGGGCATGTACAGAGGTTAGAGGGCAACCTCAGCTATCTGTCCCCACCTTGTGCTTTGAGACAGGGTCTCTTGGTTGTTTTCCTGTGCCTGAACCAGGCTTGCTGCATGCCAGCATCCAGAGATCTCTACTCTCTACCTCTCACCCCCTCCATGAGTCAAGAGGTGAGCCCTGCTTGACTCTTGTCCTGGGCCTCCAAACCCAGGTCCCCACACCTGATGGCAAGTGCTTAACTCACTGACCCTCCTTCCCAGCCTCCAACTTTTTAATTTGTAATTTTTGTTCATTTATTTGGATTTTGTGTTTCTTGATATGCTCTTGTGGTGCTTATTTCTCCCTTCTACGTTTGGGTTTACTGTGTTGCTCTTCTCTCCTCTCCTCTCCTCTTCTCTCTCTCTCTCTCTCTTCCTGTTTTTAATAATTAGAGATCTGAAGTGATTTTACTTTTATTTTCTTCACTTTAAGCCAACCATGAAAACTCACACTGCTCACACTGATTTCTTAGGTTGGGGCAGAAGAACAAATGGCCTGGTTGGCCTGAAAAAGTCAAACAGGGAACGAGGCATCACTGGGGAAGCTTGCGGAGCACGGACCGCCCAGGTGGCAGGTAGGTGACGTTCGGAGAGCCAGAGAGCTGGTTTGCAATGTCCTCAGCGGCTTCCAGCTTGCGCAGCTCAACCAGGCCATCACCTGCTGCGGCTAGTGAGTTGCCGACCAGCTCAGCTGCCTTGGCGTCACCCGCAGTGGAGATGATGGCTGCCGCCTTCTGCTGCTCAGCCTTTTCCACCACGAACCTGGCCCTCTCCGCTTCCTGCTGAAGCACCTGTTTCGCTTCCACCGCTTCTGTGAACTCCTTTCCGAAGGTCAGATGTGTCAGGGACACGTCATCCAGGAGGAGCCCAAAAGTCGCTGCTCTCTCTGTGAGGTCATCGCTCACCTGCCTGGAGACCAGCTCTCGCTGGGTAATCAATTCTCCAGCATCGAAATGAGCAACCACAGACTTGAGGACCTCTGTGGTGATAGACGGCAGCACCCGCTCCTCGTAGTCCTCGCCTATGCTGGTGTAGATGCGAGGAAGCTGGCTGGCCACCGGCCGGAAGAGGACACGCAGGGTGATGTTGACGTTCTGCAGATCTTTGCTCCCAGTGATGACCGGCACATTCCACGGTCGAGAGCGGCAGTCGAAGATAACTGGCTTCTGTACCCAAGGGATGAGAAAGTGAGTCCCTTCCCCCACCACGATGTCCAGCACTCCACGGAATCGGTCAAAGATGACAGCTCTGTGCCCAGCATCCACATTATATAAGGCGGAGTTCACCACGCCTCCTGCTACAGCTAAAGCCAGGCCCAACTTCCCAATGGACTCAAGCACTCTGGCAGCCATGATCCTTCTGTTGCATCCACTCGGCCTGCTTTCAGCTTCCGGTGTTTTTCTTATGTTGCCTTCACATACCATACGTACAACACCGCTGATTACTGATGTAAGAATTTAAAGTTCTATCTTCCATCTAAATGCCCTTGTAGTTTGAGCCCACAAATTTTGACATGTTCCTTATTGTATAGCTTAAAACACTGTTCCCTGGTGACTTCTAACGGACACATGAATCATTTAGAAGTATGTTACTTGATTTGTGAATGTTTGGAGTTTGCCTTTGTATTGTATTAATTTTAAATGTCTAAAAACATGTTTTATAATAAATTAAAATTTTCTAAATCTGTAGACACTTCTTAACCTAACTTTCATAATGACTTTTTTTTTTTTTTTTTTTTTTTTGGTTAGTTTAGAGTAAGTGCTGGAAAAGAGGCTTGTTCGTTAGTTTCTGGTATATCTTATAAATATCAACTAAGTCAACTTGGAAGATGATGGTATTCAAATTTTCCAATTCTTTACCTATTTTAGGAGGGATCTAATTTTTCTATCAATTGTTATTAGATCTTAAAACCTGGTACTTTAAGCATATAATTGTCTTTTTCCCTTTAATTCTGTTGATTTCTCCTCATGTATTTTGAAGCATAGAAGTAGGAAACAGCAAGATTCAGCTAGTAAATATTCAAATCTGGGTAAGGCCAGGCATGGAGTAATATTGAGATTATTAATTTTCATCTCTGTTAAATAATGACTGCATGGATAGCAATAACAACATTATCGTGCTGGTTTTCTCTCATGCTGTATGAATTTATTGCAATAAAAACAGTGTTATCAGGAGAATCGCCAGGCTCTTCCAGAACCAAATATCATTAGACAGAGTTTAAATGAGATCTTTTACAGAAAATAGTTAAAATGTATAAACAAAAGCATTATCATTATAAAATCAGAGAGAGAATCCTCTTCCGACTACACCCATTCAGGGGCAGGTTGCTTTCTCCAAAGCCTTTGGTTCTAACAAAGCTGATGGGGTTGTGTGGAGAACTACATACAGAGGCATCACTGTGTTCGTGAATGGGAACACTTGTGTTGTTTCCTTTTTGTAAGGTGCTGGGGACTTAATGCAGGCATCACGTGGGACAGTCAACCACTAGGTAGATTGTATAGGATGTAGCATGATGAAGGAGAATGAATTCTGTACCGTAACGCATTGATCAGAATATATTAAGAAACGAGAAGGAAGGTTATTTAACAAGATTTAGTGGAGGTGAGTTGTTTGTTTATTCTTTGAGACAGGGTCTCTCTATGTAGCCCTGGCTGTCCTGGAACTTGCCATGTGAACCAGGCTGGCCTCAAATTCACAGAGACCCACCTGCCTCTGCTTCCCAAGTGCTGAGATGAGATGCATGTGCCCAAATGGGTTTTTTAAGCAGACAACTCCACAGGAGCATGTGCATTAGTGTGGGTTTATTTGCACAGTCCTCTGCCAAGAATGAATTTTTGTTTGTTTCTTTGTTTGTTTCTTTGTTTTTTGTTCAAGACAAGGTTTCTCAGTGTAGCTCTGACTAGACTCGCTTTGTAGACCAGGATGGCCTCCAACCCAGAGATCCACCTGCCTCTGCCTCCCTGAGTGCTAGGATCAAAGGTGTGCACCACCACCACCACCCGGCTAAAATTATTAAGTATGGAGAGCTCTGCAGGTAAGAACTTCAGAAGGAAGTTGTCTCGCAGGCAGGGTAGAGAGTGGGAGACAAAGCGGACAAGGAACAGGTTTACATCTACTTTTTATTTTCTATACTTTTGTATTCTATTATCTTCTATAGTCATATAGTCACATATTGTTAAATGATAACTATATTTTAAGTTTGAAAAGTAATAGTCCTAAAAGTGATGAATGTGCACTAAAACAAAAAGCAAACAAACAAACAAAAAAACAGTTAAGCTTTCAAATATTGGAACAGGATAAAATCTTGATGTATGGTAATAAGGAATCCTTATGAGTTCTCAAGGCGCTAAGCTCTGAAGTTACGTTCCCACCATCCACATCAGGCAACTCACAGCAGCCTTGCGACTCCAGTTCCAGGGGAATCCAGTGCCGTCTTTTGGCCTTTGCAGGCACCTACACACAAATCTCACACACACACACACACACACACACACACACACACACTAAACAAATTAAATAAATAAAGTCATAAGTCAAGTTTTTAAAAGAAGTAAGAGCAGGGCAATGGTGTGAAGGTAGGTATCTGTGAGTTTGAGGCCAGCCTGGTCTACAAAGGGAATTTCAGCACAGCCAGGGCTGTTACACAGAGAGAAACCTTGTCTTGAAAAACAAAAATAAATAAATAAATAATAACAAAGAAGCAGATTCTCAGAAGGCAGAAGAGAGGAATGACCTAAAGAGCAAAAATGTTCTGGGTGATACAGGACAAGTGGTAGCTTTCCTTGTCAGCTTTGCCTGTGCTTCATGCCTGCCTGAGGCTCTTCATCTCCACATGGCTGGTCTATTTTTGATTTGGGGTTTCTGTTTTGATTTGGGGTTTCGGTTTGATTTGGGGAGCCAGGAAGTGTCTCCCCATCCAAGGTCACAGAGGCGCACCTTCCAAATAGGAAGTTCCCTCAGTTCCCGAGGCTGGTCGTGGAGAGAGGACCCCACACTGTAAGACACGGGTGTAGGAGCTCAAGAAAGTAACCACACAGTCCAAAGCATTTTAGTAAAACTAAAAGTTTTGCTTCTGCGGAAGGCTGTGTAACCAAGCCATATCAAGCAAGAGCACCCAGTGGGAGGAGGGAGGAGGAGATGGCACTGGGTTTGTATTTCTAACGCAAAGGGGGTCTTGTGCCTCCTTGTGAGTGGTCAGAGCTTGGCCTCACATTCTTATCTGATTATCTGTTTTAAGGCAACACGGCTGATAAGTAGAATTCAATTTTCAGCACTGTGGGCAGCCTTGAGCATATATTTTTGGTTTCAAGAAGTGCTGACTATGGAGGAATTTGAGTTTCTGCCAAGCCCAAGCAGCTTATTTACTTTTTTTTTTTTTTTTTTTTTTTTTTTTTTTTGAGAAAGGGTTTCTCTGCGTAGCCTTGGCTGTCCTGGACTCACTTTGTAGACCAGGATGGCCTTGAACTCACAGTGATCCACCCACCTCTGCTGGGACTAAAGGCATGCGCCACCCCCTACCCCCCACCCCGGCTCAGATTTACAATTTTTTTAAAGAAATTTTGTGGGGATAGAGATGGTCAGTGTTTAAGAGCACTTGCTATTTTTCCAGAGGAATCATGTTCAATTCCCAACACTCACGGGGTGGCTCACAACCCTCTGTCAGTCCAGGGAGTTCAACACCTTTGTCTGGACTCTGTGGACAATGGGTACGCAAGTGGTGCCCACACATACATGTCAGCCCAACACCTATACACAGAAAATAAAAATATCCTTAAGATGGAGCCCTGTCTTATTTAACCCTTTGATAGAAAAGACGGTAAATTACTTTTAAATTTCCCACAGTCACTAAAGCATTCCCAGTTCAATCTCCATGCATTACCATCTTTTTACAAAAGCACAAAGAGCTCCAATGAAATCGCAATGCTTTCTGGCTAGGGCTACCCTCCTCTTTTCTCAGCCTGCTGCCTCCCTGTGCCCATCCCTTCATTACTTTGGCTGTCCGCTTAGTGACTGGAGGTTTAGGAAGCCGTCTTTCTTGTCACCGTTTAGAGACAATGGGTTATATTTTTTCAGTGGCAGAGGACAAGGATAGACGTTCAGTTTTCTTTTATTAAAAAGGAGGATCTTAGTCACTGTTCTATAGCTGTGAAGAGACACCAAGGCAACTCTCACGAAAGAAAGTATTTATCGGGGGGTCTGCTTACAGTTCCAGGGGTTTAGTCCATTATCATCATGGCAGGGAACATAGTGACACACAGGCAGACAAGGTGCTGGAGAGTAGATAAGAGCTACATCCTGATTCATAGGCCAAGAGAGACTCCAGGCACAGCATGGGTTTTGAAACCTCAAAGCCTGCAACCCAGACACACCTCCTCCAACAAGTGACACACTTCCTCCTCACCTCCTGATCCTTCTAATCCTTTCAAATAGTGTCACACCCTTGTAAGTAACCATTCAAATATGGGAACCATTCTTTTTCAAATCACAAAAGAAGACATAGGGAAGACAGTTTGATCATGGAAATGTTTGCCACGTAAGCACAGAGATAAATTTGGATGCCAAACTCTCATGTAAAAGCCAGGCATGATGATGACACATGCCTGTCATCATAGTGCTCGGGAGGTGGAAACAGACAAATTCCTGGGGCTCACTAGCCAGTCAGTCCAGCCCACTTGGCTAGTTTCAAGTTCAGTGAGAAACCTTGCCACAGACAGATACATAGATAGATAAATGAGAGATAGAGAGATGAGAGATAAGGTAGAGATACCAGTAGCTAGTAACGTTAGCTTGTAAAGGAGCCTGCCACACAGTCCAGCTGACCTGAGTTCCATCCCTGAGACTCTCCCGGCAGAAAAAGAAACTGATTCTCACAAGTGGTCCTATGATTTCTACAGCTCAAAACTCACAAATTAAACAAACAAACTAATGACATACTATTTTCCTTTTTAAATGTTCATGAATAAGGTGGAGGGTAATTGGGAAAGACATCCAACATTAACCTTTGGCCTCCACACACCTCCACATACATGTGGGTACACATAAGCATGTCAACACAAATAATCCATCTGTGAGCATATATACACACTCACACACACACACACAGGAGCCACTGAGGGATAGGTTGACATTAAAACTAAAATTCCACTTTCCACTTATTTCTTTCATCTGGGGAAAATCTCACAACTAACAGGAAAGCAGGTTCCCAGGGTTGTGTCTCTTTACTGACATCTCCTTGCAGCGACTGTTTGCAGTGAGGCTCCCAAGAGTCAGTGGCTTCACCACACCTTCCCTAAGGAGACAACAATTCTCAACCCTAGATATAATCACCAAGGGTGGGGGGAAAAATCAGGACTATGCTCAAAACCAATTACATCAGATTCTCTGGAGGTACCATCCAAGCAACAATATTATTTAAAGCTCCCCGAGCAATCTTCATGAAGTGGAAAATAATTTCCCTAAAATAATGTGTGACCTTGTTGTTTAAATATCCCACTTTCAAAAACATAAAATTTGGATTCTTATGCAAATGTAAAGTGCATGTGTCAAGCTGTTTCAACTCATCAATGAAGAAGCCAGGAATATGTCAAAACTAGTTCAAAGAGTATGTGAGGCACTAAATATTTATAGGCAATGTTAGTATGAGGTTGTTGTGATAGATACAAAACTAATTAATGGCATTTCCTGAAGCAAGTTAGAAATTCCATGCAATCTTTATCAACATTCTAAAGCTTGGTTGGTTGGTTGGTTGGTTGGTTGGTTGGTTGGTTGGTTTGGTTGGTTGTTTTTAAAGAAATGTGGAAAAAATCTTAAAACTCTTCAGGGATTGGAGGGGACACCAAGTCACCCAAATAATCGTGGAAAAGCAGAAGTTGAAAGGCAACCAAAAGGCAGTGTGGGACTGCCATAGAGATGGACAGACATATCAAGGGAAATAAGTTAAAAGTGCAGACAGAAAACTATTTCTCTACAGGCATTTAAAATGAAGAAATAACACTTTCCAACAGCTGGCACCAATACAATTTCATATGTAAACAATCAAAGTAAAGGCGGAGCCAGGAACGTTGGAACGTTGCTCCATTGATAGAACACCTGCCTAGCAGTTGGGAGCTCTGACTTCAGTTGGAAGTACCATACACAGCTAATCCCATCATTTGGGAGGTGGAGGAGATCAGATGGCCCAAATCCGTTTTCATCCACACTGCTAGTGGAAAGTCGGCTGAAGGTAATTATGATATCCTATCTCGGAAAAAAGGAAGATTCAGGCTGAAGAGATGACTCAAGTGCTAAGACCTGAAATCAGTTTCAAGCCTCTGCGCTGAGGAGCCAACAACTGCCTCTCATTCCAGGTCAGGGGGACACACACAAGGTTGACCATAAACCCCTCAAAAGAAAAATAAGTGTTGAGAAAGATTTGGAGAAATTGGAAGCCCCATTCATTTGCTGGTAGGAATGTTAAATGGCATAGATGCCATGAAGAAAGAGTTTGGTATTCCCTCAAAAAATTAAACATAGGCTGGATGTGGGGGCCCACACCTTTAGTGACATCACGTGGGAGGCAGAGACAGGTGGATCTCTGTGAATTTGAGGCCAGCCTAGTCTACACAAGAAGTTTAGGGCAGCCAGGGACACACAGAGAAATCCTGTCTCAAAACAAACAAAATGAACACAGAACTACTAAAATACTCAGGTGTACAGCAGAGGAGCTGAAAACTGGTATTCAGAAAAATACCTGGCTGTCCATAGTACCATTATTCAGAATAGCAAAGGCAGAAACAATCCAAATGCCCATCAACAGAAGAATGACTGAGAAACTACGGAGTGCCACCCAGTCCATAACAGGAGCGCAGTGCCAACAGATCTACAATTAACAAAGGCGAGTCTTGGAAACATTGTCCTGAATGAGAGAAGCCAGAAACAAAAGGGTTGGTGTCATTTACTGAAATGTCCAGAGCAAGCAAACCCATGAAGACAGAAAATAGATTAGTGGTTGCCAGGGAGTGGGATATGAGACATTAGGATACGGGGTTACTTTGGGGTGGTGATGAAAGCATTTGCAACTGGAATGGAAACGGTGGGTGTGTAAGACTCCAAATGTCTAACATATCACTAAATTCTACACTTTGAGGTAGTTACTTGGAGCTGGAGAAATTGCTCAGTGGGTGAGAGCACTTTCTGTTCTTCCAGAGGACTGAGGTTTCCTTCCCAGAACCTACATCAGGCAGTTCACAACTGCCTATAGCTACAATTCCAGGGGACACACATCCTCTTCTGGTCTCCTTGACACACATACATACACACATGCACAGACACTCACACAGATACACATGAATAACAAAAGTAAAAAAATAGTTCTTTTCTAAACTGGACAGCATTGTACATACCTATAATCTCAGCACTCAGGAGGTAGAGAAACGAAGAAGCCCAAGGCCAGTTTCTGCTTCTAATCAAATTAAAAGCTCTCTAATATCAAATATTATATGAATGACTAAATGGATAGTAAGTTTATACTATACAAATTTGACTCCTATCCTAAATGACAGGACTACAAACTACACTTAAGACTGGCCTGCTCTACTGCACAGAAACTAATCTCACCTGCTTAAATTCTGTCAGAAAGAACTATTCATTCACCTAACCTCTGCCCCTGTGGGCTGTAATGACCCTGACAGCACAAAGTTCCCTCTACCCTAAGCGGCTGGTGGTGGCCCACGCCTGTAATGTACGGGGACACTAGGGGGGGGGGGGCTGCAATGGATGTACAGGGAGTAAATTAATAATGAGAAAAATATTTTCAAAGTGTTCATTGCAAAGCTGGGGGTGTAACTTGGTGAGCAGAGTGCCTGTGTGGCATGACCGAAGCTGGGGATTGGACCCCCAGAACTGTCTGGACTAGGCACGGTGGTGTGGGCCTGTCTTTCCAGCACTGGGGAGGAGAAGCGGAAACTGCAAAGTTCAAGGTCATCCAAAGCTTCAGTGTTCAGTATGATGTGCCGGACCCAACTGTAAACAAAACCTCCAGTCTTCAGCTTTCATCTTTTTAAAAAGATCCACAGAATCTGTGAAACTGCCCCCTTTATTTCTAAGTTCCTGAAGGGGGGGAGGAATATCCAGTTGTGAACAGGCAGGGAAACATCAAAGAGCGAGCGTCTTCACAGACCTCCTCGGCTCAGTTGTGTTATTTTAACTAATTAGCCAACTACTGTTAAAAGACATTCATTTTGAAAACCTTATTTATTTTGCTCTGCCACATTGATTTGCTCAGTGCCACTCTTACGTGCATAGATTACTGGTTAATGAAGTCTAGAACGGCTTACCCAGCATGCACTGCAGATCTAGACTGAAAATGCAATGTGCCCTACCAACTCCTAACTGAAATTAATCGTATTCAGTTTTTTCTCAGCTTGACTACTTTTTATAGCCTTCCTACCCCTCCCATTCAAAAACTCATTATTTTCATCTGCTAATTTACTTTTTTAATTACGTATGCAGCCACACTAGCACAACAGTACCCAATGGGTCCAGCAAACCTTGGACTATTTCACAGGAAATGAAAGATGTCAGAATGGTATTTTTTGAGGAGGGTCTAAAGTTAAAAATAAGATTTACTTTGCGTGTGCCATTAAAGGTGATGAATCTCTCGGCTTCAGTTAAGAACATAAAGGCATCAAATGTCATGGAAATTCCTTCTGTGTGCCACTTGTGGCGTTACGAAGTCTACAGTAGGATCTAAGGTCTTTTATTTATTTATTTATTTATTTATTTATTTATTTATTTATTTATTTTTATTTTGGAAATGTAATATATCAGATGAACAATGCTTCTGCAAAGCTGAGGAGAGAGCTACAAAACCAGACTTGGTAATCTGTTGCTGAGCCCAGGCCAGTATCAATGTGGGCCGACCAGAACCAGTTTGGGCTGTTCCAGGGAGTTCTCTTGAAGCCAGTGACCTTTCTGCTTATTTGGCATCTTATTCTGACTGGTTAAAAGTTTAAGGTGACCAATTTATCCCTTTCCTCCTAGGATTTCTGCAGTTCCAGCATCTCCTTCCAGATCTCAGAAAATGATGGCAGTTGGCCACTCTAACTACCCTTTCAGCAAAGCCCAGCATTATTCATTTAAAAGCACCCCCAGTCCACACTTTGTAAACAACTATTCCCCATCATGTTTGTGAGACACTCCAGGAAAATTTTTTTAATATGCTCAACTTAAAACACATTGAAGACCAGAATGGAAAATGCGTGAATATTATGTCAGAAATGCCTCATGGCAGAAAAGCTCATTTGCATTGGCATTTACAATGGGGAAAATTTACATATTGCTTGTGAAATTAAAGACTTTTTTAAAAAGAGGCAGATCTGCCTATCAAATGTTAATCTGAGAAGAGCAAAGAATAGAATTTTTTTGCAGCTCAGGTCTGTTATTGTTTCTACATTTGAATTATATTCTCTGGAATACATAATAAATGTATATAAAATTCAAAAGGAAGGCAAAGTTTATGCACAGTGAAGCATCCTCCCACTCCATCCCCAGCCACTCAACTGCCTGAACAATAATTCATTTCCAGGTTACCACTGAGAGATAGTTTATGCGAATACAAACAAATAACTAAACTTTTTATTAAGTAAAATGGTGATTACTAAAGGCAAAGTTAGAGAGCTACTAGGCCCTAGCCTAGGACAAAGGTTGGAGAAGTGTGCTCCATCGCTGACTCTGGGTTGAAGGGCATGAGACAGCCAAATTGGCAGGGCAAGGAAATGCAGAGACACATCGGGAAGAGCTTAGAAGCCACAGAGAACCCCTGCAGGCCCAGAGGGTCCAGGCAAAAAGCAGAGAGAAACAGGTGGAGCCAGAAAACAAACCTGCTTTCAAGAAAAGCACAGCTTTTTCAAGTGCGGGAGAAGCCGGAAGATGATGGCACAGGTCTTTAATTCCAACCCTGGAGAGGCAGAAGCAGGTAGATCTCTGAATTCAAGGCCTGCCCTGGTCTACACAGTGAGCTCCAGGACAACCAGAGGGCTATGTAGAGGAAGCCTGTCTTGAAAGAGGAGGGGTGGAATTGTGGACAAATAGAAGTGGACTCAGCTCAGATCAGGAGGCAGACGGTAGGTTCTGAGAGGCAGTTTGCTTGCTTCCAGGCAGCAGTGGGCAGAATAAAAGATGTCTCCATTCAAGACCAAACTTGAGTTTCTGCCAAGGCTGATGTCCGACTCCACTAAGGAACTACAGCAAGGCTCTGAAAAAGTTAAGCATTAGCAAGGGTGTCCACCCCACCCCATCTACTCCACACCCCCACCACACCCCACTAAACTTCCTGATGCAGCAGGACGGTTTTCAGGAGTCTGGGAAGCCTCTTCCAAGCAGCCCCACCTCCAAGCAGGGCTCTGCATTCTGCTTGGCTTTTGGAAGGCATTTTAGAAGGCATTTCTCACTCACCCAAACCCCTGGGAAAGCTTAACAATCCGTCATTACCCTTGGCTTTGCAAGCTAGGAGGCTGCTGGCAACTGTGAATAGGTTCCCTTTGCTGAGCCCAGGAACGGGGATTCCGGCTCTCAAGGGAATGACTTGTCCTGCTGCACAGTTGATTCCAAGAAAGAAAAGAAATTGCCCAGTCGTGCCCAGCAGGAGTCCTCTGACTTGGCTCTATATTAGAGTGTCAACGATGCTTGAGGACTTTAAAAAACAAAAACAAACAAGCCAGCCTAAATTTACTAGGTCAGAAAGCCATAAAGTGTTTCTTTTAACTTCCCCGAACTCACAGAGGTTGATCACAGGGAAGTTCCGTCGAGGAGAAAATTGAGACAGAGTCTTCAAAGAATTTGCACTGAGGCTTTTGGAAGGTTTCTAGTGACAGTGTGAACTCCCTGACAAGTTGCTAGTCTCCATAACAGAGGAAACAGGCAAGAAGAGAGGATGCCCGGGATGGGACCCATCGGTGACGGGTCATTTAGCACTGTTGGTGCACCTTTAATGCAACAAATGTGTTCCACACAATAATGAACAACCCAAAATTTTATAGAGTGTTTTATGTGCATACTGAAACCCAGCGTTATAAAGCGTTCTTAGAGGCCTTTTCCAACCTATGCAAAATATGTACACAAAGTAAAAAAGAAAATCATGCCTGTCAGCTTTAATCTTTCTTTTGCCTTCATTTAAGTGAATTCTATTAGATCTTATAACATCTGATTGCTTCTCTTTTCCTCTTATTTACATATGATGAATGCTACTACCTGTTAGGAGACAAACAGTCTCATTCTTGTAATGGCAGAATGCATGTAGCATATGTCTACGTTATGTCTAACTATTTCTCTTCTTGTGGACATTTACCTCTCTCTCTCCCTCTCTCTCTCTCTCTTTCACATGTGCACACACCAATATCAATAGTCCAATAAACATTCTGGTAAACAGATCCCTGTTAATATATCTTTAGACACATAAGGAAATCTTCTCGGTTTTGTTCCTCTAAACACAACATGATGAGTAGTAAGTTATAAGGAAAAAAGTGGGTGAGAAAGTTCAGCCAGTAAAGCACCTGGCCATCTTAGGTTAGTCGCCAGCACCTGGAGGAAGACGAGCACTGACATCATGTGTTTTTCTCTAGCCTTATAGACACGGTGACATATGTCCAGACGTGCATGAACACTTACACACAGAGAGAGTAATACGTAATATAATTTAATTTGAAATTTTATTTTGGCTCATGGTTTTGGTGCAAGGTTGAGGGGCCTTTTGTGATGATGGACTTATGCCTTAGCAGAGCTCCAATATGGCACAGGGAATCACATGGCAAGAGGCAAGGATCACATGTGTATATGTCCTTTCTCTTACTATTAAAAAGTCATGTTTCAGTCCTGGATACTTAATCTTGATGGCCTTATGTAACCCTAATCTAACCTTCCAAAGGCTCCGTTTCCAAATCCCACAGTCAAACTAAGTCTCCACTTTTTTAATACCCTACAATGAGGATCACATTTCAATATGACTTTTGAAAAGGACAAACCATATTCAAACCACATCAGCAAGTGATTGAGCATCTGAAGGATACAGTGCAGCATATTAGTAAGATCCTTTCCCAGAAGCAAAATTTCCATCTGTGCTCATCAAATTCAATAGACATTCCCAAAATATACACTCCCTCCCCAAATACACCAACTTCCACTCCTAATGGCAGGTGGGATGGTCCTACATGTATGTATGCATGTATTCATGTGAGGGTGTGTGTGTGTGTGTGTGTCTGCTGGAGATTGAAGCCAAGGCCCTCATGCATGCTGGGCAAATAGCAGCCACCACCAATCATTGCACACTGGTCATTCCAACTGCTCCAGAGAATGTCTCGCACACAGCCCAGTCTTATATAACTAGTGAGAGTTAAGTGAGACAAGAGGATACTTATAGGGTGATACAAATAACAGTGAGATGACTTGCTAACTCTGGGACCAAGAATGTCAACCTGGATAACTCAGGCATGCCATGCGTGTTCTAGACAAAATTGACATGAGCCAGTGCACAGGCCTCAGGGGCACTTTAATTTTCCAGGTAAGCATAACGGCAACCCTGCATGAAGATGGGTCTATGCCACAACCAATTACCCGCTGCCTCCTCCTGCCACAGTAGTCCCTAAACACTCCCGTTTTCACTCATTTGATGACCGTTTGCTGAAGGGAACATGGGCCTTCAGGGAATAAGGAAACACACAGCAGTCTCGAGGCAGGAAAAAAAGCTTTTGGTTGGGGTCCCTGCAGAAAAAAAGAAGCCTGCTCCCAGTGGGGAGCACTAAGACACTGAAAGTCAAGGTCAAAATTTCATGGGAATGGTGTCCTAAATCAGCCATCACTCTCAGTTGTTCTGCACATTCCTTAGACCAGTCAAAGAGAGGCAAAGTCCATATGTAAAGCAGCATATCCATTACGAGAAATTACCCCCACAGATCTAAATAGTTCATCAGAGAATACATATGGCCCCACGGTACCCAAATCCAGGTACTCGTATGAGGACTCTCATTGTGGACATTTCTCATCCAACTGGAGAAGGTGCCCCTCTTTAACATCCTACATGCTGTCTATGGCCATCCCACTCTGGCTGGATCTTGCCTAGTAACAGAATGCTTAACAGAATCATTGCTACTATAACAGGCCACTAACTGTAAAATACAGCCTCACCTCAGAGGAGACCAGGAACCCAGGGATGGTTGTGAATGCTTGAAAGAAGCAGGAGATTAATGCAAGTTCAAAGCCCGTCTGGGGGTCTATTTAACAAGTTCCAACCCATCAAAGGCTCCAAATTAAGACCTTGTATTAAAAGAGGAGGAAAGGGGAGAGAATGGAAATACATCTCAATATTGACCAAGCTGGCAATAATAACAACAATCAAAATTGTCATGTTTTCAACTTGTTGGACAGTGTTTTAGAGGATTTTTGCACCTTACATGCATTTTTTTAGAACCCTGAAAGGGAGGCATTCAGCTTCCTTTCACAGATAAGGACATGGAGGCCTGGAGCATCCATACCAGACATGTGGAATCAGATGCTGGTGAGGGTGTGGAGCAAGGGGAACACTCATTCATTGCTGGTAAAAGTGCAAACTTGTACAGCCAGTTTGGAAATCGGTGTGGCAGTTCCTCAGGAAGCTGGCAATAGATCTACCGCAAGTTCCAGCTATCCTGCTCTTGACCACTTACCCAGAAGACACTACACCCTACTGCAGAGACACTTGTGCATCTATGTTCATAACAGCTAGAAATGGGAAACAGCCTAGATGTCTAGTGACAGATGAATAAGGAAAATGTGGTACATTTACACAATGCAATATTACTCAGCTGTTAAAAGAAATAAATCGTGAAATTTGTAGGTTAAATAGAGTTAGAAAAAAAAAATCCTGAGTGAGGCAACCCAAACTCAAAAAGGTAAATATGGTAAGTATTCCCCTATATGTGCACGTTAGCTTTTGATAGGCATACACAGAGATTAGGTGTACAGTAAGGGACTTGAGGGGAGAGAAGCATTTCCTGAGGAAGAGGAATAGAATATATAGTTATGGAGAGATGGTGGAGGGGTGAGATTGGAATGAGAATCAAATGGAGAAAAGAAGGGAAGGGGATAAGGGAGGAAATACAGGAGAGACAGCTAAAACTAAAAGCCATCTGAAGGGTCAAACAGAAACTCACTATAACAAAAGTGTCTGTGTGTGTTTGTGTGTGTGTGTGTGTGTGTGTGTGTGTGTGTGTGTGTGTGTTAGAGGCAGACAGAGAGAGGGAAGGAGAACACATAAATGAAAGAAATCTAAATGGAATCACAAATGGAATTGCAAAACCCCAACTAGAGTTCTCTCACCACCAAATGAAACCTCCAGTGCCAACAATGGATTACATCTATTCAAGTTATTGGTCAAAGGAGCCCCATGCAAACTCCCAAACAACTCAGGCTATTTCCAAGTCTACTGGTTACTCTCAACAAACTTAGGGTAAGGCCCTGTTGCTGAAAACAACACTTAGTATCTCATTGAACACAGAAGTCAAGCCTAACTAAGCCTTCACCCCTACTGAATAGTGTTCATGGTACTGAATGGTACTCTGCATGCTACCTGAAAAGAAAGAACACCAACCCAGCTAGAAACCCTTCGGTCTACCATGGTGATCTACCTACATAATACACTGCTACAATAGTGTCACCGAAGTTGTGGGAATAATCAACTACTATCTAATTAGATTTAAGTCCCACTCCATGAGATAGAACCCACCCATGTCTGACACTGCTCAGATAGCCAAGAACCAGAGACTAGATAGGCCATAGACCTAGGAGAAAACCAAATACTATTGTTCCGTTAAAAGAACATAGCAATAAAATGGCTCCTGCTGACAGTCTGCTATACCCATCGATCATGCTCAGCCATCATCAGGGAAGCTTCTACCCGCAGTAGATGGGAACAAATACCCACAGTTGGACAATGCGCAGTAAGCGAACATTAGATCTCCCAAGCCTAAATAAGATGTCACCCTCAAATCCCTCCCCTCACAGCTCAGGGAAGAGCCAGAGGTGGGGAGACACCGAGGAGACCCTGCCTTGCAGAACAGCAGGACCGATGCACCCCTTAACTCATACAAATGGTGACCGCTTACCCAGAGTCTGAATAGATTCAAGCCTGGTAGAGTCCCAGCATGGAGAGGGGATATAGACATGATCTTCCATCCCTAAACACCTGACTACCGTTCAGAAAGGAAAAATTGGTTTTCACCAGTGGAGTTGTATTGGGTATATAATCCACACTCAAGGGCAGGCCCTATGCCCAGCAGGAGACAGCCAACTCCAAATGAACTCAATGATATTTGGAGAGGTTTTTGGGGTTTTGGTGGTGGACATTTTTGGTGGTAGATATTTGTTTTGTTTTGTCTTAAAATGTTTTGTCTGGACATTAGTTTTTTACCTTACTGGTCTTTTGCTTATATATTATGCTTTTGAGTTTATGTTTTTATGGGCTTTTTTGGGTGAGTGTGTATGTGCTTCTCATGCCTTTTCTTTCTTTCTTTTGTTTGTTTGTTTGTTTTGCCCCCTCTGTTTGTTTTGTTCTATTCTGGTTTGTATCTTATTTTTTCTGTTTGGTTTCTAAAAAGAAAGAACATGTGGATTCGGATGAATGTGAAGAGTCTGGGAGGAGATGCGGGGTGGGAAACCATGATCAGAATATATTGTATGAAAAAAGAAACTATTTTCAAAACAAAACAAAACAAAAATGCATAGAATGTCCCCAGAATACAAAGCCTTCAAAGGAAGCCCAAGGACTTTCTGTCACTACCTTCCATCACTTAGGAAAAGGTCAGTATGCTCTGTGATTGCCCAGAAGGTGACACAGACTCGCTGAGACAAAGTTAGAGAACGAGTGTTTGTGGGAATGGTGCCCAGAGCTGCCACCTGCCAAATGGCTTGGACCGAGAGCTGCAGGAGACATGGCTGGCTCCCTCGGTGCTTTCACCAAGGTCAGCTAGCATCAAAGGGCACAGGAAAAGTCCCAAACAAGCTCTGGAAGGCTTCTTACCAACAAGCAGAGATTCATCTGCAGCTCCCTAGCTGACCAAATGGGGTGAAGAAAAGCCAGTGGAAGGGACTCTCCCGGGACCTTCCCCTTCCATCACCAGGTGTGCCAGGCGCATGTGCACACAAGACTCGCCAGCCAAGAGAAACAGTAGAGGCTTCTCTGGTCGTCTTCTCCAAGAAAACCCCAAAGACAGTTGCATAACCCAGTACTTCTATTACTCAGTGCCAACCTCCAGCTGGGGCTGCTCAGCATTTGCAGGTCACATGTCTGACCTCCCTCCCTTAGACAGCCAGGATGACCTTGAACTTCAGACCAGGCAGATGTAGAACTTAGAGACTCACCTGCTTCTAGCTCCCAAGTGCTAATTAAATTAAAAGTTTGACCAGCAGAGCCTGCTTAGAGCTGGTCCTCTTGCCCTCACGTCCAGGGCACTGAAAGGCAAGTGCCACCAAGACCAGTTTATGGAGGTCTGAAAATCTAATCCAGGGCTTCCTGCAAAGCAAACACTCTACCACCGTGCTACCGTCCCAGGCTCCTTACCCCTATTTTCATCAGTTTAGGTCTTAGGACTCCACTGGGGAATCTCATTTAAACAAAACAAAACAAAACAAAAAACTGCCTGCACCTGCTTCTTCAGATCACCTAATCAGGTATCGTGTTGTATTTGAATTCTAATCTAGGATTTCTACCTCGGTTGAAAAGTGTTCTAGATGATTCTTCTGAGTTAAGAAGTTTGGGAAATCCTGCCTGCAGGCACTTCCTGTTTCCAAGGAGAACGGCATAACCAGAAGACACTTAAGCAAGCAAATTCAGTCTTGTAAATTAGCTCCTTGAATGAGACTACCAGAAGGTTCTTCCTTCTTACTAATTTCTCAAAGGAAAACAAAACAAAACCCCAAACTTTCTCCAGAGATTGCTGATGTTGATCAGCAGTTGCTGTACCACTTAGGGCTTCAGCAAAGCCTGGGTGGCTGGAAGATGGCTCAATGGTTAAGACCACTGGTTACTCTTCCAGATAAACCTGGGCTCAATTCCCAGCCCACATGGCAGCTCCCAACCAAGAAATCTGGCCTTCATGAGCACCAGGCATGCAAGTGCTACATACATATACATGAAAGAAAAACATCTATACATATAGAAATAAATCTTGTTTGTTTTGCTTTGGTTTGTTTTGTCTATTGAGACACCATTTCTCTGTGTGTAGCCTTGGCTGTCCTGGAACTCACTTTGTATTCACAAAGATCTGCCTGCTTCTGCCTCCCAAGTGTTGGGACTAAAGATGTGCGCCATCACGCCCACAAAGTCTTGTGTTAAGAGAAAACTTAAGAATTGCCACAGCCCTCCCTTTAAAACTAGGCTAGGCGTGAAGGATAGTTAGCTCCTATTTTCCAAATCTGATTCCAAAGACCAAAGACTAGAGCAACTTGCAGCAAGAGACAAATGTGAATGGGGCTCAGGGAGCTAAAGAGAAAGGAAGGAATCTCTTTATAACTGTCTTTTAAATTAATCTAATCTCAGTTGAGAAATGTTATTTTAGGCCTTCTTACAAATTATCAGGCTTTAAAGTATGGAATTAAACAAAGGGTTCACAGTCAGGGAAGTGACAAAGAAGTGGTAGTGTAGAGAGACAAGAAAATACAACTCAGATATTAAAAATGAAATAACGTCATTTGTGGCAACATACATGAGCCTGTAAAAAATTATGCTAAGTGAAATAAGCCAGGCAGGAACAACAACACCCACGTGTTCTCACTCATATGCAGAAATGAAAAAAATTGACCTCATAAATGTGGAAATAGCACCAGGAGGTTGTGACACAAGCCTTTAATCTCAGGGCTTAGGAGGCAGAAGCAAATGGATCTCTGAGTACAAAGCTACCCTGGTCTATAGAGCGAGTTCCAAGACAGCCAGGCTACACAGAGAAACTTTGCCTTAAAAAAAAAGCAATAACAAAGGGGAGCAGCAGAGAGGGAATGTGAGTCAGATGAGAGAAGTTCTAGCATTTTGCAGCACACGAGGTAACAGTCACTTACACTGTAGTGCAGGCTTATAATTCTAGCACTTAAGAGGCAGGAAGATCATGAGGTTCAGGCAAGCCTGGGCTATACAGCAAGACCCTGTCTCAAAACTTAAAAGGGGGTGGTGTTGGAAGAAGAGAAAGGAAGATGGCTCTGCCAGTTAAGTGCTTATCATACAAGCGTGAGAACCTGAGACTGATCCCCAGAGCTCACATTAAAAAAAAAAAAGTCAGGCATGGTGGCTCAGGCTTTTGATCCCATCTTGAGAAAGAGGGATACTAGCAGATAGATGGGGTTCATTGGGCAGCAAGCCTAGCCTGCTTCATTGACTCCAGGTCAGTGAAAAACAATGTAAAAAAAAATTAATAATAATAAAACAAAGGTGCCTCGTGCCTAAGGAACAACACTAGAGCATTGGACATCATCCTTCGGCCTCCATGTGCACAAGATACAGAGGCACAGACAAACCCTGTCCCCAACACACAATGGAAATAAATTGCTTGCTCTTCGACTATCTATTTGTGGTTCTGATTGCAAAGGTCCGCTTTACAGGAAAGGGTTTTAACTTCTGCACAAATCCGAGCATAGCTCCCTACCCTTGTGAGCCTTGTGTGTCAATATGCACAAAGGTCCATTTTTCAGCTTGTTACATGCAGATTGCTAGACCTGAGTCTTTTCATTCCCTCATTAGCTCCGGGACCAGGCCAGGGGAGTCTCACAGAAAGGACCATTTCTCAGATTCCTCATCAGTAAAATTTGTGTGCTTCCTGCTCTTACCATCCTCTCGCACGCCAACGGGACCTACTTTCGTGCTCCGTGCAGCGCGGTCTGGGGAAACTCAACGAGCACTGAGTTTCCAGAAGATGAGGTGGATTGCCAGCCATGATTTATGAAGTGAAATCACAGGCTGGGCTAGGTAGATGGGCTCCCCCTGCTGGAGCACCTTCCACGGCAGGTGCTCACACTGCAAGCGAACCAGCTAGCTGTCCAGGAACAACAGAACTCAAGCAAGGTTGTTCTTCTAGGGAGCCAAACGCTGGGCAAGCCGGTTGACTTCCTGTGTCTTCCCTCACCTGATTTCTCACATCTGGGCTGGTGTTTGGAGTTCCCATCCTCACGGTGGCAGGGATAGAATGAATTGAATTAGCCAGTTTCCAATTTTCATTTGCACAAACCCACTCAGCATTTAATTCCACAGTCTGCTTTTCTCAAAGGAAAACCCCTACATAAACAAATCACGCACATTAAAAAAATAGTTTCTCCCCTTGCTATTTTCAAAGAAAGATAAACTAAATGAATTTTTATATAACAGCATCCATCATCATTTCTCAAATAAATATTTCTTTCAAAATCTCTTAATTCTATGATAATCTCTTGTAATGTATGTTTGCTGGATTATTTAAGATTACTCTATTTTTCAGTTTACAGTAAGAGAAGCAAATAAGAAGAGATGACACTAAACACAGAAACAAGTAGCTTAGGATGCATTAGAGCACAGATAAAACAGGCAGAGTAAACTATTCCCAAACTCAGATAGGAAGGGATGATGGTTAATGTATCCCTGCTACCCAACTGCAAAAAACATTTTCTCTTTTTTTTTGGGGGGGGGTGTTATTTGTTTGTTTTTTGACATAGGTGTTCAAGTAGCCCAAGGTGATCTCCCACCCACTGTGTACCTGAATCTGACCTTGAGCCAACCCCTGCCTAAATGCTGGAATTCCAAGCATGTTACCTCACTGCACCTGCCTGAGAGAGAAGGTTTGGAAATCGGTGGGGTTGCTAGAGAGATGCTCAGCAGTTTGGAGCACTAGCCGCTCCTCTAGAGGACCCGTCCGAGTCTTAGCATCCGCATGGCAGCTTTCCTCCATCCCTACCTTCAGCTTCAGGGTGTCTGATGCCCTCCCCAGGCACCACGCATGCACATGGTGCCCAGACATACATGAAGGCAAACCACCCTTTCCTTACTTTATTTTACAGACTTTTTAATTTTTTTACACATTTTTACTTTTATGAATACATCTTTTCTTTTCAAAAGATTTGGAAGGGGAGTGTTATGCAGGATACACTGGTTGTCTGCAATGCTAGGAGGCTGCCAGTCAATATCCTGTAAGGTCTTAATTGGCTCTTACGGTGATACCCATTCTGGCCAGGCTATCCGTTTCTACCTAATAAACACTATGGCTATGTATTTATGTATTTATTTTGGTAGCTATAGATATGGGTCCAGGGTATCTTTAAGATCAAGTGAGAATCCTGATCCCAGAGGTCTTGTCTGGTAAGAGTCCTGCTCAAACCATACCTGTGGTAGTTTGAATAAAGATGGCCCCCATAGGTCCATAGGGTGTGGCACTATTAGGAGGTGCGGCCTTGCTGGAGAAGGTGTAGCCATGTTGGAGGAAGGGTGTCTTGGTTCTCTTTCTGCTGCCTGTAGATCAAACTGTAGAAGTCTTGTCTCCATCTCCAGCACATCTGTCTGCCTGCATGCTGCCAGAGTTCCCGCCGTGATGATAATGGACTATGTAAGCCAGACTCAACAGTTTCAGTGGCACACATCTGTAATCTCAGCACTCTGGGAGGCAGAGGCAGGTGGATCTCTGGAATTTGAGGCCAGACTGGTCTACAGCCACGGCTACACAGAAAAACCCTGTCTTGAAAAACAAACAAACAAAAGAAAAAAGAGTTGGATTGGTCGTGGTGTCTATTCACAGCAATAAAAATCAAAACTAAAGCAAGCCTCTGGTTCTGATAAATATATCAGGGATACTAATTTAAATAGTACAGCCTCTCACACCAGCCATACCCTAGAGGGTAGGTAACCAGCTTTCCCTCCCTTATTAGCAGCTGTGTGTGATTGCTTCAGTGAACCATATAATCTGAGCACCTCCATCTGCTGTGAACATCTCAGACGGCAGGTGACCTGCTAGCCAGCTTGCTTTGTAGCACATCCCAGACTACTGGGATAACCATATTAATTCCCCACGCATTTATCTCTTATTCTTAGCCTTTGTTTGCCTTTATTTTTGCTTTTTCGCTTTTATTTTTGTGGTGCTGGGAATTCCACCTAGGGTCCTACATACATGAGGCAGGCTCCCTATCACTGAGCTGTACCCCTAACTCTAAAGGTTATTTTAAGGTTCATCAGTAGAGACTACATACACACACTACAACCCCGTTAACATTAATATTCAAAGTGTCCTTCCTGATCAAGAATCTACAGGCACAGTGAAGACGTACAGCCAGTAATCAGGACTCCAGGGAACTCCTTCCCCAAGGACTTCAGCCTCCCCGTGTGAATCCTGAATTAGCACCAGAAGACTTGAGCATCTGTGTGTACGCATGTATAGTGCGTAGGTTTAGGTGCTCTCTAAGGTTCTGACATTGGTTGGCATCTTCTTGAGATGCTTCTCCACCTTCACTCTTTGATACAAGTCCCCTCAGTGAACCTGGAGGTTTCTATATCAGCTGCATTGACCTACTCTCAAGCACTGCTCATCAGCCTTTCTCTACCCACTAGCTGAGTCACAAGCATGTACTACCATGCTCGGCTTTTATACAGGTACAGGGGATCCAAACTCAGAGCCTCATGCTTGTGCATCAAAGGTGTTACATTGAAACTTCTCCCCAGACCCTTTACAAGTGTTTGTTTGTTTTTGAGATGGGTCCCACCATGTAACACTGAATGAACTGGAACTTGATGTGTAGACCAAAAATGCCTGGAATTCACAGAGATCCTCCTGTTCCTGCCTCCAGTATGTGTTACTGGAAGATGTCCTGTCCATCAAAAAAAAAATCTAAATCTGAACAAACTTATCAACTTAGGTAAACTGAAGGCATGTATTAGCTATTTTATTGGAACAAAGCCCCCAGAACTTACTGTCCACACTAGCGCTGGTTGTCTCTGTTTCCAAGATTGGGAATTCAGAGGTGGCTTGCTGGGTGGCTGCAGCAAAGGTGTGGTGAGGGTCACAGTGATCTGGGGCTTACAGCCTCTCCATGGGGACATCTGGGCATCCTCATGGTACAGTGCCTGGCTTGCTTAGGGCTCTGTTGGCTATGGTAGAACCTCAAGAATCATAACTACTGTCATCCACCACTCTGCTCTATTCAGTTTCAGAGACTGGGGAAGTTTGTCTCATATTCAAGGGGTGGGAGATGGCTCCCCACCTCTTACTTGAAGAAGAGCCACATAATCTGTGGTCCTATTGAAATTTTTCCATGGGTTGTGATGCAGCTCAGTTAGCTTAGTGTTTGCCTGGCATGAATGAAGCCCTGGGTTCAGTTTCCAGCACTTGGTAAACTAGGTGTGATGGCACATCCCAGCACTCAGGAGACGGAGGCAGAAAATTCAGAAGCTCAAAGTCATCTTTAGCTACTCTGAAAATAGGAGACCTGCCTGGAATTCATTTGCCCCTGTATCTAATTAATTAAGTTACTTAAAAACAAAAAGTGGCACAGAGAGGGCTTGGTGGGTGAAGTTCCTGTTACCAAGCCAAAGAACCTGAGTTTGATACCCAGAGCCCAAGAGACAGGAGTGAACTGACTTCAGGACTTATCCTCTGACCTCCACTGGTACTTCATGACGCTGTGGCTTTGTGCTTATACATATAAACACATACACATACACACACACATTTTAAAACTCCCCATAAGCCAGTCGGTGGTAGCACAGGCATTTAATCCCAGCACTTGGGTGGGAGGCAGAGGCTGGTGGATCTCTGTGAGTTTGAAGCCATCCTGGTCTACAGCATGAGCTTTAGGACAGCTACAGTTACACATAAAATTCTTGTCTTAAAAAAAGAAAAAAAGCAAACAAACAAACAAAAAGCCTGTAAGACACTTATTTGGCCCTCACTTTGTGAGTTAAAG
The DNA here is from genome assembly GCF_030254825.1 of Meriones unguiculatus. Classification (NCBI taxonomy): domain Eukaryota; kingdom Metazoa; phylum Chordata; class Mammalia; order Rodentia; family Muridae; genus Meriones; species Meriones unguiculatus. Next base: position 26,665,296 of record NC_083357.1, read on the forward strand.
TCTATGTTTCATCCCTCCCATTTTCTCACAATAAAATCCATCAAGTATGCAGTACTTGGCAGCCTAGTAATGGAGCAGAGCCAAGAGCAAAGCAAAGCTTTGCTGGCATTTGGATGGAGAAGCCAGCCTGGCTGGGACAAACCAAGTGTGAGCAAATGGAGGTGCCAGGTGTGAGGACTTGGAACTATGGTGATCTTGGAGAAGCACTGAGTAGCTTCCTGTCCGAAGTAGGCACTTGTGACCAATTTCCCTTGAAGCAATATGGGCTACTGATTCCCAGACCTGATTTTTCAAAAGAAAGTAGGAATTTATATACATCTATAAAATACTGAATTTCTATGTTAGCAATTAATTCAGACTTTTACAAAACATCATGAGAAAGAAATATGCCACTGGGCCTAATTTAATCCAAGTGCGATGTTCTTGCCATATCCCAATTTAAAAAACAAAAGAACAAAAGATTAAAACTTTGATGATTTCTGGATGATGTCAGCAAAAGTATCAGTGAGTCTTAGATGTAAATGGTAAAGTAACAATTTAGTTAAAGATTGAAAGATGAGAGTTCCATGCATAGATATCAAACAGACAAAAAAGTGTTCACATAAAGTAATAAAAGCACTGATAAAACTTCAGATGAAGGCTCTATTATCTTCGTGGTGGGAAGAGCTTGAATCCTGATAGACTCGACATTTTTAAATGATGTTAGCGCTTTTTTTTTAAAGCTTAAAAAAAAAAAAAAAAAAAGTGAACTTCCCAGAAAGACAGACTAGAAGCTGTCTTCATGTGACATGTAAAGATAAGATTGTGAAGACAGAAGGAGAGGAAGAGCTTTGGAAACCCACACAGGAGGGTTAGAACAGCAAGACTGCAGAGAACTTTCCAGGAGAAGGGCAGCAGAACACAGCTGGGGAGTTGGAGGGATCAGAGACCTCACCAGAGAGGGAAGCCAGGCAGTCTGCCCACAGGACAGGCCCACGGCCCTCACAAGCTTCCAACCAGCTGCAGGTCATGCTGGGCCATGGATTGCTCCAGAGGAGTCGCTCAGCAATGGAGTATCCCTCAGCTCTGACTAACTGACCCTGGGCCATCTTGAATGAGACTCCACTCTTCAAAACTGAGCTCTCCTTGGCAGTTGGGGACAGGAAAACACACACACACACACACACAGAGAGAGAGAGAGAGAGAGAGAGAGAGAGAGAGAGCATGGAGTTAACCTGCCATAGCCCCATGGGGAGAATCAGCCCTGCGAGACAGTTGAGGAGAATTAGGCGACCTGACCTAGACAAGCGGAAAGGTGTAGGCAGCATGCAGCTCTGCACAGGCCCTGAAGTGTGTAGGCAAAGCTAGTGTCTCCTGACAGTTTGAAGAATAACTCGTCTGAGGTCAGCAGGTGGGTCAAACCTTGGGGCTACCTATCTGAGATGGGGTTTACCTTTACAGTAGTGGATCACCTGACACACATCCTTGCTTGGTAGGTTTTAAAATTGTGATGACAGGTCTACCTATCGTCTTTTTAAAGGGTTTCGTTCCTCCCTTCCCAGTGCGCACGGGGGTCGGGGTAGCACTCTGGAGAATATGAACTCTGGGGTCTCAGGATGAGAGACTCTGCCAGTATTGCAGGATATTTGATCCCATTGTGAACCCCAAGATTATGAACTGTAAAGACTTGTTTCTAGTTGTGGAACGGCTCACCCCTAACACACGCCTTTAATCCAAAAGCTTTCTGTAAACAGGATTAAGTAAAGTTAACCCTAGGTCAAAGGGTGAAGCAAGAAACCAGCTGAAGGAATTAAACAGAAAGGAGGGACTTTGAGTTGAAGGGCATTTAAGATAGTGTGGAGAAGGAGCTTTTTGGCTTTTGGTTTTTGTTTGTTTTTTTTTTTTTCCTTCTGGGATATTAACTGAGTAGGAGGGTCAGCTGGGTGCTTCCTCTGTCTCTCTGAGCTAGTAAGTTTTCACCCCAGCCTTCATGATATTCTTACCCTCTCCATGTGGGTTTTATTTCAGGGAGGCGAAGGTGGCTCAACATATGAAAATCAACAAATATAATATTGGCCACAAATAGTCCTAAAGGCAGAAATCACATGGTCATTTCAATAGATGCTTAAAAAGTCTAGCACCTATTTGTGACAAGCCTCAACAAATGGTGCTAAGAAAACTTATATAAAAGAATGAAACTAAATGCATAGTTCTTATCTTGCACAAATACTAATTCCAAATGGCTTACATACCTTAAGGTGGGACCTGAACTCTGAAACTGAGAAAAAACGCACAGACCTTCGAGAGAAAGGTGTAGAGGAATTTTAATTCAGAATTTGGTTGTTCTGGCAGGAGATAACATCCAAAGACCTTCTAGGTCTGTGTGATCCAGACAGACACATCTTTAATCCCAGGAGATAGAGGGAAGCAGATCACTGAGGTTTAGTCAGTTCTGTTCAGTCTGTTCTGTTGAGTCAATGAGTTGTCTGGCAGTGTAATGAAGCTGAGTTCAGGGCAGTTCAGTTTATGAAATTCAGAGGCAGCTTTTACCTGGAGAGTTTTACAGAGAGAGGTTGAAAAGAGAACAAACCATACACAGGTGGAGGCTGAAGGAACCAGAATATTAGAACAGATTATTAGCATTTGTTTGAGGCCAAGCAGAGTTATTCAGTAAGAAACTGAATAAGAAAGCCAGATTGAATCAGTCAAACTTGGAGAGGAGTTTAAGCCAGAACATCTGAGTTGAACCAGCCAGCCAGAGTTCAGAAGGTATAAAGAATGAGCTTATTCAGCCCCAAGTCTTAAAGGCTGAAAATATTCTAGGCCTAGATTATAGTGTAGGGAGGCTAGAATTTTCCAGAAATAGGGCTAGGTTAGCAAATGGAGGCAGTAAGTATCCAAGACAATAAAAGTCTCAGACAAATAAAAGTAACTTTAACAGAGAGGCATATGAGAGACATTCAGGAAAGGATTCTAATAGCACAGGAAATAACTATAAGAATTGACAAATAGAATGATATGGAATATAAAAATATATGGCAAACTGGGTGAAGTGGTATAATATCAGCACTTGGGGAAGGCAGAGGCAGGCAGATTGTGAGTTCAAGGCCACCCTGGTCTACAGAGCAAGTACACTTTGTCTCAGAAACAAAACAAAAAGGTAAAAATAGCAAAGTTTAAAAATAGGAGAGTAGGGCCTAGAGGCGACTTGGTGATTAAGAGCATTTGCAACTTTTACAGAGGACCCTAACACCTACACGGTGGCTCACAGCTGCCTGTAATCCAGGGGAACTTCTGGCCTCTGTAAGCACCACACACACACATTATGTAGTCAAATATAATGTGTCAAACACTCATATATATATATATATATATATATTTAAAAACACAAGACAACTTTTAAAAACCTCATCCAGTTAATAAATGGGCTAATGAACCAAAGAGACAGCTCTAAAAGTTGGCAGTGTTGAGCATAGGTGGTTAGAAGGTAAAGGTGACAAGACACTGTGGGTAGAAAGGTTTATATAGGGACGGAAAAGGGGTCAGAGATTAGGGATGCGGAGGAAGGTAAATTAAAATGAAAAAAGTATAGAAAAAGCTATATAGAAGCCTACTATTTTGTCAGCTAATTTAAAATTTAAAGAAGTTTGCACACACCTTAACATTAGCAGCTGGCATACAGAGGTAGCCCCTGAGACTTTAAGGCTAGCTAGCACTACATTGTGAGACACTGTCAAACAAAAAACAAAACAAAACAAAAACAGAGTTTAAAGAGATTTACCCTGCTGTGTGAAGCCTCGAGCTATTAAGCAAAATTCTCAGGCCCAAATACCTCCTTGTGAGTTTTGGGTCCATGAAATCCCTACAGTCCCTGAGGCAATACAGACTGTAAACAGTCTTTCTGGTTGCCAACTGGTCTTAAGGGCTAAGGCATCATCAGTGGCAACACCAAATACCACACACTTGGCTTGCAAGATACAGAGAAGTCAAGCTGGATCCAGGCTGGAAGCTAGCTTCATAGTTTGGAAGATGGTACGTGGGAAGGTGCTGTGGATACTGCTGGGGAGATAAGTCATCAATGGTCTGACCCAGGACACTACTCTATACACCTGCCAGCCAAAATATACCTACAGATGCAATAATGGCAGCACTGTTACTGAGGTAACCAACCGCATCCTGATTGCGTTTTAACTCCCATCCACAGGAGGGACTCTATACTTATTATAAGAAGCCAAGTCAAAGCCCATAGCTGAGGAGCTGTCAAGCTCTAAATGCATTGTCGTACAATAGATTGGTGCTGCTGTCAGCCTTGGTTGGAGAAGTACTGTTTACCCTAAACCACAGTTTTCTTGCTCAGTGTTCTATTGCTATGAAGAGACAATATGACCACAGCAACTTTTATAAAGAAAAGCATTTAATTGGGGCTGGCTTACAGTTCAGAGGGTTAGTCCATTAGCATAACAGGGGAAGCACAGTGCTGGCCGACGTGGTGCTGAAGAAGTAGCTGAGAGTTAGACATCTCAGCTGGAAGCAGGCTGGGAAAAACACTGGGCCTGGTTTGAACCTTTGAAAACTAAAAGCACACGTCCTCCAGCAAGGCCACACCTCCTAAAAATCCCTGTCAAGTAATGCCACTCCGTAATGACCAAGCATGCAAATCTATGAACCCATGGGAGCATTCCTGTTCAAACTACCATAACAGTTAATGCAAAGACTCATAACTGGGGGCTGGGGAGATGGCTTGGTGATTGGACCACAGGATGCTCTTCCAGAGGACCTGGGTTCAATTCCCAGCACCCACAGGTGGCTCACAACTGTCTGTGACTCCAGTTCTAGGGGATCTGACATCCTCACACAGATATACATGTAGGCAAAGCACCAATTTATGTTAAAATATAAAAATAAATAAATTTTAAAAAGACTCAGAGCAGGGCAGAGTGCTGAGAACAAATGAGTTCAGTGCTCAGACCTGAATAAAGACACCTGTGTCAGCCCTCCAAGGCTCAGCTAACATTACAGATGAGTGAGAGGGGAAAATGCTAAGGACTTGAGGATGAGGGAAAGTGCTGTGAAGTGCTGTCTTCTGGACGTGATATGGCTGTTCCACTCGTGAACTCACAGCGGCAGTAACATGCACAGCTCTGGACCCATCGACATCCCATCCTGGCTAGGAGAGGGGTCATAAGGCTTCACCCTTCCCAGAGAAGCTATGGGCAGCTAAAGTGTGCAGCAGGAAGGGAAGTCCCATTCCGCACTGAGGCAACCACCAGGACAGGGCTTTCACACAAATATCCTCCACCTATGCTCCAGCAAACATCCATAATTAAATGTCACAAAATATGAGGGAGGGATGACAGGTGAAATTGGGGAGACTTTGATCAAAGAACATTGACCATGTATATAACTGTGAAAGAATTTTTAAAAATTAGAGAACAACACAAAGATACATAAATGGACAATAAATAGTTGGGAAAGTTTACGATATTCTGAAATACCCAGAAAATGTGAATTAACGGAGCTTTGAAATCCCAGCTCATTCCAACCAGAATTGCTATCATCAAGACAAGCAATAAATTCCAATGACTAGCTTGTGTCTATCATCCTGGCACTGGAGAAGCCGAGACAAAATGAATTTTGCAAGCATGACGCCAGTCTAAGCTACAGAGTAAGGACTCATCTTAAAAAAAAAAAAAAACAACATATGCCAGGCCAGCAAGAGGGCTCCTCAGAAAGGAGCACTTGCTGCCAAGTGTGACCATCTGAGTTCAAGCCCCAGGATTTCATGATAAAGGAAAAAAGCAGACTCCCACAAGTTGTCCTCTGACCTCCACTCCCCCCCTGCCGCATGTTCATGCTACCCACACACACAATAACCACCACCAATAACTAAATATAATATAAATTAAAAAAAAAAAACATTATGTTACTTACAAAAAGGCATCAGTGAGGATGCAGAGCTATGTACATTTGTCCAACCTAGCTTTTTACTTCTGATGATTCAAAATGGCATCTAAGAGGTACAGCTCAATGTGAGAGGACCCGCCTAGCACAGGCAAGGCCCCAGGTTCCTCAGCACCAAAGCAACTGATTCAAATATGTGCTTTTCTCTTGCTGTGGTGGTGCATGCCTGTAATCTCAGCACTTCAGAGGTGGAGACAGGAAGATCAAGAGTTCAAAGTAGCCTCAGTTATGTAATGAGTTTGAGGCCAGCCTGGGCTATAAGAGAACCTAGCTCTAAAAAGCAGAAGTAAATAAGCCTTAAAGGAGGGGCAGTAGTTTAGCGGTAGACCACTTCCATAGCATGTGGGCATCTGCAGGTCAATCCTCACTACCGAAAAACAAAACCTAAGAGCCACCAACACTCCTAACTGGCCATTGTCCCTCATCCCCCATTTTTTTTTAATTCTGTTGTAAGTCTAAAGTTTACAGTTGGGAAATAGAAATGATGGTGTAGCCTGCTTTCCTTTAGTAATATAACTTTAAAGTAAAAGAATCTAATCTTCCAGCCTTTTGAATTTAAATAAGAAACCCATTTTGACTGACATTTTGCAAACAAGGCACGGTGGATGTGGGCATTTGGCTTCACAAGGTGAAAAACCTCCACAGATGAAATCATGATGTTTAAACCAAAGGAATATTGGCATGTTCAAGAGTTCTTAATTCAAATTTTAGCATTTGTCCTTAGACAAGTTATGATACCTTTTTAAACATTTTACTTGTACAATAAATATAATTAGGTAAATGTCCTGGTTAGTTTTTTTTGTCTATTTGATAGAAGCCAGAGTTATCTGAGAAGAGAAACCTCAATGGAGAAAATGACTCATCAGATTGCCTGTAGGCTAATCTAGGGCATTTTCATGATGAATATATGATGTGGGAGGGTTCAGCTCACTAAGGGGGTACTGTCCCTGGGCAAGGAGTGCTTGGTGGTATAAAAAAGCAGGTTAAGGGGCTACAGACATGGCTCACCAGTTAAGAGCAGTGGTTGCTCTTCCAGAGGACCCAGGTTCAATTCCCACTCACATGGCAGCTCACACCTGTCTATAACTGTAGTTCCAGGAAATCCAACACCCTCACACAGACATATATGCAGGCAAACTACCAAGGCACAAAAACATGGAAGGAAGGAAGGAAGGAAGGAAGGAAGGAAGGAAGGAAGGAAGGAAGGAAGGAAGCTGAGCAAGCCATTGAAAGAAAGCCAGTAAGCAGAGTTGTTCTGCTTCAGTTCTTGCCTTGGCTTTCCTCAAAAATGGACTAAGATCAGGATTTGTTTGGCAAATAAACCCTTTCCTTCCCAAGTGGCTTTTGGTCATGGTGTTTATTGCAGCAATAGAAAGCAAACTAAGACAACAACATACCTCAAACCACTGAAGAGATAATGAGATAAATGGTGTAAGGTCCCTCCTTGCACACTCACTATAGTCTTTAAATGGCAGCCCTTGTTATCAGCTGGCCACAGGCCTTGAATAGGGCTATCTGGTAGAGAAGGTGCTGGTTCCCCTCCTATGGATTCTTACCCTTAAAGTACATGGGACGCCTTTGTAGGTCACAATGGGAACCAACCCACGCCTTCTCCCGAGGCAGATAGGCATTATGCTTATTTAGTTCCTGGAAATTTACTTTAATGGGCTTGATAGAAGTCCAAATCCTGGCATTCTCGCCATGACCTCTTCCCTCAAAAAAACAGTAAACCCAACTCTCAGCTGGCTTGGCTAGAGATAAAAATAAAAAGTCACTTCCACAAGTGTGATATTAATTAGTACCAGGAAAGTGTTTTAGAAATGTGAAAATATGGTTACATTCATAAAGGGTGAAACATAAATGTTAAAATTGTTGGGGTTTTTATCACACAGCAGAGGGAATGTAAGTATTTTAGTCTTTTTTTTCTACAGGAAAACATTAGATGGTGGTGGTGATGATATTTAGCTCTCAGAGGCAGGCTCATGAGTAGCAGAGCTAAGAGCCTTGGAAAAGGGGATGATTCTTGAAACTTGAACTAGGACAGCACAAAGAAACCAGGATCTTCTGGGGCTACATTCTCTGAGATCTCTTCAGTGGAAGAGCATTTGCCTTCAGCTCCCTTGGGCAACAGATGGACGTAATCCCGTGGTTGTGAGGAAACTGCAGCATTTGGGGTGTGGTGACTGATTTTTCCTGAGTTTGTAATGGAAATTAATGAAAGAGCCAAAATTAGTAGTCTCGAATTCCTGCCCACTCTCTTTGCTCCAATAAACCTACTTCATTCCAACCAGCCTCACTTCACCATTTCCTGTTTGGTCTCTATAGGATTAAGCCTCTCTATATTGTTTTTACTTTTGTCTGACTTCCCAAAGATGAGTATTTATCAAAGTTCTCTTCCAAAAGCTCTGCCAGACACCTACCACTGGGGACTTTACATAAGGAACAGGCGACATCCAACTCTGGTGGATTAGTCTGAGTGAGACAGTTGCCTCTACAAAGGAACCAGTGAGGATGAAAAGGCTGAAAAGAAGACCCTGAATGACAAGGATGGAATCACTGAAGAGAGGAAAGCAAAATCTCAGAAATGCTATGTGGTGTTTTAAATGAGAATGGCCCTCTTAGTCTCATATGTTTTAATATTTGGTCTCCAGTTTTTAGAGGAATTTTAACCCAGCAACATGCCTGCTCTGACAAGTGATCACATCCAAAGACATTCCTGGGTCTACATGATCCAGCTGGAATACGGACATTCTCTGGATTATAGTATGATCTGGCCAAAATGCAGGAAAGCCTTTAGAACACACCTTTAATCCCAAACAATAAAGGTAAGGTTAGTTTATAGAAGGAAGGAGCCATGTTTGAAAGTGATGTCTAATTGAAGGACAGACAAAGTGAAAAACAGCGATAAATTAGACAGAATGAGTCAGAAATAGGATACACCCAACTCTCATCAAAAGGACAGAGAAGAGAAGTTACTTAAGAGCAGCTCAGGAGAGAGAGAGAGACAGAGAGAGAGACACACACACAGAGACAGATTGAAGAGTTGTTTGTTTTACCAAGAAGTTTTTTTTTCTTTTTTTTAAAACTGGGACAGTTTTACAGAGACAGGCTGCTGAGGGAATAAGCTAGACACAGGTGAGGACAGAACATGCCAGAGAATGAGAAGGAGCAAGAAGATTAAAACATATTGCCAGAATTAGTTTGAGGCCAGGCAGAGCAATTCAGTCAGAAGTGAGAGAATCCAGTTTGAATCAGTCGGCTTGGAGAGGAGTTTGGGCTACCACAGTTGAGTTGAACTAGCAAGATGGGTCAGAAAAAGCTAAACAGCTTTGGGAATGGTTCTCATTTCATCCCCTCATCTGAGGAAATAAAAACAAGTACACCAGATGGTAAAGCTGTTTGGGAAAGATTAGGTTTAGTCTTGTTGAAGATAGTATGTCACTGAGGAGAGTATGAGGTGGGACAGGATTTAAGGTTTCAAATTACACATTATTCCCAATGTACCTCTCTGTGTTTTGCTGTTTCTGCCACCAAACCTTTGCTCTACCACAAGGAACTCTAACCCTAGGAAACTATAATCCCCAATTAAATGCTTTCACTGATCATGCTGTTTTATCATACTACTGAAAAAAGTAACTTGGACACATGATTGAGAACAGAGATAGAGACCAGAGATTCAAGTTGCAGAGCCTTTTTTTTTTTTTTTTTTTTTTTTGCTTGCTGATGCTGAACAGAAGGTAGATAGCTTTGATGAAGATAATAGTGATAGTTGATGGTGGTGAGGTGGTGATTGTTAAGATGGTGGTGATGATGATGTAATATAATGGTGATATAATGGTGGTGATGGTGATGATGGTTATGGTAGTGATGAAGATGATGGTGATGATGATAGCACAATGGTGCTATCTTGGGGGGAAAGGTATGGACTAAAGGACTCTCTAAGAGCAGTTCTGCTTCTACGTGCAGAGTGAGACTCTGGAAAGTTGACGCAGATGCAAGGATATTGTTCAAATGCAAATTTTACCTTGTATACCTAGACGGAGCTTAAGTAAACGTTTTTTGTGAAGCCAGTATGTACTCATGTGCATGTTCACATAGTGGCCAAAGGTCAATGTTATATGCATTCTTCAGTAACTGTCTATTTTACTTTTTGAGATTGCCTCTCTCGTTGAACTCTGGGCATACTGATTGGCTAGATTAACTGTCCAAATGAGTTTCAGAGATTTGCCTGTTTCTGCAACTACATCATCGTGATTGACAAGAGCTCTTTATGTAGGTGCTAGAGATTAACGTTTAATTCCTCATGTCTGTGCTTGCAGGAGCTTTACTGAGCGAGACAGACACATCTTCATTTAGTCTGCATTTCCAACAGAGGATGCTATTGCTGCTTGTCAGTGGGCCACTTTAGTATAGGCCTCTAGACCCACATTTTAAAAGGAGATGTAGACAGAGCAAGTTCCAGTCCAGCCAGCCTGGGCTAAATGGTAAGATCCTATCTCAAAAAATAAAGCAAGAAGCCCAATGAGATCCTGTATCAAATGATGAAGAAAGAAAGAGTGAAAGAGAGAGCCACATGCATAATTGAAGTCTTTCTTGCTGTAATATACTTCATTTAAGGCAACATATCCAGGGTCTTGTTAAGAGTTCATGCTCCTCTTTTAGAGAACATGAACTCAGTTCCCAGCACCCACATGTCAGTTCACAGCTGTCTGTAAGTCTAGTTTCCAAGTGATCTGACACTCTTCTCTGACTGCATACATTTAATGACATGCTGGCAAAACAGTCGAAGCCTAATAGTAAAAGAAGTCTTTAAAAGCATACCTAAGAGGTAGTCGTGGCAGATGCCTTTTATCCCAGCACATGAGAAGCTGACACAGGTGGATCTCTGTGAGTTCGAGGCCAGTCTGATCTACAGAGTGAGTTCCACGAAAGCCAGGGCTACACACAAAGAAACCCTGTCTGAAAACAACTAAAAGAGAGAAAAAAATCCTACGTAACATAGTGTACATTTATTATGTAATTAATGTAAGACTCTTGGCACCCCCTCCCCCTTCACCTCTACTAAATCTGTGAAATCTGATATTTATTTCACAATTACAAAACTTCTCAGTTTGGACCATCTCTAAGTGGTGAAGGCTGATGACTTCTGTACTGAGTATGCAGGTCAAGACGACCTCAGCAAAAATTAGAGATATAGCAATGACAAGCAAGAAGGACCTGACTCATGAAAGGACAGAGTTATTCTGAACTCTAAAGAAAGACACTTGAGGGCCTCCATCCCTATGCTGAGAACAGAGAGAGGAGAGGCAATCAGGGATGCAATGGCTTTCTAGGAGAGGGCCTCCTACCCTGTCTCACAGGCAAATCTGTCTTCTGGCCTTTGTCTTGGGGCTTTCTGCATATTACAAGACTAGCACAGGCACAGTAGAGAGAGAAAATAACTAAGCGCTTTGTTTCCCACGCCTACCATATAGAGAAGCCCACTGTCCTTCACTGATCTCTGCTGCCTTATTTCTTTCGGAATACCTGGAAACTAAGACTGGGTTATGAACTTGAGTGGCTGCCTCCAGAGAGCTGTAGGCAAGCCAAGAACAACTGTCCCCTTCAACCCTAGACCCCTCAGGCATGATCCACAGAGACCCCGGAACGTGAGGAGTTTTGTTATTTACCAGGTTTCTCTGTAGACAAGGGTAGACTGAGATTGCTATGATTACATTTCTAGAGGGTTTTTAAAAGCTTTTTATTATTTGAAGAAAATATGAGGGTCTCTGCAACATTCATGACAAGCAGAGTAACGGCCCACAGGAGGCAAGAAGGCAGTTAGGTTCAACACTAATGAATAGCCAGTATTGGTTCAAACTTCTGAATAGCTAATGTTGGTGCAAACCTCAGGAGTCTGGCCTCAAGAGGCTTATTTTTTACATATTTAAGCACAGCACAATTTGGTGAAAATTTTTTGGTGCTAACTAACTCAGTTCTGTATGCACAATCAAACCTGAGACATGACTACATCAAAACTTTTTATAAAGTACATGTGAAATCCTCCATAAAGATGGTCACTGTAAACTGACTAGTTATGATAGCTTCTAACACAATAGGTTCTATAAAAGTCTCTGGTGGCTTCCTCAGACAACTAGGAATAGCGCTTCCTCAAGATCCAGCCATACCGCTCCTACGCGTATACCCAAAAGAGGCTCAAATACACAATAACGACATTTTCTCAACCATTTTGTATCAGCTTTATTTGTAATAGCCAGAACCTGGAAACAACCCAGATGCCCCTCAGTGGAGGAATGGGTGCACAAATTGTGGTACATCTACACAATGGAGTATTACTCTGCAATGAAAAACAAGGAAATCATGAAATTTGCAGGTAAATGGTAGGAACTGGAAAAGATCATCCTGAGTGAGCTATCCCAGCAGCAGAGGAATGCACATGGTATATACTCACTCATATAGACATATAATGTAGGATAAAACTACTAAAATCTGTACACCTAAAAAAATTAATCAAGAGGGAGGACTCTTGCTAACATGCTCAATTCCTATCCAGAAAGGCAAAGAAGATGGACATCAGAAAAGGAGAAAAGAGGGAACAAGTCAGGAGCCTGACACAGAGGACCTCTGAAAGGCTCTGCCCTGCAGACTATCAAAGCAGATGCTGAGAATTATGGGCAACCTTTGGGCAGAGTGCAGGGAATCTTAGGAAAGAAGTGGGAAACAGTAAGGTGTGGAGAAGACAAGAACTCCACAAGGAGAGCAACCGAAAAATCTGAGCACAGGGGTCTTTCCTGAGACTGATAATCCAACCAAGGACTATGCATGGAGATAACCTAAGACCCCTGCACAGATGTAGCCCATGGCAGTTCAGTATCCAAGTGGGTTCCATTGTAATAGGAAGAGGGACTGTCTCTGACTTGAACTGATTGGCCTGTTCTTTAATTACCTCCCCGTGAGGGGGAAGCAGCATTACTAGGCCACAGAAGAAGACAGTGCAGCCACTCCTGATGAGACCTAATTGACTAGGATCAGAAGGAAGGAAAAGAAGACCTCCCCTATCAGTGGACTTGGGGAGAGGCATGCATGCAGAGTGTGGAGGAAGGGAAGTATTAGGAGGGGGAACCACAGGGGATATACAAAGTGAATAAAGTGTAATTAATAAAGAATTAAAAAGAAAAAGGAAAAAAAAATCTGTGGTGGAGGATCCAGTGTGATCTCAGCTGCACAGATGGCACAGAGGTCACCAGCTATTAACCACAGTCACTGGGCAGGTAACAGGTTATGCATCTCTCCCTTTGAAGGGACAATCCCGCCTGTTTAACATTCCTGGTTCCCCTAGAGCTTATCTAGGAACACAAGAACCTCAGTGCCTCCCACAGACTGGGAAAACGACTCAGCACCAAGAGCACAGCTGCACAGGGTGAGGAGCTGAGTTCAAACTCATAGCTCCTGCGTAAAAAGCCAGCACTGTGGGAGCCAGAGAACGGAAGGTCCTCGGGGTCTACTGGCCACAGGCCTAGCTCCCGGTTCAACGCGAGACCGTTTCAAGAAAATTATTCTATAATTATTTTACTTTATATGTGTGGGTGTTTTTCCTGTGTGTATGTTTTGTGCATTTGTGCAATGCCCTTGGAAGCCCGAAGAGGGCGTTGGATCCCCTACAATTGGAGTTATAGACTATCATGGAGTTATAATCTATCATATAGGTGCTGAGAATCAAGTCTGAGTCCTGTGGCAGAGTAGTCAGTACTCTCAACTGTTGAGCCTACATATATGTATGTATATATATTATATATGTATGTATATACTTATATATATTGTGAGAATATATATATATATGAGAATAAGGCAGAATGACAGAGCAGAGTACCTGATGTCCCCTCTGGCCTTGGCCCATGTATGAACATGCACACCTGGACATACACTTTGGTATAAACCATACACACACATTCACACAGAAATATATGTATGAGCTCACAGCACATGGGAGTCTGATGCAGGAGGATTACCATGAGTTTGAGGGCAGCCTCAACTCCATAGTGAGTTCTTAGTAAGGCCAACCTAGGTCAGTGTCAGAGCTTGTTTCATAAAACAAAGGAAAAGAAAAACAAACGAGTGTTTGCGTTTGTATGTGTGTGTGGTGTGAGTATGCTTGTGTGTGTGCGTTTCTGCGTGAATATGTGCGTATGGTGTGTGTTTGTATGTGTATGTATGGTGTGAGTGTGTTTGTGTACACATGTGTGTATGATGTGCATGTGTTTGTGTGTGTGTGTTGGCTAGGTGGTGACCACTTATAATCTCAGTACTCAGGAGTTTGGGGCCAGCCTGGGCTGCAGAATAGCCTGCCTCAAACAAACAAAAAAGACAACTCTGCACAAAAAGATAGAGAGGTCTGTTCCTTCTCCTTCATGCCGCTGCTGTGTTTCCTAGAGAGACGGGTTTGCTTGGACTGTTTGTGCCTCTTTCCATATTTGGCTGGCTGTTTTACCCACTCTTACATACCTTGGATTTCCTGCAAACTGACATTTCCTACTAGAGAAATGACAAGATCCACAATCCCGGAGACTCTAATTAGGAAGGGGGCTTTCGACTCTTTAACCCGGGCCCCGTAACAACCCTGAGCCTTGATAATCACATGCCTAGTTCTCCCTGAACTTTAGACTGTCTTAGCCCGGACTGTACTCAGTGATCACAAATATTAAAAGCTTCTGGGAGGTTCAGGTCAGCAGCAAGGGTAGAGAAGAGCTGGGCTGGACAAGCCCTGACTTGTAATGGACAAGTGTTTCATCAGAATCCAAGACCAGCCTTCGTGAATGACCCCCTGGCCATTCTGCCCATAATATACTTCCATTCCAGGGTAAAACCTAGAAGCTTACAAGTTTTGCTTGCAAAATAATTTTTATTTCTCTTTTAGAATTTTTCATGCATAGCACCTTGCTGAGAATTAGTCACTTAGGAATATTTGGGGGGTGGGGGTGGGGGAAAGCAAGCAAGCAAGCAAACAAACAAATCCACTCCTGTTCCTCCTCCAGGGAAGCTGATAGGATTACTTGGGGTGTGTCCTGGGGTCCTAGGTTTTAGCTTTCCCCGTGATCCAATACACAGCAAGGAGCAGCATCCACAGAAGTGCCTTTCCATCACGAGCATATGCAACGTCCTCAGATTGTGTTAAGATGCAGCTTCCGAACTGGCAGGTCTGGACAGATCCAGGTTCTGCAGCCTGCTGGGAGCAACAGTTGGGTAGCAAGAGTGTGGATGGTTACTGCTCTGGAGAGCTACTTGGAATTCTGCTTCTGCAACTTTCCAGCCCTGTGGCTTTCCACGAGCCACTTCTGCCCTCTGAACCTTTTCCTCATCTCTGAAGCAGTAAGAATAAGAACACCTCGCTTTAGCCATGCCCCATGCCCAGTGTTCAGTAAATAGTGTCTGCAGATGTGAGCAGCCGGGGTAGCCGAGTTGGAAGCTAGGTCCCTTGAAGTCGTTTCCCATTGATGCCAGATCATTTCCAAGAAGTCTGTTTGGCCTTCTAGCTGATCCTTGCTGTAACCAGGAGTTCAGGGCATTTCGATAAGTATTCTGGGCCCAACATCCCGATCGCTCTGCGGCTGTCAGAGTCTGCTTAGCGAAGCAGAATTGGAGGTTATCCGTGACCTGCGCTGTCTCTCCACTGCTCATCCTCATTACCTCTGATCGCAATCCCACCCACTTTGCCTCTCCCCGGCACTCTGGATTAATGGCCTTTATGTCGTCATAAATCACAGCAAGCACCTCGTGTTTCTGTGACTGCTTTGAAATAAAAACCTCTCCTTTCTCATCATCTGCATAGCTTGCCCTCACGTCTGAATCCTGGCAAGTTCTCAAGCCCCAGCTTTTCAACGCTCAGAACACACACTAAAAAAGTACCCATATCTTCGAACTACGTGTTCCTTCAAATCCTTTATTGTTAACCAGATAGGACCCCTGGAAGTTTGAATATCACATGACTATAAACGTCATTAAAACGAAAACAAAACCTTTCCAAATAAGAAAAAGTTTTATACTTATTTTCTTAAGCTGGGAAAAAAAATGTTTGCCTTGGGGTACACTGTGGTTGTGAGTGAGCCTCATCAGAAACAGATGAACGCGCTTGTGTCTCCGCACAATGTCAGGGTGAACTATTGCACAAGTCCCAGAGGTACAGTGATTTCAGTGGCAACAACTTAGCAATTACTCCAGCTTTCTCTAATAGCTGGCCAAAACAAAAACGGTTCTTCCATACCAGTCTTCAGTGCTGACAGTAAGTCTCAGAGCAGACCTTATACAGTACAAGGCAAGTGGACCTACATATGTACATACGTAGGCTAAAGAATGGCTGTAGAAGAGCAAAGAGGTCGAAGCACAGTTCAGGGAATTCCAAGGAGGCCCGGCTGTGTGGTAGAAGCCGAGTCAACAGGAATGGGCTGGAGGTCCGTTGCAGAAGTGGGTGCAGAGTCGGGCTGGATCACACATTTGAACAGAGCTACAGAGCTGAGCCCAGTCTTGGAAGGGAGGTGCAGAACCACAGAGACTGCGGAGGCAAAGGGGAGGACCAGGCCCAGGCAAATGAAGGGGTAGACTGATGGATGACAGGTCCAGACAGACGGCATCAGCAGTCAAGCTGAAATTCCTACGGAGGTTGGGAGTTCTTTGCCGTCAGTCCTCAGAATCAGAGATTTGCCTGTCTCTGCCTTCTAAGTGCTGGGATTAAAGGTTTGTATCACCCTGGTTTCCCTGACATAATTTTAACATGCTATGTGTTCCTGCAGTCCCACATACTTGGTACATGTGTAGCTGGCAACTTTTCTACGTTTAGGAATAAGTCTTTTATGAGTCTGTTCTCCAAGTGGGGTGCCAAACAGATGACTTCACTCTCATATCCAAGGTGCAAAAATGTCTTCCATCCTCAAAATAGATTCAGAGGCTGGTCCTGTGTAGGCAAGATAGCTGTTGTTAGAAAGAAAGAAAGAAAGAAAGAAAGAAAGAAAGAAAGAAGGAAGGAAGGAAGGAAGGAAGGAAGGAAGGAAGGAAGGAAGGAAGGAAGGGAAAAGAAAGAAAGAAAGAAAGAAAGAAAGAAAGAAAGAAAGAAAGAAAGAAAGAAAGAAAGAAAGAGAATTAAAGAAAGGAAAAAAAGAAAGAAAGAAAGATCCCAACTGTTCTAGTTTATCAATAGTCTCAGGAGCCAGATGCTGGGGTGAAAACCTGCTAGCTCAGAGAAGCAGGGAAAACACCCAGCTGACCTTCCTTCTCAGCTCAGGTCCAGATGGAAAAAACCCAAAAGGCTCACTATCTCAGGTGACGTCCCAGGAGGAAAAGGCCAAAAAAACCAAGGCCTAATGCATGCTAGCTCAAAGCCTAAGAGGCCCAAAGAGCCAAAGCTAAAAAGCCCCTTCTTCTCCACTCAAAGTCCCTCCTAGTCTTTAATTCCTGTCAGCTGGTTTCTTGCTCTGCCTCTTGACCTAAGGCTAACTTTATTAAATCCTGTGTACAGAAAGCTCTTAGATTAAAGGTGTGTATTAGGGCTTAACCAAACCAAACAATAAACAGGGTTTACAGTTCACAATTTTGAGGTTCACAAATATCCTGCAACAGATGGCTCTGTGGGTAAAGGTACTTGTACAATCTGTAATCTGAGTCCAAACCCAAGAATCTAAAGGTAGAAGGAGACCTCTGACTCTACCAAGTTGTCTTCTGACTTCCATGTGTGTACCATGGCACACATGTATATATACACACATACACACCATTAATAGATTTCTTTCTTTTAAGTTGCTTTTAAAGTAAAATCTTTCAGGATAGGCACGTGTCTATATACTAAAATCCAAACATGTCTAACACAGTATGGAGTAGCTTGATATTAGTCTATTTCCTGATCTCAACATCTCAATCCCAGCCCTTGGGAAGTAGAGACAGGAAGATCATGAAGTCAGAGCTAATCTTGTCTTCCTAAAGAGTTTGGGTCAGCATGGGCTACGTGAGACCTGTCTGGAAAGGAAAGAAAGAGGGAGAGAGAGAGAGAGAGAGAGAGAGAGAGAGAGAGAGAGAGAGAGAGAGAGGAGAGAGAGAAGAAAGAAAAGAAAAAAAGAAGAGAAAAGAGAAGAGAGAAGAAAAGAAAAGAAAAGAAAAGAAAAGAAAAGAAAAAAGGAGAAAATTTGCAGTGCCTGACAGTCTTGGTGGTGGTTAACAGCTCCCAGGGGAAACTTATCACCACTGTTGGTACTTTTTCATTTCAATAGAGGTCTCATATCTAAGTTACTTTTTATGTTTGTTTCTTCCCAGTGTTCCCCATTCAAGTGCCTAACTCCTAATTTCAGATTCTTGTTGTCTTCTGAGGGAACAAATAAATTAAAAGACTTTTGTTTGTTTCCCCGCAGAGATGTCCTTATGCTAAGTGGCTGAAAATATGTTTTTGATTCAAATTACAAGAGGAAGGAATTACACAACGTTTCCATGTCAGTGTGTTAAAAGGAACACACAGGGTGGGATGGAGAGATGGCTCAGTGGTTAATCACAAAAACCAGGTGGTGTGACAGGCAGCTGAAGAGTATGTCTCCTCAGAGGTGGAGACAAAGAATCCCCAGAGCAGGACTGGGCGTCTCGACTTGACTGACAATCCCCTCCCCAATGGATGAGGTGGAAGACTGGTTAAGGAAGATTCTTGATGTCAACTTTGTGAACACAGACATACAAACACACACAACACAGTGAGAAAAAAAAGAGACTGTCATTTGATTTAGTGAGCAAGTAGTGTGTCTACTACTGAGTTATGAAACATGATTCTGGGCTATGCTGAAGAAGGAAGTTAGAGGTAAAAACTCAAAGTCTCTGTCCCAGGGGCTGGAAAATCTGGAAGGGAAGGAAACCCACACACATGAACACCTTGGTATGCACACAATGACAAAGACCTTTCTCACAGCCTTCTTGGGTCCTCTGGGAACTTTCCTGGACACAGCACAATAGGACTCATTGTGTCCTGACTCCACTCAGTCCCCTAGGGAGGGCTAAGACCTGTGAAGCCAGAAACCTTATCTGAATATCTCTCCAAAGTCTGGAACACAATGGATGCTGATGAGGGGTGGGAGGGAGAGAGAAAGTGAGAGGAAGGTGGGGTGGGAGGAGGGAGAAAGAGGCCAAACATCAAGGGAGGGGACTGTGAGGGTGAGAAATGGTGCCAGTGCCTGCTGATGCCCCAATGCCTGCTGATGAGGGTGTAATTTAGTCAGACTTCTCCTTGGCCTGATAGGAATTACACTGAGGAAAAGTTCCTGATAAAACTGAGATGGGAGGTCTGACGAGCAAAGCGGTACAAAATTAGCAAGTGAGCTATTGCAAAGGAGAGGGCAGCTCCCCCCCCCCCCCGCCACTCCAGGGGAGTCCCTGGGGGCTGGAGTCCTACCAGCTGGAGCACCAACAGATACAGATGCACCCTGGAGAGCTAGGGACATACCTTCGGCTCACTTTATAATTCTAAAGTGCACACCCAGATGCTATGGCGACACATGACACATGAGACTATGTGTAGAACTGCATGTAACCCCTCTGGAAGCGCTTTTTAAACACCCATAGCAGCTGGTATGAGAATGGGTTTGTGTACTTCAGACCTGTAATCCCAGCATTTGGGAGGCAGAAGCATGAGGAAGCAAGAGCAAACCTGAGGCCAGCCTGGACTGTGTAAGGAGTTCCCAAGCCAGAGGAGGGCTTCACAGTGAGATGTTATATCAAAACAATGGGGAGAGATGAGGAAGGTTTGAGAGTGAGTTTGGTAGTCTCTACTTTCAATCTCCATACTTGAGAGACTGAAGCAGGAGGGTCAGGAATTCAGGCCAGCGTGCATTACATAGCAATAAAAGTATAGGTTATGGAGTCGGCTCAAAACTGTGAGGACCAGAGTTTAAACCCCCACAATCCAGGTGAACGTAGCAGCTCATCTAGAATCCCAGCCCCCCAGGGTACCTGGAAGAAGCTGGCTGGACTAACAAGCAAGAGTCCCCACTTAAACAACTGCAAGGAGAGCCGGCCTGCGGGATGGCTGAGCTGAAAAGTCACCTGCTATTCTGATGCCCTGAGCTTGACCTCCTGGACCCAAATGATGGTTCTCTGGAGGCCGGGAACACAGTGGGTGCTGAGTGGGGAAGGGAGGAAGGTAAAAGGGAGTTTGTTCTCTGACCTCCATTTGCTCCCTCCCTCCACACAAAGAAGTAAATGCAATTTTTAAAATGAAGAGCAAACAAGAAAGATACCCAACATCAACCTCTAGCCTCCGTTTGCACACACACAAATACACATACATACACACAATACACATACACACACACACATAAACACACATACACACAATATACATACATACACATATACACAACACACATACACACATACATACACACACACATATACACGCACACACATACAGACACACATCCAAGAAAAATAAAATACTTTTTAAAAAATGTTCTATGAGAGGACTCACTGCATAACAGCACTTTTATCTGATTTGCTAACCTCACTTTGCTTCCCAGAACCCACATGGTAAGAGAGGAGAACCAGTCAACTCCACACGCACACGGAGGCACACGTGCACTCAGCCACATCTATGAATGCGGGCAACAATTAAAAGGGGACTTTTTTGGACTGCCAGCTCCTGAATAATGACATGGAGACCTTTGATTATCTATGAAATCTTGGACTTAGCCTAGGCTTATTCCCAACGAGCTCTTCGAACTGAAGTTAACCTGTGTTCTGGCGCCTGTCTCAAAGGAATTAGGAAAAGCGTTATGAGGAAAGATAACTGATATTCATTTCTGGCCTCTGTGCATACCCCCCGCTTGTAGAACACCCCCACATAGGTACACACACACACATAAGACTTTTAAAAATGTGGGCAGTGTAGATATGGGTAGCTGTTAAGAGCGCTGGCTACTCTGGCAAAGGACCTGGATTCAGTTCCCAGCACCCACGCGGTGGCTCACAACCATCCAAGCATGGCTGCAGGTCCAGGGGATCTCACAGCCTCTTCCGGCCTCCAGGGACACCAGGCACACTGGGGTGAGGGCAGTGGTTCTCAACCGGTGGGCACTCCTTTCACAGGAGTCGGTCGTGACTCCTTTCACAGGGGTCGGTCGTGACTCCTTTCACAGAGGTCGGTCGTGACTCCTTTCACAGGGGTCAGTCGTGACTCCTTTCACAGGGTTCAGTCGTGACTCCTTTCACAGGGGTCGGTCGTGACTCCTTTCACAGGGATCGGTCGTGACTCCTTTCACAGCGGTCGCTCGCTTAGACTAGCTACATAGCAGATATTTACGTTACGATTTTTCAGAGTAGGAAAATTACAGTTATGAAGTAGCAACAATTTTATGGTTGGGGTCGCCCCAGCATGAGGAACTGTGTTAAGGGGTTCACAGCATTAGAAAGGTTGAGAACCGCTGATTTAGGTGAACATTCATACATGTAAAATAAAAACAAATAAATCTTAAAACCGATAAGGTGAGATGAGGGATGAAGACCCTGAAAACAATCTCTGACCTCTCCATGAGCACAAGCTTGTGCATACACACACACACACACACACACACACACTCACTCACAAACACCCCACAAACGAAATAATTTTTTTGACCCAACAGTCGCTTGTCCCTAGGCCAAGAAACACTGATCTAGGGAGATGGGTAACTGCTGAGACCTTGAGGTGAGGATTAACTAAGTCTGAAGGATGGGCAGTGCCATTAGAAACCCGGAAGGAGCAGAAGGTGAGGGGCAGATGAAGAGGCCAGGCCAGAATCTTTCAGGGGCTTCCTTGAGGGTGGCAATGAGTGTGCCTCATTTAAGAGTCTCCAGAACAATTAACCTGGACCCCACGGTTTGCTTTTTAGGAGGTGAATAAGGCATTTCCTTTAATAGCTTTAAAATAAATAAGTCATTGTATGCATGCAGCTATTCCCAGGTTTCTGCTTTTCCAATAGCAGAGAAAAAATGATTTCAGTACAATTTTCTTCTGAGAGTTTGAAGAAAAGAACTCCCAAACAATCAGGCCCTTCATTCTGAGAATCAACAAAATTGCTGCAACAAAGAGGGTCCTGGAAAATGGAATCTTGTTTAACCTTGTTTAATCCAATTCTCCGGGCTTCTGTCATACATCTCTATGGCTCTTTCGCCTACCTAAATTGCTAATGTGGGAAGAAAGACACCTTCATTACCAGGGACTCAGATGTGATGGATGGTGAAGCAATGATTGATTTGCCGTCAGTGGAAGACTGAGCCACACACGTCAAACCCACAGCAGAGAGAAGCAAGATGAACATGGTCAGGGAGAAGCATGAAGGAGCGAGCTTTGGGAGACTATCTGATGCTCATGCAAATGTACAGTCGATAAACGTATTCACAACCCTTAGTTATCACTCACTCTGTCACGCATGCTATAATACCCTTGAGCTACTACAATTTCATGCAGAAAAATGTGCACGGCGCCACAAGCTAAAAGGGAAAAAGGGAGTAAGGTGAATTGTTGGTTCTAAAGAATTTTCAGCTGCTGGCAAGGTGTCACATAGTCGAGGAAGTACAGCCTAACCCAGGATTAGAGAAACGCAGAGCGGAAGCTGGAGTCATCCGCAGTTTCTGACCTGCCTGTGCTCTACTCTAGCAAGAGGATAGAAAGCGGCTTTTCTCTCCGGAGATGTCACACTCTCAATTCAAGTGGATTGGACAGGCTTTTGTTGTAGTGGTGAGGGATTTTGGTGGGGTTTTCTTTGGGGGGGATTGCCATTATTCAGAAAGTTTCCTTATTATTTGTGTATATGTGAGCATGTGTATGTACGTGTTTACGTGTGTTATTTGGAGCGTGTGTATGCCTGTGCTCCTGCACATATCATGGTTCTACTGTGGAGGTCAGAGGACAACCTGAGAGCCAGCCAACCTGAACCATGGATTTTTAGCATGGATTATGATAGTGAACAGCCTTTTGTGTGCTTATTTGTGTGCATGTTCGCTGAAAACGGAGAGCGATTTGTAACGTCTGTACACGTGCTTTTGTGTATGTGGGTGCTCAAGTACGCATGTGTGCGAAGAGGTCCCAGGTCCATGTCAGCTGTACCCTGAACTTCCTTTCTATCACATTTGTTGAGACAGGGTTTCTCAGGAATCTGGACCTCAGTGGTTATCCAGCAGGCCCCAGAGAGGCTCTGTCCGGGCTCTCCAGCGCTGGGATTACACGTGTTTACCACCCCACCTGGATGGAATTCAGACTTGGGTCCTTATGCTCACGTGGCAGGCTGACTCCCCACCCACGAGAAGTGACGTCCGAGCTCTGATATTTTGATACATCTTCTGCTTCATGGACATGGTAGCTGTTACTTTAGTGTTTGACACTTTAATCAGTGCTTTATCGTCTTCTGCTGATGTGCTTAATACGGGGCGTTTACTTGCAAACGAAATTTTAAAAATTCGGGCTGGAGAGATGGCTCAGCAGTTAGAGCGGCACACTGCTCTTGCAGAGGACCCAGGTTTGGTTCCAGCAGTCACGGGATGTGGTTCAGAGGGTCCGACACTTCTGGCTTCTGTCAGCACCTGTACTCATGTGCATTTGCTTATACATGTGCACATTCTTAAGAGTAATAAGATAAACCTTAAATGATTGTTTCCACATATTTCTTGCTTTTCAAGACAGGGTTTCTCTGTATAGCCCTGGCTTTCCTGGAACTCACTCTGTAGACCATGATGGCCTTGAACTCAGTGATATCTGCCTGCTTCTGCCTCCCCAGTGCTGGAATTAAAGGCGTATGCCACTACCGACTGGCTCTCTGCTTCATATGGACAGAAAAGAGTCATGTGTAAGTGGACTTTGTAGTCAACACTCTTGCTAACCTCCCCAGGCTTTTGTTATTGTTTTGTTTTGTTTTGTTTTGTTTTGTTTTGTTTTGTTTTGAGACAGGGTTTCTCTGTGCATCCCTGCCTGTTTTGGAACGCTGTAGATCAGGGTGGCCTTGAATTCATTTTTTTTTAACTGATAGATCCCTTGGTCTTTTAGGTAGATAGACATGTCATCTTTAAATAGCACATGTTTATATAGAAAGGGCTATATTTTTGGCTTTCCAGTATAGAACTTTTTAATTTTTTTTTTTTTTTTTGTCTTATCTTGTTGTGTTGGCCAGGACTTCCAAAATAATGCTTCCTAAAAGCTGGAGAAAATCACAACCCTGTCATATTGCCAGTCTGGGAAGCCTACAATCTTTCCCACTTAGGTGTGAGAGGATATATGTATGTATGAAGGTATGTATATGTATGTATGTGCATGTGTTTTAAAATATTAAAACTTAATATTTTAGTTTTAAAAATATTAAGCCACATTTCATAGTTGGTGGAGTGACTTTTTTGATTGTTTGTTTTGTCTTCTTTGGTTTGTTTGTTTTTGAGACAGGGTCTCTCTATGTAGCCCTGGTTGTCCATGAACTCATTATATAGACCAGGCTAGCTTCAGACTCACAGAGATTCACCTGCCTCTGCCTCCCAAATGCTGAGATTAAGTGTTTATAACACTACACTGGACCTCTTTTGCTTAATCACGAGTGAATATTGAATTTTTGCCACTTTTGCTGTCTTAGTTGATATTGTCATGTGGTGATATGGTTTTGTGGTTTTCTGTAGGCTGTGAATATAATAGGATATATTGACTAATTTGAAATATTGATCCAGCCTAGGGTTGTGGGTAAAGTATATTGGATAATGGTGCATTGTCTTGTTGTATATTGAAAGTTTTAATTTACTAATAGTTTGTTGATGGTTTTCTTATCGTCCTTTCATTAAAGCCAGTTTGAACTGGGTTTCTTCAGTAAGTATAGATATAAAGTGGAGTGAAAAGTCAAAAGAAAGTACAGTAATTTCTAAATGTCCTGATCAGGGAAGCTTATACAAAAGAGTTGTTATATTAGCTACATTTCTCACTGCTGCAAAGAGAGGCCTGAAATGAAGCAATTTAAGGGAGGAAGAGTTTCTTTTGGCTCATGATTTGAGGGTGTGCTGCGCCCTCAACATGCCATCATGAGAAGGCATGGTGGCAGTAAGATCCTGCTCACTTCCAGGTAGATCACAGAGTATGGGTGTTGACAGCACAGCCTTGTAGATATACTTTAAAAGTCAATGAACTGTACTTTTGTCAACCTTAAACTTCATAAATACATAAATTATATACATAATTTACATACATAAATTTAAATACATAAATTATATCTCAGCAGAATCTCAGGGTCCTTTACTCATTTCATCCCAGTGGTAACTCAGTTTGCAGCTGTATCATGACAACAGGGATAATCTGACCTATACTTCCAAAAATAATGTGCTCATGACTAAGCTGGCAAGCTCCTGGAACCGCAGAGCCAGCAGAAACCAGCTGGGGCAAACTGAAGCTGAGCTTTCTGATGGAGTTCTTTTCTCTCTTCGTGGTACCTCGGGTTGAGCCCAGGGCCTGGTGCTCGAGTCTGATGCTCTGCCTTCCACACTACTGTCTTTATCGTTGCTGCCACACTGGACTGTGCCATTCTGACTCCTTTCCACACCAGCACTTCTCCTTCTACCTCAATCCTCTAAAAGCTAAAGGGTGCTATGTCTCCTCCATACACCTCAATTGTTCTGTATGGCAGTACATTCTCTGCAGCTAGAACACATGGTGTTATAGACACATTTGTGTGTTGCACGTAACAGAGGAAGATGAAGACTTCAGTTTTGAAAGTTGTATTTATTGTGTAGCAGTTGTACAGATCTTTTTTTTTTAATGCAATGAGTGACAGCGAACACTTCCAACAGCAGTGTGAACACAGAGAGTTGTCCTTGTGAGAAGAAGTCTCCAGATTCCATGGACATGGAACATCCAAGACCAACATTTTTTTTTCCACATCTGCTCTCTGAGTCTCAGTGTTGGTCTTTTAAGCCTCCAAGTAGCAAGAATGCTGCCACAGCTCTAGGACTGTATCTTTCTACTGCCAAGTGCAGCAGGAGGGGGAAGGAAAAGAAATGTCCAGCTCTATCCCCAGCCACACACTTTAAACACATTTTACTATGGGAAATTTCAGCAATATACCAAAAGATAAACAAACAAGTGCCTGCCCAACTTGCCCTAGACCCTGTATTTAACCCCACGCACCATACAAATAAATAAACAAATAGGCTGGGATTTAGCTCAGTGGCAGAGTGCTAACCTAGCACGTGCAAAATCCTGGGTTTTATACCCCAGGATACAGCAATAAATACATAAATAAATGCAACGAATGCCAGCCGTCCATCATAGAGCTTCAGGTGTGTTCAGATAATGGCCAGCTCAGTGATTCTTTGTCCCTGTCGACTTCCTCCACTCTAGATGTGTTCCCATATTTGCCTTCCATCTCCCACCTCCCAGTAAGAGCACTGGACTTATACATGCATCCTACCACATCAGGCATTACCTGGCTTCTAGGGATGCCAACCCAAGAGGTCAGGCTTGCCAGCATGCACTGCCCCCACTGAGCCAGTCAGTGTTTTAGATTACCTGTTAAGTGTTAAGTGTTATGGTGGTCTTCCCTGAGGAGGCAAATAGATGGTCCCCCTTTAAAAATAAGCATCACCCAAATGCTCAGCCTCTATCTCTTTCTGCGTCTGCTTCAGCCTTATTGGTCAGAAAGGAATCATGTGACTATCCCTAATTGCAAAGGAGGATGGAAACTCACAGATATAAAACGAGCAGGGCTAGGATTGGACTCGGTACTGCCAGTGTTCTCTCAACAAGGAGGAGGGGCCTGAGAAGCCACATAGACAGTGAACACTGTGTGTCACACGTGTAATGAAAATCTATGAGGAAAACAAGACATAGTGTTCTTTAACATGTGTTTTTTAATTACATTTAATTATCTGTGTGTGTGCGCGTGTATACATAGCACTGCACGTGTGTGGAAGTCACAAAACTTGTGGGAGCTGATTCTCTCCACCATGTGGGTCTCAGTGATTGAACTCAACTTTTCAGGCTTTGCAACGGGTGCCTTTACCAGCTGGGCCATCTTGCTGGCCAGTGTTAAGTGTCCCTTGTGAAGTATTGGCATACGGAAGCTTGTAGATGACAATTAGACAGTACAACAATGACTAAGGTTAACAGTTACTGGTCACATGACTTTGAATTAAACCAGTCCACTTTGATATTGTGTATACTGTGGGACTAGTAACCTTTTCAGAGACAAATTGTCACGTTTCTAGTCTTTTCTCTTAAAATGACTTGCTTCTCTAAAATGAACTCTTGGTTTTTCTGACATCCCCCTGTTTGATGTGCTGGAAGGAATATGTTCCTTGGGCCTTTGAAAATTCTCTAATGAGTGCTCTCTGAGCAATGAGCCTCACAGTGTCACGTAAGAATGAGAATTAGTTAGGTTTGTCATGGTAAAGTTGAGGAAGCTATCATTTGACTTTCTGACTAACTTTTCTCTGTTTAAGCCAGCTCATGGCATTTCATCAAGGCTGCAAGACTGTAAAATGTTTTTTCAAGTGACTGTTTTAGCTTAAAATTGTCATGACAGGAGCAAGGGTGGTTCCTGCAGAACACAGTCCCATGTCACTCCAGCTCCAGGAGACCCATGTTGGGCATCTTCTCGTTACTGTGTAAAACGCTGTCTTTGCATTATACAAATGATAACTTCTGTGCCTGCAGAGAGTTGAGTACAGTCCAGACATTGGTATTGTTATTTTGGGTTATTGTTATTTTTATGAAGCATCACCTGTCTCAGTGTTTTGTAAACACATTTGTCTCACTTTCTGAGTTGGTGAAAGAGAAGACAACCTATAGTTAGGCAGGAGAGGAAGGGCAGGACTTCCAGGCAAAGATAGGAATTGTGGGAAGAATGGAGAGGCTCGGGATATGCCAGCCAGACATGGAGGAATTTGGACTTACCAAGACTTCTGAGAGGAGGCAGGCCACATGAAAAACATGGCTAGAATAAATGGGTTAATTAAATTATATGAGCTACGTGAGAGGTAGCCAGCTAAGGCCTAGGCTATAAGAAGAAATAAGTCTTTGTGTCATTATTCCATGTGCTGGTAGGCCAAGAACAATCCTGTTGTAGATGGACACCCTCTTCTGGCCTCCAGAGGCACCTGCACCCAAGTGCATATACACACACATTAAAAAAATTCTCAAAATTGTTTTCCATGGTAGAAAAGCTTAACAATCTAAAAGAGAAAATAAAACTGATTGGCAGTCTTGCTGTCCTTAGGTGACCATATAAACATTTTAGTGTAGTTCCTTCCTGAGGATGCTTAAAAACAAGTAAAGAGGCCAGATGGTGGCGCACACCTTTGATGTCAGCACTCAGGAGGCAGAGGCGCATGAATCCCTGAGTTCAAGGCCAGCCTGGTCTACAAAGCTAGGACAGCCAGGGCTACACAGTGAGGACGTTTAAAAACAAGTAAGGGGAACTCTGGGTCCTGATTACCACTTAAGCATCAGGTGTGAATGAAAAGCCATCAGCCTTAAACCTCTCCTAAGACACATATTTGCGAAAATAACCTAAAACCATGCTTGTCGGGCAATGTGCAAGTTTGTTCTTTGAAGAGATTCTCACTTTACAACCTTTTAACATGCTGTCTTTCCTGCTGGGTAGTTTCCTTTGAGGGACAAAATTTTTGTTTTTGTTTTCCCTCCCATATTGAGTTTTCTTTTGATTTTGTTTTGTCAAATGTTGATTTGTCAAACTTCTCCACTTCTGACAAAGCTGGGTTATCACTCATCTTGACTGCCAGCTCCATGGCACATAGCAGGGAGCTGCCAACCGGTCAGACTGCTCCTAGCTTGGAACACGGCTCTAACTTAATTAACTTTTAAGATTTACTTATTTTTATTTTGTGTGTAAGGGTGTTTTGCATGCCCACGGGTGTTTGTACCACCTGCATGCAGTGGAGTCCAGAAGAGGGATGCTGAGCCTCAGGAACTGGAGTGACAGATTTTTGTCAGCCATCACGTGGGTGCTGGAAACCAGGCCCACGTCCTCTGGAAAAGCAGTCAGTTCTCTTAACCTCTGAGTCATCTCTCCAGCCCCACTTCCATTTTTTTTTTTAATATACACGTATATATTTTTTGTAAATAAAGAATTTCCAAATAGTTAAATATGCGTTAAGTATTCCCATCTGGTGGCCACAGAGGCCAAAAAATGGGTGTCAGAGCCTTTGGAACACCGATGGTTGTGAGCTGCTGTGTGCTGGGAACTGGGTGTGAGGACAGCTGGTGCTTTTAACCACTGTGTCCTCCAAGCACTAACAACCAGGGAGGAGAACGAAGCCAGGGAAAGCCACGGAAGGTGGAGAGAGAGTCTGGAGCCGTTTGGGAGGCCTTGGATCCAGTCTTACCTTCACCTCAGGCCCACAGTCCCACTTCCTTTCTTTGCCCAATTTGTTTCACTTGAGTCTTTTGTTATTGGTACCAGAAAAGCCTTATATGCCATGTTTCTATGATTATTTAGTCCTACTTTTTAGCTTTTGTTTTTTGAGAGAGTCTCTCTGTGCAGTGCTGGCTGTCCTGGAGCTTGCTGGGTAGCCCATGCTGGCCTCTACCTCACAGAGATCTTCCTGCCTCTCCCTCTTGAGCATAGGATTAAAGGTGTGTGCCACCATGCCCACCCTGTTTATTTGTTGTCGAATATTGTAGCCCAGGCTGTCCTCCTAAAGGCTGGAACTAAAGTGTCATTATATATATATAGGTTTTTGCTACATGTGTTGGCTGGTGCCTGAGGAGGTCAGAAGACAGGATCAGATCTCTTGGGACTGGGGTTCCAAACAATTGTGAGCTGCCATGTGGGTGCCATTTTCTTTTCTAATATAATATAATAAATATAATATAATATAATATAATATAATATAATATATATTATAATATATTATAATATAATATAAATACATATATATACAAACACACAATATACTACATTTTTTTAGGGCTTTTCTTTATTTTTCTATTGTTTTCTTTAAAAAAAATTTTTTTGGACAGGGCTTGTATTACAAAGGTTACAGGTGTGAATTACCTCTACTGGTTAATTTGGGTTGTCAATTTTACCATGTGTGGACTCAGCGAATTTTTTGATTGGGTTATTTGACGTGAAAAGACCCACCCTGAGCAACTGCGGACATCAAAGAAGGTCCACGAGAAAGCTTTGCTTTTGCTCGCTCCTTTGGCATCTCACTGGCATGTTTATCTCACTGGCATGTTTATCTCACTGGCATGTTTATCTATCCTATTGCTTGAGATACCGCGCGGTTTCTGTCTGCTGTCACTACCCAGTTGCCGATATTAGGACCCAGATTTTTTTTTTTTAAGACAGGGTTTCTCTGTGTAGCCTTAAACTCTGTAGACCAGGCTGGCCTCAAACTCTCAGAGATCTTCTTGCCTCTGCTTCCTGAGTGCTGGGATTAAAGGTGTGCACCACCACTGCGGGACTAGAACCCAGCGATAACAGGCTTCCACCAGGACTGGAGCAGAATGGCTTTCCAGGAACTCTCAGGCCTTCAGCGTGAAGTTGGGACTGCTGATGAGGCATCTGTGTCACAGACGGAGCGGCTACAGCCATGCCAGACTGCCCAGACTACATCAAGGTAAGGCAACTGTGACGGTCTGAACGACAGTGCTCCCCATAAGCTTATTTGTTTGACCACTCGAACCCTAGGGCGTAGAGCTATTTGGGAAGAACCAGGATGTGGCCTTTTCTGAGGAGCTGTATCAAGGGTACCATTCCCAGGGTACTGTCTTGGCTTGTTGCCAAGCTCCCAGCTGTTGCTCCAGCCGCCTGCTGCTTGCTAGCTCCACTTCAACCCTCGGAAACTGCAATTCCCAAGTCAACTCTGCTCACGTAACGTAACCTGCCTTGGTCTTGGTGTCTTAGTCTCCCCCCTCCAACCTCTCTCGCGCGCTCTTGTGTAGGTTAAAAGATAACTTGTGCGAAGTCGCTCTTCCCTTCCTTCCACCATGTGGACCTGGGCATTGAACTCGGGCTGTTGAGCTTGGCCGCAAGCACCTTTACCAGCCAAGCCAACTCACGAACGGTTGTTCAAAATATATTCATAGTATTGTTCTTTGTTAGTTATTTTTATACAACTGTGTTTGTTTCTCAGTTTCTCTCTTCACTAGGCTATCATACAAATAATTGAGACAAATAATTTTAATAATAAGCTTCACAACACAAGAACTGAGCAGTTACTACATATTCTTAACCGTCTAAACTAATCTGGTTTTCTCCATCTGTAAATCCCACAGATACTTGTACTTCATACTTTCTTGCTCTAGCTCTTCTCTCCCGGTTCTTCTCGGATATCTGCCCACGGCTGAACACCCTGGCTACATCCCCTACTTCATCTTCTAACTCCTCTTCCCCTTGCTGGCAGGAAGTCCAGCCCTATTCTTCCCCTGCTCAGCGATTGGATGTAAGATGCTTTAGTGACATATCAGGGGACCATTGGAGAGCGGAGTTTATACAACATTAAGACAGGAGATTCTCACAACAAGGCTTGTAACCGGATGTGGGTGATACAGAACTCAGCATTGGAATTACACTATAACCTTATGCCTGCAGGTCTTTTTCTCTAGAGATCCCTAACTAGCACATGGATTTCTTCTGTACTAAAGTATGCGTTGGCCCCAAACCTAAAGCTGGAAGGCATACAATTGGATTTGTTGTTGTTTCACAGTCATTTATGGGGATGAAAGCATGGAAAAAAATTCAGCTTGTCTCACCTATTGATACTGTGGCCACAAAATCAAAATAAAATGGTGCACGCCTTTAATTCCAGCACTCAGGGAGGTAGAAGCAGGCAGATCATTGTGAGTTCCAGGACAGCCAGGTCTGGGACAGCCAAGGCTACACAGAAAAACCCTGTTTTGAAAAATAAATAAATAAATAAATAAATAATAAAAAAAAATCACAAAATGTTTTGAGTAACTTTGTAATTTCATCTTGGGTGTCATTCATAGCTGCCCTGAGGCACCTATGTGCCAGGAGTCACAAGCTAGGCAAGCCTGAGGAGTGAAGAAGGTTAATGAGCTCTGTGTTGGGCCTTAGGACTGGATCACAAAGTGGATTGCTGACAGCAGCACGCTCTCAGAGTTTTGCCGGCAGAGTCCAAGAGCAAGAGCTTTGTTCCTCCTCAAACCTGCAGGAGAGTTCTTTGCCTGCAATCCCTGTCTACTGGCTCTCGCTGGCCATGCTATCCACACAGCTGTATTCCTTCACGCTGTTTTCCGTGGGTGCTTTTCCATCTCTCTGTCCACATTTCCTCTTTTTATAAGTGTTCCCTGTCATGTTGGCTTAGGTCCCACTGCAACTGTGTCCTCACTTTTGATGGATTTCCTCTGTAAAGAGCCAGTCTGCAAATACGGCCTAATTCTGCAATACCAAGCGTCAGAGTTGTATCATGTCTGTTTCAACATATACTCAACAGCTCAATTCCTATGAGTTGCTAAGTGGCTCTAGAGTAGATGAAGCAGATTCTTTGGGAAGAGGGCCCGTCACTTCTTCCCATCCTTCTCTTCAGATCCCATCCTTAGATATGCATCCTTGCTACCTCCTCCATCAGAACTGTGGTCTGGTCTTCTTCCATTCCTGTGGATCTGGCCTGGCAATGTGACTGGCTTTGATCAAGGACATGTGCTTGAGTCATCTATGCAACTGCTTATAAGGCTTAGTCAACGTCTCAAGAAACCTTGTGGCTTTCATTCACTCATTCTTTCTTTACCCAGTCGTCTTCCTCTGAGTAAATCTAAGACTGCTGTGGGAGCAAAGAGGTACGCATGGCTGGGCATCTGCTCGAAAGCATGAGAGTGGACCTGACCCTGCACCCTAGCACTGAAGCTGGAGAAGTGGCCTCAGACTAGGCCAGCAGAACTGTCCAGCCATGCTCCGTCCAGACAGCTGGTCAGCAGCATCAAGAACAATTGAAATGGACATAGTTTCAGTTACTAACTTCAGGGTGACCTTCTGCCCACAATGATGGTCTGGCGGCAGAAGCTCGAGGCAGTTGTTTATATCTCAGTGACCTAAACAAGATCACTTAATCCAGCGGTTCCTATAAAATGTGTATATTTTACTTCTGTGGCATTAGGAAAACCTAACGTCATTGGTAAAAGTCCAAGTAAGTGTGTAGAGAGATGGTAAAGGGCACTTGCAGTTCTTGCACAGGACCTGGATTTGTGCACCCACATCAGATGGCTTACAACCAATGGTTTGTAAGTCTAGTTCCAGGGATCCAATGCTCTCTCTGTCCTCCATGGACACCTGCAAACAGGTAAATACACACAAACATACACAGCAATTGACTAAAAGTTAAAATACAGCAAGCCAGTTTTAAGAGGCATATGTGGAGAAATTGATAAGCTTCAGCGATTGAGGAGCCTGGAGTTTGGTATACCCAGTATGACTTACTTCAAGGACTCAGATGAAAATGTCAGTTGTCTCTTGGTCCCCCGCCTCTTTTTTCTGCTTCCCCTTGTGTGTCAGCTTTGTTGTTAGGCCACCTCACTCCTGAGGTCTGGCCCTGCAACTCAAAGTTCAAGCTCATTCAGTCTGGCAAACCCCAAGAGGGTGTTGGATATGTGTGCGTGCGCACATGCACAGTCATGTGTATGTGCACGGGTGTAGAAGCCAGAGGTCAGCACTGGGTTTCAGTCCCGAAAAATCATCTGCCTCGTTTTTGGAAACAGACTCTCACTGAGACCTCTGGGTTAGCTAATTCGTCTAGACTGGCTGTGTCGGGAGCCTCTGAGCTCCATGTCCCCACTCCCTCAGTCATAGGATTGCAAGGACTCTGCTACCATGTCTGGCTTTTTTTTTTTTTTTTTTTTTAATGTATATTATGTTTTGCCGGCATGTATATCTGTGTACCATAGGCATGCTTGGTGCCCGTGGAGGCCGCAGGAAGGACATTGGCTCTCCTGGGGTTAGAGCCAGGAGTGAGCTGCTGCTGGGAATTAAACCCAGGTGCTCTGGAAGAGCAGCCGGTGTTCGTAATTACCCACTGACCATCTCCCCAGCTTTTTACCTGGGTGCTGGAGATTGGTTGCGGGTCTTCGTGCATGTGTGGCCAGCACTTTCCCGACTGAGCTATTTTAACATCCTCAAGAAGGTTTTATTTTTTCTCCCCCTTTTTCTGTTTTGATATAGGGCATCATGTATTTCAGGCTAGCCTTAAAGTTGCAACATAGTAGACATGAGCCTGGACATTGTTATTCTCCTGCCGTCTCCCAAATGCTGGAGCTAGAGTTATGTGCAGCCACACACCTGGATCCCAACAAGAATTCTGAGTGTAACTGGACCAGCAAACTGGAAACATAGGCAGCCAGGCCAGAGGCACGAAGCGCAGCTTGGGTAAGGTTAGGCACCTCTCCATGCTGACCTGGTTAAGTGGATATGGTGGGTGTAGTGGGGGAGGGGCGGGAGGCCTCACTGCAACCATCTGGGGAGTTTTGCACAAAGGAAAACTGGGATGGTATTTCTACAAGAAATGGAAGCTGAGCAGCTAGAAAATAACAGATGTTCACTCTCTATCGCATTGCTGGGTGAACAGATAACAGTAATAGCTTACATTTATTAAATGCTTATTAGGTATCTGGCACTGCTCTAAGTACTTTATGTATATTAATTTCTTTTAATCCTCTCAATTTAGGAGTAGATGCAGTTATTTTCCTGTGTTACGCAGGAGGAAGCCGAGGCTTGAAGTGGCTACTCTGTCTGTAGTCATGCAAATATAAACAACAGGAGAGCCCAGCTACACCAGGCTTGACAGCTATTGTCCCTGAGCACTAGTTTGCATAGATAAATGGCCCCTGATTTAGGACGGTTGGATTCGTGATATATTGACAGGAGAGCAACCAGCAGTCAGTAGAAACCATACTTCAACTTTTGAACTTTGAATTGTGATCTTCTCCGTGAGTAGTGATTTGTCTGTGTGGTACACGGTGAACATGGTGGCCAGAGGGCTTAGGTGGCCAGCAGGTCACGAGGAGAGACAGTGTGCTGCTACGAAAATGCATTCAGTGTTTCTTCTGTGCCTTACAGGATTTTCTTCTGCTCCCCTGTCTTCACAGTCTTTCTCCTCCTACTCCTTTCATTTTGTGAGACAAATTGTTGATACCAGCTAAGATCATCTGGGCAGAGGGAAATTAACTGGGGAAGTGCCTCCATAAGATTGGCCTGTAGGCAAATCTGTGAGGGTATTTTCTTGATTGATGATTGGTGTTTTAGGGCCCAGCTGACCTTGGGAAGGGCCACCCCTGGGCTGGTGGGCTAGAATGTACAAAAAAAAAAAAAAAAAAAAATTGACGAGCTGAGCACTGTTAGGCAGATCTCTGTGAGTCTGAGGTCTAAAGAGCTAGTTTCAGGACAGCCAGGGCTATTACACAGAGAAACTCCACCTTAACAAAGAAAAAAGAAAAGGAGCTGAGCAAGCTGTGGGGAGCAAGCCAGTGAGCAGCACTCCTCCATGGATTCAGCTTTGGTCCTGCCTCCAGGTTGCTGTCTTGGTGTCCCACCTCTAGAACCAATGGACTGCGGTTTGTATGCTAAATAAACCATTTTGGACCGTGATTTATCACAGCAACACAAACCACACTGAGACAGGGCTTCACTTTATAGCCCAGGCCAGTCTTGATTTTGTGGTGCTCTTGCCTTATGTACTGTGATAACAGGTATGGACATGGCAGCAAATCAGGCTTTTTTTTTTTTTTTAATTTATGATGGTTTTAATGGGCTGTAAGACATCATATGGCAAGGGACATTGGTACTCCCACTAGGTCATACAACTATGGTAGGCAGGATTCTGATGTGGTCTCCAAGATTCCTACCCTCTGTTATGTAATACCCTGTTCATGAGAGACTTTCCAAGTGACTGGAGAGTTAGCCCCTCGACAGGACTGTATTGTAGTTCAAAACTGTTCTACAACAATCACTGGGATAATCACTTGAAGAAAGACGTTCCCAAGATTCAGAGGGGCTGTAAATGTACGTTTGGCCAGTAAGACTCAAGATTGCAGCCCTCCAACCCTGGGACTGAGCTCAGTGGTGGTGAGGAGATTGGAAGGGAGCTCTCCAGCTCCACAGTCATCCTAGTTTACTCCTTAGGTCCAGCCCCAGGAAACACCCGAGTTCAGCCACCGACCCCCCCCAACTGTGAGAAAATAAGTGTGTAAGCTTCTGTTGCCCATCTGGGGGGAACCCATTATCAGTGGCAGTGGCTTTTCTTCATAGCTTTTAACTAGTCAGCATAGTGCCAAGCTCCTTCCTCTAACTCTACTCACCCCCTACGCCCCCATCACCTGAAAGGGATAGTAGGCAATCACCAGGAGGAAACCCACAGCTGTGTCTCTAGGGCCTTTTTTTGAGCCACTGCAACTTGAAATAGGGGTTGTGTGTTTACTTTGCATTTGATTATAGAATGACAATGAAGGCCAGTGATTTTTGTTGTAAGGTTAAATTTAAAAAAAAAATTTTTTTTGAGATAAGGTCTTGCTAGGCTAGCCTTGACATTATGATTCTCCTGCCTCAGCTTCCTGAGTGCTGGGATTACAGGCTTGTGTTAATGTGTCTGGCTAAAACATTTAGACTGGGGGGGGGGGAACTGATGGATCTTGAAGTGTGCTTTCAATATCAATTTTTGGTAAACTTCAGCCTGGGATTCCAGAACAGACCCCAGCCCAGACAGACCAAAAAGCATGTAAAAATGTTAACACAGGGGTCCCACATACTGTAAGTAAGGAGCGTGATCATTCACTCCCCAAGATGAACAAGCTGGGGTGCTGAAGCCCCTTCTTCGCATTTCACACCTAATGTCTTCTCAAACCTGGACTTTCCCCAGGTGAGGGAAACAGGCTGGCATGTCCTGTTCTCAGAATACCAGCTCCGAGTGGGTGTGCAGTCAGTCCATATGTTGAACGAGCAGTGTACAGAAAGAATTCAGCATTGTCCAAAGGGCTGCTCTCATTTCGTCTGTTCCACAGATAAAGCTCAGCGGAGGTCGCCGATTCAAATCCAACCAACTGAGTGTTAAAATCGGAGCCACCTAGAAGGCAGTCATTCAGGCTAGGATCATTTTAACCTATCTCACTGGCACCCGTATAACCGCCCCTCCAACACACCTTTCAAAAGAACTGGTCATCATCAGCATTCAGGAGCGACCCCCGAGTGCCAGAAAACCAGGAAGAACCAAATTCCAAGGCAAACAGTCGTCGGGTCTCATTGCCCAGCCCAGGGAGGGTGTTCTCCGGGTTCCGCTAAATATAGAGCTGGAAGCCCTCCCCAGGAACTTGCTGGCGTTTACTAGTTTTGCACCCCAAACGTAACTTTTCAGAGGGCTTTCTTTGGAAGTGTGGGTGCGAAACTGCTTTCCTATTCACACCGTGCCGCAGGCTCTCAGAACATCTGTATATTATTTGAAAAGCGAAAGAACATCCGGTTGGGTAGTTTGGGTGTGGGACCATGCTGCGGTGGGATCAAACAGCAAGGAGACACTGTAAAAACATGTCCACGTCGTTCTCAAAGAAAGGGAGGGAAAAATATGAAAAGAATTACAAATAGCTAATTACGTTGGTTCAATTACAAATTTGATTAAAAGAAAAACCCGCCTCTCCCACTTTTAGCACCAACGTAGGAGGAAAAAAATAGGTTGCTGAGAAGCCCAAGCGATAAAGATCTCAGTGAGAGCCAAGGGACAAAACTCATTACAGATAAGCCTAGTGCTTGCATTTCCCCCGGATGCCTCTCGTTGTAGGTTACTTAAGCTGTGCGTCGTAGGGTGGCTGCCGGGAAACCAGTCCTGGCCCGGGGTGAGAGGTGCACTTTATTCGCCCTCTGCCTAACCAGGCCAAGGTGCAGCCACCTTCCCCTGGACCTGAGAGTTGGTAAAACTCCGCGACAGACCTTCTAGGCTTGGGGACAGCGGGTATGGGACCGAGGCTGGATTTTGCAAGCCTGAGACCCGTCTCCCTCGCCCCATCTTCCAGCCTTAGACTAGGCCAATGGAAGCTTGGAAAAAGGGAAGGGGGAAAAAAAACCCAAACCACAAAAAAACCAAATCTCAATGAAACCTGAGTGCAAAGGCCGCTGGGCTTTTGTCTCCTAGCCCGGGAATGCAGCAGGAGGGGGACGCAGGAGGTGCACCCCGCCGGGGCACAGTCAAGGTGGTGAGGCCGTACGGAAGTCCCCTCTGCATGAAAAAGGTAGTTGCAGGCCTCCCCCTCGCCCCCAGATTGCAACGGGGCCACCCTTTCCCCCTCTCCCAAGTCCCAGATCCACGAGCGTCAGCCAGGCCAGGGATCTCTCCGAATCCACGCAGAACGCTTCGTCTTTAAGAACTCGAAAATGGAGCAAAGCCACGCTGACCCTAGAAGACAGCCGGTCTCTTCCCTGTCCTAACGGAACCAGGGTGACCAGCTCCCCTAAACCGACACCGATAGTCCTGGGCACGCCTGGAGAGGCGAGTAGTGCAAGTCCTTGCAAGCCGGAGCACAGCACGGCCTCTTTAAGAGAGTGCAGCGCGCGTCCCCGCCGGCGGCAGGCCGGGATTGCGCGTCCCTGCGCGCCCGTGCTCGCGCGCCCCCGCCGCCGCGCGCGCCCCCAGCTCGCTCGCTCGCCCGCTCGCCGGCTTTAAAGTCTCTGCCAGGATCCATGCTCACATGTTACTTCCTGTATGGAGGCATGGCCAGTTTCCAGCCCCGCGCTCTCGGTTCCTCCCCAGCCTGCGCCGGAGCCACAACTTTCAGGAGCATGGACTGAAGGCGCCCTCGCCCCGGCGCCCCTCTGAGGTCCTTTGTGTTTCCCCGCGCTGCTCCGGCCGTTTCTGTTCTGGGGGGCTCTCCGCTCCGCCCCGCCGCTTCCCTCCCTTTCCCCGCTCGCAGACATGCCTCCTTCCCTGCCGGGGCCCTGGAAGGAGCTGCCCGCCTGAAGCCCGGAGCCGCCGCGCCGCGCCGCGCACAGCCCCGCCGTCGCCCGCCGCTTGCCGGGCTGCGCCGCGCCGCCGACTCAACTTGGGGCTCTTCCGCTGCTAGCCGCCGCCACCCGCGGTCCCTGCCTGCCCCGGGCCCTGGGCGCTGCCGCCGTGCGCCCTCTCCTCGCCCTGCACCGTCGGCCGGATCGTGCCTGCGCGGAAAGCAGCCTTTCTCCTCCGACAGGATCGTCCCTAGCGTGGCTTTCCGTTCCCGGTCACTTTTTGAGGCTTTCCTGGGAGCGCTTAGCAGCTTCCCGGATTCCTGCGGGACTGGTCGCCGAGCGTGGGGGCCCGTGTGGCGGGCAAGCCGAGAGAGCCTCCGGGCTTAGCGGAGCCTTGCTCGGAAGCAAGAACTTATTCAACAAGTTTACCCCCCCTGCTTTTCTCTTTTCGATGTGCGTTTTCGGACATGCGGAGGTTACTGGAACCGTGTTGGTGGATTTTGTTCCTGAAAATCACCAGTTCTGTGCTCCATTATGTGGTGTGCTTCCCGGGTGAGTGCGGGCCGCCGATGGGACGCGGCTCCAGCCCGCGCGCGGGGTCTGCGGAGTTGTCGCCCGGGCGCGGAGCTTCGGCGCCAGTCTAGGGATCGCGGAGAGGGCGAAGGGGGGTCGGGCAACCGGGAAGGAAAGGGGGCTCTGCTTCATCGGCCCCGGCCGTGTTTTAGGAGGCTGGTGGTCGGGGAGGGCAGAAGCCGTGGCGGGCTGGGGAGGAGGATTGGGGACCCAGATCTGCCCTGACTGTGGCTTGGCAAGCTTAGGGCAGCTGGAGTCGGCGCGGGGAAAGGCGACTTGCTTTTGCCGATCGGGAGAGCCAGAGTTGCAGGATGTCTGGGGAGACTGACTGGGAAGGATGCTCTTGGTTTGAGTATCTGGGATGCTCCCGTTTCTCCTGCGAGGGTAGAAGGAGCTCATAACGGGGGCTCACTTTGCATCCCTCCGACCCTTGGGGGCTGGGGCGGGGGTGGGGGGATTTTTGGGGATGGAAGGCGGAGGCTGGCTGCAGAGGAGTCAGGATGTGCAGAGCAGCCCGCGTTCTGGTCGCTGGGGCCGGGGCTGCCTGGTTTAAGCCTTGCTCGGGGCTGAGGTGTGGGCTACGCCTCAGTGCCGGCTCGAGGAAGCTCCCTGCACGCGGGGCCTGGGAGCTGCCGGAGGACAGTGAGCGGGGAGTTTTGGCTAGGTCGGTGCCTCTCTGGGTTCTCAGCCCCCTTCTGTCCCACTCTCCTGGGCTAGGCTGCTGGGATCCAAGTGCAGGGCACCGGTCGGCAGCTGGGTTGCTTTTGGCGTCCAGGTGGATTTTTTTTTTTTTTTTTTCTGTCTGGCGCGCCCTCTTCTACCTTCATCTTTGCCCTTTTGCAGGCTGAGTGTGCCTGCCAGAGTCAGACCCAGACCGGCTCGTTTATTAGCCAGGTTAAGACTGGAACAATATTGGCCACTGAGGACAATCCTAAATCACAGCACGTAGCGTGTGCAGCTCGGCGACCCTCCACTCCGAGCCTTCAGCCCACACCCTCCCGCCTTGGTGAGGGCAGAGGCCAGCCGCCTTCCTCTTCTCGTCTAGAGTCGGAGGCTGCAGCTCCAAGCCTCGCTCGGGCTGCCCAGCTCCTTCTCCGTGGGCGAAGGCCACGTCCTCTGTCCTGGCTCCGGGAAAGGGGTGGGAGAGGGCGCGATTTGCTTTTCTTTCCTCGATCTCCTAAGGACAGAACACCGGATTTTTTTTTTTTTTTTTCTGCTTTCTCATCCGCCTGTTCTGGAATATTTGGAGGCGGCGGTTATTCTAATCAAGAAAAAGAAACGTGCCACAGTGTTTCCGCTTTCCCTGGTTAATAGCTGCCTGTGTTCTAGCCGCCAGAGCGCGGGGTTTTGGTGCAGCGGGTACCCCCAACTCCATTCTGCATCCAGGAGCCAGGCGCAAGGACCCTCGCTGCCCCAGGGGACCCGCTCCAAGGGGACCGGCAGCGAGTGGTCCCTTTGAGGGTTGGAGGGTGGTCGCGAGGGATTAGAGGCCGAAACACTGCGGGTTCCTCCTGTCCCCAGAGCTGTCAACAGAGCTCGGCGAGGGTGTGCGTGCCTCCTCACTAGGAGGCCTGGCAGGTTCGCCCGGTAGGGTCCTGCCTCTGTGGAAGTAGATGCCGCGGTGAATCCCCTGAGAATCTGCACTCCGCTCCCCTAGAGACCATTGACCAGCATTTGTTTTTATCACTGCCTTTGCCGAGATTCCACCCCCTCCTCCTTTGTCGGGGGACTTGCCAGCTGAGCGCGCTCGGGCGCATCCGGGGTCGAGCCCAGTAAGGGTCACTTTTTAATAGAGGCGGTGGGAGGCAGCCTTGCAAAACAGAAATTTCCAATTCTTTTCTGGCTGACCTCTCCGGGCTGTAGCCAGCGCTTCCACAGTGATTTTCTTTCCTCTGGTGGCTGAGGAGGCTTGGAACCCAGTACGGACTGCTAGGGATGCCTCCTTGTCGTGGCTCGGTCAGTACCAGTTTTTCTCATTTTCCGCCTCTGCCCCGGCTTCGAGGTAGCTAGCCCTCACCCCCACTGGGGAGCCACAGGGAAGACAGCTTTTGGAGTCAGGCAAAGTTAAAATGTCACAGCCCTGGGAGATGCTGGCTTCAGGTTTTCCCGAGAGTGATGAGGTGCTGCTGGACCTCAGGGGGCGCCCCAGAGCCACCCGTCCAACTCTCGCCTCCGCTAGACTCAACCACCTGCACACCAAGGGGTCAGGGCGGTGGGTGGGGTGGGGGCGCACAACGCCCAGGTGTCCAGGCTGGGGTCTGCGACTTCTGGCGCTAGGCGGTGCCCGCAGCTCGGTGCTGCCGCCCGTGGTAGGCTGGAAAACCCTTGGGGACCGTTGTTCCCCTGGGACCCAGCACATCTGCTGCCGGAGCTCCAGAAACGATTTATTTTTATTTTTAAAGCTAGGGATTTTAGCTTTCGGTTTTCAATCAGGTCCTCCTTGTGAGTTCTTAACCGAACTCTCGTGTTGGTTATTTCTTGTTTGTTTTTAGAATCCTACCAACTTCTCAGCTGCGTGATTGCCCCCAGCTCCTGTTCGGAGCTCGCTTGCTGTGGTTTAGGGAGGCCTTTGGAAGCAGCCAGGGCTTGGGTGTTTTCCAGCGGTCGGAAGCAGGGTTATTGCTCTGAACAGCGCGGCGAGTGTGGGATCCCCACCACAGTGGTGCTACAAATAATGTCTTTGGAGTGCGGAGGGGAAGTCTTACCCTCCATGACAGTGGGCACTTAGCATTTTTCTAAATCTGAAACATTAATATAGGAAAAACATGAGGCAACATAGTGTATTCTTAGGTATTTCCTCCGAAGTCTCAACAGTTGTCAGTGGTTTTGTCTATACCCTCAACCTCCAGGACACTGTTTCTTTGTTTTTGGGGAGGTGGGGGGGAGGAGGGCACAAGTCTTATCCCTGAGCTGGGCTGAGGTAGAACTTGAACCTCTGACGCCCCTGCCTTCAAGAGTGCTGGGTTCGCAAGCCCAGTGTCAACGTATGATGTTAAATAAAGTTTTGAGTGTGGTTGATTTAAATATCTGCTCGTTCTCCACAGACATTGAGAACTGAGTCACCTATGATAGGATGTAAAGTATGTTACTTGAAAGGGTTAACTTTGGTCTCCTACACCGTCTATTTTGCATTGTTTAGCTGTTCATACAGAACCATAAAAACCAATTAATTTTCTTCTTTTGGCCCGAAGAGTAATTCACTTCGATTCTGATGTTCTGTGTGGTGCTGACCTCAGAGCCAGCAGGTTGCTGGTGGAATACTTCAGAAGCAGGAGCCTGACTGCTTTTGGCCTGGATGTGTCAGAACTGGGTGATCCACATCTGTCCACATCTGGGTGCTCCACGCTGGCTGGTGGAGCAGCAGGCCTCTCTAGCTATTACATACACGTCTTGGGCGTCCATCTCAGTGGCCATCCGTGGGACCTCCTTAGGCTAAGGCAGGAGTAGACTTCAGTCGTCTTCTTTCTTGAAGAAGCTGGGTGAGATCTGAAAGGCTTCTCATTCCTCCCCCAGGGTTTCTTGTGAGAAAGAAGACTTCTGTACCTTTTGAGATGATTGGAGAATCAAATCTTTCACGCCCCTTTCCAGACATTGCCTTTTGGTGAGGATTGCTGAACTCAGATACAAACAGGCATATAGACAAACAGGCATAAAGACAAGAAGGGAAAACTGAATGTTTCCAAAGTAAAGGAAATCTCTTAGAAAGAAGAAAGGTTGGTTTACTGGAAGAAGGGGAGATTGAGTAGTAGGGCTTTGAGTAACATTGTTTACACTGAAGAAGAGATGATGTTTCTGACATGAAATGGTCCAGGGAGTATTAATGATTTAATGCTGTGAGAAAAAGCAAATACAAACCAGGAAAACAAACAAACAAACAAACAAACAAACCCACACAATCAAGACACCCAAGCCACCCTTCAGATTTACCATTTCTGTTGCTCCTGAGTTCACGTGCACTTGTCGAAAGGAATGTTTCTGCCCTCCCGCGCCCTGGACTGCCTCTCCTCCGAGCTCTCATTATCTTGCTGCCACCTTTTAGTCACAGAAGCAGTCTGGCTCCTGCCTGAGCCTTGTCCGAGCAGGAAAGGTCATGAAGCCAAGCAGGTGGCCTCTACCACATGCCTTGTCTGGTAAGAAGGAGGCATGCTTTTACTCCTGGCAGCTTTCATTCTGTGTCTCTGTCCAGTGTTGTAATGGTAGCCTGTGGGCACTGTAATGCCAGGTGCAGATGCCAGGGGCGCGTGGGCCATAGCTCTTGTGTTTATAGCTTGAAGCTTTATAAGAAGACCTAAGGGTAGCAAAGTTCAGTCAGCAGTGGTCATGTCCTGTGAGCCTGTGGTCTGCCTTGACTCCAGGTTGACCACTCGTGGGTGCTGAGCGGTTATCATTGGCCCTTGAATTCTGTCTCTTCCCATGTAGAGACTAAAAAGGCTTGTTTCTAGTCATGCAACAAAGTCAAGGAGGAAGTTCTCTGCTCTCAGTTCTCCCCGTGAGCTTGCTCTAGGTCAAGGTAGTAGCCCTATGCAGTAGAAGGAGGGGCTCACAGTGAAACTTGTTCTCAGGAGAGCAGGTTTTCACCAGACCTGGAGTTTGGCATTGGCTGCTGGGTCTGGCCTGCAGTAAGTGGCAAGGTCTTATACCAGTGTTGGCTACTGTAGACCTGCAGGAAGTATTGGTGGGATTAAAGATTGAAGGCCTCCAACACTTGGGAGACAGAGGCAGGTGGATCTCTATGGCTTTCAGGCCAGCCTGGTCTCCAAAGTGAGTTCCAGACAGCCAGAGCTACACAGAGAAACCCTGTCTCACAACAAAACCAAAAAGATAAGACAAAACAAAATAAAACAAAACAGATCTGTTCCCAGTCTCAGAAATGGCAGCAGCTCTGATGCCTGCTGTGGACTTTATGGGAAGCAGGACGTTTTCTGTGCCCTCAGAATTAAGTGTCCCCATGTGAAAAAGTACCTGTCGTTAATTTCATTTTCAGTTATTCTTGGTATTACATTGACGTGGGGTTGTCATAAAAAGATGACCCACTGTAAATAAAAAGGCATTTCACTGTGGCTTTGGGTTTGATCCCTAGCACTGAAAGAAAAGAAATCTAAAAAAGCTAAGTGTTTTTCAAATTGCTGTATTCTTTACAACCCTTCCCCTGTTTTTTTTGAATTCTTTGGTTTCAAATTCTCAGGACTAGACAAGTATTAATCTCTTTAGAAGATAAGTATCTTGTAGCAAGAGTAGATGAATTACACTTTGAGAAAAGACCTAGGTGGGCTGGGAATGTAGCCTAGTTGGTAGAGGGCTTGCCAAGCATGCAGGAAGCTCTGAGCTGGACACCAGCGTGCATAAGCTGGGTGTGGTGGCACTTGGGAGGTTCAGGTAGTGTGTGTGTGTGTGTGTGTGTGTGTGTAGTGTAAGTAACAGATTTATCGTTT
Source organism: Meriones unguiculatus (assembly GCF_030254825.1). Classification (NCBI taxonomy): domain Eukaryota; kingdom Metazoa; phylum Chordata; class Mammalia; order Rodentia; family Muridae; genus Meriones; species Meriones unguiculatus. The sequence goes on from NC_083357.1 coordinate 26,710,156, forward strand.
GGTCATGCCATGGAAAGGATTTTTTTTTTTTATTAACCCTAGCTGGCCTAGAACGCATGTGTAGACCAGGCTGACAATAAACTCATAAAGATCCACCTGCCCCTGCACTGTAATGCCGAGCTGTGAGAAGGATTCTTCTGTTTTTCCCTGATGGGTTGTGCAGTGCAGCTTTAAGTAGCCGGAGGGTTGCTTCTCATTTCATTTGCTACAAATGAAAAAAAAAAAATTCATTCTGATGTAAGATATCTCCAGGCCTGTGCAAGCTTTAGGGTTTTATGACAATTGCACTTGATAGGACTAATATTAAAAAAAAAAGTATTCAGACAATGCTTCTTTGAGGGATGAGGAGGAAGCCTGTTGATCGCATGGTGTGTGTGCCTGGCTTCTCTTTTGGAACTGGGGCATGACTGCTCTTCTTGGGCTCAGGTGTAGGAGGCAACTCACATTGCTTGAGAACCTTTTTCCCTGTCAATCATTTACTGAGAGCTACTGTACTGTTTAACAGCTCATAGAAGGGGAGAAGTCTTTTAGAAGCCTGGAACTTGTTAATGATTTATTATTGTTGTTATTATCATTGTTATTCCCTAAACTAGGTTGCCATTGGGAGTTATACAAGAATATAGAGAAGGAAGTAGGCATTTGTCCCCTAGAGCCAACTGCCTTTGCCGTGACTACCTGTGGGGTGACAGACAAGTTATTTTCCTTTCTGTTCCTCAGTTCTCTCCATTTGTGAAAAGGAATAGTGCTACTATCCTGTCCCTAAAGTCTTTCTGAAGTGTGAGGGGAAACACACTCGAGGATTTAGCACTGTGAATGGATAAATGATACCTCTCAATATAGGAACCATTTGTCTTTTGTGTTTGTGAAGGAGTTTGGATAGGAGTGTGTGGAAAGACGAAACGGGATCAGAAAAGGATGGCAGGATAGTCCTGTGCCTGCTTCCTGTGATAGGAAACTATCCATGCGGTTTCTGTTTGGCTTTGCTGCAGAGGCTGAGGAGGCCGGGCACTGTGAGAGGCACAGTCCACCTGTTGCAATCTGAGACGGTCCTTCTCCACACTCTGCTTCCTCAACTTCCTGTGGGAAGATAGCAATCTTCCTGACCCGTAGGTACAAGGAGTGCCTTGGTCTGGCACCCTGAGGGGTGAGTGTGAGCTTGCAGAGGACAAACGTTGTCATCCTCATACTATACCTTGTAATTTAAGACAGGGTCTCTTGGTGAACCTGGGGCTCACCCGTTTGGCTAGAATGGCTGGCTGGCCAGCCCCAGTGAGCAGCGTCCTGATTTGGCCTCACCAGAACTGGGATTACACAATTGTGCCACTGTGGCAGGCTTTTCATGTAGATGCTGGGGATTCAAACCTAGGTTTCATGCTTATGTGTCAGACACATAACCCACCGAACATGGCTCCAGCCCCCTCCCTGAGCCCCTAGCGTGTGTTTCTCGTTCTGTAACTATCTTCTTTTGGTTTTAGTGGGGTGGACTAAGGGGCAGCCAGCAGTGGTATTAGGGTATCTGTTCTCCTTTTGCATCTGTGTTGCACTTCCACATGCCAATCTCTGTTTCACAGACTTGGGCTTGCAGGAGACACTATGGCAGTCCCAGCTCCTGCCCTGTCGTCCTCCTTCTGAAGGCCAAAGTCAGCAGAGCACGGTGGTTTTCTGGCCAGACGACAAAATGTGATTTTAAACTACTCAGTTGAGCTATTTTGGGGGAGTAGCAAAGTGACACAGTTGGCTGCTGAAATCTAACTAAAAAAGAAGAAATGAAAGCACAGTTCATGGAATATGTAACACTTCCTCAGAGAAAATAGGACAAGTGCTCTTATTTTGGGCCTGTGATACTATGTTTCTGACGAGCAGGGAGGCAAGTTGCTGGATCAGGCAGTGGGTATATACTTTTGAGGAATTCCTATCAGTTACAGTGTGAATCTAAGAGCTGTCTGGCTTCTCAAGCTGACTGCCTCAGAAAGTCTACAGCACATTTAAATCAGATAAGTGCATTTCTCTGGCTGAATTTGGATAAAGGACACAACCATTAGCATTTTACTAGGCATTCAAGCAGAGTCAGATGAGTGAGGAAGTTTCCTTGTCTTTCAAGATCTTTTTGAACTTAAAAAAAAGAATTTCATTCCTGTGTGTTTGTGAGTGGTGTGTGCCCACGTATCTGCAGGTACAAGTAGAGGTCAGAGGTCAATCTGTGATGCTAACGTCTCCCTCTAGCCTGCAGCTGGCCAACTAGAGTAGGACAGGGAGCCCCAGGGAGTGCTCTGTCCCCACCTGCCTACCACTGAGGTCACAAGCTTATGACACCACGCACATCTACTTGAATTCTGGAGATCAGCCTGATGTCTTCAAGCGTGCAAGGCAAGCGCTTCCCTACCTGAGCCCTGCCCCCAATCCCTCCAGGTAGTCTTTTAAAGCTTTTTAAGAATTGTCGAGAGAGTAGCCCAGAGAGGGCTCAGCATTTCAGAGTTTACTGTAGAGGGGCCCACTTGGCTTTCTGCTTTAGGCGTGGTTGAAAAGGAGGCGGTGTATTCACCCCAGGCCATTATTGGGTTATGTGGATAGAGACTGTGGGTAGAGTCTTAGTTCCTTGTGGGTGAGCAATGTACATTATGTAAGCTGTGTAACTAATGTAAATAACTTAAATTGATTTGGTTTGTGTCCTAGCTAGGGTTACTGTAGCTCTTATAAGGAAAGCATTTAATTGGTGCTGGCGTACAGTTCAAAGGTTTAGTCTTTTATCATGGCAGGAAGCACGGCAGCGTGCAGGCATACATGGTGCCAGAGAAGGAGCTGAGAGTTCTACATCTGGATCAGCAGGCAGCAGGCCTTTGGGGACCATTTTTATTGAAACCATCGCAGTTTGTAATTTGAGATCTGTTTTGTTACTGAGATTGGCTCTTGCCTAGTAGCCTAGGCTGGCCCCAAGCCTGTGTAATCTTCCTGCCTCAGCCTCTGAGAGCTGGCACTGTAGGTATGTGTCACCACAGCCAGCTCTTTTTGTAACGTGAGAACCACTTTGGGCTTTGGCTGTTGTGTCTTTAGCTATCCTATATATTACAAGGTGTGGGCTGCAGGTTCTGAATCACCCAGCCCTGGAGGAACCGGGCTGAGGGTGTTAGCTAGCCTTGGTGGGAGATCATGTGGGTTCTGGATGTTTTCTTCTGGAGTGTAAAACTAGCTTTAAGGAGCCTGCTTCCCAGCTGTGGGGTCGTACTCAAGACCTTTATTTACTTTCTTTTTCTTCCTTCTTTCCTTTTGTGGGGGCACGGGGTGGGCGGGATCTCATGTAGCCCAGAAGCTTGCAGCATGGTGAAGATGACCTTGAACTGCTATCTCTTAGGCATGTGAGTGGTGATGGGCTTGGATTCAGGGCCCTCTTCAAGCGGTAACTCTATCAGCTGAACCACACCCCCAGCCCAGACTTTGATTTCTTTGGATTTATTTTCCTCATCTTTAGCTAAATCATTTCCAAGATTGGTCTGGAGTTTTAAGGTTCAGTGGGTTGTGGGAGGGTTTGTTACCTTTGTGTACTGTGAAGTCACATGTCTGGAGCAGCCTGTGCTCTGTGGGACATGGTGCCTGGCAACTTTTTCCTGAGTTTGCTTTCTTGCTATAGAGTATTTCTGGGTCAGGTGATCTATGCGGCAGTAGAGGCCTGTAATCCTAGTTACTGGTGAGGCTGAGGCAGGAGCATGGGAGATTTAGTGAGACTCTTCCCTGAAAGATAAAAAGAGTGATGGAGTTGTTGTTCAGTTGTAAAACTATTACCCAGCATGCTTGAAGTCCTAGGTTTAATCCTAATACTGAAAAGATATGAAAAAATATTCTCCCTGTGGGTAGAGTTCAAGGGTTAAAACCTGCACTGCTTCTGTGGAGGAGTAGAGTTTGGTCTCCAGCTCCAGGGATCCAAGGCTTCACATCTCTGTCAGCACCTGCACTCGTGTATTAACCCCTTGTGCACTATTACAAATAATAAAAATCAATCTTAAAAACAAAAAACAAAGGAATATTTTCTTTCTGGTCTCATTCTTGCTCTTTCTCTCCTAGCAAGCGATATGGTGAGTAGAGACTGGATATCAGGATGCTTATAAATCTTTTTCTTTCCAGTACTGGGAATTGAACACAGGGCCTGTGTATGGTAGGTAAGTATTCTATTACTGATCTGCACCTTCACATCTTTTGTTTTTCCTTTCTTTTTAGAACCCTAATTCTGGGACTGCAAAGTTGGCTCATTGATTACAAGCACTTACTGCTTTTGCAGAGGACCTGGATTGAATTCTAAGTACTTAACGCTGTAGCTCACAACCAACTGTAACTAGAGTTCCAATCCCTCTCTGACCTCTGTGGGCTCCTTCATGCATGTGGTGTACATGCATATTCTCAGGAACACACATAAAACACACACACACACACACACACACACACACACACTAAGCATCCCAAAAGCCAAAACCAAAACCCAGATAATTGCGTACCTGTGGGACAGGTCTTGTGGCACAGTGGTGAACAACAGGGCCATTGTCCCTGATTCCTGCTTGTAGTGGTGCTTGAGTTACTCGCCTTTGAGTGAGGTATGCAGGGCAAAGCCGTTCCAGGGCGTGACATCATGACATAGATCAGAACAGGAGCCTGACCCGAGCCAGATGGGAACATTGTCTACCTGACCCGCACCCTTGAGGACTGGCAGAAATAGGTGAGGCTGGTGGCTTGAGTGACTCCCATGGCTTTTCTGCTGTAGGACCGAATGAGCCACTGTAGGTGGACCAACACCACGTGAAGGGAAAACTAGTCATGTTGGCAAGAGGAAGAGACGCCAGCATTCCCTAAGTGTCAGCAGAAGTACAGAAGGGCAGCAGGAGTTGGAATCCTGTGCGCCACTTAATCCTACAGGCAGTTATAACGTTTCTGGCTTCTTCTTGACTGCTTCTTCTTGACCTGCTTCTTCACTGTTAGTATTCAGTTCGTACTAATGGATTAAACCGGATTGTAAAAGCTGAGTATTGCTGTCCTTGGCTATTTATTAATTTCAGTAAATTAAAAAAAAATTTTTAGAAAGAGTCTTACATATTCCAAGCTTGCTTGACCTTACTCCATAGCCAAGAATGGGCTTGAACTTCTGATCCTCCTGCCTCCACCTCCAAGAGCAGGGAGTACAAGAATATGCCCCATTTATGTGGTTCTGGGGATTGAATCCAGGGCCTGTGCATGCTGGGTATTTTCTTTGGAGACAGGGCCTCATTGTGTGGCTAAGTAAGGCTAGCCTAGAACTCAGGATCCCCCAGCTAGCTTCTTTGCCTCATGGGTTCTAGATTACAGGTAAACGCTACTGTGCCCGCCTTGCTTTTTACTTTTTGACTAAACAGCCAACCTTATTGATCCTGAAATAGAGTTCAAAAGAGTTAAGTTTGCATATATCAACACATTTTTTGAGGCATTTAAATTTTATCTTATTTATAGTGATGTGTTGCCTGATGCATGTCTGTTCAGTACATCTGTGCAGTGCCTGAGGAGGCCAGAAGAGGGCATGTCAGAGCACTGGCTGCTCCTCCAGAGGACCTGGGTTTGATTCCTAGCACCTACAGGCCAGCTAATAATGTCTGTCACTTTAATTCCAGGGGATCTGATGTCATCTTTCGACCTCCAAGGGCACCATGCATGCATGCGGTGCACAGACTTACATGCAGTCAAACCCTTACACACAAACTGATGATTACAAAGCAACATAAAATCAAAGCTGAAAACAAAACAAAAATGGCATTTTCCGTGCATGCAGTGAGTGAATGTTTTCTGAGAATCCACAACCTGCCTGAGAGTTTTGGGGGCCACCTTGGAGACAGAGGTGGTCACATCAGCTGCAAGTTCCTGCCCACACAGCAGCTTCGCAGGAAAGGGTTACTCCTCAGACACTGAGAGGTAAAAGCAGAGTCCTGGAGTCCTTCTCCTTCCTTGGCAACACCCGCAGGCTGCAAGTACATGGAGGCGGCCCCCTAGGGATGGGGCACACACCTGGCCCACAGTGGTTATTTACAAGACTAGGCTGGTCTCTGGAGGACTCTGCTACTTTGGTATGGGTGATTTCTCACTGAGGGACAATTTTCTTTTCTCTCTCTTTCTCTTTAAAGCCCTGTAGGGTTTTGTATTACTTGGACTGGTTGTGTGCACTTGTGCGTGCACACACACACACACACACACACACACACACACACACTGAGTGCTGCAGGTCGTGAATGGTGACAGGACTTCATTCCTGTTAGTCTTGCCTGTGAAGCCTGGGCTCAGCTGTCACAGTTGTCCTGGGCCCTTTTCGGCTTCACTAATGTCCTGCTGTTTGAATATCTCACAGTTGTGTGGTGACTTCTATTGGTGATTTGAGGTAACTGTGGGCTTGATCAACTAAAGCCGGGGATCTGGGAAAATCTCATTGGATTTCCAAATTAGCCCCTTTGTCACTTTCCTGTTTCAATCAACTGCCTAATACTGGCATGATTTGGGGTGGGGTGCTGGGTGAAGGCTGTGGTGAGCGTTTGTAGGATGTGAGTAGATTAGTGACACTAGAGAAGTCACATCAGTGACTGCTTGTCACTTTTTACAGTATCTCTACCCTTTCCAGTTCTTAATAAATGGATTTATGGTAAGTGCTTTGTATTCATATAGGTGTGTGTGTGTGTGTGTGTGTGTGTGCTTGTTTGTGTTTGTACATGTTTATATGTGTGCTTGCGTGTGTCTGTATGCATGTGTGCATGTGTGTCTTTGTGTGTGTCTATGTGTCTCTGCATGTGTGTGTGTCCACGAGGAGGACAGAGGAGGACGTCAGATATCCTTTATCACTGCCTTGTTCCAATGAGACAGAGTCTCTCTGGAATCTGGAGAGACAAACTTCAGCGACCCTCAGTGACTCGCCACCTGCCCCACAGCGCGCTGGGGCTATGGGCATGCTCCCAGATCTTTTTTCCTATCCACATGGGTGCTGCCATTGAACAAAGCTCTCTTGCTTGCACATCAAGTGCTCTGTCTTGCCTGAGCTCCAGAGCAGCATGTGGAAGGCTGAGCTTTGCATTGAGGTCTCAGGCAGCTTTTGACTAACAGATGGAAGGGGCTAGGAGCAGCCTGCTGAGGTGCTCCTGAGGCCCAAACCCGTCTTTCTCTCTGCTGTGTCTTCAGTGCAGAGGGGCAACAGTTGTCGCTGAGGACCGGTAGGATAAAGAGATGGTATCCCAGGACATTTACTGAGCTCCAATAGCTTTGTATGTACAGGAACCTCACGTTTGTTTATCGTCTTAGGAGTTCGTTATCCAAGGTTAGCTAACATTCCTTAATAGAAATCTGAGGGTAAATGTCATAGTGGCTGTGGTCCATCTTTAATAGGAAATACTAGCTGGGTGTGATGATAGACCACTGTCAGTCCAGGCTTGGAGGGAGGGGGAGAGAGAGAAGCAGAGAGAAACAGAGATTGAATTTGTACCTTGTGTTGCTGGCCCCCAAGGTGTCTAAGCCAGACATCTTCTGATTATGGAGCAGTTGTGCTCTGAGCAGCAGGGTTATGTGATGCTGTATGTAGTGGTACTAATCCTTCTCTCACCTTCTTTCTTGTGAAATAAATTTTATACAACTAGTGGTCAGTGTGTTAAGAATGGCCTTGATTTTAGGCTTAGTCAGAACTTGGCACTGTCATTTCTGCTTTGGTTACCTTTGAAGCAGAGATGTGGGGTATGTAGAGGGTAGCAGCATGAGCTGAAGCCGATGGTGGAAGACAGAGGTAGTCATCTGTTGTCTCAAAATGGCTTTGGGCATGCTGTCCTGGAGAAGGGCTTGCCACAGCTGACTTTTTTCTCAGTGACAGCTGTTAGCTGACTATCTTGGTTAGTGCCTTGGCTATGCTGTGCATTGACCAGTTTATCTTGGTGATGGCACATGTGTGTGGGCAGAGACCAAGGTTTCTAGAACACACCAGATGCTTGCCCTATTTTATTTTGCAGCAACCCCCTTCTTTTCTGCCTTAAAGCTAGCTATTTCCTTTTACTTACATGTGGATAAAGTCCATTAGTGAAGAGTGTGCAAACTCTTTGAGTTCTAGGCATCAGCCCCTCATTTTCTCAATTGGCCAATTTGGAAGAAGCCACTGAAATTATTTAACGTAATAGAGGTGGGTAGGTTGGCATTAGAAGTCTGTCTGCACATGTTTTGTTTGATTTATAGAAGCTAAACTTTTCAGTTAGTAAAGTTTCTTACATGCTAGGAAGTAGGTCTTGAAATGGCTGCCTTTGCTCTTGATACAAAGTGGAGGAAAAACTGATTCCTAGAAACACCTAGCTAATGTACTGGTGCTCTCACCACAGAAATGAAGAAATACTTCTTAAATGCTTGATAACCTTAAGCAAGGTTCTGAGGGGACGAGAGAGCAGTGGCAGATGCTTGTGTTCAGCTTCATCCTTCACTGTCTTTGGCCAGTAACTTACCTTTATTGGTTTTTCTTGCCATTAAAATGGTTACAGTGAGGGGCTGGAGAGATGGCTCAGTAGGTAAGAGCACTGGCTGTTCTTCCAGAGGTCCTGAGTTCAATTCCTAGCAACCACTTGGTGGCTCCCAACCATCTTTAATGTTGGCTGATGCCCTCTTCTGGCATTCAGGTGCACATGCAGATAGAGCCCTCATATATAAAATAAATAAATCTTTTTTAAAAAATACCCTGGAAACAATGAGTTCCGTCCTCCTCGATTTCTCAGAAGAGTCAAGTTAGATATGGCTGTAAATCACCAGGAAAGAGCTACGTATGTAGAATGTTGTAAAGAGCCCTGCTTGTAATAGACGCTGCTAGGGGTTTACTGTATCGGTAAGTTCTTCACCATGACCAAAGTACCTAACATAAACAGCTTCCGGGAGAATTTGGCTTATTTTGGCTCACGGTTTCATAGCGTCCAGCCCACGGTGAACCTATGATGTGGGTTGAACAGTGAGAGCCCCAGGAAGCAGAGCAAAAGGCACGCAGCCACTCCGACATAGTTATAGTCATCCTGTTGTTTGAGCTGGTCCCACCTCCCAGGGATGCCATCAGATTGTGAACCCATCAGTGGATGAATCTATTGATTAGGTCCGAGTCCGTACAGACACGCCCACAGCTGTGCTGCCTTCCTCTCCCAGGTGTTTCTCATCAGCCATCAGCCATCACATTTATGAAACAAGTGCTTGTGTAAGTGTTATGTCTTCCTGTGGAGCTGAGAAGCGCCGGGAGGGTGGGGACCCCAGAGCTGACGGAGCAGCTGAAGAGCAACCTCTCCAGAGGCTGCCGGGCTTCCTTCTACTTCCCAAGTGGAGTGGGTACTAGACAAAGGGACCTGTTTCTCTTGGCCAGAAATTTAGTCAAGATATCTGTTGCTGTGCCCAAACACCTCAGTCACCTTAAAAGTGGGAAAGATTTTATTTTGGCTTGTGATAGGTTTAATGGGTTTCAGTCCACGGTTGCTTGGTTTGTTGCTTTGGACCAGTATCCAGATGGAATGTCGTCCTGGGAGCGTGTGATGAGACAGGTCTGTTCATAGCGTGGTGGCTGAGAAGCAAAAGACGAGAATGGGGTGGGGTCTTAGTATTCCTTTCAAGGGCATGCTTCTACCCTAGGACATGGCCTTCTTGTGGATTTCACAAGAGTGCCATGGAGGAGTGTCCAAACCTTTAACACTTGGGACTTTGGAGGGAATTTTAGTTGCCAGTGGTAGCAGCCGCTTAGGCTTGCTCTGTTTATCTGCTAAGGCTTGAGTTGCTTGAAGGACAGGTTTGTAGGAACAGGTTTTCTTTCTGCTTAATATAATACTCTTGGTATACTATGCCAATCTGTGACTGAAATTATAAATGCGCGTAGGATGCTTAGGCCTTGTAAGCTAGCTCTGTGGTAATATGAGGCCCAGCATGTTCCTCAGGGTGTGTAGGGACAGAAACATTCAAAGAAACCCAGCATTTTATGGTTTCTTCCTACACTTTCTGGCCAGGGGCCAGAGGCTGGTATTTCGGCTCAGGGTTCCTGTTCCTATAGTAGTGGCAGACAATGCTAATCAATCATAGAGCTCTTTGCTCCTGAAGCCTGAATGAGGGCTTAGAGATGGCACAGGAGAGGACTTTTGTGCCATCCCTGTGCTATACCACATACAGTAAACCTTCAAAAAAAGCAGAATAATGACAAGCATATCCAATGGGCTTTTATATCCTTGTAAATATCTACATCTATCTGTCTGTCTGTCTGTCTGTCTGTCTATCTATCTATCTATCTATCTATCTATCTATCTATGGGGGGGTCAATTTTTAAGATTTTTCTGCTTTTTGAGATTGACTTGGTTTTATATTTGACTCAGGTGTGTTTATTCAGGAACAAAGAATCCAATCTCTTGATGGTGGTTTCATCATATTCTAATTGGTGAGATCTGCTGATAGAGGCTTAAGGATCTAAAATTACTCACCTATTTTTCCTTTCTTCAAAGCCCAGAGGTTTTGCATCAGATTATGGTTCTTATAGGACTGTTTGTATTCTGAAGTGACACCTTTTTGAATTCTTAGCTATTTAAGTAAGTGTTAAGTATGGGCTTAGTGACAGCAGTTTTTAAAACTGTGACTGACTTAATGGATTCCACTCTTCTGTTTATGCCTGTGAAGTATCTCATGTTTACTCTGAATACATTCGTCAGTACCTTTATGTTAGCCTCTCTCTCAGAGTTTGATTGGTCCTCTGGTGAGTGTTATTTTTATAAAAGGACATTGGAGAGGAGAAATGGGAGTGTGAGGAATTCCTTTCTATAACAGACATGACACGCATTCTTGGTGTTTGCACATACCAGTTTCTTAGATGCCATCTAACAGTCCTGGGCTTGTTTCCTTAAGTGGCTTTGTCTTCCTGAAGGTCCCTTCTGGTGTCCTTGAATTATTCCTTGTGAGTCCATTTGGCCTGCTCTTTCTGGTGTGTTGGCCACTGATGTCACATGCCTGCTGGGGATATACGCCTTGTCTGAGATGTGCTTTAGTACAAAATACATGTTGATTTCAAACACACAGGAAAAAAGTGTATAAAACATCTCATTGAAGTGTTATATTGTGGGGCTAAGGACATAGCTCGGGGGTCTATAGCATGAGGATCTGTGTTCAGTTCCTAGAACCTGAATGAAAAAAGCTTTTAATTCAACTTCTGGGAGGTGGAGATTGAGGATCCCCCAGATTGCTGGCCAGCCAGTCTGGCCTACTTGTCAAGTTCAAGGCCAGCGAGAGACCACATTGCTTAAAAGGTGGACGGCTCCTAAGAAATAACACCCCAAGTTGTCCTCTGACTTCCTCATATATATAAGCCCACATATACGCACCCATCCACACATGAACCTGCATATCCAAGCATTTATATTTACATATATTACAAAAATGTTATTAAAATTAATATTATCTACTTCTTTTTACTGTTTAACACAATACCATAAAATTTAAAATTACGTCATATCCCTTCTCTACAGTGTACTTGAAGTCTGTCTTGCCCTCCCAATGACAGATCTGGTGGTACTCTCCCATATGACACTGGCTCCCTCGTCTCCAGTTTCAAAATTACTTAGGTCATTACAAAGCTGGTCATTACAATGGTGGCCTTGAAAGCAGAGGTGTGAGGCCGAGCCATGATGGCACGTGCCTCTAATCCCAGCACTCAGGAGGCAGAGGCAGGCAGATCTCTGAGTTTGAGCCCAACCAGGGCTACACAGTAAAACCCTGTCTCAAACAAACAAACATACAAACAAAAAAAGCATAGATGTGCAGTGTCATTTTAGTGCATTGAGGTCCTTTTGCCCTGTAAGCTGGTCCACCTTTCATGAGATGGGGCCGTGGTCCCAGTTCTGTGAGGTTGCTTGAGGAATGGGATAAGCCATAGGAATCATAGGCCAGACCTCTGCAAACTCTTGAAAGTTAGGGCCATATTGTTACTGCTTGTGGAAAGTGCCTACCCTGTTAGGTTCTGGCAGTGGTTTCCTCTCTGGTTCCTGGGGATGCCGGGTCACTGAGGAAAGCTGGAGACATCAGAGAGCACCTCAGGCATACTGACAGCTCAGTGCTCGGCATTGCAGGGGTCTTGCTGGTGTTCAGAGAGAGTGCAGATAGCCCCCAGAAGCCTGTCTGCGGTGGTGTTAACACAGCACAGGCCTTGGCTAGCTTTCCTCCAGCGGCGCTGCATACTTGTGATTGCTTTTCCTGAGAATTCTGTTTGGTCAAAGGTTGGGTTTCCATTTTCAGTGCACACACTGCCAGGCAGGATAGACATTTTGGCCTCCAGGTGATTCCCATGGTACCAACTCTAATTCCACAGTGTACTCATTTGGTCACTCTGCATCTGTATAGAGTCTATCAGCCAATTCTCTGTTGCTGAAAGCCCAGGAAGAAAAACAGCTTAGAGAAGAAAGTTTGTCTTATGGTTCCAGAGGGAAAGTCCACAATGGTGAGGAAAGCATGGAAAGAAACAGCAAGAAGAGGCTCGCCCATCACATCTTGGCTGCACACAGGAAGCAGAGTGCAGACGGGAAGTGGGACTAAGCTATGAACCCTCGCAGCCCACTTCAGTGATGGCTTTCCTCCAGCACCAGAAAAGTTCCATGTCCTCCCAAGACAGTGCCACCAACTGACGCGCAGGTTCAAATCCTTGAGCCTTTGGGGAACGCTGTACAAATACCTCAGCTCCGAGCATAGGATATTCGGTTTCTGTCTCCAAGACATGCTAACCCGGTAGCTCTTTCAAACAGTACGTGTTCTGTGCACTCCGTGCTGCTTGTGAGGCTCTGCTCTGGACCTATGGGAGACTGGTCCTGTATTCACAGGACATCAGAATGCACACATGTTGAAGTCTCTGAAAGGAAGTGCTACACTGTTTGCATATAATCTTCACGTATATCCTCTGTATGTATATAAAATTTTGTCAGGGTTATTTTCTCCAACGTGTAAATGCAATGCAAATGGTGTGTTGTTTTGTTTTCTCAAAAGCTGTGTCTTACTGTGTTTTCCTGGATGGCCTGGAACTTGCTATACCCACCTCTGGCCTCAAACTCACAGAGATCCACCTGCTTCTTCCGCCCCAGTAGTGAGACTAAAGGCTTACGTCACGTGGTTGTTTTTAAGGAATAACAGCAAGAGAAAATGCCTGTGCATTTTTACTGTTGATAAAATTTTGAGCATGTGCATGCATGCTCTCTCTCTCTTTCACACACACACACACACACACACACACACACAATTTTGTTTGTTTCAAGACAGGTTCTTATGTTTGAGGCTGGCTTCAAACTTAATGTAGCCAGGGCTGACCTTGAACTTCTGATCCACCTGCTTTTCTCTCTCAAGTGCTGGATGACAGGTGCAGCTATCCCTTACACAGTTGGCAGTTGAGCCCAAGGCCTTGTACTTGATAGGCAGCATTCTACCAGCTGAGCTTCATTCCCAGTCAGAAGAGCTCTGCTGTGTAGTGACGAACCCATGGGTAAGGAGACACCTCATGAGGAGCTGGTGGGTGCTGGGGCCTGCTGTACTTCGTTTGGAATGGAAAATGAGAACAGGAGAAGCAGACAAATGCCCTCCGACCTGAAAGCTCTTAGATTTGCTCATTATTTGCTCTGCTCCTTGGTGTTGAGCAGGAGGCCGAGATTATGGACAGGGTGGCTAGGGCTGGTGAGGGTAGCAGGGGTGGCTGGGATCTTTTATTTCTTAGTATTTTTCAGCGTGTAACACTTCCACACCATGATTTTGGTAGGGCGGACAAGTGCCCGTTGTGCGGTGTGGGTTGCAAGAAGGAAATGCTTAGTTAGGAAAGTGCTTGTTACCCAAGGATAAGGACTTCACTTCAGTCCTCGTGTCTCACCTGAAAATGCTGTTAGGGGCATGGAGCAGTTGCTCAGCACTGAGGTTCTAGGTTTGATCCCCAGCACCTATGTGGAGGCTCACAGCTCTGGAACTCCAGGTCCAGGCTGTCCAGTGCACCCTTCTGGCCTCTGAGGGCACAGCACACACATGGTGTACAGATAAACAAGCAGGCAAAGCGCACCTACACACAAAATAATAAAATAATACCTCCAAAGTACTGTTGGGGTAGTATGCCTGTAAATTCCCAGTGCTGAGACTTTCCAGGACTGGCTGGCCAGTTAGTGTAGCTTCATTGGTGAGTTTCAAGGGCAGTAAGAGATCATGTCCATTGGAGGTGAACATGCTTCTAAGGATGACACTCTGTGTGATCCGTATATCTATACTCTCAGCCAAGGACAACCATGTACATACATATTCATGCATGCCTTACAGAGAGTGCTTTTGACAGCAGGAAAGTACAAAAAATTAGAGAGAGAGAGAAAGAGAGTTGGGAATCTAGTTTAGATATTGTATTTGTTGATGTCGCTCATGCACCTTATGTGCAAAGCCTGGAGATAAGCTCCATGCAGTATTTCCAGTGCACACGTAATTTCTGAGATTTACAATTATGTTTCATTTATTTCTCTCTCTGTGTGTTGGTTGGACTTGTGCCTGTCTGTGCATGAATAGACTTCAGGCGACAACTTGTGAGAGTCAGTTCTCTTCTTCCACCATGTGGGTACCAAGGATTTTGAACTCAGGTCATCAGGCTTGGCAGCAGGCACCTTTACCTAGTGAACCTTGTTCCTGGGTTTTGACTCACGACGTCATGTGTGGAACTTGTTTACCCTGTTGTTGAAAACTTTGAGATTTTGGAGCATTTTTGAATCTTCAGTTCTTTTGTTGGGCGCTTACCCTAGGTATAAGCAATAAAAATTGCAAGGTTGTCTGCTCGGTGTGGCCACAGAGGTCAGAGAATCCCATATGTGATTTCTCAGTATCCTGGCACAGCTCTGAAGCTGTTTCTTTTCCTTTCTTTCCTTTTCTTTCTTTCTTTCTTTCTTTCTTTTTTTTTTTTTAATTTTTGTTTTTCAAGACAGTTTCTCGGTATAGCCCTGACTGTCCTGGAACTCTTTCTGTAGACCAGGCTAGCCTTGAACTGAGAGATCCTCCTGCCTCTGCCTCCCAAGTGCTGGGGTTAAAGGCGTGTGTTACCATGCCTGACTCTGAAGCTCTTTTCTTTTGGGTGTGAGAGTGAGCAGTGTATCTCAGGAGATGAGTGTAGCTTGGTGCTCCCATCCTTTGAACCCAAGCCATTTTGGTCCATATCTGACAAGAACACCCCCTATTGTGGATTCGGTCTGTGCAAATTCTGGACAGAGAACGGATGGATGTTGACTTTTGAGTCTTTCTATTTCTGTCCTTCAGTAAAGAAATGAATGAATGTCTGCTGTCCAGTACTACCAGGAAGTGTCCTTTTGCACATTATTTCAGAGAAAGTAATAGGTTTAAGTGAGCAACCAGTGGAAACTGTTTGGTTATACTTTGCTTAGTCTTAATGAGGTTTAAAAACTCTGTGTGAATTAGAGAAATCAGATGAAGATTGCTAAAATAGTTTGTTGTGTAGCTGTGCTAAAAATGGAGATAATAAACCGGGTGTGGTTGTATACACCTGTGGTACCAGCACTGAGAGACGAAGAGGCAGGTAGATAGGATATCTGTGAGTTTGAGGGCAGCCAAGGCTACACTGAGAAACCCTGTCTCCAAAAACAAAACAAAACAAACAACAAACAATCAAAAAAGGAGATAACAAAATGCTGAAATCCTAATTTCTATCCCAACTGTCCAGCAACCGAAGAGAAATGCAGTAGGATAGTATATTGGTGTCATTTCTTGGTGCAGTGATTAAAATATTTGACAAAAGCAGCTAAGGGAAGGCAAGGCTTAACTCATAGCTCATGGTCACTCATCACGGCAAGGGCCTCATATTGGCAGGAACATGCGGGAGCCAGTCATGTATCACAGTGAGGAAGCTGAGAGACACGCTGATGCTCCGGGCGGCCAAGCTCTGCCAGCCCAGAGGCCAGAGCCGGGAGTGCTGCCTTCCACCCCAGCTAACTGATTCTGGAAACTCCCTCACAGATGGCCTCATCACTTCTGTGATTCAAGGTTCTGTCAAGTGGACAATCAATAGTCACTATCACAGATGCCTACCTCCCTAGGAGAAAGTGGCTGCTATGTGTGCACAGGAAGTAGGGACCTGGTGAGCGGAGGTAGTAAGCAGCCTGGGAGGTTACTGACCTTCAGTAAATTGGCTTATTCCTAGGGCCGGACCACAGCCCTTCCAGATGTAGGCCCTTGCCCGCCTTGTTTCTTAGCTGCTTCCTCACTGCTTCTTCACTTAGCAGTGCCTGGCCTCTTGCACATGCTCACTGCAGAGATTGAGATGCCTGGCAGCTGGTGCTTGCTGCATTGACCGGAGCTCAAATGCTGGGCTCAGGCATTTGTACCCAAGTCTTGGCTGTGGAGACCTCGAAGTAACACCTTGAAAGAAAGGCTCCCTAACTGTCACAGTGATCTCCAAAAGGAAGCTTTAGTAGCTGCTGGCTTTGTTATGCACTAGGATTGTGTCTTTTGTTCCTGATTTCTTCACTGATAACATTGGGTTATAGTCCAGTCTCTAAGTCAGTTAGTGTAAGTGTAATTAGTAGCATTGTAAACAAGCACCGGTGCCTAGCAGGCACATGCAAACAATGTAGTCATTGACCTGTGTGTGTGTGTGTGTGTGTGTGTATGTGTGTGTGTGAAATATATAAACTATATGTATAGTCACTGAGATATATCTGATCTAGATCATTTGATTTATAATACATCTGAGATATATAAAATCTGATACACATATCAATCCAGTGACTACATACATAGTTACATTTTGCTGACAGTATTTTGTATTCTCTGGGAATGGATCCTCCTTTCAGGGTTTGCATAGGCCCCTCTGTTGAACAAGGAGCTCTCTCCACCCTGAACGAGGGTAGTATAAAGACCAGGAGTTGCTGGTCTTTTTCACCCCTGTTAGCTCGAGGCTCCAGTGTTTGATCCGGATGTTGTGGGATTCCATCATCTCTCCCAGCTGGGAACTGTCAAGGCTGTTCTCATCCTCACCCCATTTAGAACTAGGTTGACAGTTGATTGGAGTAGGTGGCCAGACTCCTTACTGCCTCTTTTCCAGCCCACTTTAACCTAGGGTTGATTTAGGCCATTGCTCGGCAAAGGGCACTGATATTGGCTGGAAGGCCGAGAGAGGGCAGGTAGATCAGTAGGGGGTTGCAGCTGTCTCCTGCCTAATGAGGTCCTTTACCTGCAGCTTTTGTTCCTATGCTTTGAGCCCCACGTTCATCCTTTTTCAGATTTTAAAGAAGCCAAGGATTTTTTTTTTTCTTGATGACAGGGACAGACAGCTTCTCTGGGGGAATACGCTGATGAGACTTTACTCTAAATGCTTCTCTTGATTTTATTTGTGCACGAGAGTCCTAAGAACTGGCCATGAAAACAGGAGGACTTAATTGGTCAACATTTACAGCTTGAATTAAAATAATAATAGAAAGAGTCCAGGATGGTAGGGGTCCCCCTAGGGTGTGAGACTGAAGCAGGCATGCGTCACACCTGATCCTTGTTTTAGCTTCTGTGTGGACTGGCGGCCAGCAGGATGTGAGACCATCTTCAGAGCTTTGCTCCCAACCATATCTGTCCTGTGCACTTTCCTTTCTCGGCATTATTGGACAGCAAGTGTTCCAAACCTAAATTACAATCAATAAAAAGCAATTTCATTTGTGTTTAACCATGAAGACAAGTGCTTCCAACAGAACATTGTACTTTTGAGTAAAGTTCGGTTTTGTTGTTTCTGTCTTTCTGTCTTAAAAATAATTCCTCCTGGTTGGTGCTTCCAAATGCGATTATTTTTTTGGCCAAGCCCTGCCCTGATGTAAAGCCTTGTTCACCATCGTGTCTTTAAAGCTTAGACTGTTGGTAGTGGATTGGGTTTGTGTTTTTATAGATCCTAGTAATCATGGTGTCTTTGTATTTCCCTTTGGAGATGCAGGTGCATCCCGCCCCAACCCCATGTGTGCAATCAGCTCCCCAGGTAGTGTACTGACGCTGTGTTCTGGTGGGAATGTCACGTCAGCTTCTTTCCTTCCTTAACTGATTGTTGAAATGTAGTAACTTCATGCTAGAAAATTAGAGAGATTTATGTAGTTACGTGGAGAAAATGGAGGCCATTTGTAACGTCAGCACCCAGTTGTAACTAGTGGCTTACCATTTGGTCTGTCATATTTGGTAAGCAGCAGATTTCTAAGCAGGTCATTCAGAGGTTAAGAGCATGGGCCGCTTTGGAGGACCAGGGTTGGGCTTCTACCACCTGTCTCAGGCAGCTCATGGTTGCCTTTAGCTCTAGCTTCACCCTTGAAGGGAACCAACATTCTCTTCTTGAACCACTGGCGCACCCCCCACCCCCATATAGGAGCTAGAGAGATGGCTCAGCACTTGCTTCTCTTGCAGAGGATCTAGGCCCAATCTTAGCACTCATATGGTGATTCACAACCACCCGTTACTTCAGCTCCAGGGGATTTTGGCCTCTGAGGGCTCCCGTGTGCATGTAGTACACAAACTCTGAAGGCTTACACACTTACACATAGAAACGGCTCTATAAAAGAGAATCACGTTGTAGACTTTGTAGCATATTTTCGGTATAAAGCTTGATTCTTAGGAGAAGAAAAGATGAAGTTTCAGATTCTTCTTTGACCAGTGGTAGGAGATTCTTGGAAAAGGGACCTCCTACATCATACCTGTGTCATCTGCTGTGGTCCTACTATGTGTAGGCTACTAACTTCTCCGTCTCATGAAACTATCTAGTTGCCAACAAGAAAAAATGAATTTTAAGGCACTGATGAGAGTGGGGAGTTTTAACACTTTTTTTAGGGGGGGGTTAGGGGGAGGTTTGCTGAGATGGTAACATTGTGTAGGCTGGGCTAGCCTCAAACTCACAGAGATCCACTTACCTTTGCACACACCATGCTCATTAACACTTTGGTGAAACTGCTGAGCATTTCAGACAAAATCATGCATATGGTTTTCTCTTTGCTTAATTTTCCTCCTATTATTTAATTCTTCCCTTGTTTTGCAAGTATGAATTCTGAACTATTTGCTGTTTTAATTGCTTTCATTAGGTGATAGATTCTTCTGATTGAGTAGACCTTTTCCATCCCAGAATATTCAGCATTTGAAAGTCTGGAAGGCCAAATGCTTTGGTGGAGAAGTTTAAAGAGAGAAAGACAAGGAAGGCGGTTTTCTTGGCAGTGGAAGGTTGCTAATTACAGCCCTGGCTATATTTATGATGGAGGCATCAGGGACACAAGTACCAGGTCATGCTCGGTAGGCCTTTCGGGGCTGGACTGTGGTGGGTGAGATGGTATGACAAGGAACATGAGAGAGAAGCCTAGTCTCTGGGGAGTTGGGGTGGCCTTACGTCCTGTTGCCTTCTTGGCCAGCTGATGAAAAAACTAAAGCATGGCTGCAAAGGTGCTGCGCCCACAGAGCTGGGAGTGCTTTGGAGAGGCTCAGGCTACAATGATGGGCTGTAGCAGCAGTGCTCCGAGAGCTGGATGTGCGCGGCTGGGAGGGCCTTGGGGCCATGTAGGGCCTGGAGGCAGCGTTCGTTGATTCTCAAAACCCCCTTGTCTGGTATGGGCTACCTTCCCTCGCCCTCAGGAACTGCTGTGGTAGGAAAAGGGAGGATGTCACCACACTCAGGCCACTGCCTCCCCTGTGCTTGTTCTTTATCTTTGTGTGTCACCCAGGTGTGTGCTCTGGCCACAGGTGTTTGCACAGCTGAATTCAGTAGGTGGTGTCTAGTGTGGGGTGGTTTTGTGGAGGGGGCTACACTGGGATTGGGGGTGTGCGGATTCTTTCTTGTCTTACCCCTTAGGCCAGGAACAACAGTAGTCTTTTGGTTCTGGGGACCTAGCATTGGGCATGCTGCACACCTGCTAAGGTGAACACTGGGTGTTGAGACAAATTAGACCATGATGAGGTGCACAGCAGATCTTATATGAAAGAGGCTTATTAGATGGAGATGTAGAGAGAGGAGAGAGGGAGACATGATAGGAGAAGAGAGGGGGCGCCTGGACAGAGAAAGGGAAGAGGGCAAGAGCCGCCAAGAGAGAAACAAAGTATCGGGTTGATCCTTTTAAGAGCAAAGTAACTATGCCTGCCAGGTGAGGCCACCTGGCCAGCGACACATGATGACATCATAGGTTGCTAGGCAACCCAGAAGCAGGTGCCTAAATACTAACACCTGGTCTTCAACAGACATAATTTTTTACGAGTGTGTGTGTGTACGAGTGTGCCAGAGACAGCCTAGATGTCATCTTTGGGAACTCTGTCTACCTCCTTTGACACAATTTGTCTCTAATTTGCTGCAGGCTCACAGTAAAGACTGTGCCAGCTGGTCAGCAGGGCCAGAGATCGGCTCTTGGGCTGGGATTACAAGCAGGGGTCCCCAGCACACCTGGCATTTCTATAGTGGTTCTAAGGATCTGATTCAGGTGGTCCTTCGTGCACTTCCTGACTATGTTACTGAAGCTCTCGTCAAGCAAAGCCTTGATGTTAAGCTGTTTGCAGCCCGGAAAGCTCCGTGACACACGGTTATAGAACAGAAACATAGAAAGCATTTGGGTTTCTACGGTAAGCTCGTCAGTGTTACTAGTCTTTGTCTCCCCAAGTTTTTACACTCTGAAATTGTTTCAGCTTTCTAGAGAACGTATAACACTTGGGAAAAGCATCCCTCTGTCAGGGTTCCCCAATATCAAGTCCATCATGTTCTGCATTTTTCTTAAGACACACAGACACACACACTCATGTGCAGTTTTTTTCTCTCAGACACATGTACACACACGTACACATAATCACAGTTTTTTTCCTCTTTCTCTCACAGTTTCTCTCGCATGCACAAATATGTACATTCATACACACAGTTCTTTTTCTCTCACACATACACAGTGTCTCTCCCTCTTTTATACACACACCCACACTTCTGTATAGTTTAAGAATTTTGGACAGGATGCTTCTTTGCCCTTAAATACTTCAAAGCATGCTTTATTGGAGTATGATGGAAACACAGTACAGTATGGTTGTGCTGTCAAATTGATAGGTTCTATTTGTATTTACTCGGTTATTACACTAGTTCTCATCGTAAGAAAACACATTTTATGTTTCAGCATGACCTTTTGAGACCCAGATTCGTAGTCTACAATACACCATCACCTTTGTTGTCTCATTTCTTAACTTGCCTTATGAAATCTTTAACTTGGGAGCCGGGAGATGATTTTTTTTTGGGGGGGGGGGTGAGGTGTTTGTCATGTAACTGCGAGCAACTGAGTTCAGATGGCCAGTGCTCACAAAAATGTTGGGTGTGATGGTCTGCCTGTAACCCCACTGAGGGAAAGTAGATACCTCAAGCCCACCAATGAGGCTAGCCAATCAGTGAGCTCCATATTTAGTGTGCGAACAAGTTGACTATCTCAAAACAAAAGTGGAGAGTGACACAGGCACACATACGCCAACAATAAATAATATAATATTGAGAGGTAAATTTGAGGTTTCTTTGGTGGCACATGCCTTTAATCCCAGCACTGGGCAGGTAGAGGCAGGTAGGTGTTTGTGAGTTCTAGGTCAGCCAGAGCTTCACAGTGAAAGCCCGTCTCAAAAACAAACAAACAAACTAACACAAACAGGCAAAAGAGCGTTAGAAACTCTCGCTTGCTTTGGATCTCTCCCTTTGGCCTCTGGTGCCGCCTCCTTGGATTTGATTCTGGTTGCTAACACTGCTTCCTGGTTCTGAAAAGTGCTTGTGCTAATTCCGGTCTTTGATTCGACACTGTTACCTTGCAGAGAAAATTTTGCACACAGCTCTAATGGGCATCTGAAACACCCCCTACCCCTTCCCCTGTCCTCATCCCTATCCTGCTCAAGGCTGCACTGTGATAAACCTGAGTTAGCTGTTTCATGCCTTTTCATTTTAGCTCCTGGTGACTCAAGGTCATCTTGAATTTTAATCATTCAGGCAGGGCTGGTGATGTCAGTATGAGGAGTTTAGGACACTGGGCTGGGCAGTGTGGTCAGGACTCTGCGTCCATTGCTTTGTCCATGACTCTTTGAGTGTATGTGGTCCCTGCTGGAGAGTCTGGTGGGTAAGCAAGCAGAGGGTGGCTCTGTGGCTAAGATGATTTCTCAGCTCAGTGTGGGCAGAGTCCGCTGCTGGGTTAGAGTTACTGAAAAAGCCTCCTCAAGCTGGGCTGGGCAGGAGGCTGGAAGAGGCTGAAGGCACAGGGCAGGAGATGAGGCCGGGAATCAAGGGGCATCAGAAATGGTCGCCTGGCATGTCTGCCCTGTGGAGAGCAGGGAGGCCTCTCATCTCTGTGGGTTCTTGTCTCTGGATCCCTTGCTCTGCATTTTGGTTTAAGATTGATAGGGGTAGCTGGGAGGGAGGGAGTATCTCCCCCATGGGTATTTGTTTTATCTTGAATTAGAATTCTGTTCCTACTTTATGAATATGTTCTTTCTCCAGAGCATTTCTGTTCCATCTTCATGCTTTTCACTGCTTCTTAATGACAGGAAGCTATTTCAGCAGGTCGACATCTATAAATATAGGGACACATAGATGATTTCATACAAATCATGTTGTGTTCATCATTGTATAGTTGGCCTTTTTAGTCACCAGCAAGTTAAACAACAAAAAGCATCGTTTACCTCATCTATTAGCATGGTCCTTTTAATAGCTGTGTAGTATTCCATTGTGGAAAATACACTGCAGAGGTAATTCGATTCTTTCCTGCTCCTTGTCCTTGAGAGCACATTTGCTAATATTTTCGAAAGTAGAAGGGGCCCTTGGCTTTACCTGGGTCTTGGGTAACTTAGGCTGTGAGTGAGATTTCGTGCGGTCACCTGACTTTGGGGGTCTTGTTCTGACTTCTTTCTTCCCCTCCTGTTCTTTCACTGTCATTGTTATTGGTGCCTGGCTTGTGGGGTGGGAAGAGGGCCTGTTCTTAGGGAGCGCTCTGCCACTGAGCTGCATGGATGGCCCTTATCTTTCTGCATGTGGATTGAGAGGGCCTGTGATAAGCCTATTCTTCAGGTCCCCAAACATCTCGCAGACTGTGTCACCCTGCAGGGCGTGTCCCTCCTCTGGTGGTGGGTTGACAGAAAGGGTGAGATGCAGAGTCGGGAGAAATCAGGGCAAATGTGCCTCTCTGCAGCTTTTCTCACATGCATGCTAGCCCCCGCCACCTTCCCCACAGCCCTGTGTCAGCCCAGGGATCAACATGTCCTTTGTTGGTAGGCTTTTGGGGAGGGGTGTAGATTGAGAGAGAGAGAGACAGAGACAGAGACAGAGCGATAGGGAGGGAGGAATCTCTGTCAACTGCACAGCTCCTCCTTAGCTAGGCACACCCGATTTCAGAAGTGGAGATGAATGAAGTTTTCATCATCATCACTTGCCTTTACTCCGCAGCTCTGTTCTCTTCATTCCCGTTCTGATGGAGGTATTTTTAATGAAGAGGGGATTAGGAAGGGGGAGTAGTGGCCAGGGGAACTGCAGACAACAGGCAGAAGTCCTGCCAAGCTGCGTAAATTAATAGCTGGCTGGTCCTCATCAGGACCTCGTTTCTTTTAACCTGGAAGGCAATGGGAGAGATTCACAGTCTCGCGCATTATCGTGGCAGACAGATTCGCTTTTTCCCTTAAGTATTTAGAGCTTTGTCAGCAATGTAGACAGAAGACGGACAGCTGTGTTTAAAAACTAACCGCATCCCAGGGTGCACACTGTGGCGTGGGGTGAGTGTATTGATTGTTAGAGTTACTTTTAAAAGAGCCATTTCAAAGCTGCCATGTTTCCTGTGTGTGTGTGTGTGTGTGTGTGTGTGTGTGTGTGTGTGTATTCATAGGCCAGAGTTTGACTTTGGGTATGTTCTTCAGAGGCTCAGAGTTCACATGTTGGTTAAAGCATGCCCACCAGTGGTGCTGCCGTTGGGTAGTGGTGAATGAATACATGTGGGCTCCGTGCCACTTATTCTGTGCCACGGGGCTGGGCTGGTTAGGTTGTGGTGTGTTGGCCGTGATTTACACTCTGCCAGTGATCTGGATGTCTTGCTTTCAAGCTGGCTCTTATCACTAAAGCATGGCAGGGCAGCCTGCCAGTGTGCTTAGGGAAATAGTTTACAGGAAGAGACACAATGTTGAAACAAAATGGCCTGATCTAGGCAGAGCCCAGTCTGAAATCCACAGGGAATGGTTACAATTAGCTCCCTTTTAAAAGAAAAGTCATCTGTAGTCTGTGTGGGAAAATGAAGGCAGTTTTCTTAATCCAGGTGAAAAGAAAAGGGAGAGAGCCTGACTGTGTACAGATGCTCATCATTTGGTGAAAACACAGATGACTCTACTCTTTGGTTTGCCAGTACACTAGGAAGAAGTGTCCCTGGGACAGGGCCTGATGTATGGATTCTAACTTCCTTCCTTCCTTCCTTCCTTCCTTCCTTCCTTCCTTCCTTCCTTCCTTCCTCCCTTCCTCCCTCCCTTCCTTCCTTCCTCTCTTTTCTTTCTGTTTTAAGAGCAATGTTTTTCTATGCTTGTCTTTTCTCTGAATGATGACACAGAGACATTTATATTTATTTAAAGCTTGACACAATAGCTGGGCAGATACTCAGTTATTCTAACCTGACAGTAATGTCCTACTTCGCAGCCACGTGGCCTGTTGCCTGCCATCTTAGTGTTGCCCTGGCACCTCCTCCTTCCTCTATGTCTCAATGGCATCTCCTCTGGTCCCTACCTGAAACCCTGTCTGTCTTGGCTTGGAAGTCTTGAATTTTTCTCTCCGGCCTAGCTGTAGGCTGTTCAGCTCTTTATTTGACTAAACAAGAAGGTGACAGAGAACAGTGTTTTACAAAATCCTGAATTAGGAGATACTTCTACTTCCTAATAACAGCAATATCAAAGTCTGGACTGCAACCAAATCTCTGGGTACAGGAATCTGCTTTTGTATACACAGTGAACAAAACCTCCCTTAGCATATACACAGGCACAGGAGCATGCACACATACTTCCTCTCGTCTTTTTATCCTAACCTTCCTCCCTCCCTCCCTCTCTCCCTCCCTCCCTCCCTACCTACCTTCCTCCCTCCCTCCCTCCCTCCCTCTCCTTCCTTTCTTTCTATAGGGTCTTGTTGTATAGTCTGAGTTGGCCTGGAACTGGAATATGCAGACTAATCTGGCTGTGAATTCCTAGAGATCTGCTTGCTGCTGTCTTCTGAGTGGTGGGCTAAGATTAAGGTGTAATTCAACATTTAAAAATTATTACATTTAATTTATAGGTGTCTCTCTCTGTGTGTGTATCTGCCATGACATACATTAACAGTTCTGTACACAAAAGTGATTTTGTGTACAGATTTATATAGTTTTATACTTTCATATAACTGGTTTGTATAATAGATAAGAAATTTACTAACATTTACATCATAGTCAAAACTTAGCATGTATTCAGGATATTTTTTTTTGTCTTCTCAGCAAATGAAGTTTGAAGAAGCCACTGATTTAAAAAATTGTCATTGCTATTTTTAACCAAGACATGGAAAATACCTTTATTTTATCTATCTGTTTTTCTTAAAGATTTATTTTTATTTTCTGTGTATTAATTCTTGTCTGTGTGCATCATGTTCATGCAGTGCTTGATGAGACCAGAAGGGGGCACCAGACCTCTTGGAGCTGGAGTGCCTGATGGTTGTGGCTGCTGGGAACCGATTGTGCTCCTCAGCCCTCAAGGGTACTGTCAGAGGAATGTTCTGCAGTCCTTAGTCTCTCCCCTGCTCTGGGGAACAACAACAAAAAAAACCTCTGGGCAGGAAGACAGGTCAGTCATTTCAGAGACAAATGTGATTGTTCACAATCAGAATTTGGTTTTAGAAATGGAAAATGTACACCGGCATGGAAGGACTGGAAAATGACTGTGATTGGAATGCATCATGCAGAATTCCCAGAGAATCAATAAAAATATGTTAAAAAATTAGAAATTGCGTATGTTAAAAATTGATTTTCTGGGGCAGAAGAGATAGATGGCTGAGAGGTAAGAACACTTGTTGCCGAAGACTAGGGTTTGGCTTCCAACACGTGGTTCCAGAGTCTCTGACACCCTCTTCTGACCACTGCAGGCACTCTATGCACAAATGGTGTACACGCAAAGTAAAACAAAGAAATCCAGTGTGCATGTGTATAAACCGTATGGACTTCCTATGCCTGCCCTAGCTCTGGATAATAACACGGGGACTTATAATAGCTTTTATATTTACAATTGCTCTAGGCATTAGCTTACTCTTGTTCCCAGCTAGCTCTTACAACCTTCGTCAACCCATTGATGTTAATCTGTTTTGCTTTGCGCCTTGTTACCTCTCCTCAGTTTTGTAAACCTCCGCCTAGCCTCACAGGTGAATCCTCCTGCTCTTGGTTCTTTCTCAGAGCTCCTATCTCTGCAGAAGTCCTGCCTAGTCCCCTGCCTTTGCCTGCCAGCTCTTTATGTAGTCAGTCAGGTGTTTGAGGTGTGGTGATGCTTAAACAAAGGCCAGCCTCCTCAGCTCCCTGGGTACAGACATCAGCATTTGAATAATACAGACAAGCCAGCTGAGGCAGTGCACGCCTGTAATCTCAGCACTCCGGGAGGCAGAGGCTGGCAGGTCTCTACACAGAGAGACCCAGACTTGATAAACAAAAATGAAAACAAAAAGAAACCAAGGACAATCTAGTCACAGTGCATAAAAAGATCACGCCAACAACGTATGATTTTATTTCCTGTAACTCTGGCTCATTGATATTTCAGGGCAGAGTGCTCTTTAAAACTTACCTCTCTCCCATGTTTTTTATTGGTTTTTTTTTTTTTTTTTTCTGTTTTCTGATGCTGAGAACTGAATCTAGCTCCCTGGAGCTGAGTGTGCACTGCAGTCACTTGTTTTGGGGAAGAATAGACAGAGAAAGGCTTACCTGTTTTGTTTTGAAACATGCCTTACTCTGTTGTGCAGGCTGGCCTTGAGTTGTAGTGATCCTCCTGTCTCAGCCTCCCAAGTATTGGGATTATGGAAATGAGTCATCACTATCTCCCTGCTGGTTCATGAGCCCAATTAAAACTGCTATGAATACACACATGTAGCTTAAACTTACATAGGGCTTTGTGTTATGTAAGTGTCACATTTCCTCTGTATGAGACAACAGATGTATCTATTTAAATAAGAACCAGATAAACAAAACAGCAAGACCATATTTTGCTAGTATAATTAAAAAAAAAAAAAGTCACAGGGGCTGGAGAGATAGCTTAGTGGTTAAGAGCATTGTCTGCTCTTCCAAAGGACCCGGGGTTCAATTCCCAGCACCCACATGGCAGCTCACAACTGTCTGTAACCTCAATTCCAAAGGATCTGACACCTTCACACTAATGCACATAAAACAAAATTAGATCAATTAAAAAAAAGAATTAATTAAAAAATAATCACAGAACTCACTTCTCTTCATAATCTGACTTTATTTTGGTTGTTGAAACAGCATACATTTAGCGGGTCCTCTTATTTGACATATGGCAGCAGGGACAATGCTTACAGTTTTAGGCTTTAAAACAAGACTTGAACCTTTTTCTTGTTCTGGGAGAGAAAACTGGGGTCAGAAAAGTCTGAGGCCCATCAAACCCTGCATTTGAAACACAAGGCTTTCAGCTGCTACTTTCTGCTGGTTTGCTCTCTGACAGAAAAACAACGGGAAGAATTGTTGCCTGGAGGTGAGCCCCGCCCTGACTGCCTCTCTGAAGGCAGGTTTTCTCAAGGTTTTTTAGCCTTCATTCCATCTAGCCCCTTTTTCCTCCTTAGATTCATTTTGATTTTTATTTATTTGTGAATTTATATGTCATCTGTGTCTATGGAGACAAAAAGGTGTGTAATCCCCTGAAGTTGGAGTTACAGGTGTTTGTGAGCCATCTGACACAGGTACTGGGAATTGAACCTGGGACCTCTAGAGCAGGAAGCACGCTTAACCTTTAAGCCACCCCTCTAGCCCCAAGCCTTATCCTTTGTCACTTTCTCTGCTGGAAGACGTACCTAAGATAGGTCATTTGTAATGAGCAGAGAGCGTTGGTTCATATTTTTGGAGACGTGATATCCAGTGAAGAGGCAGGCATCTGGCAAGAGTCTGCTTTATGCTTCAAGTGGGGAAGCTCGGAGGTGGTAGCGAACCCTTCTGGCTGGGTATACATTTGTAACACACGAACTGTGGGAGACGCATCCAAATCAGAGCCCTGTGTGTGTGATTGACACAAATGACATAGTACATTTGCTGGTGAATTTTACTTTTTCTGGTCTGGTAGCTTGAGACCATTGTTTGCCCACCGAGTCTAATGGCAGCAAATGTAAAGGTTCTGATATGGTCCTTATGCATGTAGGGTTCAGTGCTTGGCTGTTATCCTTGATGTGCTTTAACATCCTGTGTATTTTGTTTATGTCATGTGTCGTCCATTAAGAAGGATGATTTGAAAAGGACATTGAATATCTTATATTTGGCAGAATTTTGTGAGCCATTTCCCCCCAACATATTAATATTTATATGTAAACATCTTTTGTTCTGTTAGTTGTTAGTGGGTCATTTTACTGAATTTAACCTCTGAAGGCACTTGTAAACAGCCAGGCCCACAAAGCAAATAGAACAATGTTGTACATGGGAAAACCACTAGTTTTGTCGTTTTTCTAGTTTGTTCTTTAGCACTCAAGATGGGGCTTGTGTGACAGGGTGCTGGTGGCAGGAAGGCTCTCCTGGCACTGATGAAAAGAATTCAAAGTTGCATTCCTGCTTTCAGGTTTACTAGGCCCAGTGGGAGCAAGCTTAGAGTAAAACAATATTACTCGCCAATCCCCTTGCCTGCTCTGTGCGGCCTCTTAAGACAGTGTGTGCCTTATGAGCAGGTTGATGAAGGATAGCGCCACAAGCAGCCAGCTCCTGTCTGGCAAGAAATGCTGCTGGAGGGTTGGGTCCATATATTCCTTAGTTTTTTTTGTTTACTGTGGGGAGAGGTTGGGCTCGGCTCAGGAGTTGAGGAGTAGAGAAATTGAAAGTATGGTGCGGAAGGCATGCATCTTAGAGGAGAGGTCTTACCCCAGGATTCCTGTATAGTCTGTGGAGCAAGGTGGAAACTTAGTTACCCTGACCCATCCTTTTGCTTACTTCATTTATTTATTTATTTATTTTCATTTATTGCTGAAAGAGTGAAGATGTAACAGTTCCCATGATGGATACAAGAGAAATTATAAATCCTAAAGAGAGACAGTGTGTCTTCCCTTCATCTATCAGACTGTTATAACCTCTTCTTCCCCAAAGTTAGTGTTTAATGGGAATGAAACAGTTAGGGCTTGAAGCTGACCCTTAAAAGAAAGGGTGTGGCTAGACTGGGTACAATAGACATCTTCTACCTACCATCCCATAATCACCCTGAGACAGTTTTTGAAAGTAGTGGGTCTGTGGGATAGAATAGCACCAGTTTCTCCCAGGCCCATTCTTGAATAAGAAATGGTCTCTGTAAAGCATTATTTATAGAAAATAGAGCAGCTAGGGATGTTCAGCTAGCATTCTTAAGACCCAGTGTTCCAGTACCATAATCCAGATGTGGCTCACACCTGTGTGAGATGTAGAGCCAGGAGTCTGAGGAGATCAAGGTCATCTCCAGCTACATAGTGAGTTCAAGGCCAGTATAGGCTATGTCTCAAAATAAAGTAACACAACCTCCATCTTGAGACTATAGGGAGCCCAGGTGGGTGGCCTTCCTTCAGGAAAGGACCACGGACATTGTCTCACAGCTCAGTGGACACATCACCTGGTCTTTGTGTCTCATGGTTCCCTGTAAAATGTGCAACTGCCATAGGCGGGCAAGTTGGCTAAACTACGTGAATGCATTTTCCTTTCTAAACTTTTAGTTTTAATTTCTTTTGAAATATGGCTGTGCATCTGACTGTCTGGTAATACTGAGGTGAAAGCACACTGATCCTGGTTAAGTTCACTTGTGGTGGTTCTCAACCTTCTAATGCTGTGGCCCTTTAATACAGCTCCTCATGTTGTGGTGACTCCCGCCACAAAATTATTTTCATTGCTGCTTTGTAACTGTAGTTTTTTGCTGTTATGAATCATAATATAATTAACTGATAGGAAGGGTTATCTGACATTTGACCCCTGTGGAAAGGTCATTGACCTCCAAAGCGGTTGTGTTCCACAGTTTGAGAACCACTCGAAGTCTTAGAGTCACAAGACTGTTGCCCAGGGACTTGGTGTGACAGCCATAGACAATGAGGACATGTGCAACAGTGTAAGCTAGCTTTGTGGATTAGGGTGCCGGGGTGGAAACATCAAAAATTATCCCACTGGTCTGAAACAACACAGATGTATTATCTCGATGCATCACAGTGTATTATGTTGCTGCTCTGAGATAAAGGCATGGGCAGGGCTGCTTGCTCGTGCCAAATGCTTGCCTTAGCTTCCAGGATGTTATAGGCCACCTTAGGCTGTCAGAAGAACCACCTCCGTGTCTGCCTTCACGGCCCTGTGTGGTCCCCATTTCCACATTTTATAAGAATACCAGTCATATTGGCTTCAGGTCATCCCTAATGACGTCATTTGTACTTCAGTATGTCTGTAGTTGTTTGAGGCCAGACACTGAGCCACTGACATGGAGGCCTCAGGAAGTTTTGGGGATACAGTTCAATTTATGATGGGTATACATGTGCTACTAGCTTTGTGCCTCTAGACTCTCCCAATACGATTGGCCCCGATCAGGCAACCTACATGTGCAAAATTAGTGAGCACCTGCTGTGCTATGAGATTTCTGTGTTTTCACATAACCTTAGATCCTTACCACTGCAAACAGATGCATTTGTGGTTTCTAAAAGCTGCAGAGTTTCCCTTACTAGAATAGGAGCCAGCAAGCCCTGGAGATGAGCAGACACACTGCAGAGTCTTCTACTCATCTTCTTCTGGGTTCCCAGCACATAGTAAGTATCACCTCCAGTCACAAGTGAGAAGACCGATTTCAATCAAGCTCAGCACTGGCAGTTGCCGCAGAACATGCAGAATGTTATTATAGAACACGTGGACTGAGCAACATGACCATGCTGCCGTGCTCCTGTAATCCCAATGCTGCGGGGCCAGAGAGGCAGATTCCTGGGGCCCACCTGCTGGCCAGCCCAGCCTTCTCGAGTTGCCGGTTAGTGAGAGGCTGTCTGTCTCAGACAAGAAGGTAGATGTCTGCCTGTGCACACATGTATGTGCCCCTTCTTGCTCGAATGTGTGCACACATAAATTATTGAGGCCTAGGTCACTAGGAAATAGCAGTGGGTTGGGAGGCTGTTCTGGCTTTGGGATGTGGCTGGCTAATTTGTGGTGCTGGGCTCTTTGTAGGCGGCTTTTTCCAGCCTGTGGCCAGACCGCTGCCGAAATGATGAGAGCTGTGTGTGTCTTACTCACTTGGGTCTTCAGGGTGCCGAGCTCACGGGCATGCCAAACTCACTGAACACATGTTGGTTGAATAAGGAGGATAAAATAACCTCCCACATTTGTAATTAGAGAGAAGCCCAGACACCCAAGAAACAGTTGAAAACACAGCCCTTAGGAGCAGAAGACCCACTTCCTTAGGGTGCCCCGTCAGCCACATACCCCATTCTTCTGATGCTAAGGCCAGGCAAGCATAAGCTGTCTCGTGCAAACAGGCTTCTAATTTTCTCTGTGGGTCACACTAAACAGTACCTTGTTCATCCAAGACAAAGAAATTGATTTCAAATTATTCCCATATCGGTAAGAACCCCTAACTGCCGCGCATGCTTTGTGGGATCAGGGGGAAGGTAGGCCCACGGTTTCAGCTGCAGGAAAACGGCTTTAATTAACTGAGCACTGTCTGTCGCTGTGGGACAGCTGGTGTGATCCACTTCTGCACAGAGCGAGGTTGGAAGACCATGTCAGGCCCAGGAGGAGATAAACCCTGTCTGTCTGCTACCAAGGGGTAGTAGACATGGTCCCTGCCCTGCATAGGGCTGCGTTTAAGGTCGTCCTCCAGGGCGTAGAGGTGTTGGGACTGCAGACCGGAGGCCTCATTCTCTTAGCGTTCCTTCTGCTCTTTGCCTCGGTCACAGGGCACTGCTTGTGCCCATCCAAGCAAGTTGTTACATATTCAGGAATCGGAAGGCTGGTCATTAACCACAATCTCTTAAAATGCAGAACTGTGTAAACTTGCAATCACGTTATATTTACGAAATAACGGATACCACAGATTCATCACCCGTGATTACATCTCGCTGCATGGCACTGTGGTCCACACACTGTCATGACTCCGCCTTCTCTTGGCATGCTCCTTTTGTCTGCATCTTCCCTTAGATGCTCTCCCTCTCAATACTGGTGAGTCAAGTACAGAATTAAGGGCACATACACTCTACCTTTTATGTGTTACTGAGACCAAAATACCCAACCCAGACAATCTGGGGAGAGATGTGTTTGGGCTCATGATTTTGGGAGGTTCAGCCCATGGCTGTTGACCACTCTTTACTTGAGCAGGACACTGTCACAATGGAGCACAAACAGAGAAGAGCTACAGCCCC
The DNA here is from genome assembly GCF_030254825.1 of Meriones unguiculatus. NCBI lineage: Eukaryota > Metazoa > Chordata > Mammalia > Rodentia > Muridae > Meriones > Meriones unguiculatus. The sequence goes on from NC_083357.1 coordinate 26,742,704, forward strand.
GTGGCTGGCCAGGAAGCAGAGACAGGGGAAAATGGCCTCTCTGGTCCCTGCATGAAGGACCCTCCCTCACTGGCCTGTTTCCTTTAGCTAATTTTCCTGTCTTAAAGCTTCAGCAAACTTCCGAAATAGACCCATGTGCCAGGGACCTAGCATTCAGCGTACAAGCCTATGGAGGGAGTTTGTGCTTAGCCCCTGGCAGCGCCCAGTCTGCTCCAGGGCCTCTTTTTTTCTTTTTTTTTTTTTTTGAGCATTTGTATCTGCAACCCTGCTGTTTCCAAACCATGTCATATTCTGAGATGTTGGTGTAACCGAGTTTGCGTGTATCTTTTACAGGGAGGAAACACTCAATCCTTAACAACACTTAGTGCTTTCAGGCGTTTTCTTGGGACTGTTTTCTTGGATGAGCACAACTCACATAATAAGAGTAAACATTAGTGCCTTTGTATGTATGTATTACTTCCAGTTGCTTCTGGCAATTCCTCCCCATCCCCTGCCTCTTTTTTTGGATACAGGGTTTCTCTGTGACAGCTCTGGCTGTCCTGGAACTATCTTTGTAGACCATGTTGGCCTTGAACTCATAGAGATCCACCTGCCTCTGCCTTCTGCATGCTGGAATTAATAGTGTGCACCACCATGCTCAGCTTTTTGGCACATTATTTTGCACGTGTTCTCTCATAAGTCTCTCAGCTCTAGTTTTAAAAATATATTTAAATATTATTTTTTGCTATGTTAATTTTTTTTTTGCTATAAGTTTATATGAACGAATGCTTGGCCTTCGTGTATTCATGTGTCTCATGTGGTGCCTGGGGCCTATGGAGGTCGGAAGGGGACATTGAATGCCCTAGAACTGGAGTTAGGTTGCTTGTGAAACATCATGTGGGTGCTGGAAATCAAACCCCAGTCTCCGAGAACAAGTGCTGTAAAACTGCTAAGCCACCTTTTCAGTCCCTTTCTTATTTGGTGTGTGTGTGTGTGTGTACTTAAATCTCTGCTTCACTTAATCAGAAAATAGCTTAGGATTTGTCTGAAACTGGCTTATTTCATTTAACGTAGTGATCACCAGTTCCATCTGTTTTACTGCAGATGTTTCTTTCTTATGAAACGTGTATATTCAAGTGGAGCTTAGCACCTTGATAATCATTCCCTAATTTACTTCTCATGACAACTTTTTTGAAATTATAGTTCTAGTTCCAGGGAAGGGATGGGTGGAGAAGTTTGTTCCTGGGCCAGGAGTACAGAGCTGCTACAAGGGACATTGGCCCCCACAAACCTTCCTTCTTAGATTTTGCCGTAGTCTGACCAAGCAAATGCCACATCCCAGGGTCCCATTGCTGACCCCTCTCCCTGTAGAGGATTTGTTTCCAGGACTTTCTGTTTTTCATTAACTTGGTAAATTCTGAGAAAACACTGAGAGTGCCTCAAGTATGGGCTATGACTTGTAAGTGATGGCACCGTGTCTTACCCGACAGCTAGAAGGAGTTAGGTTTTCCATAGTCACACTTCCTGATTAAGACAGGGTCCAGCTCTGTTCCTGGTATTTTTCTGGTGGGTGGCAGTCTTAAGGTATTTTCTTTTCTTTCTTTTTTTTTTTTTTTTTGTCTTAAGCATAACAGATGACTGGGAACTCAGTGACAACTTTGTGTAGGGTCATGAATTGTGCACGAGCTGGGTTCTTTCTCAGGCTGAGGGCAAAGTGTCAGCCACCCCGTGGGCACACAGGAGGCTTGGGGGATGTTGGTGGCCCTTAGTGTTCTGTGCATACAGGGCTGAAGTGTCATCTCTGAAAGCCAAACATTTTTACAACCAAGAGTGCCTCTACCACATGGACTTGTGCTTCTTTAAAGGTCTGGTCTCTGCTGTTTCTGGTGTCTTGGTTAGGTCACCGTTCCACTGTGAGTCAATTCTCTTTCCGGTAAATGAGTCAGCTGATCAGGGACTTAAGGGTATTGGTAAAATCCCTTCTTCACCGTTGCCATTAGTAATGGCCAGAAGTGAAACACAGGTTCCATCCCAGTTCAGGATGGGGACTGTGTAGGAAGCACGTGAAGGGGAGGTAGGGGCGTTATGTTGGAGGAAGAGAAAGACCGCATGTAGATGTGGGACCTCAAGAAGGTGAACGCAGGGAGGAGACCAGGGGCAGGCTGTAGGGTGGCCTGGGCAGATGCTGTGGAAACCTCCGCATACAGCAGGAGTGAATTCCGGGGAGCCAGCACAGTGTGGGGATTGCAGTAGCTGGCTCTCCCCTGTGGACTTTGAGTTTGCCGAGTGAGCTCAACTTACCAGCTCACACACAGGCACACGCAGCAGTTCTGTGAGGTGGCCGATGGGTTCGTAGATAGTGGTGATCGTTTCTTAACGTGTACCTCATGTTTATGTTTCACACCTTCCATTCCCGCAGTTTTATTTGCCAGCTGCATCTCAGTAAATCTGGGAAGTCAAGAAGAGGTGCTGATTAGAGGGGCTGGGTTGGAATGTTGTCGCCGCATCTGGGTCTTCTCTCTGCTCCATCCCTGGTTCTGACTCAGGCTCTTCTCCATCGCTCCCTGACTGCCTCAGCCAAGCTTGCCCGTGGGGTTCATGTACAAGTCAGGGCATGGGATGTGGAACGATGGGCTTTCTGGGAAGAGCCTCTGAGTTGTCAGTTCTTGTCTGGCTTAGTATCCAGATGTATCCTCAGAATTTTTGCCTAGAGTACCAGTTTTCTGGCTTCATTCTCAGAGGTGACTCTGTTTTCCTTTTAGTTATTTTTAAAGTTTAGATCTGAGTCTTTCATACATAGATGGAGTATGTGTGGGTCATATCTACTCTCTGTTCCCCACTCCAGCTCCTAGGCCCTCCCCCACAACACCCCCTTCCAAATTCATGCCCTGTTTCTTTAGCCCACCAGTCTTTTGGTGCATGGGCATAGGGCTACCCACTGGAGCATGGTCATACTTTAAAGGAAGACTGAGTCTTCCTCCCTGGTAACCGCCACTTGTCATTAGCTCCTCAGCTAGGGGTGGGGCCTCATAAGCCGCCCATCCTGTTACCATTCAAATTTTTTTCATTTCAAAGTTAAGACAGTAGTGCATTTAATTTTGAGTTGGGAGAGAACGTGACACCCACAGCTCAAAGCCAAAATTTCCTGTCAGAGTGTAGGATGTGATGGGTTCAGGGACTGCTTGATCCAGTCTCTCAAACCATGTGTCAGTGCTGTTTTTTTTTTTTTTAATGTAATTTATTGTTAGGTGTGTATGTGGGTCTGTGCACACCTGTGCACATCTCTGTGTGTGCATTTGGAGGCCAGAAATTGATGTCATTTCTTCCTCTGTTTTCACTGAGCCTGGTGCTTGTCACCTGGGAGTGGGTTGGTCAGCCAGTAAGCTTGAGGGAGCCACTGGTGTCCGCCCTCTCTCCAGTGCTAGGGTTACAGGAATGTATTGGCTTTTTTTTTTTTTAAATGTGGATGCTCAGACATGAATTTTACCCCTATGTTTAGAGAGCAGCACTTTACCAGCCCTGTTTATGTCAATGGCATTTTCATGCTGACTGTTCTGTTTTGAAAGCTTCTGTGATGCTGGTAAAGAAAGGGTAGCTACCCTTTCTCCCCTCAGCCCCTAGAACAGTAGTTCTCAACCTGTGGGTCATGACTCCTTTGGGGTCACATATCAAGCATCCTGCTTATCAGATATTTATATGATGGTTCACAATAGTAGCAAAATTAAAGTTATGAGGTAGCAATGAAATAATTTCATGGTTGAGGGTCTGTATTAACGGGTTGCATTGTTGGGAAGGTTGAAGACCACTGTCCTACAGGCTTACACGATATATAGTTTCTTATTTGTAAAGTGTGAAACTCTTCCCCAGGCTAGGTCCTCTGACTGTCTTGATCTAGGTTGGCTCATCTGTGTGATTAAAGCAGGGCCTCTTACTCTGGTCCCAGCCTCTTATGGAATGGCCTTTTCTTAGGAAGCAGAGGTCTCTGGCAAGAGAAAATGGAGAGATCCTTGGCAAGTGACCACTCGGGAACCCAATGTGATCAGTACATGCTGTGCAGATCGTCTTAATGTACTTCCAGGGGTTTCCATTAATTGGTATTCCATGCCTCTGCATCTCCATGGGACAGCTGCAATACACCCAGCCTCCTGTGAGGTATAAGCTGGCTGTTCAGTGCCCTTAGTTGCTAGGTTTTTCTATGGAGGTTGAACAAATTTTCTCGATGTGGGCATCCTTAACACGTTAGGAATACTATGTTCAGTAAAATGCCACGGTGCAGCAGAGGTCAGATCCTGCCGTATTCCTAGGATTGGTTAACCCTGAAGTGCCTCAGACTGCATGCTAGCCAGGTGTCACAAACATGGGCCCCTGTGCTGCCGTTCCATGGGATTTTTCTTCACCACTAAGAATGCAGTTTTCTTTTCACTCTTGAAACTTTATGTTGCTTTATTTATTATTTTTGTTTTAAAGGATGGGTTTTAGCAAAGACCCAGGATGTGATTGGAATCTGATTTCGACCGGTTCTTGCCTCCTGCTTTTCCTTAGACGTAAGTTTTGTCTGGGTGGAGGTATGGAGGCAGCAGTTGCATTGCGGAGCTTTAGCAGTTAGATGACCTATTTTCTCCATCAGGTGTCTACAACAGGCAGATACTGGAGTTACAAACCAAATAAATGCCATCTGGCCCAAGAAGCTGAAGGACTGAGGGAGGAGAGCAGCAGGGAGTGACCGGACTGCAGTGAGCTGGACACAGCTTGCCTCTTATCCAGGGCCAGCTTGGTCTGGCTTGAGTTGGTTATTGCCTTGCAGGAATTTGATCCAGTGCTGTGAAATCATTCCTACACTTCAGTAGAAACCAGCGGGCCAGCGTTTCACTCGGTTAGCTGCAGCTTCTAAAACTTGCTAGTGAAGTCCAGTTTTGTTCGATATGAAGGATGAAGTCGTTCATTGCCTTTGGGCTAGGTGTGCCCTGTGTGTGGCCATTCTGCCCCTATGGTCTGCCTTTGCCTGGTCAGAAGGCTAGTTGGGGATGCTTTTGTCCTGAAGCAGCATCTCTTCCATCTTCCTTCTTCCTCACAGAGCCTCAATTTTGCATAGAAGTCCAGCCCCCTTCTTGAAGCCTTTTAGCTGGGGGAGGAGCCAGACCCCTCTGTTGGACTTGTTGGGTTTGTTTAGATTCCTTCTTTGAGATTGGTTCAGCACTCAGCATGTGCCCTGACTGGGCAATGGAGTGGGAAGGTGTGCTGCTGACATCTCCCTGGGAAAGCCTTATTTGTCCCTGAGAAGCTGCTGTCGCCCTGCATGCCACCCATAGTGGCTGTAGCTGTGTCCTTGAAGCCTTGTGGATGAAGCCAAAGTTGAGAAGGGCTGACCCCAAGAGACGGGAAGAGCCTGTTCTCTTGGCAGTAGCCTTCAGCTGGGAATAAATAGCTGTTAAGTTTGTCCTTCCTGGGGCCTCTATTTGTATAAGATAACAGAGTTGCCTTTTTTGTTTCTTTCCTGCTAAAGGAACTTGGATTGGCCTCTACACAGACCAGGGAGAGCTTCCGCTCAGTTCTAGCCCATGTGAACTGCTGGCAATGATGAAAGGCTTCTTGCTGCTGGACCTGGCGGCCACTAATCCTGACTGTAGGGCAGAAGGACTGCATCTTACATCTCTGCACCTCCATCTTTCTACAGAGAAGGAAGCTACCCTCTGGGCAGGGGAGCTGGACTTGGTTGGGAGGACTTGGGCTCTGCAGGTCAGATAGGAATTAAGCTGGACTGTGCCTTTCCCCATTTATGTTGTTACTCTTCAGGATGAGGTACCTTCACACTGGGAAGAGCCTCACCCTTCAAGGACAGGTGGACCTGAATTTTTGTGTAATCCAAATAGTTTAGATATTTAAAAACGTATAAAATAGAAAGCAGTTCCTGCCTGGCCTATGGGCCCTGAAAGAAAGCCTGCTTGAAGCACCCTACAAAACTAAGCGCTGTAGGTATTTTTGTCCACCCAACCCCTGTGAGTGTGTGTGAGAGAGAGAGAGAGAGAGAAGAGAAAGGAGAGACAGATAGACAGAGACAGAGAGAGAGGGAGGAGAGAGTGCTCATGAATATGCACATGCAAATGTGTGCTAAGGGGGGTGGGGTCAATTACAGGTGCTGTTCCTAAGGATTCATTCACCTTGTTTTTTTGAGGCAAGGTCTCTCCTTGGACTGTAGCTTGCTGGGTAGGCTGGACCATTGGCCATCAAGCTCTGGTGATCCATGTATCTCTCCCCCAGCACTAGCATTACAAGCATGTGCTTCCATACCTGGCTTTTTTTTTTTTAATGTGAATTCTGGGTACAGAACTCAGGTCTTGATGCTTATGTGGCAAGCATTTTGAGGACTGAGCCATGTCCCCAGGCCCTCCTCTTTCAAAGTAAGTAATGGCTTTGTAATTTAGAGCAAAAAATATTTTCCTAATGCCTCTCAATTTATGTAGGTTACTGTTTGCACCCTTTTCCCAGCTAGTGAAGAATGAAGAGCCTGCATGTATGTGAATAGCACACATTAAGTTTTGGTCACACACACCTACTCTCTGCTTGTAACTATCACTTTTACTGTCAGGCAACGTGGAGAGGCAGTGAGGCCTGTGGGAAGATGTGTGGGTTCTGATGCTACCTCAGTTGGGTTTGAAGCCACCTGTGGGATTTTCTGGTTCCTGGACCTTAGCAAACAGCTTATTCTCTTTGCAGCTCAGTTTCCTAATCTGTGAAATGAAAGCAATGATGACACTGGCCTTGGAGGTGCATTGCTGCATTCATTGATGGCACTTGGAACGGTACCTTGCACACTGTAAGTGCCATGCGTGTTTGTTGTTCTGCATAGTCCAAATAACTAATGAAATCTGCAGCTCACTGCTGGCTGCATCATCAGTCTTCGTTAGATATTTTAGAAGACCCTAATCAATTGGTAGATGTATTGTCACTGTCTCTTAGATTACAAGTGATTTATTGCTGGATATAGAAATGGCTGTGGGAGGTAAGCTTGTGGGAGAGAGTCTATGGCCAGGGAGGCAGGCTTCCAGCCAGCAGGCATCATGGGGAATAAAGAGATTATATAGTGTGTCTGCCTGGCTGGATGTGGCTGGATGCAGTGTTAGCCCAGGCTAGCTGTCTAAGGAGTACTAAAGGAGTGGTATTTAAGCATTTCTCTGTTAAGTGATCGTTTCTTTCAAAGGTCGGCAGTCTTTCCTTTTATTTCCTACCATTTGTTGTTCTTCCACTGCCTAGTTCTCTTTCTCTGAATGGCAAGAGTGATGCTAGTTTATGAACAGGAATCTCAATTGTTTTCCGATAATTAACAATATGCGGTTTAAGAAATAAGACCTGTTGACCTTTAAAGACACCTTGGAGGGTTCTTACTTTGCCAAGCCCTGGTGACACCCTTAGAGCTATGGCTTTGTGCGGACTCAGTGACATCATGTAGAGAGCTGTGACTTCATGAGGACACAGTACTATCCTGTAAGGCTGTCCTGGGATGGTGACGTGTGCAGGGCTGTGACCCCCATGAGGACATGGTGTCATCCTATAAGGCTATCCGATAAGGTCCCTGAGGTGATGTAGTGACACTTTGAGGCTGTTGTCCTGGGGTGATGCGGTTGCGGCCTTGCTAGGACCACATTCACCCTTCTTGGACACTAGGTCTTCGTGTATAGGGTGAGAATACCGATCTTTCAGAGGTTCCCTGTGAACACATGGACTCCTGAATTGACCAGCACAGACAGAGCCTTCTTTGTCTTGTTTTATTCTCTTTTTCCATCTATTTGTAACCAGCATGTTGGTTTTGGGTCAAAAAGCTTCAACTATAATTCTTCATGAGTTATCTGTGGTGGAGCATTAATAAGGAAATGAGTGCTTATTTTACTTTCATGAATAACTGAAGTTTTTTTTTTTTGTTTTGTTTTTTTGTTTTTTGTTTTTGTTTTAAGATGGAATCTTTTCTTGTGTTTCTTTTCTCCTTTCTTTTTGGAGACTGGGTTTCTCTGTGTAACAGCCTTGGCTGTCCTAGAACTCTCTTTGTATAACAGACTGCCTCTTAACTCACAGAGATCCTCCTGCCTTTGCCTCCGGAGCACCACCACACCCAGCAGAGATGGACTCTTTCCTTGCTGCCCTGGCTGCCCTCAAACTCATGGCCTGAGAAATCCCCCTGCCTCAGCCTACTGTGAGTAGTCAGCACCGGGGGTACAGGCCACCACAGCCATCCGAGTCACTGCATTCTTCTTGTGAGTTTTTAGTGTTTTTCCTGGAAATTGTGGCTGAATTAAAGTAAGGGTTTGGCAAGATTTTTCTGTGAAGAGTTGACGCTCTGCCCCTGTGTGCCGTCTTGCTCAACCACACCTCCACTCTTCTCATTTGTACCTGCAGCTCACTGCCTAATTAAATTGCTGATGTGGCAACAGGCAACACTTCACTGAACACTTCTGGTCCCCAACTAATAAAGCCTCATTTGAATTTCATGGACTTTTAATGTGTCCTGAAATAATATTTTTCTTTTGATTTTTTTTTCAATCACTTAAAAATACATTTTATTTTTTCTACCACTTTACTTGAGAGTAGAGAAATATGGGAGTGGGAAGTTTGCTGCCTTCCTGGGTTTAATAAAGTGGTTAATAAACTTTTAGAATTCATGCAGTAAGAGGCTTCCTTGAAGGAGTTTGTCTGGCCACAATTTTTTTTTTTTTTTTTTTTTTGAGACAAAGTCTCAGACTACTTTTGGCTGTCCTGGAAATCGTTACTGGTGGAACCACCAGGCTGGCTTTGAACTCCCAGAGATCCTCCTGCCTCTGCCTCCCAAGAGCTGGGACTGTGGCCACGCCTTTATGGAGTCTCATTTTGGATGACGTCTGGAGACTCTGGTGTGATCTGAAGGGTTGTTTTAGATGGCCTCTGCCCAAAGTCAGATGCACATGTCCCTCCTCTGATTCAGTTCCGGGTGTGTATGAGCCCAGGTCTCCTGTCTCCACGTCTGTTGAAAGGAGGTTGGTCTCATGCCTTCTCCTGACTGTTTTGACCCTCTGCGTTCCCTCTCCCGTCTTCTCTGCATTAAAGGTGCATTAATGTATTCTCAGTGCGACCCTTTAAGAGTTAGAATGAACAGAGAGCAGTGCTGTCCCGTAATAGCGCATAATCAATGGGGAGAGGGCTTGCCAGGTTGTAAATCACTGAAGAGCTTTGATGACGTCAGCTTCAGGAATGGAATGGAAATGGAAGCTACGATCCATTCAGGTTCTGAATTCTCCGGTTCCTGGAATTGTTTTTTAAACTTGGAATCACCTAGTGGAAAGTCAACTGCCGTGAACCAGCCATGCATAATGAAGCACAGGTCGGCTTTGTCCTCAGGCCTCCTCCTCCACCCCCTTCCTCCATGTTTGTTCACCTGCAATGGGAAATGCTTTCCTCACAGCTTCAGAGGGCACTGCAGAGTGGCTTCTGCTTGGCCGTCAAAGACTGAGAAGAGCATCTCCTCCTCCAGAAGCAACAACGAAGCTGACACCCTTTATCCTGCAGCATCCCAGTAGAGGTACTTGATGGTGATAAGAAGCATTTTTAAGAGAATAAAGTACCTTACACTTTCTGATTTAATGCAGAGAGCTAAAAATAAGCTAAAAATGTTTTTTTAAAGGCATAGACCAGAGACATTTTTGAAGCCTTTTCATCTAGCAAAGCCAGCTTCCCTTTCCTCAGAGCATCGGCATTGCTTCAATATTTAGGTATTAATATTCCCTTGTGGCGCAATCAGCTCTTTGAAAATGAATTTCTCGGCACTGCTGTCATAATTAAAGACAGACATGCTGAGGTGAACGGGAATTTGTGTGTTTCTCAGATTGAAAGGCTGTGTTGAGTCAAGTGAACATCCTTTCAAGGTTAAGTTATCTATTTAAAACCCTCCCAATTACTGTGCCAGGTACAATCTTTGATGAGATGCAGGGAGAACAAATGACTTAATCTGTGGGAGAGAAATTCTCCGTGGGAAGGGAAGCTATGAAATCAGAATGAACTGGACGGTGTTTATTATCAAGGGAAAATAGTTACATAAATGAACACGGCGGCGTCTCAGTAAAACACCAGCCGTTATTGGGTTACTAAAGTGTTGTAATGGACGATCAGAATGGTGGCTTTCTTCTTCATTTGGAGCAGTTTGGACCTTAGCCGTCTCCCAAAGGCTGTGTTGAAGGATGGGTCCTTGATGGTGGTGCTTTTGGGAGGGGCTGTGTACTTCAAGGGTGAGACATGGTTTGGTCACTGGGGAAAGTTCTTGAGGGGGATTCTGGTACCCTGGTCCTTCCTGTGCTTCCCTGCTTCCAGGCTGCCATGTGGAGAGCAAGTGAGTCTGCAGTGTATTCCTGCCACGATGGACTAACTGCCTTGACCCAGGCTACAAAACAGTGTGGTCAGTTAGCCACTGAGGGGAATGTTTGAAGCTGGGAGCCAAAAAAAAAAAAACCCCTTAAGTTATCTCAAGTATTCACAGGAGCAGAGAGCTGACAGCACACTGATTTTGCCCCTTAAGAGGAAAAGGACTACAAGGTGGTCAGAGCCCCAGAACACCAGCAGATACTTGGATCAGGATTGGGAAGTGGTCGTGCTGGAAATGAGCTCTCACAGCCTGGCTCTCTAGAATCATTCCAAGTCTGATTGGTTTTCTCTTTAATAGAAAGAAATTGGAGGCTCTGGCTTATGCTTTCCACTTGTGCCTCTGTTGACAGGCCTCTAAGTAGTTTCCACACTTTCTGAGTGTTGGGGACATGCCCTTGATGGGGATGCCAGCATCCGGAAATATCCCTTTCTGCCTCGGCTCCTCAGCACCTCTGTGTCTTCTCACCCCTGGCTGGGATAGCGGGTGGGGCTAGCTCCATTCTGTCTCACCTTCCTTCCTGATTAGCTGTGTGGGGTTGCCGGCATGGTACAGTGGTCTAGTGCCCTGGAGCCACCCTGGGAGGTTCAAATCCTGGTTGTGCCACTCACCAACTTATGTGAGTAGCTGAAAACTTTCTGCATCTTGGTTTCTCTCTCTTTGAGTTGGTTTTATATATAGCTTTACTTGAGTAATACTAATTCCCCTGAGATTTTTATTGAGGGAAAAAATGACTCAGCATGGGAAGAATTTAGTCCATTGATTTCTATTTAGTGAGCTCTATATAGATGATGGTGCTTAAAACACCAAATTGTGTGCGTGTGCATGTTAGGTGAGAGGCCAGCTTCAGGGGTTTCAGTCCTTGCCTTTGCCTCGATTGGGACAAGGTCGCTACTTGCTTCCCTGAATGCCAGGCTAGCTGGCCAATATATGTCTAGGAGTTATCCTCTCTCTGCTTGCAGTCTTGGCATGGGAGCACCGGTATTCCAGATGTGTGCTCACACGCCAGCTTTATGTGGGTTTGTGGGTGCCAAACAGGTCCTCACGCTTGCACGACAAATGCTTTAGTCATCCTGCCTTTTCTCCAGCCCTGCTGATACTGGCTTGCTGTGAAATATCCTTCATATATCATCCCGGCACCTTGGAGTTGTATAGCCATTCTGTCTCTTGTAGATAATATCCTAAGTACTTCTTTCCCCCCTCAGTAACCTTTCTGTTTCTATAGCCTGAAAGGGCCTGCTACCTCCAAACTCTCTATGTACTCTGCTTTGGAGAGTAAGGGAAAAAACTGAAACAGTAACAGCACTATGAAATATTTCACCCTGCTGGACTTGGGTCCATCCCTAACCTGCTTCATTATCTTCCTCCAGATGCTTGGGTGCCTGTATTCAAGAAGCAAAGGATATTCTTATAAGTGATCACAATTGAAATTGTGAAGTCAACCTTCACAATGTGGTTCTCAGACCCCATTCAAATTTAGATCCACAAAGGAAGGGATTAGAATCCTCTGTCAGCCTCGTTCGGCTCGGGCACACTTTCTAAGGCTCTCCTTGGCTTTTATGGCCTTGCTTCATTTGTAGGTAACACACCACTCACTTTGTAGACTCTCCATTAGTTCCGCTTTGTCTGCTGTTTGCCAATCATCTGGATTTGGGTTTCGCATCAGGGCAGAAGAACCACGGATAAGGTGTTGGTTCTTTTCTGTTCCTTCTGTTAGGTGGTACATGATGTTCGTTGGCTTTTATGCTCCTCTGTTCAACTTTGGTCACTTGATAAAATGGCATCTGCTGGGCTTTCCCACCGTCAAGTCACCGCCTTTCTACCTCCTTTGTAGTAAGCACCATATAGGAAGTCTTTTGATACAGTGGCCCTCACGCCTTCAGCCTGCTCATTTATCATATGATCGAGCATTTAGGGATCTTCCATGGGGTATAATTCTTAATTGTTGTTTAGTATACAGGTCACCTTACATTTAGATAGTGGCCTCTAGGACCTTTTAGAACTATCTGAATGATTTCATTTAAGAAATTGTAGGCACATTTTGTTCTGCTGGCTTCAGCTCTGGGATTTTGGCCCAGGAAATGGAGTAGCCAGTAGAGAAGAATGATGTCTAGAAGCCAAGATCTAGACGTATAAGTGCACACTGCTGCCAGACCCCATAAGTATTTAACGGGGTACAGTCATTGCTGAAGCATTATGTGTCATTAGTCACAGGCTCACACTGCTGTCTCCACCTCATGTGGCAGGGTTCAGGTTCTCCTGTGTACACCAGCAGCTCTGGGGGAAGCGGGGCTCTTGCTTGTGTGGAGTGTTTCCCTTTACCCAGCACATTTCTGGCCATTCTTCTGTGCAGATGTGCCGTCATCTTTTCTGGATACTAGGGTTCTGCACCAAGCTCCTTCTCTTCAGAGCTATAGGTACCTTCTTCTTGTAGTAGACACCATTTTGGACAGATTCCCATTGGACATTAAAACTGCCTACCTTCTTTCCAGGTAGAGTGCGGCACCAGGAGACGGTTTATTCATCTTGGTGAGGATAAGGGCTGTTTGGAACTCACTTCACCTTGGGTTGTACATAAAATACACCATTTGATGTAACAGCCCTGATGGTGACTCCATGCCATCAGCTGCTGTAACTTGGACAGCAGTGGCCCCACCTTGGAGCTGAGGCCTGGCTGCAGATCCACTTCTCGGATTTGAGAAGACTGGAGCAACAGCATTGCTGGCCGCTCCATGATGGGAATGGAATAGATAAGAAGACAAGGGTCGGCAAAAGGCCCATTTGAGGCTTGGGAGAAGGACCGAGTAGCTGGCCTTGGATTGTTTCTGAGACTCAGTGCAACCCCGTGCTTGATAATTGAAGGACAACTCCATATTAGTGTGACCCTTTCACTCCTCAGGTCAAGTAGCCCATGTAAGCCAGGCCCCAGGGAAACCCTGGGAGAAACTAACCGCACGGTGGTCTGGCAAAGCTCCTGGATACAGTTAGCCAGTCTGCTAGATGGGGCAGGATGCTCCCTGCAGCCTGACAGGAGACGAGGTGGGAATCAGAGGCGAGCCATCCAGCTAGGCTGTTGGCATCGAATCTGTCTTCTAGCTTCCAGGCGAGGGAGTGAAGGCTTGAGCAGGTTTGTGTTCCTGACAGTGTGTAGTGTTCTATAAGGGCCCATGTCTGCTCTCTCCTGCCTTCTCTTCCATGGAAGTTTAGTTCAAGAAGATGGTGTCAGTCACATGCAGATATTCTAGGAACCAGATGGCCTTCATTTCTCTCCCTGATTAGCTCTGTAAAGCTAATTGTCCAACTGAGAAAGGCTTCATTTTACAGGCATATAGGGGAGGCAGGCTTGCTGTTTACAGCTTTTCACCTCCCCCTGCCTTCCTTGCCAGAGGCTATGTTCAGCATGGGACCTGAAGTGAACGCTGGAGAGATTTGGAAGGCTGGTGTCTATGGAAGGGGTTGCCATGTACAGATAGGTTCAGAACATACTCCGAGCTAAAGGTGTGCTCAGTGTGGTTCTCAGGGAATCCATTATACACCATCTTTGCATTTGTCATATTTTAAATGGCTTTGACTGACAGCAGGAAGTTTGCACGGTCTTTTTTAGACAATGTCTGCATTAATGCCCTGTAGGCAAAGGCCTGGTGAGTGCAGGAGACCATATTAAGGAATTATAATATAAAAATTATGCTGAATTATAAATGTGCAGGAACACATTATTCTAACTAATTATGAAGCTTACAAAGAGGCCAAGTGGTACTTGGTAAATCTGATTATTTAGGGTGGTAGAAAAACTATTTTTACAGCGCTGGAAATATTATGCGTTGTGCCTTTTATGCACAGTAAAGATAATAGTGGCTAGAATACAGGATTAGCCATGTGCTGTGTGAAAGATGGCAGGCTTAAAAAATCCATTTGTATTTCTGGCAAATTGTCTTAATATAATCCACATGCCTTTCCAATTTAGAACATGAAAGTTAAGTAAAGTTTTTGTGGAGAGCTTCATCCATTAAGGAATTGCTGAAATGGTTCATCCATCTGAGCCTATCCGTAGGGTTACGAGAATGTGTGTTGTGAGAGTGTGTTTGTGGTGTAGTGTGAGGGTGTGTGGTGTATAGGGTGTGTGTGTGTGTGCCCCGCTAACCTTTAAGCTGTGAATTCAAATTACATCCCCATGCAAGTATGTATTATTTTTAATGAAGACTGCTGCATGGTGGGGTATTCTAAATTAGGCCTGATTATAATTGCAGATGGTAAGTGAGCCTTTGGAAGCTGTTTTCTTAAACTGTTACATAAAAATTGTCTTTTTTAGTATTGGTTTGCAGTAGTTCAGCAGTTGTTTAGGGAAAACTATCTTTCAGCTCCCCCTCTCCATTCACAATGCATCTATCTTCTTTAGGGCGTTTGCATCTGAAAACACTTTTGCCTAGGGCTTTTTTCCTAATGGAATAAGCATATTTTTGGCCCCCTTCATGACAAATGCTTTCCAGATGTCTCTGGATGGTTACTGAATTAAAGCAGCGGCCATGTTCTCTCTCATTCTAAAAAGTACTAGCCTCAGTGTGCTTGGTGGTCATTGCATCTTAGCTTAGCTGCCTTCTGTTTGGAAGGCAAATTTGACTTTATTCAGGATTCCAGAAAGGATTATGGGTGTGGCTGGATATTGGTTGGATGGCTTCTGTGTGGACTTCCCTGTGCATAGAAATCAGATGTATCCAGGTTCTTTCTGTCAATAGACCTGCTTGTCCAGGGCTCACAGTCACAACTTCAGGATTTTTCTTCCTCTAAGGGGATATTTGGCAAAGCATGGCTTCCTTCCTTTCCCTTCCTTCCTTCCTTCCTTCCTTTCTTCCTTCCTTCCTTCCTTCCTTCCTTCCTTCCTTCCTTCCTTCCTTCCTTTCCTTCCTTCCTTTCTTCCTTATTTCCTTTCTTCCATCCTTTCTAATTTAAAGCTACATGTATTTAATTGTGTACATGTGTATGCTCATGGGCACACATACACACGCCTGTCTCAATGTTACTATGGAGGCCAGAGGACAGTTATCAGGAGTTGGTTCTGTCCTTCCACCATGTGGGTTGTGGAGGTCAAAGCCAGGTCACCAGGCGTGGCAGCAGTTGCCAATCTCCCTGGTCCTAGCCTTTAATTTGGTGTTGATGCTCCTGGTATTTGTCAGGTCAGGCTTGGGACATGGTATAAAGCGCACAGAGGCTCTGCAGTGTCACAGGGCAGCTGCGGAGAAACACAGAGCCAACTTCTCATTCGGTCTCCCACTGTGATGGGCATGTGTTCTCTGTGGATCGCTCTACGCTAATCCTTACGACAGTTTTGGGGTTGCATATGAAATTAAGTCTTTCTTGGCTGGAGGCACAGCTCAGTACTAGAGTGCATGGTTATTTGGCAGGAAGGCTCTGAGTTTGACCCATGGTACTTCCCAGCCCGCCAACCATCATCTTGCAAAAAAGAAAAAGTAAAAAGAAAGTCAAACGTGAACCATGAATCAGCCTTGAGCTGTGCAAACGGCATCTTAGTCTGAACCTGTTGCTACCAGCTACTGAGTTTGCTTATGAGACTTTGGGGAATGTCGTCTGCTCTTGTTGTAGAGTGTTTCACCCCTTCAGTATTTATTCTCCTGAGTGACAACTTCTTCAAAAGGTGCCGATAGAAATATCTGAATGAACAAGTCACACAGTCGTTCTTTCTCCCTGTGAACTCTGCTTGCGGAAGCCTGGAGGTGCACGGCCACTATGCCGAACTCTGTTACAGTCCGTGCCTAAGTCCTTTTCTGGCACAGGGAAGAAAAGGAAGAAGGCTGAGAACTAGGAATGAATGGAGCAATGAAAGGACGTTCCTGAGCAGTGATACTCCATGCTTTTATTCTATCTTCTGTCTGTCTGTCTGTCTGTCGTGCGCTCTGTGTACCGTGGCGCATGTGTGGACATCAGAGGACAACTTGCTAGAGCTGGTTGTTTCCCTTTTGCCCAGGGGGTTCTGTGGGCTGGACTGAGGTCACCACGCTTGGTGCTCCTGCAGGTGCCTTTCCTCACTATCAGAGCTATCTCTCTGTTCTTTGATGTTTATCCTGCTCTCTATGAATGGAGAGGAATGAGTGAGGAGGATGTCAGGGCTCACGTATATTTTCTAGTTGTATGCGCTCATCCTTTAAGCACATGTATAGGGAATTGAAAGTGCAATTTACCTAATATATGTTGACAGTAATCTTTCAAAAATATTTTTTATGTTTTTAAGCAGTCGTAGCCAGTGATAGATAGGGCTATTGATGCGAATCGAATCTGCAGAGAGAAAATTGGATTTGGTTGCAGTATCAACTCACGATGAGGTCCCCACAGGTGCGTAATGGTCAGCCATGGTTTGCCTGAGGCACCAGATACAAATGGAATACCCCTTGAGGGGCAACTGAGCTGATACTTCAAGGCTGGTGTCCCCCCCCATCCCCCCTGCCAGTGAATGGAGTGCTTCTAGTGATGTCTGCAGCATCCTTCCTTCAGTTGTTGGGGATTCTTGGAAGTAAAACATCCTTTGTAGAACTGAAGTATGGATCAGAGAACTTCGTTGATCACTTTGTCTTACCAGTAGGGAAATTTTATCTGTGCCCTTAGCAAGTATGTGTTTTTCAGTAATGTGTTTGTATTCTTCCTGTATGTGTGTATGGGTATGAGGCATGCACAGGCGCATGTGCACACACACGTAGAAGCCGGAGATTGAGTTTCTGCACCTTATTCATTACAGCAGGGTATCATTGCAGCCCACTAGTATGGCTATGCCAGGTGAAGAGCTTGTTGGGAATTTTCTGTTTCTTCCCTCCAAGTGCTGGAATTACAGCTGGGCCTCAGTACTTACACAGAATGTGTGTGGATGCTGGGTATTTGAACTCCTGCCCTCATGCTTTTTATAGCAGGTGCTTAATGCACTGAGCCATTTCTGCAGATAACTTTAAAAAAATTAAACATACTTACGCACATCTATATCTGTTATCTCTATCTGTTGGTCTGTCTGTCTGTCTGTCTATTCCCATGACCATGGTATAGGCAGGAATTGACAGCCTTGGGGGCCAGCTTTTCTGCCAGATCCCGGAGAACACTGAGCTCTGACATCTTCTTAAAATAGGTGACTTAGGCTCAGAAGATGGCTCGGCCTGTGCTGTTCTTGCAGAATACCTGAGTTGGGTTGCTAGTATTCGTATCAGGTGACTTACAGCTCTTGTAATTCTACCTCCAAGACATGCCTCTGGCTTGGGAAAGCGCTGACGCACATTCACACACACACACACACACACACACACTCTCTCTCTCTCTCTCTCTCTCTCTCTCTCTCAAACATACACATGCTTTCTCTCTTTCTGTCTCTCTCTCTTGTGAATTACCAGGACTAGAAGATGGTTTCACCCCAATGAATAGCTTGCTTTGCAAGCATGGGGATCTCAGTTGACCATGTAGAAGGTCATCTGTGCATCTGTGCTCTCAGTAATGGGAGGCAGAAACAGGAGTGTTCCTGGGGCTACAGGCCAGTCAGACATGCTGAATGGCCATAGTTTAGGTAAGGGAGAGACCCCTCAGAAAAACAAGGCAGAGAGTGCAAGAGAAAGACACCTTATGTTAGCGTTCAGCCTCTGTGTTTACCCGCACAGGTTTGGACACGTGACCTCCCCAATAGAATAAGTGATTTAACATTGAACCTTTAGTGTGATTTGGGAGCTGCAGATAGGATTGCATAACACTAAAGATTCAGAAGTTCTTAAGTCACCTGGAGCTCACACATCCCTCATGTCATACCCAGACACCATGCCTTAGATATGTCCTGCCACGTTCATCTCACTCATTTCTTCTTCTCCTGTCCTTCCTATCCTTCCCATGTTTGCCATGGCTTCTTTGTTGTGAGGAGGCGGAGGCACAGTCTGTATGTGTGTAAGCATTTCTTCTCTGGTTCAGAGTCTGTGGATTAAGAGCATAGATCATCCAGTCAGGATAGATACAGCATTTGGCTGAGTGAAAGAAGTCAGTAGCAATGTCCCTTTTGTCGTGATGGCCAGGCAACTTGGTTAGCCTGGTGGCAAATCTCTGCCTTCCCTGTAGGCTGTGGTAACTCATGTGATTCTCTGGAGGATTAAGAAAACATGTAAAGCCCCGGCACAGGGCTCACATTACAGAAATGTCCACTTAATTTTGACTTAACAGTTCCCTCAACAGTTTCTGTCCTTGAAAGCCCTCACAGTGTCTGTCTCTGTTCCTCTGTCTGTGTCCTGTCTGCTGTTTTGGTCTTCAGAGACTGGTTTTCATTAAGTAGCACAACTTGCCATAAACTTTCTCCATCCTTCTGCCCCCTGCACTGTGATCACAGGTGAGTGACACCCTGGGTGCCCCTTGAGATCATATTTTGAAAATCTTCATTCCGCCACAGAAAGATCTCCATACAGACTGAATGATGGGACCATATGTTATTGGCACAGACTGTGAGTTTCCTCAGTAAAGGAGGCTTCAAGCCTCAGCTTGCTTTCATGGCTAGCTGTTCTGGCCTCTTCTGCACCACTGTGCTTAGAGCACAGTCTAATTCTTAGTAGTCAGATGGGAAGGCACTCCCTGGTTTAAGTTCCTCAAATCTTGGCTTTGGTCTTAATCAGAAGACTTTCTTTAGTGTCCAAAAAGTTACAGAAAAGAGGGACCCTGAGGGATGGCAGGAAGATTGCTTGCTGCAATCCGTGCTGAACAGAAGTTGCTGCGTTTCCAGTGTCACTCACTCACTCTGGATAGTTTCATTTCTTTTGCTATTATTTTTAGGTGACAGATTGCAGTGTGTATTTTAGGACCTGCCACCCACTTTGATTTGAAAGATTATGTTGTCGGAATGTTTAGATACTGCAGGTAAAGACCTAATTTTGCTAAATAACGGACTTCAGGATCTTGTAAATTATGGTGCTTCTGCAACTGAAAGTGTTTCTGATTTATTAGACAGATAACTAAGTCATATAATAGAGCAAAGTAAAACTTTTCATGTCTTTGAAATCCATTTTCTGGTTTAGCATCATCTTTAATAGCTTTACCTTAATAAACAAGAAGTATAAGTTGTGTGTGTCGCTGAGCAAACATTAAGGGCAATATATTTTGGCAATTTATTGTTAGCAGCTGCTCTTACTGAATGAGGAAATGCAATGCCTCTGTTCCCCTCTCCCGCACCTTGTTGCTTGTAGGAGGGACATTTGCTCTCTTGAAAGTAGTAGAGTATTCTCTTTTCCCTATTCTGACATTATGGCGCCAGCCCCCGAAGCTGAAGGACAAACTTTGTACTGTGCATGCTAATAGCAGGGAAATTTTCACAGGCATATTCAGGAGCAGGGTTTCCTGGGTTCAAGCAAGAGTGGACCATGGCTTTGGAAGGACTCCATAAGTTTGCTATAGGATAAAGGAAAATGCTAATCAAACTGTGGTGAGGGTGGGAACCAGCACAGTGGGAGAAATGATGGCTCCTGCATTAGTCAGGGTTCTCCAGCAGGGATTTATTAGGGTGGCTTACTACTGTGGTCCAGCTAGTCCAATGGCTGTCTCCCAACAGAAAGGCCAGGAATCTGGTAGTTGTTCAGTCTGTGAGGCTGCGTGTTTCAGCGTGTCTTTACTAACACTGGTGAAGGAATGTTCCAGCTGCCGGATAGGTGAACTTGCCGACAAGAATTAGAACAAGCAGGCAAAAAGCAAAGGCTTCTACCTTTTATATGAGCTGACAGCAGAAGATCTGGCCTTGAATCTGGGTGGCCACTCGGACCTTAGATGATCCAGATTTCAGGTGGGTCTTCACACATCAAATAATCTGGTCCAGAAAAATCCCCACACCTGTGCCCAAATGCTTGTGTTTTAGATGCACTTAAGTTGACAGTGAAGATTAGCCATGCCAGCTAGTGAGAATGGACTAGTCTCTACCAGATTCTGTTTTGATGGAGGACGCTGAACATTCTGATTTCTCCTTGTAGTGGACAGGATAGATAATTGAGCAGTATTAGAGACTATGACATTTCTTCACCTCATGGAGAAATGCAAGATTGGTTTGTAAAGTTTCCCTGCTGTATTAGCTTTCTTAAAGGTTTTTCTGTCCGTAGCTTCAGTTGTACAGTGGAGCCAGCAAAGGCTCTAGCGACCCCACTCCAGCCCTCATGAGGAAGCAACAATTTTAGGACTCACAGCCAGTGCTGCAGGTGGATCTCAGGCCATTGCACCATACTGGTGAGTCAGTTCCTAAGCTCTGGCACTTCAGACTGGGAAAGCCAATCTTTAATAGTAAGTGGAGAAAAGGCACGGGGGAGATGGCTATGTGATTGGAAAAGGATCCGTTAAAGAGGAAAGAGAAAGCTTGCAGTTGCTGTTAGAAGAAGCCAGTGGAAGAGCTGCATGAGAAAGATGTCACCTCTATAAGGATTGTAAGAATCCTTGATCAAACCAAACTGCAAGACATAGCAGCAGGCAAGCTAAGGCTATTTTCTCAGTTTACTGTCAAACACCAAACACAGTATGTGAGCTGTGTTTTGAAAATGCCCTGGGTCATGAGGGCGGGGGCAAACCAAAAGCTAGCCTGCTGGCTTTCTTGGTTCTTAGTTTACACTGGCACCTGCCTTAGTTACTGTTCTATTGCTGAGAAAAGACACCACGACCAAGGCCACTCAGAGAACTCATCATTTAACCGGGGGTTTGCTTATTGCTTCAGAAGTCTAGTCCATCAACATCCTAGCAGGGGGTGTGGTGTGAAGGCAGGCAAGCATTATGCCGGAGTAGTAACTGAGGATTATGTCCTGATCTACAGGCAGTGTGTATGTGTGCGTGTGCATACACATTGAGATATAGTGAGACAGAGACAGAGAGACAGACACAGACACAGAAAGACAAACAGACACATATACACACACATACACAAACACAGAAAAAGAAAGAGAGTGCTTGCTTGCTTGCTTGCTTGGGCCTGGTGTAGGTTTTTGCAACCTCAAAGCCCATCTCTCCAGTGATACTCCTCTAACAAGGCCACATCCCTGAATCCTTCCCAAACAGCTTCACCAACTGGGCATCCACCCAAGCATAGGAGCCCATAAGAGCCATTCCTGTTCTGACAACCATAGCACATGTCCCTGACGCAAAGAATTTGCTGAGTTCAGGAGTGGCTCATGACAGGGCAGTCCCTTCCTCACCCGTCCTCCTTGACCAAGGTTCTGGGTTGTTTTGATGGTGCTTTACAGTATGGCGCTGCTAGCTTTGGGTTTGGCTGAAAATGAACCTGGGATTTGAATCCTGACTCTTCCACTGAATTTCTCTGGGCCTCTGGCTAAGTTACCCAGTCAAGATCCACTCTCTCATACCTTCTGATGGAATCTTTGTATTTGGAAATGGCCACAGCCCGTTCTGAAAAACTGTATTTGCCAAGTAGTTCCTTGTGGAAGTGCTGAATGTGGAAGCTTTCCAGCTTCAGGAAAGCTGTCCTGAAAGGATCCCTGAGGTGGATGTGTGTTCTTTCAGGTATTCTTTTTCTTTAATGTTTTGTATTTGAGATGGGTAGTGGTATGGTAAGGGTAGAGAGACAGGATCCAATAATAGTGCATCTGTCTAGCAAGCACAGGCCCCTGCGTTCCATTCCCAGCATATCACGGAGGGAGGGAGGAGGGGAGAGGCTAGAGGAAGAATGCAGAGGAAAAGGAAGGTGAAGAAGAGGAGGAGAGATGGTTTGGAGCTTTGTCATCCATTTTGGGACCATGAATGAAGGGCCAAGGGAAATGCAGACATAAAGCCATCTCCTATGTCCAGACCCCTTGTTTCAGGAAAGAAAGCAACCCTTACATTTTAAGCCTCCGTAATGGGTCTGTGCTGGAAATAGCAGCAGCAGGAGCACACAACTTGTTAAATGTCAGCTTTTCTATGTGGAAAAGCAGCCTGGGACTCACCTTGCGAGGTCGTTCTGAGGGTTCCATGGCAGTGTGACAGTACTGCTTCCTGCTTGACAGACTGTTAGGGCATGGTGTAGGTGAGGTGTGAGTCTGTGAGGATTCTGCAGCAGCACTTTGCTCTTAGTGGCTTATTGATTGGCAGTAGACTAGAAGGCCAGTGTCATGTGTTGGTAGGGCTAGTTTGTTTTTGAGGGCTGAGAGCAAGGTGCTGTTTCCTTCCCTCTTTCCTGGGTGTATGCCAAGGATCTAAGTTGCCTCTTGGTTTTTTGTTTTTGTTTTTTTGTCTGTTTGTTTTATGAAGACAAAAGTCCTGTTGGTATAAGGTCCATTCTAGGATCTCTTGGTAACCTGATTATTTCTATAAAAATCACTTTCCACATAAGGTCACATTCTGAGGTCCTGGGGCTTAGGACTTTCATATCGTTTTAGTTAGGGTTACTCCTGCTATGTTCAAACACCTTGACCATAAACAAGATGGGGAGGAAAGCTTGTTTGGCTTACACTTCCACAGCACTGTCCATCACTGAAGGAAGTTAGGACAGGAACTCAAGCAGGGCAGGAACCTGGAGGCAGGAGCTGATGCAGAGGCTATGGAAGAGTGCTGCTTACTGGCTTGATTCTCATGGCTTGCTCAGCCTGCTTTCTTATAGAACCCAGGACCACCAGCCCAAGAATGGCACCACCCACAGTGGGGTGGGCCCTCTGCCATTGATCACTAATTAAGAAAATGTCTTATAGCTGGAATTTATGGAGGCATTTTCTCAACCAAGGGTTCCTCCTTCAGATGACTGAGTCAAGTTAGCATAAGACTATCCAGAACACTTATGGTTCTTTTCTTTTTCTCAGGTAGCATGTGACCAGTGAAGCTTTATTCATTCTCTCTCTCTCTCTCTCTCTCTCTCTCTCTCTCTCATTTCAGTTGTTGAAAGACGGAAATGTTTTCATGAAAAATTGCCCCAGCCTTTAAAGCATGTTTCTAGAGAAATGATTTTCAGTGTATGTATGAAGATTTCAGGTTCTCGGGGCCTACTGCCACCCCTCTCACTTCAGGTTGTAACTTCAGGGTGGAAAGCATTGTCTCATGACAGCTTTGGGTTTGGGTGTTCCCTGAGCCTCCTTTCACTCCCGTGGCTGATGACTTCCCTGTGTTAGGCCACGCTCTTTAGTGTTCTTTAGGAACATAGCGACACAACGGAGTGTGTGCGTACTTTGAAGGGCAGCAGGCGTTCCCGCTGGCTTCATCTGCCGTAGGTGCAGAGTGTCACAGAATGCCTAAGGTAGGCTGTCTCAGGGTTGTTGGGAATATAGTGAGACTTTTCTGCTTCCGTTGAGGGTTCTGGAAGGTGGGACTCCTTCACTTCACATTCCAGACACAAGCATTGAGTTTCCACCCATACAGGATGTTGCTAACCCTCGTTAAATGCCGAGCTGCTTCCACATGTCTTGTTGCTGCCTTTTCCTTCTTTGCAAACCTTTTAAGCATCAAGACCATTAAGTCTCCAGAATGAAGCTCATTGCTCATGTATTAAGTAAATAACATTCCTGTCCCAACAGGATTTTTTTTAAGGATCATTTTTAGGTGACATTATGTGTTTGCAGGGGCTTGTCTTCAAATAAAAGGCCTAATTGAAATACAGCTGAGTAGGAATCAAGAGTGTAGTTCAAGTTTAAGGTGAAATGATGGTATCTCTCACTGCTTCATAGATAATTACTTTGTATGTGTATTTCCTGATAATGGTTTTCACAAAAACAGACGAGCATTTTCCTTAACCATCGTCATTCTTCCTGTCCATCCTGACAGAGACAGACGGACAGACATTTTCTTCTCTCTCTTAGCAGTGATTGTAGAAATTGCCTGTAGCTTGCAAATCTGTGCTTGCCTTCTGATTTGCCTTGCAAATCTTATGTGCCATTAAAAAGGAATTTGGTGTCCTGAATTCCATTTTTACTTAACATAAGATGTAAGGAGTTGGCAGTTTCTGTATCAGCGGAAAATATGTGTAGAAGACTTGAACATTTTCTTTTATCATTAACATGTAAACATTCAAAACCCACATAAGCCAAGGAATTGACAATGCGTAATAAACTAGAAAGAGAGTTTGTTGATTCTTTCTGTCTGTCCTAGTGATTTTTTCAGCGCCTCCGTAAGCCAGGGAGGTAAGGAAGGGAGGTCAGTGCTGCGTCGAGGTGCCAGCAGTGGGCAGCAGGTATAATAAACTAGCATGAGGCGTTCATGCTGGCAGGAGGGGAGCTGGTTGCTGGGAGGTAAAGCAGTATAGATATTGTACTTTGCCACCCAGTTTCACCTACAGTATGTTTTGGGAAACAGAGTAATAACTGAGTTCAAGCCTCTGAATCCAATGCCAGAGTAGATCACAGCGTAAAATGACAGAACTTTTGAATGCTGTTAGCAAAACAGAATGAGGGAGGTTCATGTGGATGGCCCGGTTCTTCAACCCATGTATCAGTGTATAGAGGCAGAAAAAACCCTTTGGACTAAAGAAGACTTCAGGACTGACTTCAGCCAGTCACTGTGAGGACCTGGGTCCTGATTTGCATGGATCGATAATAACTTTCTCAGGGGAGAAACATAGGTACTGGATGCTGTCTGACATGTGGCATTATTGCTACTCTGTAGGTCTAGGCAGAGAGCTGGGTTGGGATGGCTCAGTCTTGATAAAGTGCCCAGTGTGCCAGCAGAAGGACATGAGTTTGACTTCTAGTGTCTGAGCAAAAGCCAGATGCCAAGGTGTGTTTGTAACCCCTGTGGGCAGCTATGGAGGAAGGTACTCTAACTTGACTCCTACTTTGTGTGTGCATGCGCAAACACAGACAGAAACATACACACAGGATACCTTATCTTTTAGTGACAGATACTGAAATTATGGGGGAAATTTTGAAGCAATTTGGCTGGGTGTGGTGGTATACTCCTTGAATCCCAGTACTTGGGACAGGAGGCAGGCAGGTTAGGGGTTGAAGGTCAGTTTGGGCTACATGAGGGCATGTCTCCACCCCCCCCCCCCCCCACTAAACAAACCAAACAAAAATTCATTTTCCATAGACAATGAGTTGATGTCCAAAGAAATAAGCATTGACATACACGGGGCATGGTCAGCAGAAGGAAATGCATGTGTGGGCATCCCTCTTTTTGAATGTTGAAAAATTTACAGTACAGTTACAAAAATAAAATACTAAGCTTGTGTCCTGTTCTTCTTTGTGACCACTGACTTTCCATGTCTTTCTTTTAAGTATTCTTTGTATAATGAATATTTAAAGCCAGAACCTTATACCTCAAAGAACTCTTAAGTATAAATATCTTCACTAAGTCTACTAACCAAGTCTTGCAGAATTAATGGGCATTTAATGACCCACTTTCCTTTATTTGAGCCCAGCCCTGTGGAATAGAGGGGATGTTTTATTCATCAGACTCTTTACTGATTATTCTTATTTTTTAATTTTAGAATGCTATTGTAGGAATTAGCAGGTGTTTAATTATCAATGGGAGGATTCTTTATTTGCTGAATGCAATGGAAAGCCACTAAAGACGTTTAAAATATGAAGGAATTAAATGGAGAACTTGGGGGTAATGAAGTCTGTCCTTTGGTGTACTGTACCGGGTTCATTGAGGTCGAGCAAGGTGAGGTGTGGGTTTGTGTTTTACAGCTTAGCTGTAGACTGAGCCAAAGCCAGATCTTTCTGTCCTTTGGTCAGACATTCCTGAGCCAAGAGAACAGCAGCCGGCATGGAACCCTGCCAAGGTCTTGGGGTCACACTAGATGGGTAGGTTGATAGTTGCCATAACCCTGGATTATGGACAAACTTTATGCCCTGTCTTATGTCAGGCTGTTATTTCCATTTTTGAACTTTAAGATTAGTATATAATGGGACAGCTTTCCTTAACACAATTACTTCCTGTTCTGATTTATTTTAACACTGTGCATGTGTGCGTGTGTGTGTGTGTGTGTGTGTGTGTGTGTGTGTGTGTGTGGTATGTATGCATGAGTGCAGAGGCTTGCAGAGGCCAGAGGCTCTGGATCCACTGGAGCTGGAGCTATAGGTGGCTGGGAGCCGTCCTTTGTGTGTCCCGGGAACCGCACTCTGTCCTCTGCAAGAACAGAGGCGCAATGCAGCCTCCCTCATCGAGCTTTCATGTGCGATTCGTTGTGTTGCATCTACCATCCACTCTCCCCCTTCTCCTCGTCCACTCCCACGTATGATGTCCACTATTCTCCTTTCCCCTCTGGACTCCTTGCTTAAATCTCCCCTCGCTCTTTCTAGTTTTGTGACCTCTCTTCACTCTCATTCCCACATACATCTGTATATGTAAAAGTTAGAAGTGAGGACAGCATTTGATAAAGAACGTGTGATGTTTGTTTTTCTGAGCCTGGGTTACTGCACTATAATATTTTTCAGTTTTATCCATTTTCTTAAAGCTTCATAGTTTGATTTATCATTACAGTTTTAAAGTGCCCCTGAGTTTTCTTTGCACTGTTTTTCCTCACTGTCAGTTTATCATGGAGAGTGTGTGGTGTGTTCATCTGTTAGCCAGGCACACAATTGTATGGACTTTGCTTTTCTGTCTAACTCACCTTGTCCTATTGTGTTGCCTTAATCTTTCTAGCTACTTTGCCCTGTCAGCTTCTGATGGTGCAGTGGCCATGGCCATGCTCAGGTGTTCACATCTGGGGAAAAGCTGCGGTTCACTTCAAGGTCTGGGGATGGGGTGTGAGCATCCTTTTAGACAGTTCCTAACCCTGCACAATGGACTGCATGAAGAAAGTTTAATTTACTTCATTAAAAACACTACAGAAGACTTCCAATTGGCAAGAGAGAAAGGAAACCCAGCTAATGATCATGTCTCATAAAAACCTTTTTGTCAGTAAAGACTGAGTTAAGGTTTAGTTGTGTTTATAACCAGTGTGATGTATATCCAGGATGATGGGTAATGGGGTTGCTTTCTCTCTTCTTTTAGATATTTATTATTCATTTATGAGGCAGTCTCATGTATCCCAAGCTGGCCTTGAACTTCTGATCCTGATGGTGCTCTCTCCTAAGTGATGTGATAACAGGTGTGAATCATCAGGCCCAGCTAATCTTCCCCCTTCCCCCACCACGGTGCTG
The DNA here is from genome assembly GCF_030254825.1 of Meriones unguiculatus. Taxonomy (NCBI): domain Eukaryota; kingdom Metazoa; phylum Chordata; class Mammalia; order Rodentia; family Muridae; genus Meriones; species Meriones unguiculatus. Next base: position 26,770,109 of record NC_083357.1, read on the forward strand.
GGGCTTAAACCCAGGAACCTGTATGTGCTAGTCACCTAGGCTATTTTCAATGAAAAACTTGCCCTCTGTTGACATCATGATGAGCCCTGCCATTGAGTCCATCATGGCACACTTAGGTACAGCCATGAGTGGGCGTTTGTATCATTGTCTTAGTTTGTTCTTTTCTTTTCTTTTTTTAACCTGTGAAGAGATACCATGACCCAGGCAACTCTTTAAAGAAAAACGTTCAACTGGGGCTGGCTTTCAGTTTCAGTGGTTGAGTCCATTCTCACCCTGTTGGGAAGCACGGCAGCGCGCAGGCGGACATGGTGCTACAGAAGGAGCTGAGAGTTCTACATCTGGATCCACAGGCAGCAGAAGGAGATTGTGTGCTGCCCTGGACATAGCTTGAGCATAGAAAACCTCAAAGCCCACCCCCACAGTGACACATTTCCTCCAACAAGGCCACTCCAACGAGTGTCACTCCCTATGGGCCTGTGAGGGCCAATTACATTCAAATTACTACAATCATTGATACAATTATAGGCACCTATATGAATGTTAGGGTTTGTCCTTTACATTTATAACTGAAATAGTCTCTTCCTCTCACTCTCTCTCTCTCTTTCTCTCTCTCTCTCTTTTTCTCCCTTTCCATTCTTTTCAACACAGCCTTTCTTTGTGTAGCCCTGGCTATCCTGGAACTCATTTTGTAGACCCCAGGAGGATGGCCTCAAATTTATAGAGATCCACCTGCTTCTGCTTACCGAGTGCTGGGATTAAAGGTGTGTTCCATCATGTCGGGCTCCCGAAATATTTTTAAACTAATCCCAGGAGTGCACTGTGTCTGTAGGCTTCTGACTACTTGGGCATGGGTAAGAAGGCAATGGAAAGAAGAAGGTTTTCTGTATCCTCTGGACACTGTTCACATGGCCACCCAGAGGGGTCTTCCCATTACTATCTTGCTGATAGTAAGGAGCCTCTCTTGTGCTTGGGCTCTTCTGTACAAGGGCTCTTCTGTACAAGGGCTCCTCTGACCATTAGGCCATGATGTCTGCTGTTAAGGATGTTTGCTGTCTTGGAGCAATGGACAGTAATGTTGGAGAAGTGAGTCAGACTGGGGCAGTGTAGCCAGAGGCACTACACTCGGGCCGATGACTGAGCTGAGCTCATAAGTTCTTGGCTACAGGTGTAGGAACTGGCTAGCTGCCTGTGTTCAAGTGGATAAGGTAGGGATAAAGTGGGGTGGAGAACTTGAGGCTCTTCTTCCTTCCTGCACTTTCTTCCTGCTGCTTTGTGCACAGGTGTTGTTGGTTTCTCCAATTCTGTTGTTTTTCCTTTTTTTTTTTTTCTGGACAGGGTCAAACTTTGCAGCGCAAGATGGTCTTGAAATCAAGATGCTTTTGCACCAATCTCCCACGTAATGGCATTATAGGTGTGAGCCACTAAGCTTGGCTTTCCAGGCCCTTTTAGCCATGGTATTAGCCAGAGCAGAAATTGAGATGAGCATTCGTCATTAACTTAACTCTTAAGAAGTTGGCTTGAGCCTGCTCACGTCACAGAACCCTCACAGGAATGGCTTGCTTAGGGTTTTCTGTTTGAAATACTAGGTTGTAAACCTTTTGGTAGCTGCTGTAGTATTCTTCCAAATCACAGATGCTTTTTTCCTACCAACCTCCACTAATAAGACATTCACTGTCTGTAGAGAGGTCGTTGGGTGATCCTTCCCTCAGCGTTTTTCTTTCTCTTCTCTTCAAAGCTGTGATAGAACCCAGATCCTATGGCTTCCTGGGTACAAGTTTTACCCTTGGACTATGAGCCTTGCCTGGAGGGCATGTTTTAAAAGGTTGGCGCAGCCAAAGCAATTTTTCTGTTCACCTGATATTCTTTGCAATGCGTTTGTGGTTTGGCATGGTTCAAAATATTTATCTTTTCAAATCTCTTTGACAACCAGGGTAAAAAGCAATATTAACACACCCTCTTCATAGTGTTATAATAACTGTGAGCTACTTAAAGAATAGAATCTAAATCTAAGGCAAGTGGCTTTATTTACTTCCTAAAAACTATATAAAAATATAAAAATAGGGTGCCAACTTCTTTCCAGGTGCAAATTTTAAGTGTAGATGTGCTTTTTAAAATTATTTCATTGGTTATATCCAAATCCATATGGGCAAATTTTTAAGACTTTTGTTTTCAGTAATGGTAGGACTACTCTGTGTTAACGCAATGTTGTGGCACGTTCTTTTAATCCCAGCACTCGGGAGGCAGGTTCTGAGTTCAAGGCCAGCCTGGTCTACAAAGCTAAGTCCAGGAAAGCCAAGGCTCTGTTACACAGAAATACCCTGTCTTGAAACACACACACACATACACCCACACACACCCACACACACCCACTTCGTGTTTATTTTGCTCCTTGGTCAGCTAGGAAGGACATTGCAAGCAGGTTACATGCGCCTTGTTTGTGACGTAGGCACAGGAGGAGCATACCTGAGTGATGTACGGCACTGCCATGCAAGTATACTGAGCTTATACAAAGGCAGATGTGTTCTCAGCTAGGACACAGAGTGCAGCTGCCTTCACTGTCCAGGGTGGAGGCAGCTGAAGAGCACGGTCAGTTCTGCAGAGGCGGCATTTGGGCAAGAATCTGTAGCCTTGAGAAAAATGACAGAATGCAGGCAGTGCTTAGAACACTGGCTGGAAAACGATGTAGTCTGGCCAGGCAAGGCCACAGGTGCTCACAGCCTTCACGTACACTGGAGCGTAGTATTTGCATTGAACTGAAACACATCCTCCTGTTTCTTTCATGTTATCTTTAGATCACTTACAGTGTAGGGTAAATGAACAAACTTTGCACAACAGTGTATTAGGTAAGCACACGAATACACATAGACCTTAACGTAGTGTGAGTGACGTATAAGGGATTTTTCTAATCGTTGCTTCCGGAGTGTAAGAACAAGGAAACTCTGGTGCACCCAACTGTGCGGTTTTAACAGTGGCCTTTGCCGGGTTGAGTAAACCTGTTTCATGCCTAGTGTGTTGAGCGGTTTTTGTCTTTTAAAATCTGTGAAACAACATTGAATTTTGTCGAGCACGAATGTTTCAAATAAATAAATAGATAGAATAGATCTTTCTTTTTGAAACACAGACTGCAGGTGACAGTTTTCGTTTGTACCCTCGCTCAGCCAACTGAGCTCACTACCTACCCTGACCAGCATCTTTCTTAGGGTTAACGTCTCTGGCAACAATGTCTGTCCACAAGACTCCACACACTTCTGGAATGTGATGCCACATCCAACTTGAAGACCTTACCTGTGTTTGTTTTACAGGCACAAGACTGTCACCGTGCTGTTGAGTGAGCCAATTTCAAGCTGTTGATATAGTTCAGACCTTGGCAGTTGTCTAATCTCCTTGAAGCTTTAGTGTTTGATTGCCTTCAAATAGTCAACGGCGTGTAAGCGATCTCAGAGTGAGAATATGTCTAAAGCCTGTGTTTATAATAGGCAAGGTTCACAGGAGAGTTGAGACCTTGTAAAATACAGGCATGGGAACAGAGAATAAAGACTTAAAACTCTTCTCGTCAAGGCCTGTCAAGCAGCCACATCGCAGACATGATTTTGTTGTATGGAACATTTTTTTTTTTTTAAACACACAATTTTTTTGAAATGAGGTCTTATGTAGCTAAAGATGTCCTTGAACTCAGTCCTTCTGCTTTCATCTTAAGCCTTAGTTTCACAGGTGTCTAAGCCATACTTGGTTTTATATGGTACTAGTGATAAAACAGGGCAAGCACTCTCCCAACAGAGCTATACCCCTAGCCTTTAAATTTATTTTCAAATTGATGTATGAGAACATAAAATTGTGCATATTAATGACATAGCCCATTTGATATTTTGATGTGTATATACAGTATGTAATGTCTAAAATCTGATGGAACATATTTATTTCCTCAAATACGTATTATTTCTTTGTGATGACAATAGTCAAAATCCTTTCCTGTAGCTTTTTGGGTTATATATTATGCAGTCACTGTCTATACAGTCATCTTAGTGTGCCAGGCACCCCAGAATTTCCCACTCCTACTTGAATGTCTCTGTATCCCACCATATTTCCTGACCTTAAGAGCTTCTGTTCTTGATGTTAATTCAGCAAAATGAGTTGCAGAAAGGCAAACCTGTCCATCAGGAGACTAAAAGACACATGAAATATAGAAAAAAAAGGAGCCCTTAACATTCCTAGTAGTTATAAGCTGGCTTGGCTGGCTGAGAACTTGGAATTAAATGCCCTCGCTGCTTGCGTTTGTGCTAACTTTATAGAGATAGGATTCATATAGTATATAACTCACCCATTTAAAAAAATGGTCTTTCTTTTCTCTCTTGGTTTGATTTTGAGATGGGACCTTATTACGTAGTGCGGGTTTGCCTTGAACTCATGATCCTTGTGCTGCAGCCTCTAAGCTCTGGCTGGCATTAAAGCTATGCACCCCCACACATGAATATCGGTGGGCTGACACTAATGCTGAGCTGACCTTGTGATGTGACATTTGTTCTGTTCCTTCCCCTAGAGCACTATTTACTTACCAGCTGGTAGTGGGTCCATTGGCGGAAAGTATGAAATTCTGATCAGCTGTGTTTGGGAGCCATTCATTTTAAGCATGTGTCTGGTGCCAAAGGGTGACAGCGTCATTCTCTGTCACAGTCTGACTCAGATTGGAATGCTCTGCAGACAGAGTATGCCTCCCCACCGTGTCTTAGCTTGTTTCTGTGGAGAGGGACAGAGCTATCTTCCTAGGCATTGGTTTGCGTGTAATGGGAGAACTCACACTTTTTTTATATTGGTGGGAAGCATCTATCACGTAAATTCTGGCCTGGTTTCCTCTCATTGTCATAGTTGCTTTAGTTAAGCTCCTTAAAGCCCAGCTTAGTTCATTTTCTCATCTGCAGATGAAAACAGTGGTAAGACTCACCTTACAGAGCTATTGAGAGGACTCCATATCGGCGTCCATGTGCGCACGCATGTGCTAAGCATGTTGCTTAGAGTTGCATTTCAAGGAAGGACATGTTGTCCAGACAATTACATGAGACTTCCTCAGAGGGAAAGTGAGAATTACATGGACCCAGAAGAAGATTTCCCATGCTGCCTTGTTTCCATGAGACTTCCGTTCCCGGGAATCCAAGTTGCCTGTGAGGCGGTGCCCAAACCTATGAGCCCTTAGCCTTCCTAGCACTGACCAGGTCTGCCCATTCCTCAGTAATCTTGACAACAAAACTGGGACTCAGTCTTGGAAGACTTTAGGATGCAATAAAAACATTCTTGACTGGTTTTTGGAGGTTTGGTAGCCATGGGTTTGTTGAACTGGAAGGTTTTTGTTTGTTTTTTCAGGAATTGTGATGTGAAGTTAGTAAGGGTTCCCAACTCCTTACCCTCAGTCCTCAAGAACAAAGTGCTTCTGGGTTTGGAGGTTTTGAACTGGCATTATTTTGGAACATTTACATAGACTACTGGTTTGGCATCCCGGATCTGAACATTCCAACTCTTAGCTGCTCTGAGTGCCAGCTTCCCCATGGTTGTGCCATTGCTCAGAGTGTGTTAGGGTTTGGAACATTTTAAATTTGGAGTTTTAAGCAAGGCATGGTGGTATACACCTTTAATCCCAGCTTTCCCAGAGGTAGAAGGAGGCAGATCTTTGTGAGTTAGAGGCCATCCTTGTCTACAAAGTGAGTCCAGTACAGCCAAGGCTACACAGAGAAATCCTTTAAAAAAAAAAAAAAGGAGGAGAAGAGGAATTTTAGGATTAGGAGCAACAATTTAACACTAGGGCCCGAGGTGCCTCACACGTGTAATCTGAGCACCTGGAAAGCCAAAGCAGGAGGATTACCATGAGTCTAAGGATAGATAGTGTAGGCTACACAGTGAGTGAGTTTCAGGCCAGTCTCTCATGCAGAGTAAGATGATGTCTAAATAAAGAAACTAACCAGGACAAATGCTTTGGGTAATTGAAAGTGGTCTTTAAAATAACAGGCTGAGAAGTGAAGGTCTTAGTGCTAATTTTGTTCAGAATTGATATGGAAACGTGTGTGTGTGTGTGTGTGTGTGTGTGTGTGTGTGTGTGTGTTTCAAAGACCGCTTTGGCTTATCAGTGTTGCTTTATCTATAAGTGACAGCATGGTTCCTCAGTCGGTTGTGCCTTCTTATGTCTGCCTTTTCTTCTTGCTCGTTGCCTTGAACTTATTGCCATTTTGTCTCATTCTGACTTGTCCTGGTACCAGCCTGTTGTGTATCGGTGGTTCCTGGATCTTGTAAGAACGGGGTGCATCTCAGCTTTGTGGGCTGGGTATGGGCTTGGTGCAAGGTGCTATCACTATAGTAGTTTCCTAGAGCTACACAATCTCAGCACTTTAACCTGTACAAAGTGATTCTATCACAGCTCTGAAGATCCGAAGCCAGCAATCATTGAGGCTGTGCTACCCCTGAGACTCATTTCCTGCCCTAGCTTTTGGTAGCTGTTGGCATACCTTGACTTGAGGTGCCTTCTCTGTTAACATAGTTCCGTTGCCTCCTTGCATTTGGCTGGTTGGTCTCTCTCAGTTACACACTTGTGAGTATACATGGCATGGGATTTAAGTCCCATGGGAGCAATCTGGGATCCACTCTGAGACTCTTTCGAGTGCTCATAGATTATAGCCATTAGATATAGATTTATCATTTGCATGGGGATGGGTAGCACTGTCATGATCTAAACCACCAGATTGCTGGTAGCCAGCAGAAGCAGTAATCCTGGATGCTAGCTGCTGGACAGAAGGTGGCTGTCTTTCCAGAGCTTTCCAGCACAAAGCAGTTATGCTGGCCAGTTTTCTGTGAACCTGACACAAGCCAGAGTCTCCTGGGAAAAAGGGACAGGATCTCAGTTGAGGAATCCCTTCCACCAAATTGCCCTGTAGGCAAGCCCGTGGGGGCATTCTCTTGATTAATGATTGATGTGGGAGTGCCCAGATCACTGTGGGTGGTGCCGTCTTGCTCAGGTGGTCTTGGGTTATATAAGAAAGCAGGCTGAGCAAGCCACAGAGAGAAAGCCAATAAACTGCACCTCTCCATACTTCCTGCCTTCAGGGCTCTTCTTGAACTCCTACCCTGGCTTTTCTCAGTGATGGACTACAATATAAAGGCTGAAATAAATCCTGGGGGTCCCTGTCTTGGCTTCCCTTGATGACAGACTGTAAATTATCGGCTGACATGAACTGTTTCTTTGTTGCCTTTGGTCTTGGTGTGTATTACAATAACAGAAACAAACTAATAGGTCAGGCTTCATCTTGAAGCAGGACTACTCCTAAACCTTCCCACCCCGGTGTCCCCTTCCTTGGAGAATCTTGGGGTATCGTCTCTTAACCTTGAACTCTGACTGGTCCCTACTGGCTAGGCATTTCCATACTCGCTCCATCTGCTTTCTCACAGTTCTGCCTGTGGTCCATGATTGACAGCCCCGTTTCTTGGTTGAACACTTCATGTGAGCATGAAAATTCATAGCAGCCTTAAGGGAGGACTACCGCTGCTGCGGTCCTTGGGTAGAGAACAGCCGTCACTGTCTTGTCTTTCCCAAAAATAAACACTGCTGTCAGGAAAAATCAGAGAAGGCTAGCCTGGTTGCTCCCAGTGTGCAGTTGGTGATGACCTTCCTCCTCTTCTTCCTCTCACTGGCACAACTTGTCAAGTGTAAACCAAGAGCCAGGTTCTGTACCAAGCACTAGTGTTTAATCCTAATACAACCCAAAGGAGTAACCATTTCCTGCCCATTACACAGATGAGGCAAATGCCTTGGGGGGAAAAGAAATCACCTGCTACCATCATGTAGCCAGCAAGAGTTTACACTGTCATTCCAGAGTCTGAGGATGAGCTATGTGACCCTGCTGCTTTGTCATCCAACAGGTAGGTCCTCAGGTCACATCCACGGCATTGACTTTAGAGCCACTTGCATTGGGGTACTTTATGCTCTGACTTCTGGTGTCTTCTTGGATCACCTGCAGAATATGATGGCTCTCTGGCGAACAGGGCTCCGGCTCTAGAATTCCTTTTGTCTCCACTAGTGTTCTAAATGAGATGGTTTTGTTTCTCTGCAGAGAAAGGGATGGGTTGCACAGCAAGCACCCTTAGCTGTTGGAGGTTCTCTTGTGAACAGTGGGAAAGATATATATATATATTTTTCAGCTTTGGCTAGGGAAAATTCATGCTGGTTTTTTCTTTATTACATTGCAACTGGAGGCATGTTTACAGGGAAGAAGCCTGCAGCTTGATGTGTGTGTGTGTGTGTGTGTGTGTGTACAAATGTGCAAATGCACATGTGCTTGTAGTTATTTATACTAGTGCGTCTGCCTGTGGAGGCCAGAGGAGGGTGTAGTCTCTTTGCTGCCCCATTCCTTACTTACCCTTGAGACAGTCCCTCACCGAACTTAAGTCATTGTTTTTGCTAGGCTGGGTGGCAGCGAGCTCTCAAGATCATCACCCAGGCCTTGCTGCTTTTGTGCAGTGCTGGGCATTCAACCTAGTGCATTTACAGCATGTGTTCTGACCCATGAGCCATCTCCGTAGCCTCACCTTTCCACTGGTCTCCTGGGAGTTCCTGGTAGCTTGGGAGCCACAACAGTTCTAGGGATGGATACAATTCCTCTCTTGCAAAGAGCATGCCCTCAGTGCTCAGGCTGCTGCTGTGGACCATGGCTGTCATTCCCTTCCCCTTCAGGATGGCTTTGGTCTTGAACACAGAATTCAAATCTCAGGAGGGCAAAAAGCCTAGCTGATGGTCATTCCATGAACCGCAGTTGCAGTACAAGACATTTATGTAGCAATTATCATCGCTTCACTCATCTATGGGAGAGAGAAAAACTCCACATGCATGTTTGTCTTTGTCCTTTTTTTTTTTTTTGCCACCCTTTTCATGACTTTTTTTTTTTTTAAGAGAAATCCCAAGATAGTTCTTCTGTCATTTGTGTAGCCATTTTCAATTCCTTTAAGGCTTAACAGCTTTGTCTAGCTGCAGATGGACTTGTGGTTCTGTTTAGACAGAAGACGGGCCATTGGTACTCAGGTAGACTTAATCCAGGTTTAAGAGTAACAGCAGATGCCCTTATGAAGTCTGGTAGTGATTAAAAACTTAAAACAAAGCCCATTAATTCTTAGTGTGGTTTGGGAGGGGTCTGCCCAGTCTAGAGGGCAGGGGTTCCCATTCCAGGCCTTAACTTAGAAAAAATTAAAAGCAGGACGTGAACCTTGCTGGCTGCTGAAGCCTGAGATTTAGAATGGATGGGTCTAATTTTGTTTTGCATTTATATTTAATGGCTGGGGCCCCTTTCCTGCGGGCTGGTGCACATTCAGCTAATGAATGCTTTCTGAGGAGACCTGGATGGCAAGAGGGGAAGGGCCTGTGCGGCCTTCCCCTCTGTGGGTCCACAGACATCCATGCACCGTGCTTCTCTCTGGCAGGGCTGGCTGGCGACCTGTTTCCATGCTTCTCATTCTGCTGCCTTGCTGGCTTATAAAAATCAAAGCACTGAGGCAGAAGCCCAAGTGCTGACCCCGAGTTATTAGCTGGGCACTTTAGCCATCTTTCTCAGCCACAGGCAGTGACCCCGAGCGGGGGCGCGTGGCTTTTCCGCCTTGGGTCCTTCCTCCTTCCAATTTGTGAAGGCGCCATTCAGCGGAGCTCAGGCTGGGGGTTTCATTTTTCCCATATACTTTATCCATGTGCACTGCTTTGCTGCACTCATGTGAGGAGCTTTCCTAGCTCACTCCTCACCTTGGGCTCATGTCGCAGACACCTGATTGGGTCTTGGGGATTATCTCTGTGTCCCTCTGACATTCTGGAAAGAAATTAAGGGGCAAACATGTTTTACCAGCCACCATCTGCTGAAGGGGGGGCAGTTTGCATCATGTTTTCTCTCTCTTACACACAGACACACATACACACACACATACATACATACACCAGAGAAGGAGCCCCAGATGAAGAGAGACCAACCCCAAACAATCTGTCACCCATTGCCCAAAATAAAACACAGAATTGGGTATGACTTGTCTATCTGTCCATACGTGTGAATTCAGGTGCATGTGGAGGCCAGAAAAGGGCATTGGATCCTTTGGGGGAATCTTCTTGAACCCCCAAACTATTGAAAATAATGAGGTTTTTGGATGTGACTTCTAGTCATACTTTATGTACTGGGAATTCTGATATGTAAAACCTGTGTGTCTGAAGAACAAAGAATAAATGGACTGATGAGATGGCTCAGAATTAAAGGCACCTGTCACCAAGCTTGAAGACCTGAGTTCTAATCCCAGAACCCACAGGCTGGATGGAGAGGAACAAATCCTGCAAGTTGTCCTCTGACCTCTATGGGTGCGCCAGGGAGTATGCATCCCCACACACCTGCACACATACACCCACAAAATGAACACGTCAAAGTATAACATCTTAAAAGGAGAATGATTAAAAAGCAGAGGCAGGAGAGTCAAGGCCAGACTGTGTAAGAGAAATACCCACCCCCCAAATGTAATAATAGTAATAATAGGGTTATGGCTCCCTTGTAGTATATGTGAGGCTTGGATTCCACCTCACCCAACCTCCCTGAAAAATCCAAATAGAAACACAGCCCTGGGTAGCCAAGACAAAGGCAGGTCTCCCTCAGTGAAACCATTACAGGTATCTAGAAGGACAAAGTGGTGAAAACAGAGGGTTGTTTCCGAAGACCTCATAGAAACCACCCAACCAGTCGCGTTGGTCAGATATGTTACCTAGGCGGTGAGCCACCTCAAACAACCACGCAGGGAAGTGAGTGGTGAGTCCACACCACCTGGAGACTGTGCAACTCTCATACGAACTGTAAATTGCAAAGGAGAAAAAGAGCTGGAGAGAAAACATACATAGGTGGAAGGATTAGAGAGACAGACCTATTGTACTCGTCACTTGTCCAGTAGTGACCGACAGGCAAGGCGGGCCTTGCTGTTCATCACAGGTTGAAGGGATGTCTGTCATGACAGGAAGCCAGGGCAGCAGGAACATGAGGCTGTTGGTCACACAGGACACTGATACAGGTGTTGCCCTCATATTCTCACAGCTCACATTATCCCGTTTTCTAGCCAGGACCCCCAGGATGCTTCGGCACTTAAGGTGGAGCGTTCCGCCTCAGTTACGGTAATCTTGTAGTCCCCCGCCGTGCCCACCAGGGCTTCTCTCCTAGGTGATGCCAGATCCTGTCAGGTGCACCGTCAGCATCAGTCAGCACACCAGTGTGGCCCTCATTGGCATCCTGATCTAGTAAGAGAGCAAAGACTGTATTTGGAGATCTGAACCCTAATTAGAATGACTCAACACTTTTTATAGGTGTGCATGTTTCCGAATGACTGTATCAGGTTTGTTTCAGACATCATGGAAGGAGAATGAGGGTAGTTGTTGGGAAGCAGGATTAGCACGAGTTTATCCTCTGAGGCAAGTCATGAGGACACAGCTTGGGCTTCATAACACATGTGAGAAGTTTTCTGTAATTGAAAACTAAAGGAGGGAAATATGGCTTAGCAGCAGCAAAGCCTTTATTGCTTTTCTAATATAAAGCCACATATGTTCTATGTAATAAATACCGCTAAAGTAAATGCTTTGAATATTTTGTTAAATGCGTGTGTGCATACATATCATCCATTTTAAGATGGAAGTGAATTTATGCTTTTATCATCTGCCTGTTGTTGCACTGATCTCTTTACTTTGAAAGCTGTCCTAGGCCATTAAACACTCTTCTGAAATTTTTAGAATCAACTGTGGAGAAATGTTGATTTAATGCTTGTGCCCTGATTTTACTTAGCTCTTCCCTTATTGGTAAGTAAATGGTGCTTACAATTTTGGATGTGATAATGAGTTCTGTGATGAAATCTTTCTAACTAAATCTCAACTCATATCCTTCTTCCCTTAAAATAAATTCCTTGGAAGTGCTAAGTTGCTATTTATACAGTGTTTCAGACAGCACTTGCTCATGCTTCACTTAGGACCTGCACTTACCTCCTTTTGTAAGGATTTCATTTACTTCTTGAATAAGCTTCTTGAGGCTTCTTGAATAAAAGTTATTTTTATAAAATTATTTTACTTGATTTTTAATGGAGAAAGAGAGGAGAGAGAGAGAGAGAGAGAGAGAGAGAGAGAGAAAATCTGTGATTATGAATGCATGTGTGTGTGGAGGCCTGAAGAGGGCATTGGCTCTTTGGAACTGGAGTTGGAGGTAGTTGTGAGCCACTGAGTAGGTGCTGGGGGCCAAACCAGGGTTCTCTGGAAGAGCAGTGTATGCTCTTAACTTCTGAGATAATGCTCTAAACCCCATTTTCAGTTACTGCTTATTCTTCCCCAAATTGTGCAGAAGTTCACTAATGCTCATACAGTTGTCTTTCATGGCTGAAATCTTCCAGGAACTGTTCTTAGGAGAAATGGGCAGCTCCTAATTGTTCCTCTGATGCCTGTTTAAGCGACATCTGTAAGCTCCGGTGGATATTCATCATTCTCATGACACTAAAATACTGAGTCCCCACTTAGGCTCTGCTGTTTACTAGTGAGAAGGACGTTTTTCTTTGTAAACATGGAGGGCTGCAGATGAACTGGTAGGCGGTGCCTGTGAAGTGCGGTTTGTGCAACTTTAGAGAAAGAGCTGTGCATGTGTGCGAGTGTGCAAGAGCACGTGGCTGCAAGTGTGCCTTGCACCGTGCTGTATTTGGAGGGCAGAGGACCACTTCTTGTGTTGGTCCTCAGGGCTCTTCCATCCTTTGTTTGAGACAAGCTCCCTGGTTGGCTGGAACCTCAATATGTAGGTCGAGAGCCATTAAGCTCCCAGGGGAATCATGGGTGTTCACACAGCACCTTACTTTCCACCTGGGCTCTGGGGATCTGAGCTCAGATCTTCCTGCTCGGGAGGCCAGCTCTTCTCTTAGCCTTTTTTTCCAGCCCAAGAAAGAATTTAATAGGAGTCATTACCACTGTCTAAAATGTTTTGGTTTGATTTGGGCAGCTTGAGTGTAGCCGGCTGTGGTGTAATTTAGTTCTGTCACAGAAATGTGTTTGGTGTTGAACACAACAGGGCAGTGATGTGTTTTCTCTTTCTTCTCTTCACACCATGAGATGGCCCCATCCTTGAGAGACGGACATGGTGTGTCATTGCTTTGTGTTTCCATGTGCCCCAAAGTCAGGCTCCCTGTGTGGATAAGGGATGTTTGTTAAAAGTGGAGCCTCTCAAATCTGAAACTTTATGAGCTGGCCTGACGTGGAGTGGAAAATTCCGCACCTGCCGCCTGAACCGGGTCACAGCTGAAATGCTGGTGCACTGGAGGGACGCTATGAAATGAAAGGGGCTCTGTGTGTGTGGTGTACACAAAATCCGTGTCAAGTGTAGACTTGGGTCCTTCCCACACACATCTCATTGTGCATATGCAAATGTCTCATGATCTGGAAAGGTCCACAATCGGCAAGTAGCTCTTTTCTCACCCAGACCTTGCAGAGAAGGGCTGTGCAGCCAGTGCCAACCCAGTAGCGAGTTTGGAAAGCTGATAGCTGGGGTGGAGAGCCTGCACTTTAAGACCAATTCAGAAGTTTTATTGTGAAAATGAGAGGCAGGCAGCATGATAGGGAGACAAAGTAACTTGTCCAGGATTACCATGTCAACAGTGAAAGCAAGATTTTTGCCCAGACCTGGCCAAATAGAGCATTCAGGACCGTCACTGCCCTGCAAACCCACCCACGAGGGCCCCCCCCCTTTAAATTATTAGTGTGTGTGTGTGTGTGTGTGTGTGTGTGTGTGTGATATGCAGTAGTGCGGTTGCCTGAGGAGAGGCTGGACTCCCTGAAGCTGGAGTTTGAGGTGTTCGGGAGCTGCTCACTGTGGGGTTGGGAACTGAGTTCAGGGCCTCTGCAAGAGCAGTAAGCACTCAGCTCTGAACCATCTCTCCAGCACGCCATGTGGACATACTGCATGAGTCCTTGCAGGGGGTAGGTTAACATGCCTATGGTGCTTGTGGGCAAAGGCAGCAGTGCAGAGAGAACTCAGTCTGGGTCCAGGCTGTGCCTCACAAAATGTTTTCATCACTGGCAGATTACCTGCCTGGGTTTCTCCATGTCTTAAGTTACTGATAACAGTAACCTTACAGTGAGAGTATTTCCCTAAGTAAAGCAATAGAGTAAGGCATACATACATGTTTACAATGACTAGAAGCTCAAGTGGCACATGAAAGCATCTTCATCAATGATGATACTTGATATACTAGCTTCTTAAAAAATTTAAATTTGATTGTGGTGCTGGGGGAATAGAATCCAGGGCTTTGCACATCCACTGCCAAGCCCAACTCCAGTCTTTGGTTTATATGTAGTCTTGGCTGGCCTTGAACCTCATTCTCTCCATTGCTAGGGTGATTGGCCCTTCCCACAGTGGCTGGCTGACATCCTTGCTTCATTAGTAGCACGTTGAAGCATTGCATCCAACACAGTGCTTCCATATAGCTGAAAGACAACAAATACTGTTGAATGGTCAGATTGATATATACTGTAATATTTAAATTTAAGTCTTGAATGTATGTTAGGGTTTATCCCTCCCCCCAACCCCTATAACCCTTAGTATTTTGCAGGGTGGAACAGACGAGCTGTCTGGTTTTCGCTTTTCCTCCCCCCAGGCTCTGGAAACAAATTCATTATTTATACAGCACCTACCCTAACAGAGATGATCGTAATCACATTGAAATTACTCTGTGCACCTAGAGAGTTTCAGCAGATGTGTGAATATTAAGTTATTAATAACTAATTGGGTGCTAATTATGTGCCCTGTAGTTCTTGGAGCTGATAAAGAGGTGTCACCTGCTGTGTCAGGCCTCTGTCTTGTCAGGTCTGGAAAAATCATTTTTGGCAGACGTGCCGAAGTTAACTTTAGGTTTGGAACGTCGCTTCCTACAAGTTTCGGGTTTTATTTTCTGGGTGCCTCAAGAAATCTTCCTATGAAATTGTGACCTCTGTATTTAGAAATTCCACTTCCAATGAACGTAGGGTGTGTGATATTAGTTTTATCTTGGGGCGGGGGGGGGGCGGGGGGAGCTGGTGAGAGGGAACAGGAACCTTGTGAAGGGTATTAACCCAGGGAAGAACCTGAGGCAGTCAAGCAGGATTGAAGAGTTCTGTGGCTGGAGAGTAGGCTCAAGGGGTGAGAACATTAGCTTTGCAAGCATGAGGAGCTGGGTTCAAATCACTGGCACCCAGGTGAAAATGTTGGCATTGGGTCTGGAGGAATAGCTCAGCAGTAAAGAACACTTTCTGCTTTTTTTTTTTTTTTTCCAGGAACAGGGTTGGTTCCCAGCATTCAGGTAGATTTGAGGCCCTCTTCTGGTCACCTTAGGCCCTTACATATATTCTCTCTCTCTCTCTCTCTTTCTTTCTTTCTCACACACACACCCAGATGGTAAAAAACAAAAGGCTTGGTGTAGCCATGGCTAGGCCTATAACTACACTGCAGTAGGGATGGATACAGGACAGCTGCTGGGGTTTACTTGGTACCAGACCAGCTCCGGGTTTAGTGAAAAACCTTGTGTCAACGAAATAAGTCACAGTGACTGAGCAGGATACTGTGCCTCCTTCTCTGTCCTCTACATGTACACACACATACACACACACCCCAACGCCCCACAGTATATTTCTTATGTATTTTTCAAGACAATTTCTGAGGGGCCTTGAACTTGGACCTTCTGTCACTCATCTTCAGCACTAATGATATGTGCTTTTTTTCTGTCACCTTCCTCCAGCCAGTCTTGTGTTTGTCTCAATTGGAAACATGTCGGCAGCAGTTGTTAGCTGGGATAAATCTGTGAGTCACAAGTCCTCAGTTTGTGCCAGGGTGCCCGAGTGGGATCCAGCACCCTCAGGAGACAGAGAACGCTGTAAAACTTAACAGAGATGTTAAGAATGAGTCCCTGTAGTAACTGAAATATTTCTCGCTCTTTCTCTCTCTCTCTCAATGTCTACTTACTCCTAAGCTTCAGATAGATGGAGCTTTGATCAGGGAAGACATTTGTGTTAGTCAGTTTTAGGAGCAGGAAGGTGTGCTATCCAGTGAACAAAGTCTGTTTTCTTATAGAAAGTTCTTAACATATTAGGGCTGACTGGCTACATCTTTTCTTTAAAATTAACTTCATCATAAACACAACGATTAAAAAGGCTCTGAGTTGGCTACTGTGTCACCTCCTAGCAAACTCTGAACATTAGGAAGGAATTCTAAGCACTTATAGCCAGGAGTAAATATACGGTGTAGAAGGTGAGACAGGAAACTGAAGATGAATGCGCACAAATAGAAGTGTGGGCCCAGCAAATATTGACAAAGATTAATACCTCTAATGGTCAAATTGGCTGGAAACCCAGTGTTTGAGTAGAGCTACAGACAACAGTATCTACTCATTTGGGTTCTGGTTGTTAGCTCTGACCACACCCTCAGTGCCTTTCCTTTGTGGTTTCTTTGCCTGTCTGCTGTGGGAAACCACTTTCTCCATTTGTCCGTCCCTGCTTTGAGTCCTGGACAATTTGTTAGAGTATATGCTGTTCACAGTTCAGCCTCTCTTGCAGCTAAGTTGGCCCTACTCCAGTCACATGCCTCTGCCCCGGTTTTGGAATGATGGGTGATTGGTAGGTCCTCCTAAGAGAGAAAAGGCATTTTGGCAGTGGCTGCACCTTAACTGAGAGAAGCCTCTGGTATTTGAACTTAGTTTTCCAGCCCCAGGGTTGTGAAGTGTCCCTGCCAAGGGATTGGCAATAAATACTTTTGGTGTAGGATATGAAATCTCTGCTGGAACCACTCAGCCCAGCTAAAGAGGAGTGGAAGCATTCATAAACATCACATAAAGTAATGGGTGTGGCTGTGACCCAGTACAACTATTGATGGGAAGGCAAGAGGGTTCGATTAGAGTCTGGTTTTGTCTGTTCATGATCTTGTCTGTCCTGTGAGCCTGGGAGCTGAGCCATATGCTACTTTTAAGAAAGACTTTTTATTTTCCTGGCCCACTAGAATGTTAATTTCCAAATTTTTTCTAGCCATCATTTACTTTGTGAAGAGCAGTAAACTCCTCTCTGTTTTATACAGGAAAAAACTTGTGTAAAAATTAATTATACATTAAAACTTGTGTAAAGATTTAATTAATTCTCCAAGGCAGGGTCTCACTGTGTAACTCTGCCTGTCTTCAAGCTCAGTATGTAGACCAGACTGGCCTTGAACTCAGAGACTTGCCTGCTTCTGCCTCCTGAGTGCATCCCAGTGCATTAAAGGTACATTAAAGGTGCATCCCACAATGCCTTGATCGTTTTGTTATTTTTTTAAAAACTGGGTTTTTTTTTTTGTTCTTTTTTTTACTTTTTGTGTGTGGATGTTTTGACTGCATGTATATGTATTTGCATGCAGTGCCTTTGGAGGTGGGAAAAGGACATTGGACCCTCTGAAACTAGAGTTACAGATGAGTATTAGCTGTCATGTGAGTATTGGGAACTGAACCTGGGTCTTCTGGAGGAATGACAAATGCTTTTAATGGTGGAGCCAAGACTTAACTACTTTTAGTTTATGTGAGAGTTTTCTTACATGTATGTCTGCACCATCGTGTGTCTGGTGCCCATGGACACTAGAAGAGGACATCATATTCTTGGAGCTGGAGTTACAGACTGAGCCATCATGTGGGTGCTTGGCACTGAAGCTGGGTCCTCTGCAAGGGCAGCCAGTGCTCTTAACCGTTGAACCATCTTTCTACTCCTGATAGTCTGATTCATTATTGAATCCTCCGGTACTCTTACACATTTCTGGAATTACACATCCAGAAATACTCCCGTGGGGGGGAAAAATCCCCCACCCCAAGGTAGGGGTAGTGCTAGAAGTCCCATGCATTCCTGACCTCATTGATGTAATGACATTAGACTCTCAGAACCTGGAAACCAACAGTGATGTGTTCACAGACTTGGTTAGGATCTCCTTGGTTTAGCATGCACACACCTATGCACATGTCGGTTATTTGCAGATGTAGTTGTAGATCCGTGCATTCTCTCACCGAGGTCAAAACCTTTGGGGATTGGCTTTTTTCACTCATCATGATTCTTTGAGCCATCTGAGCTGCTTGCTCCTTTCTATTGCTGAATCATACTCCACTATGGTTGTAGGATGGTTTGTTTAACCATCCAACTCTTGAAGGACATTATTATTATTTTTTTAGTTTGGGGTGCTTATGAAGATACTAGCAAGTAGCAACATTTGTTTATAGTCTTTGGAGTCAATATAAGTTTCCGTTTATCTGAGATAAACACCCTTGAGTGTAATTGCTTGGTCATATGCTAAGTATACTTCTCCTTTTATAGGAAGCTGCCATTCCCAAGGCGTAATGCTATTGAATTGGCAGTTTATGAACAGGTCTCCTTCTCTTTCATTTTGTCTTTTTTACTGCTTTGTCTGGATTAGTTTTCTCAAAACAGTAATTGTAGCTTTCAAACCTGTTTGGTTTTCTACTCAACACTGTATGCATACTATCTAATTTTGTAACGACTCCCCAGTGAAGGACTGATGCTGTTATTTCTCTAGAGAAGGAAATAGATTCACAGGGTCTATAATTAACTAGTTTAGATACAGTCAGCTCAGTAAGGGGCCGAGGTAGGAACCCCAGCCCTGACTGCCTAAGGAGCTAGTATCTTTGGATTGGTAAGGCAGCCCTTAATGTTGGGTGTTCTCGATGCCAGGAGCTGTCCCCTGGTGAAGTGACTCAGACTACAACCTTGTGGGCCCATTAGAGCCTGCTGACTTATCTGTACTTTCTTGGAACCATCCAGGAGACTTCTGCTGTTTTTCTCTTGCCTTTATTAGATGTGATTTCCTAAAGTATTTCGCAAGTTTATAGTGGGACTCAGTGTTCTGTATAGATAAGCCCTAATATGCTCACTCGGGGATATCATAACAAAGGAACTACCGTGAGGCTATGGACTGTGCCGAGGACATTAATGTTAACTGTGGGTGCTTCGTTCATCCACGCTATCTGTTTCCACTCACAGGCTCTCAGAGCTGAATTGTAGGTGGACTCCTAGTTTCTAGAAGTCATGGCCCCCCGACCCCTGTGTCCTCAAGGAAGTTATCTGTTCCTTCACTGAATTTGTTCATGTGTTCAGGTACAGTCCAGCCTCCAAGGACTCACACACATGGCAGTTAACTTGTTCCTATCGGTATAAACATGTCCATGACAAGGAGGGGGATGGAAGCCAGCCCGGAAGTGAAAGCATCTTGTTACAGAGTTACACACCTCCAAATTGCTCAATTCTTCCATCTTGTTCCAGAAATACCTGTTAATACTACTAAATGAAGGGTGTTGGTTGGAAGTAGCTCCCTGGCTAAGGCACTCAAGGACTGCCTGCATCTCTGAGGCTCTCAGATGCAGAACACTTGTTCCTTAAACTTCCCTCTGGCTGTCATGTATGAGACTCCCAAGGAGAGGAGCAGAACATGATGTGCAGCGCTGTTCCTAATGTATTTCAGCGTCCAGACAAGAAGAGTAAGGGTGGTGGTAGGGGCTGGTTACCACAGCGCCAATGGAAAGCTTTCTAGTCTGTGTTGAAGCAACTGCTTACATTAAAGAAAAAAAAAAGAGTGAGTGACTTTTCCACATACTGCCTTAACAAATCTAAAAGTTAAGCTTTGCTAGGCATGGTGGCGGGTAGTGATCCCAGCATTAGATGAAGCAGGAGGATTGAGAGTTTAAAAGACTGGCCCAGGCTACATAGTGATTTCAAGACTAGCTTAGTCAACACAGGGAGACTCTGTCTAAAAAGCCATAAACAAAACAGCTATAAAAATGTGTGCATTTTAATAGGTGACTAGACTACCAACGTTAAACAGAACCAAGTGGCAACTTTGGACTCTGTTTCGGTTGCTCTAACACAATACCTGGTAGAACTAATTTTAAACAACAGAAATTTGTTGTCCATGGTCAACATGTGAGAAGCTGTGATAATTTGGTGATGGCTGCCCCCTGCTCCCAACATGGCACTGCATTGCTGCATCCTGCCAAGGTAAGGACTGCCTTTTGCAGCGGAAGTCAGGGGGCAAGTGAACACAAGGCTGTGTTGTGAGGAACATGCTCAGACGCCACGAAAGCAGGGGGTTCAGGGGAAGCTGAGCGATTGAAGAGACTGTGAGGAGGCTTGGGCAGATAAGAGCTACTCTATTCAGTCCAGGCAAGGATGCTAGGCAGGCAGGCACCGGCAGGCATCCAGGAAGACACAGGCTGGCAAAAGCAAGGAGGCTCTGACCTTAAGTCCATATTTATAAGGAACCCTCACAAAAATGCCATTCTGTCAAACATAATTACATAACAGATTACATCAATGTTTACTTTTGGGGTGTCCTAGACATTTGGTGGCAGCCATTTTGTGCTGACTCATAGCCCCCTTCTCAGGGCCAGTGCCAGCCATGCTCTATAGTTGGCTCATGCTGGAGAGCCATATCAGCATCATGTCTAAATATAAAATGGCCCTTAAGTACCTTCTGGTCTCCACACATGTGAAGTTGCTTTTGTGGCCATATACTCTGGACATAGCAACCCTTGAGGCCAAGTCACTGCCTGTCAATCCAACCTCATGATCCTCTCATTGGCTGCAGCTGGATTTTGGGAGGAGTTGCACAGAACAATACAGCAGGCAGCCTTGCTGTGTTGAGGTATGGCAAAGTGCTTTCTGTGTACCTGTGGCCCCCTCAGAAATGAACTGTCATATTGTCCAGCTGAACAAACTCGCAGGTACGAAAGTTTCCTTTCTTTGCCTAAATGCTGTGAGCGATGAGATGGCCTGTTCAGCAGTTTGGACCCTTTCTCACATCCTGAAGTCTGTTATATCAACCGTGTACCACCAGGCTTATCAAGGCCAGGCAGTGAAGAGTTCCTTAATCCTGGGTCTAGCCCAGCACTTGGGAAATGGAGGCAGACGATTGAAAACAAGTTCAAGACGAGCCTGGGGTACAGAGTGACACCCCATCAAAACAGACAACAGAACACCTTTTACAAATGGTAGCCGCAAAACCCTAGCATGCATAGTGTGAACTGCTGTTAAACAGTACGGAACTCTTCTGGCTTCTCCCGTTCTTCTGTTTTTAATTTTTCTCTTGTCTTCCCAAAAGGGAAAAAGAAAGCAAAGAATTCTGTTTTAACTTATTTGGGCCCGCATACAAATGCCGACTCTTAAATATGAGAGCTACAGCTGGACGTGCTGCTGAGAAACCATCTTTTTAACACAAAAAGACTGAGTCAAGGAGGCCAACCAAGGGTGGGGGGTTCCATGTCCTGTAATTCTAAAAATATCAGCTGCCAGCTGAGCACTACTGAATCCACAGTTACCACACACTGGGATCAGCGGTGGAAATATGCCATACAAGACTTCCGTGGAATAAGAGACTCATGTTCCCAGAGCCCTTTCCCCACCCATTTCGGCGGGGTTCAGTGTTTCTGGACCTGGCCGAGCAGGAGACGCCATCATGGGTTCGGCGCAAGGAGCCCAAGAGCCAGGATAATTACCTGCAGCCGCTAGTCAAGATGTATAGGTTTTGGGCCAGACGAACCAACTCCACCCTCAATCAGGTTG
Organism: Meriones unguiculatus; assembly: GCF_030254825.1. Classification (NCBI taxonomy): domain Eukaryota; kingdom Metazoa; phylum Chordata; class Mammalia; order Rodentia; family Muridae; genus Meriones; species Meriones unguiculatus. Next base: position 26,791,716 of record NC_083357.1, read on the forward strand.
TACTGAAAGGGTTATTTATGAGCTGCAATAACCGGCCACCTCTGTCCTTGTCACCCATGAGCCGAAAGCTTTCATCTTCGGCCGAGAGAACAAAACAGCTATGGTTGTGGGGATGGTCACAGATGATGTGAGGATTCTGGGAGCGCCCAAGCTGTGTGCACTGCGAGTGAGCCGTCCAGCCGGAAGTTGCGTCCTCTAGGCTGGGGCTAAGATCCTCACCTTCGACCAGCTGGCCCTCGAGTCTCCCCAGGGCCGAAGCACGGTGCTCCTCTCTAGTCCTCGGAAGGGCCCAGAGGTATACTGGCATTGTGGCCCCAGGGACCCCACACAGCTACACCAGACCCTATGCCCGCTCCCCATGCCAGAAGTTCGAACGTGCCAGAGGCCAGCCAAGGCTACAGAAACCAACTCTTGATCTGACTGTTATCAAAAAAGCTTTGGAGGTTGGGGGTGGGGGGGAAAGAAGAAACTCATGTTCAAAAAGCATGGAGAGTTCTGCTCTGAACCATTGAGATGCAGCCGAAAAGAAAAAAGAAAAAAAAAAAAAAAAAAAAAAAAAGAGCTCATGAATGATTGAGTCCTGGCCAAGAGAAGGGAAATTTGGCACCTGCCTTTATTAGCATGCAGTCCTGATCCAACCATTGGATACATCTGCAGCTTTCATGAGGAAGTCCGGAGGATCTTGGGTGATGACTGAGTGAGGAAGATGTTTGTGTTTGAGCCCGTGTGCCTCTCACTAGCAACCTTTTTTTCCCCCATGAAGTAAATGTTTTCCAATACTAGTGTGAACATTTAATCAAATTAAATTAACATTTTTATCATCAAATACAGCCAAGTTTGATGTTAAAACTGATTAATGTGATCATTTCTAGATGCTTCGGGTTGTTGTAATTCTTCTCAGCAAGATGCATATATTTGGGAAGGTCTATTCCCATGGTTTGGCTTTATAGCTGGCTTTTCTTGTTTACTTTATGTTGTAAACTAATTTTAACTACCCATAAAAGTTTTAGGAATCCCATTTACATCTGAACAATGATTCAGCAATTTGAACCTATATTTTTTTTGTCGTGGAGTTGTCTAGTAAAAAGTTTATATGACGCTGCTGACTCTAATGGTTCAGATAAATTATGCTTTTATCTTTTTGTGTGTTTATATTTCTTTCCTCTCTGCCTCTGCACTTTCAGAACCCTATTTATCAACCTCAATTATATGGGTGGATTTGGATATATTCTCTCTTCCCCCTCCCTCCCCTCTCAGGACAAACATAATTTCTATATGCTACCAGATGGGTGTGTTGGTTGTAAGCTTTAAAAAAAAAAAATCCCCAAATACTTCCCAGGCCATCTGGTGTCTTGGTGGGGTCTAGTCGATTAACTTCTTAGCATTGGTTTTCAGTCTCAGCAGTAGAAATCCTGCCTCCTTAGGCTTCCCACTCACTAAAGTTTGTCATTTTTTTCTCCCATTATTAATATGCACTTTTGTACTGGCTGGCAGCATGTCATGGTGAACAAGCCTGATGAAGCTAAAACTTGGCTCTGCTCCTGGACAAGCTGTGTCCAGGCAAGGTTAATGGGTCAGAGGGGCATTGACCTTCCCTGGGTTTGTTGGCTCAGAGGTTGAACTTGAGCACTCCCAACCTTTCCGGGTGCTGGCAGTATTCTGGGTGGATGTACTTGTTGTGTAACAGTTTTCTCCAAGATTGAAACATTCTATTCTGCAGTTAGGTTCCTTATTAACCTGGAAGGTAAACAACACAAAATAGCTTTAGGAAGTTCCTGAAACTGATCAGATTCACCAGGCCCCTCCCTTCCAGAATAAGCCGTAAAAGATGCAAAAGAATCTCAGACAAGCCATGCTATAAAGATGACTCTTGAGATCAGACCAGCTTCCGGGCAGAAATAAAAACCAGCCGAGCTGACAAGGTTTGGAATGACTGAGTCATTTGGGAAGACCACGCTCTTGTTGAGGTGCCTTTAAATTTGCAGTGTGCTTCAGATGTTCCTGTGCTGGGGTGGGCTTTGGCAATACAACTGTCATCCCTGCTTCTGTAAGTAACCCCTCACCCACATTCCTGTAAGTAACCTCAATTAAACCGTTGGTTCACTAAGTTGGTCTTTCATGTTATCCATACTTTGGTTTGTCAAGGGATCCCTGTCTGGGGTAAGGAGAAGTGTGTTTTATGTGCCCAGAGAATGTTTTGTCACACAGCAGCATTGTATTTGGTGGGCTCCTCAGAGTGTTCTTCTATGGGCCAAGTGTCCCTCATTGAGAACAGCTCCAGAAGAATTCATCTCTCATTTGTTCCTGAGTAAAGGGGCAGTTTCAGGAGCTACGGAATCCCTCACAGAGTATTGTGTTTCCAACCCGACCACTGCAGAGGGTGGGGGCACAAGGTATACTAGCTCACATGTTCATTATTTAGCAGTTTATTAGAAGATGTGGGCCTTGGAATCTGTTGGGCTTTGCTTCTAGAAAGCCCATGCTATATTACCGTTTACCTATAATTGATAAACAACCTCCTGTATACCTCCAGCCATCCTTAGATTACCTTGTCAGTCTAGAGAAGTAGCTATTCTATATTGTTCAATAAATAGTGACAAGGAAAAAAGTCTGCATATTCCTTACAGGCACAATTTTCTGTTCTTACTAAGTATTTTACATCTGTGCTCAGTTGGTTCTGAGGAAGTAGAATTCATGGATAGGGAGGGCCAACTCTGCATAAAATATTGGAGAAGTGGCTTTGAAAAAACACCAAAAGAGATGGACATTCTTAAAAAATTAATTAATTAATTATAATTTATTCACTTTGTTTCCCTGCTCCCCTCCCAGTCTCACCCATCTTCCTCTTTCTCCCCCTATGCCCCTCCCCTAGTTCACTGATAAGGGAGGACCCCCTCCCCTTCTATCTAACCCTATCCTATCAGGTTGCATCAGGGCTGATGCATAATCTTCCTTTGTGGCAGGGTTGTGCCCCCCAGGGAGAGGTGATCAAAGAGCCAGCCACTGAGTTCTTGTCAGAGACAGCCCCTGATCCCCTTACTAGGAAACCCACTTGGAAACTGAGCAGCCTAAGGGCTTCATCTGAGCAAGTGGGTCTAGGTCCTTTCCATGCATGGTCCTTGGTTGGTGTATTGGTCTCTGCAGGCCCCCTTGGGCCCAGGTTTTTGGCCATGTTGGTCTCCTTGTGGAGTTCCTGTCTCCTCCAGGTCTTTCTATCTCTCTGTCCCTTCTTCCATAAGGTTCCCTGCACTCTGCCCAAAGTTTGGCTATGAGTAGCCAGAATCTGGAAACAACCTAGATGTCCCTCAACTGAAGAATAGATACAGAAATTGTGGTACATTTACACAGTAGAATACTACTCAGCAATTAAAAATAAGGAAATCATGAAATTTGCAGGCAAATGGATGGGACTAGAAAAAAATCATCCTAAGTGAGGTAACCCAGAAGCAGAGAGACACGTATGATATATACTCACTTGTAATTGGATATTAACCTTATAATATAGGATAAACATACTAAAATCTACAGTCCTAAAGAAGCTAAACAACAAGGAGGACCCTAGGGAAGAGGCTGTAACCTCATTCAGAAGAGCAGATGGGATAGACATTGGAAGTAGGAGAAGACAGGGAACAGGATAGGAGCTTTCCATAAGGGGCCTCTGGAAGACTCTACCCATCGGAATATCAAAGAAGACGGGTGTTTTAAAATCAGCCCCAGTATAAAGGTGTTTTTGACCTGACAATTTGCTTGAAAGGTGTCTTCCAAGTTTTATTTGTTTGTTTGTTTAAAAGCTCTGGCTGTCCTGGAACATGTTATGTAGATCAGGGTAACCTTGAACTCATAGAGCTCTTCCTTACCTCCTAAATTCTGGGATTAAAGGCATGAAGCACCCTGCCAGGCTGTCATCAAATCTTGACACTTAAGAGATAAAAGAATTCTTTTAGCTTTTGCTTTCTGTGTTTGGGTGCTCTGTCGTTAGGTGGGTAGGTTTTTAGACCACCTTTCTGGTCACTTGCTATTCTGTTCTGGGTTGTTCTATGCAGCCATGGTTTCATCGGCTCAGCTTTCTACTGGTGACAGAGGATGATCAGTTGGTTGAGTTTAGGGCAGAAGGGGTCCTGGTGAGCTTCGGGACTTTGTGCTGTCTTCCTGATTGCTGTGCCATGGCTCTGAACGCAGGGCCTCAGTGCTGTCCCCAGCATTTGGCAGTCCGGAAGCTGTGCTTTTCATTTATTCATTGACCCGTTTATGATCTTCCTTACTCTGTGGGTTAAGATAAGGTCACAGGCACTGTACCACTTTCATTCATTTGTTTGTTGTCCTAGAATAGTACCAGTCAACATCATATGTGCCAGAAACAATGGATTAAATGTATATTGTCATAGAAATTTTTGCTCAAGAAAGGTTGCCAGCTACCTTTCCAAGGAAGTACTCAATTCCAGCAAGTATGCTCATCATTGGCTGCACCTTTGTGGCCATGTCACTTAGATGTTAGAGGTCATTTATTTATGAGTTTCCTCTTTGCACTTGTGTTTTCCTGAACACGGGCCATGGCTTTGATCTTAGGGAATAGCAAGTGGAATTAAAATCCCCCCACAATCCTAATTCACATGTGAGTAGTGAAATCTAGAATCATTGGGAATGCAGTGTATGCACAAAAATGTCGGATGGATGGGTAGATACAAGGATAAAGGGACACACCGTCTGAGGTACCAGAGCCCATTCTGTGGCACTCCTGGCTTCTATTTTAGTGATAATATTTTACAAATTCCCTTCCTTGAGTTTCTTCTCCAGCTTTCTAACAGTGCATTTATCTGATTTTGTTTGCTGGCTTGATCAGGACTTGGAGACATTAGCATTCTTTACAGTCTTTTTTTTTTTTTTTTTTTTTTTTTTTTTTAGTATGTATACAGTGTTTTGCTTATTACATGTTCTCCTGCTCCCCAGAAGAGGGCATCAGATCTCACCATAGATGGTTGTGAACCATCGTGTGGTTCCTGGGAATTGAACTCAGGACCTTTGGTAGAACAGCCAGTCCTCTTAACCTCTGAGCCATCTCCCCAGCCCGACATTAGCATTCTTGAATGCCAGTTTTGGTTTCTTAATTGGACCTGGGTCCCCTGGGTCATTTCCAGCATCCCTGAATACTAACACTGTGTTAGTTTCATTTTCCTTGTTTCCTGGTCTCATGTTTTTGTTGTTTTAATGCATTATCTACTGCATAAATATTATTATTGATTCTCAAGACATATAGACCATGCTAGACATGAACTCTGCCTTCCAGGTGCTTGGATCAAAAGCAGTGCCTTCACTAATAGCATACTTTTCTTTTTTTGGGATAGGTTGTGCCGTTTCCTCTGTTTTGTCCTTCAGCCATGTTTGCTCAAGATCTCATCCAGTGATTAAAAGTGAAATGAATTTGAGAAGCTTTGTAGCAGCTCTTTCCAGCTGGGCCGGTGTAGCAGTAGTGGCTGCTTTTGCCCTTCTGATTATGCTGCTGCTCTGGCTGCTCACCTTGGAGAAACCCATGCTCTCCAGGAACCCAAGGCCTTAGCGTGAGATAGAGGACTGGCTGGTTTTGGGATGGATGGTTTCTCTTTTGAAATATACTTGGGCCTTTGTTGCCGTCAGTCTCAGAGGCTGTCAGAATTGTGGGAACAGAAATGTTTTGTCCTGGGTTGAGCAGGTGCCAGTGGCTATGTGAAGCCAGATGTCAGTGGCAAATGAGTATCCTAGGAGAGTGTCCAGCTGGGGTCTTGGGACCAGGAGAAGATGAGAGGAGGCTATGTGGCATCATTTTCAGGAGCTCTATGTGACTTTAGCCGGATTAGACAACAGCCTAAGCTTGGGTCACTGCCTTGAAAATGGTCATCTAATTTGTTAAGTGGACCTCCTTGGTTTCTGTTCTGCCCACCTCACCTCCATCACACTTTTGTTTTCAAGCTTTGTTTGCACCACATTTCTCTGAGTTAAGTGTCTGCCATGTTGCTTATTCCCTTCACTCAGATTGCAAATACTCTGCCACCCAAGGATTTGGATTGCCTGCATGCACACAGCATCCATCTGTGCAATGAAAGCATGAGTCTGCTGCTGGTTCGTGGCCATGACCTTGTGTTGTCTCCTTTTCTTTATCACCCCAAGAAAAGATCATCATTCGGTGACAAGATGGGTGCTCCATATCCAAAATGCTTCGGATCAAAAGTGTTTCAGATGTTTCTAGATTATATCATATCTGAACATAAACAATGGGGTTTCTTGGGGATGAGGTTCAAGTCTAAATGTACATTTTGTGACTACTTACTTACATAGCTGAAAAATAATGCAATGAAACATTGTACATATCTTTGTGCATGAAAGAAAATTTCACTGTGATGTCAGATGCAGAGTTTTTTGTTAGTGTTACCATGTTAGATCTTAGTTTTGAATTTTGGAGTGTTCCGGATTTCAGGGTTTGTGTTAGGAATGCTCACCCTGGATGTAAGAGCTTTGGACGTTGTGGACGCTGCTGGCTGTCCTCTTGGCACTACTGAGCTTGTATTCAGATTGCACTGCCTTCTTAGGAGGATGCCTGAGAATTGTTGACAGCCCTCAGTTAGGAGTGTGAGGCCTGTCGTGTTCCCTCCTTTCTTTGCCCTGTTCCCTTTCCCAGACAGTGTCCTTCCAGCTCTGAGATCCTCTAACCTGAAATCCTTGCTGATCTCTGCTTTCAAGGGTCCCGAGTCCTATCCTGGTGAAGTCACACAGGCTTCTAATTGTTTTATTCCTGTAGCCCCAAAGCCGTCAGGCTGACTAGCTATTCTCTGAGGTTTGTACAGCATATAAGAAGTGTGGTTTTTCTCATTGGAAAAGGCTGTGATTGTACAAGTCCAAACATTGCCCCTCTGCTGAGAAAGGAAGATGCTTGGGCAATGTTGTGTGTTCTTCTTAAAGTGAAGACATCTCATTGAGGATTGGCCAGGCAGTAGTATATGGAAGGAGGATCACAGTGCAGGCTCCTGAATTTGGTTTTTTGGGGAAGCATTTGTCTTGAAACCTTTGAATTGAAATTTCTTCTTTATCCAAGAGTAGACAGTAGACCTCACTTTTAATGTTACTGATGAGTAAGAGTTACGTAACATGCCTTAGAACTCCATTAGTTGATACTATTCTAAAGACCTACCTTACCTAGAAACTGTAGGAAAGTGTCAATATCAGCTTCGTGGGGTTTATTATAGTCTTTTTAAAACTAAACTCAATGTTTCTAGTTCTTCATGTGTGTGGTGCAGTTTCCTTTAAAATAAACTCATTTAACTTGAAGAAGTAAGTTAGTGTTTTAAGCAAGACTAAACTAGAGAAAGAAAGTATGAGACTCTAGCAGAAATGATGACTGTTGTATGGGAAAGACTGAGTCTTGAAGAAGTGGAACATTAGCCAGCCTGATAGCAATGGTTGGTGTCGGATGCAGGTAAGAGCTTCTGTCTTTTAAAGGCAGCAGGGTGGTACCATGTGGGTAAACTTCCTGACCAGGAGGTTGAATGAACCAAATGTATCCTACCTGATCTTTGGAAAGCTCTTGTGTACAGTGTGGGAACAGTGGTGTCAGAGCTCCATTTTTCTGTGTATGCATGCCTGGTAAATGGTTGCAATAGGTAGATTTGTCACTGTTGTGGTAAAATACCCGACCAAAGCAGCCATTGGTCAGTCTGGCCCATCATGGAAGGAGGGCTGTGGCAGCAAGAACTTGAGGGAAACGGTCACGCTGAACCTGCAGTCGAGAAGCAGCGCATGGTGCATGCCAGTGCTCAGATGCACCTTGTTCAGTCCAGGATCCCAGGGCACGGAATGCTGCCACCCACATTCATGGTGGGTCGTTCCTCCTTGCTTGGTTCTACTCTGTGAACTCCGTCACATACACAAACAGATGTTTGTCTCTGAGGAGATTCTACGTCTGGTCAGGTTTGACAGTCTAAACCATAACCTAGTAAAATGATTTAACATCATTAATAGGGACAACTGCAACACTTTCCTCAAGGTATTGATTCAAAAAGAGCTTCCAGACTGACGCCTGGTTTCATGGAACAACAGTGTGCAAATACAGTGATAGTTTGTACTAAACAGAAGATGTCTTATGTAATCCATTAAATAAATTGGAACATTTTTCTTCTGGTTTTGGTTTAGGGGATAGATCCCAGGCTTCCTGGCTAGAGAACACACATACACAGTTACTATTGAGTTATAGCCTACTTACTTCCTTTCAGTGTGTGTGTGTGTGTGTGTGTGTGTGTGTGTGTGTGTATGTGGGTGTGTGTACGCACACACATGATAAAGGACAGCCTTGACTGTTATTCCTCAACTAGTTTAACTTTAGTTTGTCATTATTAATTTTTTTGTTGCCATTTTAATACATGGTTTCTCACTGTCCAGGGACTTCCTGAGTAGGCTAGGCTGGCTGGCCAGCAAGTCCGAGGGACTTCTCTCTGCTTCCTGTACATTCTCATGCTTGCACCAAGCAGTGCTTTACTGACACACATAGACACACAGACAATCACACACACACACACACACACACACACACCGCCATGAAGGAGAAGAAAAAGATTGGTTTCACTGATTACTGAGACTAAGGGCTTGTTAGTTTTATCAGCTTTTGAGGGGAGGTTCTCGCTGTGTAACAGACCCAGGCTTGTGACTGATATTTCTTGACTTGTTTCTCTCTGAACTCCCTCTTGTGCTGTGGATGTCTTGTTTATCTGGTTGCCGGAGGCAGTTTAGAATATATAAGCATTTATGCAGCTGAATATCCCATAAAATGACAGCATCCTCAGGGAATGACTCTTTCTAGGCCAGGGCATTTCATCCTTCCACAAAGACAGGAACACTGGAAGGTAAACAACAAGGAGGTCCTTGTTCTTTAAAAATTTTTGTTTAAAAAAATCCTATCTTCTTTTGATAAGATACATTGTGTTTTCAATCACCCCTCTTTCCTCCTTTCTGCTCTCTTACTGTGGAATATAGATAACCTCTGGGTAGACAGCAGCATTTCTGAATAAGGAATGCAGCCTGCATGCATAAAACCCCAGAACCTGTAAGTCTGTTTTGAAATGAGATTGTAGAAATCATGATATGGGATTTCTCCATTTCAAAACATCCTACATTTCCTGAAATGTGGACATCTTGAGCATCAACATGACACTCAAAAAGTATTGGATGTGGGAACACCTCAGATTTTAGATGCTGAGCATGGAGATACTTATCCGAAGTCGATGCAAATACTCCAAAGCCCCAAGTTCCCAAATCTGAATGTTTCTGCTCCCAATCATTTCATATGTGGGTACTCAACCTGAAACTGTTGTGATTTAGAAATACTGGGTCAAGAGAGCCCCAAACAATAACAGGGAAAGCTAAAACCAAGCCTTTAGTCCTTTGCAAGTGTTGATAACATATGGTTTAGACACCAGACTTAATATCTCACTTGATTGCCCTTATTCTGCATCCTTTGGTAAAACTCTCCTGTTGATTAAATCTGGCCAGTGGACCAATCTGTGGAAACAAATACAAGTTTGGAATCTCTTGATTTCTTATTTTTCTTAGAGATGGTAAAAGACCATGGTACTTTTAAAAATATGTCCACAAATCGTGGAGTAATTCCTCATAAGCTTATATAATTCTCCTCCCGTTGCAGGTGGTTTAGGTTTGTTGATTAAACTTCAGAGGTGCACAATAAGGTCAAAGTGAGATGAACTTTACAGATTTGACCTCTGGGTCACTGATTAGGTGTGAAGGCTTCAGCCACACGAACACTTTCTGGCAGCTCCTGGGAGAGGCTGGGAGCCTCTGAGGCTGACTGCTAGCAGACCAGTGAGCCTGGAACTCTGACTGATTTCTATATCCCAGCCAATGCCTCCACGGGTACCTCCTTAGAAACGAATTGCAAAGCCACCTCCTTCTGATCAGAAGTTTGAGTGAAGCCTGGGAGGTATACAAAAACCCATCCCAATATATCTCTCCACTAAACTTACCTAGAATACTGGTTTGCCCATATCGTAAACTCGGTGACAGGACCATTTGTTACCCATAGTAGCTAACTAGTGCAGATTACTGATAGGATTTAGGTAGCATTTGATACCAGTTCACCTCTAAGACCACTCTCTTTGGCACACATACATCCTCTGTGTGGGGACTAGCAGTGGGGGAGGGGAGACCCCTGGCTAACACCTTTTTAGGGACAGAAAAGACAGTGTTTTGGTTTCATATTTGAGCCTAGCACAGACAAGAAAGATCTATTCTGGTAATTATTTTGATAGATTTTCCTATTACAAATCAGCTGCGGTGCTGTGGTTCACATGCTTGGTGTGCAGGAGTGGAGGGAAGCAGCTTTAGAAACAAACAGGTATCGTGGCCAGAGATGGCAGGATGTATCTTCATCTTCAGGTCAGTTAGCTTCCGATGCAGCTTCTTTCCTTAGTTTTTAGAATAGTTGGAAAGAGCAGAGACATTGAGCCTTCCTGTGATTTGGAATGAAGTCTGCTTTTGCTACTTGAAGATTTATTAGTTCCGTGAAGGTCACAGTGTATCTGTGTGGTCCATCCCTAGTTCCTGGAATCACAAGAGAATGCAAACGCTCTTCTTCTTCTTCTTCTTCTTCTTCTTCTTCTTCTTCTTCTTCTTCTTCTTCTTCTTCTTCTTCTTCTTCTTCTTCTCGTTCTCCTTCTCCTTCTCCTTCTCCTTCTCCTTCTCCTTCTCCTTCTCCTTCTCCTTCTTCTTCTTCTTCTTCTTCTTCTTCTTCTCCTTCTCCTCTTCTTTAAAGCAAGGGCATGTTGTATGGTTTTAAGATTTCACAATCTTTCTGAGCTTCAGTAGACTGTTCTGTAGGGTGTGTGTGTGTGTGTGTGTGGGAATGGCCTGGGTTTTGGAAGCCACAGAAGGGCTGTAGATGGTGTGTTTAAAGTAGATGATAGATCATCTGGGCAACAGTTGGCTTGCACTTGTTCTGACCCTCAGAATGAACCCTGGTTCTGATGGCCAGAGAACGACTGTCAAGTTTGGGTCATGGTACACTTCTCTTTGCAGTGTCAGCCTAGGTGGCTCAGATCTGTAGGTTGTTAGTGGCATTGACCCTGCAGCTGGAACATAGTAAGTAGACTGTTGCCAGGCTGCTGCCACACAGGCACCTGTAGTAAGGCAGGCACCGTGCCCTGTCATGTCTTGGTTGTGACTCCAGCAGAAAGCTGTGTTCAGGGGATTAGGTGACGGTGGCGGAGACTACAGCCTTTTATCTGATGTGCCCTCCTCACTCACTGTGTTGTCTCAAGTCCAAGGTGATGAAGAACTTGATTTCTTTGATGAAGGTCTTTCTAATAAGCTGATTGAATATGGGTGTGAGTATCAGTAAAAGTTACTCTGTTTAGCATTAAGGACACGTTGCAGGCAGAAGAAGGATTGCAGGCACATATTAATTAGGATGTTTGTCTGAATGCTGTATGGCATTTAGTGAATTGGACATCTGTTTTTGTTTTAGATTCTTTTAGGGAGCACCATTAGCAAGTGAAGTTTTCTGATGAATCTTAGTATTTCCATTGCTTTAGTCCATTTGAATAAGGATCTCATAGGGGAGGATTCATAATACATTATAAGCGTATCTATGTTAATGTATTATGTTTATTTTTGTGTGTGTGGGGGGGCTGTGTGTAAGGAGGCCAGAGGAGAGCATGAGGTCTTGCGTTATCACTCTTCACTTCATTCCCTCGAGACAGGCTCTCTCCCTGAACCTACAGTTAAGTGGCCAGCAAGCTCCTAGTGCCAGCACCACGTACAGTGCCAGGTTATAGGCACACTTTAAAAAAAAAAAGTTCTGGTTATTTGAACTCAAGACCTTGTGCTTACACAGCACATACTCTCACCTGTTCTCCCTTACCCTCACCCTGAGCTATCTATCCATCCCAGAAGGGGTCAGATCCAATGTCAGATGCATTATGGGTCTGTCATATGCTGATGGACCACAGTCAAGGTGCGGCTGTGAGGAAGGAAGCCTTGAGCAGCTCCCAAGAATGCTCTGGTCATGCCTGCTCTTACCTCACTGCCATTCAGAGTAGAGCAAGGCTGAGTTAAGAAATACAGATTCAAGTAGTACATCTTTGGCCCTTCTGTTTTCTCTGTCGCTGTACTAGAAATATACCTTTACCGTCACTGCAGAGCTTCTTTGAGCTAATATTTTTCTATAGGGAGGCAACTATATTTTATAGAGACATAGAATTATCTTGACAAATTTGGGGCAAGTAAAAAATTCCAGAGCGAAAGATTGTGTTTTTAGTAAATAAATTAATTTTATTCATGATTTTATGATTTTACATTAATAACTTTACTTTTATGGAAGTGAGTATGCTTAAAATACATACATGTGTATGAAAATGTCCTTGTATGACTTAGCACCACATACAATGAATACACACCAATGAAAATTTAAAAATACATTTAAAAAATAAGAGTGAAGGTGAAGAGCTCAGTTGGAATTTGCATTGTATATTTGGGAGGCCTGCACGTTGGTTGGAACAAAGATTTGCTGTCCAAGTGAGATGGCTTGTCTCACCGGGATCCTGAAGCAGGTTCCCGTGTGGCTTGCAAAGCGAAGAGTGATGGTCACCTTTCCTGAATGCTGGTGGCTATCGAGTTTGGGGCAGAAAATCCTATAAAGGAGAAAGAGCTGCAAAGTGTAATAAACTGCCAGGCACTTGATAAAACCCTTTTTCCTCTTAGCTGTCTGGTCAAGTTCAAGGGCGTCGCTGAAGGCTCTTTACTGGTGCGAAGGTGATGAGATTTCTCTTCTCCTGCTAGCTGTCGGAATTACTTGTGAGCTTGACAGAGACACAGGCTCCCACTCAATAGCAAGTCAGAGACTTGGGATATCTCATTTCCTTTAAGTTAAACCTACCAGTTTTCATTTGCCCAGTAATTTCCCCCTCTGGGCGCTGTGTGTGGTAAACATGACAAACTTGTGCCCAATTCCCTGCTTCCTTCTTATTTCAGTCTGTGGCTTAGAGCGGGTGGCCCCAGTTCTCTGCACTGTCTGCTCCAGTCTCTGCCAGCCAACCCGGGAAAAGTTGGGTTTTGCAGGGCTGCTATGAAGGTCAGATGGGGGTAAACACAAAGTTGCCTTCAGGGGGTTCCCCCTTACTTCCTGTCCGTGCTGCAACCCAAATGCCACTTTTGATGTTTTGGGCTAGATGATGCTGAGTGCTGGGGCTCATCCTGAGCATTAAAGGAGGAAGAAAAGATTTTATTTATTTTTGTTTTTTTATGTATGTTTTTGCCTGCGTGTCTGTTTGTATTGTACCTGTGTCGTGCCCATGGAGGCCAGAAAGCATGGTACCCCCTGGAAATGGAGTTAAGAGATGGTTGTGAGTCACCATATGGTTCCTGGGAATTGAACCCTGGTCTCTAGAAGAGTAGCTGGTGCTCTTCACCACAGAGCCACCTCTCTTGGCCTGTCATGAGTGCCTTAGGCCGTTGACACAGTACCTTGTGTCTTAGATTCTACTACTACACTCTCTCATTATATGATACAGATCATTAAGTTTCCCAGACAAAATGTAGCCTTGCCTCCTAATAAATAGGTCCCCAGGGAAAATGTGTCAGGTTTTTATTCCTTTTTAAGAATATGTTTTGTTTTTGTTCAGGAATATGCACACGTGTTTTTATGTGGGGGTATGTGCATGCAAGTGTCCCCAGAGGCCGGAAGAGGATGTTGGGTACTTGAGTTGTCCACTGCCAAAATGGCAGCTCAGGCCCGAAGTCTTTCTCTAGAGCAGGGGTACATCACACGTAAACACTGAGTTGCTTCCCCATCACAGGCATTTCTTTTATCTAAAGGTTGTGGAGAGAGGCTGGGGCTGACAACCCTCAGATGGCAGGTGCTTGCCTACGAAGCAGCAAGTTCTGGTTTTGACCCCCACCACTGAGTAAGTGACCATGGTGTTGCCTGTAGTCCCCGAGTAGTGGAGGACTGGGCCACATAGTGTGTTACGGGACATCATAGGATCTATAAGACATAGGCTCAAAATAAATTAGTAAGAGTGTCATAGATCAGAACTTAGAATGAACAGATGACTTCAATTTAATAATAACTTTTATATTTAATGAAATTGTATAGATGCTTTTGCTAAAGACTCTGGCCCCTGAATTTGTTTAATTCATTTAAAAATACTTTGATAGCATTGGCCCAGCTATCTCCTCCTTCCTATTGCCTAAAACCAGCCGTACTCTTTCTTGGATGCCTTTGGAATATCAGTGGAAACGATGTCTGAGTCTCCATCATAGTCAAGAGCTCCCATCTTAACTGATCGACAAGTAGCTCACGAGGAAGCTCCAAACTGGAACATGCCGCAGCAAGTTAAACTGTGTATCCCTGGTGTGTGATTAGATGTTCCTGCTCGGAAGATTTATAGGCCTTAACGTAGGGATGGAAGGAAAGGTTCTTCCTAACTTTCTTTTCCAAATCTAGCATCTTTGCCGTAACCAAAACCAACTGTGCACTTGAGCTGTGTCTTCGGGAATGTCTTAGAGTCAGGGTTACTGCTGTTGCTGTGATGAATTGCTGTGCCCTAAAGCAACTTCAGGAGGAAAGAATTTGTGTTACTTACATTTCCACAGCACCATTCACTGTCGCAGATGTCAGGGCAGGAACGCGGAGTCAGGATGCACAGTCCATGCAGGGATGCTGTTTACTGCCTTGTTCCTGATGGCTTGCTCAGCCTGCTCGTTTATAAAACCCCAGTGCACTAGCCCAGGGGTGCCACCTCCCACAGGGGGCTGGGCCATCCCCAGTCAAACACTGAGAAAACCCTGTAGAGGCATGCTTGTCTACAGCAAGATCTCATGAAGGCATTTTCTCAGTTGGGTTTTCCTCCTCTCAGATGACTGTAGCTTTTACTTAGTTGACAAAGAACGAGTCCCCACACGCAGTGCAGGCATTTGAAAAACAGCGCGCTTGTAGAAAGCTGACACAATATGTACCAGCCACCATCCTGTTTCTTTATAATTATCTTTACCACTTGTGTATGTTTGTGTTTGTCTTTCTACGTGGGTGGCCACTGAGATCGGAAGAAGGCATCAGATTTTTTGGAGCTGGAGTTGCCAGCATTTGTGAGCTACCGGACATAGATGACAGGATCTGAATTCTGGTCCTCATGCAGAGTGGCAAGTGCTCTTAACCATCAGGCCACTTCTCTAGTCCTTTATCCCTTTTCAGTCCTCCTGCTTCCCAGAACAGGCCTGTGGGGAAGTTCTGTTAAGTCATTTTCTCCCTTTGTGCCACAGCGGACATGGTGCCTCATGACTGTAATCCTGGCTTTTGGGGCAGGAATCTGAGAAGACGCCTTCTTTCACATCAAAGTCATTTGATCTGCCAGAGGTCACCATTCTTTATTTTTAAAAAGCCAATCAGGAAAGACTGAGGTGGAACCTGGCTAATGGGGGAAAAGGCACAGTAGCCAATGGTGGTCGAATTAACAAACCAAGTAGGCTTTCTGTTCTGGTATGCCTGCTGGTCTGGTTTGGGTTCCTTTTTGCAAAGAACTTCCTTGGCAGTCTTTTTCTCTCTGTCTACGTGTGTGTTTGTGTGTCACTGGGGTTAGTCTTTATTCCGAACAGGAAGATCTTGCCCAGGTTTGAGGCCATGCTGATCTAGAGTGAGACTGGGTGTGTCTGTGTGCATGGGCACACACATGGGCATACATGGGCACATACCTGAGTAAGGGGGTAGAAATGGAAGTAAAGTGGCTTGTCCAGTGCTTTCCAGCTAACAAGTATTCGTCTGGCTCTTGGTTGTTAAGTTGCTCCCATTGATCCTTTGGTTATTTTGATACTTTGTCTCACAGGCAGTGACTACTATCAGTGCTTGTGAATAAGAATGTTTTGTAAACTTGTAGCTCCTTTCGGTAGCTTGTTACCTTGCTACATAAAATAGCATTTTTAATTAAATTTTTAATAATACATGTGACTTGACCCTCCCCACCCCACCCAGCCCCTCCCATATAGGTTTTTAATAGTTGCCACGGAGATCGCAGTGACTTACCAGGCCTCAGATACTTAGTCCTCTGGGACTCTGTACTGAACACGCAAGAATATCTTCTTCTATACATATAGTCTAGAAAAAGAGGACATTTCGACAAACCACAATCCCACAAACTTTCAAATACAGCTTAGTTAAGATTCATGTTATATTTTCAGGGTCTGAGTCTATGACGCCATTCTTAGTGTTCTGAGCAATATTACAATATTCACAGAACATTTGTTTTCCTTACGGCATTCCCAACAGTCTGCTTAAAAGAGAGGAGTGAAATACGAAGCTAAAGATAAAAGCTAGGCTGAAGGTGGCCGAACGAGCTGCTGCTGCTTGGCAGTGAATGTGCAGTGAAGGTGTTGTGGAGACAAGGACCTGCGTCCGGAAGTGCTCTCCGGCACGAGGTGTGAACTCCACGCAGAATTTGAAAACAGCCACCTCAGAGTTCCCATGCTCCTCATTGTTTTTCTGTACACAGTTCAGGATAGAACCTGCCAGGGTGGTTTTACCAAAAACACACTCTGATTTCTGGTTCCTTCTTGTAACAGGACTCCCCAAACGGGGGAAGGGGAAATCAAGACATGAGTTTTTTTCTTAAAAATCAGAAATTATGCAGATTCCAGGAAAGCCATTAGAGGCAATATTCGAGACAGTGGATGGTTTTACTGCTCTTTTCCAAAGGATATTTTGTGAGCATTAACCTCCGCCAAACAGGCCTGTCCCTCTCTGGTGTTTTAATGTGATTCCCTGAGAGATGGCATGGGGCTGAAGCCCTACCTCGTGACACACCGTGGCCGCCATTTATTAGGAAGCTTCACTCTTCTATCTGCAATTACTCCACTGCAACATGAAGCCCTCCCACCAAATGCACAGAAAACTTATTTGGTACTTGCCAAGTCAATGGTGGCCTAGATTTTTTTTTGGGGGGTTCATTCATTATGCTGAACTTTAGTTAATATAGAAATACTTTCTAATTACAGTTCTGTCCCCTGATAGATGGATACTATGCATTGCATTTTCAGCCTTGGAATTTACTTCCAGGCCTCGCAGTGGGTGAAGAATGCTGGTTGCTTTCTAAGATTGGTCATGCTCGTGTCTGATTTTGGCTTGAGAGCAAATGGGGTTGCCTCCATCAGAACAGAAAAGGGACCCTAAGGGTTCTTCCAGTCTTGCACTGTCCCTTGTTTCTTAAGCCTGAGAAGTGGAAGGACCCATTCTAAATAGACAGCACAAGTCTGGGAATGACATAGTGTTAGAGCACTTGCTTAGTATGTGGGAGCCCCTGAGTTAAACTCCCCCCTGATAATGAAAAAGAAAAGAGAAGGGAAGACACTTGCTGTGTGGGGGGATGTTGGTGGTCTTGGGGAGCTCAGTACGTGCTTGTCATGTGCAAAGCGGTGGCTGCGGCCCTCAGCATACATACACAGACATCCCCACAGTGATCTGCTTCAGTGCTGGAACCTGAAGGAAGAGGCCTGAAGGGATACTGGCCCACAGCGCCATCTTGTCTACAGCCTGCTCCATGCTCACGGCATGAGTACTGTCCTCCATTCCTACTCTCTTCTCAGACCCATCCTCTGCTGTCTTTACCTCTGCTGTCCATTATAATTCTATGTCTGTTTCACCTAGAGCTTACTTAATTGGATGCTGCATGACTGAATGTTTTGATTTTTCTTCTTCTGAGCAGGGACCTTCCTGCTTGATAGCACACTGTGCTGGCTTACCATAGCATTCTCTTGGGCAACGTTGCTTTCGAGGTAGGCATTGTCTGTGGAATGGATACAAAAACCTGTTGTCCTTAAGACCGTTGGGTGTGGATAGGGACGATACAATGGCATACTTTGGTTGGAGCTGACATAGTGACGGATGGGCTATAAGGTCTCAAACACCAAAATGTGCTCTGTCTGTGACTGCTGATGATTTGTGAGTGAGGCGTTTAACAAGGTGGGTAAGAGTTTCTGATTCAAACCCATGTGTGGTGACACATACCTGTAATCATCGCACTCGGGATGTAGAGGCAGGAGGATGACTAGGAATCTCATGCCAGTTTGGCCTATGTAGCGAGTCCTAGGCCTGTGAGTGAAATAAGACAAACCTCTGTTCTCAAACATCATAACAACTAGTTTCAACCCAGGCATGGTGGTGTAGGTCTGTAAGACTAAAATTTGAAAGTCTTCGGCAGGAGGATTTGGAGTTCTAGGCCAGCCTTCTCTAAATCTCTGAGTATGAGGTGATCATGGGCCACATAGAGATAGTGAGACTCAGAAGACAAAGAAGGCTTTTGGGAGTCTTCATAGACCTTGATTCCTGGAATAAAAGGTATTGGACCTTCTACAACTGTTCAACTTCTTTGACCATTTATCTTCTTTCTCTTTGATGGGTCTAAGTATCTGACTCATACAGTAAGTTGGAAAGGTATCTAATAGACCACAGCGCTGGACCAGAAAGGCAGTAGGGGCTATGGATGGCTTCTGTGCAGTAGATTGGAATTGCAAAGGAACTCTGTCATTAGTGGCTAATGTACAAATTTGGGAAGCCCAGGAGATTTGTCTTATCAGATTTGTCTAATCAGGTTCCACTGAGGTGTCATCTAAGGACAACACACAATTAACTACTGTCAGGGGCATTAAAATGTCACTGTGGCTCCACACACACTGAGTTGTCCTTAGACGAACCTCCT
Source organism: Meriones unguiculatus (assembly GCF_030254825.1). Lineage (NCBI taxonomy): Eukaryota > Metazoa > Chordata > Mammalia > Rodentia > Muridae > Meriones > Meriones unguiculatus. The sequence continues at coordinate 26,810,432 of NC_083357.1, forward strand.
CTGCAAGGAATATATTTTGTCCTATTTGTTTAAATTATGTTACAGTGCTTTGTAGAGTTGTAATTTTTTTTTTGAATGCTGTCACCTGCCCCTCAAATTGATCAATGTCACATTTTTCCCTTGCTTATCTCACCTTCTCACATGGCTGTTCTCTAAAGCTAGACCTCCAGGAGACCCATCAGCTCATTAACCTCTGATGAGGAGTCCAGACCTTCCAGGTGAGGACTCGCTGAAGGAAGCAGCATACTTAAAAAAAATCCTCCTCCCCTGCTGCCCTTGCGTTCCCCTAGCCATGTTCATTGACATTAGACATGGCACATGTCATTTGCCACATGGTGGGGTTCGTCATGGATGACTTTGTATTGTCATTTGAAAATCCTTGCAGGATTCTTTGAGAAATCATTGAGTAGGCTTGCGGAATGCAGCTCATGGTTGGTAGCTCTGACCTCCTTGTTCTGCGTAGGCTTGTCCTGCTTGAGGGGTGATGCCCACCAGATGCTGCATGCCTTCGGGTCCTTCTGGATGAGAGTGAGATGCAATTTGGTAAGAAGGCCTTTAGCTTCCCTGCTGTTCAGGGATCCAGGAGAGCCAAGTAGAAAAACAAATTAGGGAAAATGTCTTTCCCCTGAGCCTTGCTTGTGTAAATGAAGGTCATTGGGTATCCCCTGCCAGAGGGTGAACACTACAGAGAGAACGCTTTCAATTAGTCCCTCATACTTCGGAGTCTGACGTGTTATTATCTTGCCGCCTCTCCCCTTATGTAAAACCAAGTTCCCTGGGCTTCCTGAAAGCCAAAGACATTTCTCAGCTTGCCAGATGTTCTCCTAAAAATGTTGCATTAGCGTTTTTGGTAAATTACAAAGCACCTGAGTAATTCCATGGGGTAAAATACTGGATTGAGAGGCAAAGAGTTAAGCTGCCAGTAAGGTATATTTCACAGTTGTGAAATGCAGGTAAATTGGCCTAAGCAGTGGAGGTCAGTTTTAGTTTTGTATAATGGGCAGAGTGGTGGTGGGCATGTGCCATGAAGCATCTGGCTCCGGTTGAGCCAGAAATACCTGCTTCATAGTAATCTTAAACTTCGGAACACCTGGGATTGGTGAAGAAGCTGGGATAAGGACAGTGTCAATTCCTTACGTTAAGACCTGGTGCTATAACATGTGCAGGCCGAGTGCAGTCCCGGCGCCCTCCCCACGGTCCCCAGTAGGAAACCGAGACAACGGCTGTGCCTGAGAAAACCCCACTGACCCATACACACATTAATCAGTTTTGGCTTGAGTAAGAGATCAGGGTAGTGTTGTCTTCTCTGCCATCCCACTTTCAGATTTCCCTATGACCCCCTGTGTTTAGAGCCGTAGTAGAACTCTAGAAAGGCTAAAAAGAGGAAGCTGGGAGGAGCAGATTCCTTAGCCTCTACAATGTGCAGTTTCTCCTGCTTCTGGGCTTAATAAATATTTGTCCTTCTCCTATTAGTTAAATCAGCAGAAAATGAATTTACAATAACTTCGTGTTGCCCTCTTCCATCTGGAACATTTACATCACCTCATGTGGCAGCAGGAGAAGTGGTTGAATGCCTTTCTGACTCTGGGTGGGGAATTACTGTTAGAATGTGTCAGTCGGTGTCACTAGGTGACAATCCCCCTGTCTGTGAATGTCATGGTTACCGTGTGCTTTTTTTCTCCTTTAAAAGAACAATCATATTCAAGAATTTTCCTTGTGCATTTAAAAACAGCTGGGTGAAAGTCATTTTAAATGCCGAAATCCAACACATTAGTTCTTTTATGCATTTAATTAAGCAGAAGTTAAAATAAATTAGAAAGGAAGACATTCAGTGCTGATTGTTGAATCAACAAAGCAAGAAACAGCCTAGCATTACCCTTCCTCGGATGTCTGTCACTCTGCACTGGTGCCCTGTGAATTCGCATCAACCCTTTAGCAGCTTTTGAATGATGATTTCTCTTCTAGTGAAGGCTAGGCTGTGGCTTCTATAGCAAGCACTGTATCTACAAAGCGAAACTTCAAGATCTCTCTATGTGCATGTGTGAGTTTCTTCAGGATACCTGTATGTTGCTAGCCTGGAAACTTCCTTTATGGAATAGGGGAAATGTTCCATGACAGTAGCAAGGTTTAGGAAAATACAGAAAAATGAGATCTATCAGTAAATTTGGGTTCTATTAATAAAGTGATTGATGAGAATGTTTCATTTCTAGTACTAAGCTATGCTTTTGAACAAGATGAATTTGAGCTTAATTCATCCATATAATATACACAGTGTAGTGTTGTGGAAGAGGACCAAACCCAGGCACAGCAGCTGGAAAGGCAGCCCTGTATTCTGTCACCCACTGTTGCCGTGGCTTGCATTTGTCTGCAGGCATTCTGGAGAGTGTGCAGCTTGGATTGTGTTTCACAGGCAGGCTAACTCCTCTAGCAGAATGTCCTGATTGATACAGTGCTTGGAAGCAGGGTAGGCGGTGAGTGCAGGCTGCCAGTCTAGTCCCAAAGGTAATCCTGAAGGTCGGGAGTCTTCTCCCATTGGTTGATAGTGACATGAGGACTCGTTATTGTCACACATATTTTGAGTTTAACAAAAACAACTTGTGTCACGAGATCATATGCATTTTCCCACATCTGTGTTCACATTAATCACCACTTACCAGACACATGCCATCCCATTGTGAGTTTGGGATTGCAAAGTTATCGTTAGGATTCCTTCTAGAATACTCTCTAACCGCTGCTTTCCCGCCGCAGTGAGGACAGTCACTCCTGAGACAGGTGTAACTGACTAGAAGACACCAGTGTGTAGACTGTGCCATGGTGAGAGTGGGTAGTTCCGAAAGCTGCCCCTTCAGTGATGGCTGCATAGCAAATCCCAATGATGATTGATTTTGATTCTGTGACTACAAGGTGTAACCTATCATACTGTTTTCTAACTAGCAGCCATTACATTTAGGGAGGAGCATGGTGATGGCTAGGCAGGGAGAATGCCTGTGAGTATGCTGCTTCCTTTCCGAGGACCTGTATTACCTTCCTTTAATATGTCCCAGAAATGCTGCATCCTTAGCACGCTCCAGGCCTGCAAGCAACACAGTGAGCCCAGTGAGCACGTGCGGAGTCTCACATGGAGGCTTACGGCTTAGGTCTCCTTATTGTTTGCAGCTAATAAACCCTCAGCTGATGGGCTTTCCTGGGGTTTAACAGAGTTTGATGGAAATCGGAGTGGTTCCTGGAGAATGGAAACCTCGACGGCCTTGCCTGTGCCCCACCTTGTCCCACTTTTCTTAAACTGCCCCACTCCCGGAACAGTCTTACAGTTTCGATTGTTGCCTTAAGCGATTTACTAATTAGACATTAAGACTGTACTCTCTGAGTCCCAGTGCAAAATGAAGGAGTCTCACAAACTGCGCTAGAAAAGAGCGAAGATGGGTCTCGTGTCGAGAATCAAAGCCAGAGCCCAGACAAGTAATCAAAGGTGGGGTCCATAGCTTCAGCTAATGCTGGCTTTTCCCAACTGGTTGTTGACAGGGCTCCTTTGACTGTCAGAAGTATGCTGGTCTCTGGGCTGAGGTGATGGCTCCGTGGCATGGAACACTTGCTGGGCAGTCATGAGGATTTTTGTTTGAATCCCAGAACCCCCTTCAGGCAGAGTTTGGTAGCACTTTTCTGTAATCCCAGTCAGTTCTCTTGAGGTGAAGCTGGAGGTAGAGATGGAGAATTGCCTAGAGCTTATGGACTCGCTCCCCTTGGCTAGGGAGTGGCAATCGATATAGCTCAAGGTGGTTGCTGAGGACTGTTACTCAAGGTCATGCTCTGACCTGCATGTACATGCTATTGAACATGTGCTCCTGCACACACACACACACAGTTCTGAAGAGATTGTAGTTGGAATGAGTGGAGGTAGGGACAGCTTATGAGTGTCAGGCACCTCATTTCAGGGAGCAGTCCAAACCCTGCTCTACCGTCCTTGCCAGGTAGAACAGATACCATAAACACTGCAAATGTGTTTCAAGAGAAGCCAGAAATCTGTGATTTTAGCTATGTGTCCTGATAAAAACCAAAACAGTTGGCGGTTATGTAGCTTATCAAAAATGGGTGAAATGTTTCGTGTGTCTGTTGGCTGCCTCTTAAATTTTTTTGCTTTGACATGTTATTTATTTATCCATTTGTCTGTCTATCTATCTATCTATCTATCTATCTATCTATCTATCTATCTACCTACCTACCTACCTATTTATTTTGAGACAGAGTTTCTCTGTGTAGCCATAGCTGTCCTGGACTTGCTTTGCAGACTAGGCTGGCCTTGAAATTACAGAGCTCTGCCTGCCTCTGCCTCCTGGAGTGCTGGGATCACAGCCATGTTCCGATGTGCCCAGCTTTGTTTTGAATTTTAAAAGGAGTGTTGTAACATGACCCGGTTCTGCCTAATACTTGTTATCATTCCTGCAGCAGCCGTCCAAGTGCTGTCTTGAAGACAGGCACCACAGCACCTACCTAGCTTGGTGACCTTTTTTTTGAGCGAAGATTTTTTCAATTTTCTACCTGTGAAGTGTGCATGCCTAGGCCACCACTTGTTGCTATAGTTTCCTTTGGGGTTCAGTAAAAGGCAAAAAACATATAAGACTGAGGAGAAAGAGGGCATGGAACCAGTGGCCTGTCAGTGTGGGCTAGGCAGTTATATGTAATTGGAGTCTCTTTTCACATAGCTGTGTGTAGTTGTCAGGATTTCATGCAGGGTACAGGTGGGTGAAGGGGATGAGGGGGTTAGCTGTTGTCCTCAGGCCAGTGCCGCTCGCTGGGCAGTGGAACCTTTGCAAAGCCAGCTATGCTCCGAGTCCTGGGACCCACAAAGATGAGTAGTGTAGAAACCATCATTCCAAGAGTGGCCCTGGCTTTTAGGGCATGAGTGTTTGTTCCCTTCCACAATCAGCTTAGATGAGCAGCTTTGGTTTTCAGTCAAGTTGAGTTAATCTTACATCTTTATGTTCTTAAAAAAAAAAAAAAGCGATAATGTCCTTACTTCCCTGGAGCCATTTCTGTCTTTGTGAAATAGGCGATTTAAGGTCCATCCCATCCTAAAAGCTTTTAGCTTGTGAAAAGCTTCTTTTTTCAGCTTTTAAAACCTTCACTCTGTGTTTAGAATAAATGGCATTCCTGGATGTGTTAAGCAGGCAGTTAATAATGCCAGCAAGGCTGCCCACTGCACGCCCAACCATAAAACCCTTGCAGAGGGCAGCTCACGTGGTAGGATCTTCTGCAGCTCTCCACGCTGAAAGCTTCGGATCAGCCTCGGGCCTGCAATCTGTGCTCTTAACTGCAGTCTGCGTTTATAGTGGGGTATTGATCTGCCCTGGTCTGTCCTTAAGGTTGACTGGCTCCCAGGACTCTGTTTATCAGACTGCCTGAGAGGGCCAGCTGCAATTCCCCAGTAGAGGAAGCAGTGTCACAAGGAGAAGGTGCTGAGCATGGATGATTCAACTTAATAGAGTTTCTGACGTATGTGTGGTTCCTTGCTCGTCTTTAAAATGTGTACTCTAGGGACTTCTGCCCTGTAGAGTTTTTGTGGGAATCAGATACAAGATAGGCCCCAAGGAAACTTTGGCTATAATTGTATGTTGCTGCATATTTTCGTATTTAAAGATTCTGCTTTTGGGATCGCCAGTGCTATTGGCTGTTGGAGAAAATTTGAAAAATTGTCTCCCTCCCATCTCTCATCTCTTCTCTGCTTTCCAGTTTCCGTCTTATCCTTCAACAGGGGAAGACCATGTCTGTGTAGCTCAGACTGGTTTCAGAATCTTCACCCTCCATCCTTCCTGTTCCCAAGTACATGTTGCTATGCCTGGTGCTACCATTTTTTTTGTTATTCATATGTGACCTAGCTGGGCATAGTGGCGCACACCTTTAAACCCAGTGCTCAGGAAGCAGAGGCAGTTGGGTCTCTGTGCTTTGCCAGTATGGTCTACAAAGGGAGTTCCAGAACAGCCAGGGCTACACAGAGAAACCCTTTTTGGAGAAACCAAACCAACCAACGAACCAACCAACAAAAAGAGTGACCCAGGCATGAAAAATGTGTCTTAAACCTTCAGAATGGGGCTGGAGAGATGGCTCAGAGGTTAAGAGCACTGGTTGCTCTTCCAGAGGTCCTGAGTTCAATTCCCAGCAACCACATGGTGGCTCATAACCATCTATAATGAGATCTGATACCCTCTTTTGGCCTCCAGGCATACATGCAGACAGAACACTGTATAAATAAATAAATAGTTCAGAATGATGCATGCAACACCACTGTGGACTGCAAGTTACATGACGCTGTACCAGTGTTCAGTTGTTTGAACTGGATTGTCATAATGATTGTGGAGGACAATGCGCTTGTCTTAGAGATACGCTCAATCCTGGGGCCTAAGGTTGGGGACATCTACAGTGGACTCTCAGGTGGTGCATGGATATCATCAAACATACTTCCAGAAGTATGGCTGTCCCACTGGCTCTCTGCATCCGGCCCTTCTCTCCCACCTCACTGTTTTCCATTCCTGGGATGGTTGTCTGAAAAGATAGCCTTTTTGCCCAGCAGTGAGTGCCCCTGCTGTTTTGTTTCCAGGTCCTAGTCATAATCCTGTGTTCATGACATTATAATCATCGCCACAAGTGGCTAATTGTGATGTCACAAATGGGGGATTATAACTGGAAATGAGGAATAAACAGCAGGGGTGGATTAATTCCTAAGCAACGAAGAAGATTCTCTTTGGTGCAAATGCCCCAGGGTAATAAAATTTAAACCAGAAAACGGCAAGAGGAAGACAAAGGGAACATATGTGATCTATTAGCCAAATTGTCTTTAAGTGGGCAGTCCCCTCCCCCCTCTAACTTTTTATGTGGCATGAAAAGCTCCTCTATGGGAGATAAATGTATTTGGTTTTAAGCCTAACAGAACTCAAGGTGTCTTACTGACTGGTTTTGGGGACGTCACACCTGGGCTATGAAGTGGATCATTATGGAGCCATTGAGGTGCTTTTATTTTCCATAAAGCCGAATTGCTCTTTGCCGTCAATATTGCAAAAGTCAGGCTATAAAGATCAGTATGATGGCCAAAGACAGCTGGGCTGGTAATTGACAGCAGCCCCAACCTGGGATCCCCGGGCAAGGCCAGCAGAGCCTCAGCGGCATTGATCACTCAGGCCAGTTTTCTGAATGGGTTGCACGTCAGCAAAAGCGGCAGTAACAGCTGCCGCCTGGATTGGCCTAGAATTAGCAGACAGTTCTCTGTGGAACTGGGATTTTCAGTTTGACATGAAGGACGCCCTTTTTTCCCCTTTGGGAAATGTGTGGTCCCCACTCAATTTGGTTAACCTCTCCTCCAAATTCTCTGTTACAAATGAGGGGTTATTTGGCTATCTCTGTTTTTCCTAGTGCTCTTGAATTTGTGGCCTTTTCTCCAACCACACAGCCAGACTAAGCTGGAAATCTCATTGATTGTTCTGGTCTGCCGAGGACATAGTGTTCTGCTCTTCCGTGAATTGTGTTCCTTCTACTTGGACTTAACTCTCACTTGAATGTTGGAAACCTTGAAAAATACCCATCAGAAAGTCAGAACTGTGGCTGGGCATGAGCGGTAGCACAGTGAAAGTCAAGTTTCAGAAGCGTGGTAAATTTAGTTTTAAAAGAGACTTCTTGTTTGACTGTAGGTCTTTCTTCACAAAGTAGGAATTGCGTGATTACTATCCTGGGACCGAGCTTAGAATGTGTTGCTGAATCGCTAGTACTGTCTTTGGCTTAGTTGAAGCATCTGGGTGACTTTAGCAGGAGGAGCAGGACCATAAGCTTGGAGTTGGACACAGGCTGGACGGTCCTGGGAAAGCTGTGTTTCCCTGATGGCAATTCCTCTTGATTCCTGAAGCCCTCGGAGATGGTTCCTGTGTTTGTGAGAGGCTCTCAGGGCCAGGTGTTGCCTCTTAAGCTATTGTGCAGCCCAGCCTGGTTTGGTAACCATGTGTGTGCACACGTGAGTCACTTTTTTTTTTTTTCTTGTTTTTTTCACACTGCTAGCTCACCTCTGGGAAGCATTGCCTGGTTGTTGCATCTCTGCACCCATGTGAAACCCTTTAGGGGCTTTTGGCTTTTCTTTTAAGCAGTGTGTGCATTTAGTCTTATACGTTAGCTCTTTTGTGGGAGCAACTTACGGCTTTTTCTTCCTTTCTTTATTTTATGCATCCATTTTAGTGTGGATTTCTCAGAGCCAGTGTTTGCCACACTTCAGTAACATGGGAGAAGCGAAGCACACGTGTCCAAGCTCAGACAAACTCTGTTTCAGCATGTGACAGGAACTCCCAAGCCCTGTATGGGTTTTTGTGGGAAGTCCATAGCCCAGCTCTTTAGGAAATGCCAAGTTCCAAAAGCTGGAGCTTGGATCCTGGTGCATTTACAGCTCCGTTTGGGAGCCAAACCCGGACCTTGTGAAACAGCTTTGGGGAATTTCAGAACCAGCATTCAGCATTGGATTAATGGAGATTAAAACCTTCCTTTAAAATTCTGAGGTACTTGGAGATCTGACTTATGTAATTTACCGGGGAAAACTGTTTGAATTTGTTGAGCTTGGGAAGGAAGTTTTAAAAGTACCAGCAGGGTGGTGAAATGACTGTGGTTGCTGTTCTCTGAGGGCAGGAGTGGAGTGTAAAGGCCTTTTCTGCCTCTGAGGGGCCTTAGGATGCACTTAACCCATCTGGTCTCCCGAAGCTTGGTTGGTTCCTGACTTCCATCCTCACTCACAGTCTCTCTCTTACTGGATAATCCCTTTTTATATTGTCAGGTGGTCCTGAAGGCCGACTGAAACAACACAAGTGAAGAATGGGACAACAGTTCCGCTTGTCTTTACTTGCTTAGTATTTATGTAGTTAGCGTGTGTGTGTGTGTGTGTGTGTGTGTGTGTGTGTGTGTGCTCACAGAGGACAGAGGATATCAAGTCTCTTTTCCTATTTGAGCTGGGGCCTCTCACTGAATCTGGAGCTAGCCTTGGCTACACTGGTTGTCCATCAAGCCCCAGTTATCTGTCTGTCTGTCCTCCCAGCTGTGGGGCTACCTGTGGGCCATGCTCTGCTCTTTGCATGGGTGCTGGGAATCTGAACTCACTTCATGTTGCACAGTGAGCACCCTTGCCCACTGAGCCATCTTCCCCTGCGTGTACTAAACTAGAATTATAATTATTGCTAGAGAAGGAGGTGTGTAAGGCCTTGAGAGTGCTGTGCGTACAAGCTCAACTGAACGGGGAAGGTTTCACCAGGAGCCTTTGTGGAGGGACTGGTAGCCAAGCTAGGGTCGGGCCTGTAGCTCCGTGTTCTACCATGTACTTGACATGGTAAGGCCCTGGGTCAATCCTGAGCTCCACACAACACCCCTAATTTAAAACAAACAAACAAACAAACAAACAAACAAACAAACACAAACTGCAAGGTGGTGGGGCCAGGGCATGATTGGAGGGATGTTGAGTTGGGAAGGTCTGGCCAAGGTTTTTGTTACAATTGGAAAAAACTTGGGGAAATGTTTTCTGAAAGTATTAAAATAGTGTTGTGTGTAGTCCCCACGTTGGTCAAACTGCTTTGTCTGTATCAGTGTGTTAGTTCAAAGATTGCAGATACTGTGGTGCAAAGAGTATTTTGGTGATTTATAGTTGTGGCAAGAAAGGGTGGGAGGCAGGACTAGATAGAACCTCAAGGCACCATGACGGTCTTGTCCAGTTGCAGCCCCTGTCCCCAGGATGCCTGAGTGTGAATTCCTTGGCTGGGAACAAACTTAACTTGGCTTCTAACTGTTTGAAGCTTGGTATCAAGTTCCTTCTAGAAGGCCCCAGGCAGCAGGGACTTCATGGGGCTGCCTTGCTGCTTAGGGTAGGCGTCTTACTCTACTTTCCATCACATCCTCCTGTTTATTTCCTTCATAGCTTGGGATCAGCAGCTGTAACAACAAATTGGTGTGGTTAATCTCTGTCCCCAAGGTCCAGCCTCAGTCTAATTGACTTCTGGCTCACCTAGCCACACTGCTGGGGCACAGAGAGGGGCAGGCTGGCCAGTGAAGGTGCTTGGCCTCTTGCTGGGGTGACCTCGCGTTGGCGTGTGGAAGGATGAGTGAGCACATGCTGTGTTATGCATGGAAATGCAGTTAGTTTAAACAGTTGCTAAGCTTTTCTCTGGACTGTGGGTAGATGGCACATGGCCGTGTTTACTCATGGAGCAGGGGCCAGTGGGAAGGGACGAGCTCTTTTTTTAGGTAGTGGGGAGTATCCACATGCCTGTTGTTCTGATCAGTGAGAAAAGTGAGGTGTGGAGAACTCAGGTGGTAGGGCTTGCCCAAGCTCCTCACCTTAGGATTAGGTGCAGGGGGGCCTTGAGGATTGGGTGCAGGGGGGCCTTGAGGATTGGGTGCAGGAGTGATATTGGCTGTTTCTGCGTGAGGTCTGACAACAGGGTTGCTCTCAAGTGGTAGATAGAATTGGGAGGTAGGAGTGAGTGGACAGAGACTGGCCCACACTGCAGTCTGCCTACTAGAGTAGACCAGTGCAGTTTCGGTGTGTGCCCACCACAGTTCCACATGCACCTGCTCCTTGATCTGGCACCTCTGTCTTCGCGGTGCTTGTTCTGCAGATGTACTTGTCCTCTAGTGCAAAATGACAATGTCAAGGTTGTTCATCAAAGGAGCATTTGAATTTGGAAAAAAAAAATTGGAGGTAACCTGACAGCCCATTAATTGGGGTAGCTTTAATAAATTATACCCTCCCAAGTAATGGCATATGGACAGCTGTTACAATTAGCCAAGCAACTCCCTAAGAGCGGATACATATGTTTATCTGTATCTATATCTGGATCTCCCTAGATTGTACAATAAAATCTAGATAAAGCTGTGTGTGTGTGTGTGTGTGTGTGTGTGTGTGTGTGTGTGTGTGTAGGCAGGCAGGCCAAAAGACAGCTTCAGGTCTCAGTGTGGTCACTCAAACACTGCCTGTTCTGCAGTCTTTTACTGGCCTGGCACTCACCCTGTAGGTGAGGATGGCTCACTATTAAGCCCCAGAAGTAATTCTGTTCTGCCTTAGCCTCTACAGTGCTGGGATTAGAAACATGGGCCACCACACACAGCTTTTGGCGTTTTGTTTTGTAAGCAAAAAAAATAATAAGTAAAAAAAATCATGGGTTCCGGGAAGCTAACTTAGTTGACTGAGCCATTGCCCTAACCCAAGGTTATGTTTTTATAGGGTATACGCAAGGTGCGACCAGAAAGTTGTGACGAGGTAAGGGCAGGAGATAGGGATTTAATCATCCCTTCTTTTCTATCCTTGACTTTATTTTCTCTTGCATGTGTTAATTCAGAAAATAAACAGAATAGTAGCACTCCCCAAATCAGCCCAGCAAAAAGGAGGTAGATCTTCTGTGAGGAGGAAGAGACCCAGCAGAGCACACTACCTCCTAGCCCTGAAGTGAAGTAAGGGGTCTCCTTATTTCTACCTGAAAGGACACTTAGGAGTGCTACTGAATTTGGAGGAACTGTGGGGAGTAGCCCAACTTGAAGATCTTATCTTTGGTTGCTTAAGGTCTTCATCCTCTGCCATCCATTGGGTACCCACAGACCCACGTCTCTAGTGACAGGTTCTCATGCCCGTCACTTTGTCCTTTCACCAAAGGATACTTGAGTATTTTTCTAAGCATTTGTGATGTTAATTCTGGATTGTCAGCTTGATGGGATTTAGCGTCACCGTGGACACAACTGACTATGTCCAGGTGTGCTTCTCTAGATTAGGTTAGTGAGCTGAGAAGACCCACGGAAATGTGCAGCACCTGTGGGCGGAGTCCCCAACTGGGTGATAAAGAGAAAGTGACTGACAGTCAGGCTCTGCTTGCAGATGATAGAGGCAGTGTGACCACAGGTGTGACCACCAGCCTAGTTCCCGAGGCCATTCCTACCCTCCAGGATGGGCTGGCCAATCAAAGTGTGAGTCCCCCCCCCAATATTTTGTCACAGTAATGATGAGTCCTTAAGGAACACTGCTGGAGTACCCATCTTCACGATGGATTTGTCAAGGGCTTGTGTCCAACCCAGTCCCCTGGCTTGCCCTTTGTTAATGTGGCCCTAGGAATCTTGCCCATGTTACTGCTCAGTAGTCTTTCTTCATTCCCTAGTAAGAGATTGCCCTGAAAAGAACTTGAAATCTTTATGTTTTATATTTATACAAAACTGTGGGAGAGACTGAGGGGTTAGGAAATAATGAATTTTTTTTTTTAAGGTCGGACTTTGTGTAGCTTTGCTGGCCAAGGAAATCTTTTTATTAATGCTTTAGAAAAATTCTTTAGAGGCCAATTTGCATTCACTCTGAGAAGCATTTGTGGGGTGGTGTTGAAATTTGTGGCAGTACCTGCTTTTTTTTTTTTTTTTTTTCCAGGAATTCAATTTGTTAAATAGCCCTCAGAATATGACAGTTTTATGGTAGGATTATGACTTTTTTTTGTTTTGTTTTCATGTCTGCTAAAGAGCTCGAGAATAAGACAGTTTAATCGCACACCATTATGTGGATAGGACTGTGGGAAGCTCAGATTTGCCTCCAGAAGAGGAAGTCAAGACCAGCAAGTTGCTTCCTTAATAGCCGCTCCTAATTACATGGTTTGGAGTCAGGCCCATCAAGCCCCTTCTTCTGAGGGTGTCCTGCTTTCCTGAATTGTGGCTGATGTCACTTTGTCTACTTCAGGTCTCACAAGGTGGTTGTCAGTGAAGGTGTAGCACCAGTTTGGGAGAGAGGGAGGTGGAGATGGAGGAGGAAGGAAAACGAGAGCGCCATCCCCTGGGGACAGTCTTTAATTCTAGCCACACTTACGTTATTATTTACAGGGATTAGGCAAGCACCAGGCTTTACCCAGGTGTTACTTCAAGGCAAAGAGGGCTTCATTTGACTGAGCAAGGAAGGAGAGTCCCTAGAGGCAGGCTCTGCTGTGTCCGGGCATCTGTCATCCCCGCTGGGGACTTTTGTGGAATCTGAGCTCCACAAAGCCAGAACTCATCAAGGCCCTCTTTTGAGGCTCAGAGGCCACCAGCTGTGGCAGCAGGTCTCAGCTTTGTCAGTGATTAGCTGCCCGGCAGGGAAGGCTCCTCCAGCTCTCTCTTTTCTAGAATCTTTGGTGGATTGGCACAGTCTAATCTGGCCCCCCACTGAGCAGGACGCTGGCAACTCTGAGCAGAAGAAAGGGGCCAACACCCCCTACACTCCTCCGCGCTTTCCATAGCAAAGGAATTAACATTTGTGTTTGCAGAACTGGATTTTCTGTAGCCCCTGCCAGCTGCTGCTTTAAGTTGGATGCCTTCTCATTTCTGGGTCACTGCCTAGTGGTAGGCAGGCTCTGGCCCCAGCCCCTCTCCCACAGCTTCTTTCTCTGGCCTCTTTTGTATGAATTTTGTCAATAGCAGAAGCTTAGGTTTGGTGAACTTAACCTTGCCCTTCTTGGCTCTCTTCTCAGTACAACAGGGGAAGTATGGGAACGCACCTGCTCTGACTTTCAGAGCAAAAGATGCCAGGGTGTGAGGAACACTGGACCTGTACTTGGTTAAAAAGCCAGACTCAGTGGATCAGACCTTCCCTAGCCCAGGCACCTTGGCTCTGTTTGAAGATGGTTTAGTCTACAAGAATTCATTACTCAGCCAGGCAGGGGTGGTGCAAGCTTTTACCCCCAGCACTCTGAAGGCAGAGACAGTCAGATCTGAGTTCGAGGCCGGCCTGGTCTACAGAGCAAGTTCCATGACAACCAAGAAAGACTACACAAAGAAAGCCTGACTCGAAAAACCAAACTGACTGACTAACTGCCTAGCTAGCTAGCTAGCTAACTAACTAGCTAGCTAGCCAACCAACTAAGTAACTAGGATCATTCTGTATTGTACATTATGTTCTTGGAATGAAAGTTTTATGTAATTGTTAGCTTATGAGAACCTTAGTTGAGGGAAGGGGTTGGGTAGGAGTGGGTATTATGTACACGTATGTGGGATTTATGTGCATTTTCATGCACATAGAGGAATGAGGTCAAATTCAGTGTCATTCTTTAGGGCTGTTTATCTTTTAGAGGCAGGGTCTCTCAGTAGGACTTGGGGGCTCATTGGTTAGGCACGGCTAACTGGCTAGCAATACCCAGTGACCAGTCTTTTCTGATATGGGAATGATCTCCCATATGGGAATTACAAGTGTAGACCACCACACCCAGGGTTTTGTGTTTGTTTGTTGGTTAATTTGGGTGCTAAGGATCGAACCCAGTTTCTTGTGCTTGCAAGATAAGCACTATATCACATGAGTTTTTTCACAGTCCAGGAAAGACAAAGATTCCTAATGTCTTCTCCTACTGACGTCATTGCAGTGATCTTTTTGGGTCAGTGACTTATGTAGAAACTCTTTTGTCCTGTATGGTATGGTTGAGATGGCATATATTCTTAAACATGTATGTACAGACATGAATTAATTGGTCTACTTGATTTTGATAAAATCTACATGGATTGTTGTTGACATTGGATGTGTATTTTTGATAGCCAGAGTGTGGCTTGTATGAAATTGACTTTGTAGGAGCCTTGGAGAATCTTCAAATAAATAGGTGGTTGCCTACTCTCTGCCAGGGTGTCTAACCTCAGACAGAGGCTAGTGGGGATGCCTACATGGTCACTAATCTCTTCCCTAAGAAGCTAATGGCCATGGTTGCTCCGGAAATTCAGATACAGTTGCTGAGGTGGCAGCAGTGACTAAGGCTCGTGGACCCTGAACTCCAGAAGTGTGCTCCTCTCGGCTCGCTTCTGTGCAGCCGCATGCAGTAGCTTCGAGAGGCTCAGTCTTTGGACTGCTAGGGAATCATTTTCCCCGAGAAACCGAAAGAGAAATCAGTATGTTAATCATAATGAAAGCATGTTTGTCTCTGTCTTTGAAAGTAGTTGCCCAGAGAAATTAAGATGCTCCACTCAGCTTCTGTTTAGGACTAGAAGCCTTGAGGCGCGTCTGCTTGCATTCTGACAGTGTTCTGGCTACAGGGGTGTTAGTAGGCATTAATAATGGTCCTCTCAAGTGCATGGGAACGAAAACCTTGGGCAGGAGCAGCAAGCCCGAGCCTACCTTCTGGCCTGCGCCCTGGCAATTTCTGCACCCTCCGCTGCTTTCCTCTTTTCTTCCTCTGGGCTCTGCCCATGTCTTCCCTGGATTAGGTGGGCAGTGGAGCTTGGCCAGACCCCACTCTGCCATTAGTTCCAGCAAGGCAGTGGCCTTCGCCTGCTGTGACAATGTCACTGACTCTCCTCATTTTGAGCAGCAGATGGCTTGGATCACTTCCGAGACGGGTGGAGCTTGTTCTGGAACTCCCTTAACATTAAGAAGAGAAGGTTGCTGACACTCCCGAGGGGCTCTGAGTTACTGCTCTCATCTTGTGTCGGCATACCCAATATAAACAATGGAGGGAAGAGTTCAGTTGGCTCATGATTTCAGAGAATTCAGTCATTTGGGCAGGACATTGAGGAAGTGGGGACATGTGGTAGGGGAGAGCTGTTCATAGGAACAGAGAACAAGTAGCAAGGGGTAATGAACGCAAATCCAAACATAGTGACCGAGTTCCTCCAGCTACACAGCTTCCCCCAAACAGCCAGGTAGGGACCAAGTATTCAGAATGTGAATGTCTGTCTGTCTGTCTGTCTGTCTGTCTGTCTCTCTCTCTCTCTCTCTCTCTCTCTCTGTGTGTGTGTTTTGGGGCATTCATCCCTTTGTAGTGCTTGCTGGCACTCTTCAGCACAGAGTGCTTAATTGTCCTTGTAGAGGTAGCAGCTATTTCAGGATTCTTTCTGCATGGCGACTTGAAGCTTGCCAAGTGAAATGGATGTGGGAAGATGGAGGACAGGGAGAGTGAACATGAACGGAAATAGGTTATTAGGTAAAACAGGTGGGGAGCACACTTGGGATGATTTTGCCTTAAAAGTTCATAAACGGATATCTTGATCCTTATCTTACATTTAAGGTTAGCTTTGTGCCATTCATAAATTCTGAAACCTAAGAAAAGATCAGTTGCTTCCATGATTCCTCAAATTGACTCCTGTTCTCCTTAAAAACCACGTATTCGGCTAGACAGAAGCAAAGCTATGTAAAAGCCTGTTGGCTTCTGAGCTCAGGTCAGACTTTTGCTAGAGAATGAATTTTCCCCCCAAGGAAATTAATAGATGATTAGACCAAATGCCAGGCTCTTTTAGCTCTCTGAACTGTCTTCCTTGAAAGTGCATTATTTCTTTAAATTTCTCAGAAGATAATGCTTAGACGGCAATTGATTTGGCATTTGTACTGTGTGAATGAAAAAGAATGAGGACATCGCTGTTCCTAGGTATGGGTTGAAGAGAAGGTTATAGATATGGAGGAGAGTATAGCCAGGGGCATTTAGAAAGGTCCAGACTTAGCTGGGCCCTGAGAGGAGAGAGGGAAAGGGGAAGGAGGAGGGGGAGAGGAAAAGGTGGGAAGAGGGAGAGAGAGAGACACCAGAAGCCAAGAGGCCAAGAGCGAGCCAGGAGACCAAGAGACCACATAGCCAGAGTGGCTGAGGTTGTGTAGGAATCAGAAAAGCTGGGGAAAGGGGATGGAAGCTTAGGTTAGAGAGGGTCAGGGTGAGAAGTACTGAGAGGAGCCAGAACTCTAACAGGTATTGGTCTGGCAACCAGAGTCTACTTTGATATATTAAATAGGTACCTGTGTTAGCCATTTGTCATGAGTTTGAGACCCAACACTATTTTTCACACAGACAAAATAAAAGCATTATATTTTTGCCAATATAGTGAGGACTGGCTAAATAATATATGGCATCCTTGAACTGTGTGCTGTTAGGCAGCTGCAAGTATCATAAGTGTGTGTCCCAGCAGTGAGAGAGTTTCTTGTGAATTTGGGTTAAAAGGACTGCTCCAGAATTATCTGCAAAGTTCAGTGTGATCTTATTTGGGGACTTATAAATGCATGTCAGTACCAGCCTAATTGTGTGCCTGTGTGTGTATGTTTGTATAATTTCTTTGAAATCTGGCTACAAGCTCTGCATGAAACCATGTAACTTTGGTGATATGGGGCAGCCTTAGGCAGAATGGCCAAAAAGGGTGGCTGTGCTATATTCAAACTCATGGTTTGTACAAGGGGAATGTATTTTCGTACTGTTGATACATACGGCCTGTACGTTCTGGGAAATCTCACAGAAAGTCAGCATGTAGATGAGATCTGTCCCTTTCTGGACAGTTGATGGCATCAAGCCTGCCAGTGAGCATGCCATACCGTGGAATGCACACTAGCCCTTCCTCAGATCCAGCAGGTACAGCCGAGTCACGAGTCACGTCAGGCAAAAGGACTCCTGAGTTCATAAGGCGCGCACTGCTGGAAGGACAGGAAGCATGTCCTTATCACACAGGTCAAAGTCCATTCTCCACTGTGGAAAGAACTGAAGAGTGAGGGTTCCCTGCTGGAGAGAGCACTCACTTGTGTACAAGTGTGAAGTCCTGAGTTTCGATCTCCAGCCGTGTTTCTCCACAGCCCCAGGACTGGGGCTAAGGGTTGTGCTGTGGAGGCAGGAGAATCACTCGGGCTTGCTTGCTTAGCTGGAAACTGGTAAGCTTCCGGTTCAGTGAGAGCCCTCCTCGAGGGAACAAAGAGGAAAATGACTGGACGGGGTACCTGGTGTGCCCACTTGGCCTTTGCACATGTGCTCATCCACTGGCATACACTTCACATGTCCCGCTGAGCCACACCCCTGAACTCCTGACAATGCCCCCAAGACTCTTAAATTTATACACACGCTACCCCATGTCTCCCATAGTACCAAACACTGAATAGATAGAAAGGTTCATAGGTGTGGTGCCAGGTAATGCTAGGTGAGAGTTGCATACACCATTCTTTTTATTTGCATCCCCCACCTCACACCAAATGGACAAATCAGTCTTCAAGCATCCATTGTAAAAGTTGGGAATAGTACATGTTTTTCTGAAGCGGTCTGCTGGGGCGGGGGGTGCCAGCCGTTCAGTGTGAATATTGAGATGACTAAGCACCACTGTGCAGATGTGTTAGATGAACTTGCACACAGAGCTTCCAGGGGCAGTTGGTGGTGTGTGCTGTTGGATAAATATAAGCTGCTGCTGTCCTGCAGAGACAGGAAGAAAAGGAAAGATTTATGAGGAAAGTGAGCTTCCCTCCTTAAAGCACACCTCCGAATTCTTTTGTATATTGTATATTTTCTTTGTCTTCCCAGGCCTATGGGTGATGGTTGCTCTTAAAGCAATTGGATATGATTTGAAACTAAGAATTTTGTTATTAATTGGTTGCTATTCCTTGGAATAAAAATGAAAAAAAGATTAACAGTGGAAGGATATTAAAAGTGCAATTTGCTCATTCATTACATGAGCAGTTTCGGTTTTATGGAGAGGTAGGCATCATATTAAGGTCCAACTATTTAGCAAGATGTATGAATGATTAATATATGAGAAATTGTGAATTTAATACCCGTCCAAAACTTGTTAGAATAAATGATTTTTATGTTTCCATTAGGTTTTGTGATGGGAAATAATATATTTTATGTAAAAGAAAATCCACATGCTTCTACTTCTTACACTTGGCACTGGATTCCTCTATTACATTTTGAACCCTTTATCTTTAACTGCCTAGGTAATGTGTTGTAATTGAATATATGCTCACATCAATAGCTTCTGTTAGCCAGTGTCCTGTGGATTCTGCTGACATTTTCTGTACATTAGGTGACTGGGCATAGTAATAATGGATCTGCCTAGAGGGCCAGGACTTCCCTTAGAAGGTGTGATAGGGTTGGGGTTATACCTCAAGGGTAGAATACTGCCTTACTGTGCAGGAGACACTGGTTCCAGTCCCAACAAGACAGATAAGAAGGGTAGGATAGATAAGGAGAGATAAGAAAAGGAAAAGGAAATACTCCAGGAAGGGAGACCGGGAGACTATCTGATCCAAAAGAAAGAAGGTGTACTTATCGTGATGTAGGGAGGAGAGGAAGGAGGAGGGGGAGGGGGAAGCAATGGAATTCTAGTTAGGCCTGTGTGTGCAAAGGGATTAAGAACTACAGTGGACATGTAAGTGGTGTTTCAGAGCTGGGTGTGGGGGTGACACCACAGGGCTTGAGGGTCTACCACGTCATTTCAGAGAAAGGGGAATGGTATTTTAAATCCAGAATGTGTGCTAAGAGATCTGGGAACACAATGCCGGTTAATTCTTCAGGAAGTAGCTAAGATTACAGCGGAAAAACTAGAATGATGGAGGCAAGAACCTAGTCCACAAAGAGCCTTTAAGACCCTTCCCCCTTTGCGGGTGTTAAAATAAAATGAAAACCAAAGTGAGGTGACATGATTTCCGTCATGTCGATTGACAGAGATAAACACAGTTGATAAAATACCACATCCCTAAGCAGCGCTATCAAAGGCCTTTATCAGCTCATGCTGCTATCTGCAGTAATGTCATTGGAAATAGATTTTGAGAACTCTTTGGGAAGCAGTTGGTCAGTTTCCAGAGAGAGTGGAAATACACATTCTTTTCTCTCAGAGACCCCATTTCAGGGATTTTGCCTTCTGGGACTATCCCTCCCAACCCCCAATACCTCACTGAGGTTCATGTCTGCAAAGACTCCCTGGGCTGGGGTGAGACTTGATGACCTCAGTGCCCATCACTAGGAGGTTTTACATGAGACCTGTTTGTGTAATGGGGAATACGCAGACATCCATAGGACAGAAGGCCACCCCACATACTCATCTGCATGACTCAGTCTACATGTGGAGTGAAAATTCCGTGTGTCTGCGGTGGTCTAGAGGGACTGTTAGCATGGGTGGGTAACTTGGGAAGTAGGTGCCAGAGAGAATTCTTTGCATTTTCTTTTGCTGCAGAGTCGCCTTCTCTTCCAGCCTTGGCATGGACTCTCTGATGTCTTAGAATGCTGAAATGTGTGAGCCAGGATAGTCTGAAAGTCTTTGATGCTTATTTCAGTTGTTTCGTGATCTCAGAATTTTTTAAGGCAATGGCAGGTTTTCTAGGACTAAAAGGATCTTTCTGTTCTTTGCCATCAAGGAAGGTCAGTCTACTTCAGGCATTGGAAAGGTCTTCTTTACTCTTCGTTTTCGGGGATGCATGGGTATGTGGGTGTGCTAGAATTGAACCCAGGGCCTCGCATTTGTTAGAGAACATGCTAGCATGGAACTACATGCCCAGGCCTGTGTTTTGTTCTGTGACTGACAGGTGCTTAAAGTCACACGTGTTTTCCTCTGGAGGGGTGACTTTTTTGTAGCTTGTTACAGGTTGTAGTAGAGTAACACAAAAGGGCTTTTCTGTTTATTGAATTTTAAGTTTATTGTTTTTGCCGAGGGAACAATATTTCTATTTAAAGATGCTATTGATTACATGGTGTTTGGTGTCAGTTTAAAAGGCACTGCTGTATTAAAATGCAGTATTTTTAATGAAGGCAGAGGATTGAGAGGATGAGTATGTGTTGGCAGGGACAGAGACTGTGATTTAAGACATTATTTTAGGAACACTTTATGCCAGTGTGTGTGTGTGTGTGTGTGTGTGTGTGTGTGTGATATGTGTATACATGCATGGGTTCCTTTGAACAAGGAGTTGAACAGCCTAAGATTCTGTTCCTCAGTCAGTCTCTATTTTATTTTTGAGGCAGAATCTCGCTGGCTGGGGTCCTGTGTATTAGGCTTGGCTGGCCAGCCCGGGAGGACAGGGACCTGCCTGCTTGTCACCCTGGTGGAGCTATACTTTCAAGAGCAGGCCACTGTGGCTTTTGACATGGGTCCCCAAGCTTGGACATCACTTCATTGACCAGACTGTCTCCCCACCCCGTGGAATATGCACTGGCTTTGCCAGGGATGCTGGGAGAACAGACCTTTTCACACCATTCTGTACTGAGGGTTCCGATTCCCCTCATTCTTAGGTGGTCAAAGCAAACGTGAGATCACTAATGGACTTTTTTTCTTTTTTTAAAAGTGATTGATAGATATATTCTACAAACCTGAATTAGCAATACCAAAGCATAAAAGGGCACAGAAATGTAAAAACAAGTGATGAAGAAATTTCTTGTTGCACGCAAAACAACAAAACAAAACAAAAACTTGTAGGAAATAGGAAAGTTTGATCACTGTTTAAATACAACTGCTGAAACTGACTTGGTCAAACCTATACACTAGCTTTTAATACACTGCAATTAATTATGGGCAAAAACAAGTCATTCTGGGCTCCTCAGCACTTGAATGCATGTGCAAATCCGTATTCACACTTGGACTGCCTTCTGTCTATTTAACTTCCAGTCTCAGATGCCAGAAGTCGAAGCCTGACACATTTCTTTGGGTTTTATGTGTACAACCACCACACAGACAGTCAGAGACTGCTGGTGGGATCTAAGCCTGTAAAGTAAGGGAGATAAAAATATGGAATGCTTCACAAATTTTTGCGTCGTCCTTGCGCAGGGGCCTTGCTAATCTTCTCTGTATCATTCCAATTTTAGTGTCATGCTGCCAGTCGAGCACCTGATGGGCACCTTAATCACACATTTATTACAAAGCTAGCCGTATGCTCATTTCTAATGGGAGTCTCTGAGCTCCCTTTCAGGATGCCTTTCTACTGAGGGCTGTTCGTGCCCACGGTGCCCCATGCTGTGGCATGTACGTGCCCCACAGAGTGCGGAGCGCCACCAGTAAACACGTCTGCTGTGGAAATGCCTGAACTCCTGTGCCCTTTGAGTGGAGACACTCTCCCTTTCCAGCTCTTTCTGGCAGCACAGTGGCTGTGAACAGTTTTTGTGAAAGGTGAGGTTGGCTTCCGTCCTGTGCACGAACAGGGTCCCCGTTGAAATCTCACCATTTTCCCACCTGAAACAGTCTTGGGACCTGAAAGCACCGAGTTTATGCGCTTTAATGTTCTCTCCAGATGGTGAAGAGGAAGGTGGAGTCTCGCTGGGCATGGGGAGGGTATGTCAGAGGGACAGGTTTTGTTCGGGTCAGGACACAACCGTCTCCAAATATGGTAGTGGCGTGTATACGACAGCACTGTGAAGGGAAGGTCGCTCCTGGCTTCTCTCACCTTGTCCCAGCAGCAGATGGGGGCCTAGGAAGGAGTCTCTTGAGAGATTTTATCCTGTGTAGTTTGACTGTATTTGCCGCTGCTCCTATCCTCATTTTTTCCCAGACCCACTCTCTGTCTTCCATGAGATTTCTTGTCCTCTTCAAAAAAACAAAGTACAAACAATAAAAACTACAAAGGAACCGCCGTATATATATATGTGAACCATAGAGGTGGCGCTTCCTTACCCAAAGCTGTCAACTGTCAGAGGCCCTTCCCTCGGGGGTGGGCACTCATAGGCTCGCCTCCTCCTATGCTAGAACATTAATGCAGTTGATCTTGTGCCGACTGTCAAGCTGCCATGAGTACTTGAGTGCGTCAGTCCTATCCTGTTCTGGAGACATTGGTTTTTGCTCTGGTCCTCCCTGAGCTCTGGCTGATGTATGTATGTGTTCTCCCATTTGTGGCTAAACACTTCATTTGACGCTCTGTGTACTCTCACCACTTATGGGGGGAAGGGTTTTTTAAAATCTATAAAAAAGGGGCCATGGTCCGGTGTCAGGCTGGAGGAGGTCGAACAGCTAGGATTCTTCCTACTTTGGTCTTCTCAGTTAACACTTTCTCTGTCAGAACTACCCAACTTTGCCTTTAGAGCCTTACAGATAGTATGTAAATGACTGGGCGGGGCAGTGTGCCCATGAAACTTTATTTACATCAGCACGCACAGTGGATTTGGTGTGTTGGTAGTGATGGACAACTGTGTGCCAGATCACCCTGGCCCACAAAGCTGGGCAAGTTAGATTTGCCCCATGGGCTTGGACTTCTCATACCAGGAAGGATCCCCCCAACTTCTGGTTATATGGATTAAGTGTTGATATTTTACCATGTTACAAATGGATTCTGAGAAAATTTTAAACTCGGTTCATTTAAAACATTATGAAAACCATAGCCTGTTCACACAAAAGGCCTATTTTTATGAGAAATAGTTATTTTCCAAACCAAGAAATATTATTCCGGAGAGTGGCTATATGCCTTCCAATTTTAGCCGCCTTTTTAACATCCAGTTCAGCAGACAGATGTTGTTTGCACTCAGTCTGTGCTGGGGTTAAAAGTCGTGTAGTCTTTGGAACTGTCCCCTTTGTGTCACTGAAATCATCTTAGGGCCTCCCGGGGCTTTGGTAGGGACTGCATGTTGGGAATGTCCATTCTCTAGATGTCATGGATGAAAATTAATTTACCTGGCAAATGCCATTTCAAAGTTCTTTTGTCATCCCTCTCTGACCATGGTGCTGTCTAGCCCCACATGTGCAGTAGAGGGCATTTAGTCCTGCGGTAGGAGCCGTGAAAGCAGGCTTGCTGTATTTTCTGAGACAATTGTCACCTTAGCTGAAATTCGCTCTGCCTGCATCACAATAGCATTTTACTACAGTAGAGAAACCAAAGCTAGGCCGGAGTCTGAATTCATTGGAGTAAAAGAGAGCTGCCTCTGCACAGGAGAGTGCTGGGGATGACAAAGGCTCTGCAAAGAATGATTTGCATTGAGTTGGAGAGGCTGAAACACTCCCAGAAAATTGGGTTAAATACAAAAGGAGGCTGAGCCTTAGAGTGGCTGCTTTTCCAGGTGACTTCAGGATTTTCAAGAGCCACTGTCTCATAGAGGGCTTTTAAGGGCCCTTGAAATCCAGGGGTCAAAGAGCTTTGGAAGTTTGGAGTGGGGTAGGATATACATTTAGCTTCTTTCTCATTTGGTCCTAACTTAGTGAGGAGGGATTTTCCCATCCTGCCCCTCCTTCTGCCTCTCTCTGCCTCCGTGGATTTTCTTAATCTCCCTGGAGCTGACTTTCCAAACAAGAAGTAAGTCAGCTCACAGGTCCCCAAGGCCATGCTGTGAGATCTCGCTACAACCCTTTCGTGTTTTCCCACACAGAAGAGCAGAATTATTTTTAGCTGAATCTGTTTTGTTCTTAGGTACTTGCAAGTACACAGAAGGAGGGGGTGGGGTGCAGTTGCAAATCAGTTGAACATGTTCAACGGTGGGATTTTGCATAGGTATGACTCGATGGAAATGAATATTAAAGTCATCCAGCCCAGTGCTGATGCTTGTACCTAATTGTCTCTCTTTATATTTAGCTCAACTTTAAAGGAAACTTAAAACTAAATTGGGTTCGGTGAATTCCCCGGTTGCTTATTTTTCTTACCCATTATAACATATTTCTGTTTAATTTTCTTCTTCGAGCCGTGATCCTTCAGTGAGCCTCCAACTGTATTTGGAGAATGGTGAAGTGAACTTGAGTGTTTCTGGACTTTCAAATTCGGGTTGGGTGGGGGGGAGAGGCTGACTGTTAACCTTGTTCTAGAATGTTCACAGTTTGAGTTTTTATCTTCAGAATTTAGGGGACATACCCTGTTGTTGTTGCTGGTTTTTTTTTTTCCCCATACTCACGTTCAGCTGTGTCGTTTCCATTCTGCATGTACGCCTCTTTCCCCACTTATGACATCTGTGACTTTTATACTCCACAGGAAATATATGTGAGCCCTCCCAACCCCTTTGATCACAAACAAACGATCATTCCGATCATTACAGCTCCAGCTGTAGGCTCTGCTTCCACACAGGGCACGCTGCCCTGCCTCGTATGGAATCCCAACAATTAGTGAAGAAGTGATGGCAGTAGGGTGAGACTCCAGGAAGCACAGGCAGTATGAGATTTAGCAGTGGTGCTCGTCCAGCCCCCCCCCCCCCCGGCCCCTTTGTTCTGTTTACTGCTAGCTACATATTTCTTCCTGTGTGTTCCCTAGCATTCTACCATCACGCCATATGGGCCTTCTCTCTGGTGATTAATCAGGCTGCATGCTGGGCTCTCTGAGTCACCGGGGACTGTGTTTCCTCATGATCTTGTCAGAACATGCAGAACAGCAGCGTGATGCTTCTCACATTTGCACTCACTGCTAACCAGGCATCTGAGAACTCAGCCGCACACTGGATGGAAGACAAGGGAGGCCAATGTGCTGTCTCGCTTCCCAGATCTCTGCGAGGCTGCGTTGACGAGGGCCAGGCACATTGGCTTGTTGCTCTTAGGCCTCTAATTTTGTGTTAAAATAATGATAATAATAAGAATGCTGTGGTTCCCCCCCCCTTTGTCCCAAAGTTGGGGCATTAAAGAACCCTCGAATCCACTGGCCAATTCATATCTCTTACAATGGGTTAATGAAAAGGAGTCGAGATCTGTTTTTAGGACTTGGTATCACTATAATGGTGGTGAGGGAAATAATAACAGCCTGTGTGCTTTCAGAAGCCAAAACACAACAAACAGAGTTACAAATCTAATTGGCTTTTATTCACAATTTATGAACCAGGGCAGTCTCTGTCCTGCAGAATAGAGAGCACTTCCACTGGGCCTGAGGCCCAATGGTAGGCTTTATAAGGCAGGAACAAGAAAACAGAAACAACAATTTTCAAAAGCGGAGTTTCTCAGCGGGTTTCTTTGGGTGACCTTTTCTTGGTCAGGATTCAAGACTGGGCACTTTCTCATTACTCTGACTCAGACACATTGGGTCATTTAGATTTCTGGATTTTGGATTCAAAATGTTCTCTCAGTTGCTTCTATTTGTTGAGTGCCATTTAATATGATTAACTCCTTTTTTTTTTTTTTTTTTTTTTTTTGGTTTGTTCTGTCATTATGAACCATGGCATCACATTACTTTTGTTCCCCAGTGCTGTGAGGTATTGTGGTAAGTCTTCATTTGTCCTTGGTCTGGGTGATGGCTCAGTGGGTAAAGTGCCACAGAAGCGCAAGGACCTGGGTTTGGACATCCAGAATCCAAGTAGAGCTGAATGTGGTATTGTGGGCCTGTAATTCCAGTGGATCTAGGGTGAGATGGGAGGAGGAGGCAGGATGTCCTAGAGGCTTCTGGGCCAGCCAATCAGGTGTGCTCATTAGTGAATAAGAGACCCTATCTCAATCAAGGTGGAAAGTGAAGTATGACATCCACATGGCCGCTCTAGTATGTATTTACTGACTCTGCACACACCACACACGTGCACACATACGTTTGAATGCAAATATTTTAAAAAGAAAAACTTTTGTCTATTGTTAAGCCATGCCATGTTTAGTATATGTACTATAGTATGATGAAGGTAGAGACCCTTACGGCCTTCCTTTTAGAGGAGAGTTACTAAAGATGTAAGGGGGGAAAAATCATCTATTCTCGAGTCAAGAAGTTGCATAGTTACTTTTGTAAAAATGCTTTCACAGTTTAGTTATTTCTGTAACTGTAATTTTGCTATTGGATTAAGGGGTACACCCCTTTCATTTTGTCGTGCGTGCGCGCGCACACACACACACACACACACACACCCCACAGACCTTCATTTTGTGGCTAGAAGTACCTGAGTGACAGTCATCCAGAGTGAGACAGGGAGCACTGCCCGCTTCACTGTGCCCACACACTTCACCAAGTGACCACTGGTCAAGCAGTAGATCTGTACTGTTTTCTCTTTTCTCTTCGGTGGCCGGGTGGAGCGTGGTGTTTCTGCAAGCTCTACTGCCTACTGCTGGCAGAGAGGCAAACTGCAGGAGGCAGGAAGAACCCAGTTCAAGGTGACTTCGCTGGGCTGCTTCAAACTTCTGGAGTCTGACCCTGAGTAGTTTATTTTCGACATATTTAAACACATAACAACTTTGGGAAAATGTTTTTCTTGTGACAGTCATGACAACAAAGCTTAAGGCATCGACACGCCTTTGCAGAGTACACGTCTTTTGTAAAGTACCTGTGACCTCTTCCATAAGAGTGTGCAAGTAAGAAAGCAGGCTCAGGGTAAGGGTCTAGGGCGGAAGAGTTTGTAATAAGCATAATCCTGAACTCCTTTCAAAGTGCATGGGACCTTTTTCGGAAGGATGGGTTCTATTCACTGAGAAACAGGGCTCAATGCTCAGGAGTCTGGGGAGTCTGGTGAAGCCTGGCTTTATAGAATAGCAAAGATTCCCAAGCTGTAAACAGCATGCATTCCAGCCTTCTGGAAGGAACAGGCATAAATCCCTTCTGCTGAATAGAAAAACATACATGTTTAACATTCTGGTTTCTCTAGTACTGTCTGTGAGCATGAGGACCTGTGTCCTTCTACAGGTATCCTGTATCTACTTGCTCATGAAATGTCTGTGCAGATCACTCACTAAGTAATGCAGGCTACGTGGCCTTCAGTGCACACCGATAGTGTCGACATATGGCCATTTACCTGTCCTCTTACTGCTAGGCCTTTGATTCCTCTAGCCTAGGCCTTCGAGTGTAAAGAACATCCTGGCAGTGCCTGGTGGAGCCTGTTTGTGTGTGGTGCTCACAAGAGTAACAGAGACATGGTTTCATAGTTTGCACTTGAACCTGGACTCTGTTGCCAGAACTCATGCTACTGTTGTTGTTGGTAATGACAAAATCTCATTTTCCCCTCATGTGATGACTTGGTGGCTTTCTGTCAGAGTTCAGTGGATTGGCCTTTTGAGGTGTTTCTTAGCAACCAGTCTTTTGCCCCTGTCATCCAAGTATCAGGTCATTGTACTACCTATCATTTTCAAAATTCTGGACTATAGGAAACTTCTTATCAGTTTTACTCAGAGCATACAAGGCTTTGGAAAAAGTTCAGGTTACAATGATGGGAGTTTCTAGAAAACTGAGATTGAGGGAGATCTGTGCTCACCTTTGCTGGTTTGTGATTTGATTTTGGTTGGCATCATTTAATAGCCTGGCTGCTAATGGCCCAGCGAGTGGTGTTCAGAAGCAGTAGAATATCTAGTTACACAGCTCCTATGCAGGCAATACCATCTCTTTCTATGCTTCTTTTATGCTGTTTGTTGTGAGTCTTCTGAAGCCTCTTAGCTTTTCCTGGTTTTTTGGATGGGGGTGGAATTGCATCAATTCCTTCTCTTCCCTTGATAAGCTGAAGAATGACTCTCATTTGAGAAATATTTGTATTAAATATGTTTGTATAGGTTTCTTTGAGCTTATTCATACATCTTGGCTTAGAATTCCTTGATTATAAAGGATATTTGCAATTCTAATATTAACAAAAGCTCAGCTCTGCCCTTTGAAGGAATAGCCTTTTCCTGCATTGGGTTGTTCATTGTTGATATATGGTCTTTATGTCCTGGAAGGAAGCTGGGCTCACTCCGAGGAGTGATATGCACAAAGCTGAAGTGCTTGCCTGGGGACACTGATGAGGTGTGGGGCCTCTTCCCTGATGGGACTGTCCAGAGCGATGGTTCCTCTCTATGTCACAGCCACTTTGAGGCAGCCTTGTGTTAGGAGTGTGAAGTTAGTGAGACATAGTCCAGTGAATTTCAGCTCTGCCTTCCTCAGACATACTGTCAGGGGGCTGGATTTGAGATGGTGACCAGTAGGTAGGAGAAGCCAAAATTGGTCCTCTGGCAGGCCAGGTAATTTAATGGTGAAAAATGTGGGTTCTGAAGCTAGACAGCCAGGATGGAATCTCAAATCTGTGTGGGCCAATTTAAAAAAACCCTTCTTCTTGGGTCTGCCCATCTCTTAGAGGGGTGCCCTAACTGTAACTTCCATCCAGGGTTGTCTAGAGCGGAGTGCTCCAACCCTGCTATTAGTGGAGTCTTTTTTTCCTATTGGGGAGGGCAGTCCTGGGTTTTGGGTGATATTGAGGATGATACCTCCATTGTTGTTGTCAAATGTCCTCATTTGGCTATGAGACCCATGAGTCTTATGCCAGATTATTTGAGAAGCTGTCATGGTAAAATTATTGGTCAAGTATTCTTTTACATTAACAAAAGAATTTTTTTGGAGTAAGCCAGAATACTTTGCGATTGCCTAAAACACACAGGCAGCAGCATCATACTGTTGATGTCCTGTTTTCGGTGAGGTCAGATGAATACTCAGCACTGCTTGATAAATGATCACTCCGGCGTGCCTTCTGCTCCTGGCCACTGCAAGCAACAGGCCTGGCATCTGCCCATTTGCAGTTCAGCTTCCTGGGTTTGTGCAAACAGGCTCTCATTCTTGTGGTCCATTTTTACAGTAGAGTTGTTAAAGCCAGGTGGCCCTGCAGAGAGCGTGAGCACACGCTTGCTGGAGGTGTGGGCACAGGTGTCAGGCAGTGAGTGAACTCAGTTGATGAGATGGAGACATGGAAGGCTGAGCCCCAGGTCTGGGCTTATCACCCATTACTGATTGCACACTCAGATTTAAGGGGTGGTGTTTGGCTCACCTAAGGCGTGAAGTTAAGTTAGTGAGGATGCCTGAGACGGGTGTGAAGAATAGATGGAAATAACACTTCTGAAAAGGCAGATGGAAGGTAGGGAGCCAAACTTCAGTGTCTGCCTGGATTTGATTGTTTTGGGTGCGGAGGAGGTGGATGTTGGGAATGTAGGATGGTAAACAGATTCTTCATTTCTCTTTCTTTGTTAATAATACTATTTTTTTTTAAATTACTGTTTTTGGGTTTGGATTTTATGGGAAAGTTAAGGGAAAACTGAATGGCTGCTGTACAGCAACTCACTTTTAAGTTTATCCAGTGAGAATATTTGTTTGTCTTGAGGCAAGGTTTCATGTAGCCCAGGCTGGCCTCTAACTGGTTTTGTAGTTGAGGGTGATCTTGAACCTCCTCCTTTTCCACCTCTAATGCTTGAATTATCCAGGGACCCCTTTGCATGCTTTAATCAGATTACTCAAACCCAAATAAAAGGTACCATTTCATGTCACTGTTATTATTGAAAGGATATTTTTTTCTCACCCCAAAAATGTAGATGGATCAAGTCATAACTGTATAATATAGGAGAGCCCTGTAAGAAGATAGCCAGGCATCCTCATGCTCTGTTGCATCTCTAGGGACCCCTGTGGCCTTCTTCACCACAGGCTGCCACCCTTCCTCTACATCCCGTGGAATTGCTAGTAGTTTTGCTTATTGGCTTGGGTAACAACTCTGGGCTGAGCAGGAGCCTGTGGGACCCCTCATATGTAAGGAACTCCCATTGATGCCATTTGCTTCTCTTTCTCCTTTACTTCTCTCTCCATCTTTTGCCTTTGAACCTTTCCCGTAGCAAACCAGAGTGTAGCAATGCCCACGTTCATTCTCATTTCCTCACCTCTTTAGAGCATTCTTCTCCTTTATTACAGTGATGTCTCTCTATTTCCCCATTCTTCTCACCCCAAGTCCAGAGAAGGATGCGTGCAGATTGAGTGTGGAAATACAATCCTGCTACCATAGACAAAATGCGGCATATCTAATCTGTTGGTACTCTGGCATGCCTTGGGCACTCAGAATTAGAACACTTCACTTTAGAATGAGGGCTGTCTGTTATTAACAAAAGTCTTTCTAAAACCCTAAGAGAATGTGAAGATTCAGCTAGGAGTTGTTTCAGTGTTGATGTGCCTGGTATGAGCTGCTTCTTCAGTTGAAGTCAAGACTCTGACCTATTTTTCATACCAGTCACTTGAAAATATATAATGACAGAGTATCTATGAAGCTGTTAGACGAGGTAGAGCCTAATTTCGTGCTTTGGTGAATATGTGCAAAGACTACATTGCTTCAGGTTCTCTTTGTCAGTTTTCTTACTGTGCCAGCATATTAATATTTTATTTATTCTAATTAAAGAAGCAACAAATTAATATGTTGTTGTTTGAAAACTTCTTAAGACCTTCTCAGAAGTAACGGAATTTTTTGTACAGACCAGCAGAGATAAAGCTCATTTTCAGGTTATACAATGTTCTGTTTATATTGCTGGTAAGCTTCTCTGTCTTAGAATCTCTTTGAAATCTTTGTAAGTCATTCTACAACATTGGCTTCATCATTGTTAATAATCTACACCATTCTGCAACAGAATATTCCACAGTGACACAGCCGCCAGATGTTTCTTGTTGTACACTAAAACAAAAAAGTATTCACGTAAATGTGTGATTTTACCTGTGGTTAAATAAAAAGAATGATCGATACTACACTAATTAGTGACTTGCAAAGAAATAGGATATATGTATATACAGTCTCACACGTATGTACATTAGGAGAGAGATTTATTATAAAGATTGGCTGTTGTGATAATGGAGGCTAGTGCTGAGACCTCAGGTCAGCAAGCTGAAGATAAGGTAAAGTAATATGTAGTTCTGTATCAGGACATGACTGTCTGCTTCTTGAGTATTAGTTGGAAGGCAGGAAAAGCATATTCCAGATTGAAGGCAACCAGGCAGGAAAACTTACCTTTCCTTAGATGTAGACCATTCTTTCTGTTCTCCTCAAACCTCCGAGTGACCGCTTGAGGCCCACACCCGCACCTCCTTCACTCGGTATTCAGATTCACATGATAACCCTAATGCAGCCCCCCTGACAGTTACATCAGAATAATGCTCTGCAGATGCCTGACTGTGGCCCAGAAGATTTTACGTAGAACATTTGCCATCATCGTATCAAAGAGGAATTTTATTTTATTTTGTTCTGGGGGTTGAGCCTAGAGCCCAGATCTACGCGACTAATGCGCTCTGCTAAAGAGGTATGCCCACAGTCCATGATATTTTTATGCATTACTTATCAGTTAATTACTACTTACAAGGCTTCTTTGTGCAGCAGTGGCTGTCCTGGAACTCACTGCATTTTCCAGGTCGCCCTTCAACTCAGAGGGACCCTCTTGTTTCTGCTTTGCGATAGCTGGTTCTTTCATTTTCATGCACATTTAGTGTTTGTGCTCACCCCCTCCTCCCAAAATGTCATGCTACTCTGTACTGTTGCCTCTGAATTAGCCTGTGATTAGCACGTGGGCTCAGGTCATTCAGGTCTTTGTTCCTAAGAGAACTTTTCTTTACTGTTCCAGTATCCCATTAATGTGTCCCTCCATCACCGCCGCAGGTGCTTATGTTAAACAAATCCTATCTGTCTATAAAATTAGAGGTGTTTTCTTGGGGGAAAATGGCCATTAGGTATAGTATTATGGATGCTTTTATTTTCCTAGAAAAAGCTTTTACTTCTAGTTTCACTGTCACCAATAGTTTGTTGTGATTTGAGTTATGTTATGAGTTTACATGGTGAAAGAAAAGAAAACAACCCAGACTCACATTGAACACATGCAAATATTTTGTCACAGTTGCTTATAAGATTATTTTCTAATGGAGAAAACACTAGAGAGTTACTTAGTCACTAAACATCCGTACTTCTTCTTTCTCTAGCCAAATTAATATCTTGGTTTCTCCTATACCAAGATATATGTATGTAGCAAAATGACCAAAACTTAGAGAAGCCTATGACAGAGTCAGTGACTTAGGGACAGCTGAGTGAGCCCTCTGTGTGAACTCAAGCTTCTTGGATATTGAGGATGGGGGGTTGTTGGTAGTGTAAGAATTTCATCAAACCTTTCTTCTTCTTCCCCTTCTTCTTTCTTCTTCTTCTTCTTCTTCTTCTTCTTCTTCTTCTTCTTCTTCTTCTTCTTCTTCTTCTTCTTCTTCTTCTTCTTCTTCTATTAGGAAAGAGAGTCTTCCTATATAGCTCAGGCTGCCATCCAACTTGCGGACCTCCTGCTTTATCCTCATGGGTGGTGGGCTTGTAGGTGTGCACTGTCACACCAGACTCCAGCTTCTGGAATCATTACCTGGAACACTCACCCTTCTCCTCTCAGTCAGTCTTTTGTTGTTCTCTTTTGACTTCACACTGTGGTAGTTTGATTGAGAAATGTTCTACATGGGCTCAGGCATTTGGGCACCTGCTTCCTAGCTGGTGACAGTGTTTGGGCAAGGGTCCAGTCTTGCTGGAGGATGAGTGTCACTGTGGGTGAGCTTTGAGAACCTGTAGCCTCTGCCTGCTTCCAGTGTGCTCTCTCTGCTTTGTGTATGTGGTTGAACGCTTTGTGTATGGTCCCCGCTCCTGCTGCCATGCTTGCCGCCTGCTGCCTCAGTGGACTCTCAGGGCACCTGGAGCCATTAGCCAGGACAGACTCTTCATTCTGTACCTTGTCCTTGCCTACTTGTTGTTATCACAGCGAAAGGAAAGCATCGAATGCCTCTGGTGCCTCTCACATTCCTAGAACGCATGTCTTTGAGTGCCAAGTTTAAGTTCTTACCAGCGTTAAGGCGGGTTCTTGGAGCCAGGAGTTGGTTTGCGGTTCCCGTGCCATACGTCTTGCTGATGCAGAAGGACAGAGTGTGAGAGTGACCCCAAGGAGCGTGCCTGGGTTCAGGTCGTTCTCCTCCTTTTAGATTTTAGTGTCAGGTGGGTTTTCTAAAAGTGGTAATATCTGGGGCTAAATGGAGACTCAATTCAAAAGTGCTGCTGCTTTCATCCCCATGTGTTACAGGCAGTGTGCTCCAGTTCTCGGTTCATCCAGGGTGGTCACCTTGTCTATTACCCGGCAATGAGGCGTCCACAGCTCTATTAAATGGCCCGCAAAAGTTATGTGCCCATTTCCACTTGTTATTAGACATTGCGCTAATTGCACGGGTGATTTAAATGTTAAAAAGGCATTAAAGCATTTGTTGTAATAATTAACAAAGGAATTGGTAGGTTACAAATGAATGATAATGTCGTATTTTTAAAGTATAGTATGGCCTATCTTTGTCCAGTGGTGTAGTTATGAGACATTAATATACAAATGGGAGATTTGAACTGAATGATCTCTAAGCTCGTTTCAAGGAAGTCCTCTCTGGTTCCTGAAGTATGAGCTCTGCAGCTATTAGCATGCTTTGTGAGGTGTCAGCTCTGTCCATTTGTGCATTCCCTATGGAGAAGTCACCGCCTACCACCCTTTGTCTTACCCCAGAGTATCAGCTGAACTTGGAGAGAAGGCTAGACACTTCCTGCCTCGCCTCCTCTTATTTTTCACCCATAGAAAAGCCTGGTGCTTGGCTTGTGTTTTTTTTTTTTTTTTTTTGGTTAGTAGAGACTTGTGAACTAAAGAAGAGCTTTTAGCTTTTCTGCTAGCTGTGATGTAAGTTCTGTCTGGTTGGCTGTAAGGCCAGTGTTTCCAGAGGTTTCCTTAAAGGGAGAGCGAGTGGCGGGTCCTTCGACTCCTTTTTTCTATTGCTGGATAGAATGCGGACATGGTGCTATGTTTTAGAGCCACAAGACAGAGGCAGTGGATCTTCTCTGTGTGTCCTGTTGTGATGAATTTCTACCATAATATTTTTATTGATTATTTGTAAATTTCATATAAGGCACCCTGATCACATTCACTTCCCAGAAGGAGGAAGAGGAAGAAGAGAAAAAAAAAATCTGATTTGTCTTGTCCATATAATCACTGGACTATGGTCAGACACCTAAAGGCCAGCTCTTTAAAGAAAACTGAGTCCTTCCCCACCCCTGCCCTGCCAGAAGTTGTCAACTGTGAAGAGTACATTTCAGCATCCCTATTAAGAGTCATTTTTTTGTTTGTTTTTCTACACAAGATTTCTCTGTTTTAGCTCTGGAATGTCCTGGAGACAGGCTGGATTCGAACTGCTTGCCTCTGCCTCCCTGAATGTTGGGATTAAGCATGCCCTGCCCACCACCTGGCTAGAGTCCTTTTTAGTGGCTTCCTGTGATGATGATTGCTTCCAGAAATCATCTGGAGGCCAAAACTGCAGGCATCCTCTGCTTTCCAAAGTGTGCAGTTGGAGAAAGGTTGCTCCTGTTGCTTCCAATCAGAGACTCACATGCTTGCTCAACAAGGGACTCATCCCCTTGAGGCCTCCCCTTCAAGGAGGCCACATCATCTTGATAGTGTGGTGTGTTCCAGCATGACACGCTACCTGCTGTAAGCTGCATGGGGGCAGAGAGAAAGAAAACATGTTTATTCAGATCCTCTTTGCCTTGGTATTTGTTCTCCGGCATTTGTCCTGGTCACTATCTTTATTTTTGCAAGGGATGGTATGTTTGTATGTTTGCACACAGTAAGCACCGAATGTGTGGAGTTGAAGCTAGCTAAAGTTTGGAGGCTTTCCTTAGAGGCCTCATTTAGACTCAGCAGTATTACCAGGCCTTTGGGTCAGGCCTTGGTCCTTCAGTCTGCTCGACAGGATGAAAGCCCTGAACTTTGACCTCCAGTTCCTGTGGGTGGCACTGCTTAGAGGTAACTGTTGTGGAGAGAACATACGTTATCCACCAGTCAAAGCTACAGACTGAGGGAGGAATAGATGCCACATGACCAAAAAGAAAAAAAGAAGTGAGTGATGATGTCATGTGACCACATTCCTGCCACAGTGGATTCCAGTGTAAACTACTCTTCCTCCAGCAGGCGACCCCCGCCCCCTCCATTTTCTTTCTTTCTTTCTTTCTTTTTTTAATAATTTAATTTTCTTCCATTAAGAAGCCAGTGGGGGGCTGGAGAGATGGCTAAGAGGTTAAGAACACTGGCTGTTCTTCCAAAGGTTCTGAGTTCAAGTCCCAGCAACCACATGGTGGCTCATAACCTCATAACCATCTATGGTGAGATCTAGTGCTCTCTTCTGTATAAATAATAAATACATCTTTTTTTTTTTTTTTAAAGAAAAAAAAAAAAGAAGCCAGTGGGAACTCTGTTAGCCCCGGATGGATTGGCAGATCTTTATCCATGCTCATCTTTGCATAGGGAACTGAGCAAGACGTGAGAGGGATGTAATGCTGTAATGAACGGAGAGGGGCTCCCTGTGGGACTGTGTGTGGGGACACAGTGTGGATGGGCTTCAGAGTTGCTGGGCAGAGGCACAAGCCCCTTTCTTGTGCTCCCCTTACAGATGCCTGTTTGCTTTTCTCCCAGTGCTGTGAATCTTGTGTCACTTCTGAAGCTCTAACTTCATCTTGAAACTTGAAGAAGTCTTTGTCTTCCTCCAGAGGCCTATTTTTCTGGCTGTGTTAGAGTGTCTCTTTACAAATAATTTACCTATGGAACCCCAGTATCTTTGTGCAGCAGTGTTTCAAGGACAGCTGTGAACTGGAAGGCAGATCAGCTTCTGATACAAAGAAGAAAAGATTATCTGCCCCATTGCAAACAGTCGATTTCATAGGTACTTTTGATTAATATTATTTTAGTACTGAGTTCATGGATAGTATATAAACAAACTAGGACTCTGTCTCACAAAAAAAAATAGCTTGTTTATGAGCTGTGCTTCAATGTGTGCACACAAACTGTTGCTGGATTGCAGAATGCCCTCTAGCCCAGCATCTTGGAATAAACACGTACTTTCTCTGTCTTACAAAATTTCCTCATTTTTGAGTGAGCCCTAGCAGCATCCACTTCATAAACCATTTTGATGACTGGCTTCTTTGTTTTGAGTTAGTTGAACTCTTACTGAAAAACTTGTTGATGGTGTTACTCATTTAAAAAACAAAGATTTCTCTCCTGTTAATTTTTTTAAAGTGTTGCTTTTGAGACCAAGTGTTATTATGTATACTAGGCAGACTTCTGACTCAGCCATCTCCTGGCCTCCGCCTCCAGAGTAGCCGTAGCGATACCAGCTACTCTGAGATGTGCATCAGCACTGCTGGCTTCTTATTTAATTTTCATATGCTCTTCTTTTGAGATTGATCGTGCCTTTATTCATGTGTGCATATGTGTACGCGTGTATGTGTGCACAGGAGCCCACACATGAGTGTGTGCCTGTGTGTGGCATCTGTGTGTTAGTGTTTGTGCTCATCTTGGAGGGTGTGTGTGCAAGCCTGAGGTTGACACTGAGAGTTTCCTGTCACTCTCCACTGCTTCCTTGAGGCAAGGTCTCTTGGTGAATTAGCTCACTGATGTGGCTTTTTGGCTAGCCAGCTTGCTCTGCTGACTACCTTCTGACTGCTGGAATTGGCCATTATGGGGTCCTGAGGATCTGGACTCTGATTCTCACACCTGCACAACAGGCACTTTAAACACTGAGCCATCTCCTCAGCTTCACAGATTCTTCTCAGTGAGTGGTGGGTGACATTCTGGGAAACCTATCCTGTGGTGAAAAAATTCTTGGGAGTAGAAGATGAGCCTTTCTCTTCTTAACACATCAGTCACCACAGTTAACAGCATAGCGTCATGAGAATGAGTTGGACTGTGTATTGAGAGCCAGAGAAAGCTAAAGGTTCAAATTTAGTTTCAGTGCGAGCAAAGCATGTTCACACTATTGTAACGGAAAAGAAAATAGTCAGTGAACCCATGATAGGTTGGGGACCATATGTAAAATCTTTCCCAGAAACACACATTCACTGTAAACTCTTAAGCCCCAAGCCCCATTCCTCCCGTTTTTCCATTCCTTTGTGATTAAATCATACTAAAAGGAAAGGATTGTGAGATCGATGGCAGTAGTGATAGTTTCTTGAGTGTCATAGACAGTCTACAGTCTACCCATGGCCTGATGAAGTGCCTGTGGTCTGGGGCCTGGTCTACAATATCAGGAACTAAGGTTCAAGTTCTCAGGACCAAGACCCAGTCTGTGCCTCAAGAGTGCTGCTGTTGTAAACCAAAAATCCTTCCTTTCTTTCTCACATGCTTGACACTTCCGGGTGCAGTTACTCTCTACTTGAAGGGGAGCTGGGAGCCATTATGGGAGGAGATGAGTTATGTTGGTGTTGTGTAGGTTGGACACCCTCAGATGCCGTATGGGTAACATGCTCGGGTTGTCTCAGATTGAAGATTAGGTGGGTGGTATCTGTGGAACTAGTACAGATTCTGAAGTCTTTACATTCAAAAAATCTTCTCGACTCAAGCATTACAGGTAGAGCACAGTGCTGAATCAGGGTTAGAAAATAATAAGCTCCTTTGGACTCAAACTAGGAAACTGCATCCCCATTCCCTTCTTCCTGGCATGTTACACTCAGGTTAGATCAGTGACATTACATTATTCTAAAACTGCTTCCACATTCATAGCTACTGTTAACATTGGCCAGCTGTAATGAGATGTTGAAATGAACTGGAAAATGGCAGTTGGGTTCATGCCACGTTTTGAGAAGACATGGATCCTCATATTGTCTCTTTTAATGCTGTTTTGGGGGGGAGCAGGTGTACCCTAGTGGATTAGAAGTGGTTACTGGTGTGATATTCTAACACCATCATGTAGCTTTAAAATCTGGGCTGTGGGGGCTGTTTATAGTGCTGATTGCTGAGTGGAGAGAAAGCGGGGAAAGTGGAGGTTTTGTCTGGATCTCTGTTGCTATGAGACAGTCAGGAATCCAGCATGTCTGGGGGAGCTCCACATATCCCAGCTTCTTCTTGTGGGACTCAGTGACTTGTGTCAGTAAATGCGTGACCAGATGTGTGAAAGGCAAGGGTGCGGCTGAAGTGGACCAGGGAATGCCAGGACAGGTCGCTCACTGGAGCTGAGCTTACTGGAGGCTGTACAAGCCTTTGGGCCAGCCGCCTACCTCCTTTCAGTCTCATTTGTAACAGCAGCCTGACATTCAGTGCCACCGACTCAGAGCAGTTACCAAACGGTGGGGCACACAGCAGATTTGAAATTTGCTTCTTAAGTGAAAGAGGACAAACAATCAGAATTGTGTTATTATCTGTTGGAGCTCCAGGGGCTCCATAAATTGTCCCCAAAGATCCATCTTAAATGTTAGCCCCTAGGCATCACCTGGCTTGCTAAAGGCAATAGGAACCCCCAAGCCTGCCTAATTGTAGGCAAAGCTTTTTACTCCCACTCTTGGAAAAGGATGTCACAAACAGCAAGTGTGAAACATTGTATTCCGTCCCCTGCTACAAATCATGGATTTTATCACAGTGGGGAAAATGGCAGCAGAGTGTGGAATGTGTGGGACTTTGCTTACATGTGATGTATCCGGAAATGGAACTGAATGAAGTGCCTAGAGGATAATGTTTTTACAAGAATAATAATAAAAAAAAATCGAACCATTTTTTTCAGGCATTTGGAAAGTATGTGTAGCCTTGAACTGGGAGAAGTGGGGTGACTGGCGTGACCTTTTTCTTCCCGCTTTCTGTCATCAGTAGGGTCTTTGAGTGTTCCTGTATTACTCCATGCTGAACCTGCGGTAGGCCTCTCACCTCTTCTGAGTCCCTGTGTCTCATGGCTTTGTTTGTGGTGCACCGTAGCCTCTAGCTTCTGGCAGGTCTCTGCTTCTGCCATGCATGGTGTCTGCTAGGTCTCCAGCAGCTTCTGGGTCTCTGTGTCTCCCGATTCCTCTCCCCTCCTCTGTGTCACTGTGTCTCCTGACTTCCTGCGTAGCGCATTGGGTATGGGATGTTGGGCAGCAGGTGTAGCTGTTGTGGAGAATGGGAATAGGGGAAAGGCAGGGTAAAGCTATGTGTCTGTCGCCCAGTTGTCTCTGTGGCTTGTGTTTAATGCATAAACTGTGGAGAGTGGCCTCTGATTCAGCTGCTGTGTGCAAGAGTGGAAAGGGAAGGTTTACCAGATGCATTCAGTGTCTGAGTGTCATTTTCATGGACTCCCCCCCCCCCCCCCGTCTCCTGAGTCAGGAGGAGCAATAGGCTCCTTATTTCTTAACTCTTTTCTACTCAGACTCCAATATTAGGGGTAGAGATGGAGGTGGGGGTGGGCTGGGTTGGTTTTCTCTCGATTGCAGTGTTTACACTTAGGACAGTGTTGCTACCCAGGGGATATTTGGCAATGCTTAGAAATAAAGGATCGGCATCTCTAGGATGAGGTTGTATGGATTGCTAATAACATCTAGTGAGTGGGCAGAAGCCAGCAGTTTTTCTCAGCCTAAGACTTGAATGACCGTCATCGGAGAACAGCGCTTCTTCAAGGAGCACAGAAGGTGGAAATCCCCAGAACTGTCTAGCTGGCCTACACAGGGACATGGCTGGGT
This sequence comes from Meriones unguiculatus, assembly GCF_030254825.1. Classification (NCBI taxonomy): domain Eukaryota; kingdom Metazoa; phylum Chordata; class Mammalia; order Rodentia; family Muridae; genus Meriones; species Meriones unguiculatus. The sequence goes on from NC_083357.1 coordinate 26,850,202, forward strand.
GGTGGCTGCATCCCTTGCTGTTTGCCTATCAGTTCTTGAAAAGCATAGTTTTCTGAAACTGTATCAACTTTCCTATTAACTTGCATGGTAGAATTCTGTTTTAGTGCAAAGCCAGTGTCAGCAGTACCCCAAAGGGACACAAGTTACAAGTTAGTGGAGTTCATTTGGGGTTGTCTGCCATATGCTGGCATTTTTCTGGCTAGTGAGAGCAGTGGAGTCTTAGAAGGTGTAGGGGATCATCTATTGAGGATTGGTGATTGCTTGGGCCTTTTATTTTGTGTCATACCACTTGCTGTTATTTCTGTCTCCCTTGCACAAATCCATGTGTTGATTGGGCCTCACCCTACCTGTCACTTCCTCTGGAAATCCTCTAGGGAACAGCTTGGTGGGCGAGCACGGTCTGAACCCACACCTGTCACCAGCCCTCAGATCAAGAACCCAAACACCATCAGCCCCCTGGGGGTCTCCTCACACACCCTTTTCCTCTTCTAGAAAAACTACCATCCTGGCTTGTTGAGGCTTGAGGTTTTTCTTTGTTTGATTTAATTTTTTTGTATTCACAGCATAAAGGAGGCAGTCAGAATACATCAATAGAGTGACTTAATCATAGACAAAGGGTCCTGAACACCTAAGAGCTGGTCTCTATGAGTTAATCCTAATCTTTGTCAAATGCAGAGACTTTTGAAGTCTTACCTAGTTGTAAGGCATCAGCTATTATAACTTATCCAATTAGATTTGTCACTTGTTTCTGCTGTGCTGGCCTTGATTATTTAAATATTTTACCTGTGATCTCCTTAGGTGAACTCTCTTTGCTCATAATTTTAATTTATTTTCTATCCTGTTTGCTAGACACTTAATCAGACACCTCTCCGGTGACTGTCTTACAGGGCAATTTAACTTCTTGCCTTTCACTTCATTGTAAATTCAACCAAGCATAATGCATCTGTGCCCCATTTTCCCCTTCAATCCCAGGTCTTTTCTAACCAACAGTAATGTTGATTTCTGCTGTGGTCACTGGCCAGCCTCTGGGATCATTTGAGAGTTTGTTGTTCACATGGCTGCTTACATGAGGGGCACAGCCTGCATCACCCAGTCTGATGATATTAACTGAGATTTGATCGTGGGTTCTAGGATACTGTGGCTTCACAGCTCTGAAGACTAATCCACTTCTTTGTCACTGATGGGTGAAGCTTTTATCCTAGAAGATGGCAGAGGAGTGTCCAGAGGAACAGAAAGGCAAAACAAACAAACAAACACCCTCCCAACACCTCAGCAGTTGACTACAGAGCTTGACAGTGTAGTGGCTGATAGTGCACAATCATTTAAAACTCAAGAGGGTTGTATTGCGGGGCCTGATTTGTATTGTTTTTCATGATGCCGGGCAATGCTTAACAAAACTGACACGCTTCTCTCAAAAACTGCAGAGACTCTTGGCTAGGAATCTCGGTACATCTCTTTGGATGTGCTTAATGGCAGGTAAGAAAGGTGAGGGTCAAAGCAGTGAGGGAACAAACAGATGAGGAAGGCAGTTAGAGATCTAGAAGTCAGACCTTCCCAGAGAACTAGAGCCTGGGTTGTTCTGTCTTCCTGTGGATGGGATTTGACCATGAGTCGTTCTTGATGGGCACAGTGCCGTGTGATGAAATGTTGTATGCAGGTCTACTGAAAGCAGGCCCGATGGCATGAAGCAGCATCCCTTGAAGCTTGTCTTGCTGTGTTTCATGCTGCTATTCCAGGCTAGAATAGATGGGGTAATTCATCATGTAAGGAAACCATAATTCTGGAGACTGGCAAGTACAAGACAGTGGCTTAGTATCTGCCAGTAAATAGGCCCTTGTTGGGTTGATTCAAGGTGGAAGGGCAAAGAAAAGAAGATAGGAAGGGAACACACACACACACACACACACACACACACACACACGCACATGCACAACAGCAGAGAGAAAAAGGTGTCAGTCATCTTGTTAAATTTATGTTTGTTTTATGGGTATGCATTTTTTGCCTGTACATACATGTGGCATATGCGTGCCCAGTGCACGTGCAGGGCAGGAAATGCATCTGATTTCCTGAGCAGAGTAATAGATGGTTGTGAGCTACCACTGTTCTCAGTGGGTACTGGCAGTTGAGCTCTGGTCCTCTGCTAGAGCAGCAAGTCCTCTTAGTGCCCAGCCATCTTCATATAAAGCTACTCTATCCTAACTAACTAGTCTCCAAGACGGGGTGTCAGTTTGTTCAGTTGAGTGATATGCCAGGATCCAATCACTTGCCACTAGTTCCCTTCTGACCCCTTTGCATTGTACCCCAGCTTCTAGCACATCAACTCTGGGGGCCACGTTCAGGTTGCAGCAAGGCATCCTGCCCAGTGAAGAAAGGACAGTCCAGAAACAGTGGGTTCTGATCTGGAAGAGGAAGCAAGTCAGATATAAGTGGGGAGCCAGTAGAAAAATGGGCATCCATTGAATTCACTGGAATTAGAATGGGGGTTTTGAGGGCTGGGGATGAGCTCCAAGCTCAGTCCCCAGCACTTCGTATGCCCTGGAATCCCAGCATTCAAGAGCTGGAGGACAGAGGAGCAGAAGTTCATGTTTAACTACATAGTGAATTCTTTGCTAGCTGGCTATATTAGATCTTGTCTCAGAAGAACTGGTGTTGTGGCTCAGTTTATGCCTAGTTTTGCTTTCCTTTAGTTTGATACTGCAAAGTGAAATTTTTACTTTGTTAGTTAATAACAATTAATAAATGAAGTTTCACGTGTGTCTGCTCACTTTGGTTGGATTGTAAATAGACTGCTGCTTCTCTTTTCCTAAGACTGGAAATCCTGGCACAGGGCTGCTCAGTCTGTAGCTATTTAATCATGAATATGTTGTTTTCTGTTTTCAGTAACTGTGTTAAGGTACCAGGCCACATTTTGAGGGAATGAAGGTAGTGTTTTAGTTTAAGTGGTTTGAAAGGTAAGTACTACAAGAATATTACTTGAGAAGCAGGCTTGTGTGTGTATGTGGGGGGTGGTTAACGTCAGGGCATAGCCTGAACCTGAATTAGAATTGTTCTTAGCATCAGACCATGGCCAACTATTAGGATGCCCCCTTCCTTTTTTCTGAGAACGATGTTGTAGAGGTTACATAGTCCATCCCTTATTTGGTATAATGTTTGACGGTCTGACAGTGTGTGGTAACACACAACTGTTTCGTTCCCAGTATTTTATCAGGATCTACAGGAAATGATGTATTTACAATGTCTGGTGGATCTTCTACTCCCTCCCCCACGTCACAACATCATCAGTTTCATGAACGGCTCATCTGTAGAGATACCTTTGCCCGAAGTGGCTGAGGTTTGTGCTGTCCCACCCTCCTCATGCAGCCTGCCGTAGGCTTCTATTTGAAATAGAAGTTTGTAAATTCTGGGGATCAAGTAATGGGCAGACCCCATGGTTCCTTTGTCATACATCCCCACCTTTCTGGATAAGATATCCTTGCTTCAATGTGGGATTCATAATACAAGTTGGGGAGGGAGCAAAAGTGAGGTCTGGAGAGATGATGGCTCAGGAGTTCGAGCCTTTGCTGCTCTTGTAGGAGGATCCCAGGCCAGTTGATTGTACCCACGTCAGTGGACTCAAAACTATGTGTAGCTCAGCTCCAGGGAGTTCTATGTCTCTTCTGGCCTCAGGAGCCTGTACACAAGTGCCATATAGTCACATGCGCATTCACATAAAATAAAATAAAGGGGCAAGAGAGCAAACATAGTGATTACTGGAGCATCTGGCAGAAATGTATCATCAGTATGTGCAGACACTCTTGTGTTTACCATAAATTAAGTATTCTGTAAATGGAAAATGCATCTAGCTCTCTGGACTTCTACCTTGGTTAGAAGGTAGAAGTTCTACCTTGTCACTTTCCCCTGGTGATCACCCAGGCGAACTGTGAAATGTTTTCCCTGCCCAGCATCATGTGTCTTGTTCAGTGTCTTATTGGCCTGGAAGAAGCTTAAGATACACAATTTCCAGTGTTAGTTCTACTGAACACATGCCCCTTCCCTTTTTTTTTTCATCATTGTGAAGCTGATAAAGTGTTGGTCAGGGTTGTCTAACATCTACAGATATAAATGTTTTTCACATATATCTACAGTTTACTTACCATTTTGGAATAATTAGGTATGTAGGGAGGTGTAGAGTTCATGCAGAGGACAGGCCAACTCCTTATCAGTGCATATTGCCTGTCTGTTGCGTGATTTTGAGACTTGTGTGTGCACAGAGTCCTGTGCCACGAGACTGGCCCCTTCCGCACAGCCCAGCCCCTCCTCTACCTGTGTAGGTTGGTGTGCAGTCTTCCAGCCAGCTTCACTGGGAGGTTGCCTTCAGTGTAAGGGGTAGCCCCTCACCTTTTCACTCTCCAGGGGAACTTTTTTACTGTTTCTGTTTCCGGGCTTCTGCAGAGTCAGTTCTTAACCCTCTTTGGCATAAGTGCTCACGTCCACAATTGCGGGCTGACTGGCGAATGTATGAACATTAGGCTTTTAAAGACACTGCAAAATTCTTCTGCTCTTCCAGTCATTTTTGTGACCCGCCTTGCCTGCAGCTTATCCCCACTGCTTCGTACCAGATTCTTCTTCTATCCTATCTGTTCTGAGAGGTCTGTGGTGATGTTTCCAGATGGCCCCAATGTGCTTCCCCAGGGCACAGGCTGAGTGCTCTGTTGCCTTCTCTTCACAGCCACTTCTTCGTTGCTCCACCCCCTTTTTTGAGACAAGGTTTATTTAGCCTTGAACTTGTTATGCAGCTGAGGATGATTTCACCTCTTGTTCTGCCCAGTTCACGAACCCCAAAAGACCAGGAATAAACAGACCCCGCTGTAAATACATGAGGTTCTTTTCATTGTAAATTACAAGCTGCAGCTTGCGCGCCCCCCTCCCCCATCGCTGAAGTGTTGGGAGCCGAGCGCTCCATGCTCAGGTTAGTTGAGTGATTTAAAGATTCTGGTCCATCCCAGCATGCCCAAGGCAGGGACCATTCCTGCCTGGCAAGCATCTATTGGTCAAAATGCTACATTTTGAATTGATTGGCTATAGGAAGTTCCCCAGACCATACTGACCTGGTGTCCCTCCCTAGGGGGATGGGCCATTTTCCTAGCAACTGTATCTCTAGTGGGTGGGGAAAGAATGCAGTAAGGCTGTCCTTCCCCTCAGGGCATTACTGGACTTCTCCACCCACCTACTTCAGGCCTTAATTAATAATAGCTGCTAATTTTGAATCTTTTGGTCTCTCACTCTCAAGTGTTGGGATTACAGACGTGGCCACCACGCCTGTGTAGGTCACTCTCCGGGCTTGTTTCCATCGCTCCCCACCTGCTGTTGGGGTGAGAATTCTATGCAAAGTCGAGATGGTAGTCTTGCAGTTTTTATTATTTTCATCTGAGAGTTTGCTACTTCATTGTACACCAACACCTTTCCCAGAACAAATACTCACTTGGGATGAAGTCTTCTTCCTCTTTTTCTCTCTGTGGTTCCTGCTTTTGTTGATGTATATTGAAAGCAAAAGCAGGCATGGTGGTGAACACCTTAAATCCCAGCACTTGGGAGGCAGAAGCAGGCCTATCTCCAAGTTCAAGGCCAGCCTGGTCTACAGAGTGAGTTCTAGGACAGCCAGGGACAGACAGAGAAACCCTGTTTCTAAAACAACAAACACACAAGCACAACACTCATCTCCAATCTTCTGGTGCAGAGAATTTTCTCTACTCTATAAATGTTTCATCTCACAACCTCTGAGTCTGCAGACATTTTCAGTTTCCTTTCTGTGTGAGACGTGAGGCTGGTGTGAGATTTCCCTTCCTTGTTTTAAGCCTTCGACACGCCATTGATCCAGCACCATTTATGGCGAAGTGTCTCCTTGCTCCGTTGAATGGCTTCTGTGCCATTGTGAGTTACAGCACAATCAAGGACCATACTGCGTGGCTCTTTGTGGGGTTCACGCTCTGTTCCATTGGTCTGTGTGCTCACACCACGCAGTCTGCATTACCTTAGCTACAGAAGAGCTCCGAGTAATTTTCCTTCTTCCTTCTCTTTGATGGAGTCTCCTTTGAAGACTTGATTCCCTAACCCCACCCCCTTCTGCTTTATTTTTACCTGCGATGGGCACTGTGTTCCTTGAAAATGACCTCAGTGCTCTTTGAGAAGGCTCCTCTTTCATGTTGCTGGTTTCCTGAAGGCCATTCCCAAAGGCCTGGAAACGTCTGCTTATCAACTCCTTGGCTTTTTCCTTTGTCTAGAATCCAATGTTGAGCTGGATGGCAAGGGGCCTGCAAAGGGGCAAGTGCTTTGATCCTTGGGTTGGGATAGGCCCCTGGGGCTAGCACCGTGGGATATTCATGATGTAGATAGCAAATAAGGCACCATGGAGTGGTGGTGGGGGCAGTTTGTGGCTGCCTGCAGTGGCTGGGAGGGGACACACCTTCCTATGGTTTTTCTTTCTTTCTTTCTTTCTTTCTTTTTCCTTACCTTCCTACTTTAATCTTAAGTGCTCTGGGCCAAATACTACACCTGTGTCCTCAGAGTCTGTTCCCCTGCACTGGCCTGGCATGGCACTTATCTTCAAACTTCATTCAAGTCTCATTAGCATGGTTTATGTGTAGCACCTCTATCTTTCCTGCTTATTGGTTCCTCGCCTCTTGAAAGCACAAGGCCTCTTGAATCGCTGGGATTTTTCTCACCAGGGATTGAGATGTGTGAGAGTGATTGGTGGAAAATACTTAGAATTTAGGTGTCAGAGATTTATCTGCAAATACCTTGATTGGGAATTTAAATGTTTATTTTCTTTCCTGTGTGCATGTATATGGGGGGGGGGGCAGAAGTTGATGTTTCCCACCCTATATTTTTGAGAGATTGTTTCTCACAGAACGTGGAACTTAGTGTTTTGCCTGGGTTGGCTGAGGTCTGCTTGCCCTGCATTGGATTACAGGTGCGAGCCCACCAGCCACTGATGTCTGGCATTTTATATGGGCGCTGGGAACACCAAGTCGGGTCCTTGTGCTCCTGTGGAAAGCACTTTACTCACCGAGCCATCTTCCCAGCCAAATGACAATGATTGATTGATTGATTGTGTTTTTTTGAGACAGCTTTGAGTGTCACGAAACTCTCTGTAGACTAGGCTGGGCTTGAACTCACAGAAATCTTCCTGCCTCTGCCTCCCCAGTGCTGGGACTAAAGGTGTGTGCAGCTGCTGCCATTAACTGGCTACCAAATGACAGTTTTTTAAATAATGGAAATGAAGTGATGTATTAGATTGCTCACACATACACACATAATTGTGTGTTTTGGTGATTTCTTTCCCGGGGTACTTAAGAAGCTTTCAACTCCATTTAATCCAGTAACCACTGCTCCAAAAATTGCTTGTATTGATGGCTGAAGTTGTACTGCTTATTGGTACTCGGTTTTCTCTGGAAATCTTCCGGTAGGCCAACACTTCTGAACTTCCATGTTAAGGTACTCCTCTTGCTGACAGCTCACTTGATATTGGATGATGTTAGGTGGTCCTTTAGTGCTAAGACTTTAAATTTCATGGAAATGAGCAATATTTTTATTTTATTTTCCATTTGGGGGTTTATAAAAGTACCAACTCCTTTTTGAAGAACTTTATGGCTGAGTAGCTCAGATTGGTCTCCAGTCCAAATCCTCCTGCTCCCACCTCTGAAGAACTTCAGTTATAAGCACTGGAGGCCCAGCTTAGTACAAACTCCCTTTGAAAGACTCCCATACCTTAACATCCCAGGCCTATTGATTATTGGTACACAGGAGAGAAATACACCAAAATTTGAACAGTGGTTATAGTTATTTTTATTTTCTTGTTTATGCCTTTTATGTACTCACTCATCTATTTAATGTACTCTGCTTATTAATGTACTTTGCCTAAGTATGCTTCTACTGCAAATATTTATGGCTTTTATAATCAGAAAATGCTATTAAAAAAGAATTTACCATGGGCATGCCTAGTTGTGCGATAATAAGATTATTGATCAGTTCCACAGTCTGCCAGCAGGCCTTTCCATTTCATTTGCTGGAGGAGTGTGATTGCTCCCCTTATTTTGCTCCTTACATTTGTTTGCCAGGGTCTTCCCTCCTCCGCGGTTGATTTCTCTGACAGAATGCTGTGTAACCACCTGAGGGCCTGTAACTTGCTGGGCCCCTCCCGGGCGACCTGCCTGCAGGGGATGCAATCTGCTCTGGCAGAACCAGGGACTTGGCTTGCTGGGCCAGAGCCCACCAACTGTTGCAGCTAGAGTGCCTCAGCTGTTGTACTTTACACTGATTGTTATTAGCCATGCGGGCTTTTATGGTTCAAACCAGGCCACATCTGTTGTGAATCCTGTGACCTTCAAATGCAGGCCAGAAAGCAATGCAGAATGTGCTTTTTATCTCTACTCCTTCTCTGAAGATACTGTGTGGAAAAGACTTTGCTTTCTTTGGGATCCGTTAACAATGGATGTATGTTGTTGATTTGAGCAAATGAAGGCTAATGCTGTTCAGAATGTTTGTTAACCACGTGGGTCTGATTACAAGCTTGTTAGGTTTTTTTCCCTCCTGGAGCCTCCCAAAAGAACCATGCTTAGAGGTGCACTCACAGCATTGCATTTCATTTTTTCATTTCTTTTATTGTCGTTATTATTTGGAGATAGGGTCTTATTCTGTAACCAAACCTTGTGTTGAACTTAAGGTCCACCTGCCTCCACTTCTCAATTACTGACTGTGAATTAAGACTGCTGGCTGTAATCACATCAGAAACTAGCGACCTGGGCATTTAGAGCTTTGAACCCAAAGGGACATTCTGTTTTAGAGAACTGACCCGAAGTTAGAAGAAGGCAACGCTAAGATGAGTATTTGTGAGTTGGGCACCACAGGAGTGTCTAGATTTGGTGTATGTTTAATTTTGCTAGTTCCTCACATCATAAGGAAAACGTGTGTAAAGTTGAGGGGCTGTGTCTACTTGACACCTGGAAGTGTTTGTGATTCTTGCAGAGTCATCTGTGTTTGTGAGGAATGTATTGGTTACTGTTACAGCAGTAACACATAAGGTAGAGTTGTTCTCTGTGATACCTCTGTGTCCTTCCAAGTTTTCTCCCTCCAGCTGAGCTCTATCCTGCTGCTTTCCTCTGTGTCAAGCGAAGGTGGCAGGGCCTCCAGATGGACTTAGGAGCCTTACGTTTTCAGTGTTTCTCTAACGAGGAGGACAGGGAACCACTTAGTGCATAAAAAGACTACCCTAATCCCCATTGAATTAGTAATGTCTTAAATAGAAAAAGTGCAGGAACAAACTAGTTTCAAGTTTTGGATTTGTGGGAATGAGGTAGTTAGAGAACCAGCCTGGGTTCCATTCACCTTTGGGGCAGGAGCATATAGGGGCTATATCAGGGACAGGATATAAAAACTGGCATTCATTGCCAGGCAAGGTCCAAACAGGTGTGTCTAACCTATGCCTTGTCGACCACATGTAGTCCCAGACAGCTATGGTTATGGCCCAACACAAAACCATACAGTTATTTAAAACATTATTATTTTTAATTTTTTTAAGGCAGGGTCTCATTATGTAGCCTTGGGTATCCTGGAACTCACTCTGTAGACCAGTCTAAAAGCTCACAGAGATTCATGCTCCTGCCTTTGCTTCCAAAGTTCTGGGATTAAAGGCATGTACCACCACACCTGGAGATTCCGCAGTCCTTGAACGTGAACTTTGTAGATGACACGTGGGGTTGCAATGTCAGAAGGTTGGCTAGCCAGTTGAGAGCAATGCATTCTATACACGGCTTCTTTCTGTTTTCTTTCTACTGTTCCATTGTCTAACAAAAATACATGGAGACGTGAGGGTGATCAGAATGGCAGAATAAGTGCTTTGCTTGCTCAAGGGCCTGAGTTTGATTCCCCGACACCACAATCTCTTCCCTATATTCAGAACATCAGGGTGTGTATGCACGGTTGCACTTATGGAGGTCAGAGCGTCATCACCTATCTTCTTTGATTGCTTTCCAGGTTCTATCTAGGAGTATCTCTGAACCCAGAGCTCACTGACTCGGCTACTTTACTTTGCCAGCTCTCCTCTGGGGTCTCCTTTCTAAATCCTGAGTGTTGGGGTTGATTATAGGTGGGGCATCGTGCCTGCCCAGCATTTACATGAGTGCCTGGATTGTCAACCTTTAAGCCTTCTCTCCATCTCCTCAAATACCGTTTTGAACATTTAATGAAAGCACAGATTTGATACACATTCTACCGTCTTTTCCTTATGAAGTAACTTAAGTGCTGTGGCCTGTCTTAGCACACGTAGCCTGGGTGGTCAGCCACTTCATATGGGGCAGCGTGATTCGCAAGGCTTCATTCTCATCCCCATTTCTCAGTTGAAATGCGAACATATGCCTGCATGGAATGTTCCCTTCTTCTGTTTTAGGGAAGCTGAATTGTTTTCTCAGCAGTTCGCTGGCGTTAGCATAATGCCTCCCTGTGTAGGCTGTAGTGTTAGAATTCTTTTTGCAAGCCTTGTAATAATTTTCAGGAATTATCACTTTTATTATAGTGTATTTGGTACAACCAGAAAGTGTTTTTTATTCAGTGTGAAGTGTCTGAAAAGGATAGTCAAAACCACGTTGTGTTTTCAGTGGGACACAGGGTTGGGCATCTAATTGCTCCACGGATGCTCCAGGCTGGGTATGTGAATTGTCCAGGACTGACATTTTGTTTGGGTCTTTGTATTGTATATGTTTTTAAAAGATCTTATGCTTGCTCTCCAGGGTTCTGGAGAGAATGTGGAGCTCTGCCTGTCTAGCGGAGGAACATCTGAGTATTGTCACATACAATGTCCCTTGACCATTCTGGCCTTGGTGGCTCAGTTTGTTTCCTGAGAAGGATGAGAGGATTTACCCTCCTCTCAGGAGCAGGAGATGGGATGTGTTGTGTGCTGTGTGGATTCCGCGCTCAGGCCCCACCTGCTCTGGTACCCAGGGCCATAAAGGAGTGTAGATGTTACCATAATCTTTATCGATGCACCCACAATCTACAGACATTTTTTTCCCATTCAGATATTGATTCCATCATATTGAACATCAAAAGATGTGTTAACTGGACAGTAGTTAGTGCAGGGGGACTTTGAAGCAGGTATTTGCTTTATGTCATAAAGATGGAAATTTTAAAAACTCTAAACATATATTGAAAAACCTTTTATTTTATCACTGTGTCCTGTTTTATTCTGGCTTGAACATTTCTTTACTTTGGGAAAATTACTTTGTTCATTTTTAAAATTTGCATTTGGGACAGGTGTTTTGCTCTGTAGCCCAGGCTAGCCTTCATCTGTAATCCTTCTGTCTCAGTCTCCAAGTGCTGGGATTCCAGGTGTGCACCACCAGGCACAGCTGCAAAAGTATTAATTAATTTAAACAGCTACCGTGTGTGCAGTGCTGAGGATCGAACTCAGGGTCTTGAACAGGCTAGTAATCAAGAATCTTCTGTTAAGTGAAACCTGCGCTTGTGTAAGTTCTGCTAATAATAGCTCTTGGTTCAATTTTTTTGTCAAATTTTCTTCTTTTTTTTACATATTTATATATATATATATTTTTTTTTTTCAATGCAGTTTATTCAGGAACCTTGAACAATCATCTGACCCTGGGGAAAGCCAGCCCACAGCTTAAATAGCCTCTGGGTAGCCAACCCCAGCGTGCCACGTGGGCAATGCAGATAGGTCCACATACATGGAAGCAAGCCAGATCCTCAGCCTTAGCCAAATGTGGAATTGTTCGTGACAGAGAGCACTCACCATCGGGAAGGTGGAAGGCGAAAACCAGCTCCATCTTTAAGGCATAGCATTACGCAGCTCTCTACAGTTCCCCCTTTTTGTTTTAGACGCATCAGGCAAGAGTAGAGGTCTGATCTCTGATATTAGAAATAAATTGGGACTCTGTACTGATGTTCATTTGCATTTGGGACAGGTGTTTTGCTCTGTAGCCCAGGCTAGCCTTCATCTGTAATCCTTCTGTCTCAGTCTCCAAGTGCTGGGATTCCAGGTGTGCACCACCAGGCACAGCTGCAAAAGTATTAAATTAATTTAAACAGCTACCGTGTGTGCAGTGTCATCCACCCAAAGAGCATCAGACCCGACCGATACCTTTTTCTCAGAGGCGGGACCTGGGGCATCAACCCGCATGCAATCAGACATGTTCTTCTCTGGGTCCAAAGCGGCTGACCCTGAGTGCAGTGCTTAGCCTCGCATCCTGAGTGTAACATTTTGGCTTTTTATGGTAGCCAACCATGCTTGGGGAGACTGTCCTGCTTCAATGGCTGTAAAGGCCTGAATGGTCATGGCTGCATTATGCTGTTGTGAGACTCTAATCTTGCATATATACCACAGCCAACACCAGAAGGCCTGCTAACGCTCCCATGCCCGCCCATTCCTTCAGATGATTCATGGCTGCAGCAATCCATGATGATAATCCTGTGGCTAGTCCTGCGTCCACTCTGGTAGAATTTACTGTGACAATGGCCACTCTCAGCTGCTCCATCGTAGTATCGAATTCTCCAGTACAATTACCTAAAATATAGCGCGACAATTGTTTAGACAGATTTGCAGCACAGGAAAAATTCTCATGTTATATGCTAGTGACTCAAAGTCCAGCATATTTTCATTGACAGCCAAGTTGAGCGATTTGCCATAGGGTATCAATTTGCTCCTGCACGAGGTCAATCCTCTGATTGAACACCATCAAGCTTCCTTTTAGTTGAGCATTAATTCCTTTTTGTACAACTAAGGCATGAGCTACATTGGCTAAATGATTATTCAGGGTCTGAGCAGTCTGCCCAGTATGACTCATGGCTAATGCCCCGGTGGTAGCTCCAACAGCCGCCAATGAGATGGCAGTAACAATGGTGGCTGTAGTCAAATTTTCTTCTTATGTGTTTGCGTGTGTGCCTGAGATTATGTATGTGCGCTACCTGTGCTGGAGGTGGAAGAGGTCAGACTGCCTTTACAGGGGTCTGGGAGCGGCTGTGTCGGTGCTGGGAACCGAACCCTGGTCCTTTGCAGGAGCGCTCAATGCTCTAGGCTCCGGAGCCTGTCTTTCAAGAGCACACCGTCAACCACCAGCGCATTTCAGTGTTGTTGCTTTCTTTTTCCTGGGGTGCCTAAACTTGGCATGCCACAGTCCTCTTCTGCAACACTTAAAACTTCCCGTGTTTTGTTTTGGTTTTTTAAAAATCCTCCTGTAGTTTTGACTGTCACAGAATGCAGTGATCAGAACATGAACGGACCAGTGAAAAAGAGATAGCTGAGTCCTCTCTTCATCTCTAAAACTCTCCCATGGCCCTGGCGGTTCACGTAGCAGGTCCTTGCTGGGACTGAGGACGTGGCATGCAAGGCTGAATCTGTGTGGTGTCCTTTGTAAGTAACAGGGAAAACAGTGCTTCTTTGCAGATCTCCCAGGATCTGTGACGCTGCCATTTCTTCCCACTTGTTTCTTGTAGCTGTTCATAACAAAGGTACTGCGTGCCTGATATGTGGCATCTTACTCATCTGTGTGAAATTCAAAGGCACAATCTGCTTTATTCAATTTTGCCTGATAGTGAAGCCCCCAAAGATATGGTTTCCTCTTGCCATCAGTCATTTCATTTTAGAAAGAAGCCTATTTCCTCTCCAAGCTGCAGTTTGATTGACTAGGTTACATAGTTATAAAACTATTTCAATTCCAAGTGGACAGACACCTTTACTAGAAATTGATTTTGCTCAGCTTTGTGTATACAAATAGTTACAGGGATATTGAACTGAAACTTTGAATTTGGGGCCTGACCCTTGCCAGCTATAAACCGCATTTCCCTTTCACTCTGGGGGGATCTTGCAGTATCATTGGCCTGAGCTGTAGGGTTCACAAAAAGCAGGACCAAGAGACAAAACATGGGACAAGCCCTGTCACCGAACCACTGCTGTTTCTTCATTGGAAAATGACATTTGCTTAAATAACTGCCCCCCCAAATCCTCTCAGACACAAAGGATTTCTCCTTCTAATTGTTCAAGAAATTGCTATTAGAGCTATTTAAACAGACTGAGTGATAAGCGCTTAAGCCATCTTGATGTGATCTGGCAAAAAAAAAAAAATTACATAGTTACAGTTTTTTTTTAATTAAGTCATTTTATTTAAGATTCTAATAGCACTTTTAAATTATTTTCCTTGAGAGTTGTATTGTGTTATTTCAAGTTAATAACTCCCTTTCAAGCAAAGCAGAATGTGAGATAGTTTTCTAGGTGATTTCTTGCTGCACTGGAAGAGAACAAAGCTACTTGTCCCTGCTGGCATGTGGGCCAGCTTAACACCTCAGAGACATGGAGACAGCGCAGATGAACTTGTAGCCTTGGGCCGCTCTGACTAGGAACACTAGCGTGGTTGCCTGGCAATGTTAACCAGTTCCTTGTATTTTATTTTTCTTTTAAATGTCTTGGGCAGATCTACATCTGTTGAATCAAAAGATAAAAAAAGAAGCCAATGAGGCACTTATTTATTAGAATTTGGGGAGAGATCCATGCGTGTTGGTGCACGCCTGTGATCCCAGCATTCTAGGAGGAAGGATCTCTGTGAGCTTGAGGCCAGACTGCTGTACAAAGTGAGTCTAGGGCACCCAAGGCTACACAGAGAAACCCTGTCTCTTAAAAACATAAAAAAGGAAAGAAAGGAAGGAAGGAAGGAAGGAAGGAAGGAAGGAAGGAAGGAAGAAAGAAAGAAAGAAAGAAAGAAAGAAAGAAAGAAAGAAAGAAGGAAAGATTCTAGGTGAACCATGGTCCTGTGGCTCAAGAGAGAGTCTCTAACAGTTGGCCATTTATCCTTCACTGTCCTTTGGGATGTGTTGCCCTAGATCTCATTTATTAGTCTTTATCTAAATGACTTTCCATCCATGTTCCCTTAGGCATGTTTAAGCAGTGATAAGGGGTTTTGAAAAACTGCCTACCCAGGGCCTGGACATACAGCTCAGTGATAGGAGCCTAGAGCCAAGTTGCAGTTCACAGCACCCATGTGACCCCTCACAACCACCTCTAACTCCAGCTTCAAGGAATGCGATGCCCTCTTCTGGCTTCTATGCCACCTGTGTGCTCATGGTAGATGGCCACGCACTTAGGCACACAGAAACTTAAAATAAGTCATTGGAAAAAGAAATCCTGCCTGTTGCTCCTGTGGAACCTGCAACGGGGCGCTCTGGGTCTCTGGACTCGAGTGTCACGTAGGTTGCTACTCTTCTTGTTTGAGGCTACAGCTTTTAGGCGTTTTAAAAAATATAGTGTTTATTCTTTGGGAGTTTCATGTGTATGTAGTGTATTTCAATCATATTCACCCCAGCATCCCCTTTCGCTCTTCCCAGAAAGCCCCACCCTCAATAGCAGGCCCTCTCTTAAAAACAAAACTAAAATCCAACCACCGAGTCCAGTTAGCACACGGGGCCTTTCGTGGTTTGTCCATCAGAGGTCGCATCTCTGAAGAAAACTGCCTCTTCCTCCCCTGCAGTCATCGCCAGCTAGGGTGGGGGCTCCCGTGCTGCTCCCCAACCCGCACTGGAAAGCTGACTAGCTTGATCTTACACAGGCAGCTGTAGCTGCTGTGAGGTCATGAGTGGTTCAGTCAGCAGGACACATTCACAGCAGCCTCCTCACACCCCCGGCTCCTGGAATCTTTTTCTCCTTTTCCTTATGTTCTTTGAGCTTCAGGAGAAGATGGAGTGGTGTAGACATCCCATTTATGGCAGAGACACCGCTGGAGATAGTGATTCTGTGGTAGACTCTGGCGTGGTACACTCTAGCAGTTGTCAGTCTCTTTGTTGGTCACTGCCCACTTACAAAGGAGATTCTCTGATAAGGTCCAAAAGCTTGACTAAGCCATGCATGTAGATTTATTTTAGAAGCAGTTTGATACAAGATTATACCTCACTTAAAAAAAAAAAAAATCTGGTATTATTATTGCTTCTTTCTGTATTTTTTTTTTTTAAATTTGAAATTGTGTGTGTGAGAGTGTGTGTGTGTGTGTGTGTGTGTGTGTGTGTGTATGTATGTATGTCTGGCATGTGTGTATGCACGGATGTGTGTATATCTACACACATATGCATGATTGTGTCATGGTGTGGTGAAGGAGCCAGAGGATGACTTGCATGAGTTTGTACCTTTCTTCTACCATGTAGGTCTAAGGAATGGAAGTCAGGTTGTCAGGGACTGTACCCACTGAGCCTTCCACCCCTCTTACTGCCGTTTTCGCCTCCACTTTTCGTTGCTTTGGCGCTCATCCCCTATAAAATGTTGCTATGTATAATAAATTTATTTTCTTTTATTTTGTAGCTGTAGATATCAGACAGGTAGTGCATGCTAGGCAAGTACTCTGCCACCAAAACATACCCTAGGCCCTCAGCAATTCCTTTTTTGACCTATCCCACTTAGGTGAAAAGGGCAGTGGCGAGTTAATAGAAAAGAGAAGCTACGTAAAGTTAAAAACCAGGCGGGGCTGCATTTGCTCCAAGGAGTATATGTCTCCAGGATTTTCCTTCTGGAGATCTTCCCAGACTTCAACCCCTGGCGCACACTTAGTACGTTGGTCTGCCTAGGGGCGAGGTGGGGAGCTCAGCTTGTTCTATAGTTCTGGTGTAGCAAAGCACCTGTGGAGTTTACATTTGTAAGGGTGCTTTAAAATTAGCCCCTAGCAGTCCTGACTGAGACTGTACTACAAACCACTGTGTCCTGGCACAGAATATCACCTGCCTGACCCCTTCGGTTGCCTCCTGTGAGTTCGCCTAACCCTTCCAGGCTTACTTAGGTCTTACTGGGATCCTGCCTTCCTAACCGTCAGTGTCGACCCCTCCCCAACAATGGCCACGTTTCAGCCAGACTGGACTCCTGTGTGTATACATACTCACATGAATTTGTAGGTGAGCTTGCACTTGTGTGCACATCCATGGAGGGTAGTTGAATTTGCAAGGTCCTTGCTTTGTCATTTTCCACTTTTCTCTCACTCAGCCTGGAGGTAGGCTGGCAGCCAACAATCCCCAGGAATCCTGTCCCTGTCTTCCCTCTAGCACCTAGCACTGGCATGTGTGGTCATACTCATTATGCTGTGCAGGTACTGGGATTTGAACCTAAGTTGTCATGCTTCAGCAACAAGCACTTTCCCAATATGCCCGTCTTCCAGACTCCTAAACAGGCCTTTTCATTATTTTATTTTTCCATGGTTCCTCCTCCCTCTGCATGTCATCATCCAACCTCAGATTCTGCGCCTCTTTGTGTGAATGCTCTCAACTAACATACCCATTTTTCAGTGGCTCCAACACTATTCTTTGTATTTTCCATGGCAGCGTACTTTATATCTTCATGCTTGCTTTCCTGTGTTCCCAGATCATGTTCCAAGAAGGCACAAGCCCATGTACATTCTAATCTGTGGCCCTAGAAGTCCACAGTTGCCTGCTGATAACAGAAGGAATGGTGTGAATTTGTTCTACCTCTATTGTCTTCAGTAAAATAGTATCAAGGTTGCAGTCCACTCTGAATTTAATCCTCAAATCAGGTCAAGCTTTGCACTTGTAATCTATTAGTGGGGATTATCCGGGTGGATGTTTCGTATTTTGGTGGTCTGTTGTAGAATATTAATATTTATTATTTATTTAACTTCTAATTAAACAATGGTTATCCCTAAACCAGCTGTATACCCAAATCACCACACAGAATCTTGGATGTATTTAGTTAACCTAGAGCACAAGGCTGGACAATATTTACTCTATCCTAAACCTCCAAGCCCGCTTAGTTTCCTACCATTCAGATTTTACCCATTGTACTTTCTTTTTAGTCCTAACTTAGGTCCAGTTCATCTCTCCTCATGGTTCCAAGTCCTCTCCTGCTGATAACTCCTCTTCAACCCCCACCCCCACCCCTACCCCCATCTTTCTTTCTTCTCCTCTCTGGACCAGGATGTCCCACCCGATTCTTTCCATTGCTCAGCTTTGGTTGGTTGTTTTATTGAAAATACAGAGAACAAATGGTGGCATGTTTACACAAACTTGAGACAAGTAATGCTTAAAATAAACATCAGAATGCAAGTCCAGATGGAAACCAGATAGTGGGGTAGAGAAATCAGCATTTGAATGAACAAGGGTAAATTGTATACATTCCACAAGAACATTATACCAGCAGTGATCACTATTTTGGTCTGTTTCTTATTGATGTAACTAAATACCACAGAGTGGGTTTTATAGAAGGAATACAGGTTTATTGAGCTCTATTTCTGGTGGTTGAGAAGTATAAGAACTTGTTAATGTCTGGTGATTGTAATTATCTATTCAGAAAGGATTCTTATGTATGACCCCTATACCTCCTTCTAACCCCAGGACCATATGAACTTGGCTGCTGATGAAGACTGGGAGGCATTAAGAGCATAGACCTTAATAATCACTGTGTATCAGAATTGTGAATTGCTTGCTGTTGGCATATTTTGCTAGAGTTGGTTGATATGATGTCATTTTCAAATGGGTACTAAGCCACATGTAAGCTTTCCTTTTTTAACTTCATATAACTTTTTGTTCTATATAGAGCATATTTTAGTACCTCATATTTAATATGTTTGTATAGATAAGGTGACTCCTTAAAAAGCCCATGTGATGAAGATTACTTCTGGTAAATAAAATTATATTAGGCAGTAAGAATTATATATTTTAAACAAAAGAATGGAATGAAGAGAATTTATTAGTCAGTGTATCACCTTTCCCCCGCTAAAGTCGCATCATAACCATGTTGAGCTGTATTTGGCATGGGGTGACTTTCTTTTTACAGGCAGTAAGTCATGTTTGTATAGTTGTAATTGGATCTTCTGCACAGCATGTTAGAAAAATCACTCTACACCCTGAATACTATTAGGAACATGCTTTTATCTTTGCTACCAAAGAAGTCGGAAAAGCCTGTACAGCTAAGTTCTTTTGAAATGGTTCCATTTTAGTTTTGTGGTTCGTGTAGGTTTTTGCTGTTGTTATTGTTGATTTTTGTTTTGTGCTTTGAGAAAATGGCCTCACTATTAACTGAGATACTACTCTCTGGTGCCCCAAATGCAATTTTGTGAAAGATAGCTGCAAGAACAGGGGTGCCAGAGCAGTTTTAGAGCGCCTGCCTCCTTCTCTTGCACTGGGCAGAGGAAAAAGAAAACAGAAGCTGTAGTGCAGAGTCACCTCTGAAAGCTTGGGAACAGTGTCTGCCTCCAGGCTGTGTCTTCTTCCACGAGGAACACAGCTTTTTTTGAATAATTATTCCTAGACTGTAGTGTTTCCATCATCAGTTACATGACCCTCTGGACTGACAATTTTTTCCCCCCCAGAGCTGAGGACCGAACCCAGGGCCTTGGACTTGCTAGGCAATCGCTCTACCACTGAGCTTAATCCCTAACCCCTGACAGTTTTTCAAAGTGCCTGCTTTATAGGCAGCACTTTAGTTAGTAAAGTAGTGACTGATGGACTGGGCTGTGATGGCAAACTCAGGTGGCCATGGGGCACAGTTTCAAAAGGAAAATCCTCAAGTGCAATGGAGGTGCAAATGGGAGGTGTGGTGAGCTGGGTAACTCAAGGCCCTTGTCTTAACACATTCCTGCTCTTCACACATCAAATTGTTGACGTTGGGAATAAATGCCCGTTAGAATCACAGAAGCATGGGTGTTGGGTCTTTTCCCTTTTTTTCCCCCACACTGGACACACACACACATGCACACACACGTACTCACACACACCCCTACCTGGTGAAATAAAACATCCAGGTGGGTGGCTGTGCCCAGCATGGTGGCCACCAGTGTGTAAGCTCTCGCCTGCATTTGTCATTTTGTGGCTCACTAAAAATTCACAAAGAAACACCATAGCAGTAAATCAATGTTCGCCTCCGTAGCCTTGAATGTGACCATAATACTACCTGGGACAAGTCTTCATTTTCTAGCTTCTATTACAGTTGCAAGACTCAATTCTTTGGGCGCCAAAGAGTATTATTATAAAACAGGCCTGGAGAGCTGTTCATTTCACCTCTGTCCGGCTCCATGAAGTCTTTGAAGCCAGGATTGTGTCTTTGTGGCAGGGAATTGTCTCTTTCAGATTTTTTTTTTTGCAAGGGGTTATCAGACTGTGGAAAGAGTCAGCTTTTGAAGTGTGCCATGTGTACCTCAGACCTTTCGCAAAGTATATCTCTAGCTTCTGAACTGAAACTATGGTGGAGTTAATTATAACAGTGGTGTGGCTCTAATTTTTCAGGCCTTGATTTAAAAGACAACACATTCTGCCTTTTGGAATCTGGGTTATGTTCCGGTCGGTCGGGGTTTTGCTCCTTTACCTGACTTTCAGTTTTTATGAGGCTGTTTTGTGTCTCTGTTGCTCAGTAGGACCTAACACTGCCGGGTGATCCCTAGTTGCCTAAAATTGCCTCTGAGTTCTAGTGATTTATTTTACTTAAAAAGGAATCATGGCTCTGTGTTAGGTCTCTTTATCATGTTAGACAATGAAAACCACTTCTTTGTAGTTAGGACAATAGGTGCATTTGAATATGATGAAATAGACAATCTGCTGTAATAGAAGCCTTTGTATGTGAGGTTGGTTTGGTATCACACGGCAGCGAGAGCAGCCCGCAGCACTGTGGCTGCTCAGAGGTACACTTCTCCATTCTGCTTTTTTGGGACACCCACCAAGCACATTTTACCACAATTAATTGAAATGTAGCACAAAGGAAATTTGAGACTCGTCAGAATATTTAATTACTTTTAACTATAATTTGATACATTTGCTCATTGTAGGCACAAAAAAGATAAAGATATATTCATTTCAGACTATTGTGTGGAGTTTAATGTTCTTAAATGCTCTTTAAAATTTAGAGAAAATTGTGCCTGATTTCATCAGACTTGAGGGATCCTTAATTTGTTTGTTGTATGAGGAGTTATAATAGACACAAACAGCCTGCTTAACTCCTTGCTTGCCACTGTAAGAAATATACGTTCTGCAGATGAAAATGAGAGGGCCTGTTGCTTAACTTTAGTGATGGGTGGGAGAGCTTGACTTTCTTGTCCTTGCTCTATCACCCTGTGTCATTCTCACTCGTGCGTGGGGGGACCAAAATTGCTTTGTGTGGTGTTTCAGTTTTGAGTTAATCTCTTCTCCCAGACCCCTACATTCTTGAAAATGCCCTAGAATTGGGCATGTAGTTATCCCTCATGGCAGCGCATGGGGTGTGTGAACATGTTTTAGAAGGAATCTGTTCTTATCACATACCCAACTAGTCACTACTGCTGTGTAGCCTTTGTTTCTAATGTGACAAAAAATGATATTAGGTAACTTCTCATTGTTAGGACAAATACCTAACAATTTGAATGGAATTTGAATGGAAGAGAGGTTAATTTTTGTTTGTGGTTTCAGAGGTTTTAGCTCATCAGTAGCTAACTCTCCTTTTCCTGGGCTCCTGCTTCATGGCACTCAGGAGAGACAGACAGACAGACAGACAGATAGACAGATAGATAGAGATAGAGAGATAGAGATATGGAGATTCAGAGAAAGAGCAACAGAGAGCGAGTGCAGAAGCTGGAGGCATAAGATTCCTGTCAAAAACATGCTTCTCACAAACCTGCTTTTGTCAGTCAGGCTCCACTTCTTGCTAGCTCATGTAGCTCTAAAGTCAGGAATGGTTCCAGCCGTTGATGAAGGGAATGTCTTCACGACCCACTCACCTCTTTAAGATTGGATCCCAGGGTTAGGGACTAAGCCTTCAACACACAAACATGTGAGTGTGTGTGTGCACATGCGTGCACGAATGTATGTTTTGGGACTTCCCATCAGATCATGTCAGAGCACTGACTCAGCGAGAGGAAGAGGACATTGCTGGTTCAAACAGGAAAGTCAGTGTGTGCTGTGGTGGTGCTTCTGAAATCCTTCCTTTCTTGCTGGGCATCTCAGACTTCGCTTCCTCAGTTACAGGTGCATATGCAAATATACTGATTTTTTTTCCCTAGACAGGAAGATGTCATGTGCTCTGTAATTTTAGTCACACTTTTACAGTTTGGGAAGAAGTCTCGTCATGACAACTCGGCCCTCTCTCTCTCCCTTTGCTTCCATTCCTTTAAATGTTTTTAAAAGTATTTATTTATTTATTTGTTTGTTTGTTTTGGTTTTTCTAGACAGGGTTTCTCTGTGTAGCCCTGGCTGTCCTGGCTCACTTTGTAGACCAGGCTGGCCTCAAACTCACAGGCAGCAATCTGCCTCTCACTCCCAAGTGCTGGGACTAAAGGTGTGCACCACCACAGCCAACTTGATTCCTATTTCTTAAAGTCTCAGAGACACTTGCTTCCCTTTAACAGTGAAACTTAAGAAAAGACATCTGGGCCTAGAGAGGGCATTTCAATGGTTCTTACTGTTCAAGGCTCTTGCAGAGGTACTGAGTTTGGTTCCTAGCATCCAGGTCTGGGAGTTCACAAGTGCTTGCAATAACTCTGGCTCCAGGAGATTATGACATTGTCCTAGGGCCTGAGCAGGCAGCTGCGTACACTTGCCATACACACATACACATAAGGAAAAATAAAAGCAAATTAAAAAAAAACAACATCTATGTCAAAGCGTTACTTAATGTGTGGAAAGGAACAAAGCTTTTTGAGGGAAAAATGTTCATACAGAAATTAACACTGGAGAGTTAATGAAAATTTAAGTTCCTTCCCCCAAGACCAATTTTTGTGAAGCTCTGAGTTCTCAGAGCCC
The DNA here is from genome assembly GCF_030254825.1 of Meriones unguiculatus. Taxonomy (NCBI): domain Eukaryota; kingdom Metazoa; phylum Chordata; class Mammalia; order Rodentia; family Muridae; genus Meriones; species Meriones unguiculatus. The sequence goes on from NC_083357.1 coordinate 26,872,933, forward strand.
TCCTGAAGATGCAGTGAAGGAGTTCGGTAACACATCTGCTTTTATATTCCCAGAGTACAAACATTTATTCTTATAAACTGTGTCCAGTAGCTCTGGGAAATTAAATCACGCACACAGGAAACTGTTCCGTTGATGTCTTCAGTAATAGGTAATTCGTAGGATATTTTTATAGGAAGGGATTGGGCCTTTGGGCCTGGAACGTTTTTATCTTTTTCGTTTATGCCTGGAAATGAGGTAGACTCAGTACAAGTTCTGAGAGGAGATGGAGTTTCTGGAAACTCCCTGATGAAAACGCCTGACACTCATCTAGCTTTCTGCCTAGCAACCGAGTTGACTTACGATTCCTCCTGCTGAGTGAGATGTAAGCACCATTGGCTAGTTAATACTGTTGGTTTTCAAATCTCCACTTTCATCTTGTCAGGGTCGAGAGACTGGGATGATGGGAGTAGCTGGATTTGTCCCTCCTAAACCCATTTCATTATTACATAGGCAAGACTCTCAGAAGCCTGCTTGAGTTAGAAATCCCGCCTGCCCAGGTTGGCTGGCCTACTGCGATCTGTATGTAGTTGACCTCTTTCAGAAACATGTGTATCTGTGTATGCCACTGGGCTTCTGTGTTGTATACAACTGTTCCAACTATTTGGAACATTATATATAATATGACAGAAAGCCTTCGTATGCTTTCAGCTGTCAAATAACTTCATATCCATAAACCATGGGGGCTGGGTTGTGGAACTTGCTAGAGTTTATGTTTGCCTAACACCGTCTCCTCCTTGTTATTCAAATGATAACCATAGGCAGATTTACACTTATTGTCTGTTCTGAAGAGTGAAACTACACATTTTCATAAGCACGCTCCATTTTTAATTGTGTAATTAAGTTGCTGACATAAGCAAGTATGCAATTTCACATTAAGGTAAGGATCCGTAAAGGCATGCATTTGCATAATTTAATTTTCTGCACAGAAGATATTGAAAATCAATAGCATGATTCATAGCCAGACCATAGCAGCACCATGCTGCTGCTTGGCTGTTGGAGCTTGGGAGAGAACAGAGTATTAAAATTGATTGAATCTGGCATGCTGACTCTGTAGCTTTACTTGGGAACCACAGACTGTTACCATTTGCAAACCTCTGTTCCTTCAATAAAACATTAGGTTGCTTTATATAGTGTATATACATTTTGACTGCTATTCAAATAGTTTTTAAAAATACATTTAAACATCACCTCGTCTTTGGGTGAGAGATATTTGAGGTGAGGGCATTAAATCATTTTTCTCTTAGTTTACCCATGTGCCATCAATACGTGATCCCATCCTTATCTGGGGGTGGGATAAGGAATCGCACATAATGTGCAGACATAATAAAAAATAAAAGTAAATATGGTTACTTCTATTGGAAAGAATGTGGTGCCCAGCGAGAGAGTCACTGATCTTTTTTAGTTTCCTCCCCAAGGAGTTCTCAGGCCCTTCTGTCCTGCTTTCTGTTTTCAGTGTTTCCTCTTTCTGTTAGGTGAGCAGTGATTCTGAAAGTGAGGCAGCTGAGGCAAAAGGTGACTTTTTGGTTGTTACTCCCCAGTCTCCCTCCCCACCCCAAAAAAGATCTAGGACATTTAAAAATTATTATTTGGCTCTTAAATCTAGGAAGGTTTATGTTATTTATTTGTGATTTCTATTTTAAAAAATTATTCCTGGTTTGAGAATCAGACTTTGTTTACAGTGATGGTCATCTGTAGGTACATAACTTGATGATCAGCCGTTGAAGAGACTGTCTAAAGCAGTGGTTCTCTACCGTCCTAATGCTGTGACCCTTTAGTACAGACTCTTACGTTGTAGTGACTCCAACCATAAATTTTTTTTTGTTGCTACTTCATGAGTGTGATTTTGCCACTGTTGTGAATCATAATGTAAATATCTGATACACAGGATTGTCTGATACGTGACCTGTGGTTTCAGTATTCTATCATTGCCATTCGATGGCAGTTCACTCAAATGACAGAAGACAGTTTTATCTACTACTCAGTTCATTATAACTCTCCCACTCTACAGGTTCAAGTCTGGCTGTCTTCTAGTTGGCTCTGGCCAGGGCTTAATGCTGTCAAGAGAATTGACCTATCTGGTTTGCCTCCTGGCTTGGCTCCAGGCTCCATTGTTATTCTAGCTTCTAGAATAGCTGATTCCATAAGTATGGATCATCACCTAACCTTTTTGTTTTTGGAGAGCATGTCCCAGCATCCTCCTGGGCTTGTGTCTAGCAGTTCAGTAGGCAAGGTAGCCTGGTTGGCTGATACCTAGTGCTTGATTCCATCACAGGGTTTTTAAAGGGGGCTCAGTGGCTTAGGTCAAGGAAGGGCAAGCCCTCGTGTTGGCAGGGATAGCAGTGCCTGGGCATCTGTTTAGTCCACAGAAGATCCATCACTAGCATGGGTTCTGATTGGTACTGAAAGAGTGACTGTGTGTGGAGCAAGTTCCTATTATGCTGGTGCTGAGGGAAAGAGTCTCTAGAACAGTTCAGTTTAAATTGAGTAGAGTTTCCTGGAGCAGAAGAAAATAAAAAATGGTCTGTGAACCCAATAAACACCCAGAATGAGTTTTGAGAATCCATCCAGCAGGGAGCTCACACGCCATTTATAGAGCCAGGCGGGTAAGACACAGCAATCAGCTGAATGTGGGTGGCAGGAGGTAGCGCAGGACGAGCACAGAGCTTAGTCTCCATTACCTGGCAAGTGGAGTGAGTTTGGGATCACAAGGACACACTTATAATCCCAAAACTGGGGACATGGCATCAGGGGCACCAGAAGTTTGAGGCCATCCCAGGCTATATGAGACCTTGTGCTTCAACAAACACAAACAAAAAGTCAGCTTGGTGGGCTACAGCTGAGGCAGTCCTCCAGTTTGCTGGTCACACCTTTTATGCATTCTAGACAATTAACTTCCCTCATGTTCTGCATCCAGCAAGGGGTCAGTTAAGAGCTTGGAAGTGGGTTAGGTGCTCTGCTCACAGTAAGTCCTGTTATCTTCTGAAATACCCTCCAGGGCTCATATTTTACAGTCAAGGAAACTGAGGTAATGCTACGAACCCAAATAGAGTTGACACTTATTGCTCACATCCTCAAGATGCTGCTGTACTCATTGTCCTGATACAAAGAGGAAGGGCATTGGGGCGTCATATGAAACACAGTAGGTAGATACACACTGAAATATTTACCGTATGCACAGAAACCAAACTGGTTGTCCAGCATGGTTTAGTGGAGGGAAGCATCAGAGCAGGTTAGGGGTGGTTTAGTTTTGGTGTAGCTGAGAACTGTCCACCCACAGGTGCTCTGACTGGCTCGTCCACAGAATGGAAGGGTGAATTGGGTGGTGATTGGCCACCATTTCATTGTACATTACAGTGAGCAGCGACTTAGAGTTTTTAAATTTGTCATTCTGGACTAGTGAACACTTGGACATGATAGCAGGTTTCCTTCTGAATTGAACATTTGGAGTTTCTTCCATTCATATTGTCCTGTAAGACCTCATCACAGGAGCATCTGTATTCCAGCCCTGGTTGCAGGTCTTAAACTAGTCCTTGCAGTTGAGGTGTTTTTTCATTGGCTGCCAGCCCCAGTGATCAAAGGTGTGCCCTTTGATCAGACTGCGCCTTGATCCTTGGGCCCTCATTGCTGGCTTAATCTGAATTGAAAATATACTGTAGTTTCCCTTTGCTATTCTCACCTCAAAGTGAATGTACGTTTCTCCTAACCGTTTTCTTTCCTTCCTGAAAGCAGACTTGATTTTATTTGGGTGCATTTGAATATTAATACAGGCGGATGGTGTGTATTGCTTTGGAATCTGGGCACCTGTGATTTTTTCTTTGTACACATCTGTGCGTTCAGGTGTAGGCTCATCACTAGCAGCAATTTGCACCGGGTGGAGAGGCTAGGAGGGAAGGGTTTTGGATGCTGGAAGGGGCACGTGGAAATTCTATAGCAGTAGAGAATCCTTGTGCTTTTGTGGGGTGGACCGGAGTTTTCAGAAGTGTGTCACCATTCTGCGGTATTTTCTTCTGAGCATTGGCAGTGGAAGATTTTGTCCTTTGCTGTCTGTGGGACCCCAGGGGACTCTTTGTGAGCCTAAGGGTGTGGAAGAAGATAGGTGATCACCCTGAGGAGTCTCCTGCGCATGTGCGTGGTTCAGGGCAGAGGCCCTGGTTTTGATGGCATCTGTTTGTCTCTCAGTTCTGCTATGTGCTTTTTGTTGCCCTGGAGCCCAGTGAGTATCTCTGGACCGGAATCTTCCTACATGTAACAGACACAGTGAAGACTACATGTACCCGGGTAGCTTTTTACACCCAGAACACACATTTATTCAGGTAGTTAGAATCCAAAGCGTACGTTTTGGCTCTAAACGTGACCTGACCTTAGGCAAATAGAGGTTATTTCATTTCTTGAAGCTTATTTCTTGATCACTGGGACCTTTGTGTCCACATTTGGTGTTGTGCAGATTAAATAATATCAGTACACATACCTAGTAATCTCAGGAGGGAGGATGGGGGTTAAATAGGAATTTGGATGTGTGTGTGTGTGTGTGTGTATGTGTGTGTGTGTGTGTGTGTGTAGCCTGATCTACAAGGTCAGTTGCACGTTAGCCTGGGCTGCAGAGTGACCCTGTCTCCACAAACAACCAAACAAACTTGCAACCTAAATTCAAACATAACAGCTCATAGATGCTATTAATATGAATGGTAAATGTGTTAATGTTTTGCTTTAGGTTTTTCTACAGTATTTTCTTTTTTTGAGACAGGCTCTTACTCTGTAGTGCAGGCAGCCTGGGACAGGAGGCAACCTTCCTGCCCCAGCCAAGTGTTGGGGTTACAAGGCCTGAGCCGTCTCACAACACAACAAAAAGGAGGTTTCATGGAAACAGTTGCTAAGGTCCCTGCTTCTGTGTACGGCCTCGGCGTTTGCGTCTTAACATCCTCTCTGTGTCCCATCTCCTGATGACTCAGCTTACTGTGTTCTCCCTCTCTTCCAGCATTGACTGAAGGCTACGTGGGGGCCCTCCAGGAGAACAGACAGGGCAGCTCCGTGCAGATCCGCAGGCGAAAGGCTTCGGGAGACCCCTACTGGGCGTACTCTGGTGAGTCCAGCTCCACTGCTTAATGCCCTGGAAGGGTTAAAAATAAACACTCAGAATCAGGAGGTCGCCTCAGCCCTGTTTCCTGTTTGTTCAAGAAAATTTTGCATTGTTACAAGTTGAAAATATTGAAGCCTGCTTTTCCTGAAGGTTGTGAGTGGCTCTTTCCCTACCCGCTTTTCTAGTGTTCAAACCCTCCACTTCTGTCCCTGAAATGTTCTTGGTTTTTTGTTTGTTTTTGTTTTTTTCCAAGACAGGGTTTCTCTGTGTAGCCTTATGCTGTCTGGGACTCACTTTATAGAACAGGCTGGCCTCGAACACACGGAGATCCCCCTGCCTCTGCCTCCCAGAGTGCTGGGATTACAAGGCGTGCACCTATCTCAGCTTGAAGTGTTCTTGTTAATGAGTCATCATACCAAACTTTTGAGAGACAGTGTTGCCTTTAGGAGACAGTGTCTCTTAAGTCAGCTAAGCATTATAAATCATCAGGTTGCCAACGGGGTCTTTCTGCCATTTCCCAGGAAATGTGACTTTATTTTCCAACTCTTGTGCCATTCTCTATCGTCTGCCAAGCTGTTTTACTTTCCACTTTTGAGGCAGTGAAATGAGAAACCATTGTTACAATTTTAGTGCATATTACATCAGAAATAACTTTCTTGCAGTTATAGACCTCTCTAGATTATGCTCCCTTCAACTAACTAAAAAATACACTAGGTGGATTGTTATTTTTAAAAGAGATGTTAACACTCAAAAATTTATGGAAAATGGATCATAGCAAATTAAGGAGGAATACTCGAAGAAGACAGACCACTTTGAAATTACTATGGCACTGAATAATTCAAATTCCTTGTTTGAAAGAGCTTGGAGGCACGGGTATTATTCTTCATAATAAATCTATGTATTATGCAGTGTTGTTGCATATAGAATTGCTGCAATTCTCTTCTGAGCCAGGGCTTCCTTTTCAATCCCAAATTTCCACCTGCAAATCTTGTTAAATTTATGTCAGTGTGAGAATTTATAGACCTGATCTTTAATTACCCCTTATGTGTTGGCGTTTTGCATTGTTTTGTCTATTGATAAATCTCCTGCCCCTGCAGGGAGAATGGCCGATTCTGTTTTGTTTGCCTGCTCCCAGACAGCGCTGGTGAAGTATTCCATCACACCTCCTTCTTTATGATTAGGATTATCTAATTAAAGCCGTTTGTCACCATTTTCTGACAAATGACAAAAATTGGGAGATGGGGCCAAAATTCTATACATATAGCTTCTCACCAAGACATGCAAAGAAAATTTATCACATGTACTCTAGCTGTGGTATCAGTCACAGGGAGGCACAAAGTGGCCTGTTATTTACAGCTCATCGACTTAGAATCATAATGCAGTTAGGCAGGAAATTGGAAGTTACGGGGCATCGCTGCACATGGCAGTGAAGAAGGAACACTTCTCACATCACTCAGTTACGCAAGGAGGACGTGAGTGGTGGCGTCTGTGGAATGGGGCCATTATTGATGTCCTTAACACTGGTGGGCCTCGGTCACCTCCGAGCTGCAGTGTATGTGTCTGGGTTTGGGTTTAGCTGAAAGTTCATGTTTATGGATTGGTACACTTAGACTTATCTGGAAAGATCTACGTCATAGATATTGTAGACCTTTTCAGGACAAGGGACTTTGCTGTAACCCTCATCCCTGTCAGGGCAGCCTCAGAGCTGTCAGCAGATGATACTGGGAAGCCTGTATCAACTGGCTAGGTTGCCATGAAATTGTGTATGAAGATGGCAACTCTTACATAATTTTCATGCAATACGGAAATACTTCCTTTTGGATTTTTCTTTTTTAACCGAGCACTTGAAGTGTTGAGAAGCAGTCTTCCTCTACAGGCTGTGCAAGAACTGGTGCTAGCCGGATAATGGTTACAGGCTGCAGTTTAGCAAGCCTTGTTTTGGGAAATTCGCTCCCACTCCCCTCACTCCCTCCCAGGCCCCCCCCCCCCCCCCGTTCAGATAGCACAGTTCAGATATTCACGAACTTTCTGATGGATCTGACCCGTTTGGAAGAATTTCTCAAGCCACTTGTTAGAAGTAATGAAGGCAGGAGGAGAGGAGGAAGGGGTTGACAGCTCGGGTACCATCTGTTGGATGTTTGTATGTATCATTAAAGCGTCTCAGGGGTGGATCTCGAGTCTGAACAGGATATTGTGTTTCATATGTACCTAACATCCAAAGGTGATTTTATACAATGATTTTAGGATTTAGAGTTTGGACCGTCACCCATTTCATAAGATTGCTTGTAGAATCCTTCACTTGTCAGTACTCCAAACAGTTCAGATTTTTTGAGTCAGGACACCCATCCTATGTACAATCCTCATATTGAAATCATTTTCCAAGGATGGCAGAGTAGTTCTTTGGTGGAGGGGGCTCAGGATTGGTTCTTATCAGGACCCCAATCTTCTTGTCAGGAAGATTGGGGAATCATCAGACATGCTGCTCAGCATTTGCTGATACATAGAGGAAGGGCAGGAAACAGTAAGACTTGACATCTGTTAGCTTTCCACACTTTAGGCTGAAGCCTTAAAGCCACATAATGGGCGTTTAAGATGTGGGCTTGAGAAGAGGCTCGTCGTTGTGAGACATTTTTACATTCAGCAAAGGTAAATCAGGCCACTTCTGAAAGATCAGTTTAATGGGCCAGATCTTAACATTGTGCCTCTAATTCTGCAATCCAGTTAGTTCCTCCTAGGACATTGCCTTTTGTCTTTTGGGGTGGGGATGTAGTGTGTAAAGTATAAATTTTGTACTAAAATATAGACCTGTGTCAAATATTGCTAACAGTGAGTCTGATTTTGTAGGGACTTTTAATTTCTTGGAGCCTCAGTAACGAGTAGCAGCATTTCCTTCCTAGGGTGTTGTGCCTGTGATGTTGCAGTGATAGGTGTCAGTTTTTCAGCACCATCTTTGTCATCAAGTACCTATTGTGCTTGCTGTTCTTGAATCTGTTTCTCTTTTACGAGTTGTTGGTTTTTCTGAAATTCCCCTTGAGCAGTCATGCTTTCCAGTAATCAGTAGACAGTACTGAGGGTTAAGGGAGTGAGTTGCACATGGGCAGATTTATATGCTTTGACCTTTGTGACTTTCGAATGAGGTTTATCGAAAGGAACCTTAATTTCAGAGGTGGAGAAGCTACAAGCTCCTTTCTTCCCCCAAGTACCTAAGGGTTATTGTGGTGTAGCTGCACTCATTGCTTTGTGTACTGTCTGTGGTACTTTACTATAGCTTCAGAGAAAAGGACTGATATAGATGTTACTAATTATGATTAATACATAGTTATTGTGTGTGGGCATGACATGCATTTGTGTGGACACACTCAAATGTGCCTAAGGTGTGGTGGTTGGAGGACAACCTTTGGGAGTCCGTTCTCTTCCTCCACCTTCAGGATCGTCAGGTTTGTGCAGCATGCACTTGACCCCCCGAGCCAACTCATGAACCCCCAAACTCAGGAGTTGTGATGGATCTTTGGATGGAAAATTGGAAGATACAGTTATCCGGCTCCTCGCAGAAAAACATTCCTCAGGACCCGCTCCCATTCACATGCCTTGGATTCTGAGCAGAGTGCAGTATGGTGGCACTGGGAGCCACCCAGGGGGAAAGAAGACTTCTTTGGGTTTCCTTCTTTTGGGGCATTTGCATTTTCCTTTTTAGGGAAAGGGCTTGGAGGGGACAAGATGACTGAGTGTCTCAGGACAGGTCAAGAAAACACTTTTGCCGTTTGGTGGGGAACAGTTTGGCTGACCATACTGATGTCATTATTTCCATGCTGTCCTACACAGTCATTTTAGAGGCTGAATTTTGAGCTGGGCAAGCTTCTTCTTAGGGCAGGGCCACTGCTGTACTTCATTAATAGAATGGGGACATTTCAGTGTTCACTCTAGGGTGACCGTGATCATAGCTACAGATCTCTGTTTATAGTTGATGAGTAAGCTGTTCTTTTACAGGCTTATCAAACATCTTCAACTTTTGCACACAGGACTGTTGGTTGAAGAGCCCGTTGTATGCTGATTGTAGTCATTAAGAGATGGTTCCCCCTCTAGTTCTTCCTTGAGATTCTGTAGCATGGGTTACGTTAGCTATATTCACGTGGAAATTTCATTCATTAAAAGTGAAAAATGGACTTTGGATGCTAGGGTTACCTGTGAAGAATAGCAGTGTCATTTCAAGATGCTCTTTATCTTTGGATTGTTTTTTCCTTATGGGGAATTTTATGAAGAATTATACCAGAAAAAAAAAAAGGCAGTCCTTTCAAGTATCTCATTAGAAATATTAAAACAATTTGTCTTCTGTAGTTTTAACCCAGCTAAGGTGTAGAAATTTCTCTGTAACTTCTGGTAATGATAGTTCATGAATTTTGGAGTTTGCCTGGAGTGTCTGTAATTTTTTAATGAAAATACCATATGTTGCATAGGTCATGGTTGCAGGAAAGAGAAACAAGAAACAAATCTGGAACAAGTCCAAGTGGAACTGTGAAGTGTTTTTATAAACCTATGTGTATTCGTTCTTCCTTTCAAATGCTGGAAGAAAACCAGGCTGTGTGGTCTCTGACCCTGAATTCTTTGCATCTTTAATAGTTTCTTTTCTGTCTAAAGAAACTGTGTGAATCAGTGTTGGGGTGGGAGTGGTGCCCACCTTTAGAAGAATCCAAAATAAACACGTGCAGTTGCCAAAATGTCCTGTGGGAAGTTGTGCCCTTGGGCAAGTTGAAGATCAGAAGGGATTATTCTCCCGGGCATTACTTCTGTCTTTCGGGCCAGGGCACAGCTAAGATCTTGTTTTAAATACCTGTAAGATGGAGATGGACTGTCCTACAGATGGCCGTGAGTTTCCAGTGTCAGGCTTTGTGGCACCCACATGAAATTTGGGCTGTTACCTTGGACTGGAAGACCTGTTATTCTTTCGGCTCTTAATTACAGCCTTTTCCACAAGCAAAGCCTCTCTGTGTGTAGCTATGTGGCTCATTTCCCCAGCTAAGTGTACAGTTTTTGAGGACAAGGATTATAGGTTTTCCCTTTTATTTATTTTTTTAACCCTTGTTATGCACTGTGCCCAGAATGCCTCATTTGATTTTTGCAGATTCAGTGCCACTTTGTGAGACAGGGTCTCACTGTGTAGCCTGAGCTAGCTTTGAATTCACGCTGCTTCAGCCTCCCAAGTCCTGGGATCATAGGCATGTGCCTCCAGGTCAGGCTTCAATGTCCTTTTTTTTTTTTTTTTTTTTTCTTCTTTCTTTCTTTCTTTCTTTCTTTCTTTCTTTCTTTCTTTCTTTCTTTCTTTCTTTCTTTCTTTCTTTCTTTCTTTCTTTCTTTCTTCAGCTGGACAGATGGATGGGCAGACAAATGAGACAGTCAGCGCCAGAGCCTGTGCCTCAGTGCTCACAAGCGGGCTCTGATATTCAGATAAAAGAGTGGGTGATTTACTAAAGACTTTGCCGTTGGAGCCCTTTAAGTAATGAGCTCCCCTGTGAACTGAGGATATAATTAACTTCTTTAAAATTACATTTCCATGCCTATTTTTAAGAATGTCTGTACAGGGTAAATCAAAATACACATGCCTACAGAAGGCTGCTTTTGTCGTCAGAAGAATGGGAGGTACTGCAGAACGCAGAGGTTTAATGCTAATATTGCTGTATTATTTACTGCTCTCCTGGGGCCTCCTTCAGAGTCTCTTAAGGGAGTAATTTCCCTAGACTTCGTCTTTGCAGCTGATCCATCCTGACAGGCTGAACCAATGCCAGAGTGAGCAAGGACACAATCAGCCTTGGCTTCCCAGCTCAGGGGCCACCTTTGTTCCTCAGCCTCTGTCCGTCTCTCCCATAGTATCTGGTCCCTTTTTTTTTTTTAAATTGATAATGAGCTTCCATCTTTTTCACACACCCCTATCTAATAATCTGGTTTCAGCCTTTAAGTCAGTTTCTTTTCCTCCCACTTTGAACTTCTAACTGTATGCCAGGTGTTGGCCTGTAATGATAGACCCAGAGGATGTTCTTTCACTGCATGTGTGAGGAGGAGGCAGCATTAATCTTAAGGGGGCTTGTCATTGGGGCTTTGAGAAGTAAAAGGAAAGAGCCCAGAGGAGCCTGTCTCAGGTTCTCATTGCTGTGAAGAGACAGCATGACCTTGGCAATGATTTTAAAGAAAACATTTAATTGGGGCTGACTTACACTTGAGAGGTTTAGTCCGTGGGGGGAACCATGGTGGCATGTAGGCAGCCATGGTGCTGGAGAAGGAGCTGAGAGTTCTGCACCTTGACCCGCAGGCAGCAGAAGGGGATTCTGTGCCACAATGGGCGTAGATTGAGCTTTGACCTCAAAGCCCACCTCCACAGTGACACGCTTCCTCCAATAAGGCCACACCTCCTAATAGTGCCACTCCCTGCAGCCACGCGTTCAAACATGAGTCTGTGGGGGCCATTCCTACTCAGACCACCACAGAATCCATTACTGTTTGAATACAGAAGAGGAAGCAAGGTGAATTGTCTAGGATGCGGCCAGGGTGACTCAGGATGGCATCACATTTAATTTAAAATGAGTGGATGTGAAGGAGAATGATGGTTGGTTATAATGATTTAAAGAACTTGGACTTACCCTTAGCAAGGTGTGTCATGGTGTTTTTTTTTTTTCTTCCATATTTTTAGTTTTCTGTTGACTTTTCTTTCAGTGGTTCCAAAATATGAATAATCCTTTTATTTCTATGTTCTATTTATTCTTTGTTTGTTTTGAGTTTTTTATTATGTTCTGTTTTGTTTTTTGAGGTTTCTCTTGGTGTAGCCTTGGCTGTCCTGGAACTCACTCTCTAAACCAGTCTGGTTTCAACTCAGAGATCTGCCTGCCTCTGCCTCCCGAGCGCCTGGATTAAAGGTGTGCGCCACCACCACCTGCAATATTTCTGTCTTCTTAAATGTTTTAGGCTAGGAGGGGCCTCAAGGTAGGAAGTAATTTGTAGACAAGACTGTCTTCATATGGGTTTGGTCTTTCCTTTTCTGTTTAATCTTTAACTACAAGGTAAGAGTGAGCAAGAACCTGCATGGCCCAGCATTCACTATTTAAAGGCAAATCTGGTGCCAGATGCTTGAGGGTTCCAGAGTCTTGGCCATATTTGGCTGTTCCCTCTGTTTGTTTGTTTTTTTTTTGTTTTGTTTTGTTTTGTTTTGTTTTTTGTTTTTTTAAAGAAGTTTTTCAACTCATATTCTTCTGTTGTTCTTATCCTTTTCTTCCTTTTCACTTCTTTTTTTCTCTTAAAAAACAAGTAAGCAAATAACAAAAAACTTTTTTGCTCTGATGTTTCTTGCCATTGTCTTTCCAGAGATGGCTCCATATAGTTCATAAGGTTGAGCATCAGACAAAGACATGAGTACATGTGTGAGGGTCTCTGGGACCTGTGAACTAGCATCCTAGGAAGATGAAACATTTGTCCAGCACTTGGTGTCAAGTGGTGTCAGTGGTGAAAATTTTAGGTTCTATGTTGGGGCATTTAAAAGTGGGTATAAACAGGTCTAGATTTGAGTTTTTGAGTTGACCCTGTAGCGAGCAGTTTTGATGGCATATTCTGGCGAACTTTGGGGAACATCTCTAGGATATAAATATTAAACTGTTAAGATTTTTGTGGGTTCTGTGAATACAGTTTACATAGCCAGGGTTGTTAGCCAGTGCCAAGCTACCGCACTCTAGCCCAAGGTTGAATACTGTTGTTCTCTCATCAGCACAACTGAGTTTAGGAACCCACTTTTGAAAACCACTTGTGCATGTCTCCAGGGTGAGGCTGTGTTCAGATAGTCTAAGTGACCTTCAGTAGGACTTTATGCTGAAATGATTACAGAGGACCCACTGCAGTGAAGTAGGTCGGACCATACTGTGTATTGACGTAGGAGAGAAAAATGTGTCACGTTATGAATAGACAGGAAAGTGGAGACCACACACTTTCCTTTTGAGAACTGAAGGTGATTGTCTCTGTGTAAATATTTTGAAAATATTGTATATTATAGAAATAGTTTTAGAGTGCTTCAATTTCTTGTGTCAGTATATCCATATTTTAAAAGTTATTGTATTTTAGGATAGATTGCTGTATTGTATTAAATTTATGCAGTTTTGCTAGCAACAGTTGGGAGAGGGCACAAAATAAGGAGGGAGAAACCTAGAAATGAATGAAGCCATAGGGGAACCTGTACCATTTTGGTCTCTTTAACTGTCTGTATCCAGATTTTTTAGGTGAAACATTTTATAAAATGCTGATACGAGTTGCGTAGAAATTAATGAACTGATATTGACTTGCCTCAAAAATGAACATCAAGATTTATTGAGCCAAGCAGTAAATATTGACCGGGGCAGAGCTAAGGTCAATATTTACTTTGACATAACATAAATCCTCATATTCATTAGTCCATAAATTCAGTGGGTCTGCACCAGGCACAGGGTCAGGTGGAAGTATATACTTTTCATAGCTTTGAAGGATCAAAGCCAACCCCATCTTTTCTCCTCGTTATAAATTTGAAAGGATGGTGTTCCTGCCTTTGAAATTGGGTCCTTGAGGAGCAGGGTAGGGGCTGTGGGTGGGTGGGAAGATTTGATTGATCACTCAAAGGAGAAGCCCATCTAGCCCGGTGCATGCCTAATAACAACAGAGCAGGGCCTCACATGTGCTGTGAGACTTATTTAAAGGTCCGCCCTTCACGCCCTCCCACACACACTCACTCATTATACTCACTCAGCTTAAACCCAGTGTGATGACAGAAACCAAACAAATGGTGTGTCCTCCCCCTGGACATTGTAAAGAATGGTATAGAGCATTTTCTTTGACAATATATTGTTGGTTTGTATCATCCTGAGCACTACTTTCTTGGTCGTTTTCTTGTTGACTTTATTCAGCTGAATTGGACTTCCATTCAGTCTTGCTGTCATCTTTTATGGTGAGGTTGTTTTGGTAGCAGAGTAAAGGAAGGCATCGCTGTGTCACTGCATTGGGAACTTTCAGGCTGGTCCATGCCTGGCTGGACTAAACAGCTGCGGAGTGCCACTAGACTCAGGTTTTTTTTTTTTTCAGTTTACTTAAGCTGAAAAAGCAAGTTACAAGGTTAGGTTTAGGGTACCTGCACTCTTTGTCTCACACCCTGTTTGAGGCGTGTAAGCGTCACATACCTTCTTTCTCATCTGAGTTAAGATGTGCCAGCTGTCTTTCACCCACTAAACCTCATTTTCTCCAATGGAATTAACATCTGGGGTAGGCTAAGAGACACAGCAGTGGTGCCTGCCTAATGGAGAATCTTGTCTTAATCATTCTCTTTTTACAGCAGCCTACAGGACAGCTGGTTTCATTTTGACCTTTTCCTATGTGTGCCATTGCTCTTTTCTCATCTGTAACACCCTTGGTATTGTTCAGCCTCCCCTCCTGTACACCAGGCTGGCCTTGAACATTGAGCTTTCTGCTTTATGAGCACTGGGATTACAGGCACACACCACCATGCCCAGCTTTTCATCTTGCCAGCAGTGTAAGTTTTTTCTTTCTTTTTTTGAGACAATTTGTTTACTTGTGTGTGTGTACACACAGACAGACAGAGAGAATGAATGAATGAACAAACACAAATGGGGGTCAGAAGACAGTTTCTGGAGATGGTTCTGTGTTTTTACCTTGTGGCTTCTGGGGATTGAACTCGGATCCCCAGGCTTGGCGGCAAGTACCTTGACAGGATGCCCCATCTCTGATCCTCTGACGTTGCCTTCTTGAGAAACACTTTCTAGTAATTATAGGAATCCTCCTTTTTCAGTGACTTCACTAGAGCATAAAATAATGAGCGCTACTGTGGATGTGATTTATTTTGTTTTATTTTTTTGGTCCAAGGAATGACCAATTCTTAATCTAATAATGTTATTCCTTCTTGAGTGGTTTTTAGTCAGGGGGAAAATCAAGGTCTGGCATGAATAGTCTTTCCACCTCTATCACTTGTTCGGGTGTTTTTATAAGAAGGAGCGATCTGTCAGGTCCCAGAGTCTTCAGCAGGAATGTTTCTTAGAATGTTGATGCCATAATTTCCTGGTGACTTTCCTATCTGGCAGGACTGCTTATTTTCTGTTTGGATTTGTTAAGCTTCCTGTTAAAGTACGTTAAAAATTATATAAACATTTGGCCAATTTAAAGAAAAATTATCTAAACAGAACAATTTTATCTAAACAATAGTCTAGCTACCATTCCAGCATGGCATGGCCAACTTGCTTCTGAAGGGAGCATCACTGTCACAGAAAGTTGAAAGAGTCAGCCAGCTGCCAGACAGCCAGAGTGATGTAAGGTGGAAAAGTCACGCAGGGTGCAGCATTGCCTGGAGCTGGGCGAAAAGTCAGGGAAACACATGGGTCTGCGTCAGGGTGACTCAATAGTGGCTCTCATTCAGCCACATAAATAGCTCAGCATCTTACGGGTCACACTTGGTCCCTCACCTACCCCCCATTTCCCTCTCCACAACGACCCTGGAGCTTCTTCCATGTTTATGCTCCTGCAGTAAATCTCCATGCCAGTCTACTACCGGCCAATCTGGTATGTGTGCGTGTGTGGAAACCAGGGGACAACCCAGGGTATCATTGATTGTGAACTGTACCTTTCTGTTTGCTGATACAGGAGTCTGTTTGATCTGGCTGTTTGGCTAGGGAGCCAGGGCTACCCCTTCCTCCCCCTGTACACATTTCCTTGCTGGTCTTAAGGGGTGTGTCAACTCTGCAAGTGCTTCACTGTCTGAGTCCCTCCCGGAAGTCGAGGTCGAGGAGTGCTGGGCAGTGGTTGCTGCTTTCAGATGTCAGGTTCTGAGTGTCACACCACCTCACTTCATCTTGCCATCGTCCATGATGTGGGGAGACCAGCAGATCAGATTTCCTGAGTCTGTTCACATTCTTAGCTTGAAGGCCCTCCTCTTATCTGCAAGAAATTGTTCCTAAAGCCTGCATGAAACTCATGCTCCCAAAGGCATCATTTAGAGGCTCTGCTCTGGTTCTCACTGACCTATTTTCCTCCAGTAGGCTCTTCTCTTCCCCACTTTTCTAGGTCCTAGTATTAAGACAACATTGTTCGTTTTAGCAGTGCCATTAGTATAGTCAGTATTGATTGGCCACCAGGAAATTTTATTAGGAAAACAAAATGTGAATTTCTACCAGCCTTTTTGACAAGCACTGGCAAAGATGAGCCAGGCCAGTTGGGGCTGGGGGAGGGGTTTCTGCTTCTGGAGTGTTCTGTGATATCGGGAAGTATTATTCTCTTATGACTATTGTTAAGTATTCGGCTGACAGTCTCTCCTTGACACATGATTTTGTCACTTTCTGAGGGGCTTGTGGCTTTTACCTCGCACACCTCTTCCTAATGAGCTATCTTATGACATCCTTCTCATGTACGATTGCCCTTTCTCTCACCATCCACCGGGGTGTGAAAGGAAGTTTCCGTGCTCAGGCCTATTGGAGTGCTGACCTGCCGAGGAGGAAAGAGCTGGTCAAGGTTTGTTTCCTGTGGGCATTGTGGACCCCTGCACTGGCAGTGTCACCGAGGTCCCCTCAGCCTCCCGATCACACAGAAATCATTTCCAGGAGCGTGGTGTTTAGGTACCTGAAACTGGGGGATGAGTTAGAATGTTTCAGCTTTTCCAAAGACCACAGATGCATGGCACGGCAGTAAGGGCAGTTTGTTATGTCTTGCAGCTCAGAGAACCTCTGGCCAGTCTCTGTTGCTTTGCCACCTTGATGCCATGGAATATCTTCCCCATGCTTTGTCATCTCCTCGGTGGCTCGATCCTCAGAGTCACTTTCTTAAGGTTTTGGTATGGCTCAGAGTTGCAGAGGCTCAATGGCACAGTTATACAGGGCAGCGAAAGGAACAGGAAGTGTTCCGTACCCGCACCCCTTGTGTGTGCGCATGTGTGTGGAGGCCAGCAGCCCAGTGGACTGTCTTCCTCTGTCATCTCCACCAGAGTGTCTGAGACTACATTTCTCATTGAACCTGGAGCTTGCTTATTGGCTACAATGGCTGCCAGGGTGTCCTGATTCTTCTGCCTGGATTCTGCCTGCACCCCGAGTGCCTGGATTTGTATGTGAGCATCGGAGACCAAGCTCCGGTCTTCATGCCTGGGCAGCGAGAACTTTACCACCAGCAATTCTCCCGGCTCCTTCAAAGCAAATATCATAAAGTGCATTGCAAAGCACCTCAACCCCAGGCCAGTCAGCCTTCATGTTTCATTGTCTGGATCTCCTCACAGGCTCATGCTCAGCCAGTCACTGGATTTGGGATAATTGGCTGACCCCTGTGGATAGGTAGGCTAAACATTCCAGGCAAAAGCAAAAGCAAAGAGATGGTAGGATTTAGAAGGGTTAAATGATGAATTAAAAAATCAGCCTCCTGTTTTTAGTTCAGCCTCAGTGGGAGCCTTCTGGCTCAGCATTCTGCTCTAGAATTTGAGTTTTCCATTGCTTTCGGGAGATCATTTCCAACTGGTGACTGTCCTGTTCCCTTAGGGGACATTTACAAAGTCGGAAGATGTTCATCACAATTTAGAATGGTTTGCAGAGCAGTTGCTGTTTATTTGGCAGAGGCCCAGAGTGCTTTTCTCTGTCTTATAAAGCATAGATAAATCCCCACAAGAACGGACTACCTGACTTAAACGCAGTAAAGCCAGAGTTGGGAACTCTGGGGACTTCAGGATAGATTACCTTTAGGTTACCAGTCACCACAGTGTTGTGACTCTGACTCTGTAGGCGGCTGCTCATCCAGATTTATGTTCTACGTGCAGGGTGTATGTGTGTGATGTGTGTGCATGTGTGCACACACATGTGTGCACACACATGTATGCTTGGAGGTTTAATGCCAGATGTCTTTCTCTATTTCTTTCCACCTTATTTTCCTGAGACCGAGTTTTGCCGGACCTGAAATTACTGCTTAGTCAGTGTTGGCTTTCCCGCCAGCTCCAGGGGTTGGCCTGCCTTGTCTTGTTCAGCACAGTAGTAAGCGTGATATTTGCTTTTTGAAACCTGGGCAGTCCAAGTGGCGAGGCAGGCGCACCGACCCTTGCAGAAGTCTGTTGGGAAATGTTAAGGGCAAGGATCTCGGTCTGATCGTGGTGAGAAGACTGTCTCTTCTTCTATGTCACTCAGCAATAGATGGCTGTTACAGTGTGTGTGTGGGGGGCTTGTATTATTATTGTTTTACCTCAAGATTCCTGATAATTCTTCCACATGTCAACTCTTTAATCTAGGAGGTTGCTACAAGACAATATCCACATTAGAATCACTAAGCATGAAAGGACCCTGAAGGGTCCCTTATAGCGCCATGAGGAAACCGATAATTCCCCATTTGTAAATCTTCCAAATCACTGAAGGGCTGAGAGGGGAGTAGCAGCTTCTTGGGATCATCTTTAGGAGGACAGGTGTGAGAGTGGTGACTGAACAGCCAGCAGCATCCAGCTTTTTGTCAAGTGTTAGTGTCTTTATATTTGATGAGTTACATAAATGCTGTAACAGCAGCCACAGGTAGCTCCTGGGGTGCATGCCTCCCCTCCGCAGAGATCAACAAGAGCCTCACTGTGATGGGTCTAAGTCTGCATTAGGTTATCTAAACATGTCGTGCTGTCCTCAAGTTCCTCCATGGCAGGGCATTGTTTCTCTCCCAGCTCCGTCCTCAGCCCTCTTGCACAAGTGTGCATTTAAAGATTGAATTCATGTGGTCCCTGTCTCCTTGGAGCTCTGACTCCATTTTCTTCTTTTCTCTTTGGAAAATGAAATTTTAATACCCATGGCAGCCACTAGCAATGTAGGTTAAGCATACTGAAATATAATATGTTTATCCTGATCTCCATTGTAGACCCCGAGGTATGCTGTGAGACTCTGAAGAGCTTGAAAAGGGGTAAGCTCATTCAGATGCTAGGCCCTTGGGAGTGTTGGGTTTTCTTCCAGCTGGAATGCCAGTGTCTTGGTGAATTTTTGTCACTCTGGTTCAGGCTGTGTATTGATTGTGCACTTATGTCTCGTGTTCCTGAAGGTAAATGCTCAAGTCCAGAAGCTATTGATGGCGAAGGCCGTGGGAACTGTGCTTCTCTCCCCAGAGCTGTGTTCATCTTATTTTAGCTTTTCCCCTGATCCTCCCTCTGGATTCTTTCTCAGTCCCATAATTAGTATTATTATTTTTTTAAAAAATCAGCATTGTTGAAAAGAGATATCATTTTTGAAAATGATTTTTTTTTTCATAAGTTTGCGCTCTGAGATTTATGAGTCCAGCCTCGTGCTAGAAAGCTCTGCTGGAAGGACGGGGTGAGCTCCCTGAAAAGGAAGCTAGGTTGCCATCAGATCCATTGTTTAGGTCCATATTACACAGGAATGTTTCCTAATGGAAAAAGCATAGCCACTGATTATCAAAACACATGCACTAGAGAACAGAGGCTGCAAACTGCATTTTTTTTTTCTTGTTTTAAAGTTGGGATTAAGCCTAACTAGGGACTTGTATGTAGTGGACACACACTCACCATAGCTGGCCCTCTTTTTACTTTTGATTTCAGACAAATCTCCACTGTAAGTTGTGAAGGCTTGTCTTGAGCTTGTAGCCCTGCCGCCGTGTCTGAGTGGCTGGATTAAAGGCTGTCGCTTCCCAAAATGACTTTCCCTATTTTCCAGGTTAGTTGTTTTCAGTGGAATAAATGCAGTGTTATGGTCTTTAGCTCTTTTTTCCTTTCGACTTCTTCATTTACATAGTGACATTCTTATACTAAATTATTTAAATTTTCTCTCAGGTAGACAGTCCCCTAATACATAAATTCTTATTTAAGTGATTTACTTAAATTTAGCTCCAAATGAGTGCTCCCCTTTGTTGACTGGGCTATATTTTGTATGAAGGACACTTAAAGTATCATTTGTGTTAGTTGGTTGACATTCAAACTATGTTAACAAACAAGGCGGAGCTATTGTATCTACGAAAGATGGAAAACATAGCACGTCACCGTGCACAAAGACACTGAAGTACACTGTCCAGTGTTTAAGATGCAAGTTAAGGGGAATAATGTGACGTATTTTGAGATCTCATTAAAGAGAAAAGATTTATGCATGGGGAGAACAGGAAATATAAGAATAAGAAATGTATTAATTGATTTTAGATTTTGTCTGTTAAATAGTGCTCAGAGATACATATTTCTTAGAATTTCTGTTTATGGTCTTAGAATTTGATGGAGACAGAGTTGTTAATTTCAGACGTCAACAGTCCTTACATTTATCACAGCCAGCCTTGGGTTTATCTCCCTGCCACTCGCAGGTGTGATGTATGTCTTGAAGAGGGACTTTTTAATGCAGGAATTAATTTCAGACCCTGGGAAGCTTTTACAGCTATTCTGTTGGCTTTGTAGATTTAAATAGCTTTATTGGTTGGTTGGTGTTGGTGTCTGGACTGCAGTTTCTTCGTGTGAACACAGTTTCAGCAGTGCAGACCTGTGTCTGCTCTGAGTACCTCAGTACCAGTTCTCAGTGAAGGACGTTTTTGGCAAGGGCGTAAGTAAAGGTGCCCAAGATCTGTGTGTAGAATATCAGCAAAGTAGGGCTGTCCTCTGTTTGTTTGTTTTGTTTTGTTTTATGGGTGGTGGGTTCCCTGGCCATGGAAGACGGGGAAATGTTGATGTGCAGACACTAATGTCTGTTTTTCTGTTGTAGAAATAATGCTTGAATGGAGCTTTAGGAGTGCATGGTCACTGATCTCTTACACAGTCCTCTGGGAAGGGAGGGTGCCGGAAGATGTGTGTGGTGGGGAAGTGTTAGCAGGGACCCTGGGCGGGTGGGTGGATATGGGAGGTGGTTTCTTATGGACTGGAGCACCACCTATCAGATGATGTAGGGGCTTTCCTGCCAGCGTTCTGGAGCTGTCTGCATCTTGTGGATTGTCACAGTCTCTCACTGTGAGCTTCTGAGACCCCCTCACCCGCTCTGACCAGCAGAAGGAGCAGTCACACCCAAGTACCTCCAAGGTGTTTTAGGAGTCTTCCCCTCCGAGGAAATGGGGCACTATGCTGGAACTCCAGTTAGCTTGCAGTGCTAAAATCGCGTGTTCCAGAAAACATGCACGTACATGGTTATTAGAAATGACACCTCTTACATTTATGGATGTAAGTTGTACCTAGCAACCTAACCTGAGGGAGCAGTACTTTCTAGAAGAGTGTGGGGATGGCTGTATTTCATGCTGGGTTCAGAAATAACAGAATTCTCACCCATAAATGATCAGAGGAAGGAACGAAATCTTTGAAGAACACAGTTCGCGATAACAAGGAACTGGACCCTGCATGGCTGGACTGTGGTAGTGAAGGTCTGTGAGGGTCCCAGGGAAGAATATCTCTGGAGATCTAATTTTTAAGAGTGAAAAAGATGAGCTTGGAGGTTATGAGAAGGCAAAGAAACATGGAGATGAGGGTGCTTTATTGGTCTTTGGTGCCCTCTGAGTGTGAAGTGTAGTACAGCTCCAATTAGAGTCAGATGTTGTTTCCAGATAGTTCGACCTGTCCCCCGGGGAGACAGAGAATCATTACTCTGTGACATGTCTGAAATAGTAATAGGATTGGGAAGATGGCTCAGTGGGTAAAGTGTCCCCTCACATAAGCTTGAGGACCTGAGGCTGGGTCCCTGGGAGAGGATTCAAGTAAAAGGAGTGTATGACCATGTGGGTCTTCAAAGCCCACCATGGGAAACAGAGGCCTGGGAATCCCTGGACACTGGCCAGCTGCACTAGCTCAGTCAGTTACCTTCAGGATCAGTGAGAGTCCCCGACTCAGAAACAACAGGGACAACCCTGTGCATCCACCTCATACAAAGGTGAACATACACACACGCACACAGAGATGATAATAGTTAGCGATAGTGTAGAGTGTGATAGATTTCTTAGGCACTACACATACTGTGATATTTGACCTGGCACATTTTTATTCTTGAAATCTAAAAAAGACACAGTCCATTCTTAATTGTGTGTGTATGTGTGTATGTGTGCGTGCGTGTGCGCATGCACAAGTGTGGGAGCCTAGGGAGGCCAGAAGAAGACAGTGTGGGATCCCTCAGAACTGGAGTTATAGGCAATGAGCTGCTAGATGGGTGCTGTGAACTGAAACTAGGTTCTCATCAAGAGCAAGAAGTATTTTTAACCCCCAAGCCACCCCTCAAGCACCTGACCTGACACTTGTATAGAGTGATTCTAAAAGGTTCATATTCTAGTTGGCTCTAAGCGCTTTGAACCATTTGGCATTACATATATGGAAAACTTTGTTTTAGTTCTTGCTAGTTTGTGCTTTGTCAGCACTGAAAAGTGGGAATGATGTTGATTGTAGTCAAACTGCAGCTTTCCAAGTAACAGGTATGTATCAGCCCCAGTCTGTGTGATTCTTTGTTTCAGGCGAGAGTTTCAGAATGAATGATGGGAGTTTTAGACATTGTTTTACCTCAGCAGGATTGTAGTCATAGACTTGTTCCTTGTATATATTTATTTGTGTGGAGAATCAAAGATGTGTCTTGGCTTGATTAGAGGAGTGGACACATTTGCTGTCTTAATTTCCTGAACATGCTAGGCCGGAAGGACTGCATACACCCGTGCTTGCATGGACGTGCATATAATATTTTCTTCTGTTTGTTTTTTCATTTTTAAAATTTATTTTCTATTAATTAAAGTTTATTCACTTTGTATCCCAGCTGTAGTCCTCTCCCTCGTCCCATCCCAAGTCCGCATTCCCTCCCTCTTCTCCTCCCATGCCCCTCTCCAAGTCCACTGATGGGGAGGTCTTCCTCCCCTTCCATCTGACCCCAGCTTGTCAACTCTCATCAGGACTGGCTGCATTGTCTTCCCCTGTTGCCTGTTAAGGCTGTACACCCCCCCCCTCCCGCCAGGGGGAGGTGTTCAAAGAGCCAGCCTCTGAGTTCATGTCAGAGACAGTCCCTGTTCCCATTATTAGGGAACCCACTTGGAGAATGGGCTGCCATGGGCTACATCTGTGCAGGGGTTCTAGGTTATCTCCATGAATGGTCCTTGGTTGGAGTTATCAGTCTCAGAAAATACCCCTCTGCCCAGATTTTTTGGTTCTGTTGCTCTCCTTATGGAGGCCCTGTCCCCTCCAGGTCTTTCTATCTCCTCCTTCTTTCATAAGATTCCCTGTATGCCCAAAGTTTGGCTATGAGTCTCAGCATCTGCTTTAATACCCTGCTGGATAGTCTTTCAGAGGCCCTCTGTTATGTTCCTGTTCTGTTCCCTGTTCCTTCTTCCAAGGTCTATCATGTTTGCCTTTCTGAATGAGGATTGAGCATCTTGCCCAGGGTCCTCCTTCTTTAGGTGTATAGATTTTAGTATGTTTATCCTGTATTATATGTCTAATATCCACTTATAAGTGAGTATATACCATGTGTGTCTTTCTGCTTCTGAGATATCTCACTCAGGATGATATTTTCTATATCCCACCATTTGCCTGCAAATTTCTTGATTTCCTTGTTTGTAATTGCTGAATAGTATTCCATTGTGTAAATGTACCACAATTTCTGTATACATTCCTAAACTGAGGAACATCTGGGTTATTTCCAGATTCTGGCTATTACAAATAAAGCTGCTATGAACATGGTTGAGCAAATGTCCTTGTTGTGTACTTGAACATCTTTTGGATATATGCCTAGGAGTGGCATAGCTGGATCTTGAGGTAGCACTATTCCTAATTGTCTAAGAAGCTTGGTTTCAATGGAAAGGATTTAAAATCTGTTTCTCCCACAGCAGAAGAAAGAGAAAATATGTTGCATGATGATGAAGCTTTGACATTTTCCGAAAATGAAGCTTTTAGTTCCCATAATGTTGAGTGGAGGTCAGGGAGTGTGCCAAACCTTTTACTCTTTTTTTGGCTCATGTTTGCTCTGACTCCTCTGAGGACAGGACCAAGGGCTTGCAGGAACTTGAGCGTTTTCTTTTTTCTCCTCGTAATTTTTGTCTTAAAAACAAACCAACAAACCAAACCTCTTATGCAATTCAATATATATTCAATATATAAATATATATTCAGTCTTTTCACATGACTCTTGCCTATGTGCTAGCTCACAGTTCAAGATCACTAGATGCCATCAGCTTATTTCTTGAGCCTTTGGGACCTTGGTAGCTTGCTTTGTTTATAGTTTGGTTGCCATTGAGACCAGCTATAAGGCCAGTAATACCCTCAAAGACTTAATGATTCCTACATATCCTATTTCTCAGGTAAGCTTTATATAGTCTCTTGAGTGTCCTTTTTTCAAAGTAATGATAAACAAAATATGACTCCTCTTCTGTGTTTTCCCCACCTCCACCCTGGAGTCACAGTAGCTTCGGGAGGCTTGAGTAGGTGTGGAAAAGGTGATGATTTAGGAGTCCCTCTGTGTTGCCTCTTAGGGATTCCCACAGTCCCCATCAGAGTCGATGCTAGGATTTTAAGGGTGTGTACACAGTTCAGGTAGGAAGTGAACAAAGAGCGAGTCTTTGGTCCTTTCGAAACCTTGAAACACGACTGAGGAGATGAATTTCCACACTTTCCCCTCCTCCCAGCTCTAGGGTGTTGCCCGTTCTAGTCAAGTGCTCTACCAGTGAGTTACACGTTCTGGCTCATCGACTGTCTTGTGTTGCTGTCTACCACAGTGGTGCATAGGCTCATCGGAATTTGTCACTTATCTGCTTAACCTTTTACATCTTTTCTTTAATTTTAAGCTTCGTAACTTTCAAAACATTTTGGTCATTAGCATGCTTCTGTCATTGGAAAACGGCAATGTGATACGTCTTCTTCCCATCATTCCTGGGATAGCCGTTCTAACCATGGTGCCCAACATGCATGTACACATGCCTGTGTACACACACACGTGTTCTTTGCCACCACCAATGTTTTATTAATACAGAGCAGACTCCCACCTGAGTCAGTACATACAAACCCTTTTTTTACACAGCGACCCCATATCATCCATCCATCACCGTAGTGTAGTTGCTAATTTTATTACTGAGAACATTTGCATTATTATATCCAGGTTCTTGACATTCCCACAGAACTGCAAGAACCATCTTCATGTCTGGATGCTTTTATTTTTCTATGTAAGATGGTTAAAAAAACAAAACAAAACAAAACAAAAACAAAATGAGGTGACTGTGTTGTTACTTTCCCCTATAATTTCAGTGCTGAGCTTTTCAAAGTTGTTGACTGTATGGATAGAGACAACACTTATAATACCTGTTGGCTCACTGAGCCCCCAAAATGAAAGCATTCAAGTGAGTGTGATTAAGTGAGTTCCTCCTTGGTTGGTGTAGAGTAGAACAGTGGATTGCGTTTAAAGGTATAGAAAGTACGTCTGTAATGTCTTTGTCCAAATGCTGGACAAAGGTAGACAGGCAAAATATGTTTCAGCAAGTTGTGATAAAGACTACATGATAATTGTTCCTGAAGATGTAGCAGACAGGATCATGTATGGGTGTTTTGCTTGTACCATGTGTATGCAATATCCACAGAGCCGGAAGGAGGGTATCAGATCCTTCATGATGAAGTCACCAGTGGTTGCGAGCTACCTCGTGAAGGCTGGGAATTGGACCTCCACCTTCTAGAAAAGTCACCAGTGCTCTTAATTGCTAAGTCATTTTCCCAGTGCACAGGAGCTAATAGCTATTTCCTAGCTGGTACATTTAAGAGAGAGAGAGAAGGTTCCTTTTCTTTGTTGTCATCTGGACTGTTCACAGGTGCGAAAGTTAATTTTTACTTGAGCTGAAGAAGAGGAGGAAATCAAAGTAAAAATCTAATTATGGATCACTGATAAGACTTCAGTGAAATGTTCTAGGGAGGCTGTGGGATTGATATCTGAAACTGAAAGTGGTTAGTGGGTAAATCATCACTCGCTATTAATTTTGAGACTAATGCTGTCTGGCTGCCCTGAGCAGGGGGTGGTCCTTGTGATATCAGAGTAGACATCAAGGGCCACAGAGTAAAGTAGCCTCCCCACTGTTTTCTACAGTATCCCTGCAACCTGTAAAGAACCTGGCCCATCACATGGTAGATGCTCAGGAAATACTTCAGGTCTTCTCTCACATGTCTGTTCTGTCCATCCATAGCTGAGAGATTGCAACCTTTCAGTCAATTTCAGTCAGACAGAACACAGCAAAAGGTGGCATTCACTGAAATGTTTGTAATTTAAATTACCTGTGAAGGGCCAACTTTTGGGAGTAGTTGATTCTTTTCACTGTGTGGGCCTATGAGATGCTTGGCAGCCAGCCACTTTACCCATTGAGCCATTTTGCTGCTCTCAAGAAAGAGTTTGGTTTTGTTTGTTTCTAAAGCAGATTCACAAAGACAAAGAAAATGCAAATGGGTTTGATGCCTGGGAGTTCATAAAATGTGAGAATCTCATCTTAGTCTGCCCAGTGTACTAGGAAGTGTCCCTGGGACAGGGTCTGATGTATAGATTAGATTTTCCTTTTCTTTCTTTCTTTCTTTCTTTCTTTCTTTCTTTCTTTCTTTCTTTCTTTCTTTCTTTCTTTCTTTCTTTCTTTCCTTCCTCCCTCCCTCCCTCCCTCCCTCCCTCCCTCCCTCCCTCCCTCCTTCCTTCCTTCCTTCCTTCCTTTTTCATTTTTACATTTGCTGTTTGGGCTTTTAGATGATGTGAGAACTGGTCTTGGAGCTGTTGTGTAAGAGTCAGTCCTAGTAGTTTAGGAAGGCTATGCATTACCTGTAACCCATGCTCATGCTGGCCGCCGAGGGTGGATGCAGCAATCAAGACCTTTGCCCTTGTTTTCTCTTTGTAAGTGTAGCTGTCCCTTGATTACTCTCTTGGGAGATTCAAAGATAAAATCATTGTTTTATAATTAGAGTATTAGAATCAGAACTGAGGGTACCTCAGAACGATGCTTGCTGGGAGCTCTCTGCTCAGACACCACCTGTTTGTAGTGTAGGTTTCTAATACTAAGTAAAACGAGCGTCTAGGTGGTGGTGTACTCCAGTAACCTCAGTTATTGAGAAGCTGAGGCAGGAATAATTAATTAGCAAAGTGCAAGATGAGTTTGAGCTGGCCTACATAGCAGTTCTCTACCTCACAAAAGCCAGGGCCCGGATGTTTATAGCTCAGTTCATAGTGCTTGCCTAGCATTTGCAGAGCTATGAGTTTGTCTCCCAGTACTACAGACAGCATCCTGAACAAACAAAGCCACCTAAACAACAGAGCTCTATGACTGTTACTGGCTAAAATAAGATTGACCCAGATGCCCCAGTGACCCAGTCATTCCACTGACCTGTCCCCAAACCGATAGTTGATTCTTTCATCAAGACCCACTACATCTATTTCCAAACCAGACAATTTTCCTTAGTCTTTGCACAGTCTTCAGTCCCAAGCAGGTAAGTTCTTTTTCCTACCTCTGAATACATTTGCTCAGATTATGATTACATGTTCCATTCTCCCCGCCCCCCTCTGTGTTATTGAGACAGGGTTTCTCTGTATAGCCTTGGCTCTCCTGAACTCTCTTTGTAGACCAGGCTAGTCTCAAACTCACAGAGATCTGCCTACCTCTGCCCCCCTGATTGTTGGGATTAAAGGTGTGTTCCTCTATCCTGGCTCCACTCTCTGCTCCTTTAAATATATATATATATATATATATATATATATTTTTTTTTTTTTTTCCTCCTCCTCCTCCTCCTCCAATAACGTTGCATGAGAAATGTCTACCTCACAATGAAATTCTTTCCTTTGCTGTCTCCAGCACTGCTTGGTCCTGGAAGCTGAGTTGGGGCCACTTGGGAATGAAGAAAGGACAGACAGATGTACACAGAAAAACTGGGGCAAGTGGGTTGTGTGTAATCTGATGGAGTAACAGCAAGTATCACGCTGGGACAGAGAAAGACTTTGTCACTCACTGCCATGAGTCTAGGCATTGGTTCTCGATATGGCTGAGCCCATGTTGACAAGACACATTCACTCAGGACTTTGTCTACTCTTTACACAGCCACTCATGGCTTCCTTGGCTCTTCACACCTTTTGTCAGTGAAACTGTTATTGTGAAAAAGTCTGATCCAGTGCTCAAACATCTTAAAAACAGCCTCTCAATGAATAGTCCATTTCTATGGAAAATACACCCGAAGCTCTTGTCTGAGAATCCCAGCTTCTTAGGATGCCAGTGGATTGGGTATGTCTGACAACTCCACACATGCAGATTTTTGTTAGAATTGTTTTGTGGGGAGTGATGTTCTCTGTTGAGAAAATGGTGCTGTTGGCTAGTTCTTAACTATTTTGTCATGGTGCTTTTGTGGATGAATGAAAGCCATCAGCTTGACTTCCATCCTTAAATGTTTCATGATGCAGTGGCCCTGACATTTTCACTACTAACTAGATTTCCACTTCAGCTCCTTTGAAGAGGTGTGTCCATCACAGATCTCCCCTCCTTTTTGTCAATTTCATTTCTGATGGTTATCGAAAGGGTCAGATGGTCTTAACAGGTTCCTCTCGATCAGATTAGTTCCCTTAGGCATAGGGAAGAAGAGAAGGCACCATTGATGAACTAGGCACATGACCTCTGACCCATGATCTTTGTGGGCTTGCCCCCAGCTTCCATGGAAGGAATTTTGTCCTTCTGTACAATTAGGCTTTGCCACAACCTCTCTTCAATTTTTTTTCTTTAGCATCAAAGGCGATTGTTATTATTCTCAAGTTTTTCTGCAGCTGAATCTTATTTCATACACATTTTAAATCTTGGATGGCCTCAGCTTGCCTGTTAAGGTTCTCTTTGTCTTCAAGGAGAAGTGCAGAAAGTAGATCTTTCCCGAATGGCTGCTAACATACAAATATCACTCCCTTCTCCATTTTGAATTACTGACTGCATGCTGGGGCAGCTGTTTTTGTACATCATTTGACTCTGAAACATAGCTGACTATTGCCTGGTAGGCTGTGTCTTGCTTTGCATAGTTGTTAGTGAAATTCTTATGGGTCAAGGATAGGCCCATTGTCTTTTGTTGCTCTTAACATGGTACCATACACAGAAAGTCTTACATAAATATTTGAAGCATTTTATTGAGTCAGGTGTCTCCATAGAAACTTAGAAATACCATTTCTTCTAGCCAATAAGTAATAAAGTGTTTATTTGGTTGTTTTATTTTATAAAGGTCTGTTCAGCACAGTCCAGTAGGACTCTGCAGTGATAGAGATATTCTATTCCCTGCTGGCTAACACAGTTGCCACTAGCCACCTGTGACCATTGAACATTTGAAATATGGCAAGTGTGTCCGAGGAAATGAATTTAATTTGATTAAAATTGAATTTAAGGACCACATGTGGCTAGTGGCTCATGTGTCTGGCAATGCAGGCAGAAAAATTAGCTGTTTCAATCTTGATCTTCCCCTTCCTTCCAGCAGGCTTTATTAAGTGTCTATAAGGTGGCAATATTTTTTTAAAGCATTGGGAATATCAAGCAGCATTGGCTTCTTCCAGAGTTGGGAAGGCAATGGCAGTTTTGCAAAGGGACTGACAGGATCCCAGTGCTCATTAAGGTGGGGCAGTAAATGTAATTAGCTGGGGCAAGCAGACATCTGGGAGATATAGAAGAGAGAGGTTTAATGCCAGGACTGTTTACAGCCCAGAATTGGGAACAGAAGCCCCCCCCCAAAAAAAAAAAAGAAAAAGAAAAAAGATAGGTCAAAGAGTTTGAGTATTTCAGAGATGGTCACTGGAGGTGAATGTGTGTAATGGACTATGGGTAGAGAGAATTTAGCAGCTGATCAGTCTCATGGCACATGGTTGCCTAGCTGTTCTAGTACCCTGTCTTCATTCTCAAGAAAGTCTCTTGTAAGAGACAGAGCTTTGAAGGCCATGACTTTCTATGTCAATTCTCTTAGCAGCCATGCTGTCAGGTCGTTTTAGGATTTCAAGTACCATTCATAGTTCAATCACCAACATCTGGTGCAAATACATTACACATGGGACACTCAAAAAGAAGCTTCTGTGTTACCATTCATACCACAAATGCTTGGGATCCTCTTCTCTGAAACACTCTTTATTAAGGTCAACATGGCAAGCAAGTTTAGAGTATGCCAAAGGCAACATGGTTGTCGTGCAGCCATGAAGAAAACCAATAGGACTGTTATGGATAATGGCAGTGGATATCTATTTCATGGTGAGAGTCACACAGTCATAGATATGTTAGGGGGAGATAGTTTTGAGCAAGATCAAAGGGAAACATGAAATCATGGCTCTAGCATCTGATGGCACACTCTGGAAGCTGGAAGAAAGCGAGGGAGAGGGCAAAAATAGGCAGTGGCTTCTTAGAGGAAGGGAGGAGCTAGGTCTTGTGCTGTAGGACTGGATGTACCAATGTGAAAACAGTCCGAAGCTTGGACCGTAGGCGTTCACAGAGGTCAGTACTACTTTCCATCACCTCAAGAAGAGCCTTCTGTCTCAGAAGTTTAGGAAACACCGAGTCTGTCTAAGAAGCTCCTGCTTCTTCTGGCCAGTCCGCTTGCTATTTTGAGATACTTTCATTTTGGCCAGGGATTAAAATGCATTAGGAAACTGTAGAGCCCTACATTCTCCAGAGAGTGCTTGGAGCTAAGTAAGCTAGAGGAACATCTGATAGATCCTCGGAACGACCTGCATGGAGGGGGTAACGCTGCACAAGTAGGTTTTGACTCCAGGTCTAATTCTGAGAGTGAGACTCCCTGGGAGAAGCAGTAATTGGCCAGAAGAATGTGATTGCTCCTAATTGCCTTCCTAATTATACACTGGGTGTCGGGGGCCGAAGGCCTGGGGTTTGGCACTGTACATCACAATTGACTTGTCCCCAGAGAGCTGTGACTAAAATATCTCCTAAAAGGGAAGCCTACTTTCACACCCCTCCAGCAGCAAAGATGCAGGGAGAAGGTGAGGAATGGGGTTATGTAAGTGCTCCTCTAGGTAGACATGGCAGAACTTAGAAAGTGGACAGCCCCATGCAGCCTGCTGGCATCAGGAACATTGCTTTCTTAACTTCTCTAGCCTTCGTGCTTTGCCAGTATCCGTAGATGATGCTAAGAGTAGAGGGGCTGCTATTGCTGGTAGTTTGATGCCCATGTTTTCCTATTTCATTTCTAATCACATACTGTTTCTTGCCACCCATCTTTGAGGTCCCTGGGTCCACAGGAACCCATATCTGGCAATCCACAAAGATTATGGGATTGGACAACTTCTGTATCAGAGTGTACCAGTCAACCTTTGCTCATGGTTGCCTATCAGTCATCTTGCTGTCTTCTTCCTTCTACCCTAATCTTGTGTCAAGTCATGTCTATATAAAATAACAGTATCTGAGTCTTTGCTCCAGATGTTTGGCTAAGACACTCCACCTTTAGAAACCTTAATAGAAGGGTGTAATAGTGGTCACAATGTTATCATTATGTATGGCAGCTGCATTTGAAGCGTGAGTGAGTTTCTCTGAACAAGACAATGTCAGAGTTATTAAAAAGTATAATCAAGTGACAAGGCGTTACTGAACATGGATCCTCTTGGTTGTAAGAGTGACACTGTTTTATTGTCTTGTGCTAGGGTTCTTTTAATGAAGCTAGAAAATGTCCAGACTTTATTGTAGGAGACAGGTGTACACTTAGACCTTCAGTACAGAGTTTGGGTCTGGTCTGAAAGTGTTGGGTGTGAAGTCACCGGCAAAATGGAGTATTTTCTAACTTCGGGCTGCATCTGCTCTCCAAAGAATTTTGTTTCCCTTCAATTTTTATTTTTTCGAAATTGGGTTTCCAACCCTTAAAAATTTAAGAATTTCATTTAAAACAGTGCAACGTTAATACCTTCTTCTGTGCGTCATGATGTGTGCGCACATCTGAGAACACACAGTGGAATGAAGCAGTGAGGCGGAGAGAGCCCAGGTTGGCGCATATCCCCAGCGCCTCTGTCTGCTGGGTCTTTACTCCTCCGTAATAATCTTGAACTCTGTCAAGCATATTCCCTGCCCCTGAGAATTGAATTTACATCTATCATCTAAGAGTTTGTTTTCAGCTCATTAACTATTTGGAAGACTCAATTCTTAGTGCCTCCAATTAGCCTTAAATACAAAGATGAAGGAGCTAAGATATTAAAGTGTGAGCAAGTGTCCACCCTTCCTATTCTAGAGGGTGGTCCACTAGAGGATGTGCTATTAATTATAAGTTAATGGGATTTTTGTTAACCAAACATGTTTTGTTAACCAAACAGAGCCAGGAGCGATTGCTGCGGTGCCTCCAGGGGAGGAGGCGAAAACTTTTATAATTATAGTTCTTAGAGTTGCTGGCTTGCGTGTTGTCGATCTGTCAGCTCATTGAAGGTAACAGAAAGCTGAAGGACACGAGAAGGACTTGGGTAGAAGGTCTCTTTGGTGACCTATTTAAGACCGAGGGTGCTGTTTCAGGGGCAGGAAGACAGCGCTGGCTCTCTTCCTTCAGTATGTATTTGAAAAGTTCAGAGTGGGCCATGGTGGTGTATAATAGCAGTCCCAGCGTAGAGGCAGGCAGATCACTATGGGTTCCAGAACATGGTCTACACAGAGAGAGTGCCAGGCCACTCAGGACCACATAGACACTGTCTAAAAAACAAAACAAAACAAAACAAACAAATCCCTTCAAATGCCAGCAACATTAGGTGCAAATGGGATTTGCAGACTTCAGCATCGTAAGAGCGAATGATTTTGTCAATTGTTTCATAGGAAATACTTTTAGCTATAAGCACTTTTCATGTTCTAGAGGTGAATGATTGACAGAAACCATAACTGGCTTGATGACTCTGTCAGTCACCTATTTCCAATCTATTCTATTTTTCAATGTCATCTACCACTGAGTAATGCAGATCAATGACTTAGAAATGGCTATCATGGCTTTCCACATATTATCCCCTCCCTTCTGAGTGACACGTGGTCTGTTAGCCAGCTTTTGTTGGTTTAATAGTACCATCCCTAACTGTTGACAGACAGCTGATTTTCGATTGCCCTGCTATAAAGGTGTCAATTATTTAATTAACTGAATTCATTATTTGATTGATCTGCTTAGTTCTTTTTAAATAAACATAATGTAAATCTGTCAGGGCTTCCACCCAGCCTGAACTGACCATGCTGCCTCACTGGGTCAGCACTGTTCCAGCCATGAAGCAAAGTGACGCTTGAGTAGTTGTTTCAGGTCTCTGCAATAGAGAGCCATGGCTGTGTGCTTCCTGAGAGAAGACTCATGTTTTCATCTTCCTGTTCTGGTTCCACTGTGCTTAGCCATGTCTAAAGTTCTTCCATGTCCTTAATGTCAACTGTTTATTTCACAGCAAAGTACTTGAGGAGTTTGACAAGCCAGACAATGCCAAGACAAAGACGGTGTTTTATTATTTATCAGGATATTCTTGTCCTATTATCAATCAGCAAATTGAGTTTGGATCATTAGGCCAGGCAGACGAACCTAGCCTTCCTGAATTTCAGTTGGTATTAAGCATTAAACCCTTCACCAGTTGTTGATTTTCAGAGTGTGATGTGTATAAAGTTTGATATGCAGGTAAATAAGAGTGTTTAATGACCCAGAAAGTGTGACATTTGAAGGAGCTGAATAGATGACCTTGTTAATAGAGGCAGAGTAGTCTACTGAGGTGAAGACTGGAAGAGAATATTGAACAGGCCACATGTGGTGGCACACACCTATTAATCTCACGTTCTCAGGAGGATGAGGCAGGAGGATTACACATTCAAGGCCAGCCTCAGCAATTTAGTGAGACCATCTCTACAATAGAATGTAAAATCAGGATGCAGTCCACTGTTAGAGCATTGATGTAGGATGCATTTATATGTCTGGGTTCAGTCCCCAGCACCACAGAAAGCAAACCCAAAGCAAAGTGAACAGAATCGGAGACAGTGCAGCCCAGTTCATCAGTTTCCATTGGACCTGTCGGCATGGGCAGGATGTTTAAGCCTGAGGCTTCTATCCCATGTCAGCCCTGCCTTTCAGGGTATTATTGCTACTCATTTCAGTTTTTAGTTCACTTTCTTTAGCATATTTGCTTACTGATGTTGACTTCGTGCTAGGCATTCTGGGCACCAAAGTGCTTAATTAGCATACATTGTCGTTTTCATGGAAGGGACGAATTTGATGGTCATAGCTCACAGCACTCTATCATGAGATAACAGTGACAGCAGGGAAATGTCCAGGTGTTGGAGGACCCAGGGTGTCAGTGATGGACAAGGAGGGTTTCTGCGGGTGAGGAATGCTGAATCATGGGTGGAGAGGGCTAAGGATGGTGTGTGTTTAATGTTGACATTGGCATCATGTTGGGATTGGAGATGGTGGCACCACTGTGTTCCTGCAGGAGACAGGTTAGGGCAAACTTGGGTGGAGACCAGAATTGCCCTATAATTCAGGCTGTCTCCCAGGGAGGTCGTGACCCCTGAAAGGAGTCTCAGGGCCCCCAATAGAGGCTGCACAGTATAGGCTGGCCATGGAGAACACTCGCCCTGGGTTCTGAGCTTGCAGTGGAGAACCGTGAGAGGGTTGAGCAGCGAGTAGCCTAGGTGAATTGGAAGTATCCCACGGTGCGCTGTTGGAGTAGTCTTGCTTGTCATTGACTAGTGAAAATTTGGCTGTTGAAGAAATTTGGGATTTTAGGTCCTGGAAAGGGCAGAACAATGGGCAGCAGAGGAGTTAGGAGCGTGAAAAGTGCACAGTGAAGGCAGAGTAAAGTGAGCTAGAAACTTCTCTGGAAGCTTTAGAGGACACACCAACAGATCCTGTGGTTGGAGCCACTTGCTCTGGTATTATCTGCCTTCCTGTTCCCAGAATTGATTGGAGCAGTGCCACTGAGTAGGTGGGGCTTGGGGACAGGGCTAGGCAACGCTTGGCTGATCAGGAAATGTCTGTCAATCAAGAAGTGGGTTTCTTTTCTTCCTCCTTCATTGCTTCCAGGTAATTTCTTTTTAATTTTTTTTGTAAGATTTATTTATTATGTATACGAAGGTCTGCCTGCATGCCAGAAGAGGGCACCAGATCTCATTATTGAAGTTTATGAGCCACCATGTGGGTGCTGGGAATTGAACTCAGGACCTGGAAGAGTAACCAGTGCTTTTAACCTCTGAGCATCTCTCCAGCCCCTGCTTCCAGGTTATTTCTAAAAGCCTATGGTCACATGTATATATTTTTGATTATGCAAAGATGAGCTTTTAAATGGCGAAAGCTGATAAACGATCAGAAATAAGGGAGGAGAGGGGGTGACTAAAGCACTGGAAGAAATCGCAATTTATTTCTGGCAGGATACTCCAAGTCAGGAGATAGAGGCTGAGCCAGAAGCCGACATCTCTGTCTTGCTTTAGCTCTGGACACGCACAAGCCAGCCCCATGCAGCTAAGCATCTGTGTCATTGCCCCATATCAAGTCTCCTGTGGTAGCTACTCAGAAATCTGAAGTGTGGTATTTCCATTGGGCTGCACTGATCTGTTTCCCCAGCCTTTCCACGTTCACCCACAGAATCAACCGCTATTAGCAACCATGCTGATCCATTAGCTCTCATTACAAGACAGCATTCTTTTCAGGAATTTAGTATGCTCATCCTTGACCCCTTTTTTGGAATTGGATATTATCTTGAAAATTTACCTCTACCTCTGTAATTTCTGCGACGTGTTCAAGAACAGCTTAATAGTCTGAAAACGGATGAATTTAAAATTAAAGAGCTGAAGGTCGTAGCCCAGCGGTGATAACTCAGCTAATGAAATATTCATCCCCAAGTCTGAAGTGGCACTGTATATCACTATGTTGTCACCGACTGTCATTGTTACGTAGAGCACAGGTATATTTATGCATTTATAAATAGCTTGGGGTGGGGGAAAAGGCTAATTACATGCAGGAACAGTACAGTGTTGTTCATGGCTCTGCCTCCAACCAGCACCTGCTTACCATTTTCCCAAAGCGCGTCTATGAATTAAGTATAGGTTCCGCACATTAACCTCTGCTGTGTTTGGTTTTCCGAATGATGCAATTACAGGGAGAACAGTTTAGGAGATATATGTGCTTTTTTAGGTCATGTCCACACCGGGGGTTTGTTTATACAAATGTAAAATGGAGTGCGTAATTTAGCACTTACCTAGGAAAATTAAGCTGAGAACT
The DNA here is from genome assembly GCF_030254825.1 of Meriones unguiculatus. Classification (NCBI taxonomy): domain Eukaryota; kingdom Metazoa; phylum Chordata; class Mammalia; order Rodentia; family Muridae; genus Meriones; species Meriones unguiculatus. The sequence goes on from NC_083357.1 coordinate 26,909,157, forward strand.
CTTTGGTTTGAAAAATCTAGAATACCGTAGAAGAGGTATATATTTATATAATTAACTTCACCAATTAAGAATGGATTTACGTTAGTAAAAATCAATGTAATTATCCAGATAATTCAGGCTAATTAAAGTCCTCCCCACATCCTTAGATTTCCATTAGCCGCCTGTTCGTGTTAACAGAGAACTTTTGGTGTTAAATTAGCTTTATAATTTGTATAAAGTATCCTTGCTCTGTTTTGCTGGTGCTTCAGCTGACCGTGTGTACTTGATAAACACATGTTTTTTAGGGACAAAGTGGGAAGCATCAAATATTGTGCGTCAAATCACACGCATTATGGTAATTATGGTGGCAAACCTCAGTGTGCAATCCTTAAAAATATCAAAACAGATTGTGTGTGTGTGTGCATGCCCACACGCTCGCACACATGCACATACTCACGTGTACATTTTTGATGGCGAAGCTTGGTTCTCAACTTGATTACATCTGGAATTAACTGAAACTCAAGCGGGAGGGAACACCGGTGAGTGAGCTTTCTTAAGTAAATAACTTGAAGCGAGGAGACCACCTTTGATATAGACCTTTTGAGGGGGGGTCTTGGCAGCCTATCTGAAAGGGATGCGAGAAGGAAGGTTTTGCTCTTTGTGTGTTTGCTCTTATTCTTCTGACAAGTCCAGTTCCTCACTGACATTACAGCCTGCTTCTTCATGCTTTTGGTGTATAGTGAAGACCACCTGAGATACCAGCCTTGTAGACTGAACAGCTACTGAATAAATGAATTTTCATTTATTCAGCCATTGTTGGAACAGTGAGACCATAGTCTGCAATCCACTCTAATAAAACCTCTCTCTCATTCTATCAGTTCTGTTCTTTTGTTTGTTTGTTTTTTAGCCAAAAGCAATGGTTTTCTTTTTTTTTTTCATTTTTATTATTAGTTACATTTTATTAACTCTGTATCCCAGCTGTATCCCACTCCCTCATTCCCTCCCAATCCCACCCTCCCTCCCTCATCTCCTCCCTGCCCCTTTCCAAGACCACTGATTGGGGAGGACCTCCTCCCCTTTCATCTGACCCTGTTTTATCAGGTATTTTCAGGACTGGCTGCAAAGTCCTCTTCTGTGGCTTAGCAGGACTGCTCCTCCTTTGGGGGGTAGGGAGGTCAAAGAGCCTGCCATTGAGTTCCTGTCAGAAATAGTTCTTGTTCCCCTTACTATAGGAAACCAATTGGTTACTAAGCTACCAGGAGCTATATTCAAGCAGAGGTTCTAGGTTATATCCATACATGGTCCTTGGTGGAGTATCCATCTCAGAAAAGACCCTGTGCCCGGATATATTTGGTCCTTGTGGAGCTCTTGTCCTTTCCACGTCATACTAACTCCCCTTCTTTCATATGATTCCCTGTACTCTGCCAAAGGTTTAGTTATAAGTCTTAGTATCTGCTTTAAAACACTGCTAGGTAGAGTCTTTCAGATGCCTTCTGCGGTTCTGTTCTTTTAGAGAACTCCTAGCTCATATAGTGTTTCATGTATATGCATGTGAAGACCATGATCTGACATAGGATCATTGTCACTCTACTTTTTGAAAATTCTCTGTCTCTGTTTGTGTGTGTGTGTTTGCATGTTTCTTTATCCACAGTTAATCATAGAGGCCATTGCAGGGCCATAGGCCCCCTGGAGCTGGATTTGCAGGTGCTTGTGAGTGGAGACTGGGGCCAGAACTCAAGTCTGCGATAAGAGCAGTGCAAACAAACCTGCGGAGGCCTCTTTCTGCCTCCTCCCCGCTGAGGCAGGGTCTTTCATGAACCTGGAGTTCTCTAATCTGGCTATGCCTGCCAGTGAGCCCCTGGCATCCTCCTGCATCTGCTTCCCAGCACTGGGATCACAGGTCTGTGCCTCTGTGCTGTCAGCTTTTCATTTGAGGCGATGCCAAAGGACACACTGATACCTTCCTGCCTGCGCCACACACTGTGCAGGCTGAGTCATCTCTCCAGTCATAAGATACAGAAGTTTTATACCCAGATACGCAGTAACAGTGATGGGGATTGGATTAGAAACCATCAAAATGAGATTGGATACGTATCCAGGGCCATGAATTTGGTACTCAGTTCCCACCCTAGTCCTGTATGGACTTAGGAGAAGCCCCTACAACTCTGAATCCCCCATTTCCCTTCTTTTGAAATCTCTCCTTATCTTGCTTTGAAAGTACCCACCTTCTCTTCCCAATCTGTCCTTCTCTATAGTCCCTCAAAACAGAGAGCATCAGCCCCTTGTATTTATAAATAGACACCACCTTAGGTGAATGTCAAGTGTAGGTTCTCTTAAAACCTTATTTGTCTTTGGCATTTCCTTACCATTCTCTATGGAATAAATAAAAAAAAAGTCCTCCCTTTAATCTGAAGGGGTGTGAAGTGGGTGGTGTAAGATGGTTGTTTCACAGTGGGTATTCAGACAGGGGAAAGAGGAGGATTTGCCTTGAGCAACTGACATTTCATTTTAGCATGGAAAGTTCATTTTGTTGTTTTTCTTGTTCTTTGACTGTCCTAGCTTTTTAGTCTGAGAAAAGAACAGAGATTATGGCTTGGTCTTGGACTCTTGGTGGACGTGGTGCCTTGGGCCTCATGAGTTTCGTCAGGCCTGTCTCAGCTGTTCTAGGGGGGTGCTTTTAAATAAGTCTGGTTATTACGATTACTGTACAAATACAAGAGCAGGTGGAGAGTCAAGATTGGGAAGAGTTTGCAAACAGGAAAACAATCCCTTCCAAATATCTTAGCTTGTGTCAGGGACATGAAAGTATAGTATTGAGGAGAGGCTACAGTTGCTTTTATGATTCTTCTGGTTTTACGCTTGTCTCATGATTTTTCTCAAAATATCAGAAATGACATCTGTCTATCATCTTTTGGAGCTCTATATTTTAAAATAATTGTTCTCTGATTAGATTGTGCAAATTTAGAATGTGCTAAAACTAAGGAAAATTCCCACTGTGCCTTTGAAATGCCCCTCTGGGAACAGAACCTGTACTCCTGTAACTGAACTTAAAAAATGGGGAACAATTTGTGAGTTACCACTTCATCATCCTTGACTTGTTGCTTTGCTGAGCAATGCATACTTACCTCCAAAGAGAAAAGAGCTGACTAGCCAGTGCTCTTCAGCGCAAATGCTTTTAACTGGCACGTCCAAAGAAACCCAGAATCCCTGTTAGGGAGGAGGTTGGAGTCAGGGAAAGAGAGAGAGAGAGAGAGAGAGAGAGAGAGAGAGAGAGAGAGAGAGAGAGAGAGAGAGAGATTAGAAGAAAAGGAAATGCATTAGAGTGATAATTTCTAGTGCCCTTGAATGTTCATTTGTATTTTCTGTTGATGGTTTAAGTCAAGGGAAATTTCTTTGGAATGATCCCCCCCCCCACCCCCCCCCCACCCCCCCCCCCATTAGAGAATTCATGCTGTCACATCTTCTCTGTGTGTGGTAAATCATAGCCTCTGATGGAAAATGCGCCTGTGCTGGGCGTCAGTGGGTTAAGTTGTGTGTGTATGAAACACTAAAGACTACAGATTGTCTTCTTTCTGTCTCTGTGCTCCTCTAAGTCAGGGGCCGCTGTGTAACTTGAGACAGCATGGGGAGAACGAACTTGCTGGCCATGATCTGCTTGACCAAGCCCTTCTGGAACTCTTGGAAATGGTGATCATTTACTCTGAACACCACAGTGTCTCAGTTTGCACGTTATGGACTTTAACACCCAATTCTGATTTGCTGAGGTCCTTTGATTTCAGCATGATGAACCATTCTACCACAGAGGTTCCCACTGAGTTGTTAAAGTCAATATGTCCTTACAAACTTCTTGTAAGGCCGATTTATTGACCTGATGGGCCATAAAGCTGTTTTACATGATGAAGAGAATTACCGTCTTAGCTAGGCATTCGTGGCCACAGTGGCTTTCATGAGACTCCTTGCCATCAGGAGAAATCTCTTAGAAGAGTTGCTACCTGTTCTCCAAGGATGCTATCTCTACTGCTGTACTTGAGTTCCAATGATGGAGCCTAATGACCAATTTGTGGTTTGGTTAGAGAAAAAGAAACGATTTAGTGCCTTATACAAAGTCTTCAAAGTCTACAGCTGCTAGAATCTTCTACCTCTTGTTTCTTCCTCAGAATTTAATTGCCCATATTGGACCACTCTGCCCCACAGCACCAGGGATGTGTTCACATAGTTCAGGTGTTTCCACAGCAGTAACTCAGGACCTTCTCATTACCTGGACAGAAACTGCTTCTTAGGTACGAGAAGGAAGTTTTGTCCCCAGGTTTACTACTAGATTGAAAAGTATTATTTGTAGCTGTGTCAACCAGAGTGTGAGGGGTTACAGCAAAACCTAATTACACAGAGATAGCCCAATTCATAAATTGAGAGCAGCAACAGAGGAACATTTTATTAACATCTGAAAGATGTACTAGTTGTCATGTGCACCTGTGAACTCCTAAGAAAGCAGCAGCATCTACAACATGAGTGATGTCTGGTGGCGGCGGAGCCCGTGGTGCTGCTACCAGCCTGGTGGTGAACTGCTAAATATTAAACCCCGCCACCCAAGTCTGAAGTCATTGCAGGGTCACAGACCACTAGAATTCCAGCGAGTTTGTTTGAGACCCAGAGTCTAGGAGGTTTTGTGTGAAAAGCGAGGTGGGGAATGTGTATGACATCGTGAGCTGGATGTTATTTGTTGCATGTGTTCTGCTATGCCCTGCAAAAGCAGCCATAGATGTATTTCAGCAGTCCTTCTTGGCTGCGTTTTCATGAGGGTTGTGTGGAGAAACACACAAGAGCACCGGGTTTGAACCTTGGTCCCTAGTTTGCTCACATCTTGTTTAGATAAAGGCTCTTCTTTCTGACATCCATTCTCATCTGTGCTGGCACGTTGTCACTTGGGGACTCGTTGCCGCACGCCTTGTTATTTTGGACACACCTAGTGTTTTGAGGTGCTTCCCTATACTGTATTCATCATGTGTGGATGACAAATTACTTCTTGAGTGATGTATAGTGCATAGGTGATTGAGACATCCTTCTGTCCTCACACCCCCCCTGCTGGTTGGGTAGATCACATGTGTTGGCAAACACACAGACTTGGCAGTTGCTGCTGCCGTAGGTAAGCATATACTGCTGCTGGCCGCCGAGGGTGGCAGTGTTGGGGTTTCTCTTTGTTTTGCGTTCAGTGCTTGCTGTGGAATATGTCTTAGATTTCTTTCCTTTCCAGGATCTAGTATATGTAATGATTACCACGCCTATATGTGAAATGTGCAGAGGTCAGGAATTACTAATGTTAGACTATGATGAAAGGCATTTGCTTGCAGATAATGATAGCAGTGACTTTTGGTGCTGTATCTCAAATGGGGTAGTTGTTATTTGGGGCTTATTGTAAGTCAGACGAGATTAATAATAATAATAATAATAATAATAATAATAATAATAATAATAATGCTTAAAACCTAGGCCACCAACTAGGGGAAATAAGGGCCAGCATTGCTACTGAATTTTATGTTCTGTGCTTAATATAATGGATGTTGTCTGCCAGAGTGCACGGAAGTAACAGTCCTTACCTGTACTCAGTGACAGCGACTGTGCCATCCTCTAGCCCTGTCTGACATGGGCAATAGAGAAGGACAGCTGCAGCCCACGCCTACACCACAGGAACCCTGAGATGGTTCCTCTGGTAAGAAGGGCCTCACCTCTAATGTTGCTGGCCATGCTGTGAGTTGGTGAGCTTTCAAGTTCCTCCCTCCACCAACCAGCACAGGGTTCATCCTAGAACCATCATGTCTTCCTAACTCCCCCATCATTGTCAATTACAAACTTGTAGTTGGACAAAAGCTAGTTTAGTCCAGTGATTAGGATGAAAATCAAACTCAATGATGAAACTCAGTATGCTGTTTCACCCAAACCCCTCAAAAGCTAGAGCTTGCAGAGCTAGATAAGGACCAGGAGAACAGATTTACTACTGATGCTCTAGTGACCTTTATGGATAAAGTGACCTTGATTTTTGTCTAAGTTTCTGTGTAAGGTTCTCTTTTTTGCCTAATATAGTGTAGTTTTGGTTTTGCAGATACACGTATACAGTGAAGTGCCAGAACAGGAGTGTGTGGGAAGAAATCCCAGTCTTAGACTCCCTCAACTCATTCTCTTTGGCTTCTCCAATTTCTTCTTCCTTGATAGTTCAGTCATTCAGATCATGATTCAGGTGTTTAATCTGGGAATGTATGTCTGAGTAAGTTGTTCTTCTCTGCCATGTGGACGTGGTTTACTTGTTGATCACTCTCCGAATGTCAGGTAGATAAAATATATACAAAATCTGATTTTTTTTATTTGTTGCAAATTTGCATGAAAACTCTTGGTCATAATGAATTACAAATCAGAATCTCAGTTTTTTTTTTTCCTTTTTACTCTGTCAAGATACGACATTGGCCATCCATTTCAAATAACAACTGTCTAATCGATAATTGTGATATTGCTAAATTATTAATGAAACAGGAGAGAAGTATGTTGTAATTTCTTATTTGAGTTGGCGTCCCCATATATTTCTCTGTAATTGATCCTGAGGTGTTAGATCTCAATCTCTGAGGAGAGTTTTAAGATGGCAGAAGCCATAATTTCTCAGTGGGCAGGAAAAACAAAGACAACATTTGCCTGGGGTATTTGGAATATGTTGTATCTTAGATTTGTAATTCAGGCTTGCTTCCACAGAGACGGGGAAATTATTTCCTCCTGCAGACATGAACTCCTGCACATATGTTGTTTCAGTCTTTGATTTAGTGTCACCGAGTGACTTTTGGAACAGAGATGATCTTATTTCTTAGATTACCTATTTGAGCCCAAGGTTGGCATTAATAAGTCCAGGCTTGCAGTGCATTTAATAAAATCATTTGTAATACTTACTGGCTGTCCTAGAAACTACACAATCAGTGCTAATTGGGGAATTGCTTGAGGTTTGCTCTTGCTTTCAGAGGCATTATTTATTCATTGGTTTATTTGAATCTCATTTTTGCTTTTGTTAATGCTTCACAAACTTTTAAGGGAAGGGGACATCAGAGAAGCACATAAGCATGTATATTTGGGTATAATAAGTGGAACCTGAATTCTGGACACAGTGGTTTCTCTGTGGCTGAGCTCCGTCGTTCTTTGATTCTCTGCTGTCAGACCACTGAATCTGGACCAGCAGGGACCAGGAGAGTCAACGTTCTTACAGCTGGTAGAGAGTCACTAAGATGTGGGCTCTTGTAAATGTATGGTTGCTTGCCTCTAGCTTTACTGTCTTGAGCCCGTCCACAGCGTCTTTAAGTTGATCAGGGAGTCCAGGAGTTTGAAATCTCAGATGTGTGTTGTCAGGTTTTTCTCCTCACCCCTCTCCCTGTCTCCTGGTTGTTCACTTCCTTTTAGGAAGGGCTAATAAGCTGATAAAATGGGTACAACTTGCCATTTGTTTGTGCTGTTCCTTTATCTATTTGAGATAGTGAGTTGCATGGGCCCCAGCCTCATCTATAACTTGAGGTCCTTCTGCTTCTACTTCTACTTCCTCAGTTCTGAGATAGCAGCAATGCGCCAGCACACCCAGCTAATTCCATCGATTGATGGATTGATTGATTTGGGGTGTGTGTGTGTGTATGTGTGTAGGCCAGATGTTACTGTTAGTTATTTTAGCTCATGGCTTTCGATTTTGTTTTCTTTCTCTTTTAAGTTTTTCTCCTGATTTTTTTACTTTATCTTTTGAGCACCCACACCTTGTAAGTGCTGGGATCTGAACCTGGGTCCCCAAGAAGAAGGACTAGTGCTCTTAAACACTGAGCTATCTCTCTAGCCCTTTTTGTTTTTTACTTTTGTTTGAGTCACCGCCTTGCTCTGTAGCCCCAAGTAGCTAGAGAGTAACAGAGCTTTGCCTGTCTGCCTCCTCAGTGTTGGAATTCAGAACATGCATCATTACACGCACTCTTCGGCCCTGGGAGAGACAGGACTCTCACTGAGTCTGAAAGCCACTGATTTGGCTAGACCGGCTGGCCATTGGATCCCAGGGATCTGCCTGACAGGCCCTCCCTGTGTGCAGTCACAGGCGCATGCAGCCATGCATCTGCCTTAAGAAAATGCTGGAAATCTGACCTGCAGTTACAATGCTTGCACCGTGAGACACCCCAGCTCACTATTGATTTAATAAAACAAAAAGCAAATAAGCAACAAACCCAAAATGAAACAGCTACCACCTCCAGCACAGAACCTCTCACATGAATGGTGGGACTCCACAGTGCAGCTTCCTAGAGGGGGTCCACAGACCTTTTCCCAGCCGCCCCTCGCTCGTTTCCTCTCAGTTTGGCTGGGACGTGTCAGAGCAGCCGAGCACATCATCTGCTCTGTTTCTCCCTGCCATACATAAACAAACATCTTTTTGATTCTCCAGCTAATCTGATATTTTTCCAGGGCATGTTACAGTTATTTCTACCAGATACCGTGTTGGAGTAAGCTGAGTCTGCCAGGGAGGGGGTGACAGGCTCCGGAGCGGGTGATGTTCCCGATTTGGAGTGTCTGGTCTGCGCTACAGGCTCATTTCTGCGAGTTAGCCCAATTGCCTCGTCTCCTCAACACATTATTTTGCATTAATCTCTCGTCTCAGTCCTGTTGCTCTCACCATTTATCCCCCACCCCTCGTGCTTTCTTAAAAATCAGAATAGAACTGATCACAATTAGTTCCTGTGACTTGTGTTTGTGTGTATTTTTAAGGGCCGTGTTGGTATTACTATTAGTTTTGAAAGTCTCGTCTTTATTTTTCTCCTGCCATCTGTTCGTTTAAATATTCTCAGTTTTATGTTTATGATTTCAGCTTTTCCTCCATACATTTTCTGGCATTTGGCTGTCCTTTCCCGACATAATAGGTCAAGCTTTTGGAAATCCAGCCCCCAGGGAATTTGACTTTTTCCATAGTCAGCACCCTGTCTGTGCTTTCTGAAATTGTTCATCTCTTAGGTCTTTGAGCAGATGTTAACTGTTTCAATATTTTTTTGTTTTGGTGTGAAGAAAATTGAAATATAAGATGTCAGTGATAGCATGCTTTGCTTACAGCACAGCAGATTGCTGCTTCCAAGTGGAATATGTAAGCATCTTTAAAACATGGAGTGTTTGTTCTCTTATGCATTTTAACCACTATCTACAGGTTGTGTGCTCTGGGGAAAAAAAATAAGCAAATGCATCAGGTTATAAAAGCAGGCTGTGTCATTTGTGGCATCTGGAATGCGTGATGAAATTCCATGGATTGGGGTTCAGTTATGGTAACTCACCTGGATGGAGATGACTGAGGAGTGGGAAGTGGGGAAGAGTGTCTTCGTTTCTGTGCTTGGTGGTGTAATAAAATACTTTGACAGAGGCAACTTAAGAAAGAAAGGCTTTATCTGTCTCAACGTCTAAGAGTTTGGTCCATTGTGGCGTGGAAGTCAAGGCAGCAGGAGCAGGAAGGATGGTCGTATCACATGGCTTCCACAGTCAGGAGAACTAGTGCTGTGAAGGCTTGTGCTCAGCACCGTTTCTCCTTTCATACATCTAAATCCAGGATCTCAACCAGGAAACGAGGCCTCCCACAGTGGGTCAGATGTATCACCTCCATTAACACAATCAAGAGAATCCCCCACAGGAATGCCTGGCTGCCTGTCTACCAGGCGATTGTAGGTTCTGTCCAGTTGACAGTTAATGTTAATACTAAGGATAATGTCTAGTCTGAATTTTATGGTTCCATCTGATCAGAATATAAATGACAAAAGGAATGTGTCTGGGAGACCAGAATGTGTCTGTTTCCCAATTGGTAACTAATGGGCAAGATTGAAGAGAGGCATGTCCTGAAGACCCTGGAGTCCATCTTGTTCTCGAAGCCTGCACTCTGATGCCTCCAGTGGGTTTCCTGAGCATCTGTCACCTCGAGTCTTCCCTGAAGAAACAGAAGACTGTAGAAACCCCTCTTGGAACACAGATTATTGATATTTTTTTCTGCTTATATGAGTCAACTGACTTTGGGGTTGGTTGACAGCAGTCCTCAGACCCCCCGTAAACTGATAGTTGCAGGAGCCCAAGTGGGCAGAACTTGGTTCCTGAGAAAGAAGAGAAGGCAAAGAGCACTCCAGGGTGTGGCCCAGTCCAAGGGTGGCATGGGGTGGTGGGGAGCATTCCTTGTGCTTTCGGGCTGCATTTCCCTCTGCTTTCTTCTTCTAATTTTTTTTTTCTCTCTTTATATTACAAGTGACATGCTGGTGAATAATCTGAGCCTCCCAGGATTTATATATGTCTCTTAAACATGTTACCATCTCTGTCCTTTCTGTTAACTTGCTTTCGTTTTGGTTCCTCAGATACTAAAGCCAGGATTTTGTTTGCCTCTTTCTCATCTCTTCTGGGTTAACTCAGGGCCTTATAGTGAATACTAATTGTACAAAGGTATTTAGAACAAACATCAGTTGCTGTCTCATTGTATGCTTTTTTCCCCCCTCTGGTGTGTTCTGTGTGTGTGCATTTGTGTTCCTGTGTATGAAAGTGCGTGTGTGTGCATATCTGTTTTGATGCCAGAGGACTGCTTTGATGATTAAGCCTCAGGTACCATCCATGTTTTCTGTTTCTTAGGATATAGTCTCTCATTGGCTTGGAGCTGCCTGACCAGGCTTTATTTGCTTGGTATCCCTGGGGCTCTACCTGTCTTTGCCTTTTCAGTGCTGGGGTTACAGGCACTGGCCACCCTTTCTGGTTACAGCTGCTATCACCAACACCACTTCAACTTCTTCCTCCTCCTTCTAATCCTCCTCCTCCTCCTCCTCCTGACTCTAGGCATTCAACTCAGGTCCTCACGCTTGCAAGACAAGTACTTCACCAAATGAACCCTCTCCCGTGCCCTAGGTTTTTGTAAAGCCCTTGTGTTCATCATTTCTGTCAGGAGAGTTCATTTTGGGATCCAGTTTCATGTGCTTATGTAAGAAGTCCAGTGAGGAGTGGAGATAAAGGCAGAGCACTGCTCCTGGGGTTCCTCAAGCCAGACTGACACGCTCACATGCCTGGGGCCTAGCTGTTCCTGAGCACATCCTTGGGTCCAGTTTACACTGTCTGTGAAATGCAGGGCCTCCCTCACTGGACACGTGCTTCCTGCCCCACCCACCCCCAGCTGGCAATAAGCACATGGACTACTCGGTTTGCCTCTCTTCGCGTGTGCTGGTGCTCGGGCCCGGATCCCGCACTCTCACAGCAAGCAGCTTAGCAAGCTGCTCTTCTCCATGGCTGATATTTTAGCTCATCACTTCCTTTGTTCTTCAGAATGCCGAATCTATCTATCTGTCTGTCTGTCTGTCTGTCTGTCTATCTATCTATCTATCTATCTATCTATCTATCTATCTATCTATCTATCTATTTTCCCTCTCAGGCTGAGAAATAGTCTTCTTTTGGTTTTCAGGACATAAAAGCCTTTATCTATCTATCTATCTATCTATCTATCTATCTATCTATCTATCTATCTATCTATCTATCTATCTTTAGGGTGAGAAGCAGGTTTCCTTTCTATTGTCATTTTTTGCCAGCCATGGTTTGGAGTTTCATATTCTCATGAACTTAGCAGCTAAGCCCTGGGCCGATAGGCAGATGCGTTCTGAAGTGCCTGACCTTGTCACAAGTTAGACACCAAGCAAGGGTAGGTCCTGTGTCTACTTTGGTGTCATCTGGTCACTCCCTGTAATTGCTAAAATAGTGTCAAAAGGAGAGGAGCAAAGGGGAAGGACCAAAGGAGGAGAGGAAGAGGAGGGAAGAGTGAGGAACATGCCCAGACTGGCGGCAAGCGCATGTAATGCTGGCCCTGGCCACTGAGGCAGAGCAGCCTGGGAAACATAGTGAGGTCACATCCAAGTCCAGATGAAAACAAACGTGCACAGACCGCAGAGCACAGACAGAGTGGGAAAGGCACGGTATTCGGGTAGCGACTTTTTTCTTGCCAGTTTGGACATTCTTATGGTATTTATCTGAATTATCATTTTGTTGAGTTTGCTTTTATAGAAATTTACTCATTTCTAGAAAGATTAGCCTTGCCCTGGTGCTTGAAAAGAGTGTTGGCCTTGATGTTGGAAAGCCCACTTTCACTAGTGGCTGCAAGTGCTTAAGTGTCAACTCCTTATTTTTGACTCAACCCACTCTGTATGTCCCCTCAAATATTGCAGGCCATAGTAGAGTGACCCCGAGGTAACGCTTTCCAAGCGTGAAGACCTCCTTTAGTGCCGCGGATAATACCAGGCACAGACTCACCTTTTCTGTGCAACGCTGGTCAGATTCCTTCGCTGCTCTTCTCTTGTCCTGTGCAGCCCTTCAGAGCATTTCCCAGGAAGGAGTATAATTTTTCACTTGCTTTGAATTTTAATAACCATGTTCTTAAGTAGCCTCCGGAGGCATTCAAAGTATGTCAGGATAGGTGTTGAGTTGCTGGTTTTTCTTTCTAAGTCTGAATGGTTTTAATTTTTTTTTTTAACCTTCTTATTGGAGGATTCTTGATGAAGGTGTTTTATTTTAATTTCTGAGTGTCCTCCATAATATTGGCTCAGAAACAACTGCTCAGGTAACTCGGGAGTTGGAGATGAGGACTAGTGAATCAAACCACCTCTTTTATGGATGAATCCAGTGGTTGATGGCCCAAATTGAAAGCATGCTGGCTGGTGGCTCACCATCCTGGTGCACTGTGTGGGACACAGCCAGCCTTCATGTCCTCAGATTGCTTCTCGCTGCCCTGTGTGGGGACACTGATGGTGCTTTGACCTTTAATCTTCTCTGCTAGCTCTCAGGGACGTCCTTCTTATGATAAATGTTTTAGGAGATGAAGAGATTACTCAGTAGTAATGTGAGTAATTTGCTTGCATCTGCTGTCCATGCCTGAAGGAATGAATTCAAGTCTCTGCACTGGCCTAAAAAGCAGGGGGAGCTGTTCACATGGCTCTCACCTAGGCACCATAAGGGGCAGAGACAGGAGGGTCAATGAGCCTGCTGGCTACCAGCTTAGCCCTGGCTTCACTGGGAACTCCAGGACAGAAGGTAGAGAATGGTAGAGTAGGATACCACATGTCTTCTTTGGTCTTCTCCTATGTGGCTGTGCAACTACATACACATATATGTATGCACCACGCATACACATGATAAAAATGAAAAATATAAAAAGTAAATAGAATAATCCTTTTATTTTAAAGCAGTACGTTGCAGAGGAAAGAGTTTCTGTGTAACTCATAACCTGTTGTTAACCTCTGGTATCTCCTTCCCCTGGGCTGGTGCACTTACTATATCTTCTGAAAGGAAACAGTAAGTCCAGTACATGCTTACTCAGATTTCTTGAGGTGCTAGTTATGTGCCATTCCAGGGTTGCACATGGGATATCTCCTTATAGTGCACATATGTGTGGGTATGTGCATGCATGCCTGTACACATGCATACATCCCAGTGTGTGTGTGTGTGGTCTTTTGTTGGATGATCCTGACAGTTTTGACGAACACCAGTCTGATGTTTCGTACAAGGTTCTGGGGATGGTCTCCTTGTGGTCAGATGAAGTTCTGGATTTGGGGGTAAAAGATGCCAGAGATATAGAGTGCCATTTTCATTTCAACCTGTCTAGGAAACCCAACACACGGCTCTTGAGGTGGGCCTTTGTCCCCAGATTCAGTGATTATTTGGTTTCTTTTGTCTCTTTCTGTATACTGCTCTTTCTGAATGGAAGTCACCTTGTACAGTCGGTGTTTATGGAATTTGATGTTAGTGACTCTCTCTTGAGGTCATGGGCATAACATTTCTTTCCAGAACCATGTGAATTTACTAACAAGATGTTGCATGCTAAAGGGAGCATACCCTTTATCTGGGAACCTGGACACCGAATTCCATTCATGCCCTGAGTCAGCCATCGACTCTGGAGAGGATGTGCTCTCTCCTCATGTGTAAGATGAACCTGGCTGCTGGAATATAATGAAAAGCAAATGGAAGGGCCCATGGTTACAGTGTTTAGGCTCTGCCTTGTGAGTTCTAGTTGCTCAATAAATATTGTTGTGATTATCTAAATGAACTAGTTGGGCAGCACGTGGCTGAAGCATTGCAGGGTTTATATTGTGGTGTCCCAGGGACTCTAACACCCGTACCTGGTGTTGCACCAGTTTTAAAATTTAAAGCCAACGGTAGAACTGTGGATTATAAGTATCCTGAGCAGTCACATAGGATAAAGAGTTGCTGTGAGACAACTGATGGTGTGGGAACAGGTGAAGTTCTCAGGAACGAAGGATGGAGCTGGCTGTTCAACTCGATGATGTCCAGGCTGCCTCTTGAACGGTACGTGATGATGGACTAGTTCTCACCCAGTCTTGGGGTTGGTACTCCAAGCTGTCTGTCTTAGGTTGTAGGAGTGGAGAAAGAAGAATGAGTTCATATGGACCAAAGTCTGCACAGGTCCTTGAAGGAAAAACAGGAAGGGGAGGCTCAGTAGTGTGCTTGATACTTAACCTTGAGGACCTGACTGGAGATCCCTAGACTCCAGTAAGAGGCTGAGTGTGGTGGTACTTGTGTGCGGTTGCAGTGCTGGGAGGCAGAGAGACAGGAGGAGCCCGGGGGCTCACTGGCTAACTAGTCTCGCTAAAATGGTGAACTCTGGGTTCAGTGAAAGACCCTCCCTCGAAGGGATGAGGTAGGGAGAGCCTAAAGAAGGAGTCTCAGGTTTTCCTTTGGCCACACATACACATACATAGACATACATACTGCTTCCCCACCTCCACACACAGGGAAGAAAATAAACGAAAACCGCAGAAGTTTTGCTTGCAGCACTCATTGCTAAGGTTCCTACCACATCCTTGCTTGCTTCACCTTCCCTCTGGGAAGTGACTTCCTGGGGAAGCAAAAAAGTATGTATGTAACCAGCTGCTTCTGCAAAAACAGATGCATTGCTGTCCCAGGGGAGTGCTTATGGGGTGGGAAGTGTCTCTGACTGCTTAATTTAGCTTCAGGAGCACACTTCTTTTCAATTAGTCCCCAGTGGTGTTCCACAAACACCTACTCCCACATATACCTTTCAGGTCCGTGCCACTGCACGAGTATTTGACACAGCTACACACAGAAAAGGATATAGAAAAGGGGGAGTCAAGCAAGTGAGGAAGGTCGGCCTAAGCAGAAGGTGCAGGTTGGTCTCAGCCAAAAAGTCAAAGCTGAAAGTTTGCGTTGGGCCTGATGTTGGTTGATACAGCACCCTGAGCCTGTTAAGAGGCTGTTCTCTTTTTTGCCTTTCTGTGCCTTTGCCATCATCAGCCTGGCTCTCTGTCATACTGTGGACAGCACAGCAGATCTTCCAAAGATAAGCAAAGACGTGGAGTTTCAGGCTACATCAGCTGTACCTGAGCTCTGTGATCTGTCCATCTGGTCATCTTCAGCCAGAGCTCCATGGTTACACCCTGAGTCCTGTTGGGAATGGAACCAGTTTTTAAAACTATAGTTTTGAATAGTACGGAAAATTTAGAGTAGGCATTTCCCGTCTTGGATGAAACTTTTTATTTCATTTCAACTTATTTATTTGTCTATCTATCATCTATCTATCTACCCATGTATGTATGTATGTATGTATGTATGTATTTTCAAGACAGTGTTTCTACATATTACTGTCCTGGCTTCCCTGGAACTTGCTTTGTAAATCAGGCTGGCCTTGAACTCACAGAGATCCACCAACTTCTGCCTCCCAAGTGCTGGGGTTCAAGGCATGCGCCGCCACTCCTGGTGAAGCTTTTTATTTTTTAAAATAGATTAATCAATCCATGATTTAGATAGGGGAGGTGTTACCAGTAGACTAAAAGCAGGATTGTTGAGCAGAACTAGAACTGAAGAAGCTGACTAAAGAATCTGAAGAGGGTGTAGCGAAGTGGTCACGGTGGCCCTTGCCCCTGTGTTCAGGAGGCCCAACCCTACTAGACATGTTAGGGGCATGTTTACGACATGGTATGGGGGAAGCATCCCTACAATTTCCTTAACATCCACATCTGTGTCATGGGAATTGGTGTTGACCCCTTCCTTCCTTCCTTCCTTCCTTCCTTCCTTCCTTCCTTCCTTCCTTCCTTCCTTCCTTCCTTCCCTCTCTTTCTCTGTCTCTCTCTCTCTCATTGTTGATCATTGTTGCTGACTGGCATTTTCATTTCGGGCCTCCCTTCCTTTATCAGTAGGAGAATTGTCCATATTCCCATCAAAGCCTGTTAGCCAGACACAATGACTAATTATGCAATGCCTTTTATTTTGAAAGTTGCTTTAGCCTGGACAGTAAATTGAATGGTCATTGTATTTCTCAGTGGCTTACAGGGATGCATTTAAAATTTTTTTCTCAGTTGTCACCTTCTTCATGACACCAAGTCTACACCAGGAACACTGGGGCACAGAAAAACATTTAGAATATAGCAGTGAGGTGCACTGAGTGCCCAGGAACTACTGTGCCCATTCTGAAGACATAATATTTCAAGATTCGTTCAAAACCCCTGGTGTGTGTGTGTGTGTGTGTGTGTGTGTGTGTGTGTATTGGCAAAATTCAAAATTCAAGTTACGGGGCCACTAATAAATTCATCTTTTTCTTCATAGGACATTTACTGTTCTGTTTTTGGGGTAGTCACAGTAGGGCACAGAGGGCAAATTCAGCTGTCTCCTGATTTGCAAATAGACAGTTTTTGGAACTCAGTGACACCTTTTATCTATACGTTATCATTGGCTACTTTAGTACAATAAAGACAAACAGAGCCTAAAATATTTTCTGTCAGTCTCTTAGAGAAAGTTTTTAGCCTTGCTATAGAACGCTATTGCCCTAACAAAACAACAAAAAATTGTGGGAGCCCCTGATTTAATTTTTCTTAATTAAAAAAGAATTTAAATTAATGTATTTTTTTTATTCACTTTGTATCCTGGTTGTTGCCCCATCCCTCCTTTCCTCCCAGCCTCACCCTTCCTTCCTTCTCCTTCTCTCCTCAGCTTTCTCAGAAAAGGGGGGCTTCCTTTTCCACCCACCCCAGCTCATCAAGTTGCATCAGGATTGAACATGTCCTCTTCCCCTGTGACCTGATAAGGCAGTCCTGCCAGGGGAAAGTGATCAAAAAGCTAGCAAGTGAGTCTGTGTCCAATGTAGTCCCAACTTCCCTTACTAGAGGACCACATGAATCCTAAGCTATCCATCTGCTACATCTTTGTAGGGTGCTAGATCCATTCATGCATGGTTCTTGGTTGATGCTTCGGTCTCAGCAAGCCCCTCTGGGTCCTGGTTAGTTGGCTCTGTTTTTGTTTTCGTTTGTTTGTTTTGTGGAGCCCCTGTCACCTTCAGGTCCTTTACTCTTTTCTCTCACTTTTCCACAAGACAGCCTACATGTCGGCCAGTGTTTGGCTGTGAGCCTCAGCATCTGTTTTGAGGCGCTGCTGAGTAGAGTCTTTCAGATGACAACTCTGTCAAGCTTAACAGAGTATCATTCATAGTGTCAGGTGTTGGCACTCTCCCATGGGGTGGGTCGTTGAGTGTGGGGTTATCTCTGTGACAAGCTGGAGACAATTCAGGGTAGGCTCCTGGGAGGTTGTGAGGGAGATTCAAGCAGTGACTCCTAGTAGCAGAGGCCAGAGAGACCGAAGAGGACACCTTTAAACTAGACTAGCCCCCTTGTTGAGGGAGGGGCACTTCAAACCACCTATAAAAACCTCAGCTCAAATTTACCCTGCCAATAAGATGTACAGGGAAAGGATAGAGCCAAAATTGAGGGAACGGCCAATCAATGCCTGGCCCAACCAAAAGACCCACCCTATGGCAGAGTTGTTGTTTTTTTTTTTTAATTTTAATTAAAATAAATGATGAGTTCATGATTTGGATATGGAGTGGGTCCCCATGATTGCTACTCAGAAATGACAAAGTAAAGCTTGGGAGGCCAACCAAAGGGGAAAAGAGTGGGTGTCGGAAGCTGGCTGCTGTCTGATTACCAGATATTCTGAAGACTCCTTTCTGCTAGGTGTGTTAGGATATGGATAAATTCCATTATTCTGAGTTATAACAAGCATGCAATTCAACAGTCTCTTACGGCCTCACTAACTTAAGGAACAATTGAATATAACATATGCTCTTTATCCCATTCTCTACAAACTATTATCATTTTAGCATGTCATTGGTGAAGCTGTGAAGTGAGATACTTGGCATGGTCACTGTCCTGTTCAGTTTGAGCCCAGTGCATTTTCTACAGCAGCAGCATGGTTTAGTTTCCGCTGAGCCACAGGTTGAGTGTTTAATCGGCCATGTATGCATGTAAGGCTAGGAGCAACTGCATCTTGCAATATGATGCATACAGGGTATGTGCAAGTATTTTTGTGAGCACTCATACTACTTTCTCCTTTTTGTTTTTGTTTTACTACACACTGGATTAATTTCTTCCAAAGGATTTTTAAGTATGTATTTTTAAGTATGTATCTAGGGAATGCTAATGTATTTATTTTAATTGGTTATTATTTTGTTTTTGCTTTAGAGAAGACCTTTTGATGCTGCCCAGGGTTTGATGTGGCCTTGGGTTTGTTATCTGCTAGCTTTGGGTCCCTGGTCATGATTGTCCATGTGTACATCTCTATGCTTTGAGTAAAACAGTGTTCCCATGCAAACTTCTGGGCGGTGGCCGGCTGGCTGGTCTGGCTGTCACTCACCACGATGTATGTATGTAGAGCATGTGCAGCATTTCTCAAGAGATTTTAAAGTACACATTTGTCTTGTATCTTTTGCATCTATAAGAATAGTCAGGAAGCACCTGGAAGGCTAAAAGGTGCAATTCCAGGTCTTAGATCCTCTTGGTCTGCTGGAATAATCGGGAAGCATTTGGAAAGCTCAAGATGCAACTACAGGGTCTCTTCCCTCCTTTGGGATGCAGCTGTCAGTATGAAAAATCCACCCTGCCAAGATCCATTTATTGAATTAATCACCCCTTCTCTCTTGGATTTGATTTACAGTTTGGTAGAAAAATCTAGAAGATGCTTAGTGTAAGCAAGACTCGGTTCTTTCTTGGAGAAAATGCGGTGCGGGTTCAGAGTGAGGAGGAAAGAATAGTTGCCCAGACCAAGGTGGAAGATGTTGGGTCAGTTAACGTCCCATGGCTACCTGCGCTTTTTGGCATGACTCTTGTGACATCCTGCACAAGGAGGCCAGGGAGCTGAGCCAGCTCACTGTATTAAATGCTCTTTTGGATTGGTCTCAGCTCCTGTTGTTTGGTCTTTCAGTTGCTGGATAAAGGTCCCTTTCTGCCCCTGGAAACAGGCTGACTTCTGACTCAGTTAAGTGAGAGCTAGCTGATATCCTCTAGGGTACCAGCCTTAGACCCCGGGCAACCTAGTTGCTTAGCAAAGAGGGCTAACCTTGGGCTTAGTTTTCCATGTCCATGACTCAGTCTCTGTCCCAGACCTTCTTGTCCGAGCGACACTTCACAGCACAGTTTTTGGCAACCTCTTCTGCCAAGGGGTTAAAATAAATCTGTCTCATCAGTGTATTTTTGTTTAAGGATAGAGTGAAAGTGCTGACGGGCGGCTTGCCTTGTGCGTATGCTCATTTTTTATTTTTACTGCAGGATTCACTGACTTTCCCACCCCTTTCCCAAAAAGAAGGGAGAAAAAAAAAGACTTTATTGATATGTCAGAAAGATGAAAAGCTACTATGAACATACTGAGACCCTCCCCACCCCCAGCTTTTAAAAATAGGTCTCTCCCGACATCAGGCACTTTGCAAAGCAGAGGTTTTTGAAGCCTAGAATTTTCCCTCCCCTAGCTTTTGAAAGCTGAAACTTTTTTTATTATTTTTTTTTCCCAAAGACCCTTAGGGGTTTAGGTTTTCTGAGAGCATGTTATGAAGAGTTTGACGGATCCTTTAAGATAAAAGACTGGTTTTTGTCTCACTGATGGTGTCTCCCAGCTTTTTCAGCGCTGAGAGGGGTGGTTGTAAAGACTATTTCACTCTTAATCACTGTGTTGTTTTTTTTCTTCTATCCCCGAGGTGATTTTATTCCCTTGGGTGCATTTGGTGATGTCTGGTTATTTTGGCCATCCTCTCCGGGATCCACTAGAATGCTGTCCCAAAAGACACGGGGTGGTGCTGTTCTGTGAATAACCCTGAGTGCCAAGGTTAAGAATCCTGGTGGAAGAAATGCTTTCTAGGATCAAGGTGGCCATGTGTGCATGCCCCTTTTTACTGTTATTAAATGCCATCAACTCATGATTGCATTAGTAATAATAAATTATGTATTAAGGAAAATTGCGGGCTTACTATCCCACAAAGGGGGACAAACAGAAGATCTAAGTGGACCTTTTACCACTTACCCACTGGGGACATTTGCACCAGGGGTCTTTTCACTCACAAACACAGCTTGGAAGATCATGAGTCTAAGGCAGAGGCCATCATCTGCTTGTCTCTCCATTGTGCCCCTCAGCTAGGACGAGGGTAGGTGGGATGTGTTGAAACTAGAGGGGCTTGAGGGAATTGCTTACTGGTAAGCGTGATTGCTGCGTAAACATGAAGTCCCGAGCTTGACACTCCAGCACCCACCTGAAGAAGCTGAGCCTGGCCACGTGACCCTTTAACCACAGCACGGGCGGAGACTGGAGGGTCCCTGAGGTTTGTTGGCTACCAGACTAGCTTTAGGTTCAGTGAGAAACTTGTCTCAGTAGATAGAACTTGCTGTGAGTGGTGGAGCATGGCTTTGATTCCAGCACTTGGAAAGCAGAGGTGGGCAGATCTTGGTGAGTTCGAAGCCTGACTATTCTATAAAATGAGTCCAGGGTAGCAAGGGCTCTGTTAAACAGAGAAACCCTATCTTGGAAGGTGGGGTGTGGGGAAGAGCATGATACTGGTGGCCATGCACCTACATAGGTGTGCACTTTTTTTTTTTTTATACACTGTGTATTGGAACACACTAGAGAACTGTGTTTTAGTCATTCTGACCCAGAGCAAAACTTATACATTTTAGTTTTGTGTTTTATTTCTCATGAAGGGCACATGTTACTGAGTGTAAACGGGTGGAAATGGGTTTACAAATATCATCTTGGAAAGTTCTGATGTGACCTTTGGTTTTCATATCAGAGCCTGTGTTTTCTATTAAGCTGTCAGTCATATTCCCTCCTTGCCATTTAAGAAGACGAAAACATCTTTGTGTATATGAGCCAGTGGTGACAAATGTTGGTAGGATGATGGCTAATGTTCCGAGACAGGCCCTTGGATCAGATTTCTTGAGAATGAAAGAGGGTCCTGTGTGCTAAAAGTGATTTGTGTTTGTCCGTGTCTTCCAGAACTTCCCATACCAGTGCCACCTGAGCTGGGAGGCGAGGGTGAAATGACTGCAGGAGGAGCATTTTGCTCTTTCAGAGTTGTGGAAGGGAAAGACAGATTTGGTCTAGTCACAGGAAGCATTCTGGATACAGTAATCTTTGAATAGATGTTGTAGGAAATAATATGGGCAAGAGCAAGGATCTTTTCTTAAAAAGAATTATGTGCCCATAAGCATCTTCACCTGTGGGTGCAGTGTATGTGGGGCACAGACGTACATGTGCAAGTGGATTTGGAAACGGAGTCAGCCTTGTGTGTGTTCTGCAGGATCCATTTACCTTATGTTTTGAAATGGAGGCTCTAACTGGGCCTCGCCGAGCCACAACGTTTGGCTAACCAGTGAGACCCAGAGAACTCCCTGCCTCTGCCTCTTCAGCACATTGGCTGCCTGTGAGCTCCGCTGCACTTGGCTTCTTATGTGGGTTCTGGGGTACTGAGTCCAGGTCCTTATGCTGACAGCAGGCCTGTTACTAGCTGAGCCATGCTCCCTGCCCAGGGTTGGGTTTTGAAGTTTAGGGAGCCTGCCAACTCAGCACGGTGGGATCCAGGGACTTTCCCTGGAGTATAACAAGGCATTTAAAATCGATGGGTTCAAGACTTCAGCTCCTCTTCCTCCTTGTCTGAGCCCTGAATACACATGTTCTGTCCTCTGTGAGGCTCATTTTAGATGCGGTGAGTGGAAAGTTGAATTTAATGATTGAGCCCCACTGGCTGCTGATTTGTGGATATTCTGGTGATTTCTTCACTTCTGGATTTACAGTGGACCCTAATAAAAACCTTATTGTTATTTTTCTCCTTAAGTTATCTTAAAGCTTTGGTACAGCAGTGAGTACATTATGCTATGTAAAAAGAAGGAAAAAGAGGTGACAAAATAGCTATGCTGGCCCCTTACTTGATCACAGAGGGGTCACTATTCTTTAAATACTAAAATAGAGTTTTGTCAATTAGAAGCCTTGTGAAACCAGCATCCACCATGTATCTGATTTTGCTGTTGATGTAATTTTAGGAAATCAAATGAACCAAGATGAAATTAAGTTTCTCTGCGGTAGCTGGTGTACTCCTCTGCACTCTATTAGATTTAGAAAAAGTTCTGCAGGTGGAAAGACAGCAGGCCCACAGCCATCAGCATTTTGGAATACAGTCCCTCTGCGCACATGGGGTTTGGAATCGCATCTTTTACCTTGCCATTCAAGAACTCGTGTAGTGCTTCTAAGTTATTGATCATGTGCACAGAAAGAACAACTCGGGTTATTTTAGGTTGCTTAAAAATTTTAATCATTTCTTTTCCCTGTGAGAATGCAAAGACGCCACAGTGAAATGTGAAGGTCAGAGGACAACTTCTGGAGGTGGCTTCTCTCTTCCCATCATGTGGGCTCCAGGGTCATTACTTGGCTGCAGAGTACCTTTACCTCCTGAACCCAAGGTATTGTGTTCTGAAGGAGGAAAAGATGCTGTTCAGACTTACTTTAAGTCAGTTGCACCCGCAGTACAGCGCTCTCTAACTTCCCAGACACTTGTAAATCATGGAGAGAGGGTCCGTGCCTCCATTGGCAGAGGATGAGAGGGAATTTGAGGCTGCTAAGAAGGGGTTTCTGCTGAGAAACCCTGGGCTGGGAAGCTAGAACGTGTGAAGGTTCCTCAAGCTCAGAAGCAGCCAGAATTTAGCGGGCACTTGTCACACTTACAGTGTGCACCGCTGGGTCTCGTGGTTCACGGTGTACAGTGGCCATAGACAGTATCCTAACTTGGATCTGACCCTAAGGAGCTACATCTTGTTGTTTGACCCTCTCTCATCTTACAGAAATTTTTAAAGTGTGTTGGATTCTGTGTGACAAATCTTGCTCAGCTCGTTCTCCACTGAACTGAATTCTCTAGTTTTATATTTTTTATTTATCTGTTTATTTATTTATAGCTGACACTGCTTCACACTGTTGTGTAACTATAAACACATACGCCCATGTCAATTCCAACTCAAGACAGAACTGTTCTCTTGTGTAACTGTCGGTCTTCTCCAAGTGACTGACTTCAAGTTTCCGCATTCAGACTGTGAACTCCTTTGAGAGTGTTGATAGCATTCTCATGACCTGAGCGCTGTCTTTTCTCCTATCCTGCAGCGAAGCTCAGAGTGACTGTGTGTCTGCAGGATGAGGCTTGTACTCTGACATCTGGATCAGCAAAGGCTTCCAGGCCCCAGCATCCAAGGCTCGTGGTGTTGCTGCCCACGCCTGTTTATCAGATTATTGAAGAGCAAGCGGCTTGCTCCCTGCTCCCTGCAGTTGTGTAATCCTACGCGGGCAGCGCCTGATAGCCTTCTACAAACAGGGTGCTCTATAGACACCGAGAGTCTCAAAATGGGTAGCTCGGGATTGCTGGGATCAGGCCTTCTGAGCAGATGTCATCAACTCACAGGCAGCCTAGGACTCACAGTCCAAAGCTTTTCACAGTGGGGATTTTTATCTCCTGGAAGCAACAAGTAGAACAATGGTTTCCAGAGAGAGAGAGAGAGGCAGGGGAGACAACAGGGAGGCTGCGAGAAGTTGGGTACAGTGTCATTGCTGGTTCCGAGGGTAAAGTTTGTGTTTTCTATTGTGTGGGGAAACAACTACAGCTGACAGCAGAGCTTCACGCACTGAGCTCAGTATTGCTGAGGACCACAGCTGCTGTTACAGGAAGCGATGTGTTTAAGCCCTTTCTGGGCCTTAAACATCATAGGCTTATGCTGAAACTTGATTAGGCTGGGACTCCAGATTAGCCCAAGATGGCTGGCCTGTGGGCACCCACACACACACACACCAGGGACCCACTAGTGTCTACTTCTTTAATTCTAAATTACAAGCACATTCTACTGTGCTAGGCTTTTTTTAACATGGATTCTGAGGCTCAAACGCAGGTCCTCCAGGTTGCATAGCCAACCATGCACTGACAGAGCTATCTTCCTGCCCCTACCTGCTAATTTTTATGCAGGTGGTCACCCGGTCTAGTTTTGAAATCTTAAGTAGGTTATCAACCTCATCAGAATGTACCCAGGCAGGAATCAATTTTACTGAGACATTTAAATTCCATAATGTGATATTGGGACAGGTTGAATTATATTGGACATACCATCGTTGTTACAAAACACGGACATTTCAAGTTGAACCTAAAGTCGTTGGAACATATAGTACCTTGGGCCCAGCTTCCCTGGCCTAGATAATATTGAATCACAGCCCTGTTTGTCCTGCTCTCCCACATAGAAGTTGGCAGGGGAGCCCCAGTGAAGGTTATTCTTAAAAACCAATGCTGTTCACGTCTGCCAGTGCAAAAAGGCTTTCAAACTTGGGTCCACTCCTAATGGAGCCTTTGAATCCAAGTGCTGTAAAGTGTACCTTCTCTGTGTCCTAGTGGCTAAAAACTGAGGCATAGGGCCCTTTAAAATATCTCTTTTTAATATCTTTTTTCTTTTTTCTGGACATGCTGCCTTCACATTTGTTTTTCTTACCTCTTAGACCTTATCTTAAACAATGACTTCACTTTCCCACACTTTGCATGTTTGTCTGCAGAATGGGGAGCAGAGAATCCTCGGAAATTATGGTAGGGCTAGAGAATGGAAGAGTACGATGTAAGCTAGCTGTCCGCCTGTATGATGTGGTCTCATGTTTTTTCCTGAGGTGGTAGAAGTTCCAGGAGGACCATGCAATGAAATCACCACATTGAGCTCTACCATTGGGGAAAACAATTCATTCCATGAAATGGCTTTCTGTGCTGAGCCTAATGGATGGGGCCCGCAAACAGACTGTGAGTGCCAGTGAGATGTGAGGAACCATGCTCTGTATAGTGAAATGAGATTTGAATTCTTGTCGTGTTAAAGTCTGTGAAATGGGTGTAAGGACATTGACTATAAAGGGCTGGCCACAGGAAGTAAATACATAATAGTGGGGTTTTTTTTGTTTGTTTGTTTTTTAATTTATGTGGTAGTAGATAGAAACATGAAGGTAAGGAGAGCATCAGATAATGAACCCTTATATTAGCATTCATTAATTGTTTGAAATAGTGAGTTGCATTATATCTTCACTAGTGTATAATACAGCTGTATTATATTCACCTCCCCATTCCATTTTTTTATTTCCAGCTGTTTCTTCATCTACTTCCGTGTCTTTTTTTTTTTTTTTTCTTTTCTTTTTAATTGCAGATTATGTGCTGGAAAGATGGCTCCATGGTTGAAGGCGCATACTGCTCATACAGAGGACTCACATTTGATTTCCGGCAGCCATTTTGAGCAGCTTAAAACTGCCAGTATCTACAGCTCTAGGGGGGATCCAATGTCTCTGCCCTCTTCAGCACTTATACTCATGAACGTGTATACCCACAGTGTGTGTGTAAACATGTGTGAGTATGTGTACACACACATACACATGCATTCACACACATGGAATTCTAGATTATGTGAGAGAAAAACATGTGATACCTCTTTTTCTGAGTCTGACTCCTCCTTGCACAGTCATTTCCAGTTCCATCATTTGTCTGCTTCTAACCTGATGTCCTTCTTTACGGCCAAACCATATTGCGTTTTGTCTCTTCACCTGTTGGTGGGAGTTTAGGCTGATTCCATAACTTGGGTGTTGTGAATGAACAAGAGTGTGTGAGCGTATAGGTTGCTGACTTGGGTTCCTTGGTAGTGCATGATAGTTTTTAGTTTTTGGGGACCCTCCATACTGATTTCCGTCACGGGTGGGCTAATTCACATTCCTGCCTGTAGTATCAAAGAATTCCTTTCCACCCACATTCTTGCTAGTGTTCAATGTTTACTTGATGGTCACCTGTCCAGCAGGTGACATGCAATCACAAGATAGTTTTCTTTACATTTCCCAGATGGCTAAGGACCTTGAACATTTTTTCCATGAACTTACTAGTCATTTGTGTGTCCTGTTTTCTGAACTGTTTAGTTCATTTTTCCAAGCATCGGTTGGATTTTTTACTGGTCTTTGGTTTTGGGGTTCTCTATATATTATGTATGTTGGTCTCTTGTCAGATGAATAGCTATAAAGATTTTCTCCCAATGAAAGCATTTTAGTAATGGGCTTAGGGGGTTAGATTTTACTCATTTGATGAACTCAAGCCATGGAATTATTTTATATGTGTGGAGACGGGATCTCAGGGAATCTGTTGCTTGGTGATTTGCCTAGATTGGCCGGCTGGGCAAGCCCAGAGATCTTCCTGTTCTCACTTCCTAAGTACTGAGGTTATAGGTGTTCACTATCAGCCCAGCGCTTTTCCTGGGTTTGGAGGGAATCATGCTTCAATGTCAACTTGATTACCAACTGAGCCCCCTCCTAAGCCGCATGGAAGCTTTTTGACTGCAGCTCTTACATCTCGTGGTTTCTAGACTCCTGCTCTGCAGTGTCCACTTTGTTCTGATTCAGGTTGGGTCCATGCCTACCCAATCTCTGAAGGAAACATCTTTCTTCTTAAGCCCCTATGGGTGGAATTGCTGCATACAAATCACAAATGGCTACTGGCTATGTGGCCAGTGATACCTGCAGCCTGAAGTACAAAAACATGTATCAATCAAAGTCTTTTGTATGGGGAGTGAGTATGAGCAAAAGAAGATGTGTTGATCTTTGGGTTCAGCCTAAAAGATGAGTTAGAGATAGAGAAGGTTAATATACGTCTGGGTCGTATGTAGACTGTCCTGGAGGAAGTGATATGTAAACAGGAGTAATGGAGGATCATTGTATTGATTAAGGAATAGCTTACGTGGAAGGTTACAGAGAAATGGGAGAACCGTGAGTGAGGAAAAAATTAGAGAGTAATGGCTGTGAACCAAACAACTATTCTAAGGAAATCACTCCTTGTTAAGGTATACACACAGATAGTACCAGTGTGGACTGCTTATTCAGTGTTCTAGAACAGCCATCTCTTTTCTGTAGGCACCTGACCACAGTGTACTTGCTGTGTGGACTCACTGGTGGCCTGCTGGGCCTGCCTGTACTAACCCCAGGCTGCATGCCCAGCTCCTGCACAGATATTGCTGCCCTGTCTTATACCTGGAGAAGCTCTTTTTCTCCACCGTGGCCTTTCACAGCCAAGTAAGCGTCTACTCTCACTAATCCGGCAGGCTAGGCATGTATTATAATTTATTGTATGTAACTCGAGGACAAATGGAGGCCTGTCCCCAAGAAGCTCTGTAGTTATGGCTCCATAATTTGCCTTCATGGGCTATCAGTGAGGTGACATTGTAGAGAACGAGTGGTTGAAAGTCTCCCTCCCCCCATCCCACGACCCCTCTTAGCCCCACTGTGGTGGGAGTGAGGGACAATTAGGAGGAGGCATGTCAAGGTGGCAGTGGGTAATGGCAACTGCTCTGTCAGTCGGATGCCTTGGGAGCAGCCCCTTTATTGGATGTCTTCTCTGGGATTTTTGCTTGGTCCAGCTGAGGATATATCCTGCCCCATGACTGTGCTAGGCTCCATGGGCCTCTTTGTTCTGTGCTGAAAAGCAGGTGAAGAGGGAGCTCAGACGGCCTGACTTGTCCTCTGTGCTTTTGCCAGCTACCTTGGGAAGAGCAGGAGCCTGGGTGACCAGGATCTGCTGGTTGTCCCTGAATGAAAGGCATGTGGAACCCCTGCTTCTCTTTTGTCGGCCTAGTGTGCCCAGGTACCAGTTAACAAGAAATAAATGGTTCCCCACCTTTCTTCTGATCACACAGTATTGTCATCTAACCTGAGCACGGGACAACAGTATATCTGTTTTTTCAGCAAGACTGAGAAGAGTCATAATGCTCAGCAATGTGTGGAATGAATCCCTTTAGTCAGGGCTTACCCAGCTTGCCTCCATTTGCCAAACAAGACATTTCTGTCCACCTTCATCCAGTATTATATGATGTTTTTTTTTTCCCTTCTAGAATACAACTCGAGCTTTCGTATCATGATGAGCAGCACAAATATACATTATTAAACTTAATTTAAAGGTGTAATCAGCTGTGTCATTGAGATAAGGGAGAAAATGGCACCATGGACCTTTTCCAAATTCCCACAGGCTCCAACCATAAAAATTCCCTCCCGAGTGCTGACAGCACACCTTCCTCGTTAGTGTGCTCTGCTCTTGCTCCGTGCCTCTGCCAGTCCGGGAATATCATTAGGTTACAAATCAGATCCAACGGTTTAGATTATTGTTCATCTTGAGCTCTGTGCTTTCTCTCCATTAGTTGTGGCATAACAGAAATAATTCAATTTATTAGCAGGCCCATCTTCTCAAAAAGCTTTTATTTCAAAATGTGTGTGAGGACACAGTGCAGGAGAGCTATCAGCAAACCAGAGGTGTCTCAGGAGATAAAATTGGTGCCATATACTGAGTTTTGAAACATATATGTGATTTTTGTGGGATGAAGAGATACTTGTAACCCGATATAACTCATCTTTCTTACAAAGCACAGGTTTTTCTGGCACATATTCTTTTTGGTAAGCTACGATTGTTTCATTTCAGTGTGTCAAAATAATGACTTCAAATTTACTGTCATGTGGATAACTTAGAACAATGCTGACATTTATTCATTCATCTATTCAGCTTATCAATATACCTGTCACCCACTTAAGTCATATTTACTTACTGTCATTTCAGGGCACGACCCATTTTTCTTTACTATGTAGTAATCTTTTACACAGATTGAAAGTGATATGGCATGGTCCCGTTTGGTTTAGCAGTACATTCAAGCACAGTGTTCTAACCTCAGATCTATGCAGAACAGTTACGCACCTTTATGTAATGAACCTCTGAGTTGCCAAGGACATTCTTCAGATCATTCCAAATAGGAGCATATAGACCTTTGTTCACCAACGTAACTTCCTCCTAAGACTTAATATCCATCCTGAGAGTTTCTGGATTCTAGACAGTTGCTCAGTTAGCCGCTTTTCCCGGTAGATGGTTCTAGTCTGGTAAGGATGGGAACCCTTAGGGCGCTCTTGATATCAGCTGCAGGAGTCCTGCCCATACTTGCCTGGTGATGATAGCGTCTGGAAAAAATGGAGGGCATCAAGGCAGATGAGGATATCATGAACAACTGTTTTCCTGGTTTGATGAATGTTTAATGAGCACCTCCTGGTATGGGATGTGGATTCATCTAAGTGTGCATAATTTCCACAGGCTCTTAACTGCTACCCATGCCTCATGGAGATCTTTAAATTTTAACTTCTGTTAGCACTGGTGTTACATGTAATGGGTAATTGTTTGTGTCACTTGAAACATATTCCCACTAACTGTTGTTCAGCAAGGA
The DNA here is from genome assembly GCF_030254825.1 of Meriones unguiculatus. Classification (NCBI taxonomy): domain Eukaryota; kingdom Metazoa; phylum Chordata; class Mammalia; order Rodentia; family Muridae; genus Meriones; species Meriones unguiculatus. Next base: position 26,938,736 of record NC_083357.1, read on the forward strand.
ACCAGTGTTTTGAGATATCTTGTCAGGGGATTGAAGAAGAATAAAGTAAAAAAAAAAAAATTTGATTATGAGATAGTTTGGGGATGTAAGTCAACTTATTGAATCAGATTCTGGGCTGGAGGCCTAAGAAACAAGAGTTTAAGAACTAGAAGGAACGGCTAGGGGACAGGGTGGTACTGTTTTCATGTCATCATGGCTCGAGAAGGTTGGCCCGGTCCCTCGCTGAAGTGCACAGCAAACCTTCTGTCCTTTACCCCAGCAACAACCATTTAGCAGTGAATTAGCAGTTCTTAATGCTATTCTACAAATAAGGACTCGGAGGCTGAGATTGGCCAGCAGTAAATTAATTACAGAAGATACAGTTGTGCTATCAGCATTGAGTGTTTGTTCAGTGGGTACTAGATTCCTGGCTCTTTTCTATTGAGTATCAAGTTTGATGGATCCCAAAATAATCCCTGAGGAGGGCGTTATTGATATTTCCATGCGTCAAATGAACTCATCTGTCCCAGACATGGATGATGTATTGGGCTGTGTATTTTTCACACATTATGTGAATTTTCCGTTACTTGACTCTCTGAGGATTTCTTTGTGTGTTTTATTTATTGTTTGAGCACACATCTTACTCTGTAGCCAAGGCTAGCCTTAGACTTAAAATCATCGTGACTCATACAAGTCTTATACTCGTGCAATACTATTCCTGGGTCTACATTAATCCTCCTTTTATTGTTAACTATTTAGTTAGTTTTTAATTCTCACAGTAACAAGACGAAGTTCTATTTTTATGGTGAGACAATAAGTGAGAAAGTTTTGACCCTTGTCCTGAGTCCCATGTTGTAGAGTAGGGTTTACCGTGGAACTCTGGCTCCTGTGCCACCCTGATGAAAGGCTCCTGTTCATAACCCTTGCCTCTTCCCACCTCTTGTATCAAAGCAGCAGTTACAGGGCTGGCTTTGCTTGTCAGCCATGATCTGCTCCGCTCACCAGGAGACCATGTCATGCCGGTTTACTGTGTTTGGCTTGTCGCCCCATAGCCACTCTTTACTCTCTCTTTAGCAACCTGGTTTTCTGCTTGTTTGATTCTGTGGCTTCAGATCTTCTGTTAAGGTCTTTTCAGACCTTTGGGAAATGTGAGTCACTTGGAGACTGCTGTGAAATTCGGGAAAGTCCAGCTTAGCTACTTGGGGTGGTTCATGAATGAGGGCAAGGAGAAAGGAAAGACCTTTTATTGAAAATGTAGGTGCTTTGGAGGATGGCTGCATTGTTTTTCTATCTCCACTTTTCTTCTTTCTTTTGTTTGAGGGCTATCAGGAAGAACTCAGCCAAATACATTTTATTACATGACTGTTCTTTGCCAAGCACCTTGCTAAGGGCATTGTGTATCTGTTCTCATTTACAGTGACAGCAACTTTTAAGAGCTAGCACCTTTTATGCCTGTTCTATGAATAAAAACACTGCTTAGGAGGCTAGTGCAGAGATGGGTTTGTGTATGCATATATATGTGTTGACGTGTTCATATATATATACACACACATATATTGAGGCTGGAGAATGATGACAATTGTCTTTCTGGGTCTCCACTTATCTTTTTATTGATTAATTTATTTAATGTGTATGAGTGTTTTGCCTGCATGTATGTCTGTACCAGATGCATGCCTGGTGACCACAGAGGGGCTGGGACTGGAGTCACAGATGTGAGCTGACATGTGGGTGTTTGGAAGAACAGCCAGTGCTTTTAATCACTGAGCCATCTTTCCAGCCTGCCATTTGTTCTTTGAAACAGGGTCTTTTTCTCACCAATTTAGCTGGATTCACTAGACAGCTATCCCCAGGGATCATTCCTCTCTCTGTTGCTTCCTCCTCTCTGCAGAGATTGCAGACTGGGCGTGGTGGTGCACTCCTTTAATCCCAACACTTGAGAGACAGGGGCAGAGGTAGGCAGATCCCTGTGAGTTTATGGCCAGGCTGGACTACAGAGTGAGTTCTAGGACAGCCAGGGCTATATAGAGAGATCTTATCTAAAACAAAACAATAAACACCATGCCTGGCTCTTTAGGTTGGTGCTCTGTACACAAGCTCAGGTTCTTCTGCTGTCAGGACTTTAGCAGCTGAACCATCTCAGCCCCTGTAGATGTATTTAAACTCTCATCTGTGTAGCTCTGAATGCAGCCTGTGTCCTCCTCAGTATGACAGGCTTGGACTGTGCTTCTGTGAGATCTGCCTTCTAGCTTGGCCTTAATGGCTGCTGTTTGCTTTGATTTTATTTTGCTTATTATTAAAAAGAAATCTCATTGTTTCATTTTAGTGTCTCAATTGGCTGCAACCCTGTTTCCAGCGAAGCCTTAGAGATGGAATACATTACAATGGGGATAACCATTTCCCAGTGTCATCTCTCATTTGAGCTAATCAGAGAATACACGCTTATATATTGGCAAAATCGTAGGTACCCAGATGATGAGGCTTCATTGTTTCACCGAGTAAAAGTAGTTTATCCATCCTTTATTACAATTACTTATTGAGAACCCTACTGCTGTGTGGTCTCAGTCATTACCAGGCAAGATGAGCGAAACAGCAGCAGTTTATTAGGGCAAGGGAGGCCCATGTGTCCATCTAATACATATTTACAAAGTGCCTGCTCCATGCTGGGCACAGTTACAGGCCCTGGAGACATGGGAGCGAACAAAGCACATCAGGTTGTTGATGTGCTGCAGAAATATAACAAGTATTTGGAAATTCTAGAATATGCTTCCCATTATCTTCACCTTTCCTTCATCTTGGGTATTGTCATTCCTAAAATCCATGATGACCGGCTATCCTTTGAACACCTGAAATATTAGCGATAAAGGAAGACCTTTTGACCATAGAACATGCATGGTAAGCCTGAATGTTTCTTGCCTGCTGTTGTATGACGGATTTAAGAACTTCCTGTCAAACCTGAGCTCTCAGCAAGGGAAAATGGCTACCAGAGTGGTGAGGTTCAGTTAGTATGGCACTGTGTTCTGAGGAGGAATGTTGACTCACCTCTCTTTTGTGTCCTGACAAGGGTGCAGAGAGGACACAACCCTGAGCACTGGATGGCTTCTCCGCCATAAGAAATCCAGCACCAGGGCCCTGGGGTACTGCTGCCTCCTTTAAGGCTTAGAACTTCTGGGACATTTACTTCCCAGGAAAGTTTCCATGGCCACACTGACTGAGCTTGTATAAACTAGTTTTGAAAATGGTTTGGTGAGGGACCTAAGTGACTGTTGCCTCATTGAGAGTCAAAGGGAGTGTTGAGGGTGATAATGGCAGAAAAGTAGTGATGTGAGCAGGTGGTTGGCTTGTGAGCTGGTGCTAGCTCCTGCCTCTGCAGGAGACTCCCTTGTCCTTTGGAACATGGGAGCAGGGAATTCCTTGATTGTATCAGATTTACTTTTGTGCTGTGAAACTTGTTGGCTAGTAGCTATTTCAGTTAACTTTCCTCAATTATTTAGTGGTGTGTGTGTGTGTGTGTGTGTGTGTGTAAACATACATACACACCTATACAAATAACTATAATTTAAAACTAAAGCAACTACCTTTTCATTTAAATAAAAAAAAAAAAAGAAAAGAAAATGGAAACACTGGAAGGTGAGAACTTTGGAGTTTGGAGAATTTTTTTTCTTTTTTGGTTTTGTTTTGAGATAGGGTTTTCCTACATAGCCCATGTACATCTCAACATGTACATGCTGTTCCCCTGTCCCAACCTCCAAGTGCCAGGATTATAGCTGGGTGCCCTCATGTCCAATGGCAACTGAGATGCTTTGTTTGACCTTTTATTATTTCTAAGAAAAATATAATGCTTGATGCCTTTTCTCAAGAATCATTGTAATGTTGCCAGTGAGTTCTAAAGGGCTCCAGTAACGGTGATGACTGCTTTGGACTCCAGTTCTCCTTCAGGAACTAAAGCAACTTGGAGAACTAAACCATAAAATCCCCAACAGAATCTGCAGTTTATTGGGCTGTTAAGTAACCCATCCACCTGAGCATAGGCAAGCATCACTGAAACCACACGAAGCTGTTCTGCTTCTGTTTGCCGGGAGAGCAGACAAAAAGCTGATTTTGGGAAGCCTTCCAAAATAAAGCCGGTAAAATTTATTTCAAGTAAAAGTAGGTTAAGGAGATAAAGAGGGAAGCTGGAGGTTACGAGAGATTTAAAAGCACGTTGTCTTATCTTAATGAATGGATCTCATGTGGATGATGATTCAAGCCAAACACATTGTGAGGCAGAAGAAACTTATGTAATTGAGAGACCGTCTCAATAATGGATTTTTTTGGACTTGAAAACTTGTATCTTTTAAAATATTTCATATATTTTGGCTTTTATTATTAATAAAGCGGAAGAATAGAGGAAAGGGTCTTGAAAACAGGTGTAGAGTATGAGGTTCTGAAAGCTCAGCTGGAGAGTTCCGTGGCTGTGTCGGCCAGTCAGAGTCGCTCAGAGATGTGGCACCTGTGAGGTGGCATGTTAGGATCTTACCTGGTGTGCTACGCCAGATCTGGCCTCCTTCAAAACTAGAACATTTGAAGTGCTTATACAGTACCGCAGGTGGGAAATGCCATCCCCCGAAACTTTGTTTTATGTCGCGAACAAACAGAAATAACATACGGAAGTATTTTCAGGCTGTGTAAGCTCTCATGTAAACGAATCCTGAGTTGAGAGTTCAGTTTGTCCCCTGAGGTGCCCTAATTACACTGCGAATGTTCTAGAACCTTCTCAAACTCCCAATCTGAAGTTTTTGTTTTTGTAAAAAGTGTATAATTTCTCAGGGACTGCCTCACGGGACTTTGAAGGTGATGGTGCGATTGTGAAGATCATGAAAAAGAATGACTCCTGCAGCAGATTCCACACAGCCTGTGTGAAATAATGTTTACCCCAAGACCTACCTGAACATTGCAAGGCCTGGCCAGGTTGACCCCTGGAATTCCTCATCAGGAAGGACAGTAATCGTCTGGCATTTTCGTCGCGTTACTGTCTGTCTTTCTCCACCTGCAGTAGGCGCTAGGACAGTAATGCGCTGGTCTCAAAGCACGGCCACTGCGGTGGGTAGGGCAGGAGGACACAGCTGGCCATGTTCATCAGCGGGACCCTGACTTTGTACTTTCTGTATTGTGCTGGTGGGAAATAGTACGTGAGATTTCCTGGGGTGTGCCGGCCTCTCTTGGCAACCTCATTATCTCTTATTTCTCTAACACTTTTATTCGATGTGGTATTTTTTGATTGCCCGTGAACATTTGCTGGTGTGCTCTTTGCTGCGTGTCAGACATTTCGGGTAGTGTTTTCTGTAATTGTGCTTGCTGTAGGCCGTGTTGCTCATGGGTGTTGTCCCTCTTTTCTAATCCTTCCTTCAGTGCAGATTTCCTGTAGCTGTGAATAGCTTTTTGGTCTTCTAGTAGGGCTTGAAGCTTGCTAGGCGGACTTGAACTACATTGCTGAACCACACCCTAGTCCCTATACTTTTTTTTTTTTTTAGCTCTAAGCAGCTTAATGTTTTCGTTTGTAATGAGTATCAGAATCATATATATTGACCAGTCCTAGTTTGTATGATTGACTGAAATCAACAAAAGACATCTCTATATAATTTTATATGATTAAATCTTCTGTGGTAAGTGGTTATTTTAAAAGACAAGTGATGTGGGATGAATGATAAAGGTAATGAGGGAAAGCTAGGACAGCTGCAAGGGTACAAGAAGGAGGAGTCAAGGATGGGAAGATTGAAGAGATGTGAAGAGCTGGGAGTAATGAGTTGTGAGGGAAATGCTAAGTAGCAAATATGAATGAGAATAAGGCTGATGCTGACAGGGGTGGAGAGCCTTCTCCTGGGAAGTGTGTGCAGTTTTTCTCGTGTTGCCTCGCTGCATTCAGAGCACCTTTGTGTGACACCAGCTGCTCTTCCCTGCAGTGTGCAGAGGCGTACTCAGAGCCACTACAGTTTGAAACTTGCGTTAGGTGTGATCCTTCAGGAACATCAGCTAGTAGTTGAAAGACACACAGACCATAGTTACCTGTTGGCCTCTTCCTCTCCCACGCGTCAGGGAACTGCACACCACTCAGGTTTAGTAAGCTGCCTGGGAAGCTGCATTTCATTTTGTTTTCTCTTTTATGTGTTAGTGTATGTAGGTGTGTGTGTATGTGTGCGTGCGTTCACACATGTTTGAGTGTGTGTAGGTGTATGCTCCATGGTGCTCGTGTGGATGTCAGAGGACAGTGTTCCGAATCGTTTCTTTTCCTCTGCTATTATATGTGCTCTGAGAATCAAACTCAAGTAACCATCTGCAGCAACTGCCTTTACCCACTGAGCCATCTTGCCTGCCCCATAGGTACATTTTAATTTATGGCAGAGCTGAGGAGAGAATCCAGCCAGGAAACATTAGGACTTTGTTCACTGAATTTATTTTCAGAATAGCTTCTCAGAGGCCACATTCTTGTCTTCTCAGTGCTGTTTCTTTGACTTCTGGGCCTTTTAAAACAGTTGTTCACTTTTTCTCTTTCTATCATCATTGGTTGGGTTTTGCATTATGATCGAGAAAGGTGAAAGTCAGCTGGGAACAATTCTGTTCTACTGGGAATATTAGCCTGGTGTTCAGAGAATTTCTTTCGTGTCCATGACTCCAGGTCAACATCTGCTGTTAATGAGGACCAGCACTTAGCCCATGGTGTTGTCCCTCACAGCCAGCCTCAGCAGAGATTGTAGACTGTCAGCCTTGGAGGGAAGAGAGAAGAGCCCTGTTTGCTCTCACAGGAATCTTTCCTGCTTATAAGTGCAAGTGCTCAGAACAACAAACCAGACATTTGAAGGGAAGGAGGGACAACTCGGATATGAGCGGGTTATATTAGTCCTCTTGTAGTCTGAGGACTTACTTCCCAGCTTAAGCTAGGAGGAATTTTCCATCATGAGTCTATTTTTACATGGCCACCAACAGGTTATTTTTGGTGCTGAAGTAGTTGTTGTGTGGTGACCTTCATCCTTTTGGTCCAGCGTTTCTTCCTTCTGGCACACACAGTGGTGAAGTGTGTCTTCATCCCTGTATCCCTGTATTTCCCTAGAAAGGAGGAGACAGAGCAGGAATGTGTGCATTGGGACAGATTCTTACATCAGGGAGAATGCCTGAGATTGTTTCCTGATGCTTTGGTGGGAAAGGGAAGTACGACATGGGTGTTCATTATCTGTGGCTGTTGAGGGTCAGCTTCATCTTCTCCATGAGTATGATTGCCCCAGGCCAAATGCCTCTCACCGTTATTTCTATCCCTTTAGATGCATTGCAGTAATTTTCCTACACCCAGAAAAGGTCAGTCTCATGACACAATCTAGCCCCTTCCGCTGAAAGTCATGATACTGGGTTTATATCATTCTGTCTCTGTGTAAAAGGGACTGAATACTTTGGTTTAAAAAGTGCATGTTTATAAATAAACAGACGAGTGATCCTCCCGGAACCCCAGCAAGCACAGCTGAGCATTGGGCTTTGGCAGGCCAGCCACCCACAACTTGTGCTTATGGCTGTAGCACTTGTCATTCCACTCTAAACATCGGCCTGTCACTCTATTACCTCTACCATAGCTTAAAGTTAACTAGCATGGATGTCACCAGAAGGTCATGGCTTGTCCAAGAGGAAGGTGACCTCAGATGCACCTCATCTTCAGCCTTGCTTTTGGTCTTGTAGTAAAGACATTTAAAACAAAGAAACAAAAAGACAAGTTTAATTATGGTAGCCTTTTTGGCATACAGAATTTGTACATTTAAGCGAGCTCAGTTTTACTTAGCAGGTATAGTGGGAAACTTATATCGTAGCCATTCATTTTATGTTGCAGAGTATTAAGGTGAAGACAAAAAAAAAAAAAAAAAGACTTTTTCACAGGTGAAATGTACACTGATTTTAGGAAGGGAATAGAAACTGATGCCAGCCAGACTTCTCTTGTTGAGTTAGTTAGTTAGGTAGCAGAATGCTCCTTTTGTAAGTGTGAGAGCCAGGAGTTGATCCCCAGAACCCACGTGAAAAAGCTGGGCAGCTGGATGTGCTGGTGTGCTCGCCCAACCCTGGTGCGGCAGAGGTGGAGACTGGCACAGCCCTGGGGCTCACTGATTGGCGGCCTAGCATAACTCGCATGTTCTGTGCCATGTGAGACATGCAGGCCTAGAAAACAAGCTAGGTGGCCACTGGGGATCCCCTCTAACTGGAGCTGTGTAGAAGACAGCTAAAATTTTCACCAAATGATGGCTCCTTTCACAGTGGGAAGAACTTGTAGCTACAGGTTGCGTCCATTGTAAAGATTTCCAGTGTTAATGGACTCTTTTAGCCAGACTGTAATTTTCTCACAAGCAAGAATACTGTAAGTGGAGTAAACTATGACTTCTTAACTATTTGCTTATATGTTGAACAGCCGTTCAAGGGCCGCTATTCCAAGCTCTTAAGGTGACAGCCCATAAATGATGTGATGTAGTTCTTAGTTTGGTGTGGTCAAGAATCTGCCTCGCTGCCTAGGAGCCTGTGCCAGGGGTGATTGGTGAGGATCAGGACATTGGCACTGCACCACTATAGATGCTCCATGAGATTATATCAACTAGAGAAACAATTCTGGGTTATTAGTCAGAACTGTTCTTCCCAGTTTTGTTTTAAAGCAAAGTGAGCTAAATGTTTCAAGAGGGAGGTTGTTCGTGTTGAACGGATAAAGGAAAATTGCAGATAGGAATTCACTCACAAGAAGCCTTTGCTTCTGGTTGTTATCCATAGCAATGCTGTGATCGATACAGCAGGAAAACGGTAACAATATAATTATTAAATACTTATTATATAACTTAAAATTTAAATGATATAATTATATAATTACATATCACACATAGTTGTAAAAATTTTAATAAAAAACAGAAGTAGGTGTTAGTTACTAGATTTTGAAGTATGTATCAGAAGACATTATGATTGAAATAAATTTCATGAAATTGGAGTAAGATTGAGATTTTATCTCACTTTTTAGTTACTTATTCCATAATTTTGTTAATAGATTGAAATGAATAGGAACAATTTTATGTCATTAAAATCATGCATGTAAATTCCTTAGCATGTGTGTGATACAAGAACAATACTAAAAAAAAAATCTTTAGATATTGTTGTCATTAGTAACTGTATGATTTAGGACAGATTAAATAGATATACCAAATTAAGCTTGTGTTAAGTTGGGATTTGGGCAGGATAGTCTTCCTTCATCTCTTGGAGATGCAGTAGGTATCTGCTCTGAACTTTGATCCTCTCTGTCAGCATCTTAGCTCTCCAGGGAGCACTACATATAGTGAGTATCAATGTTAGTCCCTAACACAGTGAAGCAAAAGTGATGCTGAGTGAATATGACACAGAGTGGCAGGGAGTCTGGTGCTGATTGATAAGGTCAGTGGAAATCACTGGCTGGATGATGTATTTCTCACCTGACCCTCCTTCCCCTGGATTATTAGGTACCACTTCTGGAACCTTAATGTCTGTGTTAGTTCCTCCTCTTTCCTTTTATTAACTGCTGATTTGCTAACAGGGTAAGGAGGCCTTGACATTTCATCCCAGCACCCTAGAGTCGGGTGTAGTTTTGCCGAGGGCTATTACCATATGTGTCTGCTTGAGTAAGTCCTCTTTTTCGTGCCTCCTGTGATCTGTGGTGTTAGAGTCTGTATGAGAAGTTCCATAGACACAAACCTTCTAAATGTTAAAGCTGTCCTTAGGGTGCCAGGTCCTGGCCTGTCCTGAAGCACTGTGGTGATTGACACGGTGGTTTCCGTCTTCCAGAAAGAACTTTGAGTTCTCTCCTACCTGACATGGAAGTATTTCACTCTCTGCTTGAGCCAAAGTGTAGAGCATGCTCAAGAGGGGATTTGATGCCACCCAGTCCTCCTTAACCCTGTGGCCTGTGTGCTGTCTATCTGGGGGAGCAAGCTATGAGACCAAGGGCATGTGTCTCTATCTGCTTTCTGCATCGTAGGAGCTTGAAGGGAGAGCTTTCCCAGCTGGGTCTCTGTTCAGACTTCATCCCACAGGTGACAGGGCATGGAAGTTTGAAAATTGGGTTGTTTTTTTTTCTTCCACTTCTGTGACAAAAATACTTGATAGAAACAACATAAGTTGGAAGAGATTGGTGCATGTGGCTTGTGACTTCAGAGAGCTCATTCCATGGTTACTTGGCTAATGGTGTCTGAGAAGCACCCTCACCTAGTAGTGGACAAGTGGACAGGGAAGATACAGGTCTGAGGGTGGCTCCAGTGACCCTCCAAAATAGTGCCATTAGGTGGGGGCACACATGATCCTCTTGGAACATCTCACATTCAGTTCATGGCAATGGGCAAGAAAACTCATACTGTTTTAAGTTTCTATTTTTGGAGAATTGTTTGTTTTTTGCTGCATAACCTTGCTCATTCTGGAAAATATTAGATCACAGTCAGGTTTGGGAGATTAAATTTATAATTTATAGTTTTGGAGATGGTTTTCCAGATCTGTTTTCCCTGTCATCTGAGAATATATTGTTTGTAAATAGGCTCCATCTTCCCCCTTATGTCTGTCCATAGCAAGTAGCACTTATCTGAAAGGAGAGCTGGAAGAAGGTTACAACACAGGGTTCCTGTTTCTAGGTCCTGCCTAATTGCTGAAGATGCATCCTGTGACGGTCCTCACCGGTTTGTCAGTCCTCTGTAGCGTCCCCACCTGCTCTGACATCTGACTCTGTCTCCCTGTTCTAAGCTCTATTAGGTTGTATCTGAATAAAAATGCCTAATAGTAATATCAGGTAGGTGAAATACCAAGAGCTTGTGTTCTAGGAAATAGGTCATGAGAATTAATCTAAGCCTGCTGTAGCTACGTTAGCGATCTATTTTGTAAGAAAATTGCTTCATGAATAGAGCTCACGTATTCTTCATTGTAGAACACTGTAAAATTCTTAGGGTAAAGTATCATACAATAGTACATCACCTCATGTATACCACTTAACAGATTTTTATGTTTTGGCAAATTCTAGTTCTCTTTTTAAACATCAAAGTAAGTTGTTCCTTAATACTTTAATTGATTTCTCCTGATGCAACTCAGTCATGCGTTGGTGACTTATGTTCCACATATCCATATAACAGCTTTTGTTTTTCTGTTAGTATTGGGAGGCTGCTGCATTTCTGTTGTGTGTGTTTTGCTTTTACTTGTCTGCATGTTCTTATTATGATTTTCGTCTGACACTATATGGTTTCTATATTTCTGGTTTGCCTATTGACAAAATAATTGTTGTATTTTAAAGGCCTAACATTGAGAACATGCTTTCCTTTATGATATATGTCTGCTTGGCATGTGTGTGTGCATCTGCCCCTTTCATGTGGCATGTGTTTACAGTCACTATGTGTTACATGTGGATACTATCACTTGGTGATCTGTGAATAGTGAAGCCCTAAGTACTCTCTACTCTATAGGTAGATGCCACTGGGCTAAAGCAAGGCATATGGTGTCTTTTTGTGCATGATGTGACCCCTTTATTTGCACAGTAATGGCTTATGGTCGAATAATGAGGCCATGGTTATAGACTTGCCACAGACACTTGCCATGCACTTCTCGAATCCTCGTGAGCAGGTTCTGTAGGGACTGTGCATGGCTGAGGTGAGATGTGTTAGAACAGCTTCGCGTATGCTGGACTTGGAACTGAGCCAATTTGCATAGGCTACGAAAAGAACTAACTCTTGATAGGGTGACAAGTCTTGTCTTCAGTGACAGCAGCTAATATGAAAACACAGTGGCAAGCATTGTGAGTTAAGAGGTATACTGGGGTTCTCAGTTCCCCAGTGGATTTGTGTATCTGGGTAGCATCTTCTACAGTTCCAGTTTTCTTCTTTGGCCGGGAGTATGAGGCAGTAGTGTGTGTGACTGACCCTTTGCACAGATGAGGTCAAACCCAGACTGGATCATGTCCCTTCTGTGTGCTGCATGGGCTTCACTCCCCTCTGCTAACCTCATGCCCAGACATATTGCTCAGCACTGGGCTTGTGATATGAAAGAAGATATTCAGTATTTGTTTAGACTCTTGCATCCCAACAAAGGAGAAGTAAATTCTCATGGTGTTCCTCATAAAACACGAAGCACTAAATAATATTGAGAGAGCCTCACAGAGCCTTCCACAAATAGTACATTAATGTCAAAGAAGTGTTGGGGAATTCCCAGAGAGCACTGTAGTTCAATAATGGCTGTTATTTATCACAAACGTGTACTCTGCTCACATTGGGTAATGAATGACCTTTCTGTTCCCACAGCCAGGGCCAGTGGGTCTCTGTTGATGGTGGGTGCAGGCTGGGGGCCATTTATCATGCATTACTTAGCCCAGTCACTGCCTAAAAGGACGCCACCTGGGAAATACTGAAAGGATCAGGCCAAAAGAAAACCCTCCTGGGTTAACTACTCCAGCAGTAAGCGCTGTCCCAACCTTCTCATTTCACATCACTCTATTCTTTCTTCTCTGTTTGCCTCCCTCAGCCTCTTTCTTCCACCCATACTCTTTCTTAAAACTTGCTGAGAATCGCTTGGCATCAGTGTCAGAAAGAGTGAATGACTCCACAAGAATGCATCTAACACTGATACTTTTGAGTGATTTCTTGTATTGCTGCTATACAGAACAGCTTCCTTTTGCTCTTTTCTCTTTTTTTCATACATGCTTGTGTGTATAGGCAAGAGGCCAATGTTAAGAATTTTTTCAATCACTCTCAACCATATATTTAAAAAAATAATTTAAAAAATATTTATGTTCCTTTGTGTGTGCCTACTTGTTTGTATGCACACCATATGTATGTAACTCCCCATTGAGACCAGCAGGGGCCATCAGATCCTCTGGAGCTGGAGTTAGAAGCAATTACGAGCTGCGTGAGTTGATGCTGGGAACGGAACCCTGGTCCTCTGTAAGCATAGTATGCATTCTCTCTCTCTCTCTCCAGTCCTCTACCTTTTGTTTTAGACAAGGTCTCCACAAACCCTGAAGCTCATCAGTTTAGCAAGACTAGCTCATCAGTTTAGCAAGACTAGCTCATCAGTTTAGCAAGACTAGCTCATCAGTTTAGCAAGACTAGCTCATCAGTTTAGCAAGACTAGCTCATCAGTTTAGCAAGACTAGCTCATCAGTTTAGCAAGACTAGCTCATCAGTTTAGCAAGACTAGCTCATCAGTTTAGCAAGACTAGCTCATCGGTTTAGCAAGACTAGCTCATCGGTTTAGCAAGACTAGCTCATCGGTTTAGCAAGACTAGCTCATCGGTTTAGCAAGACTAGCTCATCGGTTTAGCAAGACTAGCTCATCGGTTTAGCAAGACTAGCTCATCGGTTTAGCAAGACTAGCTCATCGGTTTAGCAAGTCCCAGGGATCTTCCTGCCTCTTCCTCACTAGCGTGTACCAGGCTAGTTCTAGTGGTCTGGAACCCGCAATTCAAACTCCAGGCTTCATGAGTATATGACAGGCACCACACTAGCTGATATGTCTTCTTAGTCATATCGTTTGTTTGTTTCTTTTTATTCATTTATTATTGTGAGAGACATTCAGTCCAGAAAATTACTCAGTGATTCTGTTTAGCTTATGGGTCAAGGTCTTGAACTTGGGGAGATTGCTGTGCTTGTGATTTAGTCTATGCCCTTGGCTTTGAAAATAGTTGAAGGTGATCACACACACACACATCCCTTATTTAATTTTCATAATGTCCTAAGGTTGTAGAAAGCATGTCTTAGAGGGAAAAGAGAAGCAAAAAGCTTTGCTGCAGATTTTTTGACTCTTGTAATGTGAGGACCGAATCTTTGTCACTCAGAGGAGTTGTCATTAAAAGTTAGATTTACCTCAATTGCTGTTCAGATTTATTCATTTAAATTGCATTCAAAAATAAAAAGTGAATAAACTGTAATTAATATAAAAAATAAAAATTGAATTAAAAAATTCAAAAAATTGCAATCAAAAGCCAGCTCTGAGGAATGCCGTGATGTCATCTAGCACAAACCTGGGAATACTGCCATCCAAAACTTTGTGTAGCAAGTCAGAATTGTGAATGTTTTTGGAAACTTCCCTGTGAATTTTGAGACCACTGTGTTTTAGACCTGATGGTATGAATCTTCCTTTTTCTGTCTTACAGTAACCAATGTTACTGCCTTGCAAGCTATCATGTTTACTTTAGTTGAATGACTGTTATTTCTGCCATAAAACCTGGAAAAGAAATCCATCAATTCACCCAGTTAGTCACTCATACATCTATCCAGCCATCTATCTGCTTACCCTATTGATACATCCATACACTCACCTCTATATCTGTCTGTCTGTCAGTCCATCCAACCACCCACCCACCCACCTATCCACACATCCACCCACCCACCCACCCCTCCACCCATCCCTCCACCCACCCACCTGTCCACCCATCCACCCACCCACCCATCCATCCAGGTTATACACTTCGAGCCTTAACTTAATCTTAGACTTTGAAGTTATTACTGCAATACAAACATGATGGACATTCAATTGTAAAGCATAGTCCTGGAATGTGACTCTGGAGCTTCATCTCTCGGAGCTAAGAATATTCGTGTATCTCTGCCACTTTGCTCAGACGGCAGTTTCACGCAAAAAAACCAAGGATGGTCTGAGCTGATAGTGTGGACCTGTTCACTGAAATGTGATAATGTGTGTAAGCCTCTGCCTTAAATTTTTTGTGGAAGAATAGTATGTGATGGAAGCACATACCTACAAAGATAGTATATAATATGAAATAAAGCAGTGAACAATTTTCAGTGACATTGCTTTCACAAAATTACTGGGATAATTTTCTTGCAAATTAAAAACATACTAAAAAAAGCAAAGAACACTTTGTTCATATAAAAAATAGTCTGGTGATTCCTACTTAAAACCATAATTTATTTGGTGCTCACTGCAAGTGGAAATGGAATTGAACTCAAGATACTGTTCAGTTCGTTTTTGTCTTGTGAGTGGTACTCACCAGTTATTTTCTTATGGTTCTGGTTAAGGCTCCAGCATTGTTTCTCTGTGTGTCTGCCTCGAGAATTTTAGAAATGAAGTAACTTGAGAAAATTCCATAGACCCTTGAAACAGAGAAAACTCTCAAAATATGTTTCTTTTCTTCTCTCTTGGATAGTACTTTGAGACATTTTCCCCGTTAACAAAGGAGCTGGTTTTTAATAGGAAGACTTTCTTCAAACTGTGCACATATAAAGCTAAATGCAAGCATACACACATACCTGCACCTCTCTGGATGATATTGGGAGTGGTAAAATTTTTCTAATTGCTTCGGATGAGATAAATAATTAGTTGAGGAAAGAGACAAGGTAAGCTCATGTGTTAACTGGTTGTAACTGTTCTAGGTGGTACATTAAAAAAAGTAATGTAATATCCCTGTAATGTTTCTAAATGGATTATATTTATACATTGATTTATACATTTGTATCTTATAAATGTCCCTGAAAGAGTCAATCAAGAAATTATATCTGGCAAAATGCATGTAATCATGTTGTTCAGCCAACAAGAAGGAGGTGCTTTGCATGCACAATTCCATGCAAATGAGCCCGCCTTTCTCCCTGGCTGTAACTGGCATATTCTCCCACAGCTGTGCTTTCGGAGTTGACGTGCTAGAAGCTCCACTTGCAGAATGACTGGATTTGGAAATAGAGCCTGGAATATTGGATTTGCTGTCTAAAATAATAACTTTCCCCCACGAGCATTATTACACAGGCATGCTCAGACACTGCCTGTGCTCGCATCATTCATTTAATTTCCATTATAACCCTAGGAGGTGGCTGCTGTCACTGTCCTCAATAGTGAATTTGTATCACTTTTCCTTGGACCACATGGCTTGTAAGAGACTAGTCTGGACTTGAACCCAGGCTTTCTGGCTCTGAAACCTCTGCTGTAGGCATCTGTGATATTCTGCCTCTAGGGTAACTGACCCCTGCATGTCATTTGACCCGGTAACATCTGTGTTCCCATAAGATAGTTATTATTACATACATTATATAAGCAAGAAGAGGTGCAAGAAAATTCCTGAGTCAAAGTAGTGGGTACTTTCCCCAGGTTTGCACATGTGTTTGTTGGCTCCCTACCCCCACCCCATGGCTCTGAGGGTTGGACCCAGGGTCCTGCTGCCTGCCAGGTAAGCACACCACAACTGAGCCACACTCTGTTCTATACTTGCTTCTCATTGCATAGATGGAGTAGAGCCAGCCAGGGCTGGAGGGAGAACCTCCTCACTGAACCTCTTAACTGGATTTTCCATATTTTGTAGGATGTAGGTGTCAATGCTTTCACTTCTGCAGTATGTTGTGCTGCATGTCACAACTAAGCGTGCGTATTCACTCAGGAAAGCTACTTCAACATTTTCCGAGGAAATCTCCATGGCTTTTCCTATATTAAGCTTATTTGAGAAAATACATTTTATGCTTTGACATCATTTGTGGCAGACATGGTGCAGAGCCCCTGCAAGGATGTCCCGGTAGGCACCACTCCTGGATGAAGCCCTGTTAGTCTGAGATGGGAAGTCATCAAAGCAGACTGGCCTCATGCTTGTCATGTACCCGGAGGTGAACTTGTGGATCTGCAGCCTCTCACCACGTGCTGGGATTCCAGGCAGGAACCACCACAGTGTTCAGCTGCTGTGGCACTTACTCTGTGCAGAACCCACAAGGTTGTGGGGATTGCTCGTCTGTATTCCTGCTTCAGTTAGTCTTGGCACTGTCATTTAACATGGTTAATTGGATAGAGGTGAGCCACTGAACTAAGGAAAGAAAAGTATTTCTTTTGGAAGACAGGCATCAGAGGCTGCTTATTGCTACTTTTTCACTTTAGGCTCTTTGTCCCCCAAGACATTGGCCTTGAATGCAACATGGTTGCCACATTGTCCTCCTCTGGCTGTTGCTTCCCTTGCTCATTTCTCACAAATATAATAGCCTATTGTTAAAGTTGTTACATTGAGGTTTAATAAAACTGGGTCTTGGAATCACCGGATACTTACACTGTCAAGCATGTTCATAAAGCATTCCTTTTGACCTTGACATTTCTCTCAAAGAGCTCTCCTGTTAGGGTTAGATCATTTACGAAACAGATAATTTCCTTCCTTATTTAAAATCTGGTTTGGGTGTGAGGTGCTAATTTTGGCTTCTCATCCAAAAAACTTGTTTCATCTGGACATATTGGGAGTCCGGGGTTCACAGTGATGACAGTTGGATTTTATTTTAGCCAGATTGTCAGTTCAGGCCAATGAAGTCTTACTTTAGTAGACTCATTTTTTTTATTTTTTATTTTTTTGTATTTATAATATTTTACTGTGTTCACCACCCTCACGTCAGCTAAATACGGACTTAAAATCCAATTATACCTCAGGTCAGAATGAAAAATATCACCTCTCGGGAAAGATAGTTTGGTGTTCAGAATTCTGTTGTTGAACGTATGGGTTCCAAGTGTCTTTCGTGTTGAAGACCAGGGTGTTGGGTGCTTAGTCCCTTTTCCTTAGTTTCAAAAGAAGGATCTGGCTACTGTCTCAGCTTCCTGTCACCTTCTTGCCTCGTAAGCCCCCTCTGCTCCAGGCACTTCCATAAAGAAAATCAGTTTTCCTCCTTTTTCAGATGATGTCATTGGTCACCATTCATGCACTCAATGACCCAGCTTGTTGGCAACTCAGAGCCTGTATTCACAGTTTTCTGATTTCCCTTTCTAACAGGATCTTGTAAGCATTTCTTTATAAAGCTTACCATGTTCGTTAGGCTCCATGGACATTGGGCCATGAACCTGTACTGTGCCCCTAATTTATATGTGGCAACTACTGAAGACTTTACTGTCCCTGTCTCACCTCTTCTCCCCACACCATTGTTCTGTGGGTCCCTTTATCTTGCTGTTTTATCCACCAGCTCTTCTCTTCAGTGCTTCTACCCTTCACCTTCTGTCTTGCTTTCCTAGTATGACACACATAGTCAACTGGAAATGATTGACGTGGATGATGTTTGAGGCCATAACATTTAGGGACTTGGTACCGATCAAGAATGGTAGGCCCTCCCTGGCATGGTGATGTATGCTTTTGATTCAAGTACTTGAGAGACCAAGATGGCTGGATTCTTATGAGCTTGAGGCCAGCCTGGTTGACAAGAATTTTAGTCCAGGTGAGGTTATCTACTTATATGTCTTTAAAAAAATAAAAGATAAAAAGATTGGTATGCTTAGTTCCATAATGGTCCAGTGAGCTTTTATCACCTGCCGGTCAACTTGTACGGTTGTTGCTAATAACAAAAATCAAGTGTTATTTGCTTTCGTTCTGTCTACCTTCTGGGCACTGTATTTAAAGCCTAGTAGTCATTCTGGTCATGACACTTTGGTATCAGATAAATATTGCTAGCCCTTTATAGTTTAATACCTAGAATTCTGGTGACCCTTCGTGATTTGTTCAAGATGGCATAATTAATAAACGTGTGAGGTAAAGCTTAGATTCAGGTGGCTTTGACTTTACACCGTGAGCTTCGGCAGGTAACCGTGTGCCACACAGTATGGAGAGCGCTGCAGAGTGCTAGGTGTGCAGGGGAACTAGACTGCTGCGGATAGAAACACCTGCAGGGAGGCTAGAGGCATCACGTGAACCAAGAGGTACTCGTAGGCTGGCACTGGGCTCAGTGTCCCAGGGAGGGAGAGTGCTAAGGGCACTTGTTTGCAGTATTTTCAACTCTGAGACGTTTTTAGTGTTGGATTTGAGAGATGATAAAAAGGAGTGAATGAGGCCAGGTGTAGCAGGCTCCTAGGCGGTCTCTGGCAACATAAGACAAGCAGTAATGTAAACCACTGAGATTGCCTTTGTCACAGTTGATGTGGCTCAGACTTCATGGTGGAGGCGTTGGCAGGTTGGGTGTCTCCTGAGGCCCTCTTCTTAGCCTGCAGAGAGCTGCTTTCTCACTGTTGACACATGCTCTTTGTTCTCTCTGCTTCCTTCTCTTGTTGGAGCATCTGCCCTTTCTCATCATGCCTCCACCTTTATGACCTCATTTTAACTGTAATTATAGCTATAAAGAGCACTGTCTTTGGTCCCAAGGCCCCTTATGCACAGCGATTGGGTTTAGGATTTTTCAGTTTATTTTTATGGGAAAGAGATACACATTCAGAGTATGAGTTTTCAATTTTGATCCTTTTTCTTGAGGCTGGCACTGTGACACAGGGCAGGGCAGGTGGTCCTATGAGCAGAGGAAAGCTACTGGGATTTTACCACCTGCCCTGGCACTAAGATGTGGGTTGGGTAGGGTCAATGTAGCATGTCTTTGGGCTTCTCAGCTTATGCTGGGTTTTAAAGGGTTTGGCATATCTTAAATGGAGAAATAGCTGTACATCGTATTAAGGCCAGAGCTTGAGCATATGAATGATTACAGCCTGGCTGACTTTGCCATACCACTAGACATAAAGCAGCTAGGGAGATGTGGCGAACAGTGAGAGGGGCAAAAGCAGGCCTCGGGGAAGATCACAGTCTCACCAGGATCATTGTCTAAAGTGCCTATCAGCTAAGAAGCGGTTAGCTTGAGGAGGTGGAGCAGTTGGGTGGTCACAAGAACCATGTTTTTATTAAATGCAGAGTCTTGGGCTAGTGAGATAGTTCAGTGGGTTAAGGCTCTCACTGCCAAGCCTGATGACTTCAGTTTCATGCCCAGAACCTGCATGGTAGAAGAAAAAACAAACAAACAAACAAACAAACAACACTTTCTGACCTCTGTATGTGCCATGACACAGACATTACATACCACACAGCACACCCACACATACCTGAGGGTGTTCACTAAAACTACATTGCTTTTTGTTTTTTTTTCCCTTTAAAAGATCTCTTGTGGATTTAATTTCAAATTTACACTTCTATTCACTGTGAGCACCCTTTAGGTAGGATGGGCTGAGCTGCCTGTTCAATTGTTACTCTGTACAGTTGGTCTGGAATAGATAAACAGAATATCCGCTGAGGTGTTCTAGCCCACATGGTGATTAAAATGAGTTTTTCCTTTCCACTCGCCGGAGTACTTTATGGCTGTAAATTTCGATGATTTCTTCAACCAGGGGTGCTTTCTATCTGCTCTTTAACTAGAAATAGTTTTCAAGAATAGCTGACCAAGTTTTATTTCAATAGCACCATAATGTCCCGTAAGAACTGACTGGACAAAAATGGGTGTTCTTACCATTCTCCCAGCATCTTTTTCTCTTCATTTGCTTTCTCCTGCTAGCACTATCATTTGGAATTAGTTCTTGTCTTATGTTTCTGTAAATAAAATTGATAGCATGTTATTAGTGTCTATGCTTGCAGCATTCTGGGAGTTTTGAGTTTCTAAAGCAGCTATGTAATATCTGAACATTTCCTGCTGAATGTGCTGATCTTTAAAGAACAATGGTGTGAAGTTAGCACATGTTAATTACAATGTCTGGAAACCTAATGGTTTATGAATTCATTGTGGATTGAGGGAAGTCTGGATATTTCTGACTTAGTTCTTATTTTTGGAGAATTGTTGATGCTGTAGGAAAATCCAAAGCCACCACGGTAAGTCTTTTAGGACAAGAGATAACTTTTCATTTAAATAGGAAATGTCATAGAGATAAGGATATTTTTTATTAATAGAAAGAAAAGCCTATTTAATGTATTCGGTATATTTAAGTAGCTTTTGAGTTGATTGTATCTGGGAAAGAGTTGCCGTTAGATGTGAGATTGGCTTCTGGAGAATGAACACTGTTTTAGATGTAGAGAACTCCCCTGACATTGTTCAATGTCTTTAAATACATGTCCAGCTGCTCCTGGAAACCCCAAATAAGCAAGAAAGAGAGATATAAAAACAAAGTAAAAAGGTAAACATTCTCCAGCTTCTAGAAGAAGTGTCTTGGAGAGATAAGCTCCGAGAGACATAGCCTGGAGTGTTTCAAACCAACCTCGATAAAGGTAGAGCTTGAAATGCAAAGACAGGAGTTTGCCTTCTATACAGTACAGTGTTGAATAACAATATTGCCTTTTTGGGGGGAAGTTTTTTTAAAAAATATTTTTGTTACAATTTAGTTTATAGAAATGATACATTTCAGTATAGAAATTTTAAAAACAAAGGAAAAATTAGCTAAATAAGGTAATTCCAATAAAAAGAAGCACTGTTGATCTTTTTCTTCAAGTATTTTCCCATGGCCTACTCAACTTCCCTCAAGTGTCATGCCTTTAAGCCCACCCGTAGAACACTGTCTCTGTTAGAAGACTCATACCCCTCACACATTTGCTTCATTTTGCAACCCCAGTGCGTCTTACAGTTACGTTCATTTTACGTGCCACTATTTCTCTTTCCTTCAAAGAAGCTGCTATTAAAATGACTGTGTATTTCAAAATTCATGGAGTCTCAGAATTAGGGAACATAGCACACATTTATTTATGTGTATACTTACAGTTTATATGCACATACGTATTTAGATGGGTACCTGTATTTCCCCCTTGACATCATATCATAAGCATTTCCTAGTAGTGTGACGGGCTTCCAACTTGCAGTAGTTGAATTGTAATTCTTGATGGGGTTCATTCTTCTGGCTATAAGATGCTAAATAATAAGGGTTTTAGGTCTGTTATAATATATAAATTGAATGCCTTACACATTAAATTATGATTCAGACAACTGTATTTTATTGTTCTAGGGAAAAATGAAGCTTTCACATCATAAGGGCATTGGTTTGTTAGCTCTTGAACGTGGTGAAGATAATTCGGACTTGTTAAATTTGATGATTATATATACAAATGCAGACTGTATAACTTCTTGCTTTGGCCATGTCAGTTTGAACACTTGGATTAGTTTTTTTACTCACCTCTCTGTTGGAGTTTACAATGGAGAAGATGATCTAAACACAGATTGCTTGCTGGTAGTTTCTAACCTAGGCAAAGGGAGACCTTTGTCCCGTCCAGGTCCGTCCAGAGTACGGAAATCATAAAAATACAAGAAGCAATACATTATGTCTGCTCCTGGAGCTCAAGGGAAATGGTCATCGAAGAGCTGATGTTTTATATATATGTATTTTATATATATGCATGCTTATCTGCATCCATGCGTTTCACCAGGCTGTAACAGTGGCCTATTCTTTTGCTGTTTCACTTGTAAGTTGCCAGCGGAGAGAAGTACATGAATGCTCCTTTGTGCTCCACCTTTGAAGCATGAAAAGATGACTTTGAGGTTGAAAGATGGACATAGGTGGGACAGAGAACAGGAAAACCGTCCTATTCAGTCTCTTAAGTCAGATGATTGTTAAAATGACAGAGCACCACTTCTTGTGTGTTTTCCAAGGAAACATTTTAAGAACGTAATGTTTTCTTTCTGAGGATTCCAATTGTGTTTCCTTCTTTCTTTGAAAAAGAGGGTGGGACCTCTCTCTGTCCTGTGGCTACAGAGTCTTTACTCTGACTAATGGGGCACTGGACTGTGCACATACGAGGTGGATGCCTTTCAGACCTTTCCCTTGACCCCTTCCCTGTCACGTCCAACAGGTGTGATTAATTTGGCCTTCCTCCTTGCCCACCTCTGTGCACCTTCCCGCCTCAAAGTCACATTTTCATGCTTCAGAAGAGAACCACAAAAGATCAATCTCGTGCTTCTCTCCATTGGCAAATTCACTAAGTAAAACAGCAGAAGTGTAGCACAGTGCTCCAAACTGGTGAAACCGCACAGACGCAGGTAAACATGGGAACGCAGGAGTTTAGGTGCACATCCTCCCGTAAGGCAGTTCAAACAAGGAAGAAGTCTGAGTTGGTGAAAAATGAGGCTCAGCCTGCTATTTCCCAGAAAGATCTGGGTGGCAGAGGAAGCCAAAGAACAGGGGAGCCTGCGGGAGATCATTTGGGAGGAATCGGTATTTTTTTTATACAGCCAAGGACAGGCCACGGGTTGTGAATAACCAGTAGCTGCATCACCATGCTTGGACATGAGTCTAGTGGTAGCTAGTCATACTGGTGGAAACCGGATGAAGATGGTGCAGCCTCCTGCGATGCTGGCAGCTTTCTTGGTACCTGCTAATCTGGTGGCTTAGGACCTTTGTTTTAAATGGAGAGTTGCTTGGGAGATGAGGGCATGGGGTGGAGGGAAGAACGGAATGGGAACTCATGCGCTGCTCTCAGAATATCATACTTGGGTAGACTGAGTTGGCTGCCTGTTTCTAAATTGATCTGCAGAGGCCAAACCACACCTGACCCACACAAACAGCGGCGCTTTAGTCTGTCTGACTTACTGCAAAGCTACAGTGATCCAAACCAGGCAGCTCATAAAGCACTTGCACTCGGTGTCCATAGTCATTAAAATAACTGAAAAGTCCATGAACTGATGGATAATTTGTGGTACATGCATACAAGGAAATCCAAACTGGCCATGGTACAGATGGATGAATCTCAGAACATACCGAGTGAAACAAACCATGCATAAAAGATGATTACTGCGCAGTTTTGAAAATCAGATTTAGCTTCTGTGCACCAGGGATGAGGTGGGGAAGAAACTGCCAGCAATTTATAGTAGGTTTTGTTCTTAAATAGAATTACTTCAGGTAAGTGATCCCCTGTGTTAGTTTCTTTTCTGCTGCTGGGATAAAATGCCCTGCCATGAACAGTGTAGGGTAGAAGCGTTTTGTTTCAGCTTACCATTCCAGATGGGCCAGAGCACCCTCAAGGAGGAAGCTATGGTGGCAGATGCACGAAGCTGCCTGGGCACACTGCATCAGCTGACAGGAAGGCCCCAAAAGGAAGTGGGGCCCGGCTGTCACAGCCCACCCCTACTGTGGACTTCCTCCTTGGAGGCCTCCCCTCACAGAGCTTCCAGAACCTTCACAGACAGCGCTTCGAGCTGGGGACGGGTGTTGTTTAAACACATGGGCCTGTGGAGGCACTTATCAGTTTAAATTAATTGCCTCCGCTTAAAATGGAGAGATGGGGAATTTTCCCACCTGAGGGTCTGAAATGAATCTGGGAAAGTGCATCCATGGACTATGTGTTTCTTAAGCTATTGATGGTATGAATATTAACACCAACTGCTGTCTTAGAGGGTATCCAAATCTTGCAGTATTTTAAGTAGCTGGGTTATTTTTGGACCCCCCCCCCCTTTTTTTTTTTTACAGAGACTTTATTTGTATTGTTTTGCTCTGTTGGAGGGTGTTGGGTACCTGGTGTGGCATCGGCAAACAGGACTCACATGTCAGCATTTTGAAGGAAAAAGCCTTTGTGGTCAATGGAATGTTGCTGATAGACTAAGTATTTGGGGCATGGTAATAAAATACAGAGGAACCTTGCCCCAGGGATCTCCTCCTGGATTTGGGAAGGACTGAAGTATTTGGGAACTGCCAAAGTTACTAAGATATCTGACAGAAAGCCCAGTCAGCTAAAATGTTGCTTCTTCACCCAAACTTCTCTATTAATTTTTCTTACTGCAAGTTGTTTCAAACTGCTTCCCGAGGGCAAGCTTACCTCAGTCATTTATCTCACTCCCTTTTCATTTATACATGGATCTGTTTCTAAATCCTCTGTATATATTTTATTTATCTCTGTACACCACATTGCTTTAAATAGTAACTTTAAGGTATGCTTTTTCTTACAGTTCAGCCACATACCTGCCTGCCTACCCCTCTTTCTGCCTGCCCCCCTGCCTGCTTACCTGTCTGTCTGCATGTCTGTATTCTCACATTCTTTATGCTGGTTCTGTAGCCCTTTGCCATGTTACTGTTCCATGTGGCTTATGGAAGTTTAAATTGCCATGAGCTGCAGAGCTGGATTTTCTTTGCAGAGTGAATCAATATCAAATTGAGAAAAAAATGTGGACATTTTTTTAGGTTGTGGGATGCAGTATAAATCAGGCCAGAGTGACACAGTTACAGCAGAGATGCTAGACATTTCATGAAATATAATTTGGATTTCCATTTGATTTGTAGTGCTTTGGACATATATTAATAGTACTGATGGCTGTAACAGGCTTTAGATCTTACAGTTCAACATAATAAAAGTTTGTTTCTGCCTCTTGCAGCCCTGGTTATGTAGGTCAGTGGGCTTGGCTCCCAGCTGTCATCCAGGGATCCTGTCGTTTCTTCTCCGGTAGCTCTGGGTGCTTGTCTGCATGGGAAATTTTATAGGTTACACTAGAAGACTGTGCATGGTACATTCCACACTCCGTGGGTCTGAAGACAGGTATCTGTGGACCCCTGCTCACGGTGAGGGGGTTTGAGGAGGTTGCTTCATCTTTATCACAAGAAAAGGAGAGGGTTTGCATGGTGTCTCCACGAAAACATAATTTAAGTAAACCATGTTTATAATAAAACTTGATTTAATGTGGGCCTTCAGAATATTTCTCCTGTAGATGTAGAATAAGATGGACACATATAGTTGCTATCTTTCTCTGGGGACACACACCACACACACACACACACACACACACACACGCATGCACACACACAGGTATATATGAGCAGAATGATGAGAATTTCATGATTGCTGCTCATAGTCTATTGCGAGTACTCATATGTTGGTGTGTAAGTATAAGTTTGCGTATGTTAGTGTCTTAAATGTGAGTTGCTGCAGTTGGTATGTGAGTGTGAGTGTGCATGCATGTGTGTGTGTAGGCGTGAGTGTGCATGTGTTGCTGTGCAAGCGTGAGTGTATGCGTGTGCTGCAGCTGGTGCAGCACCTTTCAGGCAGGTGTATGAGATTCCCTCTAGAGGCAGTAGGTGACTTCCCTGCCTGCAGCTGTATGATGGATGCGCGGAGACTCGATAGATGCTTAGAGCAGCTGGCTGCTAACCTTGGCTCTTTGGGATTAAATGTGGTATAGAGTGTGACAGCATACTCAAAGAAAGACTTATTGATCTCTTGCCCTGTTCAACACCGAATTGATTCCTATAAATATATTTATCAAATAACCACGAATTGCGGTCCCATGAAGAATAGTGTAGTTAATGCTTCTATTCTCTCTCTCTCTCTCTCTCTGTCAAGTCCTCAGGGCTGCTGTGTTGTGCGACGCCAGCCGAGACATTTACTGCTGCCAATGGCTCCTCTGGTGGCTGGGTCTTTTCCACTCTTGTATACATACGTACACTGGTAGAGTTATATACAGTGATTTGTTTCAAGTCATTATTGTGTTGCGATTAGAAATCTGGAACCAAAAATTGTTTCATGCTTGTCTTGCAGCTTACTATGACTAAGTGATCTGTTGGCTTACCAGGTGGGACTCACAATGGTAGTTATATTTGAACTTTGGATAAGAGATACCTGGCTTTAAAAACTTAATTTAAAATTTTATTTCGTATTTATAGGTGTTTGACTTGCACATTTGTCTGTGTTCTGCTTATGTCCTTGGTGCCGGCGGAAGCCAGAAGAGAGTGTCAGATCCCCTGGAACTGGAGTTGCAGACAGCTGCAATCTGCTATATGAGCACTGGGAATTAGACCTAGGTCTTCTGGAAGAAGAGCTAGTGGTCTTCATGACTGAACAATCGCTCCAGCCCACCTCTGTGGTTTGAAACACTTTGAATACCCTCATTTTTAGTATAAATATCTCATCTTAGATATTGATGAGAGGCCTGCCAGGCATGTACAGGGCTTAATTTCCAGCAATGCACCAAACCGGACATGGTGGTACATATTTATAATCCTGTGATGGGTGAAATAGAGGCAGGAGGATCAGAGGTTCAAGGCCATCCTTGGCTACATGTTGAGTTTCAGGACAGTCTGTGATACATGAAACCCCACACCGCCAAAAGGCATATCTAATATCGAAATTGTTTTTCATTTGTGAAGTTCAAATTGGCATCTGTATTTTGTTTTCTAAAGCTGGCATCCCCAATTTCTGTAAGTGTCTCATTGCCTGTGACTTGGAAATGAGACAGTGTGGGTCAGTAGCCTGTGGATATCTGCACCATGTAATGGCAGCAGTTGTGAGGTTTTTGCCACTGATGCTTCAGTGCAAGCCTGCTCTTCCTGAAGAGCGTGGAATACAACAGCTCAGTGCTAACGCTGATCCAGGTGCTTATGAATGAGGAGAAATGGATTCATTCATTTCGCCATGTATTTTCACCATCTGTTTCTTTCCATGTGGCATTGTCATTGTGTCTCCTCCACACTCCCCAACCCCAGCCATATTTTGCCTAACAGCTAGTGGATGCCACATTGAAATTTCAGGGAAGAATCTTGGGCTGTAGATAAGGACAAATCACCTCACAGTGTAGGCGATTACACTGCGGGGTGGTCTCTGGTGGCAAACAGCACCATTGTTGCCTTCAGCCATCAAAGGCAAATGTCTCCTCTGGGAAGTCTTCTATTGATCTTGACATAACATTTCTGTTTCCCCCCTCAAAAACCCACAATGGGATTAAAAAAAAAATCTCATACTTCATCTTTAAACTTTCATGCAAAGCCGTGACTTGAACTAAACCTCTCCAGTAAGAAGTCTCTTCCAGGGAAACACTTAAGAGTAAGGGTGTGTGCTGGGTGGACAAGAAAAGCATGGCGCTTTGGTTTTCTAGGTGTCACAGGGCGCATGCTATGAGAGGCATCTCACCTGAGGCTGTGAAATATTTTGTGTCATGGGAAGTGCCCTCTGCCATGGGTCTTTTTGCTATGTAAGTGCGTGAACAGCCCACGTGTGCTTTGGCTCTTGATTACGTGGAACATTCATTTGTCTCTGTAACCTGGAGCAAACACTTCAGTCTTGGCAGCCTCACTTAGCGACAGTATTTTGGCTCATATGTAAACTATTCCTGAAGGCTCATGTGTTGAAGTGTGATGTCCAGATGGGGACGCTATTGAGAGGTGGTTTTATCTTTTTTTAATCATAAAGGTACTAGCCTGCTCACTAGTTTAACCCATTGACAGGTTCATACTTTGAAGCCACTGAGGTGCACTAGAAATTAGAGGGCGTGGCTTACCTGGAAGAAGTAGGTGACAGTGGACCTCCCCCTGAGTTTTGTCACTCTTCATTCTGTCACACACTCCTGACACCAGGATATTCTGCCATGGATCAGGCCCAAAGCAGTGAAGTCAGCGAACCGGAAAGAAACCTCGGGAACAACAAGGCAAAAGAAATACTTCTTCAGGCATTTTGTCACATCAAAGAGAAGTGTGTTGCACAAGTAATGATCATGAGACTGGAAACTTTGTATAAAGCACTCACCTCATTGTCTAACCCCAGGTAAATGCTCAGAAATTCTGAATTGCTATATTTTATTACTTATACAGATAATGTTTAAGAGATAATTACTCTTACATTGTTAAGACTCAAAGCTACAACAGCGAGTAATTAATCCGTACAATAGCAATTAATATCAGAGTGACGGATTGTCTTCCTATAACACGCAGCTGGGGAGGTAGGCTTGCATGTGGTAGTCGCGTGCTCAGGACAGTGTAACAGATTGCAAAGGACACAGCTGTGCAAAAGGCTCAGCGCTACAGTCTGCTGTTAGAAAATAATCATTTGCAACTATTTCCTGACACCGAGCCTGCCGCCTAGAGCCTAGAGACCTCTGGGCTTGAATGAAGTGTAAACTTTGCCTTCCTTGGACCTAGGGACTTCCTTAAGCCTGGGGACCTTCCCTTTTCATTGTTTCTCAGGCCTAGCCCTGAAGCTGCCCGTGTGGGACCCAGCCTCAAACCTGCAGTCTTTCTGCTTCACACTCCTGAGCGCAGGGTACCAATCATGTGCCACCTTTCCTGGCATGATACCTCAGGCCCTCTAGTGTTTAGAGCATGCCATTATGCCTAGACCATCATAAGACCTTGGTGAGGGAACAGAATAAAGGAAGAAAATGAAAATGAAATGGATAATGTTTATGGGTGTGATCTTATCCTCTCCTCCTGTGCTGGTTTGGATGATGGTGTTCCCCATAGACTCAAGTGCTTGAATATTTGATCCCCAGTTGGTGACAGTGTTTTGGGAGGTGATGTGACCTTGCTGGGTATGTCACTGTGGACAGCCTTTAAGAATTCATAGAGTGGTCCCACTTCCAGTTTTCTCCCTTCACTTCCTATTTGTGGTTGAAGATGGGATAGTTCCACTTCCTGATCCAGCAATGTATTTCCATGTTTCCCTTGCCATTATGCACTTACCCTTTGGAACTGTAATTCCCCCTCCACCAAAAAATAAAAACAAAATTAAAAATAAACCTTTCCTTCGATAAATTCCCTTGATCATAGTGTTTTATCACAGCAACCAGAAAGTAACTCACACACCCCTACACATACATGTGTATACATAGTAAACTTTAATGCCTTAGAAAGAGACAGTAGTGAAAAAGGAACATTAATGATGTAGTAAGAGGTTGTGACCCGATGTGACTGTTGACCAAATAGTGAGGGGCAGAGACACACATTCAGAGATGACCACATGAACTCAAGGGTAGTGATCCAGGGCTACTTCTTACCAGTGAGCAAAGGGAGTGGAAGCTCAGAGAGGCATGGAGCTGTCTCATTTCCCTGCCCCAGAACAAACCACCTCTGCTAAGACCTGGACCGAAGCCTTCCAGTCTCCTGAGCTTGGAGGCTGAACACACCTACTTGATACTTAATCACAGCAACCCTGGGGTTCTCGAATACTGGGCTCTAAGGGGACTGAGCATTCATTGTCTTTCAAGATCATGAAAGTGACAAGCTCTACAGAAACTGCTGTGGATGAGGCTTCTGGGGATTCCAGGCTGTTTATAGCCTTAAAAGTGCAAGCTAAAAAGAATGAAAAAGAGAAAAGAGGCTTGAATAAGTTGTATGAAGTGTATTCTTTGTCCTGAAACCCAGAGCCAAATGCAAAAATGATTTAAAAGATTTAAAAGAAAAAAAAATCTCAGCCTTCAAACTAGGCAGAAGCTGAGGGCCCCGTTTTCATAGGGACTTCCTGTTCAAAGGAGGTAGAGACCGCAGCCAAGCCAGGCGTCAATTCCCGTGCTGGGTGGCGCTCTGTCAGCTCTTATGTAATTGTTGCTATATACAGCTTCGCTCTGCATCCAGCTCTCCCTGGCTGGCCCTCCATGCTCCCTCCATGCAGTGTTGTGTGGCTGCCTCGCTCCTGCTGAGGTAGATGAAGGTTTGCTCCTCCAGTTTGAGGGATACTCAGCAGTGTGGAGGCTACACGCCTTCCCTGATTTCAGCTTGTACAATGGGACTGTGGCCTGAATCTTTGCCTTTGCCTGGAGTACGGATGGCAGAGACTTTGTCTTCAGAGTGGCTCATGGCAAGGGCCGGGCAGGGAAGAGCCTCCTGGGTGCAGAGCAGAGACAGAAATTGTCTCCACAGAGATTGGCATTTGGCCCCAGGTGGCCATCGTGGCCCCTGTTGGGATTGCAGTCCTGCCTTCTGCTGCTCTGCCTCTTTTCGTGAGGCCATACCCTACTCGTTAGGCTGACTGGTTCAGGGAAAGCTAGTTGTCCTCCTGGCCTCCTGGTGGCTCCTTTCTCTTGACCTCAGATTTCTGTGTTGGCAAATTTCACCTTCAGTGAGTCAGAACTTGTTACTGCTTCAAGTTCAAAGTAGGGATACACCTTAGAATATGTAATATGCCTTTTAAGGCAACTCATGGAAAATGCATTGTATCCTCCTATGGCTGGAGTGTTATTTCAGACTAAAACCTTTCGTAAAGATGAAGTCATTCCTATAACGAACATGGAACATAAAGACCTCATCTCCCCTAAATAGCTCAATGCGCAGTGTTCCTGTTTATTTCAGTCAACTTAATATCTAAGAATAAGATGTATACATATGTATATATTTATATGCACAGCCCTCTAAGTGCTACTTTTATATCTCTCCTGTGTGTCAGGGTATGTGACACACAGTGGGTTCATTTTTAATTTTTACTATTAATTGAAATTCCTAGAGAGGAAAAGAAGCCACACCATATTAAAGTTTGTAAAAAGATCACTGGTGAGAAGTTTGTAATTGTTGAGAGCTAGAATGCTGAAGATCCAAACCCAAATTCTACCTTTAGGCCCCTTAATAGCCATTCCTAACCTACCATCTTGTAACTATCATGTGAAACCTTTTAGGATGTATTAACTTAACAGCTCCCCGGGTCCTATGGTTCCTAAAGCTAAGAATGTCATTCTATAGTGTCTGAAATCCCAAACCCATTTCCATACGCTGCTGTCCCCTGCCTACCTGACTTCTCAACCTGTATACTTGCTAAGTACCCTCACCATGGCTTCCTTTTGCTTTTCTCTTGTATAAACTTCAATGAACTATTTTCTCGTTGAAACCTGTTATGGGCTGTAACCTGCCTGCATCTGTTCCTGGACCATAGTCACTTATATTCAGCTCCAGAACAAACTCCCTTACTGCCCTTTTGAAATGGGAGGTGCTTTACATTAACAATACAGTCAGTTTTACAAAGACGAAGACTATTCAGTCATTCCCATTTTATAGGTAAAGAAGCAGAAGTTAAATTGGTCCCCTGACAGGCCCCACAGCGTGAGAACTGACTGAAACCTGCCTCACACCGCAGCATGTCCCTGCCTTACTTGTGAGCGAAACAATGGTTAAACCAACATTGTGCCTGTTCTGGCAGCGCCGGGAGCACGCTGGATGCTCTGCAGTCAGGACGCGCCATTTCCTTTCTCAGTGGGAAACTCTCCAAGTCTTCCTCTCAAAACAAAACGCCCAGGATTATTTTTGCAGACTTCTGTGGAGTCATTTTTGGACAACACCCTGGAACAGGAAACCACAGTTGCTCCTAAATTTGTACAAGATGGAAATAGATAACATTCTTTAGAAACCATGGCTACACTTTGTGCCTTCAGGTTAGCAGAATGACTGATGGTTTGTTTAATGCATTTCATACCTGAGCAACTTACGGGAACCCGTGGCGCAGGGATTTCATAAGTTCAGAGGCTTGTTTTAGACATTGGCAGTGCAGTGAAAACCATGAGAGTTGAGGAAAGAGATGCTCTATGATTCAGGCTTCTCAGAAGTGTCCTCGGAAGTTGGGTTGGGAGCAAGCCAGTCAAATGCAAATGGTGGGAACACAGTGTGCTGAGGTCCCCGAGTTCTGCCTGTGACCTAGAGGAGCATGTGACAAAGGGAGAGCAAGGGAACTTGGTAACCCGTGCCTGCTGTCAGCCATCTTCCTCTCCCCAGGTGAGCAGCCAAAACTGTTGCTAGAAGAGACCTAGGCACATGTCAGAGCAGGTATGCGAGGACGGGGTTGCAGAGGGAAGCCTGGGCCGTTTGCCTGAAGCCACTTCCCCAGAACCAGCGAGACTTTGATTTTAGGTCTATCTCTGCCAGCTTCTCAAAGCTGAGTTGATGAAAGCAAACTTGGATTCTCATGGGCACTTTATTTTCATGACTAAGTTACTTTTTGCTTATGTCTGTGGCAGATGCAGGTTTGTGTTTGTGTGAGCACACACAAGCATGTGTGTGGAGGCCAGACATTGACTTTGAGTGTCTTCCTTCATTCTTCTCCACCCTAATTTTTGGGGCAGGCTGTTGTTCCTGAGCCTGGTGCTCTTCAGCTTGGTTAAGTTGCGTGGCCAGTGAGCGTGAGACCTGTTTGTCTCTGCTCCTCCAGTCTCATGCTCAGAGAAGCATAGTTTCATCAGGGTGTTGGTGATCCCAGTTGAGGTCCCCGTGCTGCCACTCCAGATGCTTTACCCACTGGGCCATATCCCGGGTCCCACAATTAACTATTAATTATTAGAAGTTGTGTGCAAATGAATTAAAGTAGTTGCAAGTGGCCTTAAACCTGTACTTGTTTGCCAGTGCTGGCCATCCTAACTGAAAGCTCTAGCTTGCTCTGTCTTTATGTGTCTATCACCCCCTTTGCACAGTACTTACCATCATTGGTCTATTGTTTAGAAAGGCAGAAGGTTATATACAGAAGGCCAGCATTTTGTATGTGTGTATCGTTAAACACTTTGGAAGGTATTCATCCTCACATGCCGTCTATGTCTGTTTGTAAGCATCTTCTGTGTTTTGTACTGCCGGAGCCTGCTTCCTGTTTCCATTCTGGGTGGTTCGTCTCTGTGCTGAGAGCAGTTGAGAGCTTTCAGGGATGTTAGCTGTGGTTCTTTGCCTATCTTCTGCCTTCGTGTTTGTGTGACTGCTCATGGGAGTCACATTTAAACCTGACAGCAGGGAAAGCTCCACCTTTAGGGTCCATTTTCGCAAAGCTTGTGTTTGTATGACCAGTGACACACTGAGGCAGGACAGGGTTTTGTGCCCATGCCTGCTATCTTGCAGGCAGGTTACTTAAGAGTGGGTGCACCCATCAGTCATGTGATGGTTGCTTCTCAGTGTGTCCCAAAGCCTGCTGTCCTCCTTCTGCTCTTCTGCTCCTTCTAGCTGTGTCTGGCTGTCCCAGCTAGTGGGCACTTCCTGTATGGTACCAAGACAGAGTCCCCCCCCCACCCGCTACTCTGTTGATCAGTTAGACCATGCTGAGAAGATGGTTGGTGAGGAAGGAAGCTGGCAAAGCTCTTGGAAAGCTGGAGGAGACCATCTCATACAGGAACCTGACATAACTTTTTTCATTGTTGTTTTTGAAAGTTTCTTGAGGACCAGGAGAGATGGCTCTGGGGTTAAGCAGTACTTGTACTGCTCCTGTACAAGGTGCTTGATTGCAAGTATCCATGTTGGTTAGCTAATAACTGCCTATAACTTTAGCTCTGGGGGATCTGGCTCCTCTGGCCTCCACAGGGCACCTGCTTTCAAGTGTACCTTACCCCTCGCCACTATACACTGTATACATATGTACTCCACATATATACATATACACTATACACATAGTTAAAAAATAAAATTAATTCTTTTAAGGATTTCCTCTCAAAAAAATAAAAAGAAAACAAAAACCCTAGTCTCTTCAATGCTGTGGGCTGAGGGTGAATATTGAATAGTTCATTAAAAAAAAAAATCTATCTGTGAAAGTATGAAGGCAAAATATCCAACTCCTTTTTAGCATAGGGAGGGTTGCAAATGTCGAGTGACCAGAAAATACCCAGCATGCACTGCCCACGTAATGAACCATCTGGTTGCTTGATCAATATGAACTGCTTCATGCTTTCACATCTGATACTTTTCACTTACATAGAAGGAGAAACAGTTTACATTCAGGAGTCAAAGCAAGATCATGGATGTTACCACTTAAAGTGCATTCAGGTTGTACAATGCCTGTCGCTTGGCCACAGGAAGCATAGGGTTATTAGACTGTGCTGGCTGGGTTTGTTTTATCATTTAGACTAACCTGACTGGGTATCTAGTACAGCCGGTAGTGTTTTTTGCCTTAATGCCATCATTTGAAAGCACAAAATGAGAAGACATGGTTAGAAAGTAGTGGTGAGATTTAATTGTCACCTTAAACTAGAACCAAATAATTTTTTAGTGTTTTATCATTGTAATTTGTAGATCTTCAAAACTGATGTGATTAACATCAGTGCTTTGTTGCTTGATTGGCGATTGATTGATTGAATGATTGGTTGATTTTTTTTTTTTTTTTGAGACACTAATGAGTTCATGTGACCCAAGCTGGTGTTGAACTTTTTATTCTGCTTCCTCTACCTCCCAAATGCAAGGGTTGTGGGCATGCACACTACACCTGGCTTAACACCAGTGCTCTCTAAACCACTGAGTGCCGAGGGCTTTGGCTGTGTAGCAGTGTATTTCTAGTAAGTGACTGGGGATTTGCTGGCATGTGAGTGAGTCATATTGCAGATGGATCCTCCAGTTCACTGGGGCCTTAGATGATTACAGGCCTGCCAGTCACCTTCTGTACACCTGAGTCATAGACCTCAAGCCAGAATCGTGTGGGCCTTGCCTTGCATAGACTCCACTAGTACGGACTGTCACTGATGTTTCCTGAAGGGGAATGTCACTGAGTTTTAGGGGATTTTGCCGCACAGCGTGCAATAGTTTTTAATCTCAGATGCTAGGAGAGTCCTTTTGTAAATTACCCGTGAGGGGCTAACTCTGTCCCCTGGATTCTCTGCACAGGGCCAAGTTGTTGTCTCACCTCTAGAAATACATGTCTGACCCAGGCCTGGTTGTACAGAATAAGATTGCCGCGACTGAAGCACAGATGGAGATGGATGTGTGGGGAAGGCCATGTAATTAAATCATGTCATGACTGGTCAGGCCTCAGGGTGCATGCCTTTAATCTCAGCACTTTGGAGGCAGAGGCAAGTGGATCTCTGTGAGTTCAAGGACAGCCTGGTCTACAGAGCAAGTTCCAGGACAGCCAGGGCTATGTATCAAGACCCTGTCATATATATATATATATTTTACTTACACACACACACACACACTAACTAGAGGCCACTAGTGGCCCCTTCATATAAAAAAATCCTGTTTGGGAGTACTTTAAACATTTGAATGCAGAACTCAGTAAGAATGTGAGTCTTGTTATTTTGCAGGGCCATGTTCATTTATAGAGCATACATCATGTGTGCACATACAATTTACAAGTCACCTGACACAGGAAATACACCAAAGGTAACTGGCCTGGCAATATACCTTTGTAGTAGAGCACATTTAGTGTGAGGCCCTGGGTTCC
This sequence comes from Meriones unguiculatus, assembly GCF_030254825.1. Classification (NCBI taxonomy): domain Eukaryota; kingdom Metazoa; phylum Chordata; class Mammalia; order Rodentia; family Muridae; genus Meriones; species Meriones unguiculatus. The sequence goes on from NC_083357.1 coordinate 26,974,227, forward strand.
GTTCCCAAAGAAAAGAAAAACAAAGCTAATTTCTCTGCCCCTCCTCTTCTATTCTCTCTCTATTACCTCTATTGCATTTTAAAACACTGAAATCCTTGCAAAATATATACATAAGGCATACATGCACACACATGTATATACTTTCTATACTTGGCCTAGTATGTTGTTAATGCACTGTGATATATGTACAACTTATGGAGAGCATGCTCAGAGAGGGTCATTCTCTGTAAGAAGTCTGGGACGGGGACTCGTCTGAAATTTAAACCAGGTCAGGTATTGGCTAATTTGGATAATTTGCCTGTTCTCTGTGCTGGAGAATGCACTGAGTTAGTGCCTCAGGGAAAGAAAGAGGGATGGTGTGTAGTTTTGGTTTTCCATGAGGCTATACTGCTAAAGTCACGGTTTTAGGATTGCTTTTGTTGTTGTTGTTGAGCACATCACAACAGTTATAATAAGAATTTTTCAGTCAATCTGTAGAGGTCGCATCATAGTGACAGTGAGTTTTTTTGGAAAGGGCTGTGGTTTAATTATTTTTTTCCTATGCCATATCAGGCAGTTAGCTTGGTTAGGGCACATTTGTGTTTGGCACGAAACTTTTCCTTTTCTATCTGAGGGAGAATCAGATACCGTTGTATCGTTTTGGACTCATGCTTCCATGTCTACCCGTAGTACCTCTCCACTGTTGCTCTTCCTATCTCCTGTGCAGGTCCTTAAAGGAGCTACTTAGCTCTGGGGTTGCCTATGCTAGCCTTACGACTTAAGCACCTGCCTACCTAGAGAGGACAGGAAAGCTATCACAGCTTGACTCTGACACTGCTTCATCTCTGTCTTCTTTCCCTGGAGGGTTTAATTGTCTCAACCCCAGCCTGGTTCCTCAACACCTTGGATTTTGTATTTCTTCTCTTTCCAAATTACACCTTCAGTCTTTGGTAATTAGGTCCACTCTTTCCTCATGCTGTCGAAAAGTTCCCATATCACTTTCTCCTGCTGTAGCAGGGTTCTCTCCCAAATGTAATTCTTTAGTGTGTGTTTTGAAACTCTGTGGTTTCTTTTCTTTCTTTTTTTGTTATTTGTTTTTTTGGTTTTTTGTTTGTTTGTTTTTTGTTTTTTTTTTGTTGTTTTTTTTTTTGGCTACTTTTAGGCTTGTCCCTTTTTAATATTTCAACCTCCATGAAAGACTTCGAAATGTAGTTTGAAGAATTAGTAGCAATAGATTTTGAAAGTTTAGGTGAAGCCAGAGTTAATGGTTCTATAATGCTTTTCTTGGGGATATAAAGTATGGTTGAGCAGACATTTCCCAAGGACAGCACATCTACAGTAATTTCCCTACTATTGCTCCTCTGTTAGCAGGGTCTGATCACGAACTAGACCCTCTGTCCTGAGGCTTGCTGACAAGGAAGCCATTTGAACTCTTTGAATACTCACTTCCTGGATGTCTGGATGTGGGGAAAGGCAACAAGCGATTAAGCCAGTGACTCTTGGGGAGGGGCGGCTGGCAGGGGTGGGGGCAGTGAGGAAGCAGATTGTGAATGAAGGCATTAGGGAGAATCAGATACCTTTGTGGCGTTTTGGACACACGCTTCCATCTCTAGCTTTAGACCCCTCCTCTGTTGCTCTTCCTTCTCCCATGCTTCCTTCACCTTTCACTGTGGTCCCTGCCCCCAAGATCAAATATTAACTTAAATTGTAAAATATATTTAACAGAAAATGTGCTTTGAAAAGGACACATTTCAAAATGTTAAAAGCCCAGTGCAGCTGTTGTGTGCACCTAGGCTCCACACCTTCCTCACTGGAAACCCGCTACCCACCAGGCCTTCATCCTCTGTTCACTAGGTCCTTCATCCTCTGGCATTCTTTCTAAGAGCAGAAAAGGAAAGTTGTTTTTCTTTTATACAGGTTTTTTTTTGTTTTTGTTTTTGTTTTTTTGCTAAGCTAAAAACCTAAGCTAGCCTCAGACTGCAGCAATCCTCCTGCCGTTGCCTCCTGAATGCTGGGACCATGGCATGTCCAACCACACTGTGTTAAGATAGAGAATTTATGAGGTGTTAAAAATAAACTATAAAAGTTTTGTTTTAGCCTACACTGTGAGAATAGTCTGGAAGAGACCCCGGCAGTATATCTCCTGACTTCCCCCTCTCAGCACGCGCCTACCTAACCCAGCCCAGGAGAGATTGAGGTCTCCTGCTTTGCATTATGAGGATGTGTTCAGCGTCTCCAGGTCACTCCTGGGTGTTTTCATTGTGTGATTAGAGGTGCCATCACTCTGTTATGTTATGAATATGTATCTAGGTCCTCACTGAGAGCATTAACTCCTTCCCACATAGCCCTGTAAAGGGTCTGTACTGTGGAGAGCCCATAAATTACTTAATCATGGCTGCTCTTGGATGCCCGCTCCGTTTATCTAGAGAAATTCCCGTGTGGGAACTGGACAGGTAGAATTAGTCCCCTCTGTATGTGAGGGCACTGAGCCACACAAGGTAAATCACTTATCGCAAGTCACAGAAACGGTACTCTTTTATAATGCTGTCTCTCAAGCGGACATCTTCCAAGTTAATTCCATCTGAATCTAAGTCCAGTATGTTTCTCTTTGCATGTCATTCCTGTGTTTCTGCAGGTAAATATCCCTCCTGGTGTCTTGGCCATTTCTTTCTCTGACAGATTCCCATCCTACTCTCAGATTCTTGCATATGTCTAATCTTTTTCTTTACTTGGTTGAAATACTCTGAGGTTATTTAGTATTTGACACTTCCACACTTTAGGCGTGTAAACTGTTATGGGTGGAGATTCGGCCCAGGGATTTAGAGTGTTTGCTATTCTTCCAGAGGATCTAAGTTGAGTCCCTGAACTCATGTTGAGTAGCTTACAAGAGCCCATCAAGTTTTAATTTAGAGCAGTGGTTTTCAACCTTCCTAATACTGTTTTAATACAGTTCCTCATGTTGTGTTGACCCTCAGCCATAAAATTATTTTGTTGCTATTTCATAACTCTGTAAATTTGCTACTTTTATGAATTGTAATGTAAATATATGATATGCAGGGTGGTCTTAGGTCACCCTGTGGAAGGATCATTCCATTCCCAAAAGGATCGGGACCCACAGGTGAGGAATGCTGATTCAGGAGAGCCAATGACTCTGGCTTCTATGGGCACTTCTATTCATGTGCCCATTAGCCTTGTTCCCCCCCACCCCCACTAATAGGCCATTTAAAAACAAAGAACTCACCAGGCCTGGTGGTACAGTAATCCCAGCACTCTGAGAGGCAGAGGCAGAGGCAGAGAGATCTCTGTGAGTTTGAGGCCCAGCCTGGTCTACACAGTGAGTCCGGGGCAAACCAAGGCTATACAGAGAAACCCTTTCTCTAAGAGGGAAAAAACAAACAAACGAAAGAAAACAAAACAAAAAAATCAAAACAACCAAACAACCAGAAAACCCCCAACATTGTTACTTCAGAAATGTCAGATGGTAATTTCTTTTTTAGGACTAGAAGGTCCTTTTAAAGTGTGTCGGTGTATACTATGTTTTTTAAGCAAGCATGCCTAGAGAGTTCGAGTGGTGAACTTAGGTTCATACAGCCCTCCAGTGGCCAAGGTACAACTTGAACCCACCTCTGCTGAATCCACATGCCATTCTGATGCCAGCTATATAAAATCTCTTTTAGCGAACCTCATCCATTGGAAGTGGCTGCCTGGAGCATCATGAGATAGTAGTTGCAAGACTTTGATTAATGACAGCTGCGAAATAAACCAGACACCTCCCATCTAAGGCAAAAAGATTGTCTTTCCTACAGAAGACTGAAAAAACAGTTGGCATGCCCGAGTTCACTTGCCTTCATCCCATGATTCTATGGCATTCCCCTATAACCACAGTACTGGTTACATGCTTGTGTGTGGTACATGTGCTTAGGGTGACCATAGTCCTAGGGTAGAATATTGACAGTGATGCCCTTGGGTGTAGGAAGAACATTATTCCAGGATGTTACGAGTCAGCCTACAGACCCCACACGAATTCAAACAAAGGCTCATGCGTACGTGCTGCTCTGAAGCTGATCAATATTTGCTTTAATTTTTAGCGTTGAAATCACTATGTCTTTGTACTAGTCTTGGTATGACTAATGTAATTCCTATTTTTTGACCCATGTTTACTATTTTCCTTTAGAATATTGGCTTCTTGAAATTGGTTTATTTTAGTCTTTAATCAAGCTTAGTGTTTTTATTCTCTGGAATAAATGACATAAGTCCGGTTGAACTGGGCTATCAGCCAGGACAATGGACATCGGAGCGAGAAAAGTCTGTTATGGGAGGTCTGACTTGTGTACAGCATCTACAGTCTCTACCCAGTGGGATCCACGAGCGTCTCCCTCTTCCTCATTGTACCTCTAACATCAGCCACTGAAAATTTTCGTAAGACATTGACAAAAATCCCTGCGGGCAAACTCATCCCTGCCCAAGAATTACTTCTTCAGATATGTCCGCGTCTGCGGTATATCGGAGTGGGTGTTACTCACTCGTGGCCCATTGGTGTTGTGGGTGCTGAAAAGCAGCAGGAGACCATGAGGGGAGTTCTGTTGGGAAGGTGGCTTCCCTGCCCAGTTCTACAGCTCCTGACACAGCAGGCAGTGCACTCCTGCTGGAGCCTGGCTCAAAAACCAGGTGAAGAGTTTTATGAGGGTGGGTGTTGCAGTTCATTTTAAAGTCTGTAATTTCCAATTGCTTTCTGTCTTATTTCTCCTCAATGGATCTTCTGCTTCAAAGTGCTGCTAAAGCCAATTTCGTTCTTTAAAAAGGGGGACAATTTTGCCATTTAGTTTACAAAGCAAGCATGCAACCAACACAGTGTTTATGATGGAAATATCATATAATCAAGGGATTAAGGCAAGTGGACTTGGACGTGTCAATTATTTTTTCAGTGCTGTGTAGAAAGGCAGGTTTTTAGGTTGTCTTAGATTGTAGATGCCTGGCGCATATTTGTTTGAACAAGCAAATGGGTGTTTGTTCTCTGCTAGTCCTTTAATTAAGAAGCCGAGGAGAGCAACATGTGACTTCTCTAGAAATCCTGCCAGGAGATGCCATCTTGGTGGGGTGGGACTGCAATCTTAGCAGCACTCTGTCTCGTCTCTTTTTTAGTAAAGTCTCTTCGGCTTTTAATTCTGATGCTTTTGCGTATGTTTGGGGGAAGACTATATATAAAAACGTAGAGATGGTAAACACAGTGCTATGTCTAGCATGCTGTAGTACATCGTTACAAATCCCTTTTGATAAACTGTCTTCTCAACAGCTTAGAAACCAGTGTTTCTTCTTTTCCTTCTAATATGCATGCTATCATGGAAGAGTTGCCAATGAAGAGACCAACGAGTTTCTGGTTGAGGATTATTAATATTTCTCTTGCAGTGTCTCCGACTTACTCAGACATCATTTAAGTATCATGAAGGTTAATCCAGGAGATTCTCAAAAGGAATGATAATATTCCTTTTAAAATCATGCAGCTTCAATGAATGTTAATGTTTTTCTAAGCATGTGATGATTTTTGGGTTCTTTTATCATTGAATACCATTGGCCATTTGATCCAGTTGTGCTAAGTACCAGGCATAACGTCTCTCAGTTCAATCTATTTCTAGCATTTAATGAATTTTGTAGATCATAATATATGCTCAGTTGTGTAGCTATTTGAATTTGCTATTCTTTGATGAAAAGCTGCTTTTGTCTTAGTCCATTCTCAAATGTGATCCAGAGACTGAATCATTAATTACCTACCATTTTCTTTATAATTTAGAAAGCTATGAAAAATACTGACGGATTCTAGTTTGTGTATCAAGCTCTAAAACCATGTGGAATCACTTAGCTATTTTAATAAAGATGCTGAGAGAAAAGAAAGTGGATTCATTTCAGTGAAAAGCACTGGATGAAAGTTGGCTATGGGTAGTACCTTGTCTGGAAGGCTGCTGGACAGAAGCAGATCTTTCCCCTTAATCATCAAATGTTCTAAGTCAATAGGTCCCATCTTGGTTTCAGGTGGTCTTGTCTTTCAGGCTGGCACAGGCTTTTATATCTGATTCTGTCTCTGTCTGTCCCTGAAAACTATTGGGTAAACACACACACACACACACACACACACACACACACACACAGCCCAGTGCATGGAAGGTAGCTGACTTTCAAAATTGAAAATTTTGAGACAAATAATCTGTCTTCTTTGTCTAATTATGTTCTATACAGTGTGTTTCCCTGTAGTTTCATGTCTCACACCACAGTCAACATCACTAGCAGTATTACTACCTAGCAGTATTACCCTTTCGTAATGGCCCAGCTTCTTCCTGACTCTTCATCCTTGTTGCTGAACCACAGGAACTGCTGCACTGTCTTTTATGAACTTTTATCATTTCAAAAACATTTATAGGGATCTCACAATAAATACACTGCTTGAGACTGGTTTCTTTTATTTCAACTTTCTGGGAGAAAAATTATCTAAATTATTGAGATTTTGACCCCCCCCCCTTTTTTTTTTCTTTCTTTCCTGGAGACAGAATTTCTCTGTGTAGCCCTAACTGTCCTGGAACTCACTTTGTGGACCAGGCTGGCCTTGAACTTACAGAGATCCCCCTGCCTCTGCCTCCAGAGTGCTGGGACTAAAGGGGTGTACCACCATGCCCAATTGGTTTCTTTTTATTGTGGATTTTTTTAAACGTGCAATGCCATTTGTAAGAAGATGGTGTAGGAATTCGTCTCTAATAGGGAAGCTTCAGTGACTGGTATAAAGGCAGCATGCTTACTGTAATTGTTCTGCCGTGTTTACTCTGAGTTTCTCTCCGAGCCTCTCATTTTCTTTTAGTGGGTGGGAGGGAGGAAATGGTGCAGGCAGGCCTGCTAAGGCTTTGTCAAACCCTGGTGGAAAACAAAATCCCTAGAAGATACTGATCAAAAGGCCGCTCTGTAGAGCAGGTCCTGGAGGGGAGGAAATGCTGCCTGCCTTCTACGGTCTTGCTGTTGGCTGGTAGTAGAACCCAGTCATTTGTCATCAAAGCCTTGGAGAACTGCTCCACATAGAGGGAGATGAAGCAGGCCTACCGAGGAGGCTTGCCTTTGTTGTTGTGAGTGTGCAAAGTATTCTTCTCTGCTGTTGGCAGAGTAATTTGCAGCTCCAGGTGAGCCCAGATCAGTAGCAGCGGTTCTCACAGGCCTGGGAGGAAGGCCTAGAATACTGTTAATTAGTCAGACATAGGCATGGAGGGCTTACGTTGGCACACTCCCTCCACACCGAGTTTCTCCTGGTGGCCTCGGCACATTTCTCAGCAGCCATTGCTATGGCAGGCAGTTAGAGTTACTGATACCCTTGGGTTTCATTGCACTATTTAAATTTCCTGCCACATTTCTGTAGAAGGTGTGCACTGCTGTTTCATCGATCCAATCTGAGTTGAGAAATTAAATTAAAAGACCCTTATGGGGTAGTATAGTGGCAGAGCCAAAGCAGAGCAGGCAGGTCAGTAGAGTTCTTTCCTCTCAGCGTGTATCTTCTGGTCATGGATGTCAGGCACTGAGAACACTTTCGTACAGAACCACCACTAAGATGAGATGATTGTTAGGAATATGGTTTTCCTAGAGAGCAGCAGAATACAGTTACCCATGGAGGACCTGACTTTGCTTTCTTCCCTGCTTGTTTGTCTGGTTTTGATTTTGTTTGTTTCTTTCTTTCTTTTTTTATTTCCAAGACAGGGTTTCTCCATGTAGCCTTGGCTCTCCTGGACTCGCTTTGTAGACCAGGCTGTCCTGGAACTTAAAACAACCACCTGCCTCTGCCTCCCCAAGTGCTGGGATTACAGGCATGTGCCGCCACACCGAGCTACTTGCTTGCTTGCAAAAATTGATTTGGGGGCCACCCTCTTGTTTCCTTCTTTTCTATCTGTGGTCATCCCATTTAGTGCCAAGTCCCTTCCTAACATGCGGCTCTGAAGAAAGAACTCAGGCGGTGCTGTCGCCCAGAACTCCTCAGGCAGACACAGCAGCTGCCTACCACATTGAACATATCATCTGGCATATTTCTAGGGGTAGGCACAGGAAGCTTGCCTCGCCTCTCCTCCCTCCCCACTTTCCCTCCTTCTCCTTCCTTCTTTCACTTCCCCTCCCCTCCCCTCCACTTTCATCTTATTTTTTGAGACCAGGTCTACCATAGATCTTGAGGCTGCCAGTTTTACGTAGCCTAGCTGGTCTGAAAGTTCCTGGATCCTCCTACCCTTTCTATCAGTTCACAAGTCTTTATGTACTAGCCCACTCCTAATTCCTTAGCCCCCTGTGATGTCACCATTGGTCAGCCACTGCCAGGGACCAGGGAGAAAAGGACCCCTGCCTCTCTCTTATTTCTCTCTTTTCTCATGTAAGTCCTCTGCTTTGGTTTCTCTCCTGAGCCCTCCCTCACCCCATGGCATTTTTTTTTTAATTTACTTAATTTTATTTTACATGCATTAGTATGAATGTATCTGATCCCATGGAAATGGACAGTTGCGAGCTGCCATGTGGATGCTGGGAATTGAACCCTGGTCCTTTGGAAGAGCAGGCAGTGCTCTTAACCACTGAGCCATCTCTCCAGCCCCACCCCATGGCATTTTTAATATATTATTACACCTTCACCATCAAGCACTAGGATTCCAAGTCTGAGACACAATGCCTAGTGTTGTTGTGGGATACCATTACGTTGCTGGTGGTTTTTCTTCCCAACCCTTAGCTCCTGGAGTAATGACTCATGAGACTCAATTATTATTTTACAAATACCTTTTTACAAAGGCCACATAGCTAGGCCCTTCTCTGACTAATTCACAACTTGAAATAACCCATTGTGCTAACTTACATTCTGCTACATGGACCTTAGCTCAGGCACCGTGCATTCATTCTGCTCACATCTTGGCTGAATCCCTGGCATCTCTCTCTACCCAGAATCCCTCCTGCCTGTTCAAAGTTCTGACTCCTGTTTCTTGCCTAAGCTACAGGCCATAGGTGTTTTTAATTGACAGGTGTTGCTTCTGTAAAATACACAAGAGATTCCTTCTACAACCTGTCTTGGGGAAGAAACTCAAATCCTCACACTTAGCAGCAGTCATTTTCCCCATTGAGCTACCTCCTCCTCCCCAGTCACTTCTCTGCACCCTATTCTGTCAGAACCTGCTTCCCATCTGGGATCCAGAAGGACCTCTTTTCTATGCGGATTACCCAGATTGTGGTACTTAAAGCAGCATCGATGAATTAAAACATTATCATCACCCCTGTTCCACACTGGTTAGGATTAGCAGTTCCCAACCTGATAATTCTGTCTCCTTACTGGCATAGTAGCTTCACTGTGCATTTTAAATGTTCTGGGAGAATTAAGGCAAATCCCAAGGGGATTAGGAACCAGAGACATTTGCTTGTCACTTGATCTTTCTCTAATCAACTATCAAGTTCAGCTTTGCATGGTGAACTGAATTTGTTTCAGCTTTTAATTTTTCACCTTGTCACTGTAATTATCTGGCTGCATTTGCCATCTTTAAATCCGGTTCACTAGCCACCCAGCACAGTCAGATATCCCAGGCATGTTAAAGTTTTCACTTCAGCATCTGTACCCTGGAAATTGAGTGAAGGCCAGGATTGAGGAGCAATCCTGGAAAGAAGGCAGGAGGGAACACTGGTTCCATTGCCACATGATGTGAATGCATGTCTTCTCATCTTGCTAGATTGTTCCGTGACGTCCCCCTGCTCATTTCTATTGGAATGGTTCTACAGTAGCTCTGTCAGAGTATTGTGGTGTCTCGAAGGCCCTCTGGGTCAGCATGACTCTGACAAGCCTTTTCAGTCATCCTCTCTCTTACCTACTCTGAGACCATTTTATGTCTGCTCCCTCCAGTGCTGAATGCTCAAGCAATTGGCTGCATCTGGTGTCTAGAAATTGAGGGCCATTTTTGCTGATTAGCGGGGAGGGAGGTGCTTTTGTCCCAAGGCATACTGTGGAGTTATTCTGTGAATGTGGCCAGGAGACAAATGCCTTCGGTTTCTGTGGAGTCAGTACCGAATGGATCAGAGTGTTATTCTCAGCTCCATCCATGCACATCAAACAAGCATAACTGTAATGGTAGTGATGGTAATAATAACAGCTCTTGGCAGTTAGAGCCACATGTGAGGCCTCATTGGAGCTCATCCTGTGATTCACCAGAAATTCCAATTCCATAAGAGGTTTTTTTGTTTGTTTGTTTTGTTTTGTTTTGTTTTGTTTTCTCTTTTGTAACCAAAACACAAAGAAGGGGAGGGTCCTGAAGGCTTCCATCCATGAAATATGTCTCAAATAGTGACTCCATGATCTCAACAGTGTTAAACTCTTCTTAAAGGTGAAGTTAATGTTGGCTGTGGCTCATGCCTTATTGTCCCTTCAGCTGAGGAGCCCAAAGGTCAAGGTCACTGTCTTCCTTCAGATGAGCTTGAACCTGGCCATAATCAAATCATCCTGTCATGGAAGTCACCCCTCCCACATCCTGCAGACAGAATGGGAGCAGCAGGCCTCCTCCTGGCATGAGCAGGGCAGAGTCCATTCACGTCTCATCTGTGAGGTTCCTCCTCTGTGTGCAATGTGGTTTCAGCCATTGAGTCCAGAGTCTGGAGTCTGCTTCCCCAGAAAGCACAGCACTGTGGTGGCTACAGAGCCTGACCCTGAAGGCTCTGTGTGGAGTCCTCTTTACTTTCTGCTAGTGCCAAGCTACAGGAGTTATTCAAAGGGCCCTGACAGCTACTTATCCTCCAGAGGGGCTATTACCACATCAGCCCTGCATAGCGCAGCCAGTCCGAGGAGCTTTGCTTCATTTACAGGCAAGTCTTTAGCTCCTTGACTGGGGCATTGTGAGAAGGCCTTCTTTGCAGGCACCAGAGAGAGTGTCTTATAGCCGAAGCAGGATAGCCCTGCTGCTGTGCCACACTTGTCTGTGCAGGTGTGGTAGAGACCTGCACCTCATCCTCAGGTGGTCCGCATTCACCTATCAGCCCTCCAGGCTGACATCCTCCAGTGACCTTCTCTGGGCTGTTAGTCACATTTTGTTGCTGAGACAGAATACTCACTTGAAACACTTAGAGGAGAAGTGGTTGATTTTGGTTCATGTTTCCAAAGCTGTTGTCCCGTGGTGAGCTTCATTGCTTACAGCCTGTGGCGAATCTGAAGCATCATGGAGGAAAGCTGCTTCCCTCTTAGCAACCGGGAAGCAGAAAGAATACAACAGGAAGGGGCCAAAGACAAGATAAACTCCACAGTGACAGAGCACAGCTACCTTCTCCAAAAATGTTCTACTCCCCAATAGCCCATTCATCTCTGTTCTCTACAGTGGGTGACTCCATTGACATGCTCCCATCTCCTCAGACTGGAGACCAAGCCTCCTGTGCTCGAGTCTTGGGACAAGTACTCCATATGATTTAAGGACTAGGTATCACCAGATTGTTATTATCCCAAGGTTGTGTGTCCTTGTCTCTTCCACGAGGCAGATAAAATGTTTTTCATTTTGGATCTAGTGACACATAATTCCAATTGGAAGTGACCACAATAATTTTTTTTTGTGTGTGCCAAGAGCAGAAGGTAGATGCTGCTTGATGCTCCAAGACATCTGTCTCTTCCATGCTGGCTAGTGTGGAGTTGGGCTGTGGGTCATGTCTTCTTCATTCTGAACTACCTGGTGGTGGTGGGGTTGACGTGAGAGAAGCGGGCATGGCCACTTCTGTGGTGACTGCCTTCATGTAACTTTGGAATTGGTTGTGCTTTTCTTCTCGCTCAAGTTTGATTGCAGTGAAAGTTACACTTGGAGAGCAAGGGCCCAGTTTCACAGGAGGGTTCAACTAGACTTTCAGAGCCCCACACTGCCTGGGGAGAGCAGCATCCTCATGGCCAGGCTTTCTTCCTCACCAGGCTGCTTATGTTTGGAAAGAGATCTGTACCAGATGGCCACCTGGCCTGAAAAATTCCTCCTGGAGATGAGCAGAGTTTCTTGTCACCATGATTCATCAACAACAGGTTTTGATGGCATCCCCTTTGGTTGCCTGGCATGGCCACTTACCCCCTGCTTCCAGGAACTTGCAGCCTTCTTTCATGGCCAGGGAACAAAATGTGCATGGAGACATACCAGCAGCCCCTGCTGAGCTGACTTGGTTGCCTGAAGTGAGAATGGTTAAATGGGTAATTGATGGAAGCAAAAAGCCAAGGGAAGTCTGTGCCTGCTGGGGAACTGGTTGGTTCAAGGGACTGTGCCTGTGTATATACAGATGATAAGCTTTTCATGTTGAATCCTTTCTTTTCTTTCATCATCATAACTGCTTAATAATTCATTGTTTTTTATGAATCCAGCTTTCTAAGTATTAATATTTGTTCCATCTTTTCATGACTATAGTATCTTGGTATTAAAATTGGGGGAGTTGGGAGTCCCATGGGGTGAAATGATGCCAGCCCCAGTTTGATAACTGGTAGAAACTGGCCTCAGAGTAGGCCTTGATGACTTCTTTAAAGGAACTCCAAGTTCAGCTAAGAGAATAGCCAAGTACTTCTGGAACAACTCAGGTCTTCGTAAGCTCATTGCCAGGTTCTAGCTGAGCCCAGGCTCTGGTCTCAAGCAGCTGATGCTCTGCAGTTACTCTTCCTCGGGGAGGCTGAGGACCTAATGCCATGCTAAGCCAAGAGCCTCTCCTAGGCATATGGGACACTAGGTGTGACACAAGTGATGCCCTGTTTTAATGTAAGCTCTGCCTTGAGAGTCCCCTTCACTGGGTGAAGGATTGCAAAGGTCAAGAGAGGGCCATGCTTAGAACTGAGTTTTGAGTCAGGCTATGGCCATGCTTGACATTTTATTATCATCTTTCTCACTCACTCATTTATTTAGTGAGACAGGGAAGGTTTTGTGTATGCTAGGCTGGCTTCAGGCTTGCTTAGTAGCTGAGAATGACCTTGAACTCCTCATCTTCTTTTTTTTTTTTTTAAGCTTTACACGCACACACACGAGGGTGTGTGTTTCTTGTGACCAGAGTTATTGATTATGGACCACCCTGTGGGTACTGGGAATCAAACTGGGCCCCTCTGACAGGCCAGCCATTGTTCTGAACAACTTAGCCATCTTTGCAGCCCTTCCTGATCCTCTCCCTGCTAAAGGCTGGATTACAGGCCTGTGCTGCACATCTGGGTCTCAAACCCAGGGCCTCGTGCCTGCTGGACAAGCACACCCTAAAGATTGAGCCCCACCACCATCCTGCCTCCTCATTCACATGCTGCAGGTCTATTTAGAGTTTTGTGTATTTAGGGAAACCGTGTAGATCCTATCGGTTAAGGTCACTACATACAGCTCTTTTTAGATTCTCAAAATGAGTCTCAGATCTCTACATGCTTTGAAGAAAGAGGTGTCCCCAAGTATTCACTGAATTCATTTTCTGCCCCCTCTGTCTCACACACCCTGCCCTCCTGCTTTCCTTGCTCATCTCCCCCCTCCAATCTTTCCATTTTCTGTTCTTTTTTCATCCTATGAGTTTGATTTAGAAGGTTTTATTGGGCAACGTGAACACATTTGGCTTATGGAATTGCCTTGAGGCCAATTTGTAGCAGAAAATTGTTTGGAAAAGAGTATGCATATATGAACATATGCACACGTGGTTGGGGATTGACACACACTCTCTCTCTCTCACACACACACACACACACAGAGAGAGAGAGAGAGGGAGGGAGGGAGAGAGAGAGAGGGAGAGAGAGAGAGAGAGAAGAATAAAGCAAGCCATCCAATGCTGAGGTCAAATATGGTTTCTCCTTGTGCTCAAGGTCTCTAATCTTTTGAAATCCTTTGAGCATCAGCCTTTGCACCTGAAATAGCCTCATATTTAATTCAACACACATTTATAACAAGGTCTGATTTGAAGGCTTGTACGGAAATTCTTTGAACGATTTCAGCAGGATCATGGGATCTTTCAGCTCTTAGACTGGTCACCTCCACAAACACATTTGGTAAGGCAAGTCCACTCTTCATGTCATTCTGCTTCACATGGGCTGGGAGGTGAGATTCCCCCATGGTCACTGTGGCCTGTCTGCTGCCCACTGTCTGTTCCCTCCCTGCAGGGGTGCTGTCCAGCACCAAATTTCTGTAGAGTAATGGTTCTCAACCTGTGGCTCACAGCCCCTTTGGGAATCCTGGGGGATAAACACACATATTTGGAACATAGCAGTACAAAGTACCTAGCATTAATGCTTTGGTCTCATCACAAATAACATTCACAGTTTCTATTGTATAAAATACTGTTTTTTCCTATTGTTGAGGCTGTATAGGTTAACACACATATACATATGTGTGTGTGTGTGTGTGTGTGTGTGTGTATAATGCTGACACTGCATTTTTCATTAGAAAATTGAAAAATAATTCTTACCTGTCAGTTTTGTGCATTACATGGTTGTGTGAAATCTTGGAGAGTGTTGTGTGTTTCATCCTTGAAGTGATATTGAAATGCTGGCAAAAATAGAGGCGATAATAGCAATAATATTAATAACTGGTATATGTTTATGATAGAAATTAAGTCTTACAAAAACCTCAATTAATGAATATCGCTGGGGCTTTTGTTTTTAAATTGCAGTTTGGAACCAACAGTGACATAGCCATGCACAAAAATGTATATGAGGGGTATTGAAACTGAGGCTGAGTTTTTATACTGAGGGCTTGTAATTCTTTGATAGGCGGAGTGGACAACAGAGCATCTTGAAGATCCTTGCTCTGTTTTACTTTTCCAGTGTTCCCCCTTTATATCCTCAGGGAACCAGATTCCAAAGGATAGAGCCTCCTGCTCTGGGCTTTGTTGAATACTGTTGATGCTCTCTGGCAGGCTTGGTAGACTTCCATGCAAAGAGGAGGGTTGTGTTGACATTGAGAATGTGTTTTCTCCATTTAGAATTTGCCTTGTGCTCTGCTTCCCACTGATTCTGGGGTAGCTGCTTCCAGTAGCTACCAAGACCTTGTGGAATCGCAGCTCCTGGTGATGGTGCCTGCTTGCCTCTATTTGTGGAGACTGAGTGCTCCCTCTCTGTCCTTCTGTTTTGTTTCTCAGCAAGGCTGTTTAACTTTAAGGGCATTAAGGATCCAGGGATCTGTGTTTCAGAGCTTAGCGTTCTTGCCCAGCCTTCCTGAAACCCAGCTCAGGGCCAAAGCTCTCAGAAGCAAAGCTCCCAACAGCCGAGATCCCTTGGCTCTACTCAGTGCTGCCATGCCGGCTTCTAGGATAATGGAGCTTTTCTCATATTCTCCATGGACTGTTGAAACCTCAGCAAGGGAATCATTTTTCAAACCATCTTGTTCTGGGAAGGGTTGAGCCAAATAAGTATATTTACTGTGGAAAGGAGCATAGACTTACATCAAAGCACTCTTCTATTGCAGCCGGGACACTCAGTAAGAATGGAATGAATTGGTTCTAGGATTTGGCTTGATGTTTCACTAGTTTTGTGACTGAGGGCAAATGCCTTTCTCTTGGTGAGCCTAATGTCCCCAGCCTAATGATCTAGTAAGATCTTATAGTCCATCCCAAGGCAATGCCCACTCAGAGATAGCCAGTTCTCCAGGACTCCCCTGTGGAGTGTGTTTTCACGCCTATAGAAAGAAGCTCTGTTGTTTCTCTTGGTGAGTTTTCCAGGCTGTTTTTCCATGTGCTGTACCAGTGTGCTCTTCCTGACCACCAGCTCATCTCCAGGCTGGTTTGGGTGTCAGCCTTGCATATCTGGCCCATGTGATCTCAGCATAACCCAGAAGTCATAGCAGATGTAAAGTGCCCAGTCCAGGAAACCACTACTTTACACAGATGCTTTTCTTATAATTACATCCACCTTAGAGACAACTTCAGAAAATCGGAGAAGGACTGTGGATCAGATCTATCATCTGCCAGTGGGAAAGATGAACATTAGCCAAGGAATGAATTAAGAGTTGTGAAATCTATCTTTCGTTTTTGTTTTTGAAGCACCGAGGAGTAGGGCAAAATGATACAAACACACAAGCGAGCTATATAGTGATTCAGTAAAGTTGAAAACCCGTGTGTGTGACAATCAGGGAACTCATCTGTCACTTGGAAAAAAATTTGAGTTCTGTAGCTGAGATGACACGCCCAAGGACATTTATAATTTATAGTGGCATCGTGTTATAGGAGGGAACCGGCTGCGACCGGAATAGCCATCACAGGGAACAGGTAAAGGTGGTGGGGTTCTGTTGCTTTTGTTGGTGGTCCAGTCCCCGCCTCCCTGCCCTTGCCACATCCATGGACACTTCTTACCAGACTGTACCTGCTAAAATTTCGCATCTTAAACATCACCACTCATAGCAAGTAATGTGACAACAACTTATATTTTGTCAAATCCTGACCATGATTATGTAGCTGCCAGTTACATCATTTCTGGCTGTTTGAAAGGAGTTCTGACTCTAGATTGCTCATGGACTAGAAGAAAATACTGCTGGAGTTGTAATGGTTTGCACTAGGCATTTTCTCTTGTGTTTAAAGTATTGTGCAGCCAAATAAAGTGTTTTGAGTGACATGAGTGTGTTCTGGGGAGGGCTGGCAGCTATCTTCTCTCACTCGAAGGCATTGGAACCACCAGCCTGCTAACAGTTCCTCTATCAGTTCCCATGTTTGTAAAGTCGGACTCAACTCCTAGCATTGCAGCTTCCTGTACAGAACTATCCTATAGAGAAGTGGGCATCGGGCTGGATTTAGACAGTGACAGTGTCTAGTATTTGTCAGTCGATTTTTATCATTAGAGCTTGATAAAGGAAAAAGGTAGTCCAGAATGAAGTTATAGTACCCCACTAGGAGAGCCTTGAAGCAGAATGTCCCAGCTGCAAGTATCTGGAGCCCTTAGCAACTCATGTCCGTGGTCCTCATCCCATTTTTGCAGTTCTTATTCACTGGGCAACATATGCAACACCTTCAGATTTCAAGAAGTCTCTCCACCCCTTGGAAACCTACTGTCTCGCCAAATGTGTTGCATCTGGACAATGTAGATATGCTTATTGAAAACTGATATTTGGGTTTACAGAACACGACGACATTTCAAACTTAGGCTCTGACATGAGTTACATTTGGATTTAGGCAGGTAAGTATCTCCCTTTTTGTTTAAATGCATGTAACCACACTCCCTTCCTCTCTTTCCTCTCTTCTGTCTTTCTCCTGCCTCCTCTCCTCTCTCTCCTTCCCTCACCTCCACTCCACTAGTTTTTTTGCCTTTTCTATACACAGACTCATATTCTCACCTACCCCAAATATGTGAAGACGAGGACGCCAGATGATAGGCAACAAGCAGTGTCGTAGTTCCTCACTGAGGCATTCGGTGAAGCTTCAGGTTCATCTTGACTGTTAGAATTTGGGAGCACAGAGACACTGTTGACATGATGAGGTCAGCCAGAGGGTTGCAGTGATACCCCACTATGTATACAGCACAGGCACCTATCCCTCAAGGCATGGAGCAACCTTGTGGACTCACTCTACATTCTGTCATGAATTTATGATTTTTAAGTTCTGTGAATATTTAGGAGGTGGATGTTGGAGCAGCCAGGCCCTTTGTGCCCCAACCAGAGAATGTTGTCGGGAAGTCTTCTCCACCTCTACCACCAACAGCAAGAACAGGCAAATTCCCTTTCTTTCCAGGGCTGAGGGCATCTTGTATCACACATTGATCAGCTGTGTGTCCTCTTCTCTGCACAGTGTGGCTCTCAGACCCAACCTTAGGCCCCTTTATTGGTCTTCCTTAGTGTTTCTAACCTAGTAGTTAGAGGTAGTTTCTAACCAAGCCCGCTTTCTTACTTGTTTTTGCACTATTTTTTTAACTGACCCAGTTGATTTTACTGTAACATTATGGGTAAAGGGTGCTCTAGTCTAGTCCAGAGTGTTCAGGTGCTGCGGTAAGATGCCAGACCAAAGCCATGGGAGTGATAGGCTGGAGCACCCAACTGACCTTCTGGCACTGCTTCCTGCTCGTCGCACCTCATTGTGCGATCTGCTGGGCTTCGAACAAGTTCTTTCCCGTGGAGTTGTAGGACAAAGCAGGCCAGGAGAAAGGGAAACAAATCTTGGAAGTCTTACCTTCCAGGGCCTCCCTTAAGTTCAGTGGATGGCTCCTTTTGGAAGCGCCTGCTCCTGGCATTGTCTGTGGCTCCATTACATGCCTCTGGATCGCTTTCCCCTAACTGGGCTGCCTTTTCTAGCTTCAACAGGAGAAAATGTGCCCAGACTCACTGCAGCCTTATATGCCTAGGCTGGTTGACATCCATGGGAGGCCTCCCTGTTTCTG